>NC_039363.1:140808124-142238727 GCF_003573695.1 Papaver somniferum | reverse complement strand
CAGTGGCCGTTCAAAAGCAGCTTCATTCACAGGGAATGAGGCTTAGAGTTGGTCTTAGGGAGGGAAGCAGATGAAGATAGAGAACAGAGAATTCTAGGGTTTGAAGAATAATTTCTCTGAGAGTTTATGAGAAAGTCGTGTGTTAGCTTGGAGAAATAGAGGATCTATTTAAAGATGAATTCTCTAATATCAGGTCGGTGAAGATAGGGATTGCTTGCCATGCGGATCACTTTTCCCGTCTCTTCAGGAATAGATAGAGATAAACTAGGTTTAGTTTATCTCTTTATTCCACCTCCTTACTCTCTTCTACGGTGATAAATATGCAGAGTATTTTTCACACGTGTGGTAGACCATCATATCAAAATCCTAATTGATATCCCTCTGTTTATGTATGGATGAGTCATCCTTTGTGATGACATGTTGAGAGAGAAATATTATTTATAGCAAGTGCTGGCCAAGATAGATAGAACTAGGATGAGTTACGTAAAAAGGCATAAAATGCCTCAAATACCCTGTGTAGGGTGTTAGAGACGCTGATATTAGACTCTACCTCTTTGTGGCCGCTCACATATGTCATGTGGAGGCCGAATCTTATCTTTGGGTCCCCTTGTTGAGCATGAGGAACTCAAGGGAGTTTATCCACTTTTTTTGGATAGACACGTGTATTTCAGGCACAATTTACTAGCCGTGAGTGTGTTTGAGGCGCTGAGAAAGAGGCATATTCCCTAGGTGGGGATTGTATCTGAGTATTATGCTTTCACAATACCTTTAGATGATCTAGTTCAACTCGGATTAATACAAGGCCGGTTGAGGCTTGGCTCATACGATTAAGTCTTTCCGTAGTCAGTTGAGACTGGTTTGAGAGAAAATGGAGGCTTGCATGCCTAATAACGTCAACGAGGGACCTTGGTTCACTTGTCTTTAACCATCATATCTTTAGGATATATGCTAGGAGTCAATTGTGTCTGTATAGTGGGGCCAACATGGCAGTTGTATCTCGGAATGATGATTTAGGATTCTGTCGAAAGGGACTGGAGGCCGAATAACCAGTGTATATCGCGGGGATATTCTAGGAATTATCTCGAGGCCCCATTAAGTAGAATCGGGTCTAGATTAGACATGACCAGTATATCCCGATATGATGTTATGTGAATCACTCCTTGATCTCAAATAGGGGCGAGTCGCGCGTACGGGAGACATGTATGTCTCTGTTCTGTGTCATAAGTTAGTTATGGAATTAAGCATCTAAAGAGATTAAATGACCAACAGTATCTTGTCGAGGATGTATACTAGGAATCATGGCATCAAGACCAGCGGCGTCTCGCGAAGACATGCTGAAATCATGGTTGTTCTGGTTCGTGGGTCAGTCGTGGACGTTTTTACGCTCTACAGATTCTACGTGACAGGAGTCACCGCATCATGACCATCAGTGGCTCGCGGGGACGTATACAAGAAATCGTGGCTATGTGCTCCTTGAGGACCAATCCCAAGGGATGAATCTGTCCCGTGAGAGTTGAGTATTCTCTTACGGGCCTGAGCTTGTCTTTTGGCGATGAGACTTGAACTTGTCTTCGGAGCTCCCTTTTACGTCCAGCTCTCTCTCATTTTGGTCTTTGTTGGACTTTGAAGAAATTTGTTGGCTCAGAATGATGACTCAACCCTTAGTCAAGGAATACCATTTTGCCCATGGGCCTTAAATGACTCTTTTACCCTTCATCTAAATTTCACCATCTATATTAAGTCCCATACTCAGGGTAGAACCTTGATTGTTCTATGATGAGTATATAGATGGTGACCTATCTTTCGGATGCGTAATTATAATTCTTTTTTCCCTTTAGAATTGTAGAGTCTTTGATTATGCGAATTGATGCTTAGTCTTCGCTTGTTCTAACTTTGATCTTGTAATTCTTCGTGGTTTTTACATCAGGAGGCATCTTTAGAATGGGAATAGAGTCTTGGTAGGACGAATTTTCCATCTTGAGAGACTGGTCTTACTAATTAGGGTTTAGTTGACCAAATCCCTAATCTATTTTTCATATAACTTTGAGCTTTCAACTTTGCGCAGGTAAGGGCGTATTCGAAAATAATTTTCAGATTTGGATATCCGAAAATGTAACAAACCGGATACGAAATCAGATATGAAAGTATCCGCATTTGAAATACTCGTTTCTTAAATTTTAAACATATAATATATATTTTTTAAACCTATAAAAGTATATGTCATATTCAACTTTTTTTTTCTTTGTGTTTATTAAGAAATTATTTACAAATGTTTTATACAAATAAATTTTAATTATGCAATATTGTTTTTTTACAAAATTACGAAAATTTATTGGTTCCTTTTCTTATGATTTTGGATCGGATTATTATCCAACATCCGAATAAAAATTCGGATACAAATTCTAAGTGAAAAACACTATATTTGTTCGGATGTCGAATCGAATTTGGATACTGTATGAAATTTTCCCTATTCGCATTCGTATGCATCCATTTATACTCTTATGCACATGCGAGTATATGCATGGCGAAGATAGGACTTCAAACGGCTTTTGGATGATTGTGAGGTTGATATGAGGCCGTGATAAAAGGTAGGCATTCCCTTTTGAGTTGCGAAACCTTTATCACCTACAGATTTTGAGTTCAGGATTTCACATAAACCCTCTAAGGAGGATTGAATAGGCTTGGTATGCATGCATATATCTTTTAGGGTTGACACCTTGTGATGAGATCTTGTTTAAGTCCTTGTACCAACCAGACACCTTTGTTTTTTGGAGAAAATACCATGTTTTTGAAAGTTAGGGTATTTTGGTCAAAAATCCCTATGAGCTTGATTTCCTATCACATAATAGAGGAAGTAAGTTTCAATAGATATGTCCACGGATTTTAAGAGAGATAGGCATGCATCCAGTTCTGCTTTTGGAAATTATGAACTCGAATTTCCCTGTGCGAGCCAAATTCCCTTTATTTTATCTGAAATTCTGCCTTTCTGGATTTTATATCAATCTCATTTTTCTTTGATGAACTAGAAAACTTAATTTTCACATGTATGAGGCCGTGAGAATGAGTATAGGAGGGCTTGGCCGGTCCTGGTTGTATTAAGGCATCCTTCTTTGAAAGTACTCAAAATTGCTAACTAAGGGTATTTTGGTCAAAATACCTTATGAGCTCGTCTCTATTGCTGAGTGATGAGATGAAATAATTGAAATAATACATGAGGGCCGACGTGATTGGGGAGAGGCACAACTCTCTCTTTTTAGGAGAAATCCCGTTTTCTGTCAAATACTTAAAATTAGGATTATTTTCGTCAAAACCTTAATTCTCTTTAACTTTGATGTTCTCAAGGGATGAGAAGGATATAAGTGAAGTACAACTGGTTTAGGAGATCATTATCACTCATGGTAAGGGCTTGGTCATGGCTTGGAGGAGTTCTGGAAGGAGTAAAACCCCGGTTCCCTCATTTGAACAAAATTCCCTTAGTTTTCTCTTTTAGCTCTAATTCCTTTTCCATTCGCTTGAGAGCTTCCCTTTTGAGTGTGTACTAGGTACAAAAACTAGTCCACCTCTTCTTATTAATTTTATTTGCATTAGAATTCCTTGTTTAATCTGAATCCCTTTTTCTTTTCTTGAAACTCCTTTCCTTCCTTGACTTGAACTCTACATGAGACACATTGGAGGATGAGAGAACTTAATAACCGGGTATGTCTGGATCAAGTATCATGAGTGGATAAGGACTTGATCATCTCTTTTATCCAAATTCCCCCATTTCTACAAAAATAGCCAAAATATAAAACTAAGGGTATTTCTGTCTTTTTCTTGATGAGCCTCTGTTCAAGGAGAATGGTGATACTTTGGCATGACCTGTGACATCCGTGAGTATGGATTGAAACAAGGAGAACCCAACTTGACTCGTCTTCGAAGCTAATTTCCTTGTTTGAGTCAAAAAAAAATTAATTGAAATAAAGATTCCGTTGATTAAGCATTCAAAGTACAAGTTGTAATGTCTCCTTGTATCCATGAACTAATATCAGGAAGGAAATTATCAACATACTCAAAATAACCCCACTACTTCTAGCTCTCTTAGCTAGTAAATCCGCTACTACATTCATAGTTCTTTTTATTGACTGACAAACATAAGAATCTTGGTTCTGAAGTAAAAACTTAATATCTAAAATACTACTATGATTTAACCAATGAAATAGGAAGTTTTCTCAGTTATTGACTTAACCAAACCTTTATTATCCGACTCAAAAGTAACTTTAGTAAATTTTCTTGAAATTGGCCACTATACTGCTTCGTGCATTGCAAGACATTCCAGTTGTTCCACCTCTTGATCCTGAATCATTCCTCCAATGATAAACCTTCCTTTAACTCCATAGGAATGACCTGCAGAATTCCTAGCTATTTGTCATATGCCTCCTGTTAAATTAGCTTTGAGGAAAGATGTATCCATATTAATCTTAATATAATCCCCATTTTGAGGATCCCAGTTCAAAACTTGAAAATGCGAATCAGAGAACTGGAGAGGCTGAGTCGTGCCTTGAGATGTCATTAGTGAAGACAAAAACAAGGAAGAATCCACGACTTGGATTCTTTTTGGAAGTTGGTTTCCTTGTTCGAGTGAGATTTCTCTTTCTGCCTAAAGTAAAAATGACATTGCAGGAACCCCGTCTATTATACTTAATGCTTAATCTAATTCTTGATTCCTGAATTTTATTTGTAAGATGCATTTTGTTGAGTGATAATATCTTTTCTTTGATTTGGTGATAAGTTTATTCGTCTTTCAAACGATACTAATCTTCAAACCGATGATATAGAAGCTAACAGAAAAGTGCTAACGATTTTGAGTTTGTTGACGTAGATATTCACCCTTCGTTCTCAATTGAGGTATCTTCAGTAAGTCTTGATATTTATTCCTCCTTAATCATCACCGATATATGATCGTTCGATGAGTAAAAGTAGTCGTATTTGGCCATAAGTCTTTTCGTTAGATCTTCGTCAGAAAACTTCATATCTAAGACAGTAGATTCTTCATATAAAATCCGATTTGAGTCCCTGGCCCCAACTATGAATGATAAGAGGATAATATTTCTAGTGTATAAAGAGTTACTTAATTCCGAGCTTGTTTGGTCAATCAAATCCGTATATACTTTTGACTTCAGAAATCCCATATAAAATTTCAGGAGTTTTTCATATTACACTTACTTTGGTGTTAGGACCACATATCCTATATCGGCTGTCTGTTTGAGGCGAAATTTTGATATATTGTACTAGAGACACATGTAATATATTTATTAAGAGAGTACCCCAAATTCTTTACACATTGTTTCCGGAAGGCACGTCTTTGTAGAACAATGCACAGTCTTCCTTTAGAGAGCCAAAACCCTAATTCTACCTTGACTTTTGGCTAAAATCTACCTTTTGAAACTCACGAGGACAAGATGGGACCTAAAAAAACATATTAGGAGTAAAGGGGATGTGTTTCTTGGTGGTGATAGGATGAGGAGCATCTCTTGGGATGAAAACCCTAATTTACCCTTGTTGTGAGAAATATGTCTCGTATTGAGTTTTCTGGCCTCTCATGGTAAGTGGGATGATATTTAGGGTTTCAAGGGTGACTGAAGACTCGTGAAAGAAGGTATGAGTCATCAGGGTAAGGCTTGAACGGACTAATAGAGGATAGGATTGAACAGATTAGATGAGACAAGGCTTGAATGGATTGCATGAGGACATGGTTTTAGTGGGGGAGGCCGGTCCTCATGTAGAGCAAACATTAACCACGTGTTGTTTCTCCATTGATTTAAAATTATATAACTTGGCCCTTGTGACCTTGTCGTATATTATCTTTATTTGTAGCTCTCACAGAATTTCTCAGGGGGCCCATGTTGAAGATAAACCGATTGAGCTTATATTTAAAATGGGCTTTAAGGTAAGGAAGTCCCCAATTAGCAGTAACCTCTAAGCTTGAGAATTTCAAAGAGAGATATAACACATAAGTATAATCAGATATCCCATGTAAGTATTGTCTTTGTGGTCCCTATCCCGACCTTGGATTCAGATGAGACCCTTATTGGAGGATTTGGTGTCATGAAGATGATAAATCTGAACGTCCTTGCTTCTGATGATCTTGGAAACTTGATGACCACTCATGAGAATATTTGCTTCAATTTTAGGTGGTCACGAGAGTGGCTAGATTCTGTTAGAGATGACTGAATCAAGCTAAACTCTGGTCCTCGTTTCTTGGAAGAGGCCTTTGCCTGAAAGAGAGATTGGTAGCTGAGAAGACGTGCAGGAAAGGACGGAGGCCTTAAGGAATAAGATAAAGTTGTTCCCTAAGAGGTAAAGTTTGCTTATGCTAGATGATTATTGGTAGTTACTTTATTTGGATATCGCTCGTATGTATCTAGTGAAGTAAGGCCACCCTCATGCGTTCAAACTTGATGCAAACCTTGGCTTGCTCCATTACATATGCACATAGGAGAAAACCTTAATTTAAATTTGTAATAGGGAGTCATTCCTTGTGCGACCTTCAGTCCAGAAGCTGTGGAAACTTCGTTTGACATCCGATTTCAATGGTTGACCCAAGTATCGAATAGAAAACACATGCCTTTCATTTACTAGAGGAAAATTTGAATCTTGAGCTTTTTTCGGTGATAAATTCACGTGAAGTCGAACTCGGAAATCAAGAATTTTCAGCAATAATACATTCCAATACATCGACCATATCTCTTGGACAGTATCTCGAAACGCTGGGCTCTTTGATCGCGTTATAGTATGGAAATAAGTGAACCTTTTTCTCCAAGGGTGAATTTTCTACTTTTCTATATATTAGTTCATGTTTATCAAACTAGAAGGTTGAAGTATGAGGTTGTCTGAACATAAAAGAATATACATATTTGTTTTGACCCAACACAAACCCTAGATTGTCTCACGCGTCTGTCCGGAGTAGTGGGAAACCTTGAATATTTCTTTCACTTTGTATGAACATTAGTGCACGCGTCTTTAATACAAAAAAAACTCTAAAATATCTTATAGCAATGGAACGACTGTGATTTTTTTATTCATGTCTTTATTTTGGATCCAGATGTAGTTGCGGTTGCATCAATATGTAGACCAGGTTCTAGCTCCCTAGCCCCCAATCGATACCATCTTGATGCTGTGATTTTTATTTGCAAACCGAAGCATATAGTAAATAATTGTGTTGGATTCTCTTGGTTGTCACAAGTGATAAATCTTTAACTTGAAATGTCCTTGATTCTTCACATCTTTAGGGAATCTGTGTTAATGGTGTCTAGGCTTTCTATCTGAGGATTAGACGTTTGGTCTCCTTCTATTGGACATGAAAATATTTATGATTTTCTTCGTTAGTCTCTAGTTTGATATATGACAAGGAATTTTTATCGACTCAGGACACTTGGAAGTTGAAGTAAGAAAATTTCAATGCTCGAGCTTGAGTCTTTAGGGCGGGAAAATGATACTTTGCGGATTGGAGACATCTGTAAAGAGTCATGTCAAGGTATTGGCGACATGTTTCTTCTTGGACGAGATTAAGTTTTTGTTCCCCCTCTTCTCAGGGTCTTGACAGGAGGTCACGTGAATTTCTGTTGGAAAATTATCTATCGAGATCTATCTTTCTTCTGAGAGATGGTAAACCAAATTTAATAATAATAGATGTCTCTATAAAAAGATGTTCTTTAAAGGCCGGTGAAGTTGTAAGTGATCGTCGTATCTAGTCCTTCAATCATCACATCAGACTCTGACACATAGGGCATCCTGTCGAGCCTGTCTTTCCGGGAAAAGAGGCTTTGACTGTGGGAACTGCTAGCAGTTATCCGGATGGATAACTTCTGTCCTGAGTAGGGCTGCACAACGGGTAGGGTGGGTAGGATATGGCCTATACCCGCCACCCTACCCGTTTATTGGCGGTTAAGAAAAATTTCACCCGCCACCCTACCCGCCATTAAACGGGTAAGATCCTACCCAACCCATTCTCTGGCGGGTCGGGTAGGGTAGGGTGGAGGGTATAACCGTTTTTTTTTTCTGCAGGAACAGATACATCATCAAGTACAACAGAATGGGCTATGTCTGAGATGATGAAAGTGAATTACAGGAACTAAACTAACAAGAGAAACTGCTGGTTCTTGTTGTACAGTTAAGAGTTTTCTGCACTTCTTGAGCAAGTAAATCTACGTAAGGTGATCCAGAAGATGAACCTACTTCAGAAATTGAAGGAGGAGGAGTCGAATAAACGGGTGCTGCTGGTGTTGTACCTCTACCCCAAACACCACCACCGCCATGACCTCAGCTACACCACCACCAGCACCATGATCTCCAGTTACACCACGACCAGCAAGTCAATCCACGTTTGGTGATCCAGAAGATGAACAAACTTCAGAAATCGAAGGAGGAGAAGGAGTCGAAGATATGGGTGTTGCTGTTGGTGTTCCTCTTCCTCTTCCCCAAACACAAATACCACCACCACCACCAGGATCTCCAGTTTCACCAACACGATCTCCAGTTTCACCAACTCCAAGACCTCCAGTTACACCACCACCACGACCTCCAGTTACACCACCAACACGACCGCCAACATTTCCACCACCCCGACCACGACCTCCAGTTTCACCACCACGACCACGACCTCCAGTGACACTACCACCCCGACCTCCAGCATCACCAACGCGACCACAAATTCCACGACCACAAATTCCACAACTTTAGCTTTCTTAGCCAACAACTAACAAGCATTGCAGCTCTTCATATTGACCTTCTTCTTCAATCATCATCTACGATGATGGAATAAGTACTAAGATCACCAAATAAATCTGCATACAAGTAATATCACAACAAGTTGAGTAAAGAGAGAAACAAAAAGAGTTTTAGAGTACTAGTTGAATGGCCATAATGGTTTTTGATTAATCAATTCAAAGTGTGACACTATAGAGATATATAAAGACAACTCCATAAAACAGACGGCCAAAAAGAATGTAGGAGAAAAGCAAAAGGCAGTGAAGAAGTAGTGGTGGTGGTAGTCACTGGGATTTGGATCTGCATACTCAGTCAGATGTATCCATATCTATATAATGCCAATCCAACAACATGTCAACAACGATCTTGAATAATGAATGTATATATCTTTAGGTATTTTCATTAATACTACTATTGCTGTGAGCAGAATCTAAAGCTAATTCAATTGCTTTAGATAAACCTTTAAAGACATGGGTGTCACATAATCAAAATCTCACTGAAATTGTTTGAAATATTGATAATCTAAACATTTAAAGACATGGGTTTTAGATAGAAATCATGAAGAGACAATTTATCAATCAGTTTACATATGACCACAAATTTTAAATCCCATTCAATTGCCTTTTCCCATCTCCTAACAGAATCGCATTGAAACTCGTCATTCATGAGGAACAAACTAAATTTCTATGAGAAATTTCATCAATCAGTTAACATGCATGTCAATTTTTCACGATGGCAATCATATTACTCAACTGATTTCAACTAATTTCTTCAAATACAAATAAAATCACCAAGCAATACAACATATAAAAGAAAAACCCATTCAAATTATTAAAAAAATTATTCAAATTTTCACCTGAAAATTAGTTTGGATTTCAAATTAGGAGGAAGAACCACTCTCTAAACCCTTCATTAGCTTTCCAAACTCAGATTCCTCATATCCAGCAACATGCATGAAACCTTATGATTTTTCAATCAATTTAACACAAAAAAAAAATGAAACAAAATGAACTTTGAAGTTAGATCTTACCTTGAATCAACCTATTAAAAGGTTCTAAACGAGATCTGTTAACATATTTGAAGTTCTAAACGAGATGTGAGAGGTACTGGTAAATCATAGGTACTGGTTTTATGTTTCTTCCGTTCTCAAAAACTCCCCTGGCCAGTTCTTCTTTTGCGTTGTGGATTCACAAGAATAGGGTTTTTCTTTTCATGATCTTCTCTTCTCTAGATTTTTTTCTTTGCAATGAATTCAGTTCTGGGAGTTTCTCTGCAGAGATAAAACGAAAACTGAATCCAGTTTTTAGTTTTTTAGTTTTTAGTGTTGTAGGAAAATATAAAGCAACGACAGAGATCAATAGTTGAAAGATCAACGGCAGAGATTAAACGAGAACCAACGACAGAGATCAATAGTATAAACAGGCGGGTAGGCGGGTAGGGTAGGATAATTTCGAGCTTTACCCGCCACCCTACCCATCTAGCGGCGGTTATGAAGTTTTTTACCCGCCACCCTACCCGCCAAATAATGGATAGGGTAGGATACGGTTAAAAAACTGGCGGGTAGGGTAGGATTGGCGGGTATGGGTAGGGTATGTGCACCCCTAGTCCTGAGCAATAAATAGTTACAGTATTGGATCCTTCCCCTATATATTTCAGTGAAAGTAGCCGGTTATGGATGTATACAGAGCAGTGGAGTGTTTATCTGAATAATCGACCTCACGATTATCACTAAGGATTTATTTTCCCTTGATAGGTTCGTGTGCAAATATTATTTCCTTCTCATTCTTGAGTGAACTAAGGTTCAATAGGAAATAAAATAGGATGATCGTTGGTTCATCTGAGATGGAGGCTCATTGAGACTTGGTCGTGATTTCTAGGGCTAGTTTCTCTTCTTTCTAACAGACTGGGTGTTGAGGTAGCATATCAATTAAAAACTTTGCAACCTCGAATAAGGATGATCTTTGGTTGATCTTCATCTTGAGGTCTAGTATACCTTGTCGCGCTCTGCTCGTGACCCACTAGAGTGGGAAGAGAAACAAGTTGTATCTTGGGTGGATATGGTAGTCTATGATAGTAGGTGGCTCTGCAATGTTTTTGATTATGTCACAAATTTCTTGGAGCCTTTCAAAGTATTCTCTAACTTTATCCTATAAATGATGAAAATACAAATCCAATGGAAAAGAACGATGTCAATCAAATAAAGAATGAAGGAGTTATGAGTAAAATAGTGAAGTGTAATAAATTTCCTGAGTCCCCGATGATCAGATTAAGAGGCCCTTGACCTTAACGAACGTCGGAGAAAATATTCGTCCGAATATTCATGTTTAGACGTAGGGTTGTCAATGGGTCCCGGTCCTCCCGAGTATCACTAGACCCAGACCCTACTTATAAATTCCTAAATTTTTGGACCCAGAACCGGACCCGTTTAAAATCTCGGGTACCCGTTGGGTATTATAAAAACTATAAAGAAAATCTTAAAAATTTAATTTCTTTCTATTTTTAACTTGAATCTAAATTAGTTTTATAAAAATTTATTATCATTTCTTTATTAATATATAAAATTAAGGTTAAATGTAAGAAAAAAATGAAAAATTAAAAAAAAAATCAAAGCCAAAACTAGTAAAGTACTTATAATTTTGCTAAAAAGATGAATACACGGGTACCGATGGATATTACCCGTTTGGACATGTTAACATTCAGGTCAAATCGGGTAATTACCCGTCATGTCCTAAGTTGTTAATGGGTCCAATTTTAGGACCCAAAACCGTACCTGAATCTACCGGATCCGGTTCCGAATTCGGGTAATGGGTTCCCCTTGACAGCCCTAGTTTAGAGCGTTATTTGGTATCTGAGAGTGATAAGATTGATTGGGTGGTTGCTTGTTTGCTTTCTTGCGCTCCTTATGGGTTTCATCTTCTCCGATGAGGCCGATTGCAGAGTGGCTCCCGTAATGCTATTATCAGCAATTTCAGTACTCCTTCTTTTGGAAATGTGTACTCGATCTGGATTTGTTGGATTTATCCATACTTTTCATTCTAAATGCGTCTTCAAATAAATCAGGATAGTGATCTAAGTTATTGCAAAATTCTGTTGAGTCCCGAAGAGCTCGCCTTGGTCCTTACCCAACGCTTTTAAGGATTAATAATAGATTTTTCTGGTAATAGATTGGGATGTTTTTTCCAAGGAGGGAGAGACTCAAGTGATCTAGGATGCCACTAATCTATTTATTAAGGTCAAACACTCGTTTGAGAGAGAAAACTGTTGGCAGGATAACCTTCTAGATGGGACATTTTTCAATTTAGATCGTTGGAATCGTCTTCCTTCCTAATAGTGGCCATGATTGAGATCTGTAAGTGAGTGGAAAACCTCCCACTGTGGTCGCCAAAATGTAGTTACCTAAAATATGTGAGAGGCTAATAGTGAGATCTTAGGGTTTTAAAAGTGAGTTACGAGAAGTTGAACACGAACAGTTTTTCCCTAAACTACGCACAATGGACATTCAAAATCTGCTTCAGACATAGGGAAGAAGGCTTAGGGAAAGTCTTAGGGAGGAAAACATATGAAAAGAGAGATCAGGGAATTCTAGGGTATGAAGAATAATTGCACTGAGATTTTATGAGAAAGTTGTGTGTTAGCTTGGAAAAATACATGACCTATTTATAACTGAATTCTCTAACCTCTGGATGGTGAAGATAGGGATTGCTTGCCATGCGTGGCACTTTTCTCGTCTCTTCAGAAATAGATAGAGATAAACTAGGTTGAGTTTATCTCTTTATGCCACCACCTTTAATCTCTTTTATGGTGATAAAAAAGCAGAGTATTTTTTTTGTAAGTGTCATAGACCGTCAGATCAAAATCCTAATTAATATTCCCTGTTGTTTGTGGGTGAAAACGGTTTCTGCTGATTTTGGTAAATTCGTGTGTGTGGATGAGAAACGAGTCTAAACCCTAAACAATGTACTGCACGGGAGTACTTTTGATTCGAGAGATCAATCTGTACAAATATGGCCTAAACCAAGAAATGGCCGTTCCAGAGTTGCTTCGTTCACAAAGTGAAGGAGAAGGGTTGGTCTTAGGGAGGGAAGCGAAGAAAGTGTTGAGACCAGAATCGTCGTTCTGGAAGTGTGGGTGTTTTGTGACTTGTATCAGAAAATTGGACTGCCTGGCTGAATGAAAAGTTGTCAGGTGATTTCTGAATGTTATATTGTTCCTCTGACCAAAACTTGCTTTTTGGTGGGAAATAGGTGAGACCTATTTATACAAGACGCGAAAAAACGTACCCTGGTCTCGTAGGAAGTGGAAACGATTGAGTGCTTGAAGAAGGGAGTAACGGATAACGCCTGGAATTGATGTTTCCATAATAAAGGATACGTTTCACCATTACTTCTTGCCATTACTAACCGCCCCGCTTTATGACAGTTTCTTGTAACGGGAGTATTGCACGCCGCGTAGATTACATGTTCTTAAAGCGGGCAAGAAGAGAACGGTGATGAAATCCGAACCCTTATCTTGTATGGCCAAGCCTTGCCCTTTACTAGAAAAATAAATGTCCGTATTCAGTCCTCAACATATATGCATACGAAGGAGTCCAGTAACTCACTGACAGGGGATTCGCGAGTGTTTAAAATCTTACCTCCCGTTCCAGACGGGGGATGAATCGGTTGTAGTCGACTCAGGCCACTGACTCCGATGTCCAGTGTAGGAACCCAAGGTGCAGAGACAATATCGTAATTGTCCTCCTTCTCTGCGAACAATTTATATTTAAAGTACCCTTCCGTAGGGTAATAAAAAGAAATAATGTCCCAAAGTCCAAAAGTCCAAAAGTCCAAAAAAAAAAAAGTAAGGAAAAATTACAAAAGTAATAAACCCTAATACATTTTTTTTTAAAATAAAATAAACAACCCTAAACTAAAATTGTCTAAAATAAAATTGTCTTCTTTTCTGTTCTTTTTGCTTTAATCTTTAGCTCAAAGTCTTTATGAAATCACCAAACTCCTTGGTTCAATTTTTTTTATGATCCAGAACCTGTAGGCACAAGATAAATACCCAAAAACATAAAAAAAGAAAAAAATAATAAAAAAACAAAACAAAACAAAACAAAACAAAAAATAATAATAATAATAATAAAAAATAAAAATAAATCTAAAACCATAAAAACAAGTCCGCGTCGACGACGCCAAAAATTGATGTGATTTGTAAATAGTGGTAAAAGTGGTTCGATTCTCAGACTTGTGAAGGATATTAATTAGACTTAAATTCTAATATAAAAATGGAAAGCTCACTAAAAATTATAGCAAACTCAATCAAAGATGATATCTATACTAAAAGAAACACTGAGGCTAAGATTTCACTATTTTCCAAGTTCAATGTGATTAAACCAATACTTATATTTATGCAATTTTCTCGTTTAATTTGATTCTAAAATATTGCAACAAGTAGATTTTCAAAAGTAATAATTGTAAATACCAAGTATGAAGCATCAAAAGTCTTAAAACTAAGCATACTCCATCAAAATATATCACAATCACTCAAATAAAATTCATATTCAATAATAGTTCAAGGTAAATAATCATATAATTATTGCAAATAAAAAGATAAGATAGAATATACCACTTTTTGTTGGAAAAATAGCTTCCTCTATCGCCTCAGCAATGGGGTTTAGCTCCTCATATCAAAAACAGGTTCAAAATAATAAATCATGGCTCAAAAGGTGGTTTTATTGAAGAGATATATAAAACAGCAGATCTGCAACGGTGTATAGATGTTACAGAAGTCACCGTTACAGTTGGTGTTGCAATACTGAAGATATACGTTACTAATCAACTGTTACAGGATCAGAAATTTAAGATCCTAGAATACGACTATCCTGCACAGCTTAATGTTCTTCAGATGTTAAACAACGACATTGTTCTGCGACTGTTTCCCGTGCGTCAATGTTCTTCGCGTTCTTCCTCTTCAGCAGCAGCAGCAGCAGAAACAGAGTTTGATAAAACTCTGATTTCTTCTTCTCTGGCTCTCCTCAGGTCCCCAAACTCTCGACACCCCTTCTATATGACCCAAACAATCTATTTATATCAAAAATACTGATTAAATCTCTCCCAAATCTTCCAGAATCTCTTTCCTTCTCTTCACGGCCAAGTTGCGGCAATTTCTTGTTTTAGAATTTATACGCGTTTGTGAGCTTTCCTTTTTATTCTAAACTCTTCCTTAGATAGATACAAATCTTTGGGAAGGTTTACAACACTTTAATCTCTCTAAAACTCCCTAAAACAGGTCACACACGTGACTTTCCATATTTTCTGTTGTGATAAAAATTCGTCGATTGAGCCTAGTCTAATTGATTTCAACACCCATATCAGATTCCTAGACCCATAAGGAGTCTATCCTATGAAAATCATAGGTTTAATCGACCTCAAACTCCTCCAAATCAGGAACCCTAAAATCTATTCTTCACTGTACCTACTTTCCCGCCAAAACTTGGTTTTTGAAATGTTGAAGATGGTTTCCCCTTATCCAGGGTAGGGGTGTGATTAGCAGCTGTCTGGAAACGGGATGCCCCTTAGTAATTAGGTTACCCCTTATCCAAATTGAGAGTCTGAATAGCAAATGTCCTCCGGATGCTTTCCGACAACTTTTCGAGCCAATTTTTTCCAAAAATGTTTATTGGCCAAAAATACCTACAAATAAATAAAACACCATAATAAGTACAAAAATGAGCCCTAACAATATACAGAATCGAGACAAATCGGACACAAAAATGTGTCTATCAAATACCCCCAAACCTATTATTTGCTAGTCCTCGAGCAAAAATAAAATAGAAATAAAATCCTAACTCACTGTCGCAGGCATCGTCGATTGCATTTAGTGTATGCAATAAGCCTTTAAACCCCTAGGTGTCCCTAGTGGCGGAGTGTTGTCTCCGGAGGGCTTACCAGAGGTATATCCACAAAACCTTTATACTCCAGACCCTAGCTATCTTCACAGAACCTTGGAAGGCACTAAAGAATCTCCTTAGTTGGCATACTTATTGACTACAAGAGGAAGTACCCTGATGCGAAATTCCAATTGTTGTACACGAGTTTGCACTCAAGCATACTAAAATTCATATATAAGTGACAGAGCTCTGCTCAGATAGTTGCACTATGGACATCAATATCCGGAGTCGAAACTAATCACATGGATAGATCAAGAAGATGGGTATAGAGAAAAACATAGATGGTTTTGATGTTTACTAGGTGAACGGTGTTTCTCATATCGTCTGAAGGCCTCCGCCAAAATGAACCTATCCTAATGGACTGAGATACCGGTATGACTAATATCAACACACTGGCATATACCAGGGTACCAGTGGTCGATAATCCTAACTCTAGGTCAACACAACTGGCATATACAAGGGTTCCAGTGGTCGACTTTATTGAATTTATTCCAGTTGGTCTGATGGTCTGGTCTCAATTTCTCTTTCTTTTTTCTCTCTTTTTTCCATTTTTTTTGTATCTCAATCACTCTAATTCACCCTAGCACTGGTAACAACTTGAATTGTGAGCCCCACCTAATCACTTAGAGAAACATAGTTTAAAAACAAAACAAAATAAAAACAGAAGTGAAAAGGACTCAACGAGATATGGTGAAACTATCATGTTATTTCTAACACCTGAGCTCTGTGCTTTTATGAATAGACTCTTTAGATGTTGCCATCTAGTCAGATTGGTTCCTCAACTCCTACAACAAAAATTCTTCCATCCACTTAGATTAGTTAGTGCCATCCTTAATAGGGATAAATTTCTAGGCTCTGGAGTTTATTTATTGCAACGAAAAGGTAACAAAAAGTTCTACCCCACCCCCAAACTTAAATCTAACATTTTCCTCAATGTTTCTAATTAAAGAACAATACCAGAAATATAAGTAACATGAGGAAATAGTAAAGAGAGAAGTCGGAAATATAGTACCTAGGTGAAGTGTAACCAAAAACCTACAAAAATATTATACAACATACAAAATCGCCTCGATGGTCAATCAAGGTAAACAGGGTCCTCCAGAGGGACCTCCTCAACATCACCTGTACGAAAAGGCTCTAAAAAAGGGCTTCAATCGCTGACCGTTAACCTTCTAAGAACTACTACCATCTGGTGTCTCAATCTCAACAGCGCCATGAGGAAAAACAGTACGGACCACAAAAGGACCAGTCCACCGAGAACGCAAATTCCCGGGGAATAGATGCAAACGAGTGTCATACAGAAGAACTTTTTGACCTGGAGAAAATGACTTTCGTAAAATATTCCTATCATGCACAAGTTTCATTTTGTTCGTATTCTCCTTAGCACTATCGTATGCATCTCTACGAATCTCGTCCAACTCATTGAGCTGGAGATTTCTTTGAGCTCCTGCCTTGTCAAGTGAAAAGTTTGAGTTCTTAATAGCCCAATAGGCTCGATGCTCTAACTCAACATGCAGGTGACATGCCTTTCCAAACACTAAACGATAAGGTGACATTCCAATGGGTGTCTTAAACGCAGTACGGTAAGCCCATAAGGAATCAGTAAGCCTGACGACCAGTCTTTCCTATTTGGATTAACTGTTTTCTCTAGAATACGTTTAATTTCCCTATTGGAAACCTCTACCTGACCATTAGTCTGAGGGTGATATGGGGTTGCTACTTTATGGGTAATACCGTATTGTTTCATTAAAAGAGCAAACGATCTATTACAAAAGTGTGAAGCTCCATCACTAATTATAGCTCGCGGCGTACCAAAACGTGTAAGTATATTATCTTTTAAAAACTGGACTACGACCCTGTGGTCATTCGTTTTACACGGAACCGCCTCAACCCACTTAGACACATAGTCTACAACGACAAGTATGTAAAGATAACCAAACGAAATAGGAAATGGACCCATAAAATCAATGCCCCACACATCAAAGACCTCAATCACTAAAATAGGGTTCAAAGGCATCATATTTCTACGGGAAATGGTTCCTAACTTCTGGCAACGCTCACAAGAAACACAATGACTATGAGAATCTTTAAACAACGAAGGCCGGTAAAATTCACACTGCAAAATCTTAACAACAGTCTTCTTAGCACTAAAATGACCCCCACATGCATGTTCATGACAAAAGGAGATAATACTAGACTGGTCACTCTCAGATACACATCTCCTAATAATCTGGTCCGGACAATACTTACACAGATAAGGATCATCCCAAAATAAATGGTTAACCTCGGCTAAAAACCTAGAACGATCTTGCTTACCCCAATGTTGAGGGGTTCGACCAGTAACAAGATAATTCACTATATTTGCATACCAAGGTGATTGGGAAACAGAGAACAATTGTTCATCAGGAAAGCTATCCCTTATAGGAAGGGAATCACTAGGGGAACTAACAACTAGCCTAGACAAGTGGTCTGCTACTACATTTTATGCACCCTATTTGTCTCTAATGTCTGGGAAAATTCCTTTAACAATAGGATCCATCTAATCAATCTAGTTTTGGTATCCTTCTTAGATAAAAGGTATTTCAAAGCAACATGATCTGTATAGATTATGATCTTAGAACCTAATAGGTAGGACCTAAACTTATCCAAGGCAAACAAGATGGCTAAAAGTTCCTTCTCGGTAGTTGTGTAGTTCATTTGGGCATCATTTAGAGTTTTGCTAGCATAATAAATCACATGAAGTAATTTGTTTTCTCGTTGTCCTAAAACGACGCCTATAGCATAATCTGAAGAATCACACATAATCTCAAAGGGTAGGTTCCAGTTAGGTGCCTGGACTATCGGGGCAGTAGTGAGTAAAGTCTTAAGCTTCTCAAAAGCCTCTAAACAAGCATCATCAAAGACAAACTTAACATCTTTAGCAAGCAAATTGCAAAGAGGTCTAGAAATCAAACTAAAATCCTTAATGAATCGACGGTAAAAACATGCATGCCCTAGGAATGACCTGATATCTTTTACGGTTTTTGGGACCTGTAAAGTCTTAATAAGGTCAACTTTGGCTTTGTCTACCTCTATACCCTTTTAAGATACGATGTGCCCTAACACAATTCCTGATTTAACCATGAAATGGCATTTTTCCCAATTAAGCACTAAATTTTTTTCCTTACACCTATTCAACACTAATGTCAAATTATGCAAGCACTCATTGAAAGATGAACCAAACACTGAAAATCATCCATAAAGACCTTTAAGAACCGTTCTACCATATCAGAAAATATGCTCATCATACAACGCTGAAAATTTGCAGGGGCATTACATAGCCCGAAAGGCATGCGTCTCTACGCAAAGGTACCAAAGGGACATGTAAAAGTGGTTTTCTCTTGGTCTTCTGGGGAAATAACGATCTGATTATAACCGGAGAAGCAATAGTGACTATGTCCAGCTAATCGCTCTAGCATTTGGTCGATAAAAGGAAGGGGAAAGTGATCCTTCCTTGTGACCTTGTTCAATTTCCTATAGTCAATACACACACGCCATCCCGTGGTCACTCGGGTTGGGATTAATTCATTATTATCATTCTGGACTACAGTGATACCTGATTTCTTGGGACAACCTGAACAGGGCTGACCCACTTACTATCTGAAATTGGGTAAATAATACCCGCATCTAAAAACTTAAGCACCTCTTTTCGAACTACCTCTTTCATGTTAGGGTTGAGTCGACGTTGCATCTCCCTAGAAGGTTTGGAGTCTTCCTCTAAATGAATCTGATGCATACACACAGTAGGACTTATACCCTTAATGTATGCTATAGTCCACCCTAAAGCTTCTTTATTGTCTTGAAGTACATTTACTAGCCTACTTTCCTGATCACTATCCAAATCGGAAGCTACAATCACGGGTAAAGTCTCAGATGGGCCTAAAAACACATACTTTAGAGTATTGGGTAATGGTTTAAGGTCCAACTTTGGGGGATCTTCTAAAGAAGGAATTGCGGTAGTCTCAGAAACTGGTAACGGTTCGAACCTAGCTTTCCATCTATCAGTGTCTAACACAGGGGTATAATCTAATAGAGCATTCACCTGTTCAATAGTGCTATCATCGTCAAAATCTAAACCAAAATGGGACAGACAACTTTCTAATGGGTCTTCAGACAAAATTTTTGGTAATGACTCCTGAACTAAGGCTTCTATCATGTTCACCTATTCAACACATGTGTCATCTAGCTCACGAGGTTGCTTACTGACACTAAAAATGTTCATCTCCATATTCATATTACCAAAAGATAAACTCATCACACCATTTCGACAGTTAATGATCGCATTAGACGTAGCTAAAAATGGGCGACCTAAAATCACAGGTATCTGGTTCTCTGGGTCATGGACAGGTTGGGTATCTAGGACCACGAAATCCACTGGATAAATAAACTTGTCGACCTCAATAAGAACATCCTTGATAACACCTCGAGGGATTTTAAAAGACCTATCAGCTAACTGCAGTGTCATCTGAGTAGGTTTCATTTCACCAAGTCTTAGCTGTAAGTATACATGGAATGGCAGTAAGTTCACACTGGCTCCTAAGTCAAGTAAAGCTTTTTCTACCCGGAAGTTACCTATTGTGCAAGAAATGGTAGGAGAACCTTACGTGACTAGATAAAAAGGCTTTCTTATGGACGCTAAGTTTTCGCTTTTGCGTACACATATCCTTAAGGAACTAGGCATAAGCAAGAATTTGCCTAATTGCATCTAATAAGGGAAGGTTTATGGTAACTTGCTTAAAAACCTCCACTATGCCATTAAAGTTCGATTCCTTCTTTGTTGGTACTAATAGCTGAGGAAATGGGGCTCTAGGCATAAAATCAGACCTTTCAGGAACCGAATTCACATCATCAGAAACTTTATTAGTATCTTCAGCTACTGGTCCTGAGAGGTGAGATCCTGAGGGGTGAACTACAATATGTTCACTATCAGGCATGGTTACCTTATTGTCTACAAATCTACCACTTCTAAGGGTTCTAACATCATTCAATTGATTCGATGGTTTTGCACCTAATTCATGAACTCCTCTAGGGTTGGGTTGTGTTTGACTAGGAAACTTACCTTTTTCTCTCAAAGAATCACTTATCAGACCAACCTGGGTTTTTAACTCGGAAATAGCCTGACTATTTTCTTGTCCTATCCTGTTACTAGCTTGTAGACTCTGTTCTACGGATAACTGAAATTTTGCAGTTTGCTGAGTTAACAAGGAGAGAGATTCCTCTAAACTTAGGATTTTCTTATCTGACTGATTATGAAACTGAGCTAGTCCTGAAGTATTCTTAGTTTAGCCAAAACCTGGGGGAGCATTAGAATTACTAAACTAACCTTGACTTTGTCCCTTAGACCACGAAAGGTTCGGATGGTTTCTCCAACCAGGATTATAGGTTTCTGAATATGGGTCAATCTTTTGACGGTTATCAAATCTAGTGTTATTATAAATAACATTGGTTTTATCTTCAATATTCTGTCCTTCCCAAAAAGGCTCCACTCTACCACTAGTCTGGCCCACTTCTAAGGCTTCTAACCTTTTTGCTATAGCAGCAATTTTGGCATCTGATTCATAGCCTCCTTCTACCCTATTAACGTTTCCTCTACTTAAAAGAATTGTTTTCTGAGGTGCCATACTATTTTCCCATTGCCGGGTTTTTTCGGCGACTTCATTAAAAAATTCCATTGTCGCGTCAACAGTTTGGTTTTCAAATCCACCAGTGCATAGAGACTCAACCATGGTCGTTGTGGAATAATCTAAACCCTCATAAAGGATCTGAACTAGCCTAACCTTTTCTAAACCATGATGAGGACACTGGGATAATAAATCATTGAACCTTTCCAAATACCTATATAAAGATTCTCCCTCTTGTTGTGAAAATGTGCATATTTGCGTCCTAATAGACGATGTTTTGTGCCTAGGGAAAAACTTATTGAAAAAGGCAGATGTAAGTTGTTCATATGTCTCAATTGACTCGGAGTCCAAACTATACAGCCATGATTTGGCCTTATCTTTCAGGGAAAATGGGAATAACCTAAGTTTCAAAGCATCATCATCTAAGCCTCTAATTCTTAGAGTACTACAAATTTCCTCAAAATCCCTAACATGGTAATAAGGGTTTTCATTTACTTTCCCTAAAAAGATTGGGAGCATCTGTAAAGTCCCGCGTTTTAGTTCATAGGGCACCTCCGTTTCAGCTAACTTAATACACGAAGGACGAGTAGTCCTAGTTGGATTCAAAAAAGCTTTCAAAGTTGCCATTTCTGGCGCTATCAGAGCAACATGGATTCTCTCCTCAGTCAAAGGACGTTTAAATACAGACTCTTCAAAAGTCGTACTTTCTAGATTAAGGTAATCGAGACGCTTCGAACTACTAGGTTTCTCTTAATAAATCTACCTAGTGCGTCTCTTTTACGTTCAGGCATACAATAGAATTTCTAAATTGGAAGGGTAAGCAAACACAGATCAAGGCCGACTCAACCAAATAAAACCTATTGGTTTCTAGCAAACAAAAAGCATGATGGATCCACTTAGATTGTTTCTAGACCATCTTCTAATCCTTCGAATGGGAATTCGTTACGATTTAAGCAAACCCCTCTCGAATCAATCCGAGTTAACGCAAGTTGAACAGAGGCGAGGGAAGATCGGTGGAGCTTTGATACCCAAAGCCTCACCGGTATTACAAGGCGGCACAGTCACGCATTCAACTTACAGAAACCGTCAAGAACTTCGAAGTATGCTTAAAAGAGTAACCAATATTTTTCGAATGACTTTCTTGTTAAGCTCGTTACCCTATCGGTCTCGTTCTAGTCAAAATTTTAGGCTTAGGTTCGCGTAGGTTATGTGTTCCTAAAGCGGGCAAGAAGAGAATGGTGATGAAATCCGAACCCTTATCTTGTATGGCCAGGCCTTGCCCTTTATTAGAAAAATAAATGTCCCTATTCAGTCCTCAACATATATGCATACGAAGGAGTCCAGTAACTCGCTGACAGGGGATTCGCGAGTGTTTAGTATCTTACCTCCCGTTCCAGACGGGGGATCAATCAGTTGTAGTCGACTCGGGCCACTGACTCCGCTGTCTAGTGTAGGAACCCAAAGTGCAGAGACAATATCGTAATTGTCCTCCTTCTCTGCAAACAGTTTATATTTAAAGTACCCTTCCGTAGGGTAATAAAAAAAAATAATGTCCCAAAGTCCAAAAGTCCAAAAAAAAAAGTAAAGAAAAATTACAAAAGTAATAAACCCTAATACAGTTTTTTTTTTTAAATAAAATACACAAACCCTAAATTAAAATTGTCTTCTTTTCTGTTCTTTTTTCTTTAATCTTTAGCTCCAAGTCTTTATGAAATCACCAAACTCCTTGGCTCAATTTTGTTTATGATCCAGAACCTGTAGACACAAGATAAATACCCAAAAACATAAAAAAGGACATAAATAAAAAAATAAAAAAAACAAAAAAATAATAATAAAAATAATAATAAAAATAAAAATAAATCTAAAACCCTAAAAACAAGTCCGCGTCGGCGGCGCCAAAAATTGATGTGATTTGTGGATAGTGGTAAAAGTGGTTCGATTCTCAGACTTGTGAAGGATATTAATTAGACTTAAATTCTAATATAAAAATGGAAAGCTCACTAAAAATTATAGCAAACTCAATCAACGATGATATCAATATTAAAAGAAACACTGAGGCTAAGATTTCACTATTTTCCAAGTTCAAAGTGATTAAATCAATACTTATATTTATGCAATTTTCTCGTTTAATTTGATTCTAAAATATTGCAACAAGTAGATTTTCAAAAGTAATAATTGTAAATACCAAGTATGAAGCATCAAAAATCTTAAAACTAAGCATACTCCATCAAAATAGATCACAATCACTCAAATAAAAATCATATTCAATAATAGTTCAAGGCAAATAATCATATAATTATTGCAAATAAAAAGATAAGATATACGTTACTAATTAACTTTTACAGGATCAGAAATTTAAGATCCTAGAATACGACTATCCTGCACAGCTTAATGTTCTTCAGCTGTTAAACAACGACATTGTTCTGTGACTGTTTCCCGTGCGTCAATGTTCTTCGTGTTCTTCCTCTTCAGCAGCAGCAGCAGCAGAAACAGAGTTTGATAAAACTCTGATTTCTTCTTCTCTGGCTCTCCTCAGGTCCCCAAACTCTCGACACCCCTTTTATATGACCCAAACAATCTATTTATATCAAAAATACCGATTAAATCTCTACCAAATCTTCCAGAATCTCTTTCCTTCTCTTCACGGCCAAGTTGCGGCAATTCCTTGTTTTAGAATTTCTACGCGTTTCTGAGCTTTCCTTTTTATTTTAAACTCTTCCTTAGATAGATACAAATCTTTGGGAAGGTTTACAACACTTTAATCTCTCTAAAATTTCCTAAAACAGGTCACACACGTGACTTTCCATATTTTCTGTTGTGATAAAAATCCGTCGATTGAGCCCAGTCTAATCGATTTCAACACCCATATCAGATTCCTAGACCCATAAGGAGTCTATCCTATGAAAATCAGAGGTTTAATCGACCTCAAACTCTTCCAAATCAGGAACCCTAAAATCTGTTCTTCACTGCACCTACTTTCCCGCCAAAACTTGGTTTTTGAAATGTTGAAGATGGTTGCCCCTTATCCAGGGTAGGGGTGCGATTAACAGCTGTCTAGAAATGGGATGCCCCTTAGTAATTAGGTTACCCCTTATCCAAAGTGAGAGTCCGAATATCAAATGTCCTCCGGGTGCTTTCCGACAACTTTTCGAGCCAATTTTTTCCAAAAATGTTTATTGGCCAAAAATACCTACAAATAAATAAAACACCATAATAAGTACAAAAATGAGCCCTAATAATATATAGAATCGAGACAAATCAGACACAAAAATGTGTCTATCATTGGCATAGTGTTGGAACTCTGGCTACCAAATGGTGATGGTGAAAATTGCACTTGGAAGGCTTGCTGGCTGGATCACAGAATGTTGGAGCGTTGGCGCTAACTTAACCACAGATTGATGGAGCCATGGAGAGTTGGCTTGACCACGGAATGCTGGAGCCATGGAGAGTTGGCTTGACCACGGAGTGCTGGAGCCATGCAGAGTTGTAGGTTGAGCGACTGGTGTTCCTCGTGATGGCGCGCTGCTGGTTCGGTCACGGAGCGGAGATATTGGAACACTACTTGTTCGGCTATGGAGCATGAGCGAGGTGCACCTAATCATCTATTACCGTTCATGGAGCAATAAGGAATCTTTATTCTGTTCAAACTCTAGAAACTGCGTTCATATGAAAAGGGGTATCGACCCTCTTCTATTTTTTGTTCTTCGCTCGGCTCCGTGTTTTCATCTGCAGCATCTGGCTCCTCTTCGTCATTTGTTAGCGGTGGTAGAGTGAGCATTAATGGCAACAAAGCAATCTCCAATAGTTATAATCAACATCAAGGCAAGCCAGGAGAACTCAAGGTAGGTGCTCTCACATGTATCCACCCAACAATACCGTCGATCTTCTCCAGAATGTGTAATAAGGTTCTGACTCTAGAGGAACGAGTATCTAACCTCTCAAGTGGATTTCAAAATTCACCAAACTCCATTGCGCTCTTGGGATGGATGGATGAAATAATGTCAGGGCTAATCTTGGAGATGGTGATTGTGCTGTTGGTTTATCCATGACTTTTAGGTTATTTGGTACCTAGACTTTCTGATTGCGATATGATATGGATGCTTGTATGGTCGATATCTTCCGGAATCGCTAGATAAAGTAGACGAGCTGAGAGGAATTATGTCGCTGACGTGTTGCTAACAAGTCTCCAAGGACTTCATTCCAAGCGACATCCTTCGAAGCATCTTCTGAGTCTTGGACTATTGTATCGAATGGGATGCAATGAGCAGTCCCCAGTTACTTCTGTCTGGTCATAGATATGATGGCATGGAGGGATATGTGAATATATCTGCGACGTGTTTTTGGAGTCTTTGATGCAGTGCACGGCTTTATGTTGATAAATCCCTGCGGCTCGTAAAGTTCTATTGCCTTTTCTGGTAAAGTGGTTGACGAATTGACGAAGGCGATAATCTTTTTGATTCGTCATTTGTTGATCAGTGGGCGGGAGTCGCACCTGATAATTCTGCATTGCACCCAACTTCTGGCAGCCCATGCACCCCTTCCATAGGAAATTGGAAATCTAAAAACACCGAATTTGGCTTTGTCGGTGATGCGTGTCTTCATGCACGCCTTGGTTAGGTGGTGTTGAGTTCTGAGTAAGTGATGTGGCAAACATGGTGTAGTTGGTATGCGTGGCTTGCTGAGGCGCGGATTTCCTCTTTGATTCTAACAGCAACGCTTAAGAATGGCTTAGCCAAATACTGCTTGTTGGTCAGGCTCCTTCCAGACAAGGAGGTGGTGATATCCTTGCACTATGTCTTTGAATAGTGGTGAACTTGTTACGGTCATGACTTCTTGGTCGATTGTCCCTTCTGAGTTGAAAAGGTTCTCGACGATGAAGGGATTCCATGTGTTGAGCCTCAGTCCCTAAGTATGGTTTTTGTGGTTCTATCTTGTATGTTCGGTGAGTTGACCACGATAAAGACGTCATCCTGCATCCGCACTGGTGACTATTACTTCTTACACTTCTTCCACGTGAAACTTTGTAGTGGTTGTTGCTATGGTAAAGCTCTGTCTGGTATCGACAAACGAGCAACAACAGTTCTTCGCAGCAGATGTGATCAGAAGAGACTACATCGTTGTGGGAACCAAAATACGTTGTCTGGAATTGCATGGGAATCCACGAAAGTAAAGGAATCGGCTGGATGCGTAAGCGAGTGAACTGTCCATGACCACAAGGTTTGGCGAGATGGATCAAAAAGTGGCCACAACTGCGATCCTTGGCTGGTTGTGATCACGATCCTTGACAGGGGGGAGTGTGGTGGCTACGGGTATGAACCTTGGAAGAAAATAGTGGCGTCTACTACACGATCCTTGGTAGGAAGAAGCGGCGGTTACGACACGGTCCTTGGAAAGAAGGAGGCGTTGAAGCGGCTCCGGCTCTTGGAGAGGACGTTGAAGCTTATGGAGCAAAACGCTGAAGCTTCGGCTTCGGATCCTGCAGCAGCTTATGGATAGAATACTGAAGCGGAGCAACTGCTGGAGCGAACGTTGAAACAGAGCGACTTCTGGAGAGAACGTTGAAGCGGAGCCGCTGCTGGAGAACGTTGAAGTGGAGCCGCTGCTGGAGAGAACATTGAAGCGGATCCGCTGCTGGAGAACGTTAAAGTGGAGCCGCTGCTGGAGAACATTGAAAAGGAGCAACCTCTGGAGAGAACGTTGAAGCGGCTCCTAGAGATAAACGTCGAAGCAGCTCCTGGAGAAAACTCCAGTGAGGGCGCTATTAACCCTTGACTTTGAAAAGCGACTTAATACGATATGTCATATGGGAAGACGTCACAAATAGCGCTGGTCGGCAAGTCGTGTTTTTCTCCTAATGGGAAAGAATACACTTCTTCTGTTTGATTTTCCCTTGCAACTCTCAGAGCCTTGACGGTTACAATGTTGAAGTCGGAGGCCGCGTCAATCAGCGTGCTGTCAAAACTCGGTATCCTTCAAGTGAACAGTGGTTAGGATTCCCCAGTTCCATCTATCAATCGTTCTTTCCAGCAGAGGTTGGGGTTTGGGAACGGCTTCCTTGGCTGGAAACAGCTGCTTTTCTGATGCAGTGCGGTTGAGGGCTGTAAATATGTCTTGACGTTGCGCCTTGGAGAAATACAGAATCTCACGTAAATGTTTCATCATAGACTGCACGATTTTGTGGGAGACGTCCGCAGAAATTATGCAGCTCCTGACGGGAAGAGGGTCTCTGTGAACTCAGGAGGGTTGCTGATTTTCTTTGCCCCGATTTTGGAGAAGTCGTTCCTGATCTTCACATGTGATGAAATTGGATTGCTGATTCCTTTCTACTGGGCGTTTAGGAGTAACACGAGCCTCTTCATCTATAAAGGCGCGTCCTGCTGAAGTACTTGCGCCGGACGTTAGTGTCTTGAGGAAAATAGGTATCTCTTTCTGAGTTGTAGCCATGTATGTCTGAGCCTTACGAGAACCTTTTGTCTTTCCAACAAATCAACAGTGGTAAGAGGAGATCGACTTCTTATGGCTCCTCCAGTCTCTCGTCCTGATGGTGGAGTAGCAACGGATCTGGTGATGGTTGGAGATGTTACACTTGAAGAAAATTTGGGAGTGGCGGCAACGGCTCTGGCTCTGGTGATCGGCGGTGTAACACCTGAAGGAACATTTTCCGCGCTGCTGGTGTTGGCGGGTGGCGTATTAATGCCACTGGAAGGAGCGTTAGTACCATGGATGATTTCAGCGCCAGTGTTCTCAGGGTTTGTTGCTGATCCGGACCTGAGTTCTACCATCTTGAGATTGTGTTGAAGAATGGAATTGTAAATTGGGATTTGATGTTGGAACCGAGAGATTAATATACCACTGTGGTCTCCCATTGTTTGTGGGTGAAAACGGTTTCGGCTGATTTTGGTAAATTCGTGTGTGTGGATGAGAAACGAGTCTAAGCCTTAAACAATGTACTGCACGGGAGTACTTTTGATTCGAGAGATCAATCTGTACAAATCTGGCCTAAACCAAGAAATGGTCGTTCCAGACTTGCTTCGGTCACAAAGTGCAGGAGAAGGGTTAGTCTTAGGGAGGGAAGCGAAGAAAGTGTTGAGACCAGAATCGTCGTTCTGGAAGTGTGGGTGTTTTGTGACTTGTATCTGAAAATTGGACTGCCTAGCTGAATGAAAAGCTGTCAGGTGATTTCTGAATGTTGTATTGTTCCTCTGACCAAAACTTGCCTTTTGGTATAGGTGAGACCTATTTATACAAGTCGCAACAAAATGTACCCTGGTCTCGTAGGAAGTGGAAACGATTGAGTGGTGAAGAAGGGAGTAATGGATAACGCATGGAAATGATGTTTTCATAATAAAGGATACGTTTCACCATTACTTCTTGCCATTACTAACCGCCCCGCTTTATGACAGTTTCTTGTAACGGGCGTATTGCACGCCGCACGCTATAAACCGCCAGACCAATACCCTGATGAGTATCCCCCAGTTTGTGACATGTTTTGATGTCTCGAGTGTTTTCATGGAAAACATGTAGCACTTTGCTGCGTGTGGCAAGTTGAAATTGAGAGGCTTTCCGCAGGTAAATAGTATGTGATGCTATTAGGCTCGTCTTGTATGGTCGCCTAAAACTTACCACAAGCTCGTCGTCTTGGTGGCGAACTTCGATGGATGAGATCGCATCTTATGAAATAAGGGTAGACGTTGATTGTGGCTACCTTGTGTTGGCGCCTGAAGATGGCGCAGTGGCGTTTTTGGTGCACGCCAGTGGCAATGCGGCATGGATGGCATGGATCATGCATGCCAGTGGCACGGTGGTGCAAGTGGCGCCTGACGTATCCATGGCCATTAATTTTAGGCGGCTGCTCGCCTGAAAGTTGCCATAAGTCTGTTAGCTTGGTGGCGAACTTGGATGGTTGAGATTGCATCTCATGAGGAAGGATAACCGTTGATTATGGCTACCTTCTGTCAGCGCCTGGAAACTTTGTCTAAATTAGGGTTTAGCATGTCGAAACCCTAATTAGCGTATATGGCATGTCGTTTGGCATATGCGCATAGCATGCGCGTTTTTGGAAAGTTTGGCGTGCCGTTTGGCATGTGCGCCTGGCATGCGCGTTTGGCAGGTTTGGCATGCCGATTGGCACGTGCGTCTGGCATGCGCGTTTGGCATTATGCTTGGCATGTTTAGCATGCCGATTGGCATGTGCGTCTGGCATGCGCGTTTGGCGGGTTTGGCATGCTGCTTGGCATGTTTGGCATGCCGATTGGAATGTGCGCCTGGCATGCGCGTTTGGCGAGTTTGACATGCTGCTTGGCATGTTTGGCATGTGCGCTTGCATGCGCGTTTGGTGAGTTTGGAATGCTGCTTGGCATGTGCGTCTGGCATGCGCGTTTGGCGGGTTTGGCATGCCGATTGGCATGTATGCCTGGCATGCGCGTTTGGCAAGTTTGGCATGCTGCTTGGCATGCCGATTTGAATGTGCGCCTGACATGCGCGTTTGGAGAGTTTGGCATGCTGCTTGGCATGTTTGGCATGCCGATTGGCATGTTGGCGCGGGTTTTGGGAAGCCAACTTAGTATGTCAACCTCTTTTAAGGCTGCAGCGGGTTGGAGCAACCTAATTGGTCAATGAAAGTAGGGGGCGTCCAAGCATGGGCATGGCTACCCTTTTAGTGCGCGTGGCGGGTTTAATGCGACCTGATTGGTTGATTAAAAGAGGACCGGCCAAGCATGATCGTGGCTACTCTTCTGGCGAGAGTTTGGCGGCTTTAGAGAGACCTGATTGGTCGATGGGAAGTGGGGACGACAAGCTAGGGCGTGGGCACACTTCCAGTGCGCTGTGGCGGATTTGAAGCGACCTGATTGGTCAATGGGAAGTGGGGCCGACAATCTAGGGTGTGGCCACATTTCCAGTGCGCTGTGGCGGATTTAATTGCCTAGTTTGGCTAAGCATAGTTTCGACCAAGGGGTCTAGTGTGCTGCGCGGGGCGCGAAACCCTAATTTTTGCAAGTTTGTCGGGTTTATGAGTTTTTTGTGAGTTATCACAATAATTGGCTGGATTTTGTATGCTGCCACAAAAATCCTTATTTAAAGAATGCAGTGTGCTTTCCGTCTGATCATTTTATGCAATGGCCTTAATTTTGGTACTTGGAGGTTCATGCTACTCTTCTACGAGTGAACACAAATCTGTCATGCCATACCGATATTAAGGGTTTTGCCGGGGAACATATCACAGGAAAGTACTCAGTGAGTCTTTTATTGGTGAGGTGCCGAAATTTACAGAGAGTTTGGGATGGTTGCTACATTCTCCAGTCTGGATAAATTTCATGTAAATATATTGAATGGCTCAATAAATATGCCGGTGGAGAGGTTAGCACTCACGGCACCGTTTCCTTGCAGAGTGACGTCACATGAGATGCAAGGTTTTACGATTTTAACCATAAGCTAAAAACCACCATCAACACTCGTTTATGAGTGGCGGAGTCAGTCTTATAATGACGTATTGAGAGAGAAATATTATATATAGCTGGCGCTAGCAAAGATAGTGAGATATTTTTTGATTTGTGATAACAACTAGGATGAGTAGCGTAAAAAGGCATGAAATGCTTCAAAAATCGTGAGAAGAGCTGAAATTAGACTCTATATATTTGTGGGCGGTCATATATGTCATGTTGAGGCCGAATTCTTTTCTTTGGGTCTCCTTGTTGAGCATGAGCGGATCAAGGGATTTTATCTATTCTTTTGGATAGATACGTGTATTTCAGACCCAATTTGCTAGCCGTGAGTGTGTTTGAGATGCTGAGAAAGAGGCACGTGCCTTAGGTGAGGCTTATCCGAGTCTTATGCTTTTACAAGACTCTTCAGATGAGTTGGTTCAGCTCAGATTAGAATGAGGGTGGTTGAGGCTTGGCTCATATGATTGAGTCTTTCCAAAGTCAGCTGAGACAGGTTTGAAAGAAAAGGGAGGCTTGCATGTCTAATAACGTCTCTGAGAGACCTTGTATCATTTGTCTTTGACTAGCATATCTTGCGTAGGTGTACTAGGAGTCAATTGTGTCTGTATAGTGGACCGACATGATAGTTGTATCTCGAAAGGATGTTCCAGGATTCTGTCGAAAGGGCCCGAGGCAGAATGACAAGTGTATCTAGCGGGGATATTCTAGGAATTATCCAGAAGCCTCAGTAAGTCGAGTCGGGCCTAGAGTAGACATAACCAGAGTATCTCACGATGATGTACTAGGAATCAGTTCTTGATGTCAAATAGGGGAAAGTTGCACATACGGGAGACATGTATGTCTCCGTACTAGGTCCTAAGTCAGTCGGGGTCTTTTTTACGCATCTACAGAGCATACATGAAGATCAGTTCCTCATCGAGGATGTATATTAGGAATCATGGCATCACGACTATTTGCGTCTCGCGAAGACATGCTGAAATCATGGTTCTTTTGGTTCATAGGTAAGCCATGGATGTTTTTACATTCTATAAAACCTACGTGACCAGCAGTATCTCATCGAGGATGTGCACTAGTAGTCACGGCATCACGACCAACAGTTTTTTGCGGGGACGTATACTAGAAATCGTGGCTATGGGTGCCTTGAGGACCAAGGGCTGAATCTGTCCCTTGAGAGTTGAGTTTCTTCCTAAGAGGATGACCTTGTCTTTTGGCGATGATGATTGAACTTGTAACCAGGGCTTCATTTTACATCAAACTCTCTCTCATTTTGGCATTTGTTGGACTTTCAAGATGTTGGTATTATGAAAACTATTAAAAAAAATCAAAAAATTAATATCTTTCTCTTCTTGGCTTGATTCTAAATTATTTTTATAAATGTTAGAGCACTGATCGGTCGAACTCGCAAGCGTTGCTATCTCAAGCTTTTTTGTCAAGTTAGTTACGAAAACTATAAGTCTTGATTTCTAGTCTACTGATAGCTAAGTCTCGGATTAGGATAGAAAGTGTAGTTGAGATTTATACTTCACGAAGTTCATCGATTGAAGACGAAGAACTACTAAGGAGAGCTTGTGGAACTTCATCAACAAAAGGTATGTGGAGACTTGAACTCATATATCACTCAAAAGTCTATCTACTCTATCTCCTATTTGAGACAAAACTCGTATAGCTATATAGACTTCGATTATATACATTTTATATTTCGAGCTGAGTTTAACTCGCTTACATATTTCTCGAAATATGTGTTGGTAAGCTTTCGCTTTAACCAAGTTCATCTTATATTCTTTACGAAAGTCAAAAGATGATCATGTGAAAATCTCCTGGTAATATATTACATGGTTTGTGTGAGACAGTCATTTGATGTAGACTCATAATATTTCGTATTGATCATCCGATCACTTGGAAATTGCTTTGAAGCTAATAGTTTGTGTGAGACAGCTATTGTCGTCTTCTAAGAAATTTTCAATAATTGAAATGGGAGTTTAGAACAAATAACCATGATTGGATATAGCACGATGTACGTACTTGTATGCTAACCGTTGCAAGATATTCCAAGTCCGTGAACCATAGTATGCATACCCGTATGCGTTCTGGTTTAGACTTGCAACAGTTAGCATACAAGTACGCATACGGGTATGCATACTATGGTTCTCGGACTTGGAATAACTTGCAAAAGTTAGCATACAAGTACGCATATTGTGCTATATCCAATCATGGTTAATTATTCTAAACTTTCGTTTCAATCATTCAAACATTCTCGGAAGACGACAATAGCTGTCTCACACAAACTATTAGCTTCAAAGCAATTTTCAAGTGATCGATAAATCAATACGAAACATTCTAAGTCTACATGAAGTGACCGTCTCACACAAATCATGTAAGATGTTACCAGGAGATTTTCACATGATCATCTTTTGACTTTCGCCAAGAATATAAGATGAACTTGGTTAAAGCGAAAGATTACCAACACATATTTCGAGAAATATGTAAGCGAGTTAAACTCGGCTCGAAATATCAAATGTGTATAATCGAAGTCTATATAGCTATACGAATTTTGTCTCAAATAGGAGATATAATAGATAGACTTTTGAGTGATAGATGAGTTCAAGTATCCACATACCTTTTGTTGGCGAACTTCCACAAGCTCCCGTTAGTAGTTCTTCGTCTTCAATCGATGAACGTCGTGAAGTCTAAAACTCAACTACACTTTATATCCTAATCGGAGACTTAGCTATAAGTAGACTAGAAATCAAGACTTATAGTTTTGGAAACTAAACTTGACAAACAAGCTTGATATAGCAACGCTTGCGAGTTCGACCGAGAAGTGCTCTAATACTTATCAATATGGTCATTTTTATGACAAACTAAACCCCAACTCATTCAGATCCCATTATAAAGTTACTGAAGAATACTAGGTACATACTCACACTTAACTTGAGTATTCCATCATTATAGGAATTTTTATGTACGCAATACAATTCACAAGACCATATGTAGCCCCTGCAATCAATGTGTTTGAAAAAGCGTCTAACAACCACACCCAATATTTCGCTTAGCAATCTGTATGGAAAAACTCCAATATACTTTTAAGAGAATCAACAAGACAGTCAAACTCAATCTTATTAAAAGTATAACAAAGATTTATATCTCACTTTATCGATTCAATACTTACTCAAGCAAATACAAATCTGCGAGTCTAATTGAATATAACAGAAATCACTTGAACGGTACCAAAGACCAATGTTCAAGGATCAATCAATTTCAATCAAAAACCAAAGGTTGGATTTCCCAATTGATCAATTCAACGCACAACCTGTGACATTTCAATTATATAACAAAATTTACTACGGAAAAGAAATAACACAAATACCAGAAGTTTTGTTAACGAGGAAACCGCAAATGCATAAAAACCCCGGGATCTAGTCCAGATTGAACACACATTGTGTTAAGCCGCTACAGACACTAGCCTACTACAAACTAACTTCGGTTTGGACTATAGTTGAACCCCAATCAATATCACACTGATCTAAGGTACAGTTGCGTTCCTTACGTCTCTGATCCCAGCAGGGTACTACGCACTTGATTCCCTTAGCTGATCTCACCCACAACTAAGAGTTGCTACGACCCAAAGTCGAAGACTTTAATAAATAAATCTGTATCACACAGAAAAGTCTAGGGTAATATATAAATCTGTCTCCTACAGAAATACCTACGAGTTTTTGTTCCGTCTTTTGATAAATCAAGGTGAACATGAACCAATTGATAACCCAGACTTATATTCATGAAGAACAGCCTAGAATTATCAATCACCTCACAATAATCTTGATCGACTAGGGAAACAAGATATTGTGGAATCACAAACGATGAGACGAAGGTGTTTGTGACTACTTTTCAATCTTGCCTATCAGAGAAATTAATCTCAAGCCAATCTTACGATGGTACTCAAATACGATAGAAACAACAAGATCAGATCACACAACTACAGAGAAAATAGTTGGGTATGGCTTCACAATCCCAATGAAGTCTTCAAGTCATTAACCTACAAGGTCTCGATAGAAACCTAAGGTTAAAGGAGAATCCACTCTAGCTAATACAACTAGTATCACACGGGAGGTGTGGGGATTAGGTTTCCTAGTTGGTAGAGTTTTCCTTTATATAGTCTTTCAAATCGGGGTTTGCAAGCAATGTTAGATTAGTAACAAAGCATTCAATATTCACCGTTAGATGAAAACCTGATTAGGTTCAATCTAATATCTTTCAACCGTTAGATCAAACTTAGATTGTTACGCACAAATGAAATGCACGTTTATTTAGGTTTGTGTAACCGTACCCAAACATGTACATTTAGTTGGTTCAACAGTAGTTAACCAATTGGTTAGCCATATGAGCACTTTATTATCAACCATATTCATCTAAACCATAACTAGTTCAAATGACTCAAGAGAACTAGTTAGAGAGTTGTTCAATTGCTTAGATCTCATAGAAGTATATAAGACACAATCGAAGCAAAAACGATTTGATTCACTCGAATCAATTCATGAACTTTATAGCCATGGTTTGCAAGTATGCATTCCTTAGTTTATATAAGTTTAAGTTCACGAATAATCGTTTTTAGAAACTAACCCACTTAAGTACGCATACTGGTACGCAGACTTAAGTACCCAGAATAAGTTTGTTTTTTAGTTCACAAACTCCAGCAGAAATTCACGGGATACGAACTTCCGACAGTGCGCGTACTGGTAAGCGGATTTCCGTTCCGGGTTTTACTGAGCAGCAAAGTACGCATACTTTGGTTCAAGGAATAAGGACTTACACACGTATGAGTTATCACACAATTTTTATATCCTTTCGTCACTAGTAAAGATGAACTTGGCCAAAGTGAAACCTTACCAACACATATTTCGAGAAATAGATAAGCGAGATAAACTCGGCTCGAAATAACAAATGTGTGTAATCATAGTCTATATAGCATTACGACTTTTGTCTCAAGATAGGAGATAGAGTAGATAGACTTTTGATTGATAGGTAAGTTCAAATCTCCATATACCTTTTAGTCGATTAAGTTCCACCAGTTCCTTGAGTGGTCCTTCGTCTTTGTATGATGATCGCCTTGGAGTCTAGAGATCAACTATACTTTCTATCCTAGTCCGAGACTTAGCTAATAGTAGACCAGAAATCAAGACTTATAGTTTTGATCACTAACATTGAAAAACATGCTTGAGATAGCAACGAATGCGAGTTCGACCGAGAAGTGCTCTAACAGTGTTATTTCCTTATATAAATAATTCAGGAACATATTTCCAGTGTTCAGTTTCAAAAGTTCTGGTATATTTGAAAAGACCATTCATTATGGTTGTTATTTCCAGCGTTATGATGCTATATTGGAAGGATACAATGACGCAACCCAGAACAATGTTGAATCCAAGTCCAAGTCTACAACTAGATGAACTTTTGCAGTATGAGGTATTGATGTGTCTTGGGATCCAAGAAGCAGACTTGCGTTTATAACTCAACAATGTTGTTAGAATTAATTGGTTATCATACACATGTAAGGAGGTAGAATGGATTAGAAGCCTATTGGTTGAGATCTCAATATGGAAGAAGCCATCTCTAGTAATCTTGTTTAACTATGATAATAGAGCTACAACCTATAATATCTCTGACAAAACTTATAACGGAAAGGCAATAGATGCGAGTCTTAGACATCAAATGGTAAGAAAATTCATTAAGAAATAAGTGATTGCAGTCAACATTATTGAAACGAAGAAGAACTTGGAAAAACCATTTACGAAGAGTCTTCCAAAGGAACCATTTTCAATGAAATCAAAGGAAATAGGACTAAGGTATGTGAAAGAAGATCAGTCACTATTAGTAGAGACCTAAACTATGCTTTGAAAAAAGACAAATATGCTTCAATAGGCACCAACAAATTATGTGAGTCGGTTATGATGCACTAAGCCAAAATTTCCCATATATGAATTAATGGAATAAGTCTGAATTAACGAGGATGGATACAAATCCTTAATAAGTTTGTGATTACAGGTGTGCCGCAGAAGCACTGTAAGGACTTACTTATATGAGTACCGTAATCAGGTTGTTTCCTGAGAGAGCAATTTCGTTCTTTGAAGAACACTCATGAGTCCAGAGTATGAGCACATATCCATTAATGTGATGATCTATAAAACGTACTACTTTATGAATTCAATATGCGGGGATATTCAGGTTTTATCGAAAAGGACTCTTGGTTCAAGATTCATGCAACATAGAGAATTATAGTGTTTTGAATATATTACACAAAGTGAAGGTTCAAATCTAAAAGATACCTATCATTTATGTACTGATCATTACGATAAATCCTATCTCATTTCTATGGAAGTATGTTGGCTTGATCCCACTCGAGTACTTAGGCAATCATTTCAGTTTTTAAGGTTTTTATTTGTTGTGTGGCTTTTAAAAGTAAATGGTTTATGCAGTTGATTGGGTCAACTTTGTTTAGGCAGATTATGTGAGCAGCCGCTCATGTCCGATGCAAATGCCAAAGAATGAACCATTTCAAAATTGGGAAATACTTGGAAAGTTTATTCTTTTGAGTTTCTAATTCTAAATGACACACTTGAGTAGACAACCTTTATATCTGTTGGAGATTAACAAACATCTCTAATGGATATCTCTATTTTTATAAACATAAAAGGATGACTACACAACATAACGATATTTTCTGTTGTTTTCTCTTTTCTCCATTCTTTTTTATTGTGTTACTGGTCTAATCAAAATTGTACGAAAATTCTACAATGTTGTTGTAAAACTTTATCGTATGCTACAGACAATAGTTCTATAACCCGTTTGTGCTCGTGGTTTTGTATTCAGAAGGATCGAATTGTTGTCCAAAATAATATTACATAAGAGCCTTGAAGCCTAAAGTACAATTTTGCAACATAGACGGCTAATTAAGATTGTACAAATGGCAATGATAAAACCCTATGGAGACAAGATCCAGTGAGACGCACCGTACAAGTAAACAACAATTGATTTCAGGACGAAAATGAGATTATTTCTTTTTTTTGGTCAATAGAATAACTAGTAACTACTGCTTAGAGTTACAAAAGTAAAACCATATTGGACAAATCCAAAGGCAGCCTAATTTTTATCTTCTCTTCCCTCCCCGTTTTTAAAAACCAAAAAATCATTAACTTCTTCTTCCTTTGGTCGGATCTAGTCTTTTATAAGTTAGATTTGAGCAAAGATTTCTTATTTTGATTTTGATTTAGAGGTTATTTTCGTTATTTTCGCAACTGCAGTGATTTTATCTTCACTTTTAGGACGATGCTATCTGCATTTTTATAGTGTTTTTTTTCTAATGATTTGTTCATGTTTGCTTATCTTGATACAAGCGCATCGATGGTTCCACATGAGCAAGATCAAGTTCTTCTTCATTAGATCTAGCACTTCTGAGCTAATCGCTACACATGAAGAATTTTTAGACAAATCACTCATCCGTCATAGGAATGAAATACTCATGATTTGATGATGATAAAAATAAAAAATCACAAAACGTAAAAACACCTCTCGTCAAGTGGAATAAATTCCTTATACGGAGAGTGATGAGCTTTGATAGATTTTTACGGCGGAACTATGCATTTTTATCCTTATTCAATGCAAATTTAAAGGCATACTGGTCGTTTTGTTAATCCTTATTATCTATCCATCTTGAGTTCTGGCTTGATTGAAAGTGGGAAAAGAATACCTGGAAGTTAGGATGGTTAGAACCCCTGGCGACACCAATTCACCTTCCAAGGTAAAAAAAAGATCCATAGTAGGAGTGGCATCACGGGAAGATTAGTAAGATAACACTTCTATGTTTTCAATATTCCCTACAATTAATGATCCCCAAGAATAAAAATATAGCAAGTTGCTGATAATAATTAGATTCAACTCTCATAATAAGACCAAATAGGAGTACTTCACTAGTTTTATGCATCAATTATGTCATTAAAATTAGCAAGTACAAAAGCTTCAACATCTAGAAGGAAGTGATCAAAGTCAAGTTAACCACGGTTCATTATGACGCGCCACCGTGCCCATGTTGCAAACACGACTCCTTTATCTTTTTCTGGCAAATTGCAACCAATTAAGTCTAACTAAGAACTGTTCAAATTTAATAGTCATACTACAGTTGTTGCTTACAAGGAAACACCAACATTTATCTTCAAAATAGAATAATGAAGTTCAAATTCTAATTAATAGATACTCAACTGATTACTTAATGGTAGTTCAGGTTAGTCATTACTCATCAGCACTCAATTATACACTTCAACTGTGCACAAATTATATGATGGATTATGATCAGGAAATGCTACCCAAGAAATATGTTTAATTAATTAGGTAATCGTGGTTTCATACGTCAACAAGTTCTCCTTTTGCGGGAAGAACCTTGAGTTTAGGAATCTATTAAAATTAGTAAAGCTGGAACCGAAGTACAGAACAATTTGACTAATGTAGTACTATACAAAGTTACAACCTACAAACGTCGAAATCTGATTAACTAGGCCAACATGAAAACGTCGTAAGCAAATGTTTAGTTAATCATTTCTGACGAACACCATCCCATATTGATAAAGTGATACATATACTAGAGTTCTTTTCTGATGGCATGGCACATCCTTAAGGACGTTAAGCACAGAAATTATACTTGCTGCGCAGGATATTCTGGAGCCGCCGATCATGCATCATAAAGCAGCGGTATAAGACCACAGGATAGTAGTATATATTATCTGCTTAATTTTCATCTTACTGTCCTCCCTTTCTGAATCTGATCAGCTAAACATGCTTAGTTAGAGAGTTCTGGTGAGACTCTATGGAGTTGGATATGGTACGGCCATCTTACAATAATTAGAGGAGGGATTAGTGTAGTAATGTACTGGGATAATTGTAGTAAAGAAATGATTTTTAATATTGATTATTTTCCTTTTCGTGCAATCCACACAAGTTTTTTTAGTAAAAGTTCCCCAACTTACGCTCTAAATATATAACTTGCAGCAAAGAAACCTATTATGATCACCCGATCAAAAAAAAAAAAAACCTATTAGGATCACGTAATTAAAGAACCAAATACCACTCCAGGTTTAATTAGAAATAAAATAAAAGCCTAATTATATACAGTAGAAAATTAAGACCCTAGAGATTGGTGTCATCAGCTGATCTGTATTAGGTTAAGGTGGCCAAGGCATACCTACTCTCTCGACCAATCGTGCGAAGTATCTTTGACGTCATCCCGAACGTATCTTGCTACTCCAACTGGATCTACAAAGAATCTCTCCCGCTCGTACAGATGGTTGTTCACTTATAGATTCCATTTTGAATTCTGATTACCATTGATGAATAATTAATTAGGTTTTGTTAATTAGAGATAGTTGAACCTTCATCTCTGTGGCTTAATAATTCCATTGGGTTACTCTCAACGTGAATTGTTTTTCTTTAGAGTTTATTAACAATTTTAGTTTGTTGATAATGTTAACTTATGTACTCGTAATAATCCCATCTCATGGATGATAATGTTAACGATCCAAAGTCAAAACTCATTGATTGATGAAAAAACCCAACTCACATTGTTTTCTGATTCAACACCTGCAATGTTGTAGCTCCGGCTTCTTTTTGCCCGGCATTTAAAGGTCATATGCCTAATATCTTCAAGGGTCATTACCAGTAGTAACCAAACTTACTGGGATAAACAATATTACCCGGGTTGTAAGGTATGTGCAGCAGTGCTGGCTATAGCCTGGTTTAGCCCTCGAATAAACACGTCCTCACTCCTCGCATACCCTTCGAAGACCAATTATTGTTAGTTGTCTCCACAAATGAGCTAACCTAGATACAGTCTCGAGAAGGTTTCAAATCCCAGAACTGAAAATGAAAGCACAATATTTTGCTTCATTTTTAATGTAAAGAAACTACACAATATTTTATAATAGCTTGCATCTTTCGATTAAGAAAGATATCGACATTTGACATTGCGACTGTGTATTGGTCATCGTTTAATAAGTATAATTGTTAATGCCCATTGACAAATAAATATGCCACTAATGTACTAATCAAAATCATCAAAATGTCGCCGAATGACGTGATTATGGTAAGAAAAGGGGATTACACAATTATTAATACGTTTTGATTTAAAAATATTTCTGTGGGGGAAATTAAAGCTATTTCATTTATTTACGTCTTTGAGACTTAGCAAAGATGAGAAACAAGTTGCAGCTAATTGCAATTTATTCTAGGATATTAAGTGCTGAATTAATCAAGATTCTTAATCAACAGATGGTGAAGTACGAGTACATAAGTTAGGAAGTACTTATTGTTTCTCAATGAGAAGACAGTGTGCAAACATGTTGTGTGATTATGAAACAGATTACAATGACACACCACCAAGATGCAGATGAGATGCGATTAGTTTTGATAACTCAATATATATTATCTTAACATTATTAAGCAAAATTTGAAAATGTCAAAATTATATACTTCTTCACGTCTCAAACGTACTTTTAAACTTCCTTCTATTTCCTTGTTTAATTTATGGTTGCTTTAATAAAATTCGAATCTGGTAAAATGAGGTGTGTTCAAACTTCATTGATGTGAGTCGACTCTCACGATTTCTATATCTTCGAAGAAGAAATGAAAAAGTGTTCTCGACGATAAATGATGCAGTTGAATTATCTGTAACAGTGGAATTAGATATGCGCAAATAGAGCCGCTCCCTTTTTATTATCTGGTTCTCAAATTTTATTTATATATATTTTCATAATCTTTTTTTATTGATGATCAGCAGCATTGCTGATAGGGTATCGGATTCCACATGAGGATACCAAATCTATTCTATTTTATAAAGGGAACATCCCTTACAAGTGAAGCTGCAATATTTTTTCTTCCATTTTTGCCCCTGTTTCATTTTCATTTTAAGGACAGTGAATAAATACATAGGGGGTAGTAATGTAATCCGGGTATTTCTGAGATTAATTTTACCTGCTGAATCTTCGTTTGTTCTTCGGTTCTTCTAATTAGGATTAGTATCAGTGCATCACCTTCGTTGATCAAATCAGATCGTTGAACATTTTTTCCATTTCAATTAATCAAATCAATGAACAATCAATCAAAATAGAAATTCATCAAAAAGAACAAAAAATAAATCAGTTGTTCTGTTATCATATAGACTGATGCCTTAACAAAGATAGGAAGGAGATAAAATGTTATCATTTGGTTCAAAAGAGAAGGAAAGATTGCGACCAAAGCACGGTGACGGAGGGGAAAGGAAAACAGGAAGATGGTGGTGGAGTCGTGGAGGCGTGTATCAGAGAGAGAAGAAGGAAGACTAAGAATTAGATTTAAGGTTAGGGATGTTCCGAAGTAAATTCCACGGGTAGAGATGATTTTGATAAGTTCTAGCACGTGTAAAGCACGTGCAGGCATTCTTGTGCATATAAGATAGAGGATTTTTTTATTTTGTCATATATGTATTTTGGTATCTTCGTGTAGAATCCCGTATCCCGATAGCTGCTTTGGCCATCAGGGCCTCGGATAAATGTATTTTCTGTAAGCTGAGTGACTCCTTGTAAAACTGTATTTACCGGGCGCTTGACTTTTTATGTCCAAATAGGCAAGTACCAGATATTGAGATATACGAAGCTTTAAGGAAAAAAAAGTGAACCAGTGACTTTAGTTCAGGGGATTAATTTAATAAGATAATAATATTAAATTCCAACTAGATTACGTCACTATAACCGTGTGGTTACTGTTTACGTGCATTCGAATATATACTTCAGTGACACGTTAGTAAGGAATCCAGATTATGGAATTCAAGTCCAGCTAGATTTTGACAGTTTCCGTTCGCTGATGACATGAACAGATTAGAGAAGAAAAGGCAACAAAGGAATTTCAATAGATTTTATTGTTTGTAGTATCCTACTTAGATCCTTAGCTTTGTCTGTTTGAACCATCCAACCTGTTGATATCTGTAAAATGATCTCCTTTAATTTGGGGATCCCTTAGCTATAACTGGCTAATCTGCATCATCGTTTGGAGGCTTTTGGAGCTATGTGGAAGTGGAACACACGTTTTTTTTTTATCCTAGACTAGTGGTCCCTAAACTACATCCAAACTCCTTAAATTGAAGTGGATTTTGGCAATTACAGGGTTCGAACCCCTACCTACACAGTGGGAGGGAGAAATAATCCTATTCAAAAGGGGTTTTAATCTATTGGCTAAAATTTTGGAAATAAGTTTATATATCGTGTTGCTGAGGCTGATATGTCTGAAATCCGCTCGGGCTTGGGGTGTTGAAATTTTTGGGATAAGAGTAATAAAAGAATAAGTTGAAATCTTGTCTCATAATCCCTGTTCTAAAAAATTCTTGTATAGTATTTGTAATATATGACCCCAAGATTTCCCAATTGGCTTTAAAAAATCCCAGTTGAAATCCTTCTGGACCAGGAGCTCCCCAAGGGTTCATTTTAGAAAGAGTGGACCAAATTTCTTCTTTGGATGAAATTTGGGTCAGGGAAGAATTTTCCGAATCTGAGATACAAGGTTGGATTATTTCTGAGAGGTTGATATTGTAGTTGCTCATTTGAGAAGTTCCAATTTGGGTGAAATGATTGATCAATAGAGAATTGATTTGGTCTCGGTCTGAGATCCAAAGACCTGAAGGTTCTCTAAGAGAATTAATAGAATTGATTCTTTTTGTTTGGTGAGGAGGAGTTCCTACTGGATATATGGATTTATCCCTGTATTGAATCTTCCGTGGGTGATAACTAAAAATTCATGAATAATGTACGTAAATGTGGCTTTAGGGTTGCGAGCTGTAACACTCGGTGACAGAATTGTCCCAAAAAAAAAAACCAAACTAATAACTAATGAGAATCAGAATATCACAGGTAAATTAAGTTTTCAAGTCGTTTAGAATTTTTAGGTCTCATTGGACATGCGGCACATAATTAGTATACTTTACCAAATTTCAGCATGTAATTGAAGTCAATCATCCACAATTACAGGTTATGAATAATGCTGCAGGTTCCTTTGTTTGATGTAAACTCAAAGCAGGGACAATGAGAAATGCTGAGAAAGCTGAAAGTATGGCTTTACCGGATACAGTAACACGGGCAAAGGATAAAGGTATGGAGAAAGTGTGTTTTGTTAGTGATGCTAAATCAGCGATTGATTCTTTTAATTTCAACAGCAACCAAATATTTTGGTACAATAAATCAGTCTTAGACGACTATAAGACAATTATTTCTAGTTTTCAATTCCTTAAGTTTGAATTTCTACGCAGAAACCATATTATTCTAGTTGATCAAGCAGCTAAGTCTAGTAGAAAGTCTAGAACCTCAGGGGAACGGATGGGAAATGTCCCTGATTTTCTCAATTCTACTGATGGGAAGTCAATCGACCACACGAGATAATGTTAGTTTGAAAGGATAAATTAAATTAATAAGCTAATTTTTTCTTCTTCTTTGTTTTGGTTCTTGTTTTTGAAGTATTAATAAGCTAAGTTTACTCTTTCTTTTTGCGATTTACATGTAATTGGTATTTTCATTTGTATTTGAGTTTTGATTTTTTTTTCTTGTAAACAATCATGTAATCATCTTTAGATGGAATGAACTGTGGTCTGATTGTTCATCAAAAAAAGAAAAAAAATTGATCAATCAAAGATAAGAATTTTGTTTTTTAAAATCTATAATGGGGTACATGTTTGCTAGAAAAGATACCAAAGTCCATATAAGGTAATTGGAAATATGTTGTCTTATATGGAATTTGGTACACCTCCACTAACCAGTGCCTCCATTAGGAAACTGGTACTTCTAATAATAATCATGTTTTAAGACAGTTTTCTTCAATAACTCATCTTTTATAACCTGCTCTGGTGTTACGGGAATTTTTTTTATGGTCTTAACCATGGGGAATTTGGTAATAATAACATCAACTCTTTCTATGGAAAAACTATTTATGACACTGCTTGCTGGTTTATTTGGAAACCAACGTATGACAGTATCTTCTATCACACTCCACTAGATATCAAGCAAACTATTCAGAATATCAAGCAGCATATATGCTCTCATAATAGGGTGCGAAATATGCAAAATCATATCCTGAATAATGTTCTTTATACCACTAATGTTCTCCAATAAGGACATTTGAGACTCTGATTAAAAGTTGCACATAACCAAATCCTGTCACTCAGATTTATTATACTGCCCTAACGACATATGACTTTGCAGGAATCTACGGTAGGACTAGAGGACATCCAGAATATATTGGAGAGTAGGAAGCCACAATAGGAGAAGACTTAGACTTTCAATGGGACAAAGAAATGCAACGCGCTAATGTGGAATCCAGGAGGAGACTATGGAGAGCGTAGTTCAGTTCACTATGAATGTGGTTCAAGGAAGATTTCAGCTAAGCAATCGTGAAAGAAGTAGAAAATATCGGGAGGATGAGATGCCAAATATACTTTTATTTCAATTATAATTCGGAAACTTTTGAGTCGATTTTTCATCAAAAAAATTCTATCCAGCATAGTCATGGTATTCATACCACAATTGACTCTGAAAGAAAAATGTAATCCCTCTTAGGCTTGCCTAAGTTTTCCTACAAAAAATAAAGGTTTTATTTTATTATTATATGGTATAGCTAGGCCCACCTCCTAAGAACACCTAACAAGTTGGACTAGCCGCACTTCTAAGCCAACCGCCACCCCGACAACATGATCCAATCTCAGCTCTATTCATAGAGAAAATTGATGAAATGAGGGATCCAACCTTTCCTATTGGGAATCGATCCCCCTACCTCCCACCCGTACTATGGATGAAAGGGGATGTCTTAGCAAGGTTTTTTTTATCTTTCGTCCCAAAATTAATTGGTTGAAACACATTGAACGTCTATACAGTGACGGACCAAGGATATTTCTTGGTGGGGTCAAACCAAATCTCTTTAAAAAAAGATTACTTCTCTAAGTCCGCAAAGAATTGAAATTTTAATATCAAATTCCATATTTACCCCCACAAAAGCCCAACTTTCCTAGAAACCTTAATAAATTTACACTAAAATCTAATAACATTTATGCTCCCCCTTGTCTCCATATGGCTCCGTCACTGCCTCCACATATGGATGCGTCACTGCCTCCACATATGGATGCGTCACTGCCTCCAGATATGATCAAAGTAGTTTCACTAGATATGGGATCTTATTCAGTTGGGAGTGAAGAACTCGGCTGAGGAACTCTTCAATACAATGATAATAACCGGTTAGACTTATTAGAACTTAGAGTATCTTTAGCCACATAAATCGTTACTAACATGACTTATACATGATTAAAATCATAACTTAAACATTACTAATGTTATTTAAACAAACCGTATTATGACTTTTTGGGGTTTTTTGCAACATCAAATAATTTACTAATGCACTTGTTTTACTTGTTATATTTTGGTTTAAACGGGCCTAAATTGGAAGAGTTACTCGCCATTACTCGTCCTCGGTAAAAAAAATAGAGAACCAACTCAATAGATAATCGAGTACTTTCAAGAAACTTGGGATTTCTCCTAAAGGGTGTTTTGGGATAAAAACTGATTCTGCTGGTTTTGGTAAATTTGGGTGTGTTTATGAGAAATGAATCTAAACCCTAAACAAATGCATTGCACGGGAGTACTTTAGATTCGAGAGATCGATCTGTACAATTCTGGCCTAAACCAAGAAATGACCGTTCCAGCCTTACTTCGGTCACAAAATGAAGGAGAATAGTTGATCTTTGGGAAGGAAGCGAAGAAGGTGTTGAGATCAGAATGTTGAATTATGAAGGTGTGGCTATTATATGACTTGTATCAGAATATGGAATTTGCTTGCAGAATGTAAGCTATCAGTTCTTGGTGTTTTTCTGGATACTTGTGTTGATAACCTTTTTTTTTGTTGAAATAGGTTAAAAACCTATTTATATCAGTCATAGTTGCACGCACCCTGATCTCATAGGAAGTGGAAGTAGTTGAGTGATGGATAAGTGGGATTGTGTGAAAAACGTTGAAAATCACGTCTTACTATGAGGGAAGATGGGTCAGTTTACACCCACTACTTCTCTGCTGCCACTAATTGTCCGCCTTTCCCTACACTTTCTCATAATGGGCTTGTTGCACGATGTGCGCTGTAAACCGCCAGACCAATACCCTGATGAACATCCCCCAGTTTGTGACATGTTTTATGTCTCGATTATTTTAGTGGAAAATATGAAGCAGGTTGCTGAGTGGGTCTTGTTTGCAAGACTTAGTTATTTTGATCAATCACGCATAAGCCAGGCGGCGGGTGGTCATATGTTACAAGTAAAATCATGAGACTTGCCGCAAGAAATATATATAAACATCGTTTATAATCAATGCATATAAAGTATCGCTTTTAAGCAAGCAGCTCAAAATAATCGATGCCCGTGAAGCATCGTTATGTAAAGCTCATTTAAGTTAGTCGCGGAGATTAATGTCTTAAAATGAGCGTAACCGGCCATTTTTGGGAAGCTACCAGGATCCATTCACGCACGACAAATGTAGGCCAGTCGGTCCTATAGGAGAATGACGGCTGGCGATCACGGCGACATCTTATTGGTCGCCTAAAATTAGATCTAGGCCGGTCAATTCGGCTAGCGAATTGGAAGGCCGAGATGATTTGCGGCAGTTAATGGATGTTGTTGAATTTATTAAAATTCTTAAATGCAGCGCGGCTATCCACTTTTGGGCAACCGTTTGGGGGACATTTAGGCAACCCGCGGCTTCACCGGTTGCAGCTCATGGAAGGGGGGTGGCCAGTGATCATGGCCACATCTTGTTGGCCGCCTAATAAGAGTTAGGCCGGTGATTCGACTGGGGAAGTTGGGTGTCCGAGATGATTTGCGGCAGTTAATGGCTGTCGTTGATTCAATTTAGGTTTTAAAAACCGTATGGCAAACCCATTTTGGGCCAACGGTTTTTGGTGTTAGCGGCATGCTGTGGACCATTCGACGTCGGGCCTCTAGCGAGCGTATCCGCACTTTTTTGGCCGATCAGAATTGAATCTGGACCGGCCAATTCGGATGGCGAAGCTGGAGTGTCGAGATCGTTTTGCGGCAGCAATGTAATGCTTCTTAATAGAAATTAGGGTTTTGTAAGTCGCGCGGCCAACTAACTTTGGGAAATCGTTTAGTGGCTCTATTGGCGATTTGGAAGGGCTACGATTGGCCAGAGTATTAGTGGGCCCACCTATTGTGCCTGATGACGCATGTCCGGTCGCGTCTGGAAAGGGTCAAGCTTGGTAAATCAGCCGGCCAAAACGTGCGGTCGTCATCGTTTTGATACTGACATGGGCATCCTATTTCAAATTCCTTAAGGAATTTTAGTGCGTCGACCAACCAACTTCCACTTTTAATTGGAAGTGCATGTGGCGCTTTTAAAGCAATCTGATTGGTTGATGGGAAAGGGGGGCCGACAAGCAACATGGAGAGTGGCCAGCCAGCCATATGTGGTGTCTGCTGAAGCAAATCGCTCGGCCAAGTGCGCGGCCACACCTCCTTTTTCCGCTGCTCTTACTTGCCACAGTTCCTCTTTATTCCTTGTTTTCTGATTTTTGTAGGATCTTTCTTTAGTTTAGTTTTGACCAATAGGGTTCGAACTATCGCGCAGGGCGCAAAAAAACTAATTTTTGCAAATTAATAAAATTAGGTTAAAAAACTAGATATTGCGGGTTGCCGCAAAATCAATCAATTTTTTGGTGAATGTCGCGTATTGATACAAAAATCACTAATTTAATATCAAAGGGCAGCATAACCTTGTGTGCCTCTGATTGAGTACTTCCACACGCATCTTAATCGTGACACTTCGGGAGATTCATGCCACTCAGCTGCGAGCGAACATAAGCTGTCATATCATGTCAGTATTAAGAGTTCAACTACGAAACATGGCATAGAATAATTACTCAAAAATTTACAGAATATTTGGGATTGTTGCTACATGCACCATTCTGGATAAATTTCATACAAATATACTGAGTTGATCAATACATATTGTAAGTGAAGAGACCTGGGATCTAGTCACTTTTAAATAGCTCTGTTTCTCTGCACAATGAAAGCACATTAAACACAGGGTTTTACAATTTTATCCATGAAGTAAAAACCACCATAAAAAAGGGTTTTCTCAACTTAAATTTTAATGTCATTAACAAATGTGTTTGGATTTAAAAATGTACGATTTATTGGGCTAGTTTATGTTAAAAAATGTATGGTAAACAATTTTTCAAAGATTTGATGAAAAAGAAGGTACCATTATAGTGATTTTAGTATTGCTAGGTTGAAACCATATGCAATGGTATGTCAAGTTTGGAATTCCCAAATATAGATGTTAAAATTGTACGCTTGAATCGTACTACTGGTGTCAGAGCATTGCTCGGTTGAACCCACCAAGCGTTAGTATGTCAAGTTTGGTTGTCATATTTTAGTGCATCAAAACCCATGTTAAGAGTTGCTTGATTATGTACTAGAGTTAAAATTCGTATAAGTTAGCTTGAAAGCATTAGGATATGAGACATTACAAGTATTGCGAAGTCTTGAAGATGTGAAGAAGAAATGAGCTACAACGACAACAATCATCCTTACAATTGAGGTTAGTGATATTTGACTTGAACTGTTTCATTCCCTAACGTATCTTTCAAGTCGTGTATATTGAAAACATAACTGCGAAGCATATACGAACTCTAGATAGACATAGTATTAAGGAATACAATACGAGGTTTATTACTTAACCATTAAACTTTGTAGATAAGACATCGCCATAATCATTTGAATGTTATTGTGATTATGTATGGGTATGAGGTGAGGATTTAATACTAGGGAAGAATGTTTACATGTGTTCTAAGGAAGTAATTTCATAAACTTGTTTGTGAACCGAAAAGGAAATTGCTAGGAGTTATTGGTTTTGTTATTCATTGCATATCTTATAAACAACCAATATGTGTGATAGAGTATAACCGCTCACAACTTGTTGTGTTCTAGGTAAAACTATTCACAAAGTCCTGACTTTTGTATTGGTATAACTTTTATTAGTAAAACCAATCTTAAGTAATCACTTGTGGTATGATCGGATTATGTCTGCCTTGGGGAAAGGGAACAGATCCTAGTAAGGGAAAGGGAACCGATCCTTGTAAGGGGTGCAGTACATTAAGGGGAACCGATCCTTGTATGGGGTGCAGCAAGGTTTATAGCAGAAATGGGAACCGATCCTATGGACATGTGCAACACATATAAGTTAGATACCATATATATGTGGGGAACCGATCCTAGTACCTAGTCAACCGAATCTTTGGGAAGCTAGTGTGACTATGCGTAGCACTCACATGGAGGTAGAACCGAAACTTGTTTTGGTAGAACCGTAAACCCATGATTGTGATTGAATGTTGGTTTGATCAATCACATAGTTCTTGAAAGTCAGATGAACCAATTCTAAACTAATTTGGAAGTGTGGCAAATCAGTTTCAAGGTTGTAAGTGTGAAAGAGAACTTACAAAGTAAATATGTCGACAAACTTTGAACACGTGTTGTGAATGTTTATTTCTATAATTGTTCAAAGATATTCCTTAAAGGATAAGGGAAAACAATCCCAGGATCGAAACATAAGTAAGTTAAGAATCTTTTAATTAAGGTTATTAATTTATCTTTGTAGGGAAATTACAGAATTAGTAATGTGCATTTATTGATTAGATTTTCCGAGAGATTTCGATTGTTATTTTTGGACAGAGCATTTCCAGGAATTATGAAAACCAAATCTGTGCATTTATGAATATCTTGAGAATATTTTCGGTTTTGGAAATTCCTTGGTGTCCAAACTTCCTTGTCTATAAATACACGAAGTTTGCCTTTCTAGCAAAGTAATCCTTCGTAACAACAGACTTCCTCTTTTGTGTTTGTTACCGGTGTAGCCGCCTATCGGAGAGGAGAATAATCTAATTAGGTGAAATCTCTTACGGCCGCTCGTTTTAAAGTCTTATTTGGGATTGAGAAGCTCTAGCGCGACCCGTTGGTGGGAAGCTAGATAATTGCGGTTATCTTTGTTTTCGATTGATTTGATTGACTAACGGTGGTTGAAATATGATTGCACCTAGTTTGTTTATTCTTGAGAATCTTCTCTTCTGATATAAGATTCACTCAAACTAGTTCAGAGTTTGACATGGATCTTGAGACTGTTGTTAGTTCTAAAGACGATCTTGTGATAATCCATTGTTAACAGACTCCGTTCTGTGCGTGATTGATCACAAGAGATTCAAGTGATTGTGTGCAGGTTTTTATTGAAGATTTAAGAAGATTTGAAGAAAAAGAAGATATTGAAGATCTGACTTGGGTTTTATAATCTTTGGTGTGCACAATACTTGTTTGGGTAAAAGAGGATCCAATTAATAATCAGTTTATCCTTGCAGTAGATTGGATTGATTAATTGAGTAGATCGGCATCAACAAGGTTCTTCGGATTAAAGGTGTTGTTGGCTTAATCTTAATCGATTACCTTTGGGTGATTGAACATAAGATAGATCTATACCTGACGAAGGAGTTTATGTTGAGATGAATGGAAGAGCCTTTGTCCGACTCATATCAGTTGGTTGAATAGAGTTGATACCAAACAGATTTGTTGCTCCTTTACTGTTTGGAATACGAACCAAAGGGATTGTTCCAAGTACGTGACTTATTCATAAGTCGGCGGCGTGGGAATACAGACGGAACTAGGTGATCTATAGGGTTAGTTACTTGGTATCAACTATACGAAGTTAAGTGTAATTTTGTGTAGCGGCTTAATCCTGAGAGTATTCAATTCTGGACTAGGTCTCGGGGTTTTTCTGCATTTGTGGTTTCCTCGTTAACAAAATATTTCTATGTCATTTACTTTTATTTTCTGCATTATAATTGTTTTATTATAATTAAAGTAAATTACACAAACGCTAATTTCTATTTACTTGATAAGCAATCCTATTGTGTTTGGTTAAGTCCGAACCTTTATATCAAGTAAAATACTTCGTTGTTGTATTGTCTCGATCTCCTATCCATATACGATCACACAAAGTGTGAACCGATTAGTTGTATTGTCTCGACTCAGTCCATAGACAATCACTTTCGGAGAAAGGACCTATAGGTAGGAAAAGTTTTATCTTGAGGTGTATTTGGGTACCCTCGCCTTTTCAATTGTTATCAGAGTAGGCAAACACGAAAAGATCTAACAATCTGAGTTTGGTGCGATCCAACCTATAAGAATTGAATCTATATATGATTTAGTTAACGTTTTGCCAAGATTAGATGACTCTAAATTGTTTGAAGATATGTCAAACACTGAAATTGTTGAGTCACTTCAATCCAAAGAATTTTGGACATTCGAAAAATATCGCTTATATCTTAATCTCACTGAAGATGCTTCTAGCAAGATTGACAGAAAACTTTCTGAATTTGCAGAAATGGAAAAGCAACTCTCTGACTTAAAGAATGAGATTAAAGATATATGAATAAAAAGAAGATGAGTCACAATCTAAAACACTCAAGATTCTTGAAGACTCTAGTAGAGTTCAAAATGAAGTTGATGAGTTTCTCAAAGAACTGGACAACTCAAATAGGAATACTAATTTTAAAGGAAATAAACTCATTCATGAGTATTTAATGAATTATACCTTAGAAGAATCTGATATTCTTCAAGAAAACTCCCAGTCTAACTTTTCAGAAGAATTTTCTCTTGAAGATCATAATGACTCTGATATAGATTATGAGCCTAATAAAACCTGTCATGACTTGTCCAGTGAAAATTCATTAAGTAATTGTCTCATGTCATCACCTATTTTGTCCAAGTTATCAAAATCTGGACAAATTAATATTGGTCAAGGAAGCGATTGTTGTCTATCCCCTATCAAGTTTCAATACGTGACTATAGCCCTGATCCGAATTCGGATCCATATCCGATTATTTGTGGGTGTTGGTGATAAAAACAAAGAAGAACATTCTTTCTCCTTTCTCTATTTTCTTCGGTTCCAAAAGGACCCTAACAGTTCAAGAAGGTTCGAAGTCTCCCTTCTTCTAATTTTTGCATGTTTGATTCAAAGGGTGAACTTGATTCAATCCACTCCTCTACTCGAAAGGAAACAAGGGTCACTCTTAATCCCCTCAAGTTCATCCCAAGGAAGAAGATTCAATGCTCAACAAATCATATCAATTGTAAGTAGTACTCTACGTTACTTATTGATTCAATGGAGAATAGAACTAGGAGAAGTAGAAATTTTGTTAGAGGAGAAGGCTCAAATAGAAACTCTATGTTTTATTCCACTTTAAACATCAATCATGAAAATATGCCTAGCCTTGTTTATGATGTTAGTTCTCAAAATTATTTTGTGAATGATGAGTGTGCTAGGAAATTCGGTTCAATCAAAGAACCCATCATGGAAATGTTGATTGTTGATCTTTCGGACAAACGTTATGTGAATTTTGTGAACCAACGTGAATGAGGGATTATTCATGAAAGCTCATTCAAGGAAACACCGGACCTTGTCAAACTTTTCTTTGCTAATATGCATGAGATGAATTTTGAAGGTTGCAATTTTCGTACTATGATCGGTACAACATCATTTGAAGTCAACAAACAAGTAACTTCAGAACTAATTATTGATCCTTACATGAATACTTTCTTACCATGTTCGGATGAAAGGTTTAGAGTTAAGAATGATACTATTTCATTAAAAATTGGAGGAGTATGGTCAGGCAATTCTTTACTTCTTCACAATGTTGAATTTTATTTGAAAGTATTTGGAAAACTTGCTACTGCAAATTTATGTCCTAGGCATGCATAAGACCAAATGGACAAGAGATGTTGCTGAACTTGTATATCATCTTGTAAATGGAGTCAAAAACTTTGATTTTTGTGGTCTAATGATTAGACAAATGATTACTATCCTAAGAGGTAGAAGAAGGATTCCTGGGTTTGCGTGTTTGATTACAAGAATATGCATCTCCTTTGGAATTGTTTGTCAAAATGCTAGGGTAAAAGTCTCAAAGAAACTAGGAAAAAGAATACTCAATCAGATGAGGGGACAAGTCTTCCATGCACCTCCTCCTATCAGAATGGAAGGAGATCCTCAATCTCTCAGGAGAAAATTAGAGAGGAAGAAAAACTGCATTATCGACTTTATTGATCGTGCCACAGAAATACATCCAGATCTTACCTACGCTCTGAATGCTATCTCCGACAGTTACAAAGACATCTCCTCTGAAGAAGAAGAAGAAAACACTAACTTGGACATCTCTGACTAATGTCCAAAACTGAATATGTAATATTATGTACATTATTGAGAATTGTGTGTAAGACTTGTTTCTTTTTCTTGCATGTTTAAGTACTGTAGAACTTATGAATGTTTATGGGATGTTTGGTTTCGGTTTTACTACCTTAATATTCGATCTCATATATTGTGAACCCTTATGGTTTGGGTGACTTTTTGATTTAGCGGGATTAAGTTCTAGCCCTAGTAGGTAGGTTTTATCAAAGGATTATGAAGGGTTCTAATAGAAACAGTATGTGAAAAAGTCACAATATGTTGAATCAGTTTTTGGTTTAGCATAAAAGCATATGTGTTTCAAGGGTTTTTAACTTTTGCTTGCAATTGTTAAAACCGGTTTTCAACCTTTATCTAGTAAAGGTTGGGGTGTGTTGTTATTCTTTTGTTTATGCATAAGGATGACAACGTGGTGATATTTCGATATCAATTCTCCCTGGACGAAGATGTTATCATATTGGAGAAGTGGATGCGAAATTTGAGGTAACAATCTTGTTAGTTAATTGTTTTCCTGTTTAAGAAAAGCCTAAGTTTATATTATATATATTTGTTGCTTTTGCTTAACAAAATTTAGGTTCAATTGATTTTATTCCATGATGTTTTTGTGGATGTGTGTTTCAATTGGTTCCTATTAAGAAAAACTATTGTTATCTTGCTTTATTGTGTGGTATCAATCGTTTACGCTTACAAAATTTCGGTACAATTGATGTGTTTGTGATTCAATTTGTTCCGATTAAGAAAAACTATTGTTATCTTGCTTTTGTATAGTTTCAATGGTTTATGCTTACAAAATTACAGTGCAATTGCGGTGCTTTTAATGTCTATGTTGTTTCAATTGCTTCCAGTTGAGGTGAATAATTATGCAAGTTGATTTATTTTGGTTTGTATGAATTATTTATGGCTTAACGAAATAATATGTGTACAGGATGAGTTGTTTAGTCCAATTCGATTACGGATAAGAAACTAAGTTAATCCTGATCTTAGTTTGTCTTATCGAAGTGAGCTTTCAGTTATTCAAGTCTAATAGAATGCTTAAACAATGAAATGCTAGTTAACTAACCTAGTATTTGGTTTGTTTAAAATTGAAAGGTCTACGTTTATGTATAATTAGAACCTGATGAGAAAAATGGAGTTAATCTTTATTTTGGTCTTATCGAATTAAGCGGTTGTTTTTTAACAATCGGTTTAGCAAAGGAACTAATGTGATTAGTTGTTTTTGGTTTGCTAGACTAAATGGAAAAAATTGTTTCGGGCAATTGTTTCCTTGGTAACATATTAAAATAAGACTACTTGTAGTTTCGATTTTGATATTGGTTATTAGAACGTGATGTATGGAACCCTCGTGCCTGACTCTACAGGTTTGCAAGTCTATTATGAGGTTTGTAAGATTATTTTCGTGTTGTCCTTTATTTTTTCATTTCTTTGTCATTTTTGTGACAAAAAGGGGGAGAAATATATGGAGTAAACAAGTGATACTGGCATTGATTTAATATTAATTGGTATCATTAAGGAAAAGAACATTGATACTTGAATGTTTTATCTAACAGAAGAGTGAAAGCACAGACTAAGGGGGAGTAACATGTCATATATATTGGTATAACAAAGACATGCGGATTGAATATCTACCTATCTTCAAAGGAGGAGATTGTTAGAGCGTAACGATGTCAACATTGACAAAGGAGGAGATTTTTAGAGCATTTGTTGAATTCTTAGGGGGAGTATTTTCTTAGTTATTATAATGTCAACATCGGGGGAGTATTTGCTTGGTTATTATAATGTCAACATCGGCATTTGCTTAGGGGGGAGTATTTTCTTAGGGGGGGTATTTGCTTGGTTGGGGGGAGTATTTGCTTGGTTATTATAATGTCAACATCGACATTTTCAAGAATTGAATGTACGCAGTTTTACTGTGCTGTTGAATCGGGAATCAAGCAGAGTGTAATGAATTCTTGTAATTTGTTTATCCATATGATGTAAGAGTTTTGTCACTAAACTTGACAAAGGAGGAGATTGTTAGAGCATTGCTCGGTTGAACCCACCAAGCGTTGGTATGTCAAGTTTGGTTATCATATTTTGGTGAATAAAAACTCATGTTAAGAGTCGCTTGATTATGTACTAGAGTTAACTTCGTATAGGTTAGATTGAAAGCATTAGGATATGAGACATTACAAGTATTGCGAAGTCTTGAAGATGTGAAGAAGCAAGGAGCTACAACGACAACAATCATCCTTCCACCTGAGGTTGGTGATATTTGACTTGAACTGTTTCATTCCCTAACGTATCTTTCAAGTCGTGCATATTGAAAACATAACTGCGAAGCATATATGAACTCTAGATAGACATAGTATTAAGGAATACAATACGAGGTTTATTGATTAACCATTAAACTTTGTAGATAAGACATCGTCATAATCATTTAAATGCTATTGTGATTATGTATGGGTATGAGGTGAGGATTTCATCCTAGGGAACAATGTTTACATGTGTTCTAAGGAAGTAAGTTCATAAACTTGTTTGTGAACCGAAAAGGAAATTGCCAGGAGTTATTGGTTTTGTTATTCATTGCATATCTTATGAACAACCAATATGTGTGATAGAGTACAACCGCTCACAACTTGTTGTGTTCTTGGTAGAACTATTCACAAAGTCCTGACTTTTGTATTCGTATAACTTTTATTAGTAAAACCAATCTTAAGTAATCACCTGTGGTATGATCGGATTATGTCTGCCTTGGGGAAAGGGAACCGATCCTTGTAAGGGAAAGAGAACTGATCCTAGTAAGGGAAAGGGAACCGATCCTTGTATGGGGTGCAGTGATGAGTGCTAAAAAGTGCATATTTCTATATATTTTTCTTGGCATTTAACTCATCTTTTGTGCATTAATTCTACATTTTATCCCATATTATGTGTTTTCGTTGTTTTCAAGAATAAATACTTTTCTTAATTAATTTTGCATTTTTAGGTACTAAATAAAGCCTGGTTATCTCACGGAGCGAAAATAGCAAAGGAACGGCAAAGACTCCCGCTAGGAGGAAGCGAAGAATGATGTTTGCAAGAGCCGGATCAACTAGAAGCGGGCTTGAAAAGGAAGAATTGTTCTTAAAGAAGATATGGGCTTGGCATACCCAAGGCCCAAAACCCTTACCCAAATCCATTTCCATTATCCATACCCATTTCCATGAGAGCCGTCAGATTGGATCCATCTCATCATCCAACGGTCGCCTCATCATTGTGCATCAAACTCCGAAGCTCCTGTCAAACACTATAGTACCTAACTCCATCTGAAGCCGTCAGTTTTGTTGTATCTCATCATCCAACGGTCGCTCCTATCGCGCCGTTGGATCATCCCATCACCTTTTCATCCTACGCTTTCGCTTCGCTGAGCATCAACCTTTGATACACCCGCCTCACACCATAGCATCAGAAACCTACACCCTCAACCAAACGAACCCTAATCCCATTTCCATCGTTCTTTTCTCTTCCCCTCTCTTCTTCCCAAATTCTTTGCAAAACTCTCTTCTCGTCTGCAACACCACCACCTTCACTGTCTCCTCTGCCGCAACCATTTCTATCACTTCCACCACCTCCATCAGCTCATTCCTTCCCCCAAAACCCATCCCTCTACTAGCCTAGACATTTTACAAAACTCGCACCTCTTTCTTTTAACCCTAGGGTGTGGGATTTGTAAAACATCTCGAGCTAGTATTTCAGAGACGACAAGAGCAGCAGCATTAGCAGAGGAGGAGAAGTATGAGCATGGGTCGAAGCAAAAATCACAGTGGGTGAGTTGAATTGAAAAATTCCCAAAATCAAAATTAGGGTTTCAAAATTTAGGGTTTCTAAATTTTGGGGGAAAACATTGTACTATAAATTGAGAACATTGGGTGTATGTAAAACTTATGCCTGGGCTAGCCAGAGCTTCACTCAAGAGGACTGGACTAGCCAGTTCCTCAACTGTGTTATCTTCAGTTCATGTTTTGTTTGAATGCAATGTTGTTTCAAGTGTAATTTCCATGTTCTAAGCTCATAGATAGGGTGATGAGGAAACCCTTTGAGCCATTGCTAAGTTTCATTCAGTTATAAACATAATTCTTGTTGTGCTTGAAATGTTTAGGATAGTCTTAATCAAAGCACTTTACATTTTGCTCTCACAGTTCATATCATGTATGCATTGTAGTTAGAACACCACTATGCGATTGTGCTACAGCTCATGCTTAATTGTCTGTTATGAATCCTCTGACTAGTTGTACTCTAAATCAGACAATTAGTACTTAGGATGAATACTTTAGTTGTGATTAGAACATCCTTTAGGTTGTTAAAACACCTAAGTGGCTTCTATGTGGGTAGTTGCAGTGTGAGAGCCCCAACTACTACTAGGATTAGAATTATCTTAGTGCCTTTAGCTTCCTTTCTAACCCAACCCTTTGATGAGCAGCAGGCATAGAACCTCCACTGCCATCTAGTTAGTCAGTTGAGCCAAGAAGCTCACTGATAACTATACAAGGGAAAGACTTATGTGGAACTAGGATAACTTAGTCTAGGTGAAATGGTGGAATCTAATCCCTAGTCTTCACCCAAAATCTCTCTTTCCTTTACTGTTTCTTGTTTTTATTTGATTCCATTTACTTCTTTGCTGTCACTTCATTGCCTTTGTTTCATTAGCTCACTGCCACTGCTACACTTAGAGATCTAGCTTAGCTAGGAAACCTTCAATCACACACACCTAGTCTCTTTGGTTCGACCCTGACTTGCACACATCTACTACAACAGACCATGTGCACTTGCAGGTATAACAAGTAGGCTTCTTTCTTGCTCTTATTTTACACTCTTAAAAGCCTACCATGCAGCAAGGCTTATAGAAGAAAGGGAAACAAATCCTATGGACATGTGCAACACATATAAGTTAGATACCATATATATGTGGGGAACCGATCTTAGTACCTATTCAACCAAATCTCTGGGAAGCTAGTGTGACTATGCGTAGTACTCACATGGAGGTAGAACCGAAACTTGTTTTGGTAAAACCGTAAACCCATGATTGTGATTGAATGTTGGTTTGATCAATCAAATAGTTCTTGAAAGTCAGATGAACAAATTCTAAACTTGTTTGGAAGTGTGTAAAATCGGTGTCAAGGTTGTAAATGTGAAAGAGAACTTACAAAGTAAAGATGTCGACAAACTTTGAACACGTGCTGTGAATGTTTATTTCTTTAATTGTTCAAAGATATTCCTTAACGTCTAAGGGAAGAGAATCCCAGGATCGAAACATAAGTAAGTTAAGAATATTTTAATTAAGGTTATTAATTTATCTTTGTAGGGAAATTACAGAATTAGTAATGTGCATTTACTAATTAGATTTTCTGAGAGATTTCGATTGTTATTTTTGGACAAAGCATTTCCAGGAATTATGAAAACCGAATCTATGCATTTATGAATATCTTGAGAATATTTTCGGTTTTGGAAATTCCTTGGTGTCCAAACTTCCTTGTCTATAAATACTCGAAGTTTGCCTTTCTATCAAATTAATCCTTCGTAACAACATATTTACTCTTTTGTTGTTGTTACTGGTGTAGCCGCCTATTCGGAGAGGAGAATAACCTAATTAAGAGAAATCTCTTAAGGCCGCTCAGTTTAAAGTCTTTTTTGGGATTGAGAAGCTCTAGCGTGTCCGTTGGTGGGAAACTAGATAATTGCGGTTTATCTTTTATTTTCGATTGATTTGATTGACTAACGGTAGTTGAAATCCGATTTCACCTAGTTTGTTTATTCTTGAGAATCTTCTCTTCTGATATAAGATTCACTCAAACTAGTTCAGAGTTTCGACATGGATCTTTAGACCGTTGTTAGTTCTAAAGAGTATCTTGTGATAATCCATTGTTAACAGACTCCGTTCTGTGTGTGATTGATCACAAGAGATTCAAGTGATTGTGTGCAGGTTTTTATTGAAGATTTAAGAAGATTTGAAGACAAAGAAGATATTGAAGATATGACTTGGGTTTTATAATCTTTGGTGTGCACAATACTTGTTTGGGTAAAAGAGGACCCAATTAATAATCGGTTTATCCTTGTGGTAGATTGGATTGATTAATTGAGTAGATCGGCATCAACACGGTTCTTCGGATTAAAGGTGTTGTTGGCTTAATCTTAATCGATTACCTTTGGGTGATTGAACATAAGATAAATCTAGACCTGACGAAGGAGTTTATGTTGAGATAAACGGAAGATCCTTTGTCCGACTCATATCAGTTGGTTGAATAGAGTTGATACCAAACAGATTTCTTGTTCCTTTACTGTTTGGAATACGAACCAAAGGGATTGTTCCAAGTACGTGACTTATTACAGGTCGGAGGCGTGGGAATGCAGACGGGAACTAGGTAAACTATAGGGTTAATTACTTGGTCTCAACTATACGAAATTAAGTGTAATTTTGTGTAGCGGCTTAATCCTAAGAGTATTCAATTCTGGACTAGGTCCCTGGGTTTTTCTGCATTTACGGTTTCCTCGTTAACAAAATATTGTTGTGTCATTTACTTTTATTTTCCGCATTATAATTGTTTTATTATAATTAAAGTAAATTACACAAACGTTATTTCCTACTTACTTGATAAGCAATCCTATTATGTTTGGTTATGTCTGAACCTTTATATCAAGTAAACATACTTCATTCTTGTATAGTCTCGATCTCATATCCATAGACGATCACATGAAGTGTGAACCGATTAGTTTGTATTGTCTCGACTCAGTCCATAGACAATCACTTTCGGAGAAATCACTTATAGGTAGGAAACTTTTTAGCTTGAGGTATATTTGGGTACCCTCGCCTTTTCAATAAGTTAAGATCAGTTCTACCTGAGTTGTCTCTTTAGGTTCGAATTGGTCATCCAATAAATTTTCATAGAAAACCGGACCAAAACACCTATTGATTTCGTTTCAATTATGAAACAAGTTCGTATATATGTTAACTTCCTTAAACCAATGTAATAAAATATAGTTTTTTATGATGAAATCACTCCTATATCCAATACATAATCAAGTAACAATGTACATAGATTATGTCGATGTCATATTTACGAAGTTCAAGGGATAAACGTTATACTTCATAATGCAACATATTTCCTTGATACTTTGATCAAACTAATATGACCAAGTTCAATACTAGAGCATCATATGTATAAACTCGCATGTTATGTTTTCAATCTTAAACGACTTGAAAGAGATGATAGGAATGGAAACAAGTCAAGTTAGTATTACTAACCTCAAGTGGGAGGATGATGTCTTCGTTGTAGTCGTTACGTCTTCATGTTCTTCATATCTTCAAATTAATACTTGTATGTCTCAACATTCCTAGAGTTTCTAGTCCAACCTAAACGACATTTTCTCAGTAATCTTAATCAAGTGACTCTAATTAAGTTTTGATACTAAAATATGACAACCAAACTTGACATACCAACGTTTGGTGGGTTCAACTATGCAATGCTCTAACATCTTCGACTTAGTCTTCACCTGATCCCAAACGAGCACCCTCTTAGTGGAACCGTGAATCCACTAAAACTCGTGCAGTACTCGACCCCTCTCACGGAAATCAACTGCACATCATTTGGAGTTGTTGTCATTTCGTCAACCGAAAGATGGAAAGTATTTGCTTCCATGTAAAATCCTCGGCGAAGGCAAAAGTAAGAGGTTTATCATATCCAACCACTGAATTTTTGACCGCAACCAACAACCCAATTGCACCAACTAGATTGAAGATTTCACCTGCTTCTTTATCCAGTTTCCATAAGAACATTTTACCCAAGGATGTTCTTGGCTTAAGGAGACGCACGACATCGTTGTGATCCTAAAAGCACATATCGTAAGAAAATAATAAAAATAATGAATGGATAATAGGTCGTAGCTTGAACATAATTTCCAGATATTGCAAAAGGTTGATATAACTACTATGGTTGTGAAACCCAACTATGCTTGTACCCAATAACAACTCTCATTTAACGCTGGATAACCCATACATAGGTAAACCATGGATGAGAGGTAACATCATCTCCGGATTGAGCATGTATTTTTATTTCTTCTTCAGTGGTCCCTTTGGAGCATTGTCTTTGCCTCCTTGTTGTTGATCTTCTTTGCCTCTTTCATCACCATCACGAATTTTTTTCGCATATACTTCCTCGTCATCAGTTTTTTGTTCACGTGTTTCTTCGTTGCTACTTTTTTCTTCACCAACTTATTCGTCACCACTTTGTTTCATTACTTTCTTTATCACTTTCAGTGTGATATCCAGATTCTTCTTGTGTTGGCAGATCCCCTTAAGTTTCTTTATTGATGGCGAGTGATTTAACTTAAGTCATCAAGCCCCTACGGTTTTTAACCCCCAAAGTTTTATCGCCCTTTCGACGAGGTTTCAAACTCGGAGAAGCAAGATCATGTTTCTTCTTTGCTTTCTTTTCAGCCTTTGTTTGTTTTCCATTGTTTTTCCTAGAAAATATGGCAATACACGATAAACAACAATCAAATTTAAGTATATTTACTAAAACCAACTACAAAATCGGTCATAACGGTACATCCACATAGACCGATTCCTAATAATTCACACAACAAAATCCGTCTATATAAGTGCTCATAGAAACCGTTAAAACCTAATTTAGATGGTTGAAGTTTATAGTAAAATATCTGACTGGAGTCATTTCTTCTGCTTGTATTGCGCTCAACGTAGATTCATCTTCCGTAAATTCTTTCTATGTTGATTCTTTATTTCGAACTGCTTGAACAATTTTTGGATCACTCTCAGTAGAATAAGTAACTCCACTGGCTTGTTTAAATCTTGGTTGCTTCAGCATTATATAGAAGACGGTTAATCGTTTTTTAAATCGTTGTAGATGGTGGATTTTCTACAAAGGATAAAATCGTAAAACCATAATTGTAGTACTCCTGATCCAGAAATCAGATGAGTATTGAGACACATGTCTCTCGTCGAAAGCATGAAAGCTCGTTCTGCAGAAATGTCTGACTGAGAATCCTATCTCTCAGAGCACCTGTAGATGTGCAGTCTCTCAGCTGAGGCAACGACATATCTCACAAACACTGAGCAATTTCAGTAATTACTTCTATATAGAATCGAAGGATTGGACGGCTCCTAGAAAACTTGCCTGCTAGTATAGAGCAATAACGTCTTCAGGGTGCAACAAGGTTTTCCCTGACTGTATAAAGAAAATGTGACGTTTCAACAAGCTCATGTTTCTCAATTCTCAGATAATTAATGCTCCTAGACAGCATACCTGCTAGTATAGAGCCATCAGTTAATTATCTCTAATTGCTAACTGAATATTCAGCAATATTCTACGATTCTTCGTAATATTTCGTCACTTCAATTCGTGGTTCTTCCCAGCAGAATTCCATGGGTTAGTGATAAATATTCAACGTACGGGCATCTGATCCGCTATCGAGTAAGCCCCGACCAAAATGTTGCAAGTGTACTCAACAATAATGCACAAACGAGCACCTGAATGCACGAACGAGCATTCCAAAACACGAAGGAACGATGAACCTATGCAAAATAAGAAGAAAATAATAAATAACTAAATATTAATTGAGGCACCAGGGGACTGGGCCCACCGAACGGACGGTCGTGTCGTGGCCAGTCCCACGCCCAATTTTATATTTCAATATATTTGTATTATTTTCCTTGATCTCATGAAAATCTCCTCATTTGAGCAAATATCCTTCGTTTCATGAAAACTCCTTATATTCATGAAATTTCCCTCAAATCATGAAAAATAATATAAAATTATGGAAACTTGTGGGATAGGGCCCTAGCCGGACGGTCATGCCCTAGCCGGTCCCACACACCCCTTATTTTATTATTATTATTTTTTATGTTTCCCACATCTCATGGAAACTCCTTGATTTCAACAAACTCCTTGGTTTTGTGATATTTCCCTAAAATCATCAAAATATTATAAAATTAAAGAAAGTGCCTTGTGACCGGGCTCCTTGGATGGCCGGCCATGCCTTGGCCATAGACGGTCCCACACTTCATGATTCCCTATTTTATTATTATTATTTCCATAATCTCATGGAAATTCCCTAACCTCATGAAATTCCTCAGTTTCATGGTATTTCCTTCGCATCAGGGAAAATACATAAAATTGGGAAAGGTGCTGCGGGACCAAGCTTGCTAGCTGGCCGACCATGCTCTAGCTATGGACGGTCCCACACCTTGAAATCTCCTATTTTATTTCATCATCTCATGAAGATTCCCCAGTTTCAGAAAGACCCTGAATCCTTCATATTTTCTCAAAATATTGCTCAAACGCGCATCGGAAAATATCGAAACTCTCAGGACTTAGACACGGACATTATGGTGACACGGGAATGTCTTCTTGACCGACCAAGTCCGGCCCTGGGCTTTCAAATAGCCGGTCCCACATGTTTTAATAATTTTTACCTAATTTTCTCAATTGCTCATATTAGGTCCAAACTCTTCTCAAACAACTGGGAGTTTGCTTAAACGACCATCAGCTGGTCCCACGACCACCAAGATCCGGTACCATGACTCCTTGGTCGGTCCCTCATCTCTCCATAATCAGGTTTTACTACCTAACGCTCACACGAGCATTTTTTTAATAAATGATAAAACCAGCATTTAATCATCCTTTCACCAACTGGTCTTCAGGAGACTTTGGTGTCTTGCTCATTTGAGCATCTGGGAGTTACCTGGTCGACTCGTCATCCCATGTAGCTGGTCCCTCCTTCACTCTATGGTTGATTTTCAATAAATCATCGATTGATCAAAAATTAGGGTTTCGAATCCTGAGCTCTGTAAAACATAATTCTGAGCAGATTGAAATACTAATAATTTTATGATGATCCCGTGATCAACACTTTTATCATTATTCTCGGCCTAGCTGCCAGTGTCTTAAATTAATATTTTATCTTATCTGGTCCTGACACCAACAATTCATCAGACGAGCAACACCTGCTCATACGAGCAATATTTGCTCAGACTAAGGAATATTGGTTCAACTATCAATATTCAACAATTCAACAACATTTGCTCACCTTAAGTTATCAACATTTATTCGACAATATACTTTTGTCTCAGCAGGCATGTTCAATTCATGAGTCTCAGAAAATTTGCAAATCACGTTCGACTCAACAATACAAGGACTCATAGTCCCATAAAGTCAGCAACTGACTCCACAATCACGAGATGTCAATCGTGTCACATGGGGGGATATTAACTAGGGTTTTGGTCTGGCGGTCTGCGGCACGTATGTTTATACACACGAAGAGAATGTGAGAAAGTCGTGCAATCAGTTGGAGGAGTTAGCAAAGTAGTGGGTAGAAAATTAACCAAGTCTCTGCACGATGAGCAACTGGTTTTGACACGACTTTCCACTTCCCCACTCTTTTACTTCAGCAACTGTCACACTTCATGGGATCAAGGTGTTACAATTCCAGCAATATAAAAGGCCTCTGAATCATGATTGAAACAGATAAGAGTTTCTCGACAAGTTCATACAGACAATCTTTCGTCTACACGAACTCATCTTCTGAGCAATCACTCTCAACTGAGTAAATTCAATCAATCAGAAATTTCTTACGCAGAATACATAACACACCTACAATCTCGATCACCATTGATCTCACACATTTCTCAGCTTCCCTCCTACAGACCGACCCATCCTCTCTTGTGACCGAATTGACTCTGGAGCGGTCGTTGTCTTGGTTTAGACCAGAATCCTACAGATTGATCTCTCGTACTTAAAGCAATCCCTTCTTGCAGGCATCTGTGTGAGGTTGAGAATTTCCTCGGTTCAAGAAGTCTCCTCTGCACGGTCATCTCCTCGATTCCGTAAAAACCAGCAAATCGTTTTTCCCCATCTACAATCATTAATGATCGAAGATGTTTTTGCTTGGAAAAAAAATGGGGAAAGACGAAAAGGAGAACCATTGAAAATGGACATATAATAGACTTTTTGGTTTTATTATTATGATTTAATGAAAAATAACTCGGTGATTTCATCCGACTTAGATGCCCCCAGTTAGAGGTATAAAACGTGCCGGCCCGGCACAACCCAAGCCACGAAGTCACATGCTTAACTTGTTAGTTGCTACGCTGGGTTGTGCCAGAGATTCAGATGTGTTGTGTTGGTCCAGAAAAATAATCGTATTGTGTCGTGTTGTGCTGGGCTAGCCCACTTATTTTATGTTTTCCAAAATATTTTTTTTTTTGATTTTTAAAGTATTCTATTTATATATATTGAAAGAGATAATGTCGTTGGACACTCTCTCAACATGAATCATTGATTGAATTTGATAATCTTTCATTACGGACACAACACACATTATGTGTGTATATAAACTGATTTGAAAATCAGTTGACCTGTTACAGGCGGTTACAACGTTCATATAACCTGTGGCTGTCAATTACAACACATGAACAATTCACACGCTTACAGAATATACCAGACTAATACAAGACTGCACCATGGTGCAAGAGCAGAGACACTAAGCTTGGACCGCAATTGAGAAAACCTGATAGTGGAGAGGCCTTTAGTAAAAATATCTGCAATCTGATCTCTAGTGGATAGAAAACGCACCTCCAATGCCTTGGCTGCAACCAGTTCACGCACAAAATGAAATGCAATTTCAATATGTTTCATTCTGTTGTGAAATATGGGGTTAGCAGTAAGATAAGTAGCTCCCATATTGTCACACCACAGAATTGGAGTTCTTGAGCTGGGAAAGTGCAATTCAGTGAGCAAAGATTGAACCCAAATCAACTCAGATGTTGTATCAGCTAATGCCCTGTATTCAGCTTCAGTGCTGGATCTGGAGACATACTTCTGCTTTCTTGAACACCATGAAATTAAATTAGGACCCAAAAATATGGCTAGACCACCAGTAGATCTTCTATCAAGTGCATCACCATCCCAATCTGCATCTGAGTAAGCTTGAAGCTGTAAAGTAGAGGACTTCCTAAATTGCAGACCAAAATGGATGGTACCATGAAGATATCTGAGAATCCTCTTAACAGCAGTCCAATTTTCTTCTGTAGGAGATTTCATAAATTGACAAGCTTTGTTAACAGCAAAAGCAATATCTGGCCTAATTATTGTAGAATATTGCAGAGCTCCAACAGTGCTCCTATACAGAACAAGATCTTCAAATGGTGGAGAGTTGAGATTGTGAGAGTTACCTACAAATGGAGTAGCATATGGCTTGGATACAGTCATCTTTGTTTTAGACAACAAATTGGCAATGTATTGCTCCTGAGTAAGTAAAATGCCATCTGAAGTATATTTTGCCTGAATGCCTAAGAAAAAATGGAGTTTTCCCAAATCTGTAATTGCAAACTCACAACTCAGTTTATGAATAAGATGAACAACTGCTAATGAAGAGCTTCCAGTAATCAATATGTCATCAACATAGATCAGCAAATAAATGGTGTCAGTGGAGGTTACTCTATAGAATAAAGATATATTTGTCTTTGAAGCATGAAAACCACACTGGAGCAGAAATTTACTTAGCCTGTCAAACCAAGCTCTTGGAGCCTGTTTAAGGCCTTAGAGAGCTTTCTACAGTTTGCAAACATGATGAGGAAGAACTTTGTCAGCATAACCAGGAGGTTGAACCATGAAAACATCTTCAGAGAGATAACCATGCAGAAATGCATTCTTGACATCAAGTTGCCTCACCTTCCAACCTTTGTACAAGGAAATAGAAAGAATAATTCTGACAGTGGTTGGTTTGACTACTGGACTGAATGTGTCCTGATAATCTAAGCCTTCAACTTGGTTGTATCTTTTAGCAACCAATCTTGCCTTGTATTTGGAAATTGTACCATCATCATTCCTCTTAATCTTGCAAATCCACTTGCAGCCAATTATATTGTAAGCAGAATGACTAGTGAAAAGTTTCCATGTACCATTTTGAAGTAAAGCATTAATTTCTTCATCCATGGCTGCTCTCTATCTTGGATCCTTGCAAGCTTCAGTATAGCGAGTAGGAACTGAAATATCTTCACATACAGACTGCACCTCAGAAGCATATACTTTGGGTTTAGTGATTCCCATTTTCCTCTTGTTGTCATTGAATGATCATTCATTGTAACTGCAGGAGCTGAAATGGTAGGAGAAACTGAAGTAGAAAACTCATAAGATTGATGCAGATCATGTAGTAGAATAGTGATATCATTAGAAATGGCTGAAGCAGTGGAAGAAGTATCTGAAGTAGAGGACTCAATAGAAATACTGGTCAAGGTTGCAGATGTGGTGCTAGATGGATTGAACAAGTGTGCATATGTAAACTCAGTTTCATGAAACTTAACATCTCTAGAGATTATAATCTTGTTGGTCTCAGGATTAAAACATCTATAACCTTTGTAAAGATGATTGTATCCTAGAAAAATACATTTGACAGACCTTGGATGTAGCTTGTGACTATTAAAAGGTCTTAAGCAAGGATAACAAGTGCAACCAAATGTCTTCAAGAAAGTATACTCAGGTTTCAGATGAAACAAAGTCTCTAAAGGAGATGCATTCTGTAGAGTTGGTGTAGGCAGTCTATTGATAAGAAAATTTGCAGTCTCAAAAGCATAGGACCAGAAGGACATTGGTAAACCAGCATGAGAAAGAAGTGTTAATCCTATCTCCACAACATGTCTATGTTTCCTCTCAGCTTTGCCATTTTGATCATGAGCATTGGGACAAGACACTCTATGACCTATGCCACAAGAAGTTAAGTAAGAGGAAACATTTCTGTATTCACCACCCCGGTCTGATTGAAGGTATTTAATCTGATCACCAAGTAACTTTTCCGCATGAGCTTTAAACTTAATAAAAGTGGACAAGACTTTAGATTTATAAGCCAATGGATATAACCATGTAAATCTGCTATAAGAGTCAATAAATGAAACATAGTATTTGTATCCATTAGTAGAACATAATGGGGATACCCATACATCAGAGTGAATGAGTTCTAAAGGACCAAATACAACGCTAGTTGTTCTTGAAGGAAAAGGTAAACAATGACTCTTAGATACTTGATAATCATGCCAGACAGTAGTGGATAAATGGTCATGAATGACATTGTCTACAGATGCTAATACATGCTTCAAAGTGTGATAAGCTGGGCGACCAAGCTTGAAATGCCAGTTGGAAGAGGTAGTGACATCAGACTGGAATGCTTGCTTAAGTTGATCAGCAGTGAACTCCAAGTGATAAAGACCATCTTTAACAGGACCATGAAGAAGAACCTTGTGGGTAACCGTATCCTTCACAAAGAGTTCATTGGGAAATAATTCAAAGAAACATTTATTTTCTTTGGTAAATTGATGCACAGAGATTAAATTCTTTGTAATGGAAGGCACGTGAAGCACATTGGAAAAAACAAAGATTGTATTTGCAGAAGAAAATTTGGAACTACCAACATGAGTTATGTGCAAACCTGAGCTATTGCCAACTCTCACTTGATCTGTCCCTTGGTATTCAGAATGGATATTTAAATTGGAAAAATCAGATGTTAAATGATGTGTATCACCAGATTCTGGAATCCATCCAGAGTGAGAATTAGAAGGTGTGTCCTCATTATAAACAACAAAGGCTTCATGTTCTAGACACTAATATTCCTCATAATCATCAGCATAGCCATCATTATAGTAAGTATTGTAAGCCTGAGTCATGTAATTGGTATTAGAGGGAACATATATGTATTTGCAGGTAAGAGCTTCATGATTTGGTTGCTTGCAAATTTGACATTCAATGACATAAGAAGGTTTCATAGTAGGAGGGTAAAAATTGGAGTTAAAAGTGTTATTGAAACCTCTACCAGTTCTTCCACCACCAAAAGAATGTCTACCTCCTCTAAAACCACCTCTATTGTTTGATCTATGAAAATGACCTCCTGTAGCATTATTATTTCGATTGTAACCACCTATATAAGAGTTTGAGTTCCAGTAATTTGGTGCAGAGTTATAGCGTTGAGAATGATCATAAGATTGTTGATAATGTGGAGGAGTAGAGTAAGAAGAACCTGAGTTTTGATTGCCAAAGGGAGAAGGCAAATGATCCTGATTGTGTTGAGTGATACTAGCAGACGCAGCAGTGAGATCAACAACGGATTCAACATTCATTCTTGACTCTTATGAAAGCAGTAAGCCAAGTAATTCAGATGAAGTAATAGGATCATCATGTTTAAGCTATTGAGTGTAGATTGAGGTCTTGAATGAGTTGTATTCTGGAGGCAGGCCCTGTAGAATATGGAGAACAAATCTTCATCTGAAATTGGACGATTTATCTGAGCTAATTGGTGAGAAATAGATCGTGCTCTATTGAAGTAAATCATCATTGAATCCGAGTTTTTCTTCAGTGAGATGAGATCAGATTTCAATTGCATCAATCGCGATCTAGTGCTAGCATTGTAATTTTGCTCCAATGGAGACCAAACTTGATGAGAAAAGGTACAATCAATGACTTGTGAGTGGATTTCTTCAGTGCAAGCAGTAAACAGCCAAGATAGAATAACCTGATCCCGATTTATCCAGTAAGCATACACAGGATTGTGAACAAAATCATTTTATGAATCTGAATCAACGAAATTTGAAGATTGTACAATTTGATTCCTTCAACAGATGTTCGACGATAATATTTGGTTGGACAAACAAATGAACCATCAACAAATTTGAATAGATCATAACTTCGAAGTAGTGGAACGACCTGAGATTTACAGAGATTGTAGTTTGAGATTGATAATTTGGAAGGAGGTTTAAAGGTGAGAGATATATGTTTAGGTGATTCTGCCATTGATGAAGGATGAAAGAAAAACAGGATTGAAAATAAATTAGGGTTTAGATTTAGGTATCTGATACCATATTGAAAGAGATAATCTCGTTGGACACTCTCTCAACATGAATCATTGATTGAATTTGATAATCTTTCATTACAGACACAACACACACTGTGTGTGTTTATAAACTGATTTGAAAATCATTTGAACTGTTACAGGCGGTTACGACGTTCATATAACCTGTGACTGTCAGTTACAACACATGAACAGTTCACACGCTTACAGGACAGACCAGACAAATACAAGACTGCACCATGACTGCACCATAATGAACCACTGGCTAACAATATATAACAAAGAGTATTACATTAACTAGTTGGATGCCTAACAAGCTAAGCTCCAACAACGTACTACTACATTAATTGAACACGTTGCCATGCTAGAATACCAGCGAGCCTCATGGGTAACCTAGCCAATTAATCAGCATAGCGAAAATAAAATGTCAAAAACTGGCTAAAATAAAGACTTGTTTGTGAAATATGCATGAAATGTGATGTATTGAGTTGTATCTTATGCATGATTTGACGTGCTTTCTTCGCGTGTCGTGCTGTGATATGTTGTGTTCTTACACGTGCCACATACTATGTCGTGCCGATGTGCCGATTTGTTTGACACATCACAACACACTAAACTAACATGTTGTGCCTGTGATGTGCCAGGTCATGTGTTGTGTCATAAACATGCTGGCTCAATCCAATTTACACCTCCACACCGTCCTCCCATCTAGTTGGGAACTCAATTCGAGTAGGCCACGAACAGGTTTAACTAGTCAGAAAGTCAAATGGTGTCCCATCGTATATGAAGCTCAATAATTTGGAGAAATTGTATACAGGACTAATATTAGACGATAATGATATGTGTAATATACTACTACAACAATACGTTCAAAAAGAACGATTTGATGACATTTGGCGGACTATCGCAGTTATTATATTATAGTCCCGTTGAGTTCCCAAATACTGGCAATTGCTAAACCCTTGCCTCGGTGATATGTGCAGAGTGGAGACAAATATGGCTGTCGATTTCTACATACATTGATTGATTCTGAATAATCACTGTAAGACACTTGTAGGCGAAGGATCTCGTTTATTTTATTGATTTCTGAATTGTGTGTACATGATGCATTGAATATACACTTAGTTATGTTCCATGTACTTGATTTGAATGAAGATTCCTCAATGGCTCTACTATTTAAAAACTACCATTTTCACCTACTCAAGAGTTTTACCATACACTTTCTTTTTGGTTCTTTCCAAAAGTTTTAGTAACTAAATTCTTACTATTGATTGTAGGTGCATAATCGCGTGATTAATATTATGCGTTTTAGTCAAATATACGACTTTCGCATTCTATTTTTTTCCCCTTGATCAATGACCTTCGCATTCTTAGAACTAGGTACCTCTCGACTCTCTTTTGTTTTGTTGTCCACCAGCTTCGTCCCAAAGTTCATTTCCCTGTGTAGGGGAGCTGAACCCGTCGTCAACCAAGTAATCTTACTTATTCCTAAAATAAAACAAATAGCAGATCAGAGTTTATAAGCTCTGTTGTCTTTCGTTTCCTTTTCTTTTATAGGCTGCAAAACAACGTAAGAGCATTTTTTATGGATTGAACAAATCAAACTTGAAAAACGGATGGCAAAATCAATAAATTTGAGGGTTTGTTGAGTGCGGTCGTAAATTAGGCGCGCGTTTGATGGACAATCACGCTGGCGGGTGATCCGAAACCTAGCATTTTTCCTACAAACGCCAGCGGTTCTAGTAAATCCTCCAACGTGTGATCCAAAACCTGTTCATTTTTCTCCCACTATGGATTCAACAAATTTGAGAAATGAATGGGTAAATCAATAAATTTGAGGATTTCTTGAGTGCGGTCGTAGATTAGGCACGCGCTTGATGGACAACCGCGCGGCAGAATAAGACATGCTGGCAGGTGATCCGAAACCTGGCATTTTTCCTACAAACGCCAGCGGCTCTAGTAAATCCTCCAGCGTGTGATCTAAAACCGCCAACGGATACTTCCCAATTTCGTCATCCAACGGCTCTTATTCCCTTTCCTATAAATTCGGCTCATCTTCAAACTTAAAATTCACACCTTCTTCATCTCTACCTCAAATTTTCACAATTTCAAATCATCTTAATATTCACTTTCCTTCATTTCAAGCACAACTACTCATATCAACTCAATCTACCAGAAAAATATCTATAAATTTCATTTCTAACAAATATGGCATTCTCATCGCAACAATCACAACAACGAACACAACAACAGACACAACAATCACAACGAAGAAACACTAGAATTTGTGGTGCCAAGCATACGATGGACGGAGGCGAATCAATTTGCAGGAATTATGTATTATTTACATTAGATCAAATCAATGGTTGTTATAAAAAACAGAATACTTTTTATAGAAAGATTTTAGCAAAATTTTGTGAAGAAAATGGTAACATCCATGGTCGTGATGCCGACGGGTTGTCTCATCATTTTCACGCGATTTCAGCAGCCGTTACTGAAAATGTATCTTTGATCATACAAATGTGGCGTGACAAAAAAGTGGTGAAGGTGAACCGGATGTGGAACGAAGATGTCGGGAAGAGTGGAAAAGATCCCACAAAACTGTTTTCTAACAAGAAACTTGTTTCACCATTTGGAGGGTACTTAACAAGTTTAATCCATACTTGCTGGAACGTAATCAAATGCCTGCAAGATCACCATATGGTCCAATCTCGCAGGATTTTCCGAATGGTGGGCCTGCTTCCTCACCTGAAGGAACTGGATCTCCATATACCGAGTCTCCAAGTAGTCAGGAAAAACACAACTCCAATCTAGACGTTAACACCAACATCAAGAGAATAATAAGAGCAGTTCAGAAAGATGAAAAACAACGAGAGAACGCAGCCCAACGAGCATTATTGGAAGGAGGTTCGAACGAGATCAATTATACTGAGCACAAGGAATTCGAGATGAAGATAAAAGCAGATAGCACCAGGGACCGTGGCATTTCTATAAAGCAACTTCGAAAAAGTCGTCTTTCGCGAGAACAACACTACAGGGATTTTAAGATAAACAAGCTACTCTCCGTGGACACTTCAACAATGAATGCATGACAACTTGTTGTATAGAGTAAGCAAATGGATATGGAGGAACAACAAGTCCCTCAACAAACTGGCCAGTATGAGAATATGAAAAAAGACGAAGATCATGCCTCGGAGAAAGACGAAGATGAACACCGTCTTAATAACTGATTTTAATTCTTGTTTAGTAGTCAAGTTTAATTTAATGTAATCGTTTAGTTAAAATTACTTTTAATATAATTGCCTTAATTTTAATTTTAATTTTAAGTTTAGTCTTACTGCATGAAAATAAAAATCATCAAATTGAAGAAAAAAAACTTTATTAATTAAAATAAACAACACTAAATTGAAAAATAACATATATCCGTCTCTGCCTCGCCCCCGCGCATCATCTGTTGCTCCTTTTAAATCCCAAAGGTGCTTAGTTTGATCTTCTCTTAATTGTCCATAGAGTCCTTGGTTTTGGATTCTATCAGTGGCAAGTATATATTCTCTTTCCGGGCGCCATGCTACACCACAAGCCTCGGCCTCAAATCTTCATCTGGAAAACCATTCCAGGTTGGGTCACGTCTGGTTTCCTCAATGACCATGTTATGCATAATGATGCAAGTCAGCATATTTTTTTTTCATTTCTTGAAGATCAAAAAAACGTGTCGGCCCAGCTATGATGGCGAAGTTCCTTTTCAGTATGCCAAAAGCGCGTTCAACATCCTTTCTGCATTTCATTTGTTGGGTTTTAAAGTACTTCTTATCCTTCGAAGTCGTCGATCCAAAAATTTGTTTGACTATAAGCTTGAACCATAGTTGACCGTTCTGGATGATTCCGTCTGCTGCTATATAATAACCCTGAGCGTAGTCATGGTCGTTGATGGTGAAATTACAGTGCCGCACGATCTCATGCTTAAGACTTCAAATGATAGTGACTTATACAAAGAGTTGAGGTCGTTATTTGTACCCGGGAGTCCAAAAAAAACATGCCAAAACCAACAATCATAAGTAGCCGAAGCTTCCAAAATTACAGTTGGTTTTGAATAGTGACCCTTATATTGGCATGCCCATTCAACCGGACACGCGTGCCATGTCCTGTGCATGCATTCAAGACTACATATCATTTCTGGAAAACCCTCGCGGTATTTTATGCAGTAATTATTTGAACATCTTCTTGAGTAGGCTTTCTGAAAAAGGTTGGAACAAAATGCTCGACTATTGTTTCGCAAAACAATTTGAGATACCTGAAGGCGGTTGTTTTCCCATCCGTCTGTGGAATCCGCTGGTACCCCGTAACATAGTATACGTAAGGCCGCATTGACCTTTTGTTCAGGACTAAAGCCTCGTACATGTCGTGCATAATACTGATAATTAAATAAAGGTTGTACCTAACAAAGCTCGGAAATAATCCTTTGCGTCAAGTTGCGGCCCATGCGGAATCGTCGCTGAAAATCCTTACCGTAATAGATACAATCATGATTAAAATAATAATGCATCATCTTGTTGTGGTAAAAATGTCAATCTCGCCACGTCCCTCTTCTAGACATAACTTCATGTGGCTCTAAAGGCTTTGGTATGATCCCGGTTTGGAATTGCAACATAAAATTTCGCCTCCTTCTATCTTGAGTTGCATCTTCATCCATTTGACGCAAAATCTCCATACACATTTCTTCCTCTTCTTCATACAAGATTTCATCCATCTCCGTATCTTCCTCAGAAGAACCAAAATCAGGATTCATGGTTGAAAAACGAAAACGATTGAAATTAAGAAAATATTGATCGGATGAAAGTTTGTTGTTAATTTATGAGAATAAACTCGAGAAATACTTATAGGGGTAGAAACTAGCCGTTCCGGTGACCGTTTAAAAGTAGTCGTTCACGTTCTTAGTTAACACGCCAGCGGTTTCTACATAATCGCCATCGTTTCTTCTAAACCCGCTGGTGGTTTTCTTTCGTCCACGCGTTTGATGATCAACCTCCCATTGATTTCACATAATGAAAAAAGTGTTTGTTCATCCACGTGGCTCAACAAAAGAAAATTTTTGTTGATTTCCATAGTAATTGACCTAACAAAACCTCATAAGATCCTCACTTGGGCCAAGCATCATTTTGATTGGATATAGCTTCACTATAGCTGAGCCAAAATATAATATTGCAAGAATTATGGCAAATGTGGATCTTTTGGCTCGTGGTAATAAAGACATGGTTTTTATCCAAATGAGTTTCCGTGGAATATTTCTTGAAACGGATATTTCAGATAAAGACATGGTTTCTATCCAAATGAGTTTCTGTAAAGGATGTTAGCTACGAGAATCAAGTGTGTAGAGTCTTGCAATATTAAAGATACGTAAGGAGCACATGTGAAACTGAATTTTTTGGAGGGTGATTAGGTCTCAAATACATTCCAGTCTGATCTCAGCACCGATTCCGATTGTAAGACTGACCTTTTATGGAAAGGACCGATCCCCGACCAATCATGTTCGAAGTTTAATCCAAGATTACATTTTCGATATTTTTGGTGATCTTCGGGTTTGTACAAACATTGAGATGTAGACAGATTGAACTTATAATATTCGCACAATGTCGACAAGATGATTTGAACATGTGCTAAACTCTTATATATTAATGCTCAGGTATTTTTCTTTGATACTCAAGGAAAATATCTTTTAGATATTTGAAAATATATGCTTACCATATCCCAGAGGTTCTCGTATACATGGTAACTATATTAATATAAGTATATGTAAATATGATAGTGAATATGTAGTTGTTAACTAAGACTGATTTTAGTATATGAGTTGGATTACAGTTGGAATTTGTGACAACCAAAAAATACTTTATTGCATATCTTAAGGATTCTTGGATTTGGTAATTCCCTGCTGTCCAAATAATCCTTGATCAGAACTATAATTATTGCAGCTTGTATTCTTACAAACTCATCCTTTGACATACTGTCTAACCATTTGTATAGGAAGCAAACTCGTTGGTAGAGGAAAGTAATCTAATTAGGTGAAATCTCTTGTGTTTCCTTCATTTAAAGTCTTCTTTGGGTTTAAGAATGATTTATTAATATTGTTGGTGGGAAACTAAATGGTATTATTATTTTAGTTTCTGGTTATTGATTTGATTGACTAAAGGTATAGTTATCCTTGATATATCGAACTTTATTGTCCCATGGCTTTTCTCTTCTGATATAAGGCCACTCTAGTTTCTTTGAGGATTGACTATTATAAATGTAAAGATCTGTAGATAGAATTAGTGATTGATCAACGTTAACAGATTTTATTCTTTGTGTATTTATCATTAGTAGAATCCAAGTTGTTTGTGTAGTTGATACTTTGATGATTGGAGATTGAATACTAGAAGACTGTTTTTTTTTTGGTATTATGATCTTTGTGATACTTCGTACGCACTTGTTTCTTTGGGATCCAAACAAGCAATTTATCTCAATAGATATTAGACTTGTTGAAAGATCGAACAAACTGTCTAGTTACTGCTCCTTGTAGAGTTTCTTGGATAGAGCCTGTCACTGAGATATATTATTTTATAATCTTTGTCTTGTTTTGATCATTTATAAAAGGAGTTTATATTGAATAAATAGAAGTTCCTTTATACTCAACTTTATCTCTGGACATTGCCGAGTTTCAGATATTCACAAATGAGATGGTTACTGGAACGTGTTAGTCATTTACTATTTCGGTTTACGATCCAAGGAGTTGAGATGTAGAAATCTTCGCAGAAGGTGAAGCAATTTCATACAATGGATTCTATCTAAGAATTCATGTGTGTATTCCATATTGGTTGTAGGCTCATGAATACTGGAGAAACTGAATAACTAGGAGTAGTTTATTTGGTCTCAACTATACAAAGTTGTGGTAGTTTATATCGGCTTAATTATGAGAGTATTCAAAACTGGACTAGGTCCAGAAGTTTTTCTGCCAAGCAGTTTTCCTCGTTAACAAAATCCTGTATGTCGTGTGATTTACTTTATTTCCGCATTATATTGTTTATATTTATAATTAAAGTAAATATACTTGTATGTTAATCAAACTTGGTACGATCGCATAGATGGGTTAAGTCTCGAACTTAAGCTATATATCAAGTTGCATCTTGTTGAAGTAATATTTTGGTAGCTTTTGTTTTTGTTAGATTACAGAAGGTGTGTCTTTGATAGGTTTATATGAAAATATTTTGGTGTACTCGGTATGCTCGTCATTTCAGCTAAAATTGAGCATGAATTATTCATCAAGTACACATTTAAAGTATGTCCGCTAACATATACACCACAATATTCCATATTGGTTGTAGGCTCATGAATACTGAAGAAACTGAATAACTAGGAGTAGTTTATTTGGTCTCAACTATACAAAGTTTTGGTAGTTTATATCGGCTTAATTATGAGAGTATTCAAAACTGGACTAGTTCCATAAATTTTTCTGCCAAGCAGTTTTTCTCGTTAACAAAATCTTGTGTGTCGTGTGATTTACTTTATTTCCGTATTATATTGTTTATATTTATAATTAAAGTAAATATACTTGTATGTTAATCAAACTTGGTACGATCGCATAGATGGGTTAAGTCTCGAACTTAAGCTATATATCAAGTTGCATCTTGTTGAAGTAATCTTTTGGTAGCTTTTGTTTTTGTTAGATTACAGAAGGTGTGTCTGTGATAGGTTGATATGAAAATATTGTGGTGTACTTGGTATGCTCGTCATTTCAGTTAAAATTGAGCATGAATTATTCATCACACACACTTTTAAAGTATGTCCGCTAACATATAATACCTTGGGAAAACTTGAAAAATAAAAGACTCACTTTTTATAGAATATGGAGAGTATAAATTAATGTATATTACAAGAATAAACCATGCCTAATATATTTGTTTCTTGGAACCTCAGTTTGAAACCGTGCCTCATAACTTCTTCAGATTTTAAAACCTCATTCTGGTTGTATTAAAAACTTTACCATTATATGTTTTGTCAAAATATTATACGTGTACCTAAATATACTTTATTTATTTTATTTGTATGTGTGCAGGTGTTTTAGAATTTACCATTGTAGATGCTCTCATACATTGTCATGCGAAACGGTTTCCTGGTGCCTGACGGTCTTAACGAACTATTTAGTTTTTTTGTCAAAAAATTTAATCTCTTCGTTTTAGTTTGGATCTAATTTATTTTCATACAACTTATTGTGTTTTTCCTGTATCAATATCCTATTTCTTGTTAGTATTTTTTTTATTAGATAATGACAAAATAAAAACTGTACAAATACAAAGTTGATACGATTAGAAAAGCTTATCATCGACGAATCTACCACCAGATACTAAAGTCGTTAGTTAATATCCAATTTAAAGATTCCCAAACCAAAACCAAATAAACAATTTCGATTCAGTTTTGGATAATTGGGTTCCATTAACACGCCTAACACGAGATAACGTTACATTTTTACTATTATAATGCAAGCACCTTTTCTTACGAATTTTTACCTATACATCCATGCATATAAAAAAACATGAATAAGTTGAGACTACATTTGTCAATAATTAGCATCAATTATATTTGTTTCCGAAGAGTGGCGAATAAGATGACCCCTTTGTATCACCTGCTCAGTCATTCACTATGCAACAATTTATATTTGATCCAAAGTCCAAACTGGTAATGAAATAACCGTTGCATAAAGATATGCCCCACTCCATCAAGTTGGCGGTTGTTTAAAATTTTAGGAATGAAAGTCATGAGTCTCGATTGACCACGTGCGACTAATGTAGTTAATATCGATCGTACCCGCTGATAATATTGGAATTTATCGTGTATCACGTTTTACCTAGACGATACGCAAAATATCGATAATATACAAATATTCCTATTATATTGGTTGTATCACTCGTATTATACCGATATATTGGTAGCAATATCGGACGGTAATATTAGTAAAGATATAAATGTATTTATTAATTTTTTTTATGGAAACATCATTAATATTGAGAAACAAATTACAACTCCGAAGGATTATTATCTGATAAGAAATTGGTCGGAAATCTATCAACAAGCTGAGTTCCAACTCCTTTTTAAACGACTACAACTAACATATGAAAAAAAAAACTCGAACTGGAACATTAATATCACGGCTAGCAAGTAACATAGTGCACCTATATCTATATAAACCACTTTGCCTGCATTTCACACTAGGTAAAACAGAAACCAGGCGAGAGCGTAAGGGAAAAATACAGAAACAATAAAGGGCAATATGAACGGGTCTTTTAAAAAATAAATGTAAATTTCAAAACTAGCTCCGGGTCCGATGAACTACATGGGCAATCTTGTATTTGGACTGTGTGATAGAAGATGGAACCTTGTAAATCACTGTACCAAGAGTATCGTGTCGAGGAATTTGAGCCTCTTGTTTTAATCGACTGAATCTATCTCTTGAGTTTTGTTAAAGAATCACGCGGTTTTAGTTGTGCAAGATTCTAGAATATCCCTCCTGCAAAAACCAAGTGTGCTCCCAACTATGTTTACAAAATAAAAGTTGGGTCCTCATTGGCTGCTCTGGCACATTAGCCAATGCCTGTTTGGGCAACTAAACCCCCACATGTGCCCGTATTCAAGATCCTACATTCCAGGAGCAGTTCGTTTTTTCGAAAATCCAAGGTTTCATGATAAGACCGCCAAATCTAGAAGATGGTCCTTTGCTTCACTACACTTTGCAAGCATCCACTTTCTGTCTTGTACTTGAAGACTTCCAATCCGACACCTTTCTCTTGTAATAATCGTGACTGTACTCTATGCTTATTTTTTTTCTCTTGTAATAATCGTGGCTGTACTCTATGCTTATGAGTGAGTCTCTGCTCAAAGTTACAAATTAACTTAAAGCATACATCCAATGCTACATTATCCACATGGGAGGGCCGCAATTCTACCACTCAATTTATTTGAAACCCTCCCCTCGCTCAGAAAGGACGGATGGGATATAATCCGGTCAACCTACCATTTTCGATTTAAAATTAGCCATTGAAGCTTCGTAAAAAATACCATTTAAAATTAATATCCTCATCCAATAATTTCTGCAATAGGTGTTTCTGAGTGCGAAAATACTAAAATATCCTTTAAAATAAATAAATTCTAAATCAAACCTAAATATTGTTCAAATTCTCTTCTCATTCGCTGCTGGTTTCTCACATTGAAAATGATTATTTTTTTAAATCACCGGTATTGTATTAGTGTGAAGACCATACCGGAAATGATGAGACCATGCTGGAAGTGATGAAGACCATGCCGAAATTGATGAATATCATGTCGGAAGTGATGAAGACCATGTCGGAAGTGATTTTTTTTATATCGCCGACATTGTATTAGTGATGAAGATCATGACGGAAGTGATGAAGACCGTGCCAGAAAATGGTGCCGGTATGCTCGATAAATAACTTACAATGTCGGCACTGTAAGTTGGGAGTACCCACTTTCTATACATTTTGCAACATTTGTCGGCATTGATTTTTTCGGGATTTTGTATGTTTGGAGTACTCATTTTAACCAAATTCCTGTTACCTCAGAAAATTTCCTTCCACTCTCAGTCAAGTGAAGTGATTATGATTTGTACTAATCATTACCAAACTACTCTATAACTTAGCTAGTTATAATTAACCACTCAACATGATTAGTGAGAGGTAGATTTGGAATTAGTTAAAATACAGGGATAAGGGTGACTCAGATTTACTATTTAAATCCTCGTATTATCATATCACCCAATTGCGCGTTCTTTATTTTCTAGGTGAACTTCTCCAAATATTTTCTAGTTGAGCATGTTGGATCTTTTTTCCCTTAAAATGATCCGACTTTTACTATTCGCGCTTATAACCATTTAGGCATCAACATTATATTTTTCTACTCATAATAAAATAACAAAAGTAAAATATAATTTTATTGAAGAAAGTAAATTATTTTTTGATTGTTGAGCATAGAACTCAGATCACTGGTATCATCACCCAATAATTTTACCAATATATTATGTAACATTGACACTTTTAATATTCTTAAAAAAGAAATGATACGTAGGGCAAGAAAAAAGCCTCTAAATTGTTTTGAGCTGAAAAAATGTAAGAAGAAGATGATGAATAACACATTCATTAACCCCAAAGTGAAATTTTGACATATACATATACCTCCAATGATCTCCATCTGGTGTAAGATGGTTAACAAACTTCTATTTCATTTTCCAGGTTTGAAATACATCATTTAAAAAATCGTACGTTATATTTTTTCACTGATAAATTTCATTATGTAAGTGATACCATTATAGAAACTAAAGATAGTTGTGGGTTTTGTTGTTTTAGTCTAAAACTACCTCAGATGAGAAAATGACTAAAAATGAATTCCAATGTGCATATAAAAACACAAAATTGGTTAAAAAGACCAAAATCAACAATTCCTAGGTGAAAAGGACATTTAGATTTTGATACTGTTTAAATGGACAAAAATGTAAAAATAGCCAGGATGTAAACAGTTTCATCCTACCCATTTTCAAACATTTTTTTTATTTTTAATTTACATCAGGATGCATCCAGTTTCATCCTTGCTATTTTTTAAGTTTAAGTCAGGATGAATCCAGTTTCATCCTTGCTATTTTTTTGGTGTCCATTTCACCCATACTAATTTTTACTCGTCAATTTGAACCATGTTTTAAAAATATTTGGACAAATGACCCATTTTCCATTATAAAAACTTGCAATCTGAAACACAATCTTGTTTAGAAGTTTGTTTCACCGCCACTAACTATATGACAACTTCCATGTGTATACTCATCTTACACGTGAGGGAGCTTGTAAAAGTGAAAATTTCACGAAAGATGTGTGTATCATGCGAACCATTTTTTTTCTTTAATTAAAAAATTCCTACAAATTCCCCATAATTTTTGTAAATTGATCTTAAGCTTCTAAAACTTTATTGATACAATAATCTTATAATCATAACCCATAATTTGTTAACTTATTATTGAAACTCTTCGGTTATTAGAGAAAACAAAGATACTCCCCAAAATAAAATTACTATGATGTCTTATGCAGCTGATTTGGGAAGATCTGGATGGAATGGTTAGAGGAGTACCTAAAAATGAGAAGCTTTTCATTAAAGGAGACTTCAATGTCCATGTTGGCGGAAGTAGTGAGGGTTTTGAGAGGGTGCATGGATGGTTTGGATATGGTGATAAAAAACCAAGAAAGGGAAAAAATCTCAAAATTCGCTAGTCTATGACATCATGATAGCTAACACCTTTTTTTAGGAAGAGACAATCATATATAGTTACCTTTATTAGTGGCCGACACTCTAGTAAGATATATATTTATCCTTACTAGAAGAGAGGACAAAAAAGAGCGCATAATTGTAAGATTATACCCGTAGAATGTATTATATCATAAAATCAAATCCTAGTACTCGACTTCGTCCCCGGATATGTGGGCGACAAGACAAATGTACCAAAATTACAAGGACTTGTGGAAGCTTAAAGGAGACGCCTCAAGGATGTTCGAGGATACGTTGATGGCATAAGGTTTATGGGAAATAGAAGGCGATGTGAATAATAACATGGGGGAGGAGATGAAAACTCGCATTCGGAAAGTAGTTGCGGAAATATCTGGAATAATAAGAGGGAATAGACGTAAATCAAAAGATGGTGGAACGAGGACGTGCAAAAGACGATCAAATAGAAGAAGGAGTGCTATCAATGTGTGCATCATCAAAGAAGTGAAGATAACATAAAGAAGTACAAAAGACGAGAAAGAACGCAAAAAGAGCTTCGGGTGAAGCACGGATTCGTGCTTATCAATAGTTATACCAGAAGCGGGGCACGAAGGAAGGCGATGATAACGTTTATAGGATAATCAAACTTCAACCAAGTTAAATGTCTCAAAGACAAGAGCAGTCGACTTTTAGTGAAGGACGATGAGATAAAGTACAAATGGAATGATTACCTCGACAAGCTTTTCAATGGAGAGAACAATTAATCAATCTTGAGACGCTTTTGATGACGCAACATCGATTTAGTCAGAGAATTCAAAACTCGGAGGTAAAAGAGGCGTTAAAAAGGAAGAAGGTAGGAAAGGTTATATGTACTGATATCATCCCTATTGAGGTGTGGAGATTCCTTGAAGATATAGGGATAACTTTGAGTAACCAAGGTATTTAATTGCACTTTCCAATGAAACAAAATACCGTATGAGTTGAGGAGAAACTCTTTGGTGCCAATATCCAAAAACAAATGGGATATTCAAAGTTGTACAGAACACGGAGGAATTAATCTCATGATCTGTACGATGAATCTTTGGGAGAGATTGATTGAGCACCTCCTAAGGAGGATGACAAGTGTAATGAATAACCAATTTGGTTTTATACCTAGTAGGTCGACCACAAAAGTGACCTTCATGACAAGACAATTTATGAAGAGATACAGACAATAAAGTAAGGGTCTACACATGGTATTCATTGACTTAGAGAACTTATGACAAATATCGAGAAGGTCATGTGGTGAGATCTTGAAAAGAAGAAAGTCCCTACTTCCCTTTGTCCCCAATATAAAGGTGGAGAAGTGAATTTCTCTTATAATAAGAAAGTTTTTTGATTTTATACATATCAATTCGTTTTTCTGTTTTACCCTTTAAACAATTTCCAAAACTAAAGACATGAACTCAATTGTGATGACTCCCAGAGATAATAAATAAGGGTAATATATGAAAAAACTCATTTTGGAAATGAATCTCAGCCTATCTAACAGGACACCCAAAATTCAAATCTTCGCCTTTATATTGGGGATGAAGGGAGTACAAAGTACGTTACCTCATCAAGGATATGTACGATGACGTTCTGTCCAGTGTCAGAGTACGCGATAGCGAGACAAGTGACTTCCCTATTAGGATAGGTTTACACCAAGGTTCATCTTTGATCCCGTAAATTTTTCCATAGTCATGGATGAAGTTACAAGGGACATACTAGGGAAGATCCCTTTGTTCATGTTATTTGTTTATCATGATGTGGTTCTAATTTACGAGAGTATGATAGGGGATTGATAGTAAACTGGAGGGCTTTAGAGTTAGTAGGACTAAAACAGAATACATGAGGTGCAATGCTAAGGCAAAGGATTGAAATGTTACTTTGGATGGACAAGTAATACTAAGAAATGACAATTTTCGAATATTTATGGTCGATGATGCAGAGCAATGAGGAGACTGGTGATATGTTGGTCTTAGAATTCAAGCGAGATGGTTGAATTGGCGGTTTGCAACTAGCCTCCTACGTGTCAAAAAAATCCCACAAAAGTTCAAAGGAAAGTTATAAAGAACATTGACCAGACCTGACCTGTTATATGGTTCAGAGTGTTGGACTAGAAAACACATTCAGAAAATAAATGTAGCAAAGACATGTATGATTTGATGGAGCCGTGGACATAGTGAAAATTACCGAATTGGAAATATCAGTATATGTAATAAGCTTGGAGTATGTTATTCAACACCCGATCAAGGAGAAGGTTATTCAATACCCACTGAGATGGTTTGGGACATCTCCTACGGAAACTTCTGGAGAAACCAGTGCGCACTGGTATCATAAGCTTTTTTATAAACGAGTGAGAAAACAGTGAAAAGAGACTTAAGAAAATGAAATGGGTCCAAAAAGCTAACTTCAGGCAGAAACAAATAAAAGTTAACGATCCACGTACCAAACCATATTAATTAAGGTTCAGTTAGGAATAACATTAGATATTATGACTCTTTTTAGCGTGCAGGATCAAGGACATCGAGTTTTGGACCTTGACTCCTAAAATTTATTATTATAGTTGGTGAGGATTAGTACTCGCAATGTCCATAACATTATCTTTTTTTGTTGGTAACTTCGATATAGGTTTCGTTTCTAACCTATCTGACTTGTTGTGAAAAGTTTGTTGTTGTTATCATCATCTTGTGTAGTTAATTCAATGCCAACTAATCTAAATTATGGGAAGGGGTGATTTCTTTCAAAAATTAGGGTGGCCTAATCCTGTGGCAAGGAGTTGTTGCTCCCCGAATTCACTTAATTATCGAGGCCAAGCATAGTGGCAAAGGATTTCGCTTCGCTATATCTTTATTGTAGCGAAATCCAACTATTATGGTCTTTCGTGTCCTTTAAATATAGCGATATCCTTTAGCTACATTTTAAAGTTGATCAGATCTGATCCACCTTATATCTAAAGGAAATGATAAATCTACTTTACGGAAACTCAGTTTCGGTGTGATTTCCAACGAATACTGAGTACCTATTTCTGATTTTTACTGTTTTACACTAAAATTATTTCTTTTTCTCATTATTTTTTTATTCACTAAAAATTAATTTTTTTACCTTATATATCTCATTTTCTCTCTTAATTTACCTATATAGATACTTCTACGGAAAAAAAGATTAGGAAAAGAAAAAAAAAACTTAAACTCGAAAACTATGTTCCTACGTGGTTAGACGGTTAGGCTAAAGAATATCTTATCCAATAGTGAGATGACCTTCACATGTATTTCTCTTAGATATAATTATGATATAGCTAAGAGAAATGCACGACCATTATGCTTGGCCTGAAGTATTTCGCTTAGCTATAATTAAGATATAGCCGAGGGAAATGCCCAACCATTGTGCTTGGGCTGAAAAGTCTATCAACTGTATTGCATAGGATAGGAGAGGATGGGATCTGCTCTTTGATAAGCCATTAGATATGATGATTAGCTTACATTACATAATCCTTTCCCAGCACATATGCATATCATATCTAACGGTCGCACTTATTACATACATCAGTATTGACGTATTTAGTATCTTAATTATTTCTCATACTTAATCAATTAGAGCATGACATCACAACCTGCACTTCCATTAAGTAGCTGCTAGTTGTTGTTCTTTCATATCTATTTTTTTATTTTTACAAGAAAAGAAAAAGTTCATCCGCTGCTGCTTATTATATCCTTGAACACGTTCTGATAAAACTCAACAAGCCAATGGATTTCATATATTCATGGCTTCATTCATCAATTTTCGGACCCTGCAAAAGTTTAAAAAGCCAAAAACATTTAGGATCTTACGATACCTTTGATTTACATTTCACCAGGATTTTTTTATTGATTTTGTTTTCTTAGTATTTGCTACTGACAAATAAATATAACTCCTTACATTTGATTACTTAAGGCATGAGACTAAACTTTGAACAATTATTCATCATCAATGATTAATCAAACTGAATTAAACATTAAATTTAACATACTACTCCTACTAATCAAGATTCTTATCTGTCATTAATCGAAACCGATTAAGAATATATTAATTAACTGATGCTGAATCTCATAGGAGCACTAATGAGGTTTAGTGCTAGGTATAAAATGCTGATGACAGAACTTACATTTATTTAAATTAGTATTAATTGAGCCTTAAATTGAATTTATTATTGGCAATCGTCATTGTAAATCTCGCATATGTTGGTTGATCTTATACAAAGTGCGTTCTAAAGTACGGACTAATTAGTTAAAGCAAACCCTAATTCCACTTAACTACATCGAATTAAGCGTCGATTAATATAACCCAAAAGCCGTGTTGTAATATAAGTATGTCTCTTGTCCCCAGTACAAAGCTCACTAATATGTAAACCGAGATAATAATTATGTATTTCATACTAATTACATTGTTTAATTACTGCTTAAACCAATAGTATGTAATGCCGTTGTGAGCCGATCCAAATATATCGTGGATTAAGATGAAATAAAATGTTGGAAAAAATGAGTTCATTATGTTGTGATTCAACAGCGTTAGAGAGTTGCTGATCATAAAACAAAAGAGAGTTGCTGATTACAATTGTGAGGGTCTGGAAACGATTGAAGTTGAGTTAGTTTTAAGTTTAATGCGATGCTTAAACATGATTTATTTATCATCACGAAACTCTAACAGTAATTAGTCTTAAAAAATGAATTTGAGCAGTCAGGTACAACCGATGTAGCCCATTAAACTACTTTAGTCGCTCGGTTTTAGTTTGAGGACGGCCCATTGGAAACAACGAAATTGTTTGTGCAACTGCAACATTACCTCCTTATTTGTGCAGAGTGCAAACCTTCTTGTAGTTACTAAAAGGCCAACAGTCACATCCAAGCACAAGCTGAAACATGTTATCTCAGTTTCTCGAAAAGTGTTACCATCATTTTAGCAAAAACGGAGGGAGAAAGCCAAGTGGCATAAAAGGCCAAACATGCATTTCATTGAGAAGATCTTCAAGTTGGGTCCGATTTTTCAAGCCGAGATCTGATCCAGGGTGCTTGGCTTTGAGGACAAGATAACGTATATAAAAACTTGTGAGAGCACCTCGTTAGCTAAGGAGTATTTTTGCTAAGTTATATAATTCTGGAGTATTTCTAGACTTGGGCTTGGGTTTGACAGTTACATTAGTGTTAGCCTTTTAACTAATGTAGAACATGAAAAAGGAGAAGGTATTAAATACATCGCCAACTTTTTCATTCGACAACTCATATAGACAACCCAATACAATCATAAGTAGGCAACAATAAAGACCCTTGTATAAGATTGTATATAGAGTTACTATTTTTCTCTTATACAATCAATATGTATAGGCTAAAGGTTCGTGTACCTGATTGTGTAGAAGAGTTCTTGGACGATCTCAAAAATCAATATCCAAGATCAATCTAGTGTGTACCCGGATTATACAAGATCTAAATTCCAACAAGCACGAGACTTGTAATATATCTTTCAAAATACGAACTCAACAAGAATGCGTCTTATAGGTTCTCAACCAATAAGGGAACACAGACTATCTAGGTTGATTACGTACTACTTTTGATATTCATATTATAAACATAAACAATATAATGCAGGAAAAAAAAACACAAGATACCAGAATTTTGTTAATGAGGAAAACTGTATTGGAAGAAAAACCTAGGGACCTAGTCCAGTTTGAAACATCGCACTGTATTAAATCGCTACAAACACTAGCCTACTATCAGACTTCATACTAGACTTTAGTCGAATTAACCCTCCAGGAAATTCAACTTCAACTATGCTCATGTATGTTTATGAACTCAACGTGGTTCTACGCACTTGATTCCCTTGGCTGACTTCCTTTACATCCTAAGAGTTACTTCTGTCTTAGTGATAACTTTTGATGTTTATTCGAATCTAACAGAAAGCCTATTGATTTCCCTTTTGGTATGTTTCAATCAAGGTTTTATTTGTACTTGACAAGTCTAGTGTTGATGGTGGTTTTTAGTTCAGGGCTAAATTTGTAAAAGTCTATCTACCTGACCCGACATCAGATGTAGTAGACATTGATATGTCTATATTCCGCAGGGAATTTGGAGAATATATCAAAGTCTGATGAGTTCATATGTCTCTACTCATATTATATTGAAACTCGAGCTCCTAGATGATATGTTCACTAGTATAGAGCCTAATGAGTGTATAAGCTCCTAGATGCATTACTCACTAATACCGGAGCCTGTCAAGTATTTTTCTTATGCAACGTTCCCCGGTTAAACCCTTAATATTGATATGACATGACAATTTGTGTTCACTCGCAGCAGAATAGCACGAATTTCCAAGTATCAAGGTTAAGGTCCTTGCATAAAAGTACTCAATCGGAAAGCATACTGCTCTCTCGAAATAAACTTAAAGAACTCTGTGTCAACACATAAAATTCAATCAGTTTTGTGATAATTCACAAGATTCTAATTTGCAAAAATTAGGGTTTTCCGCCCTGCGCAGTATATTAGACCCCGCCGGTCGAAATTAAGCTTAGGCGAACTAGGCAATCAATCCGCCATAGATTAGTAGGTGCAAAATCCTACCCAAAATCAAAAAACAAGGAATAAAAGGAGTCGCGGGATAGGAGCAGCAACAAAGGGAGGTGTGACCATGCCATATGCCAGCCAGGGCCACTTGCAAGTGGCCACACCCCATGTTGCCTGACCGGCCCCTGTTTCCCGTCGACCAATCAGGTCGCCTTAAACCCGCTACGCACATTGGAAGTGTGGCCACGCCCATGCTTGGCCGGCCCCTCTTTTTATCGACCAATCAGGTCGCTCTAAATCCGCTACGCGCACTGGAAGTGTGGCCACACCCATGCTTGGCCGGCCCCTCTTTTTATCGACCAATCAGGTCGCTCTAAACCTGCCACAGTATTAAAAGATGCAAAATTGCGTCAGATGGTCGCAATGCCAAATTGGCTTTCCAAAACCGCGCCAACATGCCAATGGCGTGGCAAACGTGACATCCCGCTTTGCATGCTAATGGCATGCCAAACATTCCATGCCGCGAAAATGCACTAAGCGTGCATACAAAACATGCCAAACCTTCCACTTTGCTGCAACAACATGCCGAACGTGCCAACGTGCCATAAATAGAGCGCCTACGTGCTAACCCACCTTCTGTTCATGGCCAACGCCATAACAGACTTCAATTAGGGTATCCTAATCAGAAACACGACCTTGCTTTAGTGGCGTTAATCGAAACCCTAATTTCCAGTCGTGGCCCAAATTACGCCACTTCGGGGCCCACAACATGCCACGAGCCATGCGGGACCCAGGAAACCCTAAGAATGGCGCCATACCATAGCCACTCATAGCAACCCTTGCTCATGTGGCCGTTTCCACATTATGGCCTTGCTATAGTTCCTTTGGCATTGTTATGACACCGTTTTCACAAAAACATCATCGTGTCGTGGCCACATGCCACATGCACTAATTAGGGTTTCGACATGCCAAACCCTAATTTAGATAAAGTTGTTACGGCAACCAAGCCAAGTAATGCTACCTAGAGCATTGGGATTGATGTGGCAACTAGAACTAATGTTGCCAAGCCATATTTGCGTCTAACACCAATGTGCCAAAATCTAGCGGCCATGGCTATGCCAGGCGCTACTTGCACCATCGTTCCACTGGCATGCGCCAATTATGCCAACCATGCCATTGTGCCACTGACATGCGCTAAATATACCACTGCCAATGGCGCCATTGTGCTATTATCAGGCGCCAACAGAGTGTGGTCATAATCAATGGCCACCCTTTATCATGAGTTACAATCTCAGCCGTCCAAATTCTCCACAGAATTGACAGGCCTATGGCAAGTCTTAAGAGACCAGCCAAGACAAGCCTAATAACATCACATGATATTCTTCTGCGGCAAGTCTCCTGACTTTGACTTTCCACACATAGCAATCTGCTACACGTTTTCCACGAAAACACTCGAGACATCAAACATGTCACAAACTGGGGGATGCTCATCAGGGTATTGGTCTGGCGGTTTACAGCGTGCGGCGTGCAACACGCCCATTATAAGAAAGTGTCAGAAAGCAGGGCAGTTAGTGGCGGCAAGAAGTAGTGGGTGTAAACTAATTTGTTTCCTTCATAGTGGGAACGTAGTTTTTGGCATTTACACATGACCCCACTTATCCATCACTCCATCATTCCCGCTTTCTACGAGGTCGGGGTGCGTTCAATATGACTTGTGCAAATAGGTTTTACCTATTTTAACCAGACAACAAGTTTTTGGTTAGAACAACAAAACAGTATCCAGAAAAATACCAAAGAACGTATAGCTTTCATTCCGCAAGCCAGTTCCAAATTATGATACAAATCATAAAATAGCCACACCTTCAGAATTAACCATTCTGGTCTCAACACCTTCTTCGCTTCCCTCCGTAAGACCAACCCTTCTCATTCACTTTGTGATCGAAGCAAGACTGGAACAACCATTTCTTGGTTTAGGCCAGGATTGTACAGATTGATCTCTCAAATCTAAAGTACTCCCGTGCAGTGCATTTGTTTTAGGTTTAGATTTGTTTCTCATCCACACACCCAAATTTACCAAAACCAGTATAAACAATTTTTACCCACAAACCTATCAATCCTCATGGATCTGACACACTTACACTCTTATCAAAGAGAAGCCTCTATCACTACCACCTCACAAGAACAATCCAAACAAATCGAAGAATACTTTAGGTATCTATCTTGTGGAATCACAAATTCTAAGACGAAGAAAACTTTGTGACTTCTACATATCTTATTCCTGATGAAAAGTCTGTGAACTTCAATAACTAATAAAACAAGATCTAGAACAAGTACAATCTGGTAAACACAGTCTGACAGGGATTCATGAATCCCTAAGTGAAGTATTCAAATTCGTAACCCGATGCAGTTCGTAAAGAAACCTACGTTATATAAGGCGACTCTAGATTTGCAACTAGGATACAAGAGTGTCAAATCCCAGCTACAAGGATCTCTCTATTTATAGATTTTCAAGGCTACATGTAAATTTGAATTCAAGCTAAGGTTGCTTAGAATTCCGCAAACACTTTCCTAGTTTATATGAAATTATAAGTTAGGAATTCATGTAAGTATGGGAAAAGGTTTCCTTAAAATTACACTGAAGAATGTGCTCTATGGTCCGGACAGTATGACATTGTGCACGTTAATTGTCCACGGAGGCCAAGTAAGGACGTGAATATCCAAGTAATAATGATGTTCAAGAACACTCAAGACTAAACAATAATCCACAATCCAGAAGATAATTTGTTAATAAAGTTGTCTTAGAAGTGTCTATGAGAGTTTTAGAAAAAGTGATCATAGTCATATAAAATGGTTCGCGACCATCTGCTAAACTAGAACTTTATAGGTTTGCGAGACTAGCAGTTTGCGAAGTCGGGCTCTAAGGGTTTGAGAACCTCCACAGTCTGCGGAATCCAGGACGAATTAGGTGATACATAAAATTATGCATACCTTGTGCTAAGAAGTTTGAAATATCTCATAATTAAATCTGAAACATTCTCAATAGCCATAGACATTACGCACTGTTGCTTGAGCAATTCAAATGATCAAGTTCAAACAAAAATATTTTGTGAATAGTAAATAGTTCTAACTATGATTGCTAAGGATCTATGAACATCCATTGGTTGAATCATATTTCGAGAGTTTAACCAAGATAAGCTTGAACTCGAAATGTCTTTTTTTGCAATATTGAATATACTAAAATCATACGACATAGTATTATAAGATTGAATAGTATATGCAATAATTAAATATGATAAGTTAATCTTCATATACCGCTTTGTTGATGAAGTTCTCGCAAATGTCTTTATTTTTCTTCAGTCATCAATCTTCAAGGGTATTCGGTGATATTTGATACTCAACTACTATTCTCTAAGCCTAGTCCTAAACTTGACTTTAGTAGACTAGAAATCAAGATATACTTTTGTATATCTAACTTTGACAACGAACAATGACCATGGAATTAATTTGTGTATCAATTCAAAAATTTCATTTAAATATATCGAAATAAATGGACAGCTCGTCTTACCCCTTGTTAGAGTACTTCTCGGTCGAGCTAGCAAGTTTTGTTATCCCAAGCTTGTTGTCAAATTTAGTTGTACAAAACTATATCTTGATTTCTAGTCTATTAGTCAAGTCTCGGACTAGGATTAAAAGTGTGTAGTTGAGTATTAGACATCACTGAATCACCTATTGAAGATGAAGATCAACCGAAGAAATTTGGAGAATTTCATCAACAAAATGTATGGGATGCAAATGAGCAAGTTGTAACCTATTTGGAGGCTAAAAACCCGAGTGTTGTAATTTAACTCAAGATGGGTCTAAATTGATTAGAAACGGTCCAATGATCAAGTACGCAGCATGGTCTTCAAAATTTAGCCAAATTCCACCTTTAGGGCCTCAAAAGGTCATTTTAGAAAAGTTTTTGTTTTCTTAATAATTTCTTTTTTAGGAGTCCCATGGGTCGCCGTTTGTGGAATATAGTTTCATTTAGCAAATACTTTCATTATTTTATATAGCCTAAATTTTTCCAAAAATAGCAAATTAGGTGAGTTGGTTTTGGGTTATTTTCATCCTTTCTTGTTGCATAAGTTAGGGTTTTTTTCCCAAGTCTATTTAAAAGTCCGCAAAGTTATTATTCTAGACATTTGATTTTGGTTAATGAAATTATTTTATAATACTTGTTCGGGTTTAATTCTGATTCTTTTTTTTATCGGCATTCTGATTCTTATTTATAGTTGGGAAACCGAGGTCTAAATAATTATCTTTGTTTATAATCGTTATTTCTCGTAATAATTTGAGGTCTGAACAAACTATCCATTTTATTTCTTTTTGATAATATTCGCTGCACTAGTGAAGACTAAACAATTATATTTACTCACGTGATCACCATTCTATCTTTATAAGACTAAGTCGTATGACTATCTGGACTTTAAACATTACATTGAAGAATTTTTGAGTCAAGCTTTCCTTGTTGAAATCTCGAAATATGATTCAAAGAAATAGCCATTCATATACTTGATGAATTTAGTTAAGAACAATTTGTTGTTTATGAACTAAGTTATGATTCAAGTTAAACATTCGAAAATAGCCCGAGAGATGATATTCTTCATTGATGTCATTTGGGAATGTTTTGAATTGATTAAAAAAGAGTAATGTAACTACTGAATCTGGAATAGGGATGGTATAAGTACCGACGTAATTTCTGACTTCCGTATCCAGTGGTACACGTACCCAGTAGTAGTTATAGTTTGGTAACGACTTTTGGTACAGTACCCAATATACATATTTAAAAGTTCTGCTCATGAAATTGGCTTATGGTACATGAACCCAGTACACGTAACAAAACAACCTGACTTTGGATTTTCCTTGAGGTACATGTACCTTGGCATCCCGAGTTCACGAATTGGGTTCGGTACACGTCCCCGGTACATGTACTTACCCAGTCCAATATTTTCATATTCCTTCAAACTATTTTTATGATATGTTTGGCATTTGATTAACTCTCGAAAACACCTCTAAGACATGTTAGATCACTTAATCACTTGTGGTTGTGGTTCAAGATTAAAGTCTAAAGTGTTAATGAATATGACTAAGCTTATGGTTCAAATGACGAGTTATGGCTAATCATGAACTATCATTGTACGCGGTTCGCCTACGACTACGGCTGACCATAATGTATATTCTGTTATGTGATTTCAATTCGAATTTCTCACATGCTTACGTGAAACCTGTAGCGCTCCCTAATCTAGCAGCTGAGAGATTAACTAATAAAGAGGCACTAAGAATCTAAATCATTTACTTAAACATTCAATTAAGAAATATGTTGCAAACCTTAACCCAAAAACTATCCCCACTCTGGAAAATATATACAAGAACTTATCTAAAATGATACATATTAAATAGTGAGTTGATACAAATGGAATACAAACACAGAATAAACATAGCGGAAGCTGACTAACTATCGTAAATAATTCTTCGAAGCTTTCGTCGTCACATGTACATATTGTTCTGTCTTTGTAACTGAAAGTGGGAATGGGTGAGCACATCATCCCTAAAAGGGGTGCCCCGTAGGAATAACAACTAGCTTTCAAGTAATCATTAGTATGATTTGCAGACAATGCAGTTTTAACTGAAAGACGATAAAACAAGGAAAACAATAAAACATAATGTACAAACTTCTTCAAAGACATCCATAAATAACAGTAAACATCCATGTATGAGATGTGTGTAGCTGCACATAAGGAAAAATAATATTGCGGTGTATCGCCCTAGCCGTGTAATATTGCGGTGTGTCGCCCTAGCCATAGAATGCTGATATATAAAGGAAGAATAATATTGTGGTGTATCTCCCTAGCCGTGTAATATTGCGTTGTATCGCCCTAGCCATAGAATACTGATATTGTGTCGGCACACATCTCATACCACACAGAGCACACAAAGATATACATGAATTTCACAACACCAAGATTGATTTGTAAAACAATAATGAATACAAGAGAGTTCGTTATCGGTTCCCACATCTTTTGATGACAAGCCTCGCCTACCTCGAGATCCACGATCCACTAGTTCATCTTTGGATCGATCGTTGTTAATAACTAACTGTTAATCACACAAGAACTCTAAGAATCTCGCCAAAATCGCTCATACAAGAATCATACAATTATATCTAATGGTTCTAAGCCCGTTATGATATCTCATTCTCTATCTTTGACATAACTAAGAGTTTACTAATCTAATTAGGTTGATTCTATAATCCATTAGCTAAGTCTTACGAATATCTACAACCTTGTAGAATAAGCCAAAGATCAATTCAGACCATAAGGGACCAAAATGTCTAACTAAGAATACATGGCACTAAACCCAAGCCCACTAGACTCGGCCCATTACACAAGCGCTGACCCAACTGGGTCAATTACCGGTCAACGACGGTCTAAGAGTCAACTAACAGTCCACGTCACGTCAAAGTCCAGGGTCAATGGTCAAATAAGTCAAACATGAATCAGTCAACGATTCAACTCAGGTCAAGATAAGGGAAAACTCAGTGAGTTAACTCAGTCTACAAGACTGATTCAGGTGAGTCGGGTTCACACTTGACTCGGTCAGATTAACTGGGTCATCTAAGAAACTATTCAGACATCTAATTTGGATGACTAATATACCTAAGTTTCAAGAACAAAAGTTCATACAAACACTATACAATTCAATTCAGTTGAACTTCACAAGTTAACCACAAATACAAGTTTAGCTTACCTACAAATGCAGTAGCTGCAATAGCCTCAAAGCTCCAACTCAGACAACACTCAAACCCCAACTACAACTCCCATTTGATTACACTTTACTTCTAACTGAATTTCAACCTCAGCATAAACAAACTCGTCACCATAAGCAGTAACAGTTACTTCCAACAAACTAATCTATCACCTGTACATCCATATCTTCACTGCAGTTTTAGTTCTAATATAAACTCTTCACTTAAACAGTTCACACATCCACAATAAACTCATTTCAATTATTCCAACAGCCATCCTTAAGGCACAACACCACTATCAGCTAAGCAAACACAATTGCTTCTCATACCACTACCTTAAACTCAATTCAACACCACCATTACAACCTGCATTCTCAAATCCTAAATCACTAACTCAATTATCAACAATTTAGTACAACAACATCGACATCTCCTTCTACCTGCAACTCAGTTCAATAACAATCCCATTTCTATTTCATTCTCCTCGCACTTGCAATCAAACTCCTAAAAAACATACATCACTTCATCTTAGGTAACCTCATTCACCTCAACTTCAGTCAACACCCTTCAATTCCATTATTCTCAGTAAACTCATTTCAATTCAAATATCATTGACAACCTCATAAACTCAAAACTGAAATGAACAACTAAACTAGTTTACTGAGATAAAACAATTACCTCAAGATAACTCTCCTCAAGCAACTGAGTCAGATTCTGCTTCTCACCTAAACCATGAATTTCATTCATTGCAGAGAACCGTCACCTGTAACTTCATCTCAGTACCAACAACACTTCCAACTTCTCATCCTTGCATTATCAGTTCATCAAACTCAACCAACTCCACTTCAAAGCAGATTCAAATCACAAACCCTTACTCATGATTCTTCACTAACACAACTCTGCCTGATCAATTATAAAACAACCCCCCTCGATCTCAGAACCCTAATTCTTAATTTGGGGAAGAACAGAACACAATCCTAATTCTCAGATCGTCTCCAAAACAACTTCAAACTTAAATTAAACTTCAACCTTTCTGTTCTTCATCCCTTAACAACTCAATTCACTTCTCAATTTGTCACAAACCGTAACTTCGGAATTCTTATGTTCGATTTACAGCAGCAACTCAAACCTCTTATTCCCGTGCTCAAACAACAGTGACACCAACACCTACTTATTCTATTCAATGACTACAAGCTTCACACGAATTATTCTCGAGAGATTCAAGCTCAATCCATTGAAAATGAGATCGACATAGGAATGGAGAGGAAGAACAGGGAAGAAGACGAAAGAGAATAAGAGAAATAAAATGATCCTTCTCTCGATCGGTTTCGGGAGATAATACCAAGGAAAACATTAAGGTACCCACGAGATTAGATAAGGGGAGGCAAGATGGTTTGTTTACTAAATGACTAATCTGCCCTTCATACTCAACCGATGATAACTTCTTCGTCCAGTGTCCGAATGATACGTTCGCGCAGTCCATTCCGTATAACTTTTCGAGACTTATCAAATGATACTAGTTTCATATCTAGATCGTTGTTAGATTAATTCCTATTAATTAATGTTCGTGTTAAACTAATCGAGTTATTATTGGCTAAGACGTCTCTTGACTAGTCTAATAATGTTGACGAGCTAGAGTGTCCTTACATTCTCCCCACCTTGTATCATTTTTGTCCTCGAAAATTGAACCACCTTCTGGTCTTCAAAACTCCCCACCTTAAATAATAATCCTCTCTTTTTCAAGTGCAAACAATATAAAACAAAACACAAACCTATATGGATTTCTACAACTATGATTTGTGGCTCTAGGTTCAATTATGCTGATTTAATTTCTATCAAATAGGGAAGTCTAAGTTTCTTATAATAATTTTTATTTTATAAAATACTTGTCACTAATTACAAGGGAGATTCCTACGAGTCTTTCTAATTGACTTTATAACTATCGGTTTTCTAAAAGATCTAAGTCATACTAAACGTCTATGATCAGTCACCTCTGAATGCATTTTCCTTGTCAAGGTTTGCCAGTCCCGACAATGCCTTCCTACGAACAGAGAAAACACGACCTTCACTAATCCCCAGTGCTGGATTAACTAATTATTAATTTATTAAAATTAATTAGTTTCTAAACTTTTATCGTAATTCTTATTAATTTACTTCGTAAATATGTAAATGGTTCACGGCATTTTAAAAAATTTAGTTATCAAAATTTATTTTATTTTATTTTTTACTTATTAATATTTTTATTTATTTATTTATTTTATCAATATAAGTAATCCAAAATCCATTTCACGTCATTTTATAATATCATATATAAATTTTCCAAATATTATTTACTATAGATTTGCTACTAGTCTAATTACTCGAATACTATTATTATTACTTCATGTATATTTGTTTCATTTTAAAGATTTACTAGATCATTTATTAGATTAAAATAATTTCGGTATAAGATTACTAACAAGTTGGGTCTTTTATTCTATTTATTTTATCCAGTTTAACCGCAAAACATATATCTCTAATTTTCAATTAATTTAATTTACAAAACTTAACCGCATATAAGCGTTATTAATTTTCCATAACTATTAAATTATAATTTACTATTTTTATCTTTATATATCTTTAATGAGATTTTAGTTAAATTAAGCTCAACATGATACTAATGGATAAATGCTAACAACTACTTTATTAAAGTTATTATTATTATTATTGTCATCTATAATTACTATTATAATATTTTTATAATTAGAATTGATGATTTCTAACTACTCTTACAAAAATTATTGAGTCCCAAAAATATTATTAACAGTAATGCAAATACAAACTGTTGATTCTACCTATAAGTCAAGGTATTCAATAAGTTCCTATGTGACTTTCAAGATTAATCAATAACACCAATCTTAATATTTTTAGTATTGAATTCTTTGCGGGTTCGCACTTTTTAGGCTAATTATTCTCTAATCTTTATTAGCTAAAGTTATTGGTGTACCCTACAATTTTATTTCATTACAAACAAACAACCAAATCAATCAAATAATTCTTTTAATTATAGATAATTTTTAGTGATTAAGATTTATCTCACAACCCAACCCAATTCTAAACTAATCCAGTTCACTATCTGGCACTGGCTATTTCTATATTTTTCCATATAAGATCTAATAGTGAGCTCTGATACCAACACTGTAGCGCCCCCTAAGCTAGCAGCTGAGTAATCCGAGAGATTAACTAATAAAGAGGCACTAAGAATCTAAATCATTTACTTAAAAATTCAATTAAGAAATCTGCTGCAAAACTTAACCCAAAAACTAGCCCCACTCTGGAAAATATATACAAGAACTTCTCTCAAATGATACATATTCAATAGTGAGTTGATTTACAAATGGAATACAAACACAGAATAAACATAGCGGAAGCTGACTAACTATCTAAATAATTCTTCGAAGCTTTCATCGTCACATGTACATCTTGTTCTGTCTCTGAAACTGAAAGTGGGAATGGGTGAGCACATCATCCCTAAAAGGGGTGCCCCGTAGGAATAACAACTAGCTTTCAAGTAATCATTAACATGAAATGCAGACAATGCAGGTCTAATTGAAAGATGATTAAACAAGGAAAACAATAAAACATAATGTAGAAACTTCTTCAAAGACATCCATAAATAACAATAAACATTCATGTATGAGATGTGTGTAGCCGCACATAAGGAAAAATAATATTGCGGTGTATCGCCCTAGCCGTGTAATATTACGGAATATCGCCCTAGCCATAGAATACTGATATTGTGTCGGCACACGTCTCATACCACATAGAGCACACAAAGATATGCATGAATTTCACAACACCAAGATTGATTTGTAAAACAATAATGAATACAAGAGAGTTCGTTATTGATTCCCAACTCTTTTGATGACAAACCTCTCCTACCTCGAGATCCACGATCCACTAGTTCATCCTTTGAATCGATCGTTGTTAATAACTAACTGTTAATCACACAAAAACTCTAAGAATCTAGGCAAAATGGCTCATACAAGAATCATACAACTCTATTTAATGGTTCTAAGCCCATTATGATATCTCATTCTCTATCTTTAACATAACTAAGAGTTTACTAATCTAATTAGGTTGATTCTATAATCCATTAGCTAAGTCTTACGAATATCTACAACCTTGTAGAATAAGCCAAAGATCAATTCAGACCATAAGGGCCCAAAATGTCTAACTAAGAATACATTGCACTAAGCCCAAGCCCACTAGACTCGGCCCGTTACACAAGCGCTGACCCAACTGGATCAACTACCGGTCAATGACGGTCTAAGAGTCAACTAACAGTCCACGTCACGTCAAAGTCCAGGGTCAATGGTCAATTAAGTCAAACAGGAATCGGTCAACGATTCAACTCAGGTCAAGATAAGGGAAAACTCAGTGAGTTAACTCAGTCTACAGGACTGATTCAGGTGAGTCGGGTTCACACTTGACTCGATCAGATTAACTGGGTCAGCTAAGAAACTATTCAGACATCTAATTTGGATGACTAATATACCTAAGTTTCAAGAACAAAAGTTCATACAAACACTATACAATTCAATTCAGTTGAACTTCACAAGTTAACCACAAATACAAGTCTAGCTTACCTACAAATGCAGTAGCTGCAATAGCCTCAAAGCTCCAACTCAGACAACACTCAAACCCCAACTACAACTCCCATTTGATTACACTTTACTTCTAACTGAATTTCAACCTCAGCATAAACAAACTCGTCACCATAAGCAGTAACAGTTACTTCCAACAAACTAATCTATCACCTGTACATCCATATCTTCACTGCAGTTTTAGTTCTAATATAAACTCTTCACTTAAACAGTTCACACATCCACAATAAACTCATTTCAATTATTCCAACAGCCATCCTTAAGGCACAACACCACTATCAGCTAAGCAAACACAATTGCTTCTCATACCACTACCTTAAACTCAATTCAACACCACCATTACAACCTGCATTCTCAAATCCTAAATCACTAAATTATCAACAATTTAGTACAACAACATCGGCATCTCCTTCTACCTGCAACTCAGTTCAATAACAATCCCATTTCCATTTCATTCTCCTCGCACTTGCAATCAAACTCCTAAAAAACATACATCACTTCATCTCAGGTAACCTCATTCACCTCAACTTCAGTCAACACCCTTCAATTCCACTATTCTCAGTAAACTCATTTCAATTCAAATATCATTGACAACCTCATAAACTCAAAACTGAAATGAACAACTAAACTAGTTTACTGAGATAAAACAATTACCTCAAGATAACTTTCCTCAAGCAACTGAATCAGATTCTGCTTCTCACCTAAACCATGAATTTCATTCATTGCAGAGAACCATCACCTGTAACTTCATCTCAGTATCAACAGCACTTCCAACTTCTCATCCTTGCATTATCAGTTCATCAAACTCAACCAACTCCACTTCAAAATAGATTCAAATCACAAACCCTTACTCATGATTCTTGACTAACACAACTCCGCCTGATCAATTATAAAACAACCCCCCTCGATCTCAGAACCCTAATTCTTAATTTGGGGAAGAACATAACACAACCCTAATTCTCAGATCGCCTCCAAAACAACTTCAAACTTTAATTAAACTTCAACCCTTCTATTCCTCATCCCTCAACAACTCAATTCACTTCTCAATTTGTCACAAACCCTAACTTCAGAATTCTGATGTTTGATTTACATCAGCAACTCAAACCTCTTATTCCCGTGCTCAAACAACAGTGACACCAACACCTACTTCTCCTATTCAATAACTACAAGATTCACACGAATTATTCTCGAGAGATTCATGCTCAATCCATTGAAAATGAGATCGACATAAGAACAGAAAGGAAGAACATGGAAGAAGAAAGAAGAAGAAGAAAGAGAACAAGAGAAATAAAATGATCCTTCTCTCAATCGGTTTCGGGAGATAAGACCAAGGAAAATACTAAGGTACCCACGAGATTTGATAAGGGGATGCAAGACGGTTTGTTTACTAAATGACTAATCTGCCCTTCATACTCAATCGATGATAACTTCTTCGTCCAGTGTCCAAATGACACATTCGCGCAGTCCATTCCGTATAACTTTTCGAGACCCATCCAATTATACTAGTTTCATATCTAGATAGTTGTTAGATTAATTCCTATTAATTAATGTTCATGTTAAACCAATCGAGTTATTATTGTCTAAGACGTCTCTTGACTAGTCTAATAACGTTAACGAGATTGAGGGTCCTTAAAAAACCCTAACCAGAGTTTCATCTAAACATAGAAAGTGTTCTCTTGATTCCCAAGCTATCTTAGATTGAATCTTAAGCTACCTTCAATCTTTAAAGTCTTTAAATAGAGATACTCAAACAACTGGAAAAATCAACCCCTCAACACTTTTGTATGTCCTAGTCGTATGCTAGAATCATCTTATATTTACCTAGATTAATCTCCTCTGTGAAACATAATTAGGTTAACGACTTAAAGACTTCACTTGGAATTCGTGAAGCCAGGTCCGACTATCTTTTACCTTGATATTTCGTGTATCCTGATCTTGTTTTTTCGTTATCGAGGTTTTCATAATCTCTTTCAGGCAAGATTGATAAAAATCGCAAAGTTCTCTTCATCACAAACTTTGTGATTCCACAAGATAGATATCTGATAATGATTCTTAATTGAATTCGTCTAAGATTGTTCTTGTGAGGTGATTAATAATCTAGAATGCTCTTCGGGAGTTCGTCGTATCTTGAAAGATAGATGAAAAGTTTCATTTCGATCCGGTTATTGGATTCAACTAGATTAAGCTTGGATATTGATATTTGGAATCGTAAGTACTCTTACAGTTATATCAGGTCCACATAATCTATTGTCTAGAATATTCTAATTATAAGAGAAAGAGATATAAACTCTTTACACAATTTTGTTCAAGGATCATTAAGTTGGTTTACTTGGAATTTTATTAAGGTTTTGTTCATATAGGTAGTCAAATGAAAAAGTTGTTGTTAGAGCATTGCTCGGTCGAACTCGCAAGCGTTGCTATCTCAAGCTTTTTTTGTCAAGTTTAGGTGATCAAAACTATAAGTCTTGATTTCTAGTATACTTATAGCTATATCTCGGATTAGGATAAAATGTGTAGTTGAGCTTTAGACTTCACGGCGTCCATCGATTTAAGACGAAGATCTACTGAGGAGAGCTTGGAGGAACTTCGTCAACAAAAGATATATGGAGACTAAAACTTATCTATCACTCAGAAGTCTATTCTATTCTATCTTCTAATGAGACTAAGTCGTATAGCTATATAGACTTTTATATTATACACATTTGAGATTTCGAGCTGACTTGAACTCGGTTACCTATATGTGTTGGAAGCTTTTTGGCTTTAGGTACGTTTATCATATTCTTGACGAGTTTAGTTGGAAACAATTTATTTGTTGGAAACTAAATAATAAGTCAAAAGATGATCATGTGAAAAATCGCCTTGAAACATCTTACATGATTTGTGTGAGATAATCATTTGGTGTCGACTCGGAAAGTTTCGTATTGATCATTCGATCACTTGAGAATTACTTATAAGCTAATAGTTTGTGTGAGACAAAAATTGTCGTCTTCTAAGGATGTTTCAATGATTAAAATGGGAGTTTATAACAAATTAAACTTTGTCTGGATACAACATAGTATGCATACTAGTATGCAAACTGTTGTGGTATGGTTCAGGTATGGAAACCTTGTTTGCTTACCAGTATGCGAACGGTTTTAACTGTTAAAGTCTGGGAACCAAGTATGCATACCAGTATGCGAACAGTTCTACCTGAGTTAAGGTCTGGGACAACAGTATACATACCGGTTTGCAAACTGCTGGACAAGGACAAAGTCCGGAAGCTATAGTTTGCGTACCCGTTTGTAAATTTAGTGATTAAAGTTCTAAAATCGGTTAAGTATGTTTTCATACTCATGAACAAATACATTTATGAATTAAAGAATACAATCTTTGCAAACCGTGGCTTAATGTTCATGAATTGATTCTCATGAATCAATTCGATTTTGATTCAATTGGTTCATATATATTTCTGTGAAATAGTGAACAATTGAACAACTCTTTGTGGAACACAATTAGATTCATTTGATTATCCTTCATGTTTGATTGATCATCATAGTTGATCTAGAAGTGTTAGATGAATGTGGTTAATACAAAAGTGTTCATATGGCTAACTTCGGTTAGCTATTGTTGATCCAACTCAATATAAACGTTTAGGTACGGTTACCCATATCTAAATGAAAGTATATATCATTTGTGTGTGACAAGATAAGACCATCTAACGGTGGAGAGATATTTCTTTGGTTTTAAGCGGACTTAGCTTGAATCCTAAATCAGGTTTTCATCTAACGATAAATATTGAATGCTTTATTACTAAGCTATCTTAGATTTGATTGAAAGCAAACCCTGATTTGAAAGACTATATAAGGGAGAACTATAGTATCTGGAATTGAATATTGAGTATTGCAATCCTTCTATCATGACTCAGGCTCTAATTTAATGTGATTATTGAGCTATGTTAACAAACATCGTGTTTCCTCTTATTGGATTTTTTCTTAATCCATATTTCTCTTGTGACCGGCCCACTTACGTCCATGTCCCTCTCATGCGAGTTCATAGGGTTTCCTTAGTGAGAAGTTTCTTCTCTTTACTCAATTACATATATATATTCTAAATTGTATTGATCCATCCCTAACAAAAAATTATACGGATAACTCTTCAAAATCTCAACAGATTGTGCATCTTGATATGGAAGAAGACACTCAAGGACGTGATTCGATTCAAGAGCTTGTTCTAAAGAAGATCCTTGCAAGGAAAGAACACAATTCCTGGATTGGTGAATCTGTCAAAGGATTTAACTCGTTTTCAGAACGATTGAAAGGTCGAGTTTGCAAATCTACAACTGCAAATAAACCAACTCTTAGATGGTCAGGCCAGAATCCTTGCAAATCAAAATATTCTGATACGGAATCAGAAAAATCTCATCGTGGACTGTATCAAGGCTAGACAACTTGATCGGGTTGTTGATCGTAAAGTTTGTGTTCTAACTCACGAACATGGAGTATCTACGGTCAATAAATTCAAAGAAATCAGTGATACCTTCTATGATGGATTCATTGAAAGGTATGAGGTTATTAAAGAACTTTGATTTTGTGTAGGAAACTTCTTATGAGAATTTTTTCTTGTGTTTTTAAGAAGGATAACTAGGGTTTGGAATAGCCATTATTGTGAGTACACATAGCTATGTCCAACGTTTTCATCTTCAATGTTTTTAGATTTATTTATTTAAATTCTAAGTTATTTGGAAGATGATTTTTGCATTATTAATATTTATGATTTCATATATTGCAAATTGTTATGGTATATGTTGTTTACGTCCGTGAACCTTGACCGTCCCATACTTGTTCAAAATAAAAGAATAGAATGAACTTTTGAATACAAAAGTTAAGCCTTTTATGTCATTATGCAAATATTGGTGGAAGAAAGGATGAACTTTTGTTTACAAATATTAAGTCTATTATATGTCATTGTGCAAATACTGATGAAAAATAGAATGAATCTTTGTTTATTACGCAGTATTGGTCTTTCCATGATCCACATCTTTATGCACATAATGTGTTGTTCTGTAAGTTCTCTTATGTTGAGCATGGCCAATTAAATTGATAATTTTTTGTGGCTAATTCAATTGTGGTTTTTGGATACAAATTCATTTTCTCATGTGATTTGATTATATCCAAAGAATCCTTATTTTCTCGTAAAAGTAAGGTTGCTCTTGTTGTTCTTTCGAGAATGACATTTTATGGGGGAGAGTTCTTTTGAACTTGTGCTTAATTTCCAAAACTTTGTGGGGAATGCGACTGTGGAATATTATAGAGGTTATCTTGTATCTTTATAAACTCCTTGATGAATGCATTTAGCTTCGACTATATGATTGCATCTAAATAAGTTGGTATGTTATTCTCTTTTGGTCATGAACTATCTCTATGAAAATTTCATGAGGATCCACATGTTTTCGTACCTTTGCCAATTTATATTGACAAAAAAGGGGAGAATTAATGTGTAGTTTCATACTACAAATACATATGGTTTACGGATTATTATGTAAGGGGGGATTATTGACTAAGGGGGAGTGATACATATCACCATAGTATTGTTGTCAAAGTTGTGATCCAATTAAACTTTGATGTTGTGTAATGATACTATGCCACTGTATAACAATAATTGAGAGCATTTGTTTTCTCGTTGTTATCTCTACAGATCTTCAACAACCATGATGCTGAGTTGAACACGTTTATAATCATGGAGTACTTGGAAGTGACGGAGATTTCTAGTCGTGTTGAAGATGCCAAGGAGATCAATCATTTGAATGAGAAGATACAAAGTTTTATTTATTTTGTAATCCATATGTATTGATTGTTTTTTCACTAAAATTGACAAAGGGGGGATTGTTAGAGCACTGATCGGTCGAACTCGCATGCGTTGCTATCTCAATCCTCTTTGTCAATGTTAGTGATAAAAACAATAAGTCTTGATTTCTAGTCTACTTATAGATGTCTCGGACTAGGACATAGATTGTGTAGTTGAGCCTTAGACTTCATGGCGTTCATCATTTGAAGACGAAGAACTACTAAGGAGAGCTTGTGGAACTTCATCAACAAAAGGTATGTGGAGACTGAAACTCATCTATCACTTGGAAAGTCTATTTCTACTATATCTCCTATATTGAGACATAAGTCGTGTTATGATATAGTTTTCTATTATACACATTTGAGATTTCGGGTTGAGTTTAACTCGCTTACATATTTCTCGGAATATGTGTTGGAAAGCTTTCACTTCGACCAAGTTCATATTATATTCTTGACGCAAGTCAAAAGATGATCATATGAAAATTACCGAATAACATCTTACATGGTTTGTGTGATACAATCATTTGGTGTAGACTTGGAATGTTTCGTTATGATTATTTCAATAACTTGAAAATTGCTTGATGTTAATAGTGTGCGAAAATGGATATTGTCATCCTCTAAGAAAGTTTCAATGATTGAAATAAGAGTTTAAATCACTTAAGCATTGTTGGATATGACATGTTGTGTACTCTTGCACACATGTAATCCATGTCCGGGAACCATATTATGCGTACCCGTACGTGTACCTGTTGGCTTGAGAAATCCGGGAACCTAAGTGTCCGTACCCGTTTGCGTACTGGCGTAAGGTTCATGTCCGAATATTTATGCTGGGATTGGAAGTACGCGTACCCGTTTGCGTACTGGAAAAACCCAATCTTGGTCCGGGTATTTCAAGTATGCATACCCGTTTTCATACTTGAAGGCTAAAGTTCTGAAATCGGTTGTGTACATGAACTTAAACATTTATATAATAAGGAATGCAATCTTTCCAAACCGTGGCTATAATGTTCATGAATTGATTTGAGTGAATCACACCGATTTTGCTTCAGTTGTTTTCTTGTATACTTCTATGAGAAATAGCAATTGAACAACTCTTTAACTAGTTTCATTTGAGTCATTTGAACTAGTTACGGTTAAGATGAATAAGGTTGATATGAGAGTGATCATATGGCTAACTTCGGTTAACTATTGTTGAGCCAACATGGTTTACATGTTTAGGTACGGTTACATAAACCTAAATAAGGGTACATTTCATTTGTGTGTAACAATATAAGTTCGATCTAACGGTTGAAAGATATTACCTTGGTTGAATCGGAATTTTCATATAACGGTAAATATTGAATGTTTTTTTACCAAAGTAACTTAGATTGCAAACCCTAATTTGAAAACTACATAAAGGAGAACTTTAGCAACTGGGAAATGTATTCCCCACACTTATGTGTTACTAGTGGCATAACTAGAGTCAATTCTCCTTTAACCTTAGGTTTCTCACGATCCCCTGTAGGCTAACGACTAAAGACTTCATTGGGATTGTGAATCCAGACTCAACTATTTTCTCTGTAGTTGCATTATCTGATCTTGCTGTTTCTATCGTGATTGAGTGCAATCGTAATATTCGCTTGAGATTTATATCTCCGATAGGCAAGATAGAAAAGTAATCACAAACACCTTCGTCTCATCGTTTGTGATTCCACAATATCTTGTTTCGTTAATCGATTAAGATTATTGTGAGGTGATTGATAATACTTGGATGTTCTTCGGGAATATAAGACCGGTTTATCAATTGGTTCATGTTCACCTTGATTTATCAAAAGACGGACCAAAACTCGTAGGTATTTTTGTCGGAGACATATTTATCTATTCTAATAGACTTTTCTGTGTAAGACAGATTTGTTTATCAAGTCTTCGACTTTGGGTCGTAGCAACTCTTGGTTGTGGGTGAGATCAGCCAAGGAAATCAAGTGCGTAGTATCCTACTGGGATAAGAGACGTAAGGAACGCAACTGTAACTTGAATCAGTATGAGATTGATTAGGGTTCAACTACAGTCCAGTCCGAAGTTCATTGGTAGTAGGCTAGTGTCTGTAGCGGCTTAATACAGTGTGGTGTTCAAAGCTGGACTAGGTCCCGGGGGTTTTATGCATTTGCGGTTTTCCTCGTTAACAGAATTCTTGTGTCTGTGTTATTTTTTTTCCACATAATAGTTTGTTATATAATTGAAATATCACAGGTTGTGCGTTGTCTCGATCAATTAGGAAATCCAACCTTTGGTTGTTGATTGAAATTGATTGATCCTTGAACATTGGTCTTTGGTATCGTTCAAGTTACTACTCTTATATTCAATCGGGATCGCAAATTTCTATTTGATGATTGCAGATTGAATTGAGAGATAGAGATACAAACCCTTGTATATACTTTTCTCTAGATTGAGTCTGACTGTCTAGTTGATTCTCTAGAAAGTATATTGGAGTAAGTCCTCTCAGATTTCCAAACGAAATTTTGGGTGTGGTTGTTGTACCCCGGCATTTTCAAGATTTATCTATCATAATAGACTTATCCGTGGGAGAAAATTTTGTTTATAAATCTTTGACTTTGGGTCATAGCAACTCTTAGTTGTGAGTAAGATCAGCTAAGGGAATCAAGTGCGTAGAGTCCTTGTTGGATTCAGAGGAGTAAGGAACGCGACCGTACCTTAATCGGTATGAGACTTAGTTAGGGCTCAACCACATTTCAATCCTAAGTTAACTTGTAGTAGGATAGTTTCTGTAGCGGTTTAATACAGTGTGGTGTTCAAATATGGACTAGGTCCCGGGGTTTTTCTGCATTTGTGGTTTCCTCATTAACAGAACTTCTGGTGTCTGTGTTTTTTTTTCCGCATTATATTTGTTTATATAATTGAAATATCACAGGTTGTGCGTAGTTCAATCAATTGGTAAATCCAACCTTTGGTTGTTGATATAAATTGATTGTCACTTGGGCATTGGTCTTTAGTACCGTCCAAGTTATTTCTCATATCAATCGGGCTCACAGATTTCTATCTGTTAGATTGCATATTGTATTGAGAAATTGAGATATAACTCTTTGGTATGTTTCTTGATTGAGCTTGCTTTATAAGCTGGTGCTCTCAGAATTATAATTGAGTTAGTCCATACAGATTGTCGAATGAATTATTGGGTGTGGTTGTTATACTCCGCTTTTTCAGTATCAGGAGTACTTGGTACCCCCTCGTTTTCACCCCTTTCATTTTCTGGGTGAACTTTTCCAAATATCTTCCGGTTAAACATCTATTGGAGTGACAAATGGCATGATTAAATGATTCGACTATTTTTTCTCCGGATAAGGTAGTTCCTTATCGAGGAAACGTGATTAAATGACTAGTCTACTTCTACTATTTTTTTGCCTGACAAAACAGTTCTTCACGGTGAAAAAATAATTAAATGACTAGACTAATTTTCGTAATTAAAAAATGGCGATCTTGTAAGATCACTGCTCGGTCGAACTCCCAAGCGTTGCTATCTCAAGCTTGTTTGTCAAGTTTAGGTGATCAAAACTATATACTTGATTTCTAGTATACTTATAGCTATGTCTCGGATTAGGATAAAATGTGTAGTTGAGCTTTAGACTTCACGGCGTTCACCAATTGAAGACGAATATCTACTAAGGAGCTTGGAGGAACTTCATCAACAAAAGGTATGTGGAGACTAAAACTTATCTATATATCACTCAGAAGTTTATTTTATTCTATCTTATAATGAGACTAAGTCGTATAGCTATATAGACTTTTACATTATACACATTTGATATTTCGAGATGAGTTTATATCGCTTATGTTTTTCTCAAAATATGTGTTGGAATCTTTTTGCTTTAGCTATGTTCATCACAGACGAGTTTAGTTGGAAACAATTTATTTATTGGAAACTAAATATAATGTCAAAAGATGATCATGTGAAAATTACCTTGAATATCTTATATGATTTGTGTGAGACAGTCATTTGATGTTAGCTTGAGAACTTTCGTATTGATTATTCAATCACTTGAAAATTACTTGAAGTTAATGGTTTTGGAGCATTGCTCGGTCGAACTCGCATGCATTGCTATCTCAACCATGTTTGTCAATGTTAGTGATCAAAACTATAAGTCTTGATTTCTAGTCTACTATAGATAAGGTCTCGGACTAGGATAGAAAGTGTAGTTGAGCTCAAGAACTCCATAGCAATCATCATACAAGACGAAAAACTACCCAAGGAACTGGTGGAACTTCATCGACTAAAAGGTATGTGGAGACTTGAACTTATCTATCACTCAAAATTCTATTTATCTCCTATCTTGAGACAAAAGTCGTTTTTCTATATAGACTTTGATTATACACATTTGGTATTTCGAGTCGAGTTTATTTCGCCTATATATTTATCGAAATATGTGTTGATAAGCTTTCTCTTTATCCAAGTTCATCTTTACCTAGTGACGAAAGTCATGTTATGTTTCAATCACTTTGAAAATTGCTCTGACGAAAAATGGTTTGTGAATAACAACTATATAACGTCTTCTGAGAATGTTTCAATGATTGAAATGAGATTTTAGATTATATAACCATTGGTGGACATAAGCATTGTTTTGGAACCATATATATGTATAAGTCCTTATTCCTTGAACCGAAGTTTGCGAACTTTGTTGATCAAGAGAACCAGAATAGTTGTGTGAGCTAAGTCCGCGAACAGGCGGAAGTTCTCGACCCGAGAAAATCTGCTGGAGTTTGTGAAATCCTTCCGGGAACTAAATTCCGCGAACCCAGTCCGCGAACTTGAGTTGGTTATATCTAAAAACGATTGTTCTTGAACTCATGTTTATGTAAACTAAGGAATGATTTTGCAAACCGTGGATATAAAGCCCATGAACAGATTCGAGTGAATCAAATCGTTTTTGCTTCGATTTTGTCTTGTGTAGTTACATAAGATATAAGCAATTGAACAACTCTCTAACTAGTTCATTTGAGTCATTTGAACTAGTTATTGTGAAGAAGAATATGGTTGATATGAAATTGCTCATATGGCTAACCATTTGGTTAACTATTGTTGAATCAACAAATGTACAAGTTTGGGTACGGTTAAACAAACCTAAAACGTGCATCTCATTTGTGTGTAACAAGCTAAGTTTTCTATCCAACGGTTGAAAGATATTAGCTTGAATCTAATCAGGTTTTCATCTAATGGTGAATAGTGAATGCGTTGTTACCAAGCTAACATTGATTGCAAACCCTGATTTGAAATACTATATAAGGGAGAACTCTAACAACTGGGAAACCTAATCCCCACACTTTACGTGTGATACTATTTGTGCTAAGATAGAGTCGATTCTCCTTTAACCTTTGGTTTCTTCTTCTAAACCAGGTTAACGACTTAAAGACTTCATTTGGATTGTGAATCCAGACCGATACTACTTTTTCGTAGTTGTGTGATCTGATCTTGCCATTTTCTATCGTACGAGTTCAATTGAAAGGATTGGCTTGAGATTATATCTCCAATAAGGCAAGATAAAAAGTAATCACAAACACCTTCGTCTCATCGTTTGTGATTCCACAATATCTTCTTTCGCCGTGTCGATTAAGATTATTGTGAGGTGATTGATAACACTAGGCTGTTCTTCGGGAATATAAGTCCGGGTTATCAATTGGTTCCTGTTCACCTTGATTTATCAAAATATGGAACCAAACGGAACAAAACTCGTAGTTATATTCGTGGGAGACAGATTTATCTATTACCGTAGATTTTTCTGTGTGATACAGATTTGTTTATTAAAGTCTTCAACTTTGGGTCGTAGCAACTCTTAGTTGTGGGTGAGATTATCTAAGGGAATCAAGTGCGAAGTATCCTGCTGGGATCAGAGACGTAGGAGCATAACTGTACCTTGGATCAGTGTGAGATTGATTTGGGTTCAACTACAGTCCAGACCGAAGTTAGTTTGGAGTAGGCTAGTGTCTATAGCGTCTTAATACAGTGTGTGTTCAATCTGGACTAGGTCCTGGGGTTTTTATGCATTTGCGGTTTCCTCCTTAACAAAATTATGGTGTCTGTGTTATTTCTATTCCGCATTACATTTTGTTATATAATTGAAATATCACAGGTTGTGCGTTGTTCAATCAATTAGAATATCCGACCTTTTGGTTGTTGATTTAAATTGATTGACACTTGGATATTGGTCTTTGGTACCATCCAAGTTATATCTCTAGTATTTGATAAAGACTCGCAGATTTCTATTTGCTTGAGTATATATAAAATCGATAGATTGAGATATAACTCTTTGATATAATTTTTATCTAGATTTTGTGGTTGTTGTGCCCCCGCTTTTTCAATTGGTATCAGAGCAGGCAAACACGTTTAAGACCTTACAAGTCTGTGTTTGTAGCGATCTGACTCTATTGACTTGAGTAGTATCTCTGTTAAACGCGTCACCAGAAATAAAAGTTCTGTCTCGTCTACTCATATTAAAGAGAAATATTTTTCAATCTCAAATATAGAGGAACCTTGTGTTCAAACAAGACAGACAGGCTCCGACATGTGTTTTTCCGATTACCCTTCAAAAGAGTCTATCTCTCTAAATGAACGGGAAACAGCTGAACAGAGTAACTTGATTCTTAATCTTGCTAGAATCCAAGCTGATAGATTTAATCGGTTAAAACATCATGTCGATGTTCTTCTTGGTGTAGTAAGGAACTGCAATTTCAAAGAAAATACTGAAGATCACTCTTCACGCATGGTTCTCGAGGCAAGCCTCAAAAAGGATGCTTTGGAAATAGAACATCGCTTGAGTAAACTCTCTATTCAAGGATGCTCTAAGCAGTCTAATATACAAAGTACTTCTGCTATTACTGAAAACATTCCAGCTCCAGAAGTAAAATCGGAATCCCTTCCATTCATAAAAAATGTGTCTGAAATCCCCATTAATCAAGGACGTTCCACATCACATGGAAGGAAGAAACCTCCTAACGAGGTTGTTAAGACATCATTGTCTAATCACTCTTGTGATCAGAAAGTATGCCTCTTTTGCGAAACAAAAGGTTCTGCTAAACAAAAAAGAATCTCTAAGTTGAATAAAAATTCCCTTGTTCAACTTCAACGCACCTTGGACTTAATTCTCAAAGGTGTAACTGACATTCATATGTCTAAACCAGTTGGTTTTCGTACTTAACCTGTGTATGTTACCAGGAAGGTCAGTACGATGAGTTCCTCAAATGCTCTGAAGCTGAATAGAAGTCTTAACAAGAATCGTCTAAGGAAAGATCAAGTCGTTTACTCTGGAAACAACATTACCCTTGATGTGAACGAAGTCCCAGGAGAAAGAAGAAAAATTGATGATATGAGAAATAACCTGATGGAGATAATTGAAGGGTATAAAGAAATTGTCGACAGGTTGTCATCCTCCTTAAGTCAAAATTCTTCTGGTAAAAACTCAAACTATGTCTCGTATTTTGATGATAGTAAGTTTTATGATAATTTCTCACATAAAAAGGGATCCCTCTCTAGATTCAGAAGGAAAAAGACACTCGATCATAAACACAATTCTTTTAATGAGCTCAGAGCTCATACTTGTGCTAATTAATCACAAGGGTTAAAGAACTTACTCATAAAAATCCTGTTGAGTAAGATGTGCCAATTTTCAGGTATACTGTTAGCATACTACTTCTGTTTAGTGAAGCTATTTTATTATCGTCTATAGATAAACTATTGGTTTACAGAAATGGTTTCTTAAGTATTTTATATCGTTTCTTGTTGATTGTTTTTTTTTTTATATATAAAGCTTTAATTTGGGTCAGGTTGTGTTCGTACAGGTACCCCTATTACTATTACGAATCAATTCTTAGAAACCCTAAAAGTCACCTTTCCTAAGAAACCGTATAAATACTAAACCTCTGAGTCACATTTGCATACTCTAGGTTATTTTGGTTTATCAATAATGTCGTCCTCTTCATGAGCTTGTGGTTTTTCTAAAGGCTTTCTTGATAAAGGTATTGGTTTTGAGTCCGAAGGGAGGAAGAAAATAACTCTTGTTGAAGATGATCATCCCAATGCCTCATGTTATTATGCCTACGCACATGAGGATGTTGAGAAAGGGGATATGGTTTCTGTTGAAGTGGTTCATGATTTTCTTAAATACTTTGAGGAATCAAAACTTCAGCTTGTTGATACTTTGAAAAGTCTTGATGTTTTAAGAACTAAGTTGAAAGAGGTTACCTCTAACCTTGGCCTCATAAAATCTCACATCAATGATCTTCTCAAAGAGAATCTCTTCTCCGAAGATATAGAGGATGGTGTCAATCACAAGCTCAAAGACCTCAAGACTCATGAGGATTCTGAACCGTCTTCCTGATTTCTGTACATGTCTGGATTTGGCATAGGAGTCTGGTTTTTATTTAGCTTGTTTATCTTTCCTAGTAAATCTTCCATTTTCTCGTTTCTTTTAGAAGAATAACTAACCATTATTGCGTTTACACAAAGCTATGACCAACGTTTTCATCTTCATGTTTTTAGATTTATTGGTTTAAATTCTAAAATTGTTTGGAAGATGATTTTTGTAGTATTAATCTTTATGGTGTTATATATTCCAATTTTTATGGGATATGTGTGTTTGCGTCGTAAACTATTATTGTCCCATATCTTGTCAAAAGTAAAGTCTTTCGTAAGTCGATATGCATGTATTGATAAAAGAATGAATTGACTTTTGAAAAATACAAAAGTTAAGCCTATTATGTCAATTATTGATGGAAGGTAGGTTAAAATCTTTTGTTTACAAGGATTGTGTCTATTGTATGTCATTGTGCAAATGGTGGTGGAAAATAGAATGAGTCCTTGCTTATTCCATGGTATTAGGTCGATCTCCGATCCACAATTCTTGTGTATATACTGTGTTGTTCCATAAGGTGTCTTATGTTGAGCATTATCACTGAGATGATTATTTTATTATGATTAGCTTAGTTGTTACTCCTTGAGGTACTTTATGTCGAGCATTTACAACTACATTAATCATCTTGTTTGGTTATTTAGTTGTTGCTCAGTAAGTTTTCTTATGTCGAGCATGACCAATTAAATTGATTAATTTTGTGATTAGTTTGGTTCTGTATTTCGATTAGATTAATTATGGGTTCTCTTTTGATTAACCTAATTTATTATTTTTGAGGCTCTGTAAGTTCACTTATGTTGAGCATTTCCGATTAAATCAATCATGGGTTCTGTTGTGGTTAATTTAATTGAGGTTTTGGATTCAAATTCATAATTGTATGTGATTTGTTATATCCAAAGAAATCCTTCTTTTCTTTTGAAATTAAGGTCGCTCTTGTTGTTCTTTCGGAAATGACGTTTTATGGGGGAGAGTTCTTAATTGAACTTGTGCTTAATTGCCAAATCTTTGTAGGGAGTGCGGTTGTGGAATATTATAGGGGTTATCTTGTATCTTTATAAACTCCTTGATGAATGCATTTAGATTCGGCTTTATGATTGCATCTCAACAAGATGATATATGCTTACTTTTGGTCATAAAACATCTCTTTCGGAAATTTCATTAGGATCTCGTTCTTGTACCTTTGCCAATTCTATTGACAAAAAGGGGGAGAATTAATATGTAGTTCACACTACAAATACATATGGTTTTCGGATAATTATGTATGGGGGAGTGGTTTCCATGTGAGATGGAGTACTGATTAAGGGGGAGTGATACATATCACCATAGTATTTTTGTTGAAGTTGTGATGCAATTGAACTTTGACGATGTGTAATGATACTATGACATTGTATAATAATGATTGAGAACTCTTGTTTTCTCGTTGTTATAGCTACGGACTTTCAACAACGAGGGTGTTGAACTTACAACCTTTGGGATCATCGGAGTACTTGGAAGTGACGAAGATTTCGAGTAATGTTGAAGATTAGACATGTGGAATAGGATCTGCAAAAGTTAATTCATTTATTTTTGTATTTCATATGTATTGATAGTTTTGTCACTAAATTTGACAAAGGGGGAGATTGTTAGAGCATTGCTCGGTCGAACTCGCATGCGTTGCTATCTCTAGCATGTTTGTAAATGTTAGTGATCGAAACTATAAGTCTTGATTTCTAGTCTACTTATAGATGTCTCGGACTAGGACATAGATTGTGTAGTTAAGCCTTAGACTTCATGGCGTTCATCATTTGAAGACGAAGAACTACTAAGGAGAGCTTGTGGAACTTCATCAACAAAAGGTATGTGGAGACTGAAACTCATCTATCACTTGGAAAGTCTATTTCTATTATATCTTCTATATTGAGACATAAGTCGTGTTATGATATGGTTTTCTATTATACACATTTGAGATTTCGGGTTGAGTTTAACTCGCTTACATATTTCTCGGAATATGTGTTGGCAAGCTTTCACTTCGACCAAGTTCATATTATATTCTTGACGCAAGTCAAAAGATGATCATATAAAAATTACCGAGTAACATCTTACATGGTTTGTGTGATACAATCATTTGGTGTAGACTTGGAATGTTTCGTTATGATTATTTCAATAACTTGAAAATTGCTTTGATGTTAATAGTGTGCGAAAACGGCTATTGTCATCCTCTAAGAAAGTTTCAATGATTGAAATAAGAGTTTAAAACACTTAAGCATTGTTGGATATGACATGTTGTGTACTCTTGCACACATGTAATCCATGTCCGGGAACCATATTATGCGTACCCGTACGTGTACCTGTTGGCTTGAGAAATCCGGGAACCTAAGTGTCCGTACCCGTTCGTGTACTGGCGTAAGGTTCATGTCCGAATATTTATGCTGGGATTGGAAGTACGCGTACCCGTTTGCGTACTGGAAAAACCCAATCTTGGTCCGGGTATTTCAAGTATGCATACCCATTTGCATACTTGAAGGCTAAAGTTCTGAAATCGGTTGTGTACATGAACTTAAACATTTATATAATAAAGGAATGCAATCTTTCCAAACCGTGGCTATAATGTTCATGAATTGATTTGAGTGAATCACACCGATTTTGCTTCAGTTGTTTTCTTGTATACTTCTATGAGAAATAGCAATTGAACAACTCTTTAACTAGTTTCATTTGAGTCATTTGAACTAGTTACGGTTAAGATGAATAAGGTTGATATGAGAGTGATCATATGGCTAACTTCGGTTAACTATTGTTGAGCCAACATGGTTTACATGTTTAGGTACGGTTACATAAACCTAAATGAGGGTACATTTCATTTGTGTGTAACAATATAAGTTCGATCTAACGGTTGAAAGATATTACCTTGGTTGAATCGGAATTTTCATATAACGGTAAATATTGAATGTTTTTTTACCAAGGTAACTTAGATTGCAAACCCTAATTTGAAAACTATATAAAGGAGAACTTTAGCAACTGGGAAATGTATTCCCCACACTTATGTGTTACTAGTGGCATAACTAGAGTCAATTCTCCTTTAACCTTAGGTTTCTCACGATCCCCTGTAGGCTAACGACTAAAGACTTCATTGGGATTGTGAAGCCAGACTCAACTATTTTCTCTGTAGTTGCATTATCTGATCTTGCTGTTTCTATTGTGATTGAGTGCAATCGTAATATTCGCTTGAGATTTATATCTCCGATAGGCAAGATAGAAAAGTAATCACAAACACCTTCGTCTCATCGTTTGTGATTCCACAATATCTTGTTTCGTTAATCAATTAAGATTATTGTGAGGTGATTGATAATACTTGGATGTTCTTCGGGAATATAAGACCGGTTTATCAATTGGTTCATGTTCACCTTGATTTATCAAAAGACGGAACAAAACTCATAGGTATTTTTGTCGGAGACATATTTATCTATTCTAATAGACTTTTCTGTGTAAGACAGATTTGTTTATCAAGTCTTCGACTTTGGGTCGTAGCAACTCTTGGTTGTGGGTGAGATCAGCCAAGGAAATCAAGTGCGTAGTATTCTACTGGGATAAGATACGTAAGGAACGCAACTGTAACTTGAATTAGTATGAGATTGATTAGGGTTCAACTACAGTCCAGTCTGAAGTTCATTGGTAGTAGGCTAGTGTCTTTAGCGGCTTAATACAGTGTGGTGTTCAAAGCTGGACTAGGTCCCGGGGGTTTTATGCATTTGCGGTTTTCCTCGTTAACAGAATTCTTGTGTCTGTGTTATTTTTTTCCACATAATAGTTTGTTATATAATTGAAATATCAAAGGTTGTGCGTTGTGTCGATCAATTAGGAAATCCAACCTTTGGTTGTTGATTGAAATTGATTGATCCTTGAACATTGGTCTTTGGTATCGTTCAAGTTACTACTCTTATATTCAATTGGGCTCGCAAACTTCTATTTGATGATTGCAGATTGAACTGAGGGATAGAGATACAAACCCTTGTATATACTTTTCTCTAGATTGAGTCTGACTGTCTAGTTGATTCTCTAGAAAGTATATTGGAGTAAGTCCTCTCAGATTGCCAAACGAAATTTTGGGTGTGGTTGTTGTACCTCGGCATTTTCAAGATTTATCTATCATAATAGACTTATCCGTGGGAGACAATTTTGTTTATAAGTCTTTGACTTTGGGTCATAGCAACTCTTAGTTGTGAGTAAGATCAGCTAAGGGAATCAAGTGCGTAGAGTCCTTCTTGGATTCAGAGGAGTAAGGAACGCGACCGTACCTTAATCGGTATGAGACTTAGTTAGGGCTCAACCACATTTCAATCCTAAGTTAACTTGTAGTAGGATAGTTTCTGTAGCGGTTTAATACAGTGTGGTGTTCAAATATGGACTAGGTCCCGGGGTTTTTCTGCATTTGTGGTTTCCTCATTAACAGAACTTCAGGTGTCTGTGTTATTTTTTTCCGCATTATATTTGTTTATATAATTGAAATATCACAGGTTGTGCGTAGTTCAATCAATTGGTAAATCCAACCTTTGGTTGTTGATATAAATTGATTGACACTTGGGCATTGATCTTTAGTACCGTCCAAGTTATTTCTCATATCAATCGGGCTCACAGATTTCTATCTGTTAGATTGCAGATTGTATTGAGAAATTGAGATATAACTCTTTGGTATGTTTCTTGATTGATCTTTCTTTATAAGCTGGTGCTATCAGAATTATATTTGAGTTAGTCCATACAGATTGTCGAACGAATTATTGGGTGTGGTTGTTATACTCCGCTTTTTTCAGTATCAGGAGTACTTGGTACCCCGTCGTTTTCACCCCTTTCATTTTCTGGGTGAACTTTTCCAAATATCTTCCGGTTAAACATCTATTGGAGTGACAAATGGCATGATTAAATGATTCGACTATTTTTTCTCCGGATAAGGTAGTTCCTTGTCGAGGAAACGTGATTAAAACAGTTCTTCACGGTGAAAAAATAATTAAATGACTAGACTAATTTTCGTAATTAAAAAATGGCGATCTTGTAAGATCATTGCTCGGTCGAACTCCCAAGCGTTGCTATCTCAAGCTTGTTTGTCAAGTTTAGGTGATCAAAACTATATACTTGATCTCTAGTATACTTATAGCTATGTCTCGGATTAGGATAAAATGTGTAGTTGATCTTTAGACTTCACGGCGTTCACCAATTGAAGACGAATATCTACTAAGGAGCTTGGAGGAACTGCATCAACAAAAGGTATGTGGAGACTAAAACTTATCTATATATCACTCAGAAGTTTATTTTATTCTATCTTATAATGAGACTAAGTCGTATAGCTATATAGACTTTTACATTATACACATTTGATATTTCGAGATGAGTTTATATCGCTTATGTTTTTCTCAAAATATGTGTTGGAATCTTTTTGCTTTATCTATGTTCATCACAGACGAGTTTAGTTGGAAACAATTTATTTATTGGAAACTAAATATAATGTCAAAAGATGATCATATGAAAATTACCTTGAATATCTTATATGATTTGTGTGAGACACTCATTTGATGTTAGCTTGAGAACTTTCGTATTGATCATTCAATCACTTGAAAATTACTTGAAGTTAATGGTTTTAGAGCATTGCTCGGTCGAACTCGCATGCATTGCTATCTCAAGCATGTTTGTCAATGTTAGTGATCAAAACTATAAGTCTTGATTTCTAGTATACTATAGCTAAGGTCTCGGACTAGGATAGAAAGTGTAGTTGAGCTCAAGAACTCCATAGCAATCATCATACAAGACGAAGAACTACCCATGGAACTGGTGGAACTTCATCGACTAAAAGGTATGTGGAGACTTGAACTTATCTATCACTCAAATTTCTATTTATCTCCTATCTTGAGACAAAAGTCGTTTTCCTATATAGACTTTGATTATACACATTTGGTATTTCGAGCCGAGTTTATTTCGCCTATCTATTTCTCGAAATATGTTTTGATAAGCTTTCTCTTTAGCCAAGTTCATCTTTACCTAGTGACGAAAGTCATGTTATGTTTCAATCACTTTGAAAATTGCTCTGACGAAAAATGGTTTGTGAATAACAACTATATAACGTCTTCTGAGAATGTTTCAATGATTGAAATGAGATTTTAGATTATATAACCATTGGTGGACATAAGCATTGTTGTGGAACCACATATATGTATAAGTCCTTATTCCTTGAACCGAAGTTTGCGAACTTTGGTTATCAAGAGAACCAGAATAGTTGAGTGAGCTAAGTCCGCGAACGGGCGGAAGTTCTCGACCCGAGAAAATCTGCTGGAGTTTGTGAACTCCTTCCGGGAACTAAATTCCGCGAACCCAGTCCGCGAACTTGAGTTGGTTATATCTAAAAACGATTGTTCTTGAACTCATAACTGTACCTTGGATCAGTGTGAGATTGATTTGGGTTCAACTACAGTCCAGACCGAAGTTAGTTTGGAGTAGGCTAGTGTCTGTAGCGTCTTAATACAGTGTGTTCAATCTGGACTAGGTCCTGGGGTTTTTATGCATTTTCGGTTTCCTCCTTAACAAAATTATGGTGTCTGTTTTATTTCTATTCCGCATTATATTTGGTTATATAATTGAAATATCACAGGTTGTGCGTTGTTCAATCAATTAGAATATCCGACCTTTTGGTTGTTGATTTAAATTGATTGACACTTGGATATTGGTCTTTGGTACCATCCAAGTTATCTCTCTAGTATTTGATAAAGACTCGTAGATTTCTATTTGCTTGAGTATATATAAAATCGATAGATTGAGATATAAAATCTTTGATATAATTTTTATCTAGATTGAGTCTGACTCTCTAGTTGATTCTCTAGAAAGTATATTGGAGTTTTTCCATACAGATTGCTAAGAAAAATATTGGGTGTGGTTGTTGTGCCCCCGCTTTTTCAATTGGTAACAGAGCAGGCAAACACGTTTAAGACCTTACAAGTCTGTGTTTGTAGCGATCTGACTCTATGGACTTGAGTAGTATCTCTGATAAACGCGTCACCAGAAATAAAAGTTCTGTCTCGTCTACTCATATTAAAGAGAAATATTTTTCAATCTCAAATATAGAGGAACCTTGTGTTCAAACAAGACAGACAGACTCCGACATGTGTTTTTCCGATTACCCTTCAAAAGAGTCTATCTCTCTAAATGAACGGGAAACATCTGAACAGAGTAACTTGATTCTTAATCTTGCTAGAATCCAAGCTGATAGATTTAATCGGTTAAAACATCATGTCGATGTTCTTCTTGGTGTAGTAAGGAACTGCAATTTCAAAGAAAATACTGAAGATCACTCTTCACGTATGGTTCTCGAGGCAAGCCTCAAAACAGATGCTTTGGAAATAGAACATCGCTTGAGTAAACTCTCTATTCAAGGATGCTCTAAGAAGTCTAATATACAAAGTACTTCTGCTATAACTGAAAACATTCCAGCTCCAGAAGTAAAATCGGAATCCCTTCCATTCATAAAAAATGTGTCTGAAATCCCCATTAATCAAGGACGTTCCACATCACATGGAAGGAAGAAACCTCCTAACGAGGTTGTTAAGACATCATTGTCTAATCACTCTTGTGATCAGAAAGTATGCTTCTTTTGCGAAACAAAAGTTTCTGATAAACAAAAAAGAATCTCTAAGTTGAATAAAAATTCCCTTGTTCAACTTCAACGCACCTTGGACTTAATTCTCAAAGGCGTAACTGACATTCATATGTCTAAACCAGTTGGTTTTCGTACTTACCCTGTGTATGTTACCAGGAAGGTCAGTACGATGAGTTCCTCAAATGCTCTGAAGCAGAATAGAAGTCTTAACAAGAATCGTCTAAGGAAAGATCAAGTCGTTTACTCTGGAAACAACATTACCCTTGATGTGAACGAAGTCCCAGGAGAAAGAAGAAAAATTGATGATATAAGAAATAACCTGATGGAGATAATTGAAGGGTATAAAGAAATTGTCGACAGGTTGTCATCCTCCTCAAGTCAAAATTCTTCTGGTAAGAACTCAAACTATGTCTCGTATTTTGATGATAGTAAGTTTTATGATAATTTCTCACATAAAAAGGGATCCCTCTCTAGATTCAGAAGGAAAAAGACACTCGATCATAAACACAATTCTTTTAATGAGCTCAGAGCTCATACTTGTGCTAATTAATCACAAGGGTTAAAGAACTTACTCATAAAAATCCTGTTGAGTAAGATGTGTCAATTTTCAGGTATACTGTTAGCATACTACTTCTGTTTAGTGAAGCTATTTTATTATCGTCTATAGATAAACTACTGGTTTACAGAAATGGTTGCTTAAGTATTTTATATCGTTTCTTGTTGATTGTTTTTTTTATATATAAAGCTTTAATTTGGGTCAGGTTGTGTTCGTACAGGTACCCCTATTACTATTACGAATCAATTCTTAGAAACCCTAAAAGTCACCTTTCCTAAGAAACCGTATAAATACTAAACCTCTGAGTCACATTTGCATACTCTAGGTTATTTTGGTTTATCAATAATGTCGTCCTCTTCATGAGCTTGTGGTTTTTCTAAAGGCTTTCTTGATAAAGGTATTGGTTTTGAGTCCGAAGGGAGGAAGAAAATAACTCTTGTTGAAGATGATCATCCCAATGCCTCATGTTATTATGCCTACGCACATGAGGATGTTGAGAAAGGGGATATGGTTTCTGTTGAAGTGGTTCATGATTTTCTTAAATACTTTGAGGAATCAAAACTTCAGCTTGTTGATACTTTGAAAAGTCTTGATGTTTTAAGAACTGAGTTGAAAGAGGTTACCTCTAACCTTGGCCTCATAAAATCTCACATCAATGATCTTCTCAAAGAGAATCTCTTCTCCGAAGATATAGCGGATGGTGTCAATCACAAGCTCAAAGACCTCAAGACTCATGAGGATTCTGAACCGTCTTCCCGACTTCTGTTCATGTCTGGATTTGGCATAGGAGTCTGGTTTTTATTTAGATTGTTTATCTTTCCTAGTAAATCTTCCATTTTCTCGTTTCTTTTAGAAGAATAACTAGAGTTTGGAATAACCATTCTTGCGTTTACACAAAGCTATGACCAACGTTTTCATCTTCATGTTTTTAGATTTATTGGTTTAAATTCTAAAATTGTTTGGAAGATGATTTTTGCAGTATTAATCTTTATGGTGTTATATATTGCAATTTTTATGGGATATGTGTGTTTGCGTCGTAAACTATTATTGTCCCATATTTTGTCAAAAGTAAAGTCTTTCGTAAGTCGATATGCATGTATTGAAAAAGAATGAATAGACTTTTGACAAATACAAAAGTTAAGCCTATTATGTCAATTATTGATGGAAGGTAGGTTAAAATCTTTTGTTTACAAGGATTGTGTCTATTATATGTCATTTTGCAAATGGTGATGGAAAATAGAATGAGTCCTTGCTTATTCCATGGTATTAGGTTGATCTCCGATCCACAATTCTTGTGTATATACTATGTTGTTCCATAAGGTGTCTTATTTTGAGCACTATCACTGAGATGATTATTTTATTATGATTAGCTTAGTTGTTACTCCGTGAATATTGAATGCGTTGTTACCAAGCTAACATTGATTGCAAACCCTGATTTGAAAGATTATATAAGGGAGAACTCTAGGAAATGGGAAACCTAATCCCCATACTTTACGTGTGATACTATTTGTGCTAAGCTAGAGTCGATTCTCCTTTAACCTTTAGTTTCTTCTTATAAACCGATTAACGACTTAAAGATTTCATTGTGATTGTGAAGCCAGACCGATACTACTTTCTCGTAGTCGTGTGATTTGATCTTGCCATTTTCTATCGTACGAGTTCAATTGAAAGAATTGGATTGAGATTATATCTCCGATAGGGCAAGATAAAAAGTAATCACAAACATTTTCGTCTCATCATTTGTGATTTCACAATATCTTCTTTCGCCGCGTTAATTAAGATTATTGTGGGGTGATTGATAATACTAGGATGTTCTTCGGGTATATAAGTCTTGGTTATCAATTGGTTCCTGTTCACCTTGATTTATCAAAAGATGGAACCAAACGGAACAAAACTCGTAGTTATATTCGTGGGAGACAGATTTATCTATTACCGTAGATTTTTTTGTGTGATACAGATTTTTTTATTAAAGTCTTCAACTTTGGGTCGTACCAACTCTTAGTTGTGGGTGAGATCATCTAAGGGAATCAAGTGTGTAGTATCCTGCTGGGATCATAGACGTATGGAGCATAAATGTACCTTGGATCAGTGTGATATTGATTGGGGTTCAACTACAGTCCAGACTGAAGTTAGTTTGGAGTAGGCTAGTGTCTGTAGCGGCTTAATACAGTGTGTGTTCAATTAGGACTAGGTCCCGGGGTTTTTCTGCATTTGCGGTTTTCTCGTTAACAAAATTATGGTGTCTGTGTTATTTCTATTCCGCATTATATTTTGTTATATAATTGAAATATCACAGGTTGTGCATTGTTCAATCAATTAGAATATCTGACCTTTTGGTTGTTTATTTAAATTGATTGACACTTGGATATTGGTCTTTGGTACCTTCCAAGTTATCTCTCTAGTATTTGATAAAGACTCGATGATTTCTGTTTTCTTGAGTATATATCAAATCGATAGATTGAGATATAAACTCTTTGATATACTTTTTATCTAGATTGGGTCTGACTGTCTAGTTGATTCTCTAGAAAGTATATTGGAGTTTGTCCATACAGATTGCTAAGCGAAATATTGGGTGTGGTTGTTGTACCCCCGCTTTTTCAAATGGTTTGTTTGAGAAAAACTTTTTAGTCTTCTAAGGATGTTTCAATGATTGAAATGAGAGTTAAGAACAATTATCCATGTCTGGATACAACAAGGTATGCATACCTAGTATGCGAACTGTATTGTGAAGATTCAGGTCTGGAACTCTTGTTTGCGAACCTAGTATGCGAACGGATTTACCTGAGAAGATCCGGAACTCAATTTTCTTACCTAGTATGCGAACGGGTTTACCTGAGTTGGGTCCGGGACAGTTGTTCGCGAACCGGGTTTGCGAATAGCTTGACTAGGCCAAGGTTCGGAGCTGTTGTTCGTGTACCTGGTTGGAGAACACGATGGTAAAGTTCTATAATCGGTCATGTATGATTCTCATACTCATGAACTAATATATTTATGATCTAAGGAATGCAATCTTTGCAAACCGTGGCTTAATGTTCATTAATTTATTCTTGTATAAGTATTTTGTACTATTACGAATCAAAGCAATTTTGATTCAATTTGTTCATATATATTTCTATGAGATAGTGAAAAATTGAACAACTCTATTTGAAACACAATTAGATTCATTTGATTATCTTGCATGATTGATTGATCTTCATATTTTATCTAGAAGTGTTAGATGAATACAGCTAAGAAAAAAGTGTTCATATGGCTAACTTCGGTTAACTATTATTGAGCCAACTCAATAATACGTTTTGGTACGGTAAACCATATCTAAATGAAGGTATATGTGTAACAAGCTAAGACCATCTAATGGTAGAGATTGATTTCTTTATTTTTAAGCAGACTTAGCTTGAATCTTAAATCAGGTTTTCATCTAACGGTGAATATTGAATGCTTCGTTACTAAGTTATCTTATCTTTGGTTGAAAGCAACCCTGATTTGAAAGACTATATAAGGAAGAACTCTAGATATGGGAAAACCTAATCCCCACACTTCTGTGTGTTCCTAGTTGCGTACTAAAGTCGATTCTCCTTTAACCTAGGTTTTTCCTAAAACCATTATAGGTTAACGAATTGAAGACTTCATTGGGATTCGTGAAGCTAGATCCAATAATTTTCTCTTTAGTTGCGTATTCTGATCTTACTTATTCTATCGTATTTAGTTTTATCTTCTCTAAGATTTACTCGAGATTTATCTCCGATAGGTAAGATATAAAAAGTAATCACAACAGTTCTTCGTCTCAGACTCTTTTGATTCCACAATAACTTTTCCTGTTAATCAGTTGGGTTATTGTGAGGTGACTAATATTTCTAGGTTGTTCTTCGGGAGTATAATTATTAGTTGGTTCATGTTCACCTTGATTTTATCAAAATACGGAACAAAAACCGAATATAGAATAGACATATCTGTGGGAGACAGATTTTTTTATAAGTCTTCGACTTTGGGTCGTAGCAACTCTTAGTTGTGGGTGAGATCATCTAAGGGAATCAAGTGCGCTGAATCCAGCGTGGTTTTAGAGGCGTAAGGAACACGACTGTACCTTAATCACTGTGAGACTTGGTTAGGGCTCAACTACATTCCCGTCTAAAGTTAACTTGTAGTAGGCTAGAGTCTGTAGCGGCTTAATACAATGTGGTGTTCAAATCTGGACTAGGTCCCGGGGTTTTTCTGCATTTGCAGTTTCCTCGTTAACAAAATTTCTGGTGTTCTATAATTTAAATATCACAGGTTGTGCGTAGTTCAATCAGTTGATAAATCTGACTTTGTTTATTGGATATAACTTGATTGACACTTGGGCATTGGTCTTTGGTATCGTCCAAGTCAGGCTCGCAGATTTGTATCTGTTTGATTTGCTGATTGTATTGATAAGGAGATATAAACTGTTTAATTTAATTCTTGATTGAGTCTCGCTTTTAAGTTGTTGCTCCCGGAATTAAGTTGGATTTTAGTCCATACAGATTGCGGAACGAATTATTGGGTGTGGTTGTTATACCCCCGCTTTTTTAGATCTTACGATATTTTCTTTGGGAATTTTGATAAAGTACCCCCGTTTTTTGATATCCATAAAATTAATGCCCCTGTTTTTTTAAAACTTGTTAAAATGCCCTTACCGTCTACTTTCATCCTTTGGGCCCGCATAGTTGAGTCAATGGTCGTTTACCTAGTCAAAAAACGGGTCAAATTACCATAAACCCATCACTTATCTTAAAAGAGTGAAACCATCGTTTTCACCGACACTCTTTCTCCCTCTCCTCTTTGTTCCTCTTTTCTGTTTCAGCTAAGAGAAAATTTTGCTGATTCAATTGAATCGATAGGTTAGTTGAATCGATAGATGTTTCTAGTTTGATTGATCAGTTTATTGAAGATTAAAGTGAATGATTTCATCGATTAACCAGATGAAGGAATAGGGATATGGTGGAACAATATGTAGAGATTCAGACGTAATCCGAGAAGAAATCAAAGGGGTTTCGAGCTGAACAACTATTGAAGATGATGGTGTTAATCGATTTGAAATTGATTTGGAGATTAAGGTTTCTCCTAAATGATTCCGGTGATTTTGAGTGTATGGGTTTCCTGGATCTAAAATTGAAGAAGAAATTAGGTTTTGTTGCTAGTAATTGAGATGGGAGATGAAAGAAGAGAAATTGGTTGTTGCTTCTGGTGACAAGATGGAGAATGGCTATGATGCAGAAGATACATAAATGAAGTGTGGTCTGAATATGTGTGATGATTGTGGTACAAATTCAAGGAAGAAGAAGATGACGATGTCACTGGTGATTCTGAGATGAATGGAGCTGAATGGGATTTGATTGAGCTCGAGATAGGACAGAAGTTGGAAATTCGTGGTCTGATGCCGTGGAAGAAATGGGGTTTGGTGGTAAGATTTCAGAAGAGGGGTTTTGAGATTTTACTGTCAAGAAAAATGATCTGGTAGTATTGAGATTTGCTAGTGGAAGTGAAGATGGAATTGTTTGAGGTGCAATGACTTAAGCTATGGTGGGTGGTGCTTGTGAAAGCTGATTTGGCCTAGCAGGGTATGAGATGCAGCTGCAATGGGGGATCTGTTAGTGCAATGGCAGTGGCTTGTATTATATTAGTGAAGGATATATGGTGTTACATATGTTGCTCATGGTGGTATATTGCAGGTGACAGTGATATTGAGATCATTGTGGTGTTATGAATATGGAAATGGTTGAACTGAGAAGAAGGGAAATTGGAGGAGTTGTTTGGTGGTTGAAAAGACTGAGATAGATAATATGTTGGTGCTTGTGAAGCTGAGATTGAAATGACATGGGTTGGACCAGGTAGAGTTGAAACAGAAGTTGGTGGTGATTTGTTGGTAGCTGTGTAGGTGCTATAGAGAAAAATACAAAGAGACTGACAAGAAGAAGAGCAGCTGAACATCAAGAATTGGTTTGAATTATGAAGATATGGCCTGGCCTAATTGAGATACCTGAAATAGATGTATGTTTATGGACTTACATGGAAGTTGTTGGTGTTGAGAAGAGCAAGGAATGGAGGTTACAGTGAAGCCATGAACTTGGACAAGACTGGTATTTCAAGTGAGAACTCAGCCTGGTATAATGTGCAGCTACAGGTGATGGCCATTAAATGGAACTGAGATATGGAGTACTGGGTTGTTACTTGGTTCCGAGTCTGGTGAATATAAGATGTTGCTGCTATGTGGTGTAGTGAAGCTGGTGAAACTGGTTCCTGGTGGTCTGTCCAGTAAGCTGAAATTGTGAGAATTGCTACTGGAGTTGATTTGTAGCTGATATGGTAGTGCTGGTGAAGTGCAGAGGGCTGGTGGATGTGATATTGCATAAGATATTGCAGGTGATGATGCAATGAAATTGAGTTGAGTTGAGTGGTGGAGTTGCAGCTGAATTCACGGGAAGTATTGATGTTGTTAGTTATGCCGCAAGAATCAGATGCGGGGTTGAAGCTGAGAACTGAAGGGCCGGCAGTGAATGCAAGAAAGTGCAGTTGTTTTGGCAGAGCTAGTTGGTGGAATGAAGTGATGTTGCAATGCAAGAAGGTGGAATGAAGTGATGTTGCAATGCAGGAAGGAAGAGCTAGATACGGAAATTGGGAAGATATGAAGCTGCTGGTCACCTGAACTACTCCTCCGACCATTTTTCCGGTCAAGTAGATTCAACTCTATTTAGCTCGAAGGGGTTTTTAGACTTTTTTGCACTGCCACCTAAGCATTAACGGATGTTAACTGCCGTTTACCCTTATTTTACCGTTTTTTGAATAAAACGGTCAAGGCAAGGGTACTTTAACAAATTTGTAAAAAACGAGGCATTTTTTTTGTGTAAAGTGAAAAGTAGGGGTACTTTATCAAAAAGCCCTTCTTTAAATTTTACTTTATTGAGTTACTTCTAAGATAAGTTATAAATTAAAGTTTTTGAGCTTTTAGAGATAGTTATAGTTTTCTCCTTTCGCACTCCGGAGGTAACTATGGTGCCATTGTGTCAATGGTTGTCGCTTGCACCTCATTATTAGTTGATCTTTCACTTTCATGTTCATTTATTCTTAGTTGGTGCTTCTGCTGTTGTTTGTGGGTGAAAACTGATTCTGCCGGTTTTGGTAAATTTGGGTGTGTTGATGAGAAATGAGGCTAAACCTTAAACAAATGCACTGCACGAGAGTACTTTAGATTCGAGAGATCAATCTGTACAATCCTGGACTAAACCAAGAAATGGTTGTTCCAGTCTTGCTTCGGTCACAAAGTGAAGGAGAAGGGTTGGTCTTAGGGAGGGAAGCGAAGAAGGTGTTGAAACCAGAATGGTTAATTCTAAAGGTGCGGCTATTTTGTGACTTGTATCAGAATATGGAACTGGCTTGCGGAGTATAAGCTATCAGTTCTTTGGTGTTTTCCTGGATACTTGTGTTGTTGTAACCCCAAACCTATTTATACAAGTCACAATTGAACGCACCCTGATCTCGTAGGAAGTGGCAGTGGTTGAGTGATGGAGAAGTGGGGTAATGTGTAACTTCCAGAAACCACGCCTTCACTATGAAGGAAACGGGTTCGTTTACACCCACTACTTCTTGCCGCCACTAACTGCTCTGTTTTCCTGACACTTTCTTATAATGGACGTGTTACACGTCGCACGCTGTAAACCGTCATACCAACACCCTGATGAGCATCCCCCAGTTTGTGACATGTTTGATGTCTCGAGTATGGAAAAGTGCAGCAGATTGCTGAGTAGGTATTGTGTGCAAGACCTGGATATTCTAATTGTACGCCAACTAAGTAACAGGTAGCCATGTGTGGAAAGTCAAATTCAGGAGATTTTCCGCAGGAGAATAGCGTGTGATGATATTAGGCTTATCTTGGATGGTCGCCTAAAACTTGCCATAGGCCTGTCAATCTGGGGCGAATTTGAACGGCTGAGATTGTAATTCAGGAGAGAGGGTGGCCGTTGATTATGGCCACATTCCATTGGCATCTGATAATAGCATAATGGCGCCATTGGCACCTGTCGGGAGCATGGTGGCACATTTAACGCATGCCAGTGGCACATCGGCATGGTTAGCATATGCCAGTGGCATACTGGCGTGAATAGCACCTGGCGTAGCTGTGGCAGCTATATTTTGGCGTATTGGGTTAGACCCAAATATGTCTTCGGCAACATTGGTTTCAGTTTCCAAACTTAATGCCTTAGGGGGCATTATTTGGCTGGGTTGGCGTGGAAACCTTATCTAAATTAGGGTTTGGCATATCGAAACCCTAATTAGCGCGTGTGGCATGTGACCGCGGAAAGGTGACGTTCTTTAAGCAAACTGTGACATGGCCGCATTAAAGGAATTGTGGCAGAGCTACAATATGGGAAAAACCACAGGTGTAAGGATGGCCACGGGTGGCCATATAACATGGCGCCGTTTTTAGGGTTTCCTGGACCCATCATGGATCGTGTCATGTCGTGGGGACAAAGTGGCGTACTTTGGGCCACGACCAAAATTAGGGTTTCGACTAAAGGCACTGAGTCAAAAGCCGTGTTTTGATCATAAAACCCTAATTGGAGTTTGTCATTGTGTTGGCCACGATCAAAAAGGTGAGTTAGCACGAAGGCGCGCTATTTATGGCATGTTGACACGTTTGACATGCTACTGCGGCAAAGTGATGCCATTGGAACGTTTGGCATATTTGGCATGCCAATCAGTGTATTGGTGCGACATGGAACGTTTGGCATGCCATTCGAATGCCGACGCGGTTTTTGGAAAGCCAATTGGCATTCCGTCCATCCTGTGTAATTTGCCTCTTTTTTTATATTGTGGCGGGTTTAAAGCGACCTGATTGATCGATGAGGAAGAGAGGGTCGGTCAAGCAGCATGGGGGCGTGGCCAGCTACAAGTGGCGCCGGATGGCCTATGGCACGGCCACACCTCCCTTTGATGTTTCTCCTATTATCCGCGGTTCCTCTTTTATTCTTTGTTTTCTGATTTTGGGTAGGATTTTGCACCTACTTATCCATGGCGGATCAGTTTCCTAGTTTGCCTAGGTTTAGTTTCGACCAGCAGGGTCTGATATATTGTCGAGGCGCAAAACCCTAATTTTGCAAATTAATTAGGTTGAGATTTGATTTTCGTGAGTTATCCCAAAATTGATTGAACTATGCATAGAGTTCTTTAAATTTATTGCGGGAGAGCAGTATGCTTTCCTACTGAGTACTTTTATGCAAAGGCCATAACCTTGATACTTCGGGAAATTCGTGCTACTCTGCTGCGAGTGAACATTAATTGTTATGTCATATCAATATTAAGGGTTCAGCTGGGGTACATAGCACAGAAAAGTATTCAATGAGTCTTATATTAATGAATAGTATAGACAGGGTGCCGAAATTTACAGAATATATGGGATTGTTGTTACATGCACCATTCTTGATAAATTTCATGTGAATATATTGAATTGCTCAATAAATGCGCCAGTGAAGAGGTTGGACGCTCATCACTTTACATGACCCTGTCTATTTGAAGAATGACAACATATTAAATGCCAGGTTTTACAATTTTATCCCTGACCTAAAAACCACCATCAACATCAAGTCCCTGCTTAGTACGTAACAATGACTTTTTGCGGGGTAAGCAATAGATGGTGACAGACAGAAATAAAATTCACGAGAAGAGTAAACAGACATTACCAGTAGAGAGAGGCTGGCTTGGCCTTTGAGTGGAACATGTTTAATGAAACGTCGAGGCAAGTAGAAGTCACCCTTCTGGTACGTTGATGCCGAGAAAACTAAAATGGTGTATTTAAGTAGTGGAGCCTCGACTGATGAATGTTAAGGAAATTGATCCTTGAATTCAAAGATGAGTTTTGAGGTGGTGGGGCTGTCAGTACTATGATGTGTTGAGGCAGTGAAGCCTGACAACACAGTAGTGAGAGTTGAGGAATTTGCACGTATCAACACTAAGAGGAGGGTGTGTTGAGGCAGTATGCTTGGCAACACAATAGTGAGTGTTGAGGAATTTTAACTTCTCAACACTAAGAGGAAGGATGTGTTGAGGCAGCATGTCTGGCAACACAGTAGTGAGTGTTGAGGAATTTGCACGTCTCAACACCAAGAGGAGGGTGTGTTGAGACAGTATGCCTGGAAACACAATGTTAAGGAATTTGAACGTCTCAACACTAAGATGAATGATGTGTTGAGTCAGAATGCTTGGCAACACAGTAGTGAGTGTTGAGGAATTTGCACGTCTCAACACTAAGAGGAGGGTGTGTTGAGGCAGTATGCCTGGCAACACAATGTTGAGGAATTTGAATGTCGCAACACTAAGAGGAATGATGTATTGAAGCAGCATGCCTGGAAACACAGTAGTGAGTGTTGAGGAATTTGCACGTCAGAGGCTTGTGTTGAAGCATCATGCCTGGCAACACAGTAGTGAGTGTTGAGGGATTTGCACGTCTCAACACTAAGAAGAGGAATGTGTTGAAGCAGCACGCCTGGCAACACAGTAGTGAGTATTGAGGAATTTGCACGTCTCAACACTAAGAGGAAAATGTGTTGAGGCAGTATGCCTGGCAACACGGTAGGGAGTGTTGAGGAATTTGCACGTCTCAACACTAAGAGGAAGGTGTGTTGAGGAAGCATGACTCGCAACACAATAGTGACTGTTGAGGAATTTGCACGTCTCAACACTAAGAAGAGGGTGTGTTGAGGCAGTATGCCTGGAAACACAATAGTGAGTGTTGAGGAATTTGCACGTCTCAACACTAAGAGGAAGGATGTGTTGAGGCAGCATGCCTGGCAACACAGTAGTGAGTGTTGAGGAATTTTCATGTCTCAACTCTAAGAGGAGGGTGTGTTGAGATAGTATGCCTGGCAACACAATGTTGAGGAATTTAAATGTCTCAACACTAAGAGGAAGGATGTGTTGAGGCAACATGTCTGGAAACACAGTAGTGAGTGTTGAGGAATTTGCACATCTCAACACTAAAAAGGGGAATGTGTTGAAGCAGCATGCCTGGCAACACATTAGTGAATGTTGAGGGATTTGCACGTCTCAACACTAAGAAGAGGAAAGATGTGTTGAAGCAGCATGTCTGGCAAGACAGTAGTGAGTGTTCAGGGATTTTCACGTATCAACACTAAAAGGAAAACGTGTTGAGGCAGTTCGCCTGGAAACAAAATGGCAAGTGTTGAGGAATTTGCACGTCTCAACACTAAGAGGAAAGATGTGTTGAAGCAGCATGCCTGGCAACACAGTAGTGAGTGTTGAGGAATTTACACGTCTCAACACTTAAGAGGAAACGTATTGAGGAAGTACGCCTGGAAACACAATGGTGAGTGTTGGGGAATTTGCATGTCTCAACACTAAGAGGAAAGATGTGTTGAGGCAGCATGCCTGGCAACACAGTAGTGAGTGTTGAGGAATTTTCACGTCTCAACACTAAGAGGAGGGTGTATTGAGGCAGTATGCCTGGCAACACAATGTTGAGGAATTTGAACGTCTCAACACTAAGCGGAAGGATGTGTTGAGGCAACATGCCTGGCAACACAGTAGTGAGTGTTAAGGAATTTGCACATCTCAACACTAAGAAGAGGAATGTGTTGAAGCAGCATGCCTGGAAACATAGTAGTGAGTGTTGAGGGATTTGCACGTTGGTGGGTTTTATAAACAACCTACAAATTGACCTGCAAGTGCACAGGGTCAGTTGTAGCTAGTGATGGGAAGAAAGGGTTTGTCCACAGGGACTTGGAGGGAGCTATTGTTGTTTTCTAAGTAAAATCTAACCTAAACAGGGAATTGGGGAAAACTAGGATATTGAATCCACCTAAATCCTCAGCTATATCATGTCCAGTGCAAGTCTTGTTTTTGGCCTTAGTAAACAAGGTGAAGGTTCAGGCCTGCCTTGTGTTCTGGGATTTCATCTAGGATAAGCTATTCACCTAGTTCACTAATGCATCCCTAGCATTGATGGTCTTCTTACAACACCATCAATCACAGATGGACTTGATCACTAATTGACTAACTATCCTATATCTAAAGAAAATTGCTCACCTAGTTAATCCTGTTCACCCCTAGCATTGGTGGTCTTCTTACAGCACCACCAATCACAGGTTACTATCATCACTGAGTAATCAATTCTCCATGGTTCTAATTCAAGCTCATCAAGAACAAAACTAAATCATTTACTTCACTGTGGCATAGAGGCTTCATCTGCTTCATAGTGATGAACTAAAACATGGTAAACAGAAAGAGTAATTGAAATTGAAATAGAAATTGAAACTGAAATTAAAATTAAACCTACTCAGACCCAAATTGGGGGTTAACTTGGCTATCCCAAGAACACCTATTACAACACCCCAAAGCATCTATTTATACTCAATTACACTTCACAAGTAAAACCCCCAAAACAGTAAATTAGGGTTTCTGAAAATTGAAATTCAGTTTACCTAATCTTTGATAATGGCTTCTGTACGTCGACCCATTCTTCTTCTGACTCTCCTGCTCCTCTCCATGCCTTCCAATTGCTTTTATAACTCGACCTATTCTATTGATTTCTTACCTAGGGTTTCAGAGAGAAATCAGGGAAGAAATCGAGAGAATAGATGGCTAGAAGTTTAGGGGAATGATGGGTTTCGGTGAGGGATAGCCATGATGGCTTTTGGTGGTTGATTGTGGTGGTTGAGGCAGTGGAGTTGGCGGAGTTGGTGGTGAAGGTGAGGCTGTTGCAGACGGAGGTGAGGAATAAGGTGGAGTCGATGGTTTTGGGAGAAGGGTGTGTTTGGTTCGATTAGGTGAAGGTGGGTTTGGTGTTGTAGTGTTAGGCGGGTGTAGCAAATGTTGATGAACAGCGAGGATAAGCGTTGGATTGTCACTTCTGAAATGGATCTAACGGCAAGATGGAAGCAGGCTTGGAGCGACCGTTGGATGTATGATACATCAAAACTGACGGCTTAGATTGGAGTTAGGTACTATGATGTTTGACAGGAACTTCAGAGTTTGATGCACGATGATGAGGCGACCGTAGGATGATGTGATGGATCCTATCTGACGGTTCTCATGGAAATGGGTATGGATATTGGAAATGGATTTGGGTAAGGGTTTTGGGCCTTGGGTATGCCAAGCCCATATCTTCTTTAAGAATAATTCTTCCACTTCAAGCCCACTTCTAGTTTATCCGGCTCTTGCAAACATCATTCTTTGCTGCCTTTCTGCGGGAGTCTTGACCGTTTCTTTGCTCTTTTCGCTCAACAATTCATCCAAGCTTTATTTAGTACCTAAAAATACAAAATTAATTAATAAAAATATTTATTCTTGAAAACAATGAAAATACAGAATATGGGATAAAATGTAGAATTAATGCACAAAAGATGAGTTAAATGCCAAGAAAAATATATAGAAATATGCACTTTTTAGCACTCATCAAATACCCCCAAACCTGAATTTTACTTGTCCTCAAGTAAAACAAAACTAAGGAAATCCTACCTATACCACTGTCGCTGGTCTCTCGAATGCATTTAGCGTATGCACTAAGACTTTTAAACCACTAAGTGTCCCTAGTGGACGAGTGAAGTCTCGTGAAGGTTTGCTTAGAACGTACCTACAAAGTTCTAGGTCAAAATATAAGCTCAGATTCCATCAAATGTGACATGTGCAAGTCAGTTTAAGCTCACAGCAAAATGGAGATGTCAATCTAGCTATCAAAGGCACAATCCTAGCACTGATAACAAATAAAGACATGTGATAAGAGTGTAAAGTGTATCTACACATGTGTAAAGAAAGATCGGATGTTATGACTACTAATCACCAAGAGATAGTTTCTCAGGCTAAGAACCAAGGTCGAAATCTAGCTAGCTGTCCGGACTTTACGAGAATTGTGAATGAGTTGGAGGTATTTCACAATTACTCGCGTTGTAAAACAATGGCATACACCCTCCTTGCTTATTACAATGAAACAACAAAATGACTCTTTACATGACTCTTATTTACATTGACTACTCTCTTTTATTTTTGGAACAAGAGAGGATGGAATTGATAAATACTTGATTTTTTTATTTTTTTCTGAATATATACATCGTTCTTTTTTTTTTCTTTTTTTTTTTTCTTTTTTCTTTTTTTGAACAAGGAAACACTTGCTAACACTTTTGATTTTTTTATGGAATTGCTAACACTTGTTAACACTTGTTAGGATGGACTTGCTAACACTTGTTAGGATGGAATTGCTAACACTTGCTAAGAACCAAGGTCGAAATCTAGCTAGCTGTCCGGACTTTACGAGAATTGTGAATGAGTTGGTGGTATTTCACAATTACTCGCGTTGTACATCAATGGCATACACCCTCCTTGCTTATTACAATGAAACAACAAAATGACTCTTTACATGACTCTTATTTACATTGACTACTCTCTTTTATTTTTGGAACAAGAGAGGATGGAATTGATAAATACTTGATTTTCTCTTTTTTTTTTATTTTTTTCTGAATATATACATCGTTCTTTTTTTTTCTATTCTTTTTTTCTTTTTTTTTTTTTTAACACTTGCTAACACTTTTGATACATACAAAAAGAAACAAAAAATTACATGACTCTTAGCAAGAGGTAGCCCTTTTTGATGCACCCAGTTAAATTCGATGGTTGTCTTTCTTAATGTAACCTCCACCTTCTATCCCAACCAACCAAAGAACAAGCTAGTCAAGTTTCGTTCAGTATTCTAAAGTGATTGGCAACTAAAACTTCCGATAGAACACCTCAAGGATGAGGCTATACATGTATTGGTAGATCGTGCACGTGCAAATTTCTTATCACTATGTGAATTGTGCTAGAATCAGGGTGCCTAAATATCTAGACTAAGACTCCTAAAAATTACATATTTGCACAAGAGTCAACATTTCAAGGTAAATGAGCTCCATTTTTATAATTTTTTTTTTTTTTTTTTTGGAATTTTTAATTTTTTCAAAAAGAAAGAGTTCTTGTTTTCAATTATGGCATATTATCAAAGTATCTACTTTTCACCCCCAAACCTAAACTAAACATTGTCCTCAATGTTTCAAAATATGAACAAAATTATAATACAACATATGAAGAGGATCATGTTGAGTAGAGAAAAAGGAAAGAGAATACCCGATTTCGGCGAAAGCAAGATTAGAACTCCGTTATTCAAGGCAAGAATCCAACATATGTCAGCCGAGATCATATTGGATTAGCAAAATATATACAAAAGGAACAAAAGGATTTTTAAAATTTTTATCTACTGGATTATATACAAAAAATTCACCGTACACTAACAATCTAAAGAGTTGAGGATCAACCCAAAAGACAAAGTGTAGAGGTTTCAACAGCTTCACACAATAATAATATGATAGGCATACAAGTGAAGCTGTGAAACAAAATGAGAACCCCCAAACCTGGATTTTTTCAACAGATAAAATTTTGGATACAAAATCTCGCAGTTTTTGGGGTTCATCATGCACAAGGTCTAATTCGAAATGAACTTTGCTAGGGACGGGTACACATGCTAATTCCAACTGTGGTTCCTCAAAGATATTATACTTAGATGCAAAATAGTCCAAAAGGACTTGGGAAGCACACAGTTCCAAACCTAGATTAGGGACTCTCAGAAAAATTGGTTTGACAATATGGGTACAAACCAACTCTAGGTTGGGTGGAAGGCTATCAGATTGTGACTTAGGAAAGAAAGTGACATCTAAGTGTCTCACATGCATGAGATCAAGAGTATCAATATTATCAGTCACATCAGCATTATCTAAGTCACACTCAAGATGTGTAGCATGCTCATCATCACAAAAAATTTGCACAAGTCCTAATTCAGAATCGTGGTTATCCGATATATTCAAATTATCATCAACAAAGCAATATATTGTGGCTTAAGTATGGAATCAGACACATCAACTATGTTTTCCTGCATAGGATCATTAGTGTCAACAGAAGATTTACCTAAGTCATGCTCTTCACAGGATAATTGCACAATATCAAAATCAGTATCAACATCACATGCATATGGAATATTAGAAGAAATATCATTCATGAAGGTCGGGGCAGAAAAGCCTATTGTATTTGAAACCAAAGGTTCCACAACATTTTCAGCATAGACATGTTCTTCTAACATAACATTATCATCATCATCATCATAGTAATATGCATACTTGTCCCTATTAGCAGTTGTGGTGTCATTAGTCAACTCATGTTCCTCTAGATTAGGTTCATATTCAATATCATACACATGAGAAGGACTAGACATGCTATTTTCAAAGTTCAATTCATTACCACCTATATCATGTGATAGTGTCTCAGTTTCCCTAATGGATTCCCATTGACGGGTTTTCTCCGCAATCTCAGCTAAAAATTTCCATGCATCATCCACAGTTTTATCAAGAAATTCACCATTACACATACACTCAACCATGGCTCGAGATTTAAAGTCTAGTCCCTCATAGAGGATAGCGACAAGTCTCCACTTCTCAAATCCATGGTGTGGACATTCGCTCAACAAATCATTAAAACGTTCAAAATAGTCAAAAACAGTTTCCTCATCCAATTGGACAAAACAATTGATACTTTGACGAATAGCGATGGTCCTATGATGTGGAAAGAATTTTTTAAAAAATATCTGTGAGTTGGTCCCAAGTGTTGATTGATTGTGGTCTCAAACCGTAAAACCATGTTTTGGCCCTTTCCTTTAGAGAAAATGTAAACAAACGCAATTTCAGAGAGTCTTCGGACATATGATCAGGTTGCATAGTCCGACAAATTTGTTCAAACTCTCTTACATGAGTATAGGGGTTCTCAGAATCGAACCCTCGAAATAAAGGAAGTATTTGTATCATGCTTGCATTTATTTTAAAAGGGTTATTGGTTTGAGGTAAGACAATACATGATAATGGAATTTTTATTGTGGGATACATGTATTCATGGAGAGCACTAGGTTGGCCCATATTGAAAAGACACAAAGCCCACTATTTGGTTTTAAAGGGTTTTCAAAAATTTGGTTTTTTATGGGAAAATTTTGGTTTTTATGGGTTTTGAAAACTTTGGTTTTTATGGGATTAAAAATTTGGTTTTCGAAATTAGGAGCAAATTTTTTTTTTTTTTTTTTTTTGTGTTGGGTTTTGAAGCCCAAATTTTAGTTTAAAAGAAACTACAAGCCTAACAAACAACTAAATTACAAGCCCAAATAAAGAAAGAAATAAAAATAAAACTAATTATTACAAACCCACAAAAAAAAGAAAATAAAAATAAAACTAAAATTATTACAATCCCAAATAAAAAAAATAAAAAAATAAAATTAAAATAATTATTACATGCCCAAAAAGATAATTACAATTACAAGCCCAAAAGAGAATAACAATACAAACCAAAAAAATTACAAGCCCAAAAAATTTGGGTTTGGGTTTAGGCTTACCTTTTTGGAGGGAAGCCCAGTTGGGCTTTTATCCCTTTTCTTAAGTTGCACAAGCCCAGTTGGGCTTGGGATCTTCCTAAACTTTTGTTGGAGAGGCCCAGTTGGGCTTTGGCTCTCAGCAACAAGCTCAGACCAGCAACTCAACAATAGCAGAAGGAAAACAACAGCAGCACCAGAGGCTGGCTGTAGCAATGGCCCAAGCACCAGCAGCAGCAGGAAGAAGTAGCAGCAGCAGCAGGGAGAAGAAGAAAGTAGCAGCACAGCTGCAGCAACAACAGCAAGAGCACCAGAGGCTCAGCACCAGCAACAGCAAGTGGCAAGCCCAGCAGCAGCAGCACAACAGCAGAGGCTGGCAGCAGCAACAGGAAGCAGCAGCAGCAGCAACACCTGTTGGCTCAAAAAGAGAAGTAAGTTTCTCTTGAAAAAGAAGCAATGAGGGATCAATACAGCAGTGATATGCAAACTAAGATGCAAACTAATATGCAATATGCAAGATGCTAATGCAAGTTACACTAAGATGCAGTTAACCTAAGATGCAATGCAAAACAGTAAGATGCACAGCAAGTTATGCAAAAACAGCAAACTAAGATACAAGAAAAACTTCAACAAAACAGCAGCCAAGTCCCCGGCAGCGGCGCCAAAAACTTGGTGGGTTTTATAAACAACCTACAAATTGACCTGCAAGTGCACAGGGTCAGTTGTAGCTAGTGATTGGAAGAAAGGGTTTGTCCACAGGGACTTGGAGGGAGCTATTGTTGTTTTCTAAGTAAAATCTAACCTAAACAGGGAATTGGGGAAAACTAGGATATTGAATCCACCTAAATCCTCAGCTATATCATGTCCAGTGCAAGTCTTGTTTTTGGCCTTAGTAAACAAGGTTCAGGCATGCCTTGTGTTCTGGGCTTTCATCTAGGATAAGCTATTCACCTAGTTCACTAATGAATCCCTAGCATTGATGGTCTTCTTACAGCACCATCAATCACAGATGGACTTGATCACTAATTGACTAACTATCCTATATCTAAAGAAAATTGCTCACCTAGTTAATCCTGTTCACCCCTAGCATTGGTGGTCTTCTTACAGCACCACCAATCACAGGTTACTATCATCACTGAGTAATCAATTCTCCATGGTTCTAATTCAAGCTCATCAAGAACAAAACTAAATCATTTACTTCACTGTGGCATAGAGGCTTCATCTGCTTCTTAGTGATGAACTAAAACATGGTAAACAGAAAGAGTAATTGAAATTGAAATAGAAATTAAAACTGAAATTAAAATTAAACCTACTCAGACCCAAATTGGGGGTTAACTTGGCTATCCCAAGAACACCTATTACAACACCCCAAAGCATCTATTTATACTCAATTACACTTCACAAGCAAAACCCCCAACACAGTAAATTAGGGTTTCTGAAAATTGAAATTCAGTTTACCTAATCTTTAATAATGGCTTCTGTACGTCGACCCATTCTTCTTCTGACTCTCCTGCTCCTCTCCATGCCTTCCAATTGCTTTTCTAACTCGACCTATTCTATTGATTTCTTACCTAGGGTTTCAGAGAGAAATCAGGGAAGAAATCGAGAGAATAGATGGATAGAAATTTAGGGGAATGATGGGTTTCGGTGAGGGATAGCCATGATGGCTTTTGGTGGTTGATTGTGGTGGTTGAGGCAGTGGAGTTGGCGGAGTTGGTGGTGAAGGTGAGGCTGTTGCAGACGGAGGTGAGGAAGAAGGTGGAGTCGATGGTTTTGGGAGAAGGGTGTGTTTGGTTCGATTAGGTGAAGGTAGGTTTGGTGTTGTAGTGTTAGGCGGGTGTAGCAAATGTTGATGAACAGCGAGGATAAGCGTTGGATTGTCACTTCTGAAATGGATCTAACGGCAAGATGGAAGCAGGCTTGGAGCGACCGTTGGATGTATGATACATCAAAACTGACGGCTTAAATTAGAGTTAGGTACTATGATGTTTGACAGGAACTTCAGAGTTTGATGCACGATGATGAGGTGACCGTAGGATGATGTGATGGATCCTATCTGACGGTTCTCATGGAAATGGGTATGGATATTGGAAATGGATTTGGGTAAGGGTTTTGGGCCTTGGGTATGCCAAGCCCATATCTTCTTTAAGAATAATTCTTCCTCTTCAAGCCCACTTCTAGTTTATCCGGCTCTTGCAAACATCATTCTTTGCTGCCTTCCTGCGGGAGTCTTGACCGTTTCTTTGCTCTTTTCGCTCAACAATTCATCCAAGCTTTATTTAGTACCTAAAAATACAAAATTAATTAATACAAATATTTATTCTTGAAAACAATGAAAATACAGAATATGGGATAAAATGTAAAATTAATGCACAAAAGATGAGTTAAATGCCAAGAAAAATATATAGAAATATGCACTTTTTAGCACTCATCACACGTCTCAACACTAAGAAGAGGAAAGATGTGTTGAAGCAGCATGCCTGGAAACACAGTAGTGAGTGTTGAGGTATTTTCACGTCTTAACACTAAAAGGAAAACGTGTTGAGGAAGTTCGCCTGGTAACACAATGGCTAGTGTTGAGGAATTTGCACATCTCAACACTAAGAGGAAAGATGCGTTGAAGCAGCATCCCTGGCAACAGAGTAGTGAGTGTTGAGGAATTTACACGTCTCAACACTTAAGAGGAAAACGTGTTGAGGCAGTACGCCTGGCAACACAATGGTGAGTGTTGGGGAATTTGCACGTCTCAACACTAAGATATTTAAAATTTATTTGATAGGCCAAATAGATAAAAAAAAACATTTAGTTTAAGGGTAGTTACTTAGCTCTGTCTCCGCTAGGCATGTCCTTCGCGCATGATTGGGCTTTGGGTATATTAGGCTCTCCCGTGAGTAAGCGGTATCTGGCGTTAGTGATGACATCGGGATGATGACGGATTGATAGACGGACAAAAGTCCCAGGTCTTGATGGGACGAAAAATATCCGGTTGTAAAGAGAGCTTTTAACGAGGCTTACTTGTGTGTGGAACCTGCGAAAAAATGCTGCTACACTCTCTCCAGGCAATTGCGTCACATTTGCGAGTTGTCCATACGGCAACAAATAATCTGCATGATTGGACAGCTTGTTGGAGACCCTCTTAGGTATAGACATTGGCAGGGAACATACTCCTAGTTTCGCCTTGTTGCTATGTATCCATGAGCACCCCAGAACCGTATCATAATTCGGGTATTCCTTGAGAATATGAAGATTGGCATGTGTTAGGGCGTCTCCTATATCGATTTCGAGATTAATGTACCCATAGGGATCATAATCGGGCATTGAGCAACATCTTGCTTCGAAATTCCTGCAACTCTCAAAGTCTTGACGGTGACAATATTGAAATCAGAGTTCGCGTCAATCAGTATGCTTTCAAACTCGACACCTTTCAGGTGAGTAGTGGTTAGGATTCCCCAGTTTCATTTACCAGCCGTACTTTCCAAGAGATACTGGGATTTCAGGGTAAATTCTCCAATTGAAAACAATCGCATGCTCCATCATAGATTGCACGGTTTCGTGAACATAGTCCCCAGAAAGCATTAATGCACAACTCATCCAATTGATGTTAAGTCACATTTGGATTATGAACTTCTTGACATAATCATTCGGACGCTTGTTGTTTCGCTCCTTATGAGTTGTGTCCATGTCCTTCTGGGTTTTGGTAAGAACTTCTTGTCTCTCCATTAAATCGATAATGGTAATGGGAGGTTGGTCTCCTCTTTATCCTCCAGTCTCTCATCCTGATAGTGGAGTGGCAGCAGCTTTGTGACAACCGGGGGCGTCACACTTGAAAAAACATTGGGGGCGGCGGCAGTGGCTCTGGTGATCGGAGGTGTAATGCCTGAAGGAACACCTCTGGTGTTGGTGGTATAGTTTGCGGTGTCGTGGGTGTTGATCATGCTGACAGGTGGTACATTGATACCACTAGAAGGAACGTTGATACCAAGGGCGTTTTCAGCGTTAGGGACATCAGGATTTGTTGCTGACCCGGACCTGAGCTCTACCATATTGAAATTGGGATTGAAAAATGAAATTAAAAATTAGAAATTGATATTGAAACCGAGAGTTTAATCTCCCACTGTGGTCGTCAATTGTTTGTGGCTGAAAACTGTTTCTGCCGGTTTTGGTAAATTTGGGTGTGTTGATGAGAAACGAGCCTAAACTTTAAACAAATACACTGCACGGGAGTACTTTAGATTTGAGAGATCAATCTGTACAATCCTGGCCTAAACCAAGAAATGGTCGTTCCAGTCTTGCTTCGGTCACAAAGTGAAGGAGAATGGTTGTTCTTAGGCAAGGAAGCGAAGAAGGTGTTGAGACCAGAATGGTTAATTCTAAAGGTGTGGCTATTTTATGACTTATATCAGAATATGGAACTGGCTTGCGGAGTGTAAGCTATCAGTTCTTTGGTGTTTTCCTGGATACTTGTGTTGTTAACCCCAATCTTGTCGTCCGGTTGAAATAGGTAGAAACCTATTTATACAAGTCATAATTGAACGCACCCTGATCTCGTAGGAAGTGACAGTGGTTGATGATGGAAAAGTGGGGTAATGTATAATTGCCAGAAACCACGCTTCCACCATGAAGGAAACGGGTTCGTTTACACCCACTACTTCTTGCCGCCACTAACTGCCCTGTTTTCCTGACACTTTCTTATAATAGACGTGCTGCACGTCGCACGCTGTAAACCGCCAGACCAATACCTTGATAAGCATCCCCCAATTTGTGACATGTTTGATGTCTCGAGTATGGAAAAGTGCAGTAGATTTCTGAGTGTCTATTGTGTGCAAGACCTGACTATTCTGATTAATTGTACGCCAACTAAGTAGTAAGTAGCCATGTGTGGAAAGTCAAAGTCATGAGACTTGCCACAGGAGAATAGCGTGTGATGCTATTAGGCTTGTCTTGGCTGGTCGCCTAAAACTTTCCATAGGCCTGTCAATTCTGTGGCGAATTTGAACGACTGAGATTGTAATTCGGGAAAGAGGGTGGTCGTTGATTATGGCCACATTCCATTGGCATCTGATAATAACATAGTGGCACAATTGGCACCTGCCGGGGGAACGGTGGCACATTTAACGCATGCCAGTGGCACAGCGGCATGGTTAGCATATGCCAGTGGCATAGCGGCGTGAATAGCGCCTGACGTAGCTGTGGCAGCTATATTTTGGCATATTGGTGTTAGAACCAAATATGCCTTCGGCAACATTGGCTCCAGTTGCCATATCAAACTTAATGCCTTAGGGGGCATTATTTGGCTTGGTTGGCGTGACAACCTTATCTAAATTAGGGTTTGTCATATCGAAACCCTAATTAGCGCGTGTGGCATGTGGCCGCGGCAAGGTGACGTTCTTTATGCAAACGGTGCCATGGCCGCATTAAAGGAATTGTGGCAGAGCCACAATATGGGAACGACCACAGATGTAAGGATGGCCACAGGTGGCCATAACATGGCGCCGTTTTTAGGGTTTCCTGGACCCAGCATGGATCGTGGCATGTCGTGGGGCCAAAGTGGCGTACTTTGGGCCACGGCCAAAATTAGGGTTTCGACTAATGGCTATGAGTCAAAAGTCGTGTTTCGATCATAAAACCCTAATTGGAGCTTGTCATGGTGTTGGCCACGATCAAAAAGGTGAGTTAGCACGAAGGCGCGCTATTTATGGCATGTTAATACGTTTGACATGCTACTGCGGCAAAGAGATGTCATTGGAACGTTTGGCATATTTGGCATGCCAATCAACGTATTGGCGCGACATGGCACGTTTGGCATATTTGGCTTGCCAATCAGCGTATTGGCGCGACATGGCACGTTTGGCATGCCATTAGCATGCCAGTGCGATTTTTGGAAATCCAATTGGCATTGCGTCCATCCGGTGTAATTTGCCCCTTTTTAATACTATGGCGGGTTTAGAGCGACCTGATTGGTCGATAGGGAAGAGAGGGTCGGTCAAGAAGTATGGGGGCGTGGCCAGCTGCAAGTGGTGCCGACAAGCCTATGGCACGGCCACACCTCCCTTTGTTGTTGCTCCTATTTTCCGCGGATCCTCTTTTATTCCTTGTTTTATTTTCGTGAGTTATCCCAAAATTGATTTAACTGTGCATAGAGTTCTTTAAATTTATTAACGGAGAACAATATGCTTTCCTACTGAGTACTTTTATGCAAAGGTCTTAACCTTGATACTTCGGGAAATTCATGCTACTCTGCTGCGAGTGAATATTAATTATCATGCCATATCAATATTAAGGGTTCAGCCGGGGAACATAGCACAGAAAAGTATTCAGTGAGTCTTATATTAATGAATAATATAGGCAGGGTGCCGAAATTTACAGAATATCTGGGATTGTTGCTACATGCACCATTCTAGATAAATTTTATGTGAATATATTGAATTGCTCAATAAATGCTCCAGTGAAGAGGTTGGACGCTCATCACTTTACATGGACCTGTCTCTTTGCAGAATGACAACATATTAAATGCCAGGTTTTATAATTTTAGCCCTGACCTAAAAACCACCATCTACAGCTGTTTCGATCAATGTTTTTATGGTGATAACATGTTCCGCGACAGATCCTGTCAAGTCAGAATTACATCGAGTTTATCTCGGATAGTTGCTTTGTGGAAAACCGATCATGACGTCTATGAGTACCCATATTTGTTAGTTCTTCCGTTTGCGCCTCTTCATTTTTCTATCTATGATTTTCTCCTACATTCTTTCGTTATTTCCGGGGATTACTCCTTGGCTTCTTTCCAAGATGGTTACTCTAACCGTCAAACCCCTAATATCTCCGTCCTTCTTATGATTCTGATCTTCTTCTTGTGCCATGCTCTGTTCTTTCCAGTTATTGGGTTAGTTAATTCCGCAAAGATGACTTCTCCTATCTTCCATCTTTGACGGACTTGAAATGTGAATAAAAAAAAGTGGATTAGTTATAATGTAAGGATAAATGGATAAAAGGCTGTAAAATAAATCAAACATAAAACAATCGAACAAATAACTTTCTCCCGATTGCATAAGGTTAAGTCGAGTATTCTCATAATCAACGCCAAATGTAGTTTCTAAAAATCGAACAACCACAACCAAATAGAGATAAACTCACTACTAGGCTGAAACACAAGTAAAGAGAAAATAGAGGAAGAACTTGCAGTTCATTGATAGAACCTTCTAGTTAGGGTCTGATCTCTCAAGTCGAGATCCGATTAAAGGTCTTTGGATTCGGGGACAAAATAACATTTTATAAACTTGAGAGAGCATTTCTTCATGATCCGGTATTCCTCTAGAGATATTGCTACTGAGTTATATGCATTATAGAAAATTCCTAGACTTGGAGTTGGGCTTGACGCTTAAATTAGTGTTAGCCTTTTAGGCTTAGGAGAACATTTGGAATATGATATCCACGCCTCTCTATACTTCCATCGAAACTAAGTGGTTAAGAGGTGGCTTAGTTGTTAATCTAAGTATTTTATTGTCTTTTTGTGTCCTTCTTCTATTAAAACAAATTAAAACTAAAAGATTTTAGATTTAACTAGTAGAGTTCACATGCAACTGAGAAGCTAATGATGTTGGGTTTTTAATGAAGATGCTGACATGATTTAGAAAAATCCATGACTAGAGTACTGATGATAATACTTCTTAGTGAACCGATATATAATTTCATAAGCACGATGAACACCTCGAGAAAACTCGGTATACTGTTTGTGAACACGCAGATCAATGTCATCTGGTTATTCTCAAACAATGCGCGCAGACTCATGACAATACAGTAAATAGGCTGCGCTTGAAGGGAATGGATTGGTTATGTTGAATCCTTGACTCAGAGTTCTAATACTCTTCCTCGTCTCATGAACTACAATCAGTGTCCTTAGCTCATACAATAAGATAAATAGTGGACGAGGTATAAAATGTACGAACATGATATTCCATAAGTAACGAATTGCACATATAAAGTATAGTTGTATGAACATAGACGAAACGATTAACTTATATGATTCTCACTCAGATCTCTGTCTCCGGGATTGGGTTTTTCATTATATGTGTGAGGGTTACAGAAATAGTCGAATGACTTTGAGACCAATATAAACCTCAGGAGGAACCTCACTTACACTTTCTCTATCTCTCTCCTATTCTCTTCTCAATCTTTTTCTCCCCCCCCCCCCTCTTCACTTGGGAGAGGGGTATTTATAGGGTGGTTACGTGGGGTCCACTTCTGAAGCCCGTTATAACCTTATCCTCTTGTGTCTTGTGCCGCTTACGCAGAGGTCTTCGTGTTCTCGGTTCTCTCTGCGTGTTCCGTTTGAATATTCAGTGCTATCTGCGCTTCCTCCACAGGCTGACTGACACGTATGCTGTTTGACGGTATTTAATGAGGGTAGTTGAAATGTTTGTCCGCGGTAGACAGTTGTCCTCTGCCCCTGTCTTGTCTGCATCAGTCTGACTATCCCCAGACGTAGATCTTAGATCTTTATGGGGATATGATAAAGTGACTCTTGGGTTATCCTTCAGTGCTTCGCAGTGTTCTAGTGTTTCCGTCTTCCTCGATCCTCTACCGTTGGATATGGTGGGTGGCGACGCTATCTTGACAAGGCACTCTCTTGGCTGTCCACGTGTGATATCATATCTTGATGTTCTCAGCCGCATGTCCTCCACGCGTGTCTTTGTGGACACGTGGCGGAAGATGAAATGTGTACCTACAATTTGCTCCTTTTCATCCTACTGGACGGTTAGTCGAAGTGGGAAGAAAAAAAGTGTTACTCTCTTCATCTTCTCTTTATTATTTTCCTAGATTTTAGGGCACGTTCCCCACTATTTGGAATAACTTCTTCGTGGGGCGGTTTTATTTCTCTTTGTTACTCTCTTCATCTTCTCTTTATTATTTTCCTAGATTTTAGGGTACGTTCCCCACTATTTGAAATAACTTCTTCTTGGGTAGTGAGGCGGTTTTATTTCTCTTTGTATATATATATGAAAAGGAATATGAAAATTCTCTAGTCATAAATTTCATTCCTTCTCTTTCCTCAGAACTTTTGTTCTCTGCTTTTGTTTCCTTGTTATTAATTGTTGCTGCTGCTACTGTTGTTTTTGTCTTTGTTGCTGTTGTTGTTGTCGTTCCTTGGAGATTTTCTGCTGTTATTGTTGTTCCTCGAAGCTTTCTTTACGACCCTGATTTTTCCTTTATAGGTAAGTGGTTCTATTGTGTTTGATTATCTTTTGAAAAATATATTTGTTTTCTGTTGCTGCTATATGTGTTTGTGATGAAGAACATATATATAGATGTGTGTATGATTGCCCATGTTCGTCATTATAAACAGTAATGATATCTTCCTTCGTGCATGGTTGCCCCTATTTTTTATTTCCTCTTTTTATTTAGGTTTTGTTCTTATTTTCCGTATGGTTCATGATTATGAAGAACTAGATGAAATTGGGTTTTTTGATTTTCGTTTTGTATCCGCGGAAATCTGAAACTTGTTTGTGTACTACGCAAGCATGGCTGACCATCCGCGGGTTTCTTATCAAACTCCACCGCCTAGTCCGAGTAGATCTCCTCCGCGTAGGGATCCTGATGTTTCTCCGCCTGGTGGAGGTTCGTCTAAATCTTCCCAAGGTGATGCCCGCGTTCATAGGGTTTCGTCTTCTACTGGACAGAGGCGCTTAACTTCTAAGAGGGGTGAGTCGCATAGAGGGGATACGCAGAAGGGGGACCGGCCAAAAGAGGCTCCCGGTATGCCGTTTCTCGTCCCTTAGTTAATCCGCGTGATGATCCTAAGAGAACGCGGAATGTCCTACCTCTTCGCTCCGTGGCGCCTCCTTCCGCGTCTCATCAACATCCTCTACCTCCCCCTCCAGTTTCTCAACCCAAGGGGAGGTCTTCGAAAGAATTGGTTTCGAAGACTGATGCATCTAAGATTCATCTTAATAGAAAAGCTTCCGATAGAAACCCTTTGAAGGATTATGCGCCTGATCCCGTGGAGGAGGAGGATATTTCTCAGGAGATACGCAGCGTCGTTGTTGGGGAGAAGAAAGTGACCTTCAAATATATTGATCTGGAGGTTTTCAAGGAAAAGCATGGTCTTCAGCTATTTGATGTTCGTTTTTACGCTACTGATGATGATATTACTTATGAGATGATATCGACGTATAAGTTTGATGAATTTCATCTGCTGACCACGGTGGGGGCCTTTGAAGCGGGTCTTATGTTGCCTTTGTACAAGTCTGGGGATTCTTTTTATTATGATGTGCTGGCTGGTCGAGAGGGTTCTTCGAAGAACACACACTGTCGCTCTATTTACCAACTTCATGGGAATTATCTTCGTGCACTGAGGGAGTGTCATCTTCGGAGCAAAGGAGAGACAATGATGACTCTTTATGTTCCCAACCCTGAGGAAAGGGAATGGTATACGCCTGAGAATTTTAACAAGTCTTTCAGTGACTATGTTAACAGTAGGAATCGTAAACCGTGGAGTGTGAGTCTTCGGAATATTGCCGCTCCTCGTGGTGAGATCCACCTTCTGAGTGAAGTAAGTGGTGCTAAGGTGAAGTACGTCCCGGGTACAGAGAATTCTACTAACAAAATGGTGTTTCCTACTCGTGAGCGGATCAAGCGTGATCATGACTATGAATGGCACGCAACTGTTATTGAGGTTGTTGGTCCCTGGGCTTGGGGGTGGGTTCCAGGTCCGCAAGGATGGCGTCCTACCGCAGATAGCCAGATACGTACGGCTCCTCCTGCTCGTTATGGGAATTTCCGTCCTTGGCATTTGAATTTTGAGGGCATGAATTTCCAATATGCCCTCGATGTTGTTGATGGAGATGACGAAGAGAGTTCCGATGCTGATCTTCAGGCGAAGAATGCTGCGGTTGTCAAGGTAAGATTTCTATATGCCTTGTCCTTTAGTTGAGGCAGTTTTAATTCTTTTCAAAGTCAGGGATTTTTATTCTTGTGCCTTGTCTTTTTAGGCGACGAAGAAGAGGAGGATAAATCCCAAGCAGTCCACCACCGCAACAATCGAGGAGGCGGAGGTTTATGAAGAAGTTAACAGTCCTGTGACTGAGCTTGGCGAGGATGAAGATGTGTCTGACATAGAAGAGCGTACTGATACATCCCCTCCCGGTCATGATGATGATGAATTTGTTGAAGGGAATACTACCGCTGGTGGCAGCGGTATTGGTGGTGAGATTAATCCCGCAGGGTGTCATGATGCTGGTGCCGAAGCTAATCCTGCGGGTTGCAGTGATGCTGGTGATGATAGCACTGGCCTTGGTGATGAGGGTGCTGGTGGTGAAATTCCTGCTATGTCTCAGGAGTTTTCCTTTGGTCGGATTTATTCTGCGGAGGATGGTTTTGACATAAACGCTGCCCTGGGCCTGGCTTCTGAGTTCAACCTGCTTTCCCCCAACGATGATTGGGATGTGCTTGGTAATTCTAACAAGGTGGACGGGAAGGGTAAGGGAGTCGTGGATGCTAGTGATGTTCCAGAGGGGAGCGGTGCTAGAGACCTTCCAGATTTGGACGCGGAGTAGCCTCGAACTCTTCGGGTGCTAAATTCACGGACATGGGTAAGGCCTCGGTTGGGTCTTCTGGAGATGATTTTCCTCAGTCACTGATCCTGGAGGGTGATGATGCCATCTTAGCTTGGTTTAAGAAGAAGAACTTGATGTTCGTACCCAATCCAGCTCTGTGGTGGAGGGTGAGAAGAAATCTGATGCCTATACCCGTAAGATGATGCAATTGTCTCCCGAGGACCAGGTTGCAGTAGCGTGGGATAAGAATCTTCGGGCCTCGGAGGCTGCTCTAGTAGTCGACGCTCCCTCGACTGTTGCTGATATGATGGCGTTGGCTGGGTATCAGTATGGATTTCCCCAACAACGGATGTTAGAGGTGAGTTCTCTTATCATTTTGCCTGGTATCAGTTTTTAGCAATTTTTAGAGTCAGGGTGTTCTAATCTTCTGATTCGCAGATGATGAGGAGTGAGCATTGCAATCACATGTTGTACCAGTTTTTTAAGGCCAAATCCCTTAAGTTGGAGGCTAAGCTTCGTCTTCGGGAAGAGGAGCTTACTGCGGCTGAGACTGTCATCGCTGATAGGGATAGGGAGATATGTGAGTTGAAGAGTCTCCTCAAGGCTAAGGAGCAACAAGGCAAGGAGGAGAAGCTTCGTATGGATCTTGCTATGGTTCGTAGTGATTGGAGGAGGCCAAGAAGAATTCTTCGGCTGTTACAGGTTTGATTATCTGTTCTCTTCCTTGCTGTTGTCCTTTACCGTAATTAGTGTTCTGTCTGAGTCTCCCTCCCCCACCCTATCTTCAGTGGGTGGAGTTCCTGAGTTAGTATGGCTTCGGAAAGAGCGGCAGCGTAAATCTCGCATCGCAGAGTTGGTAGAGAAGATAAAGAGCGAGCTGATAAGTGGAATGCTCGTGCCGATGAACATAATGCTCTGGCAGAGAAGTGGCGGGTCAGACGAGTCCAAATGATTGATTTGCAGAACCAATATAACAATGATCGTCGTTTGTTTGATGGAACGTTGTTGTGGACGCGTGATAATCTTCGTGAATCCCGAGAACATGTCTCATCATTGGAAGCTAAAATCAATCTCTTGGAAGAAGAATTGCGTCAAGCTCGTTCTTCTCAGTCTTCTGATGTTAAAGATTACCTTCAGCGTCTTGCTAGGGAGAGAGATGACGCTAGGGCTGAGGCTGGTGCTTCAAAGCTTTAGCTGCGTCTAGGGCTGATGTGGTACGCCAAGCTGAGGCTGAGAGGAATCTTGAAGTAAATATGTATCGGCTCAACAAGGGTCTGGAGGGTTTAAACAATGAGGTCAATCATCTTCGTCACTTGGATTCAATGAAACAGGTAGAATTAGATGCGAGTCAGTACGCCCTTTCAACCCTTCAAGCGGATTATAAGAAGTTGTCAGATGAGTATGATTTTCTTGGTGAAGCCCGTGATGCTGTGTTAACGAATATGAAATAGCTTCGGCGAGAGTCGAAGGTATATGCTTATATTATCGAGTGTGATTCTGCAATTTCCTGGACCTAACCATCTGCGTTTTTCTTTTCCTTGCAGAGCTCCAGGGACAGCTTCGTACTGCAAATGAAGAGCTTGCGGAGGCTCAATCTCAATTAGTGCATCAGGAAAGTCAGATTAATTATCATAAAGGTTTAGCTACAGCAAGGGACGAGGCTGCCCAAGCCGCTTCGAAGGAAGTGAGTCGCCTTTCCTCGTTGTTGTCAAAGGCTGAGATGATGAATACTGTTATTGCGTACAAGGCTCGGTGTCAACTAGTGGAAGAGACCAACAAAATTCTGGATAGCATTGAGTATGATCTGAAGACCGAGCATGGCCTTATCAGGAGCTATCCGCGCCGTGAGAAACCCCTCCCCCTACATCTGGTTCTTCAGGCCCTTCCTCGGGTGGGAGCGTACCTTCAACGCGAAGGGGAAGATTGCTAAACCTGCTGGTGGGGTTGAACATCCAAGTAGATTTTTGTAGAGAGTTGATCTTTGTTGATTATGAGGCTTCGTGAGATTCCTTTTGTATTTTCTTGTTTCCGCGTACCATTGCCAAGCCTGTAATCAACTTTTAATGAATTGATAATTGTTATGGTTAATTTGGAATATAACTGACTGTAATCAGGGATAGTGAAGTGTTTGGGTGCGAACCCGAAGATATGTGTATCTTCGTGAACGTCTTGAGACCTGTCACCCCGCTGGCTAATCCTGGGCAGAGGATTCCCAGACGGTGGGGGTCGGGGCAGCGTTCTAGGATATGAGTTGTTTGGAATGTACGTTCATTCCGTCGACCCGCTGCCATAAGTGTAAGTGAAGTGTTTGAGTGCGAACCCGAAGATATGTGTATCTTCGTGAACGTCTTGAGACCTGTCACCCCGCTGGCTAATCCTGGGCCAGAGGATTCCCAGACGGTGGGGGTCGGGGCAGCGTTCTAGGATATGAGTTGTTTGGAATGTATGTTCATTCCGTCAACCCGCTGCCATAAGATTGGTTGGGTATCTCTTTCTGCTGGATGCCTTCCCCATGGTCCTACACTTATAGACGCTGATAGGGGAGTCCCGAGAGATTGTAGGTGACTACTTTCCCCAAGTAAAATAGAACAATTAACACCAGTGTTTACGTGGTTCGACAGCAGAGTGTCTACGTCCACGGGTGAAAGAGGGTTAAAGTGTCTATTCAGTTTGTTGAGTTACATTTAAAGAATTCCATTGATGGAACCTCTGAGGTAGCAAATAGTAAAAAACAGGAGGATGAAGTATTGACGCGAGGCTGTATTTACAGGTGTAGGGTTCTCGTGAGGTGTTATATTTACACGCAGTCGTCTTGTTACTATGTTGCTCCATGTATTGACTATTTTTTGCCAAAAGTTTGCTTGATTGATAGGTTGAGGTTTGCTATTCCTCTCTCAGAGATAGAAACATGTCGATCGCAAGCGTCGTTTCTTCTTCTGGCGCTCTTCACGTAGATGCAGGTCTGCGTTGCCCTCTACGGGTAGTATGGCTTGAGATATTTTGCATTCCATGGGTGTTTGAGGATCTCCCCTTTTAGGTTGCGCAGATAATAAGACCCATTTCCTGCAACATCATGTATGACGAAGGGTCCCCCCCATGTTGGTGCTAATTTCCCCACTTCTTTTCTCGTTGGTATTGGGGAATGGTCCTCAGCACATACTGCCCTTCTACGAAATTTCTAAGCTTAACCCTCTTATTATACTCCCTTGCTAGTTTCCTTTGATAGTTTTCCTTTTTTGTAGTGCTGCCTCCTCCTCTCTTCTAGATCATCCAACCTTTCCAACATCATGTCCGCTGTGAGGTTCTTTTCCCATGCTTCAGTCTTCGTAGTTGGCATGATTATTTCTGTTGGGATAATAGCTTCGGCTCCATAGGTGAGTAAGAATGGGGATTCTCCCGTGGCTGATCTTCGAGTTGTCCTATAAGCCCACAAAACGTTGTGTAGTTGCTCACACCAACGCTTCTTGTATTCGTCCAACTGCTTTTTGAGGATGAGTGCGAGGGTTTTGTTTGTGGCTTCTGCCTGACCATTGCTTTGAGGGTAAATTGGTGTTGACTTGTTCTTTCGAATTTTGAAAGTATCGAAGAGTAAGTCGATGTTTTTCCCTGGAATTGCTTGCCATTGTCAGATACAATCTCAGCTGGTATGCCAAACCTGCAAATGATGTTTTGAAAAATGAATGTGAAGACATCTGCGTCTCGAATCCTTGCCAGGGCTTTAGCCTCTACCCATTTGCTGAAATAGTCCGTGGCCACTATCAAGAATCTTCTCTTCCCTGATCCTTCGATTAGGGGACCCACGATGTCTATGCCCCATTTTGAGAATGGCCAAGGGCTGTCTACTGGGTTTAACATTGTTGCTGGTGCGTGGTTTTTTTGGCGAAACGCTGGCATTCTTCGCATCTTCGTGACATTCTTGCAGCGTCTCGTATCATTGTTGGCCAGTAATATCCTTGAGTTTTCGCCTTATCTGCTAGGGATCTCATTCCGCTGTGATTGCCTGCGTCGCCGCGGTGTATGTCTTTCAAAATCAAATGTCCTTCGGATCTGGATAGGCAACGTAATAATGGTCCGAGAAAAGATTTTTTGTACAAAATTTCTTTTCTCAGATCATATCTTCCTGCCTTTGACTGTATTTTTCTGGCTTGCTTTAGATCTGAGGGTAGAATTCTTTCTTTTAGGAAAAGATGAATCTCAGATCTCCAATCTTCTTCTTTGCTGAAGTCTTCATCTTGATCTGCCTTAGCCATGATGTCGTCTTCTTGGAAATCATCCGCGATGAATTCTCCCACGTCATCATCTGCATATCTTCTTCTGCGTGGTTCCTCTGCTGTGCAGCGCAGAGTTCTTGAATATCAATTGAAGGCTCGTAAATCCTGGTTACTTTGATTGCTTTGACGTCCTCGTTTCTGAGCATCGATGATATGTAGGCCAGGGCATCCGCGTGCCTGAGTTCCTTCCTTGCCAGGTGTCGGAATTTGATGTTTGGGATTTGTGATGCCAGTGTTTGCACCAATTCCATGTATGCTGACAATGTTCTGTCATAAACATTATATTGCAACCCTATTTGTCGGATGACAGCTGTGAATCGCTTGTCAGACGCACGTCAGTTATGCCCATTTCTATTATCAACTGAAGGGCATGCACCACTGCTTCATATTCAACTATGTTGTTGGTATGCCCCTTGAATTCTAACCTGAAAGCATGTATGATCCTGTCTCCTGTTGGGGTGGTGATTACGATGCCTATCCCCGCCCCTTCTTTATTTTTCGACCCATCTACGAAGACTTCCCATTGCCTAGGATTTTTTGGTTCCAAGATGTCTATAGGGTCTTTACCTTCGTCCATCTCTGGTAGTCCTGCTGCCTTTCGTCCTTCGATGATGACTTCTTCGCAGTTATCCAATGGTAAGTCTGCTAGGAAATCTGCTAATACTTGTGACTTCTGAGAGTGCTGTAGTTCATGGATGATATTGAATTGATCTAGGTGAGTATTCCATTTTGCAATTCTGCCTACTTTTCCTGCGTTTTTAAGGACTGCTTCTAGCGGAGCTTTGCATGGGACGCGGACGTAGTGAGTCAAAAAGTAAGTTCTGAGTTTCAGGGTTGCCCATACTAACGCCAAGATGAGCTGCTCGGTATTCGTGTAGTTTCTTTCTGCTGCGTTCAGAGTCTTGCTGATGTAATAGATGGGCTGCTCTATCTTCGTGTTGGTTTTAACCAATACTGCGCTGACTGCATCTTCTGTTGCTGCTATGTATAGTGCCAACACTTCATCGGGGTCTGGTTTTTGTAATATAGGGATCTCAGCCAGGTGTTCTTTGATATTTCGAAAAGATTCCTCGCACTCTGCCGTCCATTCGAATTTGCTTCCTTTTTTGAGAATGTTAAAAAAGTGCTTACATCTGTCTGAGGACCTGGATATGAACCTCCCCAGCGCAACCAGCGAACCATTGAGTTTCTGAACCTCTTTTAAATTCTTTGGGGATGGCATTCTTACGATGGCTTCAATTTTAGCGGGATCGACTTCAATGCCCCTCTTCGTCACCAAATATCCGAGGAACTTTCCGGAAGTGACACCAAAAGTGCACTTCTCTGGGTTTACCTTCATGTTGTGCACTGTCATTGCTTGGAAAATATCTTTTAGGTCTTGGTGATGATCTTTGCGCAGCTTGCTTTTAACGAGCATATCATCCACATATACTTCCAGCGTACTTCCAATCCATGGTTTGAAAATTGCATCCACCATTCTTTGGTAGGTTTCCCCTGCGTTTCGCAATCCAAAGGGCATTCTTACATAGATAGAGGTGTGGTGTATATAGAATGTTGTATGTTGTTGATCTTCTTCTGCTAGGAATAATTGATTGTATCCAGAGTATCCATCCATGAATGACATTTCTTCGTATCCTTCAACTGCCTCAACAAGTTGGTCAATGCTTGGCAGTGGATAGCTATCTTTAGGGCAAGCCTTATTGAGGTTGGTGAAGTCGATGCATATCCTTACTCCGCCATTTTTCTTCGGTACGATGACCATGTTAGAGATCCATGTTGGGTACTTAACTTCTTTGATGAATCCTGCGTCCAGTAGTTTGCGGAGTTCCACTTCAACTGCTCGATGGTATTCTGGAGCTACTTTGCGCACCTTCTGCCTAAAAGGGGGGGGGGTACCTGGTTTTATTCGAAGTTCGTGATGAACTAACTTTGGGTCAATTCCCGGCATGTCCCCTAATTTCCAAGCAAAGATGTCCGCGTATTCCTTTAGAAGTTTGATTAGCGCGGCTTCTCTTTCTTCATCCATCAAGGTGCCTATTCTGATAATCTTCGGATTTCCCTCAGTACCTATGTTGATTTCTTTAGCTGCTTCGACAGGCGTAAACGTGGGTTTTGGTTCCCCCAAGAGAGGAACATTCTTTGATTGCTATTTGGTGTGCTCTCCGTCTTCTTTTGTCGCGGAGGTGCTGGCTTCTGCGCTGCCAGTGGTGCTCACGTTCAGAAGGCTTTTTCCGGAGATTTCTTCCAGATATGTATCTATGGTTATTTCCTTATTTTTGGCTCTTCGGGACTGGTGGTTTTCTTCCCGCTCGTTATTGATCTGATTCTGTAAGGTCTGACATTCCCGCGCAGTTACTTGGTCTCCTTTAATTTCCATGACTCCCTGGGGTGTTGGGAATCTGAGATATTGATGGTAGTTGCCGCTACTCCTTTGAGCTTGTGAACCCATCTTCTTCCGATGATGGCGTTGTAAGGTGAAGGTGCATCTACGACGCTGAATCGAGTGTCCACTTTCATGGGCCCTGCGTCTACTTGTAAGACAATGTCCCCTAGGGGCTTTGTAGCGCCGTTGAATCCGTAGATGGTGTAGTAAGATGACAGCAGTTGCTCGTCGTTGAGTTCCATACGTTTGAACGTGTCATAGAACAGGACGTTGACTGAGCTTCCTCCATCGATGAGAATTTTCTTGACATTGCACCCTGCTATTGGGAGTGTGAGGACTAGAGGATCATTATGGTCTTCCATGTCTTCTTCCACATCGTCTGCGTCGAAGGTCATGGGCGCGTCCATCCATTGTTCGTGCTCGTTTACCTCTTTCCCATCGATCTTATAAAGCTCACAATAATCTTCGAATTGTTTTCTCAATCTCTTCCCAATCTGGGCGGTTAGGGATGGTCCTTGAATCTCTGAACATGAAATCGTGTTGAGGGTGCGGTTGCCTTCTGGTAATTGAACCTGCTTGCCTCTCTTGGTTCTATCTTCGTTATCAATCTTCCGTATATATTGCTTCAGGTCTCCTGCGTCGATTAGTTTTTGAATCATTATCTTGAGATTTTTGCACTTTTCTGTTTGATGACCGTTGAAACAGTGGTATTCACAGTATTCCTTGGATTTTTCTGATCTAGGAGGTGCTTTCCCTTGGACCATGGCCAATCGAAGTTCTCCCTCCCTTTGATCTCTCTCAGGATGCGCGAATAACTGGTATTCAGCTTGGTATAGACTTGATCTTCAAATTTTCGATCATCTCTTCGTCTATCATCCCTTCGTTCTTTCCTTTCTGCGTTGGGATGCTCTTCTGTGATTCCTCTTTTGGACCCGCTGGCTTGATCCACGGAATTTGTGCGTGTGGGACGTTGAGTATGAGCTCTGGGATTTTCACGCTGAATTTCTTCTAACCTTGCATGCTTTTCTGATTATCCGGAGATCTCCTTCGGTGGTAGGGATGGTCCCGTGGATCTCCACAAACAAAGGACTCATCCTGTCCATCCCCCATTTGTAGCAGTTGATACTAACCACAGGATCTACGTTGCCAATAGCTTGGAAAATCTTGTGCCATCTATCAGTATATTCTCTGATGGTCTCTTTGTATTTCATCTCCAGCGAGAATAGCTTGTCCATGCCGGTATTGACAACCTTGTTGTACATGTATGTTGCTAGAAATTTTTCTGTGAGTTGGTCGTAGGAATCGATGGAGTTTGACGGCAGGTTATCGAACCATGATAACGCGGACCCTTTTAGACTTGATGGGAAGTATCTGCACAGTATGGAGTCTTCATTATCCCAACGGGCCATCATTCGATTATAATATCGAAGATGAGCCGCAGGATCAGCTGACCCGTCATAGCAATCGAAAGCAGGAACCGAACATTTCTGCGGTATGGAAGCCCTGGCCAAGTGTGGCGTCAGCGGGGTAGTGTTTGCTTCCTTCATCACTTGCTCTAGTCTTCCGCCTCCCTGCCTAGTTTTTAGCTCCTTGATTTCTGCCAGCATCAGCACGCAGATTTTCCATTGCGATCTGGTGCTCTTCACGAATGGTAGATTTTGCTCTTAGGAGGGTGGTACCGTCGTAGTAGTCCGAGTTCTCGGGATTGTACTCAGGGTCTGATCTTTGGCTGCTCCTTGCTCCTCTTCGGTTCAATGGAATCGGGTTGTTTGCGATCACCATTCTTCTATCTTGATTAGGTGCTACAGCCTTGGAGTTAGCTTCGTCGCGTTGGTTTTCTACCTCTGCGCTATGAATGATTCTTTCCTTGAGTGTTTGGTTCTCTTGTGCTAATATCGCCACAGCATCTGCGTATGCCTTCTGGTTCTTCCTTAATTCTGCCAGCTCGGCCATCATCTGAGCGGAATGATTTGACCCTTGATTTGGTGTTCCTGCCCGCAATCGCTCATCGGCGGCTATGGTCTGTTCCTCATCCAAGATCTGTATTACTGGCTCTGGTGGATCTAACCGTGCACCCTGGGACCCCGACGGTTGTTGTGAGGGTTGACCTGCTATTAGAAGCGGTTGCTTGGTCGGAAAAGGTATGTTCTGTTCGTTGGTTAAGGGCATCCCACAGAGGGGTTGTTGTATTCCTGACTCTGCTACGACTTCATGATGTTCCTGTAGTTGAGCATTGGTTATTCTGGGAGCTCCAACCTTGGATCCGCCAACTCTTGAAGCTCCTGCTTTGGCTGCCGCGACATTTACTGCGTTTGCTGCGATGATGTTGGCATTGATGGGGGCCGTGCTTTCCGCATTATCCTGTCCCCTATCCGCTGCCTTCAGCTTTTCACCTCTCTGCTTACTCCTAGTTACCACTGGGGTTGTCCTTGGCATCTCTTTTGACGAAGCTTTTTCCTTCCCGATATCTTTGCTTTTCTCCATCTTTTAATATTTCCCTGAAAAAGAAAAAAAAATCACGAAGACAATGGGTCCCACGTGATATCTATTAGCGTTTTGAGTTCTCAAAGGTGTAAAATCTTGAAGATACGAAAGGCACCCATCTATGTAGATGACCGCAGATCTGTTCGAAGTTTTGATTTTCAAGGACGTGAAAACTTAGAAAATGCATGAAAAATCAGATCTACTTAGATAAAGCGGATCTGTTCATAATTTTAGTTTTCAAAGGTGTGAAAACTTAGAAAATGCATGAAGAATCAGATCTACTTAGATAAACGCGGATCTGTTCATAATTTTGGTTTTTGAAATCATGAACGGAAAAAACCGTAGTGTTCCATACATCGTTATTTTCAGAAGACGAAGCCTGAAACAAGTCACAGGAGAAGATAAATATATTACCGGGATGAAAGTCCCTGTTTCTAGCGCCAGATTGTGAACACGCAGATCAATGTCATCTGGTTATTCTCAAACAATGCGCGCAGACTCATGACAATACAGTAAATAGGCTGCACCTGAAGGGAATGGATTGGTTATGTTGAATCCTTGACTCAGAGTTCTAATACTCTTCCTCGTCTCATCAACTAAAATCACTGTCCTTAACTCATACAATAAGATAAATAGTGGACGAGGTATAAAATGTACGAACATGATATGTCATAAGTAACGAATTGCACATATAAAGTATAGATGTATGAACATAGACGAAACGATTAACTTATATGATTATCACTCAGATCTCTGTTTCCGGGATTGGTTTTTTCATTATATGTGTGAGGGTTACAGAAATAGTCGAATGACTTTCAAACCAATATAAACCTGCGTAGCAGGAGGAACCTCACTTACACTTTCTCTATCTCTCTCCTATTCTCTTCTCAATCTTTTTCTCCCCCCCTCTCTTCATTTGGGAGAGGGGTATTTATAGGGTGGTTACGTGGGGTCCACTTCTGAAGCCCGTTATAACCTTATCCTCTTGTGTCTTGTGCCGCTTACGCAGAGGTCTTCGTGTTCTCGGTTCTCTCTGCGTGTTCCGTTTGAATATTCAGTGCTATCCGCGCTTCCTCCACAGGCTGACTGACACGTATGTTGTTTGAGGGTATTTAATGCGGGTAGTTGAGATGTCTGTCCGCGGTAGACAGCTGTCCTCTGCCCCTGCTTTGTCTGCGTCAGTTTGACTATCCCCAGACGTAGATCTTAGATCTTTATGGGGATAGGATAAAGTGACTTTTGGGTTATCCTTCAGTGCTTCGCAGTGTTCTAGTGTTTCCGTCTTCCTCGATCCTCTACCGTTGGATCTGGTCGGTGGCGACGCTATCTTGACGAGGCGCGTCTCTTGGCTGTGCACGTGTGATATCATATCTTGATGTTCTCAGCCGCATATCCTCCACGTGTGTCTTTGTGGACACGTGGCGGAAGATGGAATGTGTACCTACACTATTCTTGGTTTAAACATTTTTTCTAACAAATTTTCGAACAAAAATAGAGTCGTAGTAGGAAATACTCCTAACATAACTATAAAACTTCTCAAAACTAAGTGCATACCTATTTGTTTAGAAATCATCATAGCCTTCACTTGTATTTCCTGATATGACATTCCACATTTAATCGGTCATAACTCATTCAACAACAATGATTCAGCATGGACATATTGCAGCTCTACGAAAACTTCATTGGATGAGTGATAATTCACAAGAAGAAACTAAAGTCTAAGATGTGCGTAATTGAGCTCAAAATGAAAGGCATCAAACTTAAAAAATAAGGTGTAACTTGAATTACTATAAGAGTTTTTAGTTAAGTAAACCTTATGACCTTCAATTTCATCGTCAAATTCTGCACTTTATGTTTCGTCAATCATACCTCATTGAATAATGATCAAGAATGAAAAAATTATAACCAACTAGAAATGTCACTGGATGAACTATAATTCAAAAGAGAATCCAAACTACCTAAAAGTCATTTTTTAAAGTGTCCATAATTGATGTCAAAATTAAGGTAGCAAACACTGCATATAAGGTGTAATTTTCACTCAGTTTGAGCTTAATTATCGATATTGTAGATTTTAGTTTCTTCTTATGTACCTGAAGTTCATCCAATGACGTCCTTAAAAATATATAGTTTCCCCATTTGGGGTAATTATGAAATAACTTATGATTCATTGAACGTAGGGAGCAAAATTTGAAAATAAAACTCAAGGTTTTATGGTTTATTCACAAAAAAATATTTTTTCTGCTTTTAAAAATCATTCTGCAATTGCGTGCTCAAACTAATTTCCAACTGTTCTACTTCCTTTTCTATTTCTGGAGTGACACCCAAACAGGTTATAAAAGCTTGTTTGTATGCATATCCAGAAGTAACTTTTCGACTTTTAGAAAACAAAAAACAAAAAATTAATTTTGGTGTAAAATTTCGTAGTGACTTCTAGAAATAAGAAAGTCAAATTCTTGTGAAAGACTCCTGCTAGTATCCAAACGCTCCATAAATAACTCATGCAGTCCCTAAAGTTTTTGAGCAGCTCGGTGGAAGAACAACTCTAAAGAGGTAGGCTAGACCCACCCACCCCATATATTAGTTTGAGCTTACAACACTACAATTGGCGCGCATGATAGCAGCAGCCGAAGACCATCTCGGGTTATTCTATTTTCCTTCTCCCGCCAAATAAAACACCTGAAAGAAGAGACCAACTAGAAGTTCATATCTGAGAAAATAAATCAACCATCATTGGCATTATATGGACCAAACTGCCAAAATCATTAAAGCTCTGAAAAACAACCCAACAAATCCATCACTCTCATGGAAACTCTTCAAATACCTAATCTCATCTCCTTCTTCCATCAAATCTTCATTTCATTTTGTAGTACCAACCATCACCCAAATCCTTATTCGTGCCGAAATGTTTCAAGAAATGGATCAATTACATAAACTCCTTCTCCATCTACCTCCCGATATATGCCGGCTATCTCTTATTTCTCTTACCCAAACAACAGCTAAATCTGGTCTGTTAAATAAAGCTTTATCTCAATTTCAATCTCTTAGAAGGAATTTTCCAACTGAACCACCTTCAATACGTTTGTACAATGTACTTATTGAATCTTCGGTTAAGTTAAATCAATCAGGAAATGTTTCTGACTTCTATAAAGATATGCTTGTTGCTGGGGTTCCTCCGGAAACTTATACTTTTAATCTTTTGATTTCCTTATTCTGTGATTTGGGTCGTATGGAAGATGCCCATAACTTGTTTGATAAAATGTCTCTAAAGTATTGTAAGCCAAATGAGTATAGTTTTGGGATTTTGATTGGTGGCTATTGTAAAGAGGGTCTTGGTATTAAAGCAATGCAGCTTTTCAATGACATGAGGAATTCTGGGTGTTCGCCGAATAGGGTAATATATAACACTTTAGTTTCTTGCTTTTGTAGGGAGGGTAATATCGAGGAAGCGAATAGATTGGAAGAGAGTATGATAAAGGATGGTATATTACCTGATGTTGTTACTTACAATTCAAAGATTTCTGCTCTTTGTAGTATGGCAAAGGTTATTGAAGCTTCTAGATTATTTCTAGATATGCAAAAGAAGGATGAGTTGGGGTTGCCTGAACCTAATATCATCACGTTTAATATTATGCTCGAAGGGTTTTATAAGGTAAGGATGTTGCTGGAAGCCGAGGACTTAGTTGAGACTATGAAAAGAGATGGTATTTTCACAAAATTGGAAAGTTACAACATCTGGTTGTCAGGTTTGGTGAGGAATGGAAAGTTATTAGAAGCAAGGCTGGTGCTGAAAGATATGTTTGAGACAGGCATCACACCAAATATATACTCCTATAACATCCTGATTGACGGATTATGCAAAGAGGGTCTTGTCTCTGATGCAAGATCGGTTATGGATTTGATGAGAAACAATGAGATTTCACCAGACACGGTTACTTATAGTGCTTTACTACATGGTCATTGCACTAAAGGGAAAATATTAGGAGCTAATAGTGTATTAAACGAGATGGTGCAGTATGGGTGTTTTCCTAACTCCTTCACTTGCAATATCTTGTTACAGAGTCTGTGGAGAGAAGGTAGGATCTCAGAAGCAGAGACATTGCTGCAGAGGATGTACGAAAGAGGACACTGTTTAGATACAGTGACTTGCAATATCGTGGTCGATGGTCTATGCAAAAATGAGAAGTTAGATGAGGCAATTATGATTGCAGATGGAATGTGGACCCGTGGAAGTGCTGCCCTTGGTGATCTTGGAAACTCAATTTTTGGGTTAGTAGATAATACTAATAATGGGAAGAAATGTGTTCCTGACTTGATCACATATTCCACCTTAATTAATGGGTTGTGCAAGGTTGGGAGGTTAGATGAAGCTAAAAAGAAGTTTGTTGAGATGAAGGCTAAGAATGTGAGTCCTGATTCAGTTATCTACGAGACTTTTATACACGGCTTCTGCAATCAGGGAAAGATCTCATCTGCAGTTAGGGTTCTAAGGGACATGGAGAAGAAGGGATGCAAACCTAGTATTCAGACCTACAATTCTTTGATCTCAGGCTTTAGTAGCGAACAAAAGACAGATGCAATCTATGATCTCATGAAGGAAATGGAAATGAAAGGAATTTCTCCTGATGTCTTCACTTATAATAACTTGATTAGCTCTCTGTGCAAAGGAGGAAGAGCAACTGATGCTACTTCAGTCCTGGACAAAATGTTGAAGAATCGTATCTTTCCTAATGTGTCTTCTTTTAAGTTATTGATCAGTGCTCTTTGTAAGACTCGCTATTATAGAGAAGCTCAGGAAGTATTTGATGTTGGTTTGAGTATTTGTGGTCATAAGGAAGCTCTTTATGGATTAATAGTTAACGAGTTACTTGCTGGTAAAGAACTTTCAGAAGCCAAGGGGATACTCGAGTCTGCAATAGATAGAGGCTTTGATGTTGAGGTCTTCTCATACAGAGATCTGATTAAGGAGCTCTGCAAGGAAGGCCAATTCAGGGAGGCCCGTAAGATACTTGATAAGCTGATTGAGAAAGGTTATGACTTTGACCCTGCATCATTTATCCCAGTAATTGATGGATTGGGTAAGGAAGGAAACAAACGCGAGGCTGATGAACTTGCAAAGACTATGATGGGGATGGATTCAGAAGGAAGGAAGGATAGGAAATTATATCAGAAAGGATTTAATGAGAAGAAATTGAACATTAGGAAGCTCAGGAAAGATGGTTACGGTGGGAATCAATGGCACACACTATTGCACAGGTATAGTGGTTTAGTAACTCTTCCTTGCATCAGCATCTCGAGGCCCTCTTTGTTATCTGTTTTTGTTTAGTTAACATTGGATGATTCACCCTTTTAAACTGTTCGAGTAACAACGACATTAGTTATTCACAACTCAGGGAAACTGGGTTGGAGAATAAATAGGTTCTGCCTCATGCTTTAACCGTATGGAAGCTACCTCAGCCCCCTGTTAATATTGTCTTTGTATTTCCTTTTAAGTGTTTCTTATTCTCTTTTGCAGAGATGATGGGAGTCGACTCGCAGTGAGAGTTCTTAAGCGGGTACAAAAAGGTTGGGGCCAAGGAAGCATATCAAATGTGCAACCACAGAAGAAAGAATTTCTCGACTACTGGGAGGATACTTAACCATTGAAATGACCCTGGATAATAACTCAAGAAATTTATAAAGATTTGGTCCAAAATGGTAAAAACGAGATTGAGACCATGATGAGAAAGATAAAAGAATCTTCAATCTTAGGCTTTTGATACTAAGCATTTGTTCCTAGCATGCTTTAACTGACACCAGTCTAAAACTTGTGTTATCAGTACAATTTCCTAAGGTTTCAAGGGAGATGAAGCATTTGCATGTATTGCTTATAAGAGAATCATCTCATCTGCTACCATTTTGAAGTCAACAACACAGGTTCTTCTTTGACAATGAATAGTCACTCAAAAGGTACCTTTTACACTATTATCCAGACTTTAGCTTTTTGTTTGTTTTGTTTTGTAAGTCTGTACAATCTTATTTTGTATGTTCCTGCTTATGAAGTATGAGACTGATGAGAAATTCGGCACTGTCATACAGCAAAACAAGTCAGATATGTTTATTCCCCCATCGCAGAAATCCAATGCTCTTGAAGATACCATGGATGCGTCACCATCACCAATGTACTTGGTCTTGAGCCTTGTCACTATTCCAGTTTGTGTTCATTGCCTAATAATCACTAATATGTAATTTATTTTCAGCAAATGAAGTCAAAGGTCAATCTGAGCAAAATCAACACCAGCGATGCAGTGAGCTGGTGAAATGAAGAATTTTCATTATCTCTGTTCTGTTACAGTAAGGCGGTAAGCCTGAATTTTCATTATCTCTATTTTTTTGTTCAGAAATGATAGTGGCTTTTCTTATTCTTGAAATCTCCTCTCGGACATCGTTGTTTAGAGTGAAACATATGTGTTGTCCACCTCAATGGATGAACCTGAATGATCTCATTTTTTTTTTAAAACAAAAGAAACGGAAAAAAATAACCTAAATGGTCATTTTAATTGTTTACGCTAAGTAGATGTCTACATAGATTTGATGAACTGCAGTGTGTCTCAAAAATAGCAGACTTAGCGATCAATGTAGTGTCCTTGAGGGAAATCACATTTAAAATATTAAATGATTAAGATTAGTTTCGATCATTTAATGCAACAAAAACATTCAAGAGGACCTAAGAGAGAACCAGCTTAGATCAAGCATTATAGTATGAAATAATTTTCAGTAATTGCTCCATACACAATCGAGGATCAAAGATAGGAGGGGGCAAAAGATGTGGCATTGTCCTAATTCTGAAATTTTATAAACCTAAAGTCATATCCTAATTGCTAGATGATTCGTGTCAAGAACCCAGGAAGCCCTAAATTTAAGGGAGCATCTACCAGTCAATAAGGTGTGGTTCCAGCTGCCATGTCGGAAATGCGTGCTGCATGTGAGTCACCAAGTGTTTCCGATCCCGACTGGAAAAAAAAAAACTCAACATACTTGCCTTTTGGAAACCTAAATGTAGCAAGTTTGAAAGACTCTTTCCTGAATTGGTATACTTTTGTTTAAGTGGAAGATTACTATCTTTGCACAGTTGATACTTTCTTCTTCCTCTTTTTTTTTAGATAAGATAAGATTAATCTTTAATTATCTATCTAAGAGAGTTTAAGATTGCTTAGCTGCTATTTTGACTAGGCCAGTTTTCGTGGCAATAACTCAGACGGCCTTATCTTGATCACTACTTTAATTTCTAATAATTTGGAAGCATAAACGGATTAGGAACAAGCTGCTCGAAGTAAAATGTGGTAGATGTCTGGTCACTCTGGTGTAGATCGAGAGCACTTTCAGTTTTGGTCTACGGTGGGATTTTGATTGATTGGTGGCTTGCAAAAGAAGACATCTTAAGACTGGAATTTACTTTTCTTCAAAATCATAAAAAAGAAACAGAGGCCAGATTAATATTCTATTCCCACCACTATACTAGATAATATTCTGGTAATAATTGGTTAGTTTCTTCTTTACAAGTGACACCAGTTGACATGCTTTCCCATTTTCAGTTGAGAATTTTTTTTCTGTAAATAGCTGGTTGGATGGAATTAGCATCTAAATTATTTAAGAAAATAAAAAAAAAATCCACTTATGTTACGTGTACCTATTGGTTCAAATTATTTATCCATGTATGGCAATATTTTTAACTGGCTGAGTGAAATATATTTTTCCTTGGATGCACCTGTTTTATGACACAAGGGCCAATATGCTGGATAGTCTGAATAAGGGAGACCAAGCAGCTACATGAAACTTTACCAAAAATAGTCGGTAGATTCCCAATGATTAATGAGTGTCCTGACTACCTAATGATACTGATATGCAGGATAAGAAGATGGTCTAAGAAATCCAAATATGTTCAAGCAGAAAAGGTGTAAGCAAGGGTGCGTGAGAAAAGAAGAAACTGGTTTTGAACTAGTAAAGAAAGTGAAAAGCACCAGACATTTCTTCTATAAAAGCTGTGAAACTAGGGGTGTGGCCTTGTCCTTTCTCCTCCATTGTCATCCCACTTTCTAAAGATCAGAGAGATATGAATGATCAGATTACACAGGAGAGGAAACCTCATGCTGTTTTCATATCATTTCCAGCACAAGGCCATGTAGGTCCTATGATGATATTAGCCAAACTTCTTCATCGTAGAGGCTTTCATATAACCTTTGTGAATACAGAATTCAATCATCAACGTTTAATAAACTCTAGAGGACCTGATTCTGTTAAAGGTTTACCAGATTTTCGTTTCGAAACAATTCCTGATGGTCTTCCATTACCGGCCGATTTGAATGCAACCCAAGACATTCCATCTCTCTTCCACTCTATTAGGAACTATATGATGTTACCATTTCTTAACCTTATCAAGAAACTCAACAACAAGAGCAATCTGTCATCCTTTTCTTCCGATGACAAAATACCTCCTGTTACATGCATAGTTTCGGATGGGGTCATTAGTTTTCCTCTCAAAGTTGGTAAAGAACTTGGAATACCGGTAGTTCTGTTCTGGACTGCTAGTGCATGTGGACTCATGGGTTATTTGAGTTTCCCTCAACTCGTACAGAGAGGTCTTGTTCCACTGAAAGGTAATAGTTCATATTATTTTACAAAAATTTCAGCTATCAAACTAGGAGCTACATGAGTGTTAGATATTTACAAGTGTTGTATAAAAATCATCCCGTTTAACATAAGCCCTTAGTAGTGTCTCAGATAGTCTAATTTGTGGCAGACTGAACTCTGAAGTATGCTAATTATCAAATAACAGTATGTGCATGTAATTGTATTTGTTGCAGATGAGAGTTATCTAACAAATGGATATCTAGACACCAAAGTCGACTGGCTACCAGGAATGAAAGATATCCGTTTTAGAGATCTTCCGAGTTTTGTTCGAACCATGGATCAAAGCAACATCATGTTCGACTTCTTTGTAGGAGAACTTGCAGGAATTAAAGAAGCCACAGCTTTGATTCTGAATACGTTTGATACACTAGAAATGGACGTCTTGGATGGGCTCAAATCAGATCAGTTATCACTACTTCCGTTATTTTCAGTTGGTCCTATCCACCAATTACTTCACCATAATGATAAGATCATTGCAGAGACTATGAAAAACAACCCAGGCTTGAAGACAACAATGATGTCTATAGGGAGCAGTCTATGGAAAGAAGAAACAGAATGTCTGAAATGGCTTGATTCTAAAAAACCCAACTCAGTGGTCTATGTAAATTTCGGAAGCATCACTGTAATGACAACTCAACAGCTTATTGAGTTTGCTTGGGGATTAGCTAATAGCAAACACGATTTCCTGTGGGTAGTTCGGGCCGATATTGTAAAGGGCGACACTGCAACTCTGCCGGTGGAGTTTGTAGAAGAAACCAAAGATAGAGGTTTACTAGCTAGTTGGTGTCCACAAGAAGATGTGCTAAAACATCCATCTATAGGTGTATTTTTAACACATAGTGGTTGGAACTCAACAATAGAGAGTATAACCGGTGGAGTTCCTGTTATTTGCTGGCCCTTTTTCGCTGAACAACAGACAAACTGTAGGTATTCCTGTGTTCACTGGGGAATAGGAATGGAGATTGATAATAACGTGAAAAGAGACGAGGTTGAGAAGTTAGTGAGAGAAATGATGAGAGGAGAAAAGGGTAAGGAAATGAAGAATAGAGCCGTGGAGTGGAAGAAGAAAGCTGAAGATGCCATTTCACTGGGTGGCTCCTCTTTCAATAGTCTAAGCGATATTGTTAATGAATTGTTACAAATTGACAGCCATAAGCAAGGATCCGTGCAAAAGGCCGTCAAGTGAAGGGTGTTGGTGTCTTTTAGCTGTCATGAGGCTCCGGCCATGGTTGTCATTATGTTTTGTTTTGCTTCTTTACGCTGGGATTGCTTTATCAAAGGGTTGTATTTGTTGCGTGCATGGAGATGATCCAAGGTTGTATGTGTATATTGCTACGAGTGAACTCCTTTGTTTACAGTACAGGGTTGATGACTGTAAATCTTGTGGTAATCTTTTCTTTGCCTTCTCAACACGATTGATATACTACATGCAGTAGTTTCCAAAGTAAAGCCAATAATGAACCTGGAAATATTAAATGTCAGCGATTTGATACTACTTCTATCAAAATTCTCAATGACAATTAGAGAACAACTAGAATTTTTCAACTTTTTCGATTAGAAAAACCATTCCATGAATATATGCTCACGTCTTTAGATTTTCCGGATTAAAGAAGATGCAAAGGCATTTTTATAACCCTATCAAAGATGAATTTTGTTCTTACATGTGCACAAAATTCAAATGTCGGTATGATGGTGACGTTGACTCATTTGGATAACATCTTAGACTGGTTTTGGTGGCATTTGCTCATCTGAATAACGTCTAAGATTGTTATTTTGGCCTTGGCAATTTTGGAGTGATGCTCATCCGACCGCCTCATCACGACTTAAGATGCATATGCTCAAACTAAATTTGTTATGCCATGCCGACACTCGGTTTAAAGTTTAAAACCTACTGCGAACAAGTGAGTATCAGTTTCTTTTTTAAGATCATCTTGGGCACATTCTTTCTTTCTCCTAGAAAAAACCCTGGCATTTCTAGGGGCGATTTCGAAAAAATTAGGTGTGATTTTTTTATTTCCAACCCATAAACAGGGTTATGGGATGTCCTAAATGTTAATAGAACACCTTAATGCCCTTTAATAATCGGAAGTAAAATAATTGTTTTTAGAATCCGATCGTTGGTAATATAATTTATCATTAACTTCTGATTAATAGTAGCCCCAAATACGCATTTAGCACAAATTCATATCAATCGGTAGTCTTTGTGTGTTTTTTAACTACCGTAGTTAAAAAATCATAATTAAGAAACACACGAAGACTACCGATTAATATGAATTTGTGCTAAATGCGTATATGGGGCTACTATTAATCGGAAGTTAATGATAAATTCATTTACTATCGATTATAGGATACTCCAAAATTCAAAAAAAATGGATTTTTGCAAAATCTCATTTTGGGGCAACTCTATACTCGGCAATTATATGAACTTTGACTATCAAATATGGTTGGATATTGGCAAAGAGAGCCACTGTACAATCGAAAGTCAGGATAATTTCATTTACTACCGATTATAGGCTCAATCAAAATTCAAAAAATAGAGGATTTTGGCAAAATCTCATTTTGGGGCTACTCTATATTCGGTAGTTTTTTCTTTTGTAAGTTAAAGATTCAATCAAACATCTAATTTAGGGGATTAGCAACCCTTACATCTTGTATAGTAGAGTTTTCTAATGTAGAGTTAAGGTGTTGTTCTCTTACATTAGATTTATCTACTTCCAAGCTAGATAAAATACAGGCAGGGGGACTCTTATCCCAATTAGTAAGTTTAACAAAAAAAAAATCCTCTTTGGCTAAAGTATCAGCCACATGGTTTGCTATTCTAGGAACATAGAAAAAACCCAAAAAGTTGTCACATTTGTTGAAGTTACAAAGTGCTTCATTCATCAGAGACTGGTTCTGCCATTCAAGTTGGGAGGGGATCCCATTCACGTAGTCAATGAGATTTTTGCAGTCGCCTTCCACACTGAAATTGGACCATCCCTTCTACAGAGCCCATTTAGCTCCTTGGCAAAATCCTAAGGCTTCCGCTTCTTCAGGGGTAGCTGTTGTGATAGGGCATGCTCTTCCATCTTCCCATCCTCCTGCATCATTTCTTAAAATTAAAGAAAAACCTGCAGGCAATATGTGTGAAATCCAAGCTGCATCTATATTAAGCTTCAGATTAGACTTCCTAGGTGGTTTCCATTTTGGTAGCTCAGCTGGGTTGATTGTCATCTGCCTAGTTAGAGAGGTATCTTTATTCCATAATTTTAGATATCTTCCTATTTCTAAACCTAATTGAGTACTTGATTGCTCTTTATTCTCAAAGACCATGTTGCATCTCTCTTTCCATATGAACCATGCCTTAGTTAAGAGAGTTTCTAGGTGAATTGGCTGGTTTCCTTTACTAATCCAAATCTTACATATATCCATAAAAATAGTGTTATAATTAGTATGCAGAGTTACAAGATAAGGTGCCGAATCCCAAACATCCTTAGCATAAGGACAGAGAAAAAGAATGTGTTCGAAAGATTCATGAACATTACATCCTAGAGGGAAATTAGGGTTAACATCATGCATAAATTTGGAGAGTTTTAAGTTTGTTGATAATGCATTATGAAGATATTTCCAAGAATTTTTTTTAATTCTTTGGGAAACATCAAGTTTCCAAATATGAGACCAAAAATTTTATGTTTGACCCAAGTCATAGTGGTCAGCATTTCTTTCTGTAAGCTTATTGTACATGGACTTCACTGTAAAAGAACTAGATTTTGTTAGTAACCATCTGGGGGTATCAGATTTACCCTTGGCAATTCTAATGTTACATATTTTCCTAACTACTTCATCAGGGAAGAGTTGAGAAATGATCCTAACATTCCAATCTAAAGATTCAGGTAGCATAAGATCTTTAAATAAGGATAGCTCAAAAGTTGCATTGGACTTAAATCTCTCAAGATTATGAGCTATGTTTGGTATCCAATTATCCTCTCAAATGTTTACACTGAGCCCATCTCCTATTTCCCAGATACTATTTTGTTTCACTAATTCAATTCCTTTATTTATGCATTTTCATATCCAAGAACTGTTAGAGGGAATTTTAGCTTTAAAGACAGAGGTATGCCTAAAGTACCTAGGTTTTAGATGTGAACCCCACAAAGCTTTTGGTTCAGTGAGAAGTCTCCAAGCTAACTTAGTAATCATAGCTAGATTAAATTTGCTTGCATTTCTAAATTCCTAATCCTCCCTATTTCAAGGGTTTACATAAACAAGAATAAGATGTAGGGTAGTACCCTTTGCAGTTAGTTTCTTTTCCCCACCAGAAATCCCTTTGTATGTCGTCTATTTTATTGGTAATTTTCTTAGGTAAAATAAAGCAACTCATATGGAAACTAGCTATATTAGCTAAGGAAGCTTTATTAAGAACCATCTTACTAGCCTGGGATAGAGTTTTCCCCATCCATTCTTGGATCTTTTGTTCCATTTTTTCTACTATAGAGTCGAATAGTTTTATCTTGGCTCTGCTAATGAAAAGAGGTGTGCCTAATTAGGTATATTTTGGGTCTATTTTCTTTATCTTAAGGAGCTTACTAATCATTCTATGATGTTTGGGTTGAACCTTTTTACTAAAGAAGATGCCATATTTTTCAAAATTTATCATTTGTCCTGAAGCTGTACTAAAAGACTCAATAAGAGCAAGAATGTTATGACTTTCCTTAAGATCTGCTCTCACAAAGAGCAGGCAATAATCTGCAAAAAACGGATGAGAGATAGGACTATTCTTTGGAGTGATTTGTACTCCATGAATGAGTTTCTCCTCTTCTCCAGAAATCAGAATCCTTGAGAAGATTTCCATACAAATGATAAAGAAATAAGGAGATAGTGGGTCTCCTTGTCTAATCCCTCTAGCAGGTTTAAAAAAACTTCCAGGGCTGCCATTTAACAAGACATCAATAGAGGAAGTAGAAATTCATTGAAAAATTAAGTTGCGGAAACTATCATCAAAGCCGAAGGCTTTCATAGCATTAATCAGAAAATTCCAATTTACTCTATCGAATGCCTTGGACATATCTATCTTAATACCCATTCCAGCATGCTTCACTTTCTTTTTCTTAAAAGAATGAATGATTTCTTGAGCTATGATTATATTATTAGATATTTGTCTCTTAGAGAGGAAAGCAGCTTGAAATGGAGAAATGAAGCTATTGAGGAATGGTTTTATCCAATTGGCTAGAATTTTAGTTATTATTTTATAAACAGTATTGCATAAACCTATGGGTCGAAACCCACTTGGGTCTTTTGTATTTCTACTCTTAGGTATAAGGAAAAGATAGGTTTTATTGAAATCAGGGTGCATATAACCAGTACAAAAAAAATGTTGTATGGAGGAAGTTACCTGTTCTCCAACAGTACCCCAATTTAGTTTGAAAAAGCTAACTGGAAACCCATCAGGGCCAGGTGATTTATTTGGTTTAAGCTTTTTGACAACAGACCAACTTTCCTCACTAGACGGAACATCATTTAGGAGAGAGCTATCTTCCAAAAAATGGATGGCGAGATGTTGGAAAATAAGTTAGAACTACGCAAAGAGGGAAGAGCAGGATCAGTGAAAAGCTTAGAGTAATATTCTAAGAAAGTTTCTTGAATCTCAGGTCTTTTGAAAGTTAAATCATTATTACTTTTTCTAATACGCTCTATATTCGGTAGTTATATGAACTATCTTGACTACTGATTATGCTAGGATTTTGGCAAAGAGGTACACTGTATAATCGGAAGTCAGAATAACTTCATTTATTACCGATTATAGGCTCAACCAAAATTCAAAAGATAGAGAATTTTCCCAAAATCTCATTTTGGGGCTACTCTATATTCGGGAGTTGAATAACTTAAATTCACTACCGATAGCATTTTTTCCAAAAGGTCTACTTTAATCGGGGGTCAAGATAACTTTATTTACTACCGATTATTGGCTCAACCAAAATTCAAAAGATAGAGAATTTTTGCAATATCTCATTTTGGGGTCATTCTATATTTGGGAGAGTTTATTTTTAAAAGGATAGGCTTTGCAATTCAAAAAGGGCTTGTGGCAGCTTGTTTCTCGCTTGCCTGCAATGTAAGAACTCTTCTTTTGTTTTTAATAACTAAAGAGAAACCCGAATTTTGGGGCTATTCTATACTCGGGAGTTAAAGAACCTAAATTCACTACCGATTATGGTAGTATTTTTGCCAAAGGTCTATTTTAATCGGTGGTCAAGATAACTTTATTTACTACCAATTATAGGATAATCAAAATTCAAAAGATAGAAGATTTTATTTTGGGGATACTTTATATTCGGAAGTTATATAAACTAAACTGACTCCCGATTGTGGATTAGCTTCCCGATTGTAAAGTTATCTACAGATTGTGAAAGGAAGTTTGGCCATTAAAAAAACGGGAGATAAAGAATGACTATATTTTACATTTGGATGACATTTTTTTGTCTTATGTGTCGTCCCTAATTCTTTTGGGATCGCCCCTAAAAATGCTAGGAAAAAAAAGGCATGCAACTGGAGTTAACCTTCCGGATAATCCCACTACCACTACCGACCACAAACAAAAACTACATTTCTGGCTCTCTTTTAAGTATTCTCCCTTTTGCTCCACTCTTATGCTTGCTATATTATTCGTACTATTCTTTTTTATGCTTGCTATATTATTTGTACTCTTTTTATTATTTTGCATTTTTTTTGTTTCATATAACCCAGCTAGTGTGATGCCTACTCAATTATCTGAATATCAAAATTAGCTTCCACTTAGACAACGGGATAACGGGTATCTAAAATATATGAAAATACCGGATTGTCCTTTACACCAAACTTACTAATCCACTTAATCTAAAACAAAACGGAAAACCTAAATTATTTCTATTAATAGACCTTGAAATAATAATATAAAACCTATTATATTTTCAATTTCCATGACAATGAAAAACTAAAACCTAATCAAAAAAACAACTCAATTTTACTTATTTTTTTACTTTAACATTATTCCCTCGGACAAAGAATTCAAGTAATCGAGTAAAATCCCTTTAATTTGTTCTTTTAGTAATGTTTATTAATGATTTAACTATTAACGATGAATTTTATTGATCAATAACTTCTGAAAATCATCCAAAATCGGTCTAAGTTGATCTACAATATCTACTGATTCTAGTTGATGCATGTTCATCAAACATGGAGAACATCGCCCATAATCGACGATAAAGTAGATACACATTAACAAATTCTGGGTTTGATGTTGCTCATGTTTGACTAGAATCGGTATACGTATAAGCATATCATAACTGACTATATAACATTGTTTGAATTTTCACACGGACACATAGTCGGTAGTTATGGGTGTGCCTAATTTGCCGATTCTGAAACTTTATTTTGAAATTTTGCACAAAGGAAGAATCGTTGGTTATAGGAGTACCCTATACACCGATTGTTTACATCTGAAATGCCCACTTTTGTGTATGTTTTTTAATCTAGAATCAGCAGTTATGGGACTCCCATGTGTAATGATTGTGGAAAAGTAACCATTTTCCTAAAATCCCAAGTTTACAATCGGATTATATGTGCATCTATTTATGCCGATTCTGTCATGCTTTTCTTTTATTTTTGACTCAAATGGCTAGTTAATTTTTTTGAAAATATATCAGTTGGTTTTTTATGTAGAGAGAATAACCCATTCTCCATCATCTACTACTTCATTCAAAGAAATCCTTCTCCTTCATTCACTATTTCATTCAAAGAAGCATCCTACTATAATGTAAAATCCATCTTCAACAACTACCAAGTCAATTGTTGCTACGGAAGAAGAAATACTCAGAAGAAACAAATGAATTACTCGATCATCATCACCTACCAAATATATTACTGTTGTGGAAGAAGGATTATGCAAAAGAAGTAAACAAATAACTCCAAAAGCAACTACATCATCATCAACTGTCGAGTCAATTATTGCTATGGAAGAAAAGATATAAAAGAGAAACAAACAAATTCAAAACCAAATCAAACTTAGGTACATACAAAAGGATATTGACAAAGAGACCAAATGGGTGAGAAATTTTTGCGTCGTCAAGGATCTTCCTAGAAAAGACTGGCATGATATTATATTTTGGAATCAAGCTGCAACACCTCTGTTCATTCCAAGTTAGACGATAAGTATAGAAAAACACGCCCATATGACGAGGAATAGTATCTTTCTTCAAGGACTATTCAGGTTAAGAAATTGTGCTACAAATACAACGAATTTCTCGCTAGGCACATAGGGGACAGGTTTGTAATGCAGGAATCATGATGCATATACCAAATAGAGAGGAGAGCCATTTTATCATTTTGAAGCCGCCTTGATAATTGAATCTCGCACGACGAAATAAAGAGAATTTCATTTTATGCAATGGTATTCTAAAATAATGTTTTGTTCCTCATTTTTAATTAATTTGCTGGTGTAAGCAAGTTTATGCATGGTATTCTAATAGTATAATACATAGTTGCTCGTTTTCAAGGTACAAGTGTTTAAGTTTTAACCGTTTGTGCAAGTTAATAATCGGCTCAAGTTACACGACATATATGCCGATTCTTCTAGTAAAAAATGTCCATTTTTTGTAATTTATTTCAACAATAATCAGCCTTTATGGACATTTACATTGGCCGATTCTGAAGATTTTCCAAGAAAGTTTTTTTTTTCCAGAATCGGTACTAAAGGAAACAGGTATAAGCTGATTCTGCAAACTGAGAATTTTCATGTAATATGCCTTTAGTAACATTAATATAGGCCGATTAATTCAATGTAACATATGCAACAAAGGTAAATCCCTTTATTTAAGCGTGGTTCAAATTGTAATAAACAATATATGAAAGCGACAAAAAATAAATATCTGATAGTTCATTATCAAAATACTTAATTCAACATATGGTGACTCTTGATTTGATCCAGAGCAACCAATTCATCCCAATTTTTCATGTTGGGCTCGTAATCTTTTAGCCATTCCTTGGTGAGCTCTGAGTCATCATGAAACCTACACAATGGAGGTAATGAACAATCTTCGCGTAGCCTAAGATCGATAAAATGTATCTTGTTAATGTTGATCATAACAATTCTTCAATCCTTAAGTGATTCATCACAAATTGTTCTTTTTGGTGTGAATGTAACATATCCTTGACAAAAATAATGAACAATGCAACTCCACCTACCCGCCAAGATGTGGCCACATACACCACAATCTTTTATTTATCAACATATAAGTCATTTACCAAGTGTGATCGTCTATGGACAGAGTCGAGACAATACAACAACTTCGGTACACACTTCGTGTGATCGTCTATGGATATGAGATCAAGACAATACAACAACAAGATCACTTGTGTGATTGACTATGGATTCAAGATCGAGACGATAAGATAATTAAATGATCACTTAATAATAGGTTCGGTGATAACCAAAATTCTATAAGATCAATATCAAGTGTTACGGATTAAAGTACAAGTGCAATTTACTATAATTATAATAAAATAATTATAGTGCAGAATAATAAAGTAAATGGCACAACAAGATTTTGTTAACGAGGAAACCGCAAACGCATGAAACCCCCGGGACCTAGTCCAGTTTTGAATACTCTCAGATTTAAGCCGTTATACAAAATCTATACCAACTTTGTATAATTGAGACCAAGTAGACTACCCTATCTTTTGATTACCAAAATAATCAAACTCTAGATTCGTAATAAATCAATATAGATCTCAAAGAAAAACTATAATGTGATAACGATCTCACGCAACTAATCAATCAAGTCTATCAAAGATAAACACGATTCTAGTTGGATCCCAGCTGATAGACGCATTTGTGTGTCTAATATAATTTCAATTGTATGTATTGTTAGTGCTCGATTTTGTATTTATTATGGGTTTTTATGTCTTTGTAGGTGTTTTTGAAGAAATACGCTTGTGCGGAGAAATTAGCTCGAAAAGTAGCATTTGGACACCCAGGAGAAAATTACTAAATACACCTAGAGACGTGTTAAAGGTACCCATACGAAGTGCTAATCGCACCCAAGAAAAGTGTTAAAAACACCCCACAGAAATTATTAAAGGAACCCCCATGTTAGATAAGGGGCACCTCAATTGATAAGGGGTACCCCCAGCAAATACTATTGGCACACCAGAAGTTGATAAGGGGAGATCATCCGCTACTTTTGAATTTTCCGGATTGGCGGGAAAAGAAGTGTTTTAAATGGCAGAATTTAGGGTTGGATTTTTGGAGGATTTCCGAAGAGATTCAATCGCTGGAAATAGTTTGGATCGACTCATAAGGGCTAAACAGGATGATTATTGTTGTCTAATACGATTAAACAGGGCTAGATATCAGTTTGAAGCAAAACATGGGTGATGGTATTTCGTAATTTTGTGGATCGGATTTGGGAGTGATTCAACCGGATTTTTCTCTCAATTAGACTCGAGCTAATCTGTTTGGATGCAACAGAAGTGGTGATGGATTTGGTTACGCCAAAGAGGGGAAGTTTCCTTATTCTTCTCGATGCAACAAGGAAGATTTTCTCGGGTTTGGTTTTTGGTTATTTAGGGAATATACGCAAGCATCAAGGAAAGATATCTTCATAGGATTCTTACTTGTCTATTTTTGGGAGTTTGAAAATTAATAGAATAGAGTGGAAACAAAGAAGGAAAGAAGATAAATTCCCGTGACCTAGCCGAGGAATACTCTCAGATTTAAGCCGTTATACAAAATATTACCAACTTCGTATAATTGAGACCAAGTAGACTACCCTATCTTTTGAATACCGAAATAATCAAACTCTAGATTCACAATCAATCAATATAGATCTCAAAGAAAAATTATAATGTGATAACGATCTCACGCAACTAATCAATCAAGTCTATCAAAAATAAACACGATTCTAGTTGGATCCCAGCCGATCAAGATTTGTGCATACAATTCACAAGATACGAAAACTAATAAGAAAAACTTCGTCATCTTCAAATAATTGTTTATCTTTAATAACCTGCACAACACCACTTGAACCTCTTGTGATCAATCACGCATAGAACGGAGTCTGCTAACAATGGATTATCACAAGATGTCTTTAGATATGAAAATAGTTCTAAAGATCCGTCAATACTTTGATCTAGTTTGAGTGAGCCTTATACCAGAAGAGAAGGTTCTCAAGAATAAATAAACTATGTGAAATCAAAGTTTCAACAACCGCAAGTCAATCAAATCAATAATCGAAAACTACTATAACAACAAAATTATCTAGTTTCCCACCAACGGTACTCGTAGAGCTTCTTGATCCCATAGAATTCTTAATTTAAACGAGCGGTCGTAAGAGATTTCGCCTAATTAGGGTACTTTCCTCTCCAGGTTGACGGATCCAACAGAAACAACAAGAATGAATTTTTCCTGTCTCTTAGGATAATTTGCAATAAATGCAAACTCGAGTATTTATACGTTCCAAAACCAAAAATATTCTCAAGATATTCACATTAAAATACCTAATTTGGGTTTTCCTATTTCCACTAAAATGCCAAACCATATTTCCGAAAACTCTCATAGAAAACTTCTATTATTAGTCTAGCACATTAACTAATAATAATTAAACTCTTTTCACTTTTTCAAAGGATAGGCTTTTCACTTTTTCAGAGGATGAAAATCATATTTAAATGCTTTTCACTTTTTCGGACCTGGGATCACCTTGAGTATCAAGGAATATCTTTGAACAATTAATGATAAGAGTTATGTAAATGTTAAAATAATATTGACATCTGTAAGCTTATCATCTTAGCAAACCCGAAAACTTAATTCACACACATCATAAAGAAATATGTGAATCATGGAAACTTGGTTTTGCTCATAGCACCGATTATACCATCGCTCAAAAATATGTTGTGACCGGTTATAACATGATTCCCAAGATAGGTTGTAATCGGTTACACCTTGATCCACAAAGTAGCTTGTGACTGGTTACACCTTGCTTCCCGAAGTAGCTTGTGGTCGGTTACAACTAACTTTCCAAAGGTAGCTTGTGACCGATTACAACTAACTTCCAATTCATCTTGTGACCGGTTATACCTTGGATCCCAAAGTAACTTGTGACCGGTTAAAACTTGCATTCCAATATAGCTTGTGATCGGTTACACCTTGATTTCCAATTTATGACCGATTACAACTAGTTATATATCATAATCTATGACCGGTTATACCATAAATATCAACAAGCTAAGATAGGTTCTACCTTGTCATCTTATATTGGTCATTCAAAAGATATTCAATAAAGGACCTGATCAATCATGATTTCCTTTCGATTATGAAACAAGTTCATATATGTACTTCCTTTTAAAAAATGTTATAAAACGTTGTTTCCTAGGGTGAAATCATACATATATTATGCACACATAATCAAGCAACTATATACAATAGATTATGTCGATGTCGTATTTACGAAGTTCAAAAGATAAGCATTATACTTCGTAATTCAATAAATTCCTTGATACTTTGATCATAATGTTATGACCAAGTCTAACCAGTAGAGTATTATTTATATACATCTTCGCATGTTATGTTTTAATATAATCCGACTTGAAAGATACGTTAGGAATGGAAATAAGATCAAGTCAATATTAATAACCTAAAGAGGAAGGATGATGCCATCGTTGTAGTCGTTACTTCTTCACATTCTTTAGGTCTTCGGAGTAATACTTGTACGTCTCAACATTCCTATACTTTCTAGTCTAACCTAAACGAAGTTGACTCTAGTATTTAATCAAGCGACTCTAGATGAGTTTTGATACTAAAATATGACAACCAAACTTGACATACCAACGCTTGGTGGGTTCAACCGACCTATGCTCTAACAATCTCCCTCTTTTTAAATTTTAGTGACAAAACTTATTACATATAGAGCTAAAAAAAATTATAAAATAACTCATTCTTCATACGCTTGATTCCAAGTTTCAACAGCATAATAACCTGCATATATTCAATACATAAATACCATTGTTGACATTTGAATAACAAAAGTTTTTACTCCCCTTAAAGGAAAGCTAGGTAAATATTCAATCCGAACATCTTTGTTATTCCCTTTTTGTAGTATGAAATACTACACAATATTATGATATGTTTCTCCCCCTTTTTCTATGTTGTACTCTTTTATTAGATATAACATTTAAGCACAAATGTCCTTTCCTAATGATATAAGGTTTAAGCACAAATGTCCTTTCCTAATTTACTCATATTTCTCCCCCTTTTTGTTACAAAAATGACAAAGGTACGATCAAACAAAGGACAAACCGAAAGGATCTTACAAATCTATAAGACTTGTACAACCTATAACAGTTTAAGCACGAAGATTTCACATACCATTTTATATAATCAATACTAAAACCGAAACTACAAAAGTAATTTAGTTTTAATATGTTATCAAGGAAACAATTGCCCGAAGCAATTTTCCCTTTAGTCCGACAAATCAACTAAGATACTTAATTCTTTTGTTGAACCGATTGCGTATATACAATCGCTTGTTTTCACAAGACTCAAATAGAGATTAAAAATTAAATTTATTTCTCTTATCAGGCTCTAATTATTTCGAAAAATAACTTAGACCTTTCCCTTTAAACAAGACAAACACTAGGTTAGTTAACTAGTTTTTCTTGTCAAGTCATTTGATTAGACTTGAATAATTGAATCCTCCAATTGATAAGTCTAACTAAGATCATAATTAACTTAGTTTCTCTTATCCGGAATCATATGGACTAAATATATGACCCCGTAATTTTTGTCAAGCCAAAAACAATAGATACAAACCAAAAAGAAATTGACTTGTCATTGTTTTTCTCAACCGGAAGCAATTGAAACAAATATAATCATTGTAAGCACCCCAATTGCACCGAATTTCGTTAAGCAAAAACACTTGATACCAAACAATAAAGAAGATACTAGATCATAAGCCAAATAAATTGACACAGTTTTTCTTAACCAGAAACAATTGAATCATAATAATCAATATATACAGCATAATGGAACATATCAATTGTACCGAAATTTTGTTAAGCAAAAGCAAAATATATGCAATAAACTCAAGCTTTTATTAAATAGGAAAAACGATTAGCTAACCATAAAAATCGTTACCCGAATTTCCGCAGCCACTACTCCCCAGAAAGATATATCATTTAAGCACCAGTTCAGTAAGGACTCTCCCCCAGTGTGTTGTCATTCTCTCGCAAGAACAAAAGAACAATAACAAAAGCAACCTTTACCAGATAAAGGTTGAATCGGTTTTAACTAATGTGCGCCAATAGCAAAAGTTTAAACCCGAAACACCTATGTTATGCTAAACACAACTAATGTAAGCATAAATTTATTATCAACATATTGTGACTTTTCACATATGAGTTTCAATCGGAACAATTTATGATCCTTGGATAAATCCTACCAACATGAGCTAGAACTTAATCCCGCTAAATCAAAAAACCACACAAATCACAAGGGTCATCACCATATGAGATAGAATATTTAGGTTAATAAACCGAAACTAAACATCTCTGAAAGCACATAGCATAAAATATAAGCATTCATACACAGGTTATGCAATCAGAACTATCAAATAGTTAAACAATGATTATAAAATAATAATTTTATTCATTCATAAAGAGATATTAATAGTTTTATTCAAATAGACCTTATACAAAATATCGAAACAAATCAACAAATTGATGTTTATTTTTCTAAATAAGAATCTAATCTTATTTTTCTTCCATGAGCAACTTAATCCTCCATATCAGTACAAGAACAAGGTAGGTTATTATTCTCAATCTTGAGCTTGTGGATTTATTCAAGTCCGTTATATGCTCACACTTCTGTTTAAAGTAGAATTTCTTGATCACCTAGGTTATTTTTTCATTTTAGATTAGCTGAACTTTCTCCTTGCTTTTTAGATTATTACCTAAATCATAAGTTAACAGATAAACATCTAATTATAACCATGCTTTACTAAGAATTAGAACTAATAACTCTTTCTTTTTGAAGTAATTTTATTATATATCCAATTTTTAGAGATTCTCCAATGATAAATGTATGTGTTTCATATGTGGAATCATTTTTATGACATCTTCTAGGTATAAAATCTTAAATATTAGGAAAAAATAAATTTTGTCTCCGACCCATAAAGTTTAGTATCTTTATTTTACTTATTTGTAAGTATATAATTGGTTAAAAATATTTTCATTTTTATTTTTCATTGATTTTTAGTAATAAAAGTGTGAATACATCCTCTAAGTAAATGTCTAAAACTAAAGGTTTACTAAGAGTATGTCTAACTTTTTTTAGCCATATCATTCTTAAATCAATGGGTTGGAGATGATCTTTTATAAATTTTGTTGTGTATTCTATGTGGATTAAGACTTTTTTCTCCACACATTTTCCATTGGAGAAGCACTTAGAACGAGTTATTTCCAAAATATCTTATAAACCCAAGATTCTTAGCCTTCTTTTTAGTAGCTAACCTTTGTTTGCCTATAGATCAAGAATTCAACATACCTCAACTATTACTCTAAAATGAAGATTTTAGCTTGAAATTTCCATGGTTGTGGCAATTATTCAGATAAAATCAATTAAAAACATTACTTCAAAAATAAAAATCAGAGACTTGTTTTTATCTAAAACAAAATATCAACGACTTCTGGTCAAAAATATGGTATCGTATTACCTTAATTATCACATTGTTGACCCAATAGGTAGAACATGGGTTCTAGTGGTAGAATGGGTATACGGATTCTATATTGACATAGTATAATGGAACATAAATATGATAAATGTTATAGTCAAAACAAACTTTGATTCCAGTAAATGGGTTCTGAGTTTTTTCTATGGTAGCCCTTACCCTAGCAATAGGAAAATTGTCTGGGATTTGTTAGATGAAATAAGAATTTAGGTTAATTCTAGAAACATGCTATGGATAATAGTTGAAGATTTTAATATGATTTTGGACAAGTCGAAAAAAAATAAGGAGGTATCCATTCAACAAAACTGATAATGGATATTATTACAGAATCCTTGAGAGAGCCGGCCATTATGATATAGGTCTCAAAGGATATGAGTTCACCTGGAATACCCATATACAAGGCCAAAGAAGTACTCAGAAAAGATTGGATAGAGTTGTTACTAATGTTGAATGGAATCTCCAATTCCCTAATGCATCTTTGTCTCACTTAGTGGCTATTGGCTCTGACCATAGTCCTAATTTTCTTTCTTTAGATAAATAAACTCCCAAAGTATGATTTATTTTTTTTTTCAAATTCTATGGTACTTGGCAGAAGGGATTGTTCTGCGTTCAAGTTATTTAAGAGTTCCTAGAAATCTAATAGTTCTACATACCGGGCACTAGCTTTAGCAACAAACCTAAAAAGTATTAGGAGTTAGCATGTTAGGTTGGAAAATGAACATCTTTGGTCTCCCTGCTAGGAAAATCGCAAAACTAACCAATGAAATAGAGAGAACTAAAACTAACAGAATGACTGAATATTAACAAACTTCAAGATAAACTAATGGGATTATAGACTCTTTATGATACCCAGGAAGCTATAGTGAAACAACAATATAGAGACAACATCATCAAATTTGGGGAAAGAAACACTAAATATTTTCATACTGTGACTCCAAGAAGACGTAAATGGAATAATATGGATTGTCTTTTGAACAACAAAAACATAGTTACTATGAATAGAGTTGACATCATTTTTACTCTTACAGACTTTCTCAAAAGTCTTTTCACTTAAGAATCTATAAACTCATCACTCTATGATCATATTTTTCAAAATGTCTCTCCTTCTATTTCTAATTTATATAACCTAAATATTATGGTCATTCCTACAAAAGATGAAATTTTCTCCGTGATAAATAAAATTAAACCAAATAGATCACCAGGACCCAATGGTTTTTCAGTCAGTTTCTTCAAAAATAATTGGAACACTGTAGGATCTGAAGTGGTACTTAAAATTCAGAATTTCTTTGAAACAAAACTAATGAATCAAGACATCAATGAAACTCATCTTTTCCTGTTCCAAAAGTTAAACAAACGAAGGACCCTAGTCAATTCATACTTATCGGTCTTTGCAATACCATTTATAAAATAGTTGCAAAAATCATAGCTAACTGAATAAAACCTCTTCTAGATAAAACTATTTCCCCCTTTCAATCAGCTTTCCTATCTTCTAGAAAAATCTCAGACAATACCATTGTAGCTCATGAAATAATCTACTTTTTTAAGAAAAAGACAGCTAAGAGGAGGATTAGGAATCAAAATAGATATGTCCAAAACCTTTGACAGGGTTAGTTGGAAATTTTTGTTAAAATCTTTAAATTCTTTTGGTTACTCACAAGAAGTCTGTGTCCTTATAGAACGATGCATTTCCACAACTTCTGTAATTGTCTTGTTAAACGGAATCCCGGGTATTTTTTTTGTCCTACTAGAGATTAAGGCAGGGAGACCCCCTCTCTCCTTATATGTTTATAATCTGCACGAAATTTTTTTCTAGTCTCCTTTTATTTCAAAAACATAATAAACTTCTTCATGGTGTTAAGATTACACCAAAAAGCGATTCCATGTCTCATCTTTTCTTTGCAGATGATTGTTTATTGTTTGTCAAAGTTGATCTAGTAGAATTTAAGAATCTCTTTGCAACAATAGATTTGTTTAGCGAGGCCTCAGATCAACTAATAAACTTTGAGAAATCTGGAGTCTTCTTTAGTAAAAAGGTTTGGCCAAAACACCAAAGAATGGTGTCTAAGCTTCTCAAGATAAAGCACATGAATGTGAAAGACCCTTATATTGGTGCTCCTTTCTTTATGGATAAATCAAAAATAAAAACTTTTGAGACGATTCTAGATATAATGGAAACCAAATCTCAAGGATGGAAGGGTAAAATACTTCCCCAATCTAGTATAATGGTACTAAACAAAGCAGTTCTAGCCAGTATCCCTACTTATCAGATGGGATATTGCATACTACCCAATAAATTACAAATAAGATAGATGTCGTTCATAGATATTTCTGGTGGGGTAAAAATACTGGCACAAGAGGTTTTTATCCCAAAGTTTAGACCAATTTTTGTAAGCGAATGCAATTAGGGGGATTATGATTTAGAGATACTCGCAAATTCAATTTAGCAATGATCGCAAAATTAGCTTGGAGACTAATTCAGTAACCAAACTCTCTATGGGGAAAAACTTTGAAACCAAAATATTTTAAAAGAAAAAGCTTTGTAAGACTAAAACTACTGGATAAAGGTTCCTAGATTTGGATATGTTTGTGCAAAAGTCTAGAACTCATTAACCAATACAGTATCTGGGAAGTAGGGGATGGATTTAACATTAATATTTGGGAAGACAACTGGGTCCCAGGCATAAACGGAAATCTGGGTTCTTATTGCAACCCTTGTAACAATTCTATAAAAATTATGGAGAATCTTATTGATTCTATCAATAAAAAGTGGAATTTCTCCCTTATTCATGCTTCCTTTCCAGCGGATATAGCTTTAAAAATCTATAGAACCTATTTGTTCCTAGACAAATCAAACACTCAAAAGCAAGATAATCTTAGATGGACCTTGAACATGAGTATATACTGTTAAATTAATGTATGATAAACTTAATGAGGTAGGAACATATATTGTAAGATTGTCACTTCCTGAAACCTTTTGGAAAGCTCTGTGGAAATTGAACATATCACATAGAATAAAAAAAAAAATAAAAAAAAAATTTGGAAATGCATTAAGAATGCCCTTGCGACTAATGCTAAATTTTTCGGAAAAGTTAAAGACGTTGATCCTTCTTGTCCAATATACGGTGAAGAAATGGAAACAATCTAAATTTTGTTATTTTATTGCAGGTTTGCTAAAACTTTTTAGGAACAAGAATCAAACCCGATAAGAATTCAATTCGACTCATCTATTAGTATCCTTGACTTATGTAAAATTTGGTTTCATAATTTAAACCAGGTGATAAAAAATATTGTTACTTCTTACTAAAATGTAGTTCATTTGGAAAGAGAGGTGTAACAGAGTATTTGAAGAAAAGTCAGAAATAGCTTCTCGGTTGTCTATATAAATTCAGAGACACATTCTATATTGGTCTAGAAAAGACTCACACAAGAAAGACAACAATAGCTCTATTAAGAAATCTAGAATCCTGTGGATGCAACATGTATTTCTGAATTTTCTTAATCTAGCTTTGTTTCGATTCCAAGGAATGATGCAGGTGAAGTTGAATGAGGAAGAGCAGGACCATCATTAAACACAAACCCACAAGAAGCGGAAGATGTAGGTATCCTACAAGCAACCTACCAGGAAAAGGAAAAGAACATCAACCATTTCAGTGTTGAGGGTGACTGTGAAAGTTTTTTTCAAGTATCTCAGTGGAGATCCCTCCGAAGTCTCTTAGTGCAGCAAAAATATTTTGGAGGAAGCGGATAAAGTGGTAAGATAATCTTGCTCAATTTTTTTGGGTTTTTCTTTTGTTTTTAGGACATAAAATGCAATCGCGGATTCCTTAAAAAAAATTGCAAAAACGTTAAATTCTGAATTGGATTGGACATACAGTCCTCCGGCTTGTATTAATCAAAGAAAAGATAGTAGATAGATCCAGTGACAGAGCAAGGATATTAAGAGAGGGTAAGCAAACAAAAAAACAGAGTTAACAAAACAAAATTTTCATTGCACATAAACAATTGTATTGCGACACCCAATGTTAGCTAGTTAATTCTTTGATTGTGTATTGTTCTTGGAAGATTCAACAATTTAGTTCGATTCAGTTCATGGCGGAAGAAAAGAGGGAATGGAGAGCACAAGGTAGAAGAATACGTTTTTATTTTATTTTACTTTTTATGCCTTTAACTTTGTGTAGATTGTAATGGATTTACACTTTTTTTGATGGTAGGCAAAAAGATCATATATTTCTATTTTGGCTTAAAATGTATATTACTAATGTAGAAATTAGAGAGCTAAGGGCAGGCAATTGTCTTAGGTTGCCTCTCCTACTAGATAAATCTAATATGAGGAGGAACCGGTTGGCTCTATTAATTTTGTATCCCAGACTCTCTATGAGTCTTAATTCCGTTAAATGAAATCTCATTCACACAAGAAAGAAAAAAAACTTTCCCTACCTAGGTGTAGTGGTTAACTTTTAAGCAAGTACAATTACCTGAAGAGAATGTCGGATGTGTGCTTCACCTTATGGCATATTTGGCCAGCACTAAAGTCCAAAGTTTACAAAAACAGTCAACATAATCCTAATCAAATATTTCAGATTAGTAAACCAATGCAAGAGAACTCACACCACTGACAACAGAGGTAGAACAGACAGTCGCAACACAGGTAAGGTTGACCCGAATCGTATCGGTAGGGTGGGGTACTGGGAAGCTCCAAGGCCGCGTAGGGTAAATACGGTGGGGCCCTGAGCATCTCCAAAGCCACGTTGAATAAAAAATAAATTCAGATGGTGCAGCAAAAGGAACACCGAAACCAGCAGGAGATGATATCATCAGCAGAAATCAACACGGAATGATCATTCGGGCATTGGCATACCACTTGGCATCGCAGCTTCAGCGGTCGCAGAAGCATGGGGTTACTTTGGGAAACCAAAACGGCAGCGCAACACAAATGACCAAAAGCTTGTTTTGGGGTAGACTCCTTAACTATGGTTATTATCACAGGTTCGCACAACCCAAATACAACAACCAACCTTGACAATGGCACTATGCTCCACAGCACAGATCAGCCAACTCACACTTAGCCAATTTCTTCAATTCTTGGACAAAACTCTATTCAGCCCATACTAAATAGAGGTTCTATTCACAAATCTTTCAATCCTTCAACCAAATACACACACTCCGCTTGATGCATAAACAGTAAGCCAAACAATTGGACAAATGCACCAAAAGAACTAGTTTTAATCTTTGGCCAAAGCCTTATTATTACTGCACATTTAGGGTTACACAACTCTTCTTGTTCCGAATTACCCATCCCTTCACAAGATCAGGCTTTTATACCCTTAAAAAAGTTATATACAAGTAACTGTCAGGCAGTTACAGATTTACTTTACAAGGCAGTTGGCCAACTATGCCAACTTGCTTAACTGCTCCCCTGAAGAAAAACATGACCTTCCTATCCTTTAAGAAAGCATAAAGCAAAACAACTTCCGTGTAACCAACTCGAAACCGTGAAGGCCATGTGCCAGGAACATGTCATCCAGCCTTGTTGCACAATGATTGCATTCACCAAAGTCCCACAATCATTGTTGAGCATCATTCTCCCAATGATGCAAGTGTGCTAATGCAAGTCTTTCTTGCATGCCTCATGCATACATTTTACATGCCAAACTCATTTGGCATTCTCGCATCGTTGGCCATGTTCAAACCCTGTTTGGCACATGCCTTGGCTTAGTTGCAACTCTGAATGCGCCACCGCATTTCTGGCATATGTCATGTTGCCAATAATGCACAACTGTTGCGCATTATTTCTAGGACACTTGACCAACCGGTCATAGACCTCCCCCACTATCTGAACTTGATGCCCTCGTCGATTCTTTTTGATGTAGGTAAGCCTGAATTTGTTCTTGAAATTGCCACAATGTATTATCCTTCTACCAAGAAGCTTCGGGGTATGGCCAAGGTAGTCAATATCGGTTGTACAGGCCGATATTACAGGTTTTTATCGGATATCGGAAAATACCTATACGATATCAAAAATATCGGCGATACAAAGACGAAATGATATTATTGGTTGTACAGGCCGGTACAAACCGATATATCGGTTTTATTTGTACACCGATAATATCGGTTTCGTGAATAAATTTTTCATCAACATGCATCTAGTCTTTACAAACAAGTACAATGTCAATTGGATAAGGTTAAAAGCACTAATATATTTATAATATAAAGTCAACGAATATATGGTAAGATATAAGATGGAAACCATATTTCGATTGCAAGGCAGAAAAATACAAAACATAAATATGAAGGATAATAAAAAAGATTTACGGGCATAATTGGACAACAATCACAACGTTGGCTAATAAACCAACTTGTATTTTGGAAATTTGAGATATGTGTATGATTCTTATTATTTTTTACTATGGTTTTATAATTATTTGAAATTTTGTATTAAATGATGCATCGCCTGTAAAAACAGATATTATCACTTGTATAGGTGTATAGGACCCGACCGATACGATACCGATACGCGATATTAACTACCTTGGGTATGGCAAACCTTGCCACTTTATCCTATTCTTTTTTCTTTGCTCCTCAACTCGATCATCAAGTATTGCCTCAACTTGCTTGTCGAATTGTGATTTGATTACTGGTGGTGCACGCTTCGCTTGTTGTCTCGAAGTGTCCAGCAAATCAGGATGATACTTTTTCAAGAAGCTGACATGAAAAGTGGGGTGGACTTTCAATTGTTCTGGCAAAACGAATCTGTAAGCTACCTTACCAAATCTTTTCATCACTTCAAAATGACCATCGTACCTTGGAATTAGGCCTCTATGCACTGTCTTACTAGAAATCTTCTTCCAAATTTGAGGAGTTAACTTCAACAACACCATATCTCCCACCTCAAATTCCACATCTTTCTGACGTAAATCAACATATTTCTTCATCCTGCTCTGCACCTTGGATAAACTATCACGCGCTTTCTCGGTCATCTCCGTTTTTGACCTTGCATAATGATATGCTGCTGGACAGGAACCTTGTTTCTTAGCCTTTGGCACCTCATGACCGGTTAATGGTTGCTGGCCTGTTGCTAACTCAAAAGGACTCAAATCCGTTGATGAACTCTTGTGCAAATTGTAACAAAATTGAGCCGTATCCATCAACGAAACCCAATTCCTTGGTTTTCCATCACATAATGACGCAAGTACTTTTCTAGCAATGCGTTTATCCTCTCCGTCTGACCATCGGTTTTGGGATGATTGCTAGTAGAAAACTTTAGTTCAGATCCAAACAATCCGAACAAGGCAGTCCAAAATCTGCCTGTAAACTGTGAGTCTCTATCACTCACAATATCTTGAGGAAGTTCCCAATAATTCACTACATTCTTGAAGAACAGATCCACTGCAACATTTGAATTACAAGAATGGGAACAAGGAATAAATGTAGCATACTTTGAAAATCGATCATTGACGACCATTATCGAGCTAAAGCCTTGCACCTTCGGCAGCCCATTAATAAAGTCCATCGACAAGCACTATCATGGCCTGTCTGGAATCGACAAAAGCTGTAGAAATCATGCTACGTTCCTCCTTTCCGTCTTGTCCAGTTGACACACTAAGAATGTCTTTATATACAACTCAACATCTTCTTCCATCTTAGGACAGTAATAGAAACCAGCTATCAAAGCATGTGTTCGTTCCATGCCTGGATGACCAGCCCAAATGGAATCATGCGCCTCTCGCTAGAGTTCCCTTCTCAATCCACCTGAATTGGCTACATAAATTTTTCCTCCTTTGGCACAAGTGTCTCCATCATCTAGACAATATCGACGAATGATCCCATCACAGATCTGTTTAGTCAGGCGTACACATTCCTGATCATTCTTCGTCTCTTCTTTGGTTCGAGGCAACAACTCTGCCTCAATCGTGGTCAGTGTCGCAACATATTCTGCACCAACTTTGTTCTCAACGTATCTGGCATAGAATTAAGCCTTCCTGTCTTATGCTCGAACTCGCTCAAAAAGTCAAGCCACCTTGCTTGTTTTGGCGAAAGTTTCTTCTGGATGGAAAAGAGCGTAATGGCCACATTATTTGTCCTTAAGATGAAATAAGTTCCCAACAGATAATGGCGCCATGTTCTTAGGCAATGTATCACTGCCAACATCTCTTTCTCATGCACAGATGTCCATCTTGGACCAAGACTCCCCCTAGAACCATGTTCGAAGCATCAGTGTGCACTTCAAATGGTATATCGAAGCTAAGCAAGCGAAGAATTGGTTCTATCAAGACGGCTTTTTTTAATGCATCGAATGACCTCCTCAAAAAATCTGTCAATGGGGCTACTTTCTTTGAATATCCAACTATAAAGCCCCGGTAATAGTTAGTCAAACCCAAGAAAGAACGAAGCTCTCCAAGCTTCTTTGGTTCAGGCCAGTCCATAATGGCCTCTACCTTTTTCTGGTCCATATGCATGCACCCTTGCGATATCACATATTCAAGGAAAGTAATTGTGGTCTGGGAAAACTCACACTTTTCCTTCTCCACACACAAACTTGCCTCCTTAAGTTCTGCAAACACTTTGTGAATATGCATTGCATGCTCTTCCAAAGTCTCGTTGTAAATAACTATGTCGTCCAAATATACTACTACAAAGCGGTCGATATACTCAGCAAAAACATCATTCATCAGTTGCAAAATATTACAGGAGCATTCGTCAAGCAGAATGGCATTACACAGTACTCATACAAGCCATACCTGGTTACCATTGTACTCTTTGGTTCATCTCCTTCTGCTATGCGCACTTGGTAATAACCTGAGCGCAAATCCAACTTGGTGAAGAACTTGGCCTTAGCTAATCAATCAAACAAGTTTTCCACTAGGAATTAGGTACTTGTTCTTCACAGTTAGCTTGTTCAAACCCGTGTAGTCTTCACACATACGAAGCGAGCCATCTTGCTTCTTTTGGAACAGAACTAGAGCACCAAATGGAGCTTTAGACGGTTGTATATAGCCTGCCTCCAGCAGTTCATAAATCTGCTTACGCATTTCCTCAAGTTCTAGCGGTGAGATACAATATGGTGCTTGCCCAGGAGGCCTCGCTCCTGGCACCAACTCAATCATATGGTCGATCCTATGCCGCTGTGGTAGCGTCTTATGCAGTTCTGCAGGAATCGTGTCTGCAAACTCTTCTAAGACCTCAGTTATTCCATCCTGAACTTCTACTACATTTCCTGGTTTGATCTCAACCAACACGCCTAGGAAAGTAGCCAAGCCTTGACGCGTACCTTCTTTCACCTGAATCGCAGATAAACATGGCTTAAGTGTCTTATCTGGTACACTTTGCCTCACCATAGAGACAAAACATGGGTATTGAGGGTGCCACATCAATATCCCATTTCTATAAGGTAATGGAGATGCCTGCGCCACGCAAAATAAATACATGCCCAATATCAGGTCATAATCATCCACGACCATCACTGGAAAATATAGTTTTCCTTTCCATTCTCCAACTTGAGCATCTGCATTGGCGAACTTTCCCTCGACTGGTTTGTGGTTCTGCGTTAACAGCTTTGATGGTGTTAGCCTCTCTAGTAACTGTTAAGTTCAATGCCAAGCCAACGTCTGGATGAATAAAGGACTTGGTAGCACCGATATCAACGATCGTCTATACCCACTTCATTGGTCTTCACATCAATGTACATCAGTCCAGAAGACTATTCCTTCTTGGTGTGTGCTTTGCTCCCTAGCAAACGACTGATGTTGCGATGTTGGCCCATGCCAACATCATGCTGAGCCTTCCCAGCATCGTGTTGTTTCTCATCAGCACTTACAGCGTCTTGGGTACCCTTAGTGTAGTTCTGATATGTAGAACAACTCGTTTCACCCTCATCAAGTTGTTCCGTGGACATCCTTCGTGTCTGATTATTGCTTGTAGATTCTTGTATATAGGGTTTACATACCTTTAATGCTGACCTTTGGCTTGATCTTCGCCCCATCCTTTCTATGCCTTGTATTCTCTTTGTGGATCCTTCAATTCAAATACAATTCAAGGCCAAACTCAAGAACAACAACAAATTCACTCAGCCTTCCATAATCCAACATGAACAGAGAGACCCCTAACCAGGGATCTGATACCCTAATTGTCACAGGTTCGCACAACCCAAATGCACCAACCAACCTTGACAATGACAATATGCTCCACAGCACAGATCAGCCAACTCGCACTTAGCCAATTTCTTCACTTCTTGGTCAAAACTCTTTTCAGCCCATACTAAAGAGAGGTTTTATTCAAAAATCTTTCAAGCCTTCAACCAAATACACACACTCCACTTGAAGCATAAACAGTAATCCAAACAAACGGTTAAATGCACCGACAGAACTAGTTTTAATCTTTGGTCGAAGCCTTATTATTACTGCACACTTAGGGTTACACAACTCTTCTTGTTCCAGATTACCCAATCCCTTCACAAGATCAGGCTTTTATAGCCTTATAAAAGCTATATACAAGTAATTATCAGGCAGTTACAGATTTACTTTACAAGGTCGTTGGCCAACTGTGCCAACTTGGCTAACTGCTCCCCTAAAGCCAAACAGGCCCTTCCTATCCTTTAAGAAAGCATAAACTAAAATAACTTCTGTGTAACCAACTCGAAACCGTCTAGGCCATATGCCCGACACATGTCATCCAGCCTTGTTGTACAATGATTGCATTCACCAGCCAAAGTCCCGCAATCATTGCAGAGGCTCATTCTCCCAATGATGCAAGTGTGTTAATGCAAGTCTTGCCTGCACGCCTCATGCATACAGTTTACATGCCAAACTCATTTGGCATCTCTTGATGCTAATCTCGCATTATTGGTCATGTCCAAACCCTGTTTGGCACTTGCCTTGGCCTAGCAGCAACTCTAAATGCGCCACCGCATTTCTGGCATATGCCATGTTGCCAATAATGCACAACTGTTGCGCATTATTTCTAGGCCACTTGACCAACCGGTCGTAGTTATCCACGACTCTTCCTTGCTCCAAAAACTTTAAACAAGAGGATTGATATAAGAAAATTCAGAAATTCTGACTTCATAATGTTGAAAAGGATACAACCAAAAAGAAGAGTAGCTTCTTTAATAAGTACATTGGGGAAGGCAAACTTGAGATGGAAATTTGAATATTAAAGCCTGAAAGAATTCTCGTAAACAGCTGGGCACTGACACAGCAAACTAACCAGGCTACAGAGTATAAAGAAGAAGAAAAAAATATGAAAGCTGCAAATTCTGAAAATACAGCATTATACATGGACACGATGAATAAAAATAGGATAAGCTGCAAATACAGCATGATACATTGAAATGGTTAGTTATATCTTGTATATCCGTGTTATCAACGTTGGGGTTTGTGAAGACGAGGTCGGTTGCAGAAGATACGTCCATTGGCTCTCACAACTGCTGCTATACCTATGCTCATGCTTGCCCACACAAGCGATAAGAATAGATGACGGAGATCATATCGAGCTGCCAAACATTAAGCGAAATAGAGTTGTAAGTCCGGATTCGATTAAATAAAACGTACCGCGTGTTTGAAGTTTCACTCATTTTTGAGATTGAAATATTCTACTTAGGAAGGTGTTCTATATTGGAATTTGGAACAATGAAAAGAATCTACAAAGAACTCTTGCAAGTAGTCTTGGAAGACCAGCAAGGTTATCTTGAAATCCATTTTAGCACTGAGTCTGGTAATGGGTTAAGAAATGATGAATAGGAAATTTGGTTGAGCTATCCACTAATATATACAGTCAACTCACCTTGTCGCAGAGATATGCTCGCGAACAACAGGCCAGACAAACCCAAAGCCAGAGCCAATGGAAAAGACTGCAAAAAGCATGAGCGTGTGTCATAAATCACTAAATTAAAAGTGCTCTCCCCTGACGAGGCGGAGGTTAATGGAAACAACATGTTGGGATATCTACTCACAGCGTAAGCCTCTAGGCCCCCCACTTGGGGTGGAGCCATATCTCGGCTGACAGAAGAAACAATGTAGTGTCCTTGCAAGAGATCAATCGCGTCCTTGACATTGATAAAATAATTTATCAGGATCTGTTTCAATCATTTGATGCAATTGAAACATTTTAGAGTGAACTAAAAGAGAGCAATGAGAACCTGCTTTGTCCCATCACAGAAATTGTTAAGATAATAGCGAGCAAGTGCATTCCATCCATCTTTAACAATTCCGTGGATTGTCCGCTGCCCACATCTAGAAAGTCAAACAGATTGGAGTTAGTCACTTCCCAAGTTAGGTCTTCAAATGCACACCCACCAAGGAAGTTTAGTTACTGGGTTCAGCACTTCAGCTTCCTGCTTACCGAGATTTGGGTGTGTATTTCAACAGTAGCTAGTAAAAGCTCAAAACATATAGAGTCAAAGAAGAAGCTACCTGACATAGTCTCCTTTCAGTGCTGGGGTACCAGAATACTGAATGCTAACGTCATCCCCATGATTTGCCCACACTAAAATCGAAAAATAAAATAAAATAATGAGGTGGAACTATGGAAACATAAAACAGAATCATCTAGATGAACATAAATACCAGGAATAAACGTAAAATTTAACCAGACTACAGCTAGGAAGCTGGACAACCGTAATTGAAGAGAAGGAATTCAAGGAGATGAACCAGGAGTAATGGTAAAAGCAACTCACTTATTTTGAAGCACTCATCAAAATGCTGGTGTGTGCTAATGGTTTCCTCATCACGGAAGATCCCTACTCGACGAAGTTGGTTTTCCAACAATCTTCTTGCAATCATGCTCTGCACATATTTATACAGTATCCAATAGACGTTAGGTGTGTATAGTGAATCTCCGCCAAGAGAAATGATACAAATTCTTTTTGGTGATTGACATTGAAAATTACATATCCTTTCTTAATTTTCAAAGTAAAAAATGGCTGAAGGAGGGACAAGTAATTAAGAGGATAAACTGTGAAAGCAAGACTACATTATATCATACTCCGTATATGAACTTTGAAATTTGTGAAAGTAGATCCTCGAACACTCCATGGACCCTCAGGAAGTCAACTAGTGATTTCTCCATGGTTCAACTGGATTGCAGTACGAAAGGCTAATACAACTTAACTAAGCAACAGTATTAGTTACTACTCCAGTACAGATGGGAAATTAACTAAGCAAGTGTGAATTCAAACTTACCTGGGTAACATTTGTACGGTCTAAACAATCAATACAATTGGTCCTCACAACTCCAAGCTGCTCATCAACTTTTTCACCCTTTCCATTGAGAAAAAAATACCTAGCAGATTCCAGAGAAAATAAACATGAAACATAGTGAACATCACGCTACATGTTAATCAAAAAATTGGAACTCTAGAGTGTGCGTCTTTGACTAGTCACATATGCATAAACATAACTAGTATATCCTCGGATTATACTTCAACACAGAAGACAAAAATGGAAACACGCTGCATTTAAACAAACATGTAGTTCAGTTTGTTAACTATCTTTTTTTTTTTTTTTTGACATACATATTCAATGTTTTATCAAGGGGAAATTGGTGTTTCTAGACTCTCCTTGGGCTGAGAGTGCAACTAAATTTAAGTTCCATGTACTCAAGATAATAGCTTAGACCAGAATGATGTCTGATGCATATATTAAACCCTGCCTATATCATCCATGGATGTTTCGTTTTTCTTGTTCTTTTGGTTTATCAAATCTTTCAGCAATTTCTGGATTTAGTTGATCAGTGAGACTACATGAAGTTTTCTGTTCCTAAATTTATCCAAGAAAGAACAAGGTTGCATCATAAGATTCCAACATAAAGAGCAGATTCATTACTCTCTGCCATGTCTTACCCATTCTTTTTGATGAAATCCTCTATTTGGTCATAAAGCATTGAGAGACGCTCAAAATGGACGTGGCCGCAAATCTGATGAAAATCGAAGTGCAAATACCTACAGTAACCAGTAAGTAAGCAGAGGATAAAACTAAAATAAACTAAAAGAGGGCATTTTTTCTTCTATTTTTTTTATACCTAGTATCATCACCAACAACATGCTGCATTGCATCGCCATATTTTTCACAGAGACGTCCCTCACCTCCATGCTGATAGGAGAAACGGCAGCAAAAGATAAATAGAATTAAAGCATCTCATTGATGCAAACACTGAACAACGACACGAACAATAAATATACTACTTTTGTAATATAACATCAAATGCAAAAAATTCCTTCAAATGAAGAGATCACAAAAAAATATGCACTATGTAACAGAGCTTTGGGCATGCAAGTCAGATGAGCATTTGCACATATACACACACAGAAGATTAATTGGTATCCTAAAGCAACACTACCTAGCCAGCTAGAACATGAATCCCTAAAATCCGTTATGCGACTAATACGCACGAACCCCCGACTAGATGTTTTCAAAGATAATGGAGAACCATAAGATGATACCGTAACTGATATGTCTATAACTACACGTGGATTGCACATGAAGATGTTGAGACATGTTCTCAGTAATCAACATTCGACATATATGACCAGCCCAAAGTGTGTGCATGAAGAAGGTTATGTGTGTGTAGATAAACAATTGAATAGATAATAACACCAAATTAATCAACGGTGAAGGAAATCTTGTTTCCATAAATAATACCTTATTGACAAGATCTACAGCCAAGACAGATCCATATCTTTTTCTCAGATCCAAGAAATGTCGTTCCACAACTCGAGGCTGAAACACAGTGTGAAAGTAGTCAATATACAATAGTTTGGTAGACAGTTGACATCCGCAAAAAGAATTTGGGAAAAAATGTAGCATATAGACCAACAAATACTCACGGCCTCCTCAAGTCTCACAAGCTCAAACTTAGGTTTATAGGTCAAATCAACAACTTGCTCCCACAATAATGGAATAGAACCTCGAATCTGCAAGAAGAACCAGTGAGTACCTATTGAAATCTGCACAACATCCTCACTAGCGTGTAATGCATAAGTTTAAAATATGTACAGATATAAGTTTGAGATCATATATTTCACAAAAGAACTCTCATAGTTCGTACGAGAAATAGCAGTTATAACCATCAAGCCTTCACGAGTTTTCAATAACAAACTTGAAATTCGTAAGCCTTTCGTGATCATAGCGTTCCATTTATCCAAAAACCCAGACCCGCAGAGTAATGGAAATAAACAGACAACTGAAAAATCACCTGGACAAATGATGCTGTATGTCCATTTGATTGTAAAATTTGCTCAGACTCCACAAAATTTGCAACATAGCCATCCGCGTCAGCACCTCTTCTCCACATTCGAGTACCTTCGAAAATTAGAAATATTATTGACAAAATCACGCAAAATGTACTGTTGAGTTAAGAAACCAAGATGTTTCAAAATTGTACCAAGCACTCAATATTACCATTTCTCCTAGTGCATCTCCTTGCAATCAGAGTAACATCAACAATATCCTTCGCAACTGCTGCTTGAAAGTTATTAAAACGTGCTAAGCAGTTAAGGTGTAACTGGAAATGGTAAAAAAAAAAGAGAAACTGAAAAATAAATAGATAAAATCAAAATAAGCCAAATGGGAGCTGGACTAAGTTAGGCAAGTTTAGAGCGACTTTATTTGCATAACATCCGATGGAAGCAAAATATATAAATAAAAATGATAAGGATATTCCCTTGGACAATAGGAAGCAAGTACGGGTCGAGCTGCAGTATAATCACAACGAGAAGGTGTCAGCAGCCAGCATTGGCTATATGGTATTTATCCAAGATGTACAGAAAGTAGCTAACTTTTTGGAACATATCTAACCTTATTATCTATGAGAACTTCCAACATGTAGTTATTCCATAGGTACCTAGGATCTGCCTGCCAAAGATAAACATTGCAAAAGTAAGTAAGATAAATGCTGGAAGAGTAGCCTCATATAAAAATTAAATAGAAGGCAATAAATGACACTAGAACTAACAGAAGTAGTCTTCAGAAGTTAAATGTTTCTCATCTCGCGGCACATATGAGTAAATCAATAAATAAATAGAAGTTACCTGTCTCCAAAGAGGAAGTCGCTTTGACTCCTCTCCCAAATCATGCAACCGTTGTGCACTGCAGTACAACATCACAAGATATTACTAAACTAGAAAATTTATATTGTATAGTGAAGATTATGGGAAGGGACAATTTGTTTCAACTACAACTGTTGCAGACATACTACAAGCACAATGTCTAACAAGATTTACCTGAGTGTCAAATTAACATCATACGAAAAGTACAAACCAGTAGTCCTCTCTGCGGCACTTAGGAGCACTGAGAACTCGGATTCCATCTTTTTCTGTTAGTAATGATTTGAACAACAAGCATTTAAAACAATCAACCTTGTATGAAAACAACCAAGTCTACAAACCAAAAAGGGGACTGTATCTTATTTACCTGTTCCGCGGAGGAAGCATTCAAAGAATGATCACAAGGCAAAATCTTCAAGGACGAAACCTTGAAGATAGGATGTCCCAAATAGGATCCAACACATTCTCGCTCAGTTATCACAGTTACATATACCCCTGATAAGAAACACATGAAAAATCTAGATCAATTTTACATTGACAAACTGCAACCCTTGAGATTAATGTAAGTACCCAAACATTCAGATACTAATTTTCACATCAACGAACCTTGAGCTACATAACAAACACTATAGAAAAGATTTTAAGGATTCATGAAAAGAATAGCTTGCCTGCCACGAGCTTTAGCAATCCCATTACTCCATAAATAGTCTGAATTCTCGGAGCTCGAACAGTTTGCACATGTGGAACCTCATCTATAGAAAGCAAATTATAAATCAACTTTGTATCAACATTATGATAAAACAAGCAAATAGAAATGAATAAATAAATGAGTAACAAACTAACCAATTATGCTCATTGCTCCATCAACACGACTAATTGTTAAACAAGAACCAGTAGAGCCATCAGTTGGCTCAATAACATACTGATCTGGGAATTCCCATAATCGCATTCGCGTGAATAGCTTTGTCTCAGAATCAACCTTTTCCATCATACCCGGTATACAATTCGCTGAGAAACGAATTTCAAAATTAAATAACCAACCAACAATTAATCCAAGTAAAATCAACAATATAAAATTACCACTTGATCGATGATCCTTAAGTTAAAAATTCTGTGAATGAAGCAAACCCTAAAAAGAGAATGAGTGAAATACCTTTGGATCTGACTTTGATATTATTAGAGTTGTTGTGGAACAAGGATGAAGAAGGAGGAGAGGAAAGAGAGAGTCGTTGGGAATAATCCGTTGAAGAAGGATTTAGAAACACGAGAATGTTGGATCTCAAATTATTATTCCAGTTGGAATTGTAATTGTTGGAGTAGTGGTGGTGGTGGTAATGTGGTCTTACAGCGCATGATAACTTAGTCGACAGCATGCATCATATCATCATGGAGTCGTAGTAATAATATTCTTCTGATTCTTAACCCCCCTTTTAAAGTCAAAATAACACTGGCTGGCGCGTAATGGAAAAAATGGCTTTGCTTCTGCTCCAGGAAGAAAGTAAATTATGCTACGATACCTGATTCAGTTTTGTCGTTTTTTTCAAATTTACCAAAACAATTTTTGTACTTCAAAATAGAGTACAATCTTGCTTCACAACTGTGTCGCTGTAGTATAGTGGTAAGGATTCCCACCTGTCACGCAGGTGGCCCGGTTCGATCCCCTGCAGCGGCGTTTTTTTAATTTTTATTTTTGCTCACTTTCCCGACCTGTGAAGATCTCAGTTCTTCACTATTCGATTTAAATGGGAATCAGTTCTCTTTGAAGGAGAGGAGTTATGCTCACAGATCCGTTCTCATTTCATGTGCTTTTTTTCTTTCTATCGAGGAGGAAATCTATCCATCCTCATCTAACGCTACAATCTTAAACACAAGGAATACATTCAGGGTTATGCGCACAAGTTTATGAAAGAAGAGTTGTGCACTTTTAACCTTTGGTAGCAGCTTTTGGGGAAATTTGAACTTGTTATTCTATCGGAAATAAGAAAACAAGCAGATTAGCACAAACAGTAAGAGATGAGGTTTCAGAATAAACTAAATCTATTTTAATTTGCAAGCATCAAACTGCAATTTATTGGTACTATTATTATTACATGACTTGTTCCATAGTAATCTCATCATCATTAGCAGAGTAGAGGACTTGAGATGTTCTTTGTTTTACAGAAAAAGTACACATAACATATATATGAATTTGGATTTTCATCATTTTTGGGTTTCAGCGACTTGACACCAGGCTCCATTTTCTACAATTCGCTCCCTCTCTCTCAGACGTCTGTCTGTCCTATCATCAGCCTCAAAAGCTTGGTCTCACGTTGAGACGAGATGCGAGCTTCTGACCGAAAGATCTGTCAGCCTGTTAAGTGACACATCACAAACAGCAGAACATAGTACTATGCATCAGTACATTGCTACAGATAATCCTCTGTAATATTATGCATTGAAAGATACCCTAATTTTGAGTTTGTATGTAATTTGTTATGTTTGTTTCATGACATTATTAATAAAATAAAAATACCAGATGTTTAAATGTTACCTGAGTCCAGTATGAGATCCAGATGCTGCGGATTTCGTGGGTGACCCTTGGATCTGACAAGGCATCAACAAATCGGCAGAGAAATCTCTCTTGCCTGAAACATAACAAATTAACAACATAGGAATCAGAATTCTAAATAGAACACAACAATACACACTTATTATGTGGAAGGAATGACAATGAGAACACATACCTGTCTGGTGTCATGGAACGGTATCTCTCACCAGGCTGTTTGAAGTTGTTCTCCTTTCCGATAATACACTGTGTCCCAGCGAAAGAAAAAAAAAACAGCTTAACCTCAAGTAATATTTTGAGACATTAGAAAATCAATAGCTACAAAAATATGGTTAGTGGTAAAACCATACCCTATCACGTTTCCCGTTGCAGACAGCTGGTGGGATGGGGTACGTTTCGGCATGGCGAACAGGGTCAAATCTCGAGGGGAAGTAATTGACCTAGAAACAACAATAAGATTAGAGAGATAACAGAGAAGCACAAAGAGAAATAACAATCGAGTAACCCAATAGCGCAAAGCAGGACAGAATGTATTTTGATATCTTATACCGTTGATATGAACTAAACATCTAAAATTGCATCATAGAGGAAAAAAACACAATACCTCTTCATCCCTGTGCATGAAATTCATTAAACCTTCATGGTGATTGTTGTGGTGAGCATTCTTTGGAGCATTGACTGGAAGCTGGAGATAATTTGGCCCGAGACGGTGTCTCTGAGTATCTGAGTATGAGAAAATCCTGGTCTGAAGCAGCTTATCATCCGAGTAGTAGATACCAGGGACTATAATGGAAGGGCAAAAGGCAAGCTGTTCATTCTCTGCAAAGAAGTTGTCAGGATTCTTGTTGAGGACCATCCGACCCACTGGCTGAAGGGGTAGGATGTCCTCTGGCCAGATCTTTGTCACATCAAGTGGATCAAAATCAAACCTGTCCTCGTGATCAGGGTCAATTGTCTGGATGAAAAGCTTCCATTCGGGATAGTTTCCAGCCTTGATAGAGTCATAGAGATCCTGGGTAGCATGGCTGTGGTTAGCCCCACCAACCTTGATGGCTTCATCCTCAAGCAAACTCTTGACACCACAGGTTGGTTTCCAGTGGAACTTCACGTAGTGTGCTTTGCCAGTCTTGTTGACGAGCATATAGGTGTTGACACCAGACCCATCCATGTGCCTGTAATCCTGTGGAACACCGATGTCGTCAAAGAGGAAGGCAAACATATTCAAGCTCTCTGGGTGGTGAGAGAAAAAGTCCATGATCCTCCAGTTCTCCTGAATGTGGGACTTCGGGTTGGGTTTGAGAGCATGGACCATGTCAGGAAATTTCATTCCATCTCGAATGAAGAATACAGGGAAATTGTTACCCACTAGATCCCAGTTACCCTGAAATGAATAAGAGAAGGTAATCAGAGAGAAAATCACAATAATGAATATCTGACAGAACAACCAACATGATGTACATTCACCCAGGGGTATGAAGTAGGATGACCAGTCGGATTACCTCTCTGGTGTAAAATTTCACTGCAAATCCTCGAGGGTCTCTCAGGGTTTCAGGGCTTCCACGCTCATGGATAACAGTGGAGAAACGAACGATGACAGGGGTCTGAACTCCTGGAGCTCGAAGGAAGTCAGCACAGGTGAGGTTAGAAATATCATGGGTAACCTCAAAGAAACCCTTGGCACTAGCTCCTCTAGCATGTACAACACGCTCAGGAATGCGCTCACGGTCAAAATTAGCAAGCTTTTCAACCAAATGATAATCTTCAAGGAGAATTGGACCTGTAAAAAAAATAGAATCAATATATATATGATGAAATACTAACTAATTCGAGCCAATGATTTAACTACTACATATGTAAGTTTCCTTTCTCGTCGCAAAAACATTAAACAATCAGTAAAGGCATAGTTTTAGAACAACTAATAAAAAAAAGAAAGAGTAGCATTGACCCTGGGAAAAAAATTGTAGTTCTTTCTCATGGAAAACCAAATCACTTAAAAGGCATCACATCATTACATCCATTAGTATGTTAAACAGTAACAGTAGCATAGATATAGATTAGACAAAGTCAAAAAGTTCCTAAAATTAATTAACAAACAAAATCAAAAAATTAAAAGAAAATATAGATACCTTAAACAAACAATATACAAACAACCTAAAGGAAACCCAAAAACATGGGAAACTACTGTTTTATTATGATGGCACGAAATAAACTAACAAAAAAAATATAGCCATATGAGATGGAATAGTAAAATTGAAATACAAGATTAATACCTCTAGTTCCAACAGTGAGTGATGAATTGTTGTTATAAACAGGAGCACCAGAATTTGTTGTGAAAAATGGAGAATTATGAGCACTTGATGGACGAAACTGCATCAGAATTCAACAACAACAAAAATCACATAACCAAGATTGAAAAGCTTTAAAAAAAAATTGATGGTTCTGTCAAAATAAACCCAAGGAAAATAGATTAAACCCATAAACCAAACTCAATCGAAAAAAAAAAAGAAACTCAAGAATGGAAATTTAAATTTAAAGAATAGAATTGCAAATTTAGGGTTTTACCTTGTAAGGATCCATTGGAGATCTTTGAGTTGTTTCGTTAATGAGAGAGAGAGATAAGAAGAGGAGAGTTGTTGAAATCTATGCCACCTCTTTTTTTTCAGATGATTATCGTTTATTTATAAGACACACGCCTCAACTGTTTTCACTCTTATTTAACTCTTCTCTACATTATTTATCCAAAAAGATAATTACAATCGGACTGGCTTTGCCAATTTCTCATTAAATTATCGCCATTATCAATTTCTCGTGTTTTTACGGACTAAAATATGACACATTCCATACAGTCGGTACACATTTACGTTGACTGCTTGGCCGCTCGCCAATCTTGGTCACACGATACAAGTAGTAGTGGAACTATACTGGTTGTCCAGCGTCTTTAAATTTAATTGCCGTCATTGTTTTTCATCGCCCTAGTATAAATTTAATTGCCGTCATTGTTTTTCATCGCCCTAGTATAAATGACAGTGTGTTTGGCCGGTTAGGTAATCCCCAGTAGTAATGCATATCCAATTTTCTTTTCTTTTTTCTAAAATTAGACTTCTATTAAAGGCAAAAAGCCAAACGCCCACGGCAAAACAAAATGATTCCTATAAGGATCTTTGCAGATATCTCTCTTTTTTATTCCCTCTTACCGTGGTTATTGTTGGGTGTTAAAATGATTCGGGAATTACACAACATTTGACACATGAGATTGGGGGTCGTGTGGAGGTATAGAACTGCAGTCCTTCCAACTCCTCAACCCAATCACCGGTACTCAAACTCTCCATTTGTACCGGAAAACTTTTACCCATACCCTTCGATTTAGTTGGTCGTTGGTTCAGGATGAAGACAAAAGTAGCAAATGAGATTAGTCTACTTCTGGAAATTTAGGATGTGATAGTACTCGGTGTGTTAACTTTATAGCCATTCAAATACGTAGAAAATTTCTGAATATCCTTGTTGCATATGTAACCACGTTATAATCGAACAAAAGTACTAGCATATACTGTAGGAAATATGCTTAGGAAAAATATACTATCGCCATGCATGAGTGAAACGTAAACTGGTCACGGCTAGCTCTTGCACGGCTATGATATTTACTTAACCATATTACCAGAGACGTGTGAGTTTAATTAGCGAAGAAGTTCTTTTTTTCTTAAAATGCTAGGAGTATTACCTGAGTAACAAAATTAAATAGATCAACTTTATGCAATAAACGTGGAAGAATAAGCACCTAGGCACAATACATAATCTGCAGCCAATTGATCACAGATAACACTACGAGAAAGGACCTACTCAAATATCTGGAATTTCAATTTCTCGCGGCTAAAACCAAATCCACTAGTAAGGAGGGACCTGGTAAGGATTAGTGAATGGTTGAAAGCACGGGGTCCCACGCTGACAAATTTATATGGCTTCCCGAAGATGCAAATAAGAGAGGATGAATTTTTGAGAACGTCATTCAATTGAGAGGCTCCTTATCTTCTTTGTGTTTTTCAAAACCTTCGTTTACCACCACTCTTCTGACAGACAATGACGTGGTCCATTAATGTTCTGCCACTTGAAGTCAGATCCTTGAGACGTGTGCTCGGACTAGAAACTGGACCTTTCAGAGATCTCCTAGAAATGTGTGAAACGAACTAAATAAGGTACACAGAATAAGAGCAATGAGTATCATGTCCATCCATACATACATGATAGCATATGACCAAGAAGCACTGTGAAAGGTCACTGTAGATTAATGGTTCGGGCCTGCTGATGAGTGCTAAAAAGTGCATATTTATATATATTTTTCTTGGCATTTAACTCATCTTTTATGCATTAATTTTACATTTTATCCCATATTCTGTATTTTCTTTGTTTTCAAGAATAAATATTTTTATTAATTAATTTTGCATTTTTAGGTTGTAAATAAAGTTTGGATGAATTGCGGAGCGAAAAGAGAAGAAAAGTAATGAAAAGTCGGGAGGAGTTACACAAGGAAGCCGCGAAGAATGTCGTGCACAAGACCAAAAGGCTAGAAGTGGGCTTGAAGAGGAAGAATTGTTCTTAAAGAAGATATGGGCTTGACATACCCAAGGCCCAAAACCCTTACCCAAACCCATTTTCTATATCCAAGCCCGTCTCGGATTTCAGCCAGATCGAAGCATTTCAGCATCCTACGGTCGCTCCATCATCGCACATCAAACTCCGAAGCCCCCGCTTTACATCGCAACGCCCATCTCCATCTTGGGTCGTCCGTTTTGCTACATCCCTTCATCCGACGGTCGCTCCACGCTTACCTCCGTATCGCCGTTGGATCCACCTACCATCTTCCCATCCATCGCTCCATGTCGCAGATCATCAAACCTCGCTGAACCCGCCTAACACCCAAGTATCGAACACCCTATACCCAACCAAACGCACCTTTCTTCCCAAAACCATCGACTCCATCTTCTCCATTCCTCTACAGACGCCATACCACCACCTGCTCCTCCACCTGCTCTCCCAACTGCTCCGCCATCACCACCATAATCACCACAGCGTCAAACAATGATAACCCATCATTGTTCCCCTCTCCCTAGTCCCTCTACTTTACTTATTTCACACATTTTCAACCGAAACCCTAAAGTGTGAAATAGGTAAATTAGGTCGATCTAGAGGCAAATTAACGGTATGGGAAGCAAGAGAAGACTAATTCTAAGCATTGATCGAAGTTTGATTGGAGTCAGAGATTAGGTAAATTTCTAATTTTAATTTCTAAAACCCTAATTTTTCTGATTTGGGAACTTTTGGGGGGAAATCAATTGTACGTCTAATTGAAGCATGGGTTGGTTGATTGGGTTGTTATCAGTGTGTTAGGTGAGTGAATTTTGGATTTTTGGGTACACCCTAACTTCACTGATTTTTGGGGATTTTTCTTATATGTATAAATAGGGGATGTGGGGGGGGGGGGGGGGGGGGGGGGGGGGTCAGGGGATGATCTCTGGACTAGCCAGTAGAGAATTGAAACAAATTTTATGCAATTCCAATTTCTGTTCTTCTTATGCAGTTAACAGTTGAATGTTATGTGTATGTTGTGTTTGAATTATTTTGTATGATGAATGCTTGTGTTTGTAATATGTTGAGCATGAGCTAAGTAGCATTAAGTTAAGGCTCAGTTGAAGCCTTATGCACTGTCAAATGGTGAATTGCTAGGATAGTTATCCTGATGTATGTTTTGATTGAGCAATGGGAAGAGATTAATGCTTATAGTGCCTCTGATTGATTGTTCTGTCAAAAGACAGTCAATGCTAGGGGCAAATTAGGGAGCAAATTAGTTTTCCTCCCATTCTAGATGTATGCATAGGATTTTCAACTCAACCTAGAAATATGTTGTTTGATTAGGACACAAGGTGGATACTAAGCCTTAGCTTAGCCACAATCCCTTTTTACAGTCACTTAAATTCAGTTCTGTTTTGCTTCCTATTCAGTTTATCTCCTTACCTGTTTTGCTTGTTTAATTCCTTGTAATTTGTAGCTGTTGTGCACTGAAATCAGTGCACAAACTCCCCTGCCCTTGGCTTACAGCCTTGGTTCATGCCATTTGCCCTCTTTGTTTCACTGCCACTATAACATTGTGATCTTGCATCTTGTTTTACATCATCTGCCAGCATAGTTTAACTTCTTTATGCTCCCACTCCCTGTGGACTAACCCCTTGCTTACCTTTTATACTAAAACTTGGCCTTGTATACTTGCAAGTTTTGTGTGCAACCCCATTTCCACACCAAGTTTTTGGCGCCGATGCCGGGGAGCTGGCTGCCATATTTTTGAAGTTTTCATTGTTGTTCTGTGGCCTTGCTGTGCTTGAAGCTGTCTCCTGAGATCATTGCACTCTTGTTCACTTGCAGGTGCCACTGAGTTGCTGCTGCTGCTGCTGTTGCTGGAGCTGGTGAACCAAGCCTGCTGCTGCCAAGCCAAAGCAACTGAGTTTAGCCACCTGCTGCTGCTGGGGCTCTGCCTTCTCCTGGTGGGCTTGTACTTCTCTGAATTGGGCTTCACCAACTTCAACTGAACTGGGCTTGCCAAGTGCTGCTGGGCTGCTGCATCTCAACAAGTTGCTGGGCTCGTCCAACTGAGGTGGGCTTCGTTGCTGTTGCTTCTGCTGGGCTGCTAAACCCAACTGCTGTTGCTGGGCTTGCTGCGTGAGCTACTTAGGACGATCCTAAAGCCCAACTGGGCTGTGCAACTAAAAGGGGACCAAAAGCCTATTTTTGGGCTTCCCTCCAAAAATCAAGTAAGCCTAACCCATGAGTTAACCCACTTGGGCCTCATTTAAATTCAAATTCGGGCTTGTAATAATTAATTTAATTATTTAGTTGGGATTGTAATAATTTTTATTTTTCCTTTATTTTCTTTTTCTTTTTCTTTTTCTTTGGGACTGTAATTATTTTTTGTCTTTATTTTTCTTTTATTTTTCTTTTTCTTTTTCTTTTTCTTTTATGGGCTTGTCTTAATTATTATTATTGTTTTTATTTTCTTTTATGGGTTGTGCTAATTTATGCTAGGTTAAGTTCAAATTTTTTTTTTTTTTTCCAAAGCCCAATTTTAAACCAAAAACAAAATCCCTTATTAAAACCAAAACCCATTCAAAACCAAATCTTCGTAACCCTTGTGGGCCAAATTGTTTCCGATTGCTCTGTCTGACCAACATGTTAGTTGAGGTACCTACAAGGAATTTTATGCAATTCCAATTTCTGTTCTTCTTATGCAGTTAACAGTTGAATGTTATGTGTATGTTGTGTTTGAATTATTTTGTATGATGAATGCTTGTGTTTGTAATATGTTGAGCATGAGCTAAGTAGCATTAAGTTAAGGCTCAGTTGAAGCCTTATGCACTGTCAAATGGTGAATTGCTAGGATAGTTATCCTGATGTATGTTTTGATTGAGCAATGGGAAGAGATTAATGCTTATAGTGCCTCTGATTGATTGTTCTGTCAAAAGACAGTCAATGCTAGGGGCAAATTAGGGAGCAAATTAGTTTTCCTCCCATTCTAGATGTATGCATAGGATTTTCAACTCAACCTAGAAATATGTTGTTTGATTAGGACACAAGGTGGATACTAAGCCTTAGCTTAGCCACAATCCCTTTTTACAGTCACTTAAATTCAGTTCTGTTTTGCTTCCTATTCAGTTTATCTCCTTACCTGTTTTGCTTGTTTAATTCCTTGTAATTTGTAGCTGTTGTGCACTGAAATCAGTGCACAAACTCCCCCTGCCCTTGGCTTACAGCCTTGGTTCATGCCATTTGCCCTCTTTGTTTCACTGCCACTATAACATTGTGATCTTGCATCTTGTTTTACATCATCTGCCAGCATAGTTTAACTTCTTTATGCTCCCACTCCCTGTGGACTAACCCCTTGCTTACCTTTTATACTAAAACTTGGCCTTGTATACTTGCAAGTTTTGTGTGCAACCCCATTTCCACACCAAGTTTTTGGCGCCGATGCCGGGGAGCTGGCTGCCATATTTTTGAAGTTTTCATTGTTGTTCTGTGGCCTTGCTGTGCTTGAAGCTGTCTCCTGAGATCATTGCACTCTTGTTCACTTGCAGGTGCCACTGAGTTGCTGCTGCTGCTGCTGTTGTTGGAGCTGGTGAACCAAGCCTGCTGCTGCCAAGCCAAAGCAACTGAGTTTAGCCACCTGCTGCTGCTGGGGCTCTGCCTTCTCCTGGTGGGCTTGTACTTCTCTGAATTGGGCTTCACCAACTTCAACTGAACTGGGCTTGCCAAGTGCTGCTGGGCTGCTGCATCTCAACAAGTTGCTGGGCTCGTCCAACTGAGGTGGGCTTCGTTGCTGTTGCTTCTGCTGGGCTGCTAAACCCAACTGCTGTTGCTGGGCTTGCTGCGTGAGCTACTTAGGACGATCCTAAAGCCCAACTGGGCTGTGCAACTAAAAGGGGACCAAAAGCCTATTTTTGGGCTTCCCTCCAAAAATCAAGTAAGCCTAACCCATGAGTTAACCCACTTGGGCCTCATTTAAATTCAAATTCGGGCTTGTAATAATTAATTTAATTATTTAGTTGGGATTGTAATAATTTTTATTTTTCCTTTATTTTCTTTTTCTTTTTCTTTTTCTTTGGGACTGTAATTATTTTTTGTCTTTATTTTTCTTTTATTTTTCTTTTTCTTTTTCTTTTTCTTTTTCTTTTATGGGCTTGTCTTAATTATTATTATTGTTTTTATTTTCTTTTATGGGTTGTGCTAATTTATGCTAGGTTAAGTTCAAATTTTTTTTTTTTTTTCCAAAGCCCAATTTTAAACCAAAAACAAAATCCCTTATTAAAACCAAAACCCATTCAAAACCAAATCTTCGTAACCCTTGTGGGCCAAATTGTTTCCGATTGCTCTGTCTGACCAACATGTTAGTTGAGGTACCTACAAGGAATTTTATGCAATTCCAATTTCTGTTCTTCTTATGCAGTTAACAGTTGAATGTTATGTGTATGTTGTGTTTGAATTATTTTGTATGATGAATGCTTGTGTTTGTAATATGTTGAGCATGAGCTAAGTAGCATTAAGTTAAGGCTCAGTTGAAGCCTTATGCACTGTCAAATGGTGAATTGCTAGGATAGTTATCCTGATGTATGTTTTGATTGAGCAATGGGAAGAGATTAATGCTTATAGTGCCTCTGATTGATTGTTCTGTCAAAAGACAGTCAATGCTAGGGGCAAATTAGGGAGCAAATTAGTTTTCCTCCCATTCTAGATGTATGCATAGGATTTTCAACTCAACCTAGAAATATGTTGTTTGATTAGGACACAAGGTGGATACTAAGCCTTAGCTTAGCCACAATCCCTTTTTACAGTCACTTAAATTCAGTTCTGTTTTGCTTCCTATTCAGTTTATCTCCTTACCTGTTTTGCTTGTTTAATTCCTTGTAATTTGTAGCTGTTGTGCACTGAAATCAGTGCACAAACTCCCCCTGCCCTTGGCTTACAGCCTTGGTTCATGCCATTTGCCCTCTTTGTTTCACTGCCACTATAACATTGTGATCTTGCATCTTGTTTTACATCATCTGCCAGCATAGTTTAACTTCTTTATGCTCCCACTCCCTGTGGACTAACCCCTTGCTTACCTTTTATACTAAAACTTGGCCTTGTATACTTGCAAGTTTTGTGTGCAACCCCATTTCCACACCAAGTTTTTGGCGCCGATGCCGGGGAGCTGGCTGCCATATTTTTGAAGTTTTCATTGTTGTTCTGTGGCCTTGCTGTGCTTGAAGCTGTCTCCTGAGATCATTGCACTCTTGTTCACTTGCAGGTGCCACTGAGTTGCTGCTGCTGCTGCTGTTGCTGGAGCTGGTGAACCAAGCCTGCTGCTGCCAAGCCAAAGCAACTGAGTTTAGCCACCTGCTGCTGCTGGGGCTCTGCCTTCTCCTGGTGGGCTTGTACTTCTCTGAATTGGGCTTCACCAACTTCAACTGAACTGGGCTTGCCAAGTGCTGCTGGGCTGCTGCATCTCAACAAGTTGCTGGGCTCGTCCAACTGAGGTGGGCTTCGTTGCTGTTGCTTCTGCTGGGCTGCTAAACCCAACTGCTGTTGCTGGGCTTGCTGCGTGAGCTACTTAGGACGATCCTAAAGCCCAACTGGGCTGTGCAACTAAAAGGGGACCAAAAGCCTATTTTTGGGCTTCCCTCCAAAAATCAAGTAAGCCTAACCCATGAGTTAACCCACTTGGGCCTCATTTAAATTCAAATTCGGGCTTGTAATAATTAATTTAATTATTTAGTTGGGATTGTAATAATTTTTATTTTTCCTTTATTTTCTTTTCTTTTTCTTTTCTTTGGGACTGTAATTATTTTTGTCTTTATTTTCTTTTTTTTTTTTTTTTTTCTTTTTTTTTTCTTTTATGGGCTTGTCTTAATTATATTATTGTTTTTATTTCTTTTATGGGTTGTGCTAATTTATGCTAGGTTAAGTTCAAATTTTTTTTTTTTTTCCAAAGCCCAATTTTAAACCAAAAACAAAATCCCTTATTAAAACCAAAACCCATTCAAAACCAATCTTCGTAACCCTTGTGGGCCAAATTGTTTCCGATTGCTCTGTCTGACCAACATGTTAGTTAAGGTACCTACTAGGACATGATTGTGACCTACAGAGACCAAACAAACAGACTTGTTAGAATTAACCCAGACGAACCTATCGAAATTCTAAGTTCTGAGGGAGACAGTCCAGATCAACCAGAAACAATGGGAGAACCCCGTACCCTCAAGGATTATATGTACCCAACTAGAGCCAGTCAACCTTCTTGTATTGTGCTACCCGAGGCTAATGGCCATTATGAGCTGAAATCAAGCACAATACAGATGCTTCCTATTTTTAGAGGTGTTGAGAATGAAAACCCGTACCACCACGTGAGAGAATTCGAGGAAATTTGTGGAACTCTGCGTTTCACTCAAATGTCCGACGAAACCCTAAAGTTAAGGCTTTCCTTTCTCCCTGAAAGATAAGGCAAAGGCCTGGCTTATGCTTTACAGCCTCAATCCATCATGACATGGGATGACCTCATAAAGGAGTTTTTCAAAAAGTTTTTCCCGAATCACAAGACTGCGACAATTCGTCAAAGTCTGAATAGCTTTGTGCAATTAGGGTGAGACCTTAGCTAGATACCTGGAGAGATTCAATGAATTATTGCTCCAATGTCCCCATCATGGTTTTGAAAAATGGAGACTTGTGCAAATTTTGTATGAAGGTCTAGATGTGTCCACCCGAACAACGGTTGAGTCGATGTGTAATGGTCTATTCGTAGACAAAACTGCTGATGCGTCTTGGGACTTCTTGATTGAAGTAGCTGAAAAGACGCAACAGTGGGAATCCATCCGTGAACCAGAAAGACTACATCCGAAGCAAAGGCTTTTAGGATTGAAGCAGATTTCGAGGGAAGAGCAAACATGGCATCAATAGTTAGGAGATTAGAAGAGTTAGAACTACATAAAAATTCAAAACCTTCCACCACTACTCTCCGAGAACATGTCGCTTCGTCTGTTTGTGCCGCTTGTAACGATCCCAACCATCAATTCCAAAATTGTCCCGATTTGCTTGCAGTCCAGGAATCTAGGCTTGAACAGGCACATGCCATGTTTCAAAAACCAGAGCATAACCCTTATTCACAGACCTACAATCCAGGATGGAGAAACCACCCTAACTTTTCATGGTCAAAGGACCCACTCAGGAGGACCATCTCAACCCAATCAGAGCTATCAAAACAATCAGGGATATCAATATACCCGAGAAACCCTCAACAACAATCAAACTCTCAACAACAATCATATCCTCAACACAATACCGACAAGAGATTATCCACCCTAGAGGATGTTCCAGAGTTGATGCAAAGTCAGAAAAATCTGATCAAAAGATGGATCAAATGTGTGAGAGAGAAAAGGGTAAACTTCCTAGCCAACCCCAACAAAATCCAAAGAGGATATTTCAACAGGCACATCCTGCACTGAAACCTCACCCGATCAAATCCATGCCATCACCCTCCGAAGTGGTAAAGTTCGAGAACAACGTAGCGAACCAATAATGAATCTGACAAATTCATTGCCTCCACCCAGAAAACCAAGAACCTGAGCAAGTTGGAAAATCTGACAATTCTACTGCTGTGAATGTCCCTTTGCCAACTCATCTCCTGTTGCCCCATTTCCTCAAAGATTGATCTATCAACAGAAAAGTACCCATACAATGAGATGTTAGATCTGTTCAAAGAGTCAACATCAACATTCCTTTTCTTGAAGCAATAGCAAATCCCTGCTTATGCCAAATTCCTCAAAGACTTGTGTACTCAAAAGCGCAAGCTCAATGTGCAAAACGTGCTTTCTTAGCTGACAGGTGAGTTCCATCATTCTGAACAAAACTCCACCCAAGTTTAGGGATCCAGGATGTCCAACAATTTCTTGCACTATAGGAGAACACACGGTCAATAAAGCGTTATTAGACCTAGGTGCAAGTGTTAACCTACTGCCATATTCTGTTTATGAGCAGTTAGGTCTTGGGGAGTTGAAACCAACATCTATCACTCTACAACTGGCAGACCGATCTGTCAAGATTCCTCGTGGAGTGGTCGAAGACGTTTTGATCAAGGTTGACAAATTCTATTTTCCCGTAGACTTCATTGTCTTAGACACTCAACCTGTACAAAACCCAGACTGTCACATTCCTGTCATCTTAGGACGTCCTTTCTTGGCTACGTCCAACGCGATCATTAATTGTCGTAATGGAGTGTTGAAACTGTCTTTTGGCAACATGACGGTAGAATTGAATGTGTTCGATATTAGTCAACAACCTGTGAATCTTGATGATGATGATGTGCATGAAGTTAATATGATTGAAGGATTAATGCAAGATTCGTTGACTAACATTCTATCCGTCGACCCCTTTCAAGCATGTATGGAGAACTTTAACTCAGATTCCTATGATGATGCATACTGTAGTGACGTCCTATCTCTGCTCGAATCTGTACCTCAAATGGACGTCACTGAAAGGAAATATGAAGTGGAACCACCCTTACTCTCTGATTCCAAGCTTATTCCATCCATTGTTGAGCCACCCAAGCTTGAATTGAAAACATTGCCTAGTACGTTGAAGTACGCATTCCTAGGTTCTTCTGATACTTTACCTGTCATTATTTCATCATGTTTAGACACGGAACAGGAAAGTAAGCTTTAGAAGTACTTAAGGAACACAAAGAGGCCTTAGGATGGACCATCTCAGATCTCAAAGGAATTAGTCCCACCATTTGCATGCACCACATTAACCTTGAAGAGAATGCCAAACCATCTAGGGAAATGCAAAGGAGACTTAATCCTAACATGAGAGATGTAGTCAAAGGAGAGATCCTGAAACTACTTGATGCGGGTATCATATACCCAATTACCGATAGCAAATGGGTTAGTCCCATTCAAGTTGTGCCTAAGAAGTCAGGCATTACTGTAGTTCAGAACGACAAGAATGAATTAGTCCCTACTCGTACAACCACAGGATGGCGAGTATGCATCGACTACAGGAAGTTGAACACAGTAACAAGGAAGGATCACTTCCCGCTCCCTTTCATTGACCAAATGCTAGAACGTGTGTCTGGACACAGTCACTACTGTTTTCTAGATGGCTTTTCCGGTTATAACCAAATTCACATTGCTCCGGAAGATCAGGAAAAAACTACATTCACGTGTCCATTTGGGACGTTTGCTTATAGACGTATGCCCTTCGGGTTGTGTAATGCACCTGCTACTTTTCAGCGTTGCATGATGAGCATTTTTTCTGACATGATAGTTTTCTCGAGATCTTTATGGATGATTTCTCTGTTGGTTCCTCGTTTGACGAATGTTTGAAGCATCTTCCCTGTGATATCCAGATGTAAGAAAAGAACCTTGTTCTAAATTGGGAAAAATGCCATTTTATGGTGAATTCAGGAATAGTTCTAGGACACATCATCTCAGAAAAAGGAATTGAAGTGGATAAAGCTAAAGTTGACCTCATTCAACATCTACCAAACCGCTCTGTGAAGGAGATCGATCATTTCTAGGTCATGCTGGTTTTTACCGGCGATTCATCAAAGATTTCAGCAAAATCTCCAGACCTCTGTGCAGTCTTCTCTCCAAAGATGTTGCCTTCAATTTCGATGATGCTTGTGTGAAGGCATGGGAGGAATTAAAAACCCTTCTCACCACCGCTCCTATAGTCCGACCACCCGATTGGGAACTCCGTTCGAACATGTGTGATGCCTCTGATTATGCTGTTGGTGCTGTTTTAGGACAGCGAGTTGATAGACTACCATATGTGATATACTATGCTAGCAAAACCCTTAATGATGCACTCAACTCAATTACAACTACCGAGAAGGAATTGCTTGCCGTCGTTTTCGCATTAGACAAGTTTAGATCTTATCTGATAGGGTCTAAGATCATCATATACACAGACCATGCGGCTTTGAAGTATCTTCTTTCCAAGAAGGATGCTAAAGCTCGCCTTATTCGATGGATACTCTTATTACAGGAATTCGATCTCGAAATCCGTGATAAGAAAGGTTGTGAGAATGTGGTTGCTGATCATTTGTCTAGATTAACTTTAGAGTCTATTGATGAATTGAGCTGATTAGAGAATCATTCCCAGATGAACAGCTGATGTCTATCTCAGACCTTCCTTGGTTTGCTGATATTGTTAACTACCTCGCTACAGGTAGGATGCCCTCACGTTGGTCGAGACAAGACCGCTAATTCTGGCTGAAGTAAACATTTCCTTTGGGATGACCCATATTTGTTTAAGTACTGCCCAGACCAAATCATTAGGAGATGTGTCCCCAACACTGAACAGAAAGATGTGATATCTTTCTGTCATGACCAAGCATGTGGAGGCCATTTCAGTGCCAAGAAAACCGCTGCAAAGATCTTGCAGTGTGGATTCTATTGGCCATCATTGTTCAAGGATTGCCATGATTATTGTGTTGCTTGTGAACGCTGTCAAAAGCTAGGAAGCATTTCGAGGAGAAACATGATGCCATTGAACCCCATTTTGATTGTGGAGATTTTTGATGTTTGGGGGATACTTCATGGGTCCATTCCCATTCTGACGGAGTTGTACATCCTAGTCGCAGTTGATTACGTTTCTAAGTGGGTAGAAGCCATAGCAACCAGAACAAATGACCACAAGGTGGTACTTTCATTTCTAAAGGAAACATTTTGCACGTTTTGGTACCCCTAGAGCTATCATCAGTGACGGCGGTTCACATTTTCGTAACAAGTACTTTGAGTCTTTAGTACGCAAGTATGGCATAACTCACAAGGTTGCTACTCCGTACCACCCTCAGAGTGGACAAGTGGAAGTTTCTAATAGGGAAATTAAGCACATTCTGGAGAAGACGGTAACCCGTAGGAAAGATTGGTCATTGAGATGAATGATGCTTTGTGGGCCTATAGAACAGCTTATAAGACACCAATTGGCATGTCCCCCTATCGTCTAGTGTATGGAAAGCCGTGCCATCTACCTGTGGAATTAGAACATCGTGCCTACTGGGCAATCAAAGAGCTGAACTTCTCTGGACGAAGCTGGTCAAAGGAAACTTCAACTCAACGAGTTGGAAGAATTGAGAAATGAGGCTTATGACAGTGCCAAGTATAAGCAGAAGATGAAGATGTTTCATGACAAGCGTATTCTACGCAAATCCTTCACTCCTGGTCAGAAAGTCTTGCTGTATGACTCCCGATTACATCTTTTTCCAGGAAAACTGCGTTCCAGATGGAAGGGTCCGTACCTAGTACGCACAGTTTTTCCTCATGGAGCTGTAGAGCTGGAGGATGTCTCCAACAAGAACGTTTTCAAAGTCAACGGGCAGAGATTAAAGCCATTCCTTGAGCCATTTCCACCCGACATTGAAACAACCAACCTGGAGGACCCAGTCTATGTGGACTAAACTGGTCCACTCTTTCCCTAAATAACCAAAAAGTTTTCCAAATCTTTCCCTAAAAACCAAAATTTTCTTTTTCCCATCAAAACCAAATGTCTCCCACAAAACCAAATTTTTCCAAAAAGTCCAATCCCATTAAAAACCAAATTTTCTTGTAGATAATGTGTTAGTTAAATTTCCTTTTGTATATATTTTGTGCTCATCCATTGTGACTCCTAATATGATGGATTTTTGCCTTGAATAACGGAGTTTTAATCGAGCTTTCGCCGTACAATCGGGTATTCTCTCTCCTTTTACTCTACTCAGCATGTTCCTCTTCATATATGTTTTATAATTCTTTCCATATTTTGAAACATTGAGGACAATGTTTAGTTTAGGTTTGGGGGTATAGAGTAGATACCATGATAATATGCCATAATTGAAAAAACCTTCTTTTTGAAAAATAAAAAAAAAAAAAAAAAAAAATTAAAAAATAAAAAAAAAAAAATGGAGCTCATTTACCTTGAAATGTTGACTCTTGTGCAAATATGTAATTATTAGGAGTCTTAGTCTAGATATTTAGGCACCCTGATTCTAGCACAATTCACATAGTGATAAGAAATTTGCACGCGCACGATCTACCAATACATGTATGGCCTCGATCTTCAAGGTGTTTGATAGGAAGTTACGATTGCCAATCACTTTAGAATACTGAACGAAACTTGACTAGCTTGTTCTTTGGTTGGTTGGGATAGAAGGTGGAGGTTACATTAAGAAAGACAACCATCGAATTTAACTGGGTGCATCAAAAAGGGCTACCTCTTGCAAAGTGTCATGTAATCTTTGTTTCCTTTTGTATATGTATCAAAAGTGTTTCCTTATCAAAAAAAAAAAAAAAAAAAAAAAAAATCAAGTATTTATCAATTCCATCATCTCTTGTTCCAAAAATAAAAGAGTAGTCAATGTAAATAAGAGTCATGTAAAGAGTATCTTTTGTGTTTCATTGTAATAAGCAAGGAGGGTGTATGCCATTGATGTACAACGCGAGTAATTGTGAAATACCTCCAACTCATTCACAATTCTCGTAAAGTCCGGACAGCTAGCTAGATTTCGACCTTGGTTCTTAGCCTGAGAAACTATCTCTTGGTGATTAGTAGTCATAACTTCAGATCTTTCTTTACACATGTGTAGATACACTTTACACTCTTATCACATGTTTTTTTGTTATCAGTGCTAGGATTGTGCCTTGATAGCTAGATTGACATCTCCATTTTGCTGTGAGCTAAACTGACTTGCACATGTCACATTTGATGGAATCTGAGCTTATATTTTGACCTAGAACTTTGTAGGTACGTTCTAAGCAAACCTTCACGAGACTTCAACTCGTCCACTAGGGACACTTAGTGGTTAAAAGGCTTAGTGCATACGCTAAATGCATTCGAGAGACCAGCGACAGTGGTATAGGAGATTTCCTTAGTTTGTTTTAACTTGAGGACAAGTAAAATTCAGGTTTGGGGGTATTTGATGAGTGCCAAAATGTATTTTATATTTTTTTGGCATTTAACTCATCTTTTGTGCATTAATTCTACATTTTATCCCATATTCTGTATTTTCATTGTTTTCAAGAATAAATATTTTTCTTATTAATTTTGCATTTTTAGGTGTAAATAAAGTTGGATGAATTGCGGAGCGAAAGAGAAGAAAAGTATGAAAAGTCGGGAGGATTACACAAGGAAGCCGCGAAGAATGTCGTGCACAAGACCAAAAGGCTAGAAGTGGGCTTGAAGAGGAAGAATTGTTCTTAAAGAAGATATGGGCTTGGCATACCCAAGGCCCAAAACCCTTACCCAAACCCATTTTCTATATCCAAGCCCGTCTCGGATTTCAGCCGTCAGATCGAAGCATTTCAGCATCCTACGGTCGCTCCATCATCGCACATCAAACTCCGAAGCCCCCGCTTTACATCGCAACGCCCATCTCCATCTTGGGTCGTCCGTTTTGCTACATCCCTTCATCCGACGGTCGCTCCACGCTTACCTCCGTATCGCCGTTGGATCCACCTACCATCTTCCCATCCATCGCTCCATGTCGCAGATCATCAAACCTCGCTGAACCCGCCTAACACCCAAGTATCGAACACCCTATACCCAACCAAACGCACCTTTCTTCCCAAAACCATCGACTCCATCTTCTCCATTCCTCTACAGACGCCATACCACCACCTGCTCCTCCACCTGCTCTCCCAACTGCTCCGCCATCACCACCATAATCACCACAGCGTCAAACAATGATAACCCATCATTGTTCCCCTCTCCCTAGTCCTCTACTTTACTTATTTCACACATTTTCAACCGAAACCCTAAAGTGTGAAATAGGTAAATTAGGTCGATCTAGAGGCAAATTAACGGTATGGGAAGCAAGAGAAGACTAATTCTAAGCATGGATCGAAGTTTGATTGGAGTCAGAGATTAGGTAAATTTCTAATTTTAATTTCTAAAACCCTAATTTTTCTGATTTGGGAACTTTTGGGGGGAAATCAATTGTACGTCTAATTGAAGCATGGGTTGGTTGATTGGGTTGTTATCAGTGTGTTAGGTGAGTGAATTTTGGATTTTTGGGTACACCCTAACTTCACTGATTTTTGGGGATTTTTCTTATATGTATAAATAGGGGATGTGGGGGGGGGGGGGGGGGGGGGGTATCAGGGGATGATCTCTGGACTAGCCAGTAGAGAATTGAAACAAATTTTATGCAATTCCAATTTCTGTTCTTCTTATGCAGTTAACAGTTGAATGTTATGTGTATGTTGTGTTTGAATTATTTTGTATGATGAATGCTTGTGTTTGTAATATGTTGAGCATGAGCTAAGTAGCATTAAGTTAAGGCTCAGTTGAAGCCTTATGCACTGTCAAATGGTGAATTGCTAGGATAGTTATCCTGATGTATGTTTTGATTGAGCAATGGGAAGAGATTAATGTTTATAGTGCCTGTGATTGATTGTTCTGTCAAAAGACAGTCAATGCTAGGGGCAAACTAGGGAGCAAATTAGTTTTCCTCCCATTCTAGATGTATGCATAGGATTTTCAACTCAACCTAGAAATATGTTGTTTGATTAGGACACAAGGTGGATACTAAGCCTTAGATTAGCCACAATCCCTTTTTACAGTCACTTAAATTCAGTTCTGTTTTGCTTCCTGTTCAGTTTATCTCCTTACCTGTTTTGCTTGTTTAATTCCTTGCAATTTGTAGCTGTTGTGCACTGAAATCAGTGCACAAACTCCCCCTGCCCTTGGCTTACAGCCTTGGTTCATGCCATTTGCCCTCTTTGTTTCACTGCCACTATAACATTGTGATCTTGCATCTTGTTTTACATCATCTGCCAGCATAGTTTAACTTCTTTATGCTCCCACTCCCTGTGGACTAACCCCTTGCTTACCTTCTATACTAAAACTTGGCCTTGTATACTTGCAAGTTTTGTGTGCAACCCCATTTCCACACCACCTGCCCCTCGTAAACAGCCTATAGAAAAAAGTTGGCATCCGCCAGCGTACAGTGCCGATTGCAGCAACTTATCTGTATGCCTAGGCAAACAGTTTAACAGCCACTTCTCAAGGCTGAATTGGAGGCCATGCAAACTAATTGGGGGCCAGGACACACTTTATACCCACACCAAAAAATATACGGGATTTCTAACATGATGGTGAAATAACTATGTTACCCTTCTCTAATAACTTCTTCTCTTCCTATTTTTCTTCTCCTCCGTTCCCTCTCTCTCACTGTTTCCCATTCCATTAACGATTTCTGAGGAAAAAAAATTCTCACCGATTCATCGTCGTAAGTGAACTAAAACCCCTTAATCTAAGTTGGGTTTGCGTTTTAATTTGGTTTGTTAATTGAAAAATTAGGTTTTCAACTGCAAAATTGCAGTTACAGTTACAGGGTCGTTATCCACGGTTTTTTATTGCTTAACGATTTTTGATATGCATGTTGAATTGATAAAAAATCGTTAACCATTAGGGTGTATTAGATAACGATCCTAAACCTGGTTTGCTGCCCTAGAATAGTGTCGTCTAGGTATTTCTAAATCGTTAACGATTCTTCTCGACGACCCTTTTTTAATACGAACGACTCTGTCTTATGCAGAACCACCTCTCTGTCCCTAGTGACAGGGTCGTCAATATATTTCTAAAGCATTAACGATTCTTTGTTTGACAACTCCTTTATGAAACAACGACTCTATATGATACAAAATTTGTACCCTGTTCAAAAAATAGGAAGGGTCGTCATGTCAAATGGTTGTAGTCGTTAACTATGTTGAAGGGTCGTCATGTCAAATTTCTGAAGTCGTTAACGATGTTGAAGGGTCGTTTGGTTTTATAAATTTTGCTTGCCGACCATTGATCTATGAAATGGCTCGCTAGGGTCGTCAGTATATGGGAATGCCTAATTAACGACCCTAAGAGTAACATCTTCAGAGAGTAAAAAGTTTTAGAATAGTTGGGTTCTAAACATATCAAGTTAACGACTCTATATGACCTAACTAGTTGGAGTCGTCAATTATATCACATTTGGTTGACGATTTTTCATAACCTGCAAAAGTTGCAGGTTTGAGTCGTCAAAGGTTGTGTCAAGTAATTGACGACTCCTTAGAGTCGTTCGTTTATTACCTTCTCGACTTAACGACCCTCACTCTGAGTAGTTGCATATTGTACATGAATCGACCACTTGGGGCAGCATTCATACAGTTTGAAGAGTATAGGAAGTTTACCTGATTGTTTTGAGCTTCGGGTTCTTCATTTTGAGGATTGGTTCCTTCATTTTGAACAATATGATTAATCTACTGGAATCCCCCAAAAACTCAACTTCTTCCTCTCCACAACCACAACACAAAAAACACAATTTCTCTTTTATCAAAATTTTATCCCTAAATCTGATTTTAATCTAATTAACTTAATTACCACTAATGATTTGGGTAGTTTAGCCATTTAAAAAAGTTGGGATAAGAGATAACTCGCAATTTATTTCATGACCTTTCTTGTCTTGTAGTTAGGGATCCCAATTATTTCTCCAGGGCCCCCAATTCAGCCTTGCTACTTATCTGTATGCCTAAGCAAACAGTGTCACAAATTTGAGAGCTTTTTATTATATGTCAAAATGATCTGGTAATATCCTACCTTATCTGCTGCTTCCAAAGCTCCCGTCACATCTGTAGAGGTATGCTTTGAAGATATGTGAATCCAAAGGCACAACCTTAAAGCAGTATTTAACCATTTTGATCGATGCGAAGTGCTTAAATTCACAGGTCAAGGAGGTCCAAAAACATGAAGCAGAAACAGAAGAAAAGAAAACAAGAGATCGAGTGGGCATAAACACCATGTGGTTCCAAATCTATCAAAATACAAAACAAACCCTTAGAAGCTTGTATGTACATTACCAAAGATCTTAAAATTTGTGCTTCTCAAAAAAGAGAGAGAAACAGATAGGGGATGACCAACAAATTCAAAGCATACATCAGGAAGTTTGCAACTCTTACTATCACGATGCATACTTATTTATGCCAAAAATGGTAACCTTGATATGCTGTGAATGCCTTTGCCGCCTCATGCCACTTTTTACGGACCAACTTATCTTTACACGCTTGCACGAGCAACACGATATAAATGGGGGGAGAAGCATAAAAAATTTACTGACCAGGGTTCCCCAAGAGTCTCTCCACTGCAGCATGTACATTTCCACCGGTGGCAGTTAGTGCTCTTATATTCTCCTGGGTGTCAAAGAAACCCATTTCTTGAAGCTGCGACAATTGTGTGGCATAGAATTGTTCCGGTGGCACTGTAACAAAATATAGAGAAGGGAAGCAAAATAAATTAGTGTTCATTTTTGAAGACACAAAAGAAACAAGGAGAAAACAAAAAAGAGAGAAACAAACCATCAGATGGAACAGCCAAGCCACCAGCACCAAGTCCGCCAAACATGTTCATCAATGACTCCAAGCCCATTCCTGTTACAGGAAATGCATTTCAAGTGAACTCCAATGCATAACCAAGGATAAAAAAGCGTAAAAGAAATGGAAAGGCAAGATGTCAAGAATCATCAGGGAAGATGGGCAGGGAAATGGGATATCATTTACTTTTCATTTTAAAAGACACGAAAACATCTTGCACAAGTTTTACTCAAAATTTCTGTATCACAAATATAAAATATTAAATCTCGAAATGGACAACTTGACCTCATGAACCATCTCATGCAACATGGATACAACCTCACTTGGCAACTAAGTTTTCTTTTTCATGTTACAGTGCATCAATATTGCTAAAGTTTTAAGTGAATTAAGCTAGTCCTTGCTGGGTCCTCCTATGTTCCTACAACTTGGGTCCAAATGAGCTGGGTGTATAGCCGAAGGGTTAACCACCCTGAACCTCCCCAAAATAAACTGACAAAACAAACAGCAGGTCTGGATTCCTTCTATATTGCTACATCGTGAATTTCAAATCTTGAAATGGACAACTTGACTAATGAATCACCTCATGCAACATGAATACTACCCATGTTCGATCTCCTGGCAACCAAGTTTCTTTTCCATGTTAGTATGTTATAATGCATCAAATTTTCCTACAGTTTTGAGAGGGCTAAGCTAGTCTCCTTGCTGGGTGCTCTGCTGTGACTACAATCTTGGGTCCAAATGTGCTTGGTCCATCCTTAACCTCCCCAAACTGACAAAACTCAGGTCTGCATGCCTATCTATATTTTGTCACATACAACCACGGGTTTTTAGCCAGGCACATTGCACCATTCATCTCCCAGTAACTTTTAGTGGTGTATGTGAAGAATAAAAAGGGAAGGGGGAAGCAAGTGGTGATTGTCAGACTCATTGTTTCCCAAATAAAGCAAAAGGTAGGCAACATTAGAAACGAGAAGATACCTGGAGCACCACCAGCCTGACCATCCCTGCAAGAGGACATTAACAGAATATGAGGAACACAACAAAGTTTAATCATACAAGTATTGTGTTTTAGTAGCAAAAAAAGAAGGAAAAAAAAATGCAAGACTATAAACCAAACTGTGCATTATATCGAGGATATCTGCTGCATGCCTGACATTACGAAGATACGGCTGGCATAAAAGGTCAAAAAGAGTGTTCCCAAATGTCATACCATTCTGCCTCACTGATTACATAGACATTCTGCTAGTGGCCATCCTTTTGATTCTCAACGTTTTTACTCAGTGGGCAGTGCAAAAAGACAACACATGGATTTCTCTATCATTCTTTGCTGTTTTTTCAGATTACTAACAGCCCTCACCAAGTATAGGGGGGCAAAAGCTTATCTTTGAAAATATAAGTCAACTGTTTACAAATATCATACATTTGGCAAGCTCTTGAAAAGATCCATGAGCAAGATCAAAAACATGGTTAATCGCCTAACTAAGTATCCCTTGATCAAAGCATGAAAATACATTCTTACCTAATTTGAGACAAACGAAAAGAATCCAGGTTTCTTTTAGAAAATGTGATGCATAACGCATTATGTTTACATGGAGAAGCTAGGTAAAATCATAGTACAACAAATTTGTAACATGTGCAGGAAAATGACTGACAGATAAACAAATCAACATCAAGTGAGGTGGAAATCCCAAATAAATAACGCGTAACAAACATGTCCTGACTTACTCGTTTGGTTGTCGCCGATTTTGAAGAAGCGATTGCTGTAAAGCCATCATTTGCTGCAGGAAATGAAAAATATAAATTGGCTGGATAGGAATAGGGTCATCTGTTATCCAACTTGTCCGGTGGTGAAGATAAAACAGAATATATCACCCAATTAAAAAAATCAACCCACTTGAACTAATCAAGCAAGCATTGATTACTTTTCCAACAATTGAAAAACCCGAAGAAAAGATAAAGAGCTATCAATCTGTTGTTCCCGACGGCTACATGCAGGCTGACATATACTGTACTGAAAGAAAAAAAAGGACGAAGTAGTTTGTTATCTTAAAAGATACTACCTGCATTGTCTCGGGAGAGGTTAGCTGGCGAAGAAATTCTGGATTCTGCATCATTTCTCGCAACTGAGGACTGGAATCAAGCAGGCCTCGCAGTTGGGGATTGAGTCCCAACACCTAACAAGCAAAAGGTAGCGTCAAAATATGAGAAAAAGTTACATGTTCAATAATAGATCAATCACAACCTGCCTGGCATATTTGATGGGAACTAATACCTGGTTCATGTACTGAGGGTTAGAGAGAATGCTTTGCATTATCTGGCCAACAGCTGGATTCTGCATAAGTTGATTCATTTGGGAAGGATCTTGTGCGCCACTAAGCATCCGTTCCATATCTGGAGGTAGTCCAAGCCCACCTAAGCCAGCAATATTTGGTGTCCTGGCATCCCCAGCAGGATTTGACCTTGCTGTAGTGTTTGTTGGCACACCCCCTGCAGCTGAATTCATTTATCCTTGAGACAATCTTCGAAAATCTATAAAATTATAAATACAAAGTGGGTATCCCCACCGCTGACTTAACACGATGAATAGATTGACATGATGGGTTTATTGGTCAAAATGCAAATGGACTGCAAATGAATTCTTTTCCTATAGGAAAGGTAAATGAAAAGAAGAAACAAAATTATGTTCAGATCAGACAGACCCCTGAAAGAAAAAACATAAACAATGAGAGCCTACCAGTGTTGCTCCATGGGTTAGGAAGAGGGTTAGTATTGGGTGCAGGAGAACCAGTAGCTGTTTCAGAACCAGTTGTTGAAGGGTTGGCTGCCCGGCCCCCACCTTGGTTCCCCAATAAGGCAGCGAATGGGTTTGACCCTGCGTCGGCGTCTCCAGCCATTGTTGTTGCGTTCAGAAATGGCTCCTGAACATTTTCATACATGCGCCTGAGCATGTTGAATCCTTCAGGAGAAGCTTCGATATTGCTCATTGCCCTGTCAGTGTTTCTCATCATCTCCCGCATGAGCTCAGGGTTTCTTGCCGCTTCCAAAGTCTGACGAAGTGTATTGGGATCATTAAGTATGTGTGCAAGGTCTGGATTCCTATCAATGATGTCACGCATTTGAGGATTGCCCATTATCAAGTTGCGCATGAGGTCAGGGTTGTTCATTATGTTCTGCATAGCAGGCATGTTCATGATATCCCTCATCATGTTAGGATTCTGCGTTATCTGTTGCTGCATTTGCTCAAGGTTAGGGATTTCGGCTCCGAACAAACCACCAGTACCACCTAAGCCACTTAGACCACCAAATCCAGGAAACAGCGATGCTCCTCCAAGGCCTCCACCTTCATTGGAGCCAATACCCCTAGGGACACCAGGCGTGGTGTTTGCAACTGCGGGAGTAGCTCCCCCAGCACTGTTAGTAGAAGTACCTGGTAAACCACGAACCATATGAACAGTGTGATCGGCTTGCAAACCTGCAGAAAGTGGGGAGAAAAATTCAGTGGAGGATTTGTATAGGTCATAACCTTTTTTTGTTCGGGGAAATGCATTAACAAACGAATATCCAAATCCAGTGTACTTCAACTTATACCAAACCATTATACTGACATAGAGAGAGAGATTTGTTACCAAACCATAATACTGATATATATATACACATAAAGAGAGAGAGAGAGTGCATATATGAAAGATCAATCGTGCTACTCTTCCCCACTTGCACAGGTGGGTAGGTCAGGGGAATAAGATCATGCACGCGGAATTGTGTAGGCAAGTAGGCCTAGCATGTCAAATCTCATCCCCTTTGTTTGCCTAGGGTTGATGCAAACCAGTAATAACATACTCAGATGTTTCTCTCTTACACATCTACTCAAATCGATCTCTCCCTCACTTTAAAACTCTCAACCCGATTCAACATGTACGATTTAAAGGCAGACAGACTTCTCAAACTACGCAAATATAACCCTAATAGAAATTAAAAATTATGCTGCAGAAATTGGGAATCAAATAAAGCCAAATCCATAATCAAATAAACAAACTAGAAATTATCTAAACAAGATTTCATAAATTCGTAAAATAATTTTCATAAACATACCGTAGCTATCTAGGGTTTGATCATCTTTTAAGATCCGTCCTTTGTAAATCAAACGTTGTTGTTCAACTGGAACATCGCAATTTTGAGCTAAAACGGCTTTGAACGAAGAAACCAGTGACTGAAGACTGGTTTTAACATCGAATTTTGTACCATTAGAACATCGAATATGAACAGTAACTTCACCAACATCAACAACGCTAGAATCACCGTCTGCTGTTGTTGCTGCCATAGTGATAATCTTTTACTTTTTCCTCCCTGAATCTTCAAGGGAGGTCTTGACTGTAGTTGTAATGGAAAACCCTAGATATGAAATCGTGAGAGACGATTTTTCTTTTCGATCGAGAAAGGAATTTGGAAAAAGAAAAACAAGAATTGGGGAAAAAACCGAAAGAAGGGATGGGGACAGGATAGGAATTAATTATAGGCTTTTATTAAAGAAAAGGGGAAAGGTCATGTAACTGTTGTTGTATGTTTCCATCGCTAGGACATATTGAGCCTTGGGCTTGTGTTGTGGGCCTTTTACTGTTTACACACGAGAAAAGTTGACGAAAGTCGACGGTCTCCAGGGCACTTTGCCCGGTGCAGGCGCAACCCCCTCCCATGAAAAACACAGTCTACAACGAAGGATTATCAAAGTTATATGAAACAAAATAATCATTGTCCGTGGATTTATCGTATACTTTATCTCTGAGTAAGCGGGTCGGCATTTCTAATTTACAAAGCGGAAATGAGTTATTTGTCCAAATATTTTTAAAACATGGTTTAAATGAACGAGTAAAAATTATTATGGGTGAAATGGACACTAAAAAAATAGCAAGGATGTAACTGGATTCATCCCGACTTAAACTTAAAAAATAGCAAGGATGAAATTGGATGCATCCTGATGTAAATTAAAATAAGAAAAAGTATTTAAAAATGGGTAGGATGAAATTGTTTACATCCTGGCTATTTTTACATTTTTGTCAATTTAAACAGTATCAAAATCTAAATGTCTTTTTCAGCCAGAAATTGTTGATTTTGATCTTTCTAACTAATTTTGTGTTTACAAAGAGCGAAGAAATGTGACGTCACATTTTGAGTTGCAAAACATAATTATGAGATAACGATGTAAATTTAGGATCAGGTGGAAGGTTTTTAGTAATTGGGTTAATTTTTGATTCATGTGGGACAAATATTGGATTATGATGTATGAGAAGTAGCTTTTTGAATTAGCTAAATTAAAAGGTCAAAAGCTAGTTTGGAAACCAAATTTCAACATTATACGTGGAAGCAACAGGAAAAAAAAAATTTATGAGGCAAAAGAACTGTGTTTCTAACTTCTAAAAACTACTTCAACTTGTGGTTTATAAACATGCTCTAATTACAACGAAATGACAACAAATAAGCTCTTGATGCTCCATAAGGGAAAAAAACATTAACTTTTATAGCTTGGGAATGCTATGTAAACCAAAGGAACTTGCAGGGTTAGCCTTTAAGAATCTCAAGGTTTTTTTATCAAAGTTACTTACAAAACCAGCTTGGAAAGTAGGTGTTAATTCTACCAATAAGGGGGTTAGAGTTTAAAAGGAAAAAATGATAATGGTTTCTTGTGTTTGAAAGAGAAATTTACGGGGTCTTAACTTGGCATATTGTGGAATGTTATATGGGGTAACAAGGTGATGATCTGGTTGGATAGTGGGGTTATGTTTGGGACCTTTTCTAGGATAATGCTAGATAACTAAACGTGAATTTGGTTAATGCATGTTTCCATATAATATGTCTACAAAACTACAAAGGAAATGGCATCAAGTACACCACCAACTTTCTTTGTTCGGCAGCCCGTATGGACAATATATATGGAATTTATATCTCTATCTCTTCACAATCAGAAAGTCTAGACAATTGAATTCGTGAACCTGATTGTTTAGGAGAGTACTTGGGAAAACTCAAAAATCAATATTTAAGATCAATCTAGTCGTATCCAAATAATTAAATATGAATCTGCTAAGTATGAAACTTGTTACCTATCTTTCAATATACAAATTCTACAAGTTTCTTAATTGATCACAATTAATATGGACTTATCTACTAGAATTGATTAAGTACTACTTGTGTAATTCCTAGTATAAAGATAAACAATAATATAATGCGAAAAAGGAAAACACACAAGATACCAAAAGTTTTGTTAACAAGGAAAACTACACTTGCACAAAAATCGCAAGACCTCGTTCAGATTTGAACACCGAACTGTATTAATCAATTAAAGACACTAGCCTACTATTAGACTTCGCACTATAATGTAGCTGAGACCGAATTCACCCTCCAAGCAATTTAGCCGCAGTCATGCTCCTTACATGTCTTGAACCTCACAATGCTCTACGCAGTTAATCCCCTTAGTTGACGTCATTTACGCCCTAAGAGTTTCTTCAGCCCAAGTGAAGACATTTGATACCAATTTGTCTCTAATATATAGGTCTATTCATTTTACCTTTAGATTGAATAGTCAAGTCTTGGAAATATGTTTGCAATAGACCAATCTAGCAAACCACACAAATCCGGAAAACTTACACTCAATTAGCTGAGACTCCTGGATTATTAACCACCTCTCAAGACAACATTTAACTGATCAATTAAGAAGAGTTTTAGATATTTATCCTGAGAAATCACAAAGTTTGAAATGAAGAAAACTTTGCAATCTCTATCTATCTCGTTTCCGAAAGAGATTACTAAAACCTCTACAATAGAATGAACAAAATCAGGACACACAAACTACTAAGGTAAAGATAGCCGGACCTAGCTTCACGAATCCCTAAGTGAAGTCTTTGAGTCATAACCTAATTATGGTTCACAAAGAAAACCCATGTTCATAAAGGACGACTCTATCGAACAACTAGGACATAAAAGTATCAAGAATTGAATTTACTGGTTGTTTGAGTCTCTTTATTTATAGATTTTCAAGACTAGGGGTTGATTAGAATTCAAGATAAAATAACTTGAGATTCAAGCAAGCAAGTTATTCGTTTAGATGAAACCCTTGTTAGGAGTCCATATTAAGCACGTGAGAAATATGTCTTGAAATCACATAGAAGAATATACACTATGGTCTGGGTACCAAAACCGTGTATAAGAATAGTTCTTGGAAAATATGCCTTTCAAATTATGTCGTGTTCATTTAAACAGTTAAGATTTGAATCACCATACACAACACAAAGTGCTTTGGTGAGTGATGATGTCTTAGAGGTGTTTATTAGAGTTGTCGTAATGCTAAACATATTTAGGAAAATAGTGTATAAGCATCTACATGATTTATACTAGGTAGGTATGCGAAATGGTACGCATACCTACGACTAGTTCGCGAATTCGACCAACAGTATGCGTACCCGCTTGGTTGTTCACGTGCTCAGATCCTTTGCATTATGCGTACTAGGTATTGTACTATATTCATTCACGAATCCAGAACCTTTAAAGTATCCGTACTAGGTACGTGTACCTACCAATATTCCGGAACCTCATATATTCATGGTATGCGTACTAGGTACGTGTAACTACCCTGAGTCCAGATTCCAGTATGTTCTTGAAACTATCTTTTGATGTTTTGAAACATTCTCAAATATCACTGGGCAATTTCCAAATGATCCATATGACACAAACATAGTTCTTGGACAATAAACTACTTCGAAAATTGTTATGGATCTATGATACTTATTGCTTGAATCATATTTTGAGATGTTCAACAAGACAAGCTTGACTCGAAATTTCTTTTATGCAATATTAAATCTATTAGAAGTCATACGACATAGCCTCGTATAGATAGAATGGTAATTCACATAAGTAAAAAGAATGATTCGGTCTTCACATACCTCTTATTGATGAAGTTCTCCAGATGTTTTCGTTTGATCTTTATTCTCCAATCGAGGGTTATTCAGTGATGTATGATACTCAACTACCAAACTCTAAACCTAGTCCGAGACTTGACTTTAGTAGACTAGAAATCAAAATATAATTTTGTGCATCTAACATTGGCAAAAATCTCGAGACATCAAAACTTACGAGTTCGACCGAGCAGTGCTCTAACAATCTCCCCCTTTGTCAGTTTTAGTGACAAAACTATCAATATATATGGATTCTAAATAGATCGATTTTTAAGCTCAAAACCCATCATGCTTGATTTTCTTAGTTCTTCAACATCGTCCTGAATTATTCGTTCTTCAATTTTTTTCTAAGGTTCTGCGTGTGTTTGTTTCAACAGCTTTGTTTTTGAAGATCTGTAGCGATAACAACTTATGAGAATACTCATTGAAGCTTTTTAGAATGAAATAATTCACTTTACTAAATGGATGTTATACAAAAACAAAAAATTGTTACCTTCCTCAAAGTTCAATTGCACTACAACTTTGAAATTATACTACAGTGATATGTTCTCTCCATTAATCGGTACTTACTTGTTTTGCATAATAGCTAAAATCTATAGATTATAATCCACTTCCTCTTACATAATGCTCCGAAAATCCATATGTTGTAGTAATATACTACTTAATAATTCAACTCATTTTTTGTCGACGAAATTGGCAAAGGCGAAAAACATGAATCATAATGAATTAAATAAAAGAGTACCAGGACTAGAGAATGCATACCAGCTTTTATTTGGACTATTTCACCATGTAAACTCAGTGTCTTTGATATGATCCTGAGATACCTATATGTATAAGAACATCAATCGCACGGTGTCTAACTAGTAGACAGAGGCAAGTACCGGTCGAACCCACAGGGAGCGGTGGAAATACTCTAATCAATATCTTTAATGAACTAACCAGAAATGATTTTTGGGATTTTTATAATGAGAAATGTAAAACGTAATAATAAAATCTAGAATACATGGCACAATTTGGATAACTTTGCTTATGTAAGTGGCGGTTCAGATTTGTCCTCACAAGAGATAAATCTAGGGATGTAATCATTTTTCATAAGTGATGGTTGTGATTGAGATTAAAAATGCATCTAACGGATAAAATTTATCATGTCATTAAGGTTCCATAATTCTTTATAATAAATACTCTATTAATTTTTCGTAATTAATATTTTATTAAATGTCAAATTAAAAGTGATAATATCTAAATTATTCTACTAAGCATGATAATACATATATTTTTTATTAGCTAATACTTAGGATTAGTTTGGTATTGCTGCGAGCTTTACAAAAGTGATTTTATGATGTACATTACTGTGCCGAGCTATGTAAAAATAACAATTGAATGGTTGCCGATGTACGATAGGTGCCGAGCTCCGTAAAAAAAACAATTGAATGGTTGCAAATTATAAACTAAAGCTAATACTATTTTAAAAAGCGATCAAATTGTGTCTGAGAAAATATCAGGTTCAGCTATAGTTAGTGAGAAAATGACAAAAACTGAAATATCTCTGAAAATTGTTTATTCTATTTTATTGTGCTTAGTATAAATTGATTTTCTACTATTAGAGTACATATATATGTAATATTAAATTTACTAATTAGTATTATTAATAAAAAGTAATATTTTTCTTAACCAGTTTTTAAAAATCAATAATTACTTAATATTTACTGTTGATAAATTAAAGTTATGCAACCCGAAAGATCAAAATATCGGGTTGCATAACTGTGAAAAACTAACATCAAAATGTAATTTGAAAATAATAAATATTTATCTTCAAAGAATAAAATATAACGAATAAAAATTGGTGATATATATATAGATTCAAAGATAATTTTTGTCAGTTATAAAAAATGATGGGATAGAATTGGAAAATAAAATATGAAATTAGAGTGAACTATAAAATTTGCTTTTGAAACTTATAAAAGCTCTTTTCCCCCACTTTTAAAATTGATAGATTTGCAAGTGTTTAGCATAAAACACTTTATGAAATCTTTACCAAATACTAGGATGAAAATAATATTGCTACAAATATGTTTTCAAAGTTCTTTTTTTTTGAAAGAAAAAAAAACAGTACCAAACTTAGTTAGATCGGATAACAATTATATAAGTGGACCGTAGTGACGGTGGCAATTAATGCTGCGCAGTGAGTAATTTCGCATCGTCTCAAATATTTCTTAATAAAAGATTTACCGTTATTTTTATTCAATAATGATAAATAACAGAGTTTATTGTTAGTAGAGCGTATTATTATTAAGTTAAGTAGTTAACGATTTGACTTACTAACCAATCATGGTTTTATTATTTTTATGTAACGAATAACCTCACATTTGGAAGCGTAATGTCTTAGAATATAGCCTGGCCCTCTACCGATGATTTCCTCACTTAGCCACTGAGGTCATCTGACAGTATGGGGTTTCCAATGGTCACCGCTGGGGGGTCATCCAGCAGCAGCTTCTCAGGAGGTCACCCATCTCAGGTTACTCAATACCAAGCATGCTTAACTATAGATATTTTTCGCCAACTATGAAGCCAATTATGCTGAAAAGGTCTGGGTGTTAGGAAAGGACAAACCATTACTTATATTCCATTTGACGATCCTACCTGCCGAGTCGGGGTATTATACTACCACAAACTTAAATCTCCGTAATATGTTCAATCCTAGACTCTAGCATTTTTTCTCATTCATGAGACCCTTTCCCGACACAATCCGTCAAGCATACTCTTTCACCCTCGATAGGTAACCCGTGGTCGACTCTAATACCATTTGTAAGGACCCGATCCTCCGCCAATACTATTGCCACTTGGACGACATTGTGGGATTTTCAACTGACACTGATGCAGTTATTAGTCAGCAGTTTTCTGGGAGGTAGCCCATCCCTAGATTACTGTCGCCCAAGAACGCATGAATATAGTTATTTTTACCAACTCTGGATCCAACTATGTTGAAAAGGTCACAATGTTACGAAAGGACAAGTCATTACCTATATTCCATTTGGTGAAACTCTTCCTGCTGAATTGAATTATATACATAATATATTTCAGAATTTTCAAAAAATAGAACTACATCGTATGTGAGTAAATGGTTGCCATCGGAAATGACTTAACATTTTAAAATATAATAACTAACTTCAGTGAATGAATTGGTTTTTCATTATGTCATTGAAATAGTAAGAACATACAATACGATATGTATTATGGAGTCAATTATGAGTTTTACCCTTTTTAGATTATTCTTAAATAGGAAAAAAGCAACAAAGATCCGAACACTGTTAATATCTACAAAATTATTCTTGAGACGAATGAGTTCAGGTGTTGTAGTTTTGTTACAGCTTACATAGTTTAAATTTTTTGGTTCCGCTCGATTGTTGGAGTATGTGGTGCGATAAACTACATGTGTATATCAAGGGATAGTCCCTCATGGATAAAAAGGAATACATATGGAGGTTAATAAGATTGGGCATCTCTATATACATCACCGAGGCATTTTAAAAACCCCACACCTTTTATCCCAATGTGGTCAAGTGGGGTTCGAGATTTTTGTGGTCGGCCCCTGAGTAGTGTCTGGTGGTCCGTGAAGATCCTAACAGTTGGTATCAGGGCTCATGGTTGGGGCTATTGTCCGAACGTAGAAGTGGTTGTGGATGTCACCCGATTTAGAGCGCAAATGGAGTCTGACCCAGGGTGGAACAGGCAACGCCCAAAGTTTAACTGGCGCTCAAGGTGGAGTTAGTGTCCCACCCATTAACTCAGGTGGAGAAGGTTTTAGATCGGCAAGGCAATGCTCAAGGTTGAACTGGCGCTCAAGGTGGAGTTAGTGTGTCACACATTAACTCTCAATTGGATCGGGGTTGTATGTGGGAAACAAAATGCTCAAGGTGGAGTTAGTGCTTACCTTCTCGTTAACTCAATGTGGAGTAGGATTCCAAGGCGCATAATGATAATAATCATGATTGAGTGGTAGCATATACAGATAGTAATCGTATGGTATGAAGTCTGATTGGACCGGTGAAGTGGCTTAATCTCGCCAAAGTGGAGATTATTAGCGTATATGGCGCGATAAACCTCATATGTATAGTTAGGGATAGTCCAAAACTTAATATAGGTTCACAAATTATGTATGGCTTTTCTAAGCATAACCCATCAAAGTTTTTAACGAAGCATAGATCATCAAACAACAAGACAAATATATTTGTAAATCTATCAATTACGCATATAATTTTTTAAAACCGGTGAAGCAACATCTTATATTTTCGATCAATCAATAAACATTATTCAAGGATTAATTAATTCAAATCATAATGGTCTAATGCTATATAATCAATTCAAATTATCCTAATACCCAAAGTAGTTTCAATCCACAAAAACCCTAGTTACAAGAAATCTAGCAACACATGGCTTTCTCAAAATCCATAAATATATTAAAGAGAATCAAAAATAAATCGAAACGGATGTGAAACGATGAAACTTCAAACCGTAATCCTTTTTATGGCAGTCGTTGCTGCCAAGCCTCACCTTGTTTCCTGTTTGTGGCTTGTAGCCGCAACCTCTCCCTTTTTCTTTCTCTGTTCGATACTTCTCTTGTACTACCTGCGAAAGAGTCTAAACTAAAACCTAGCAACATTTTCCAAGGCCCGGTCCATTCGGGTCCATTAGATCCAACATGCTGCATGACCACTTTCCATTCACCTTCTAATTTCCATCCATACTTCACTCGAAACATCACCTTCCCCCATCTTCTCAATGTAATTTGTTTACTGCCAAAACCATCCAGATACATCATGAGCTTCACAAATCCAACCACAACAGTATGCCAGACCCCATTATAGTCGAAAAACCCATCAATTCTATCATCTTGTCTCCATAAGCACAGCTCCATCTTCTCGTTATTTTTCTTGTCGGGCACAAAGATGAGCCACCATCTGAAGTCCTTAACAACTCGAGTCAACAGTTCTCCACCAATCTTTTCTAACTGCCATAGCTCAAATGATTATCACTAAACACCAAAACCAGTTCAAATCTTCACCATTTCCCGCGAGCAACAATCGTTAAACCCAATCGATCAGCACCTGCAATAATCTACTTCAGCTGGTTCTGGCTTGCATGTCTAGAACCGTGATCTGCCCATATGGGTTAATCATTCATTGTCAATTGCAGATGGAATGCATTTATTAGATCAGTGTTCACTGGCGCCATGACCATGGAAAATCACCAGTTGCAACTGCAAGTACGTTCCTGTTGATGGTGGTTTTTAGCTTAGAGTTAAAATCGTAAAACCGTACAACTGACATGACGTTACTATGACCATTAACACATTTATTGAGTCGATCAGCATGCCTACGTAAAAATTACTAGGGTACATTTTTTTATGTGTCATGTTCCACGGCAGAACCCTTAACATTGACTGACATCATCTATGTCAAACCCTAATTCTCATGCTACCGCGCCAAGGCATGCCAACCATGCCAGACACATCTCCGCGTCAAGGCATGCCAACCATGCCATCCGCACCACTGTGCCAATGGAAAACCATGCCAGCCACATCTCCGCGCCAAGGCATGCCAACCATGCCAGCAACACCACTATGCCAATGGAAAACCATGCTAGCTACATCTCCGCGCCAAGGCATGCCAACCATGCCAGCCAAACCACTGTGCTAATGGAAAGCCATGCCAGCCACATCTCCGCGCCAAGGCATGCCAACCATGCCACCCACATCTCCGCGCCAAGACATGCCAACCATGCCAGCCGCACCACTGTGCCAATGGCAAATCATGCCAGCCACATCTCCGCGCCAAGGCATGCCAACCATGCCAACCGCACCACTGTGCCAATGGCAGACCATGCTAGCCACATCGCGCCAAGGCATGCCAACTATGCCAGCCGCACCACTGTGCCAATGAAAAACCATGCCAGCCACATCTCCGCGCCAAGGCATGCCAACCATGCCAGCCGCACCATCGTGCCAGTGGCAAACCATGCCAGCCACGTCTACCGCGCCAAGGCATGCCAACCATACTATCCGCACCATGCGCAAATGGCATGCCAATCCTTTAGCCCCAAACCCTGGTTTTGGCCACGCCAAGGCATGCCATGCCACATGTGGCAATGGCATGCCAACCACCTTGCCGCGCCATACCATGCCGGCCTTCCCCATACGGCTACCAAAACAAAGGCGTGCGACGATCAACGTCCACCCTTCTATCCTAGATGCAAATCCTAGCCGTCCAAGGTCGCCAAACAACGCATGGTAACCTTTGGCCCAAAACCCTAGTTTTGTCCACGCCAAACCGCGCCAAGGCATGCCATGCCACATGTGCCAATGACATGCCAACCACCTTGCCGCGCCATACCATGCCCGCATTCCCCATGCGGCTACCAAAACGAAGGCGTACGACGGTCAACGGCCACCCTTCCATCCTAGATGCAAATCCTAGCCGTCCAAGGTCGCTAAACAACGCATGGTAACCTTGGCCCAAAACCCTAGTTTTGGCCACGCCAAACCGCGCCAAGGCATGCCAACCACCTTTTCGCGCCATACCATGTCGGCCTTCCCTATGCGGCTACCAAAACGAAGGCCTGCAACAATCAACGACCACTTTTTCATCTAAGATGCAGATCTTAGCCGTCCAAGGTTACCAGCTAACGCATGACAACTTTTGGCCCTAGTTTGGTCGCGCCGAAACAAAGCCAAAACCCTAACTTTTGGCTGCGCCTAAACTGGGCCGTATTAAAGGCATACTGATCATACTTTCATTCTACTGGATACCAAACGAAAGGTTGCAATAATCAACGGCTACCTTCCTCTTAAGATGCAAAATCTCGACCGTTGAAGGTCACCACCGAGCCGGAAAGTCTCCCAAGCTCAACTTTCCAGACAACAACAACATGCTACATGTTTTCCACGAAAACACTCGAGACATCAACACTTGTCACAAACTGGGGGATGCTCATTGGGTACTGTTTGGCGGTTTACAGCGTGCGGCGTACACTACGCTCGTTATAAGAAAGTGTCATAAGGATGAGGCGGTTAGTAAATATAGGGAGTAATGGTGAAACACTTTCTTTTATGGAACATCAATTCCAAGCGTTACCGGTTACCACCTCCTCCCATTTACTCACCCGTTTTCCATTTCTTAATGAGACCAGAGTATGTTTCACTTCGACTTGTATAAATAGGCATTACCTATTTTCACTGAACAACAAGTTTTGGTCAGGAGCATACAACACTCAGAAAAAGTTTGCTAGCTTTCTCATCTGTTAGCTTCCCACTTTCTGATACAAGTCACAAAACAACTACTCTTCCAGAATCAACTATTCTGGTCTCAACACTCTCTTTACTTCCCTCCCCAAAACCAACCCTTCTCCTCCTCTTTGTGACCGAAGCAAGTCTGGAACGGCCATTTCTTGGTTTATGCCGGATTTGTACAGATTGATCGATCGAATCTAAAGTACTCCCTTGCAGTACATTTTTTAGGTTTTAGACTCATTTCTCACCCACACACCCAAAATTACCGAAATCAGCAGAAACCGTTTTCACCCTCAAACAATTGGCGACCACAGTGGGAGATTTATCTTTCGGTTACAATGTAAATTTTCGACCATCGATCTCATGCTTCGACCCAGACATCAAGGCAGTAGAAGCAGGCGATTCGCTCAGGGATCGACGACTCAGTTACCAGACGACCCGATTATCAGTCTTGACACGACGAGGGATGACTGGGGACTGCCTAGAGGTTAAAAGCGAACGATCCAACCAGGGATCGATGACTCGATTATCAGAAGACTTCTGGGGACTTTCCACAATCACGGCGTTGCCTCCCATAAAACTCGGTCTTACACCCGATAGCCAAAATACATGGTTTGCTATTTCAAGTTTTCACGGGAATGATAAAACCGATAGCCATGTTATGTTTTACCCCATGTCATCTACCGACACGCAACGCTCACGGTTCCATGGTTTTCCTGGGATGTTTGCGTCACTTGCAATCGTAACCAAGACAACATCATTCCCAAAATAATCCATTCCAAAATAATTCATTCCAAAAGAATAATCCAAAACCCTCGAGGTAACATTTGTCTATCAACCCAAAAATCCAGGAAATCAAAACCATAAACTAGGCGTTTCATTTTCCTTTCAAAGAAAAAAAACCTAAAAATAAGAAGTTCAGAAGACAGAAATACATTCAAGGAAAGTTTCAACAATGGCTTGCTCTTCTTAACAAGAGCCTCCTTCGTGCTTTGGAGAGCCGCCCTCTTCAACTTCAGCTTCCTGGATAATTTTTCGACTTCCGCTTCCTGCTTCTTCACCATATCCGCATAAGGACCTTCGACTGTTTCGAACAGCAACTTTTCAACCTCAGAGAAACCTTCAACGAACCAAGGAACATTGAACTCGAAGTTTACACACATGTCACGATGGAACCTACAGCTCGAGATTACATCCTCAGAAACAGTATTACCGGTCACGTTGCACATGTCGTCAATCGAAGACAAAGCTTTCTCCACACGCTTAACCATCGCAAATCGACTAGTAACCTTCTTGGTCGTGGAGATATGTCTGTAGCTTTCCCATATCTTGGTTATACCGCCGCATGTTTGGATGGCACGCTAAATCCCCCGATCAACACATGATCCAGATAAGGAACCAGGTATGAAGGGTTGAAAGTGGCGCCCGCGTCTACATCAGCAACCGGAAAGGGATTCCTAACAACAATTGCACCTGCGGACACTGGAGTACTCTCCATTGTCTGAGTCACAACGACGTTTTCATCTCGATCAACATCAATTTCAAGGTCGCCCGGTACGGCTGCCACAATTGAAGACAAAGCTGTATCATCACCAGTATCCGTCTCAGGGCCATCTTCAAAAACGGTTTCCCCCTATGACATCACGGATTAGATATTTCCCAAAGAGAAAGAAAAAAAACACATGCGGGAGACTCACTGATTCGCTTTCAGACTGGCTAGAGGAAGATTCAGCACTGTTGTCGGAAAAACTACTCTCGCCATCACTGAACTATGATATTTCATCCTTCTCGGGTTCCCCATCGCTACAGATAGGCTCAGCACCGCCACCCTCCGTCTCGAGCAGCGATGTTTTCTGACTACTTGCAAGTTTGATAAAGGCGTTCACGCTGCTGAGACCGTATGCAAGATATAAAGACAGATACTCAGGAAAGAAACAAGGATATACACGATCCAACTAAAGTCAAGAGTAAAATCACACGTACCCGCATATTGGACGAACTAAAAGTCGGTAGGGCTGTCGAAACTGACTGGGAACCATCTGCACGGCTTTTAGATCTTCGCTCCTTCACTTGAGGACTATCTGCATTCGGGCTAACGGATTTTCGCTTGGGCGAAGAAGGATCCCTCAGCAGTGGATGCTCCGCTAAAACCGCAGGAGAAGGCTTACCGCGAAGGTTTTCTACCACATCATTCACGAATCCATGGAAAACGAGAAACTCATCCTGCCAAAATATGTTATATTTGGAGGTTGTTGATGGATTTCGTTCCGCAAGCAGGAAAGGGAGACTTTTACCCGACACAAGAACAGTAGCATGGAGAACAATTGGCAACGATACTTCTGGAACAACCGGCTAACGAACAAGTGGGATCTCTTGTTCAAAACCCATATGCCGAGCCGCCATATCGATATTGTAGGAACTTGATTTGCAAGATCCTCGAAAGAAAGACGGCACACAACCGGGCGTGCAGCTTCGCATGAACACCATCTCTCCAACACTCATATCCTCTTTACCAGAAGACAAAGACATGCTCGGAGCAGGAGCAAAGGTACTGATCTGAGTTATGGACGCATGCACCGGAGCCCATGGACGAAAATTGACCGTGTGCGAGTTGTCAAGGAATCCAACCAGGTTCGAACCAATCTTTGGGCGCCTATTCGACCAGCGCAGTATCCTAGAGCCACCCCAAGACTCGGGAAGTACGTCCAACAGTTTTGAAGCATACCTTTCAAAGTGTTCCCACAGCCACACTTGGAGAAAGGCGGCATGAATATACGAATCCACTTTCATGTAACCATTTGAAGCGCACATGTACGCGACCAGCTGATCCAAGTGTGTGTACAGAGAACCAAGAAACAATCCACAAATAGGGAGAACGACACCTTTTGCCAATTTTGTGGCAAACTTGATAAGTTCCAGTCTTATCTCCTTCTTACCCGAGCCGTCATCGAAAATATCTCTGCATAACCAAAGAGCCAAGAACGCCGCGACATGAAGCGTATTATTCTTCTGATTTGACTCCAACCCATCGGGAAACCACTGAGACACCCAACAGCCATAAAAGCACCTCGTCTCGTTTTCTTTCCGAACGAATCCTTTTGATTTCGCAACAAGAGCGGCGCGCATTTCTTCTTCATCTGCAAACAATTTGACATCGAGGTTTCCTATTACAGGAAGGTTCAGCAACACGGTCATGCTCTCTAAGGAGATAGTCATTTCATCCCACCTGCATATGGTCGTGTGAGTATCTGGACACCATCTGGAAATAAAAGCAACCAAGCCTGGAATATATTTCCTAATTTGAAGCACTGCGGAAGCCGCGACAGCATCAATGATCTGCGCCTTGGTCAAACTGGCTTTTACACATTCCTGGCTCATCATGAATCGCATCCATTTCTCAAATGGACGCAACAGACTCACAGAGATTTTAAAGTCAATAGGAGAAGCATGATACTCTTTCCTCTGAAGACAAAACCTTATTACACCTCCTGGCTGAACCGACCGGGTCTCTCTTTCACTTTCCGGACCAGTCAGAAGAATCGACACATACTTGGGATGACTTCTCCTAATCGTGGCGGATGTTGTAAAGAACTCATCATCTATGTTTGGCTTGGAATTTCCAACATCTTTCGGTACGGCTCAATGTAGTTAATATCGGATACCGGTTTGTCTCGGCCGAGGACCGGTACACTGGGACAACATTGTATCGGGGAGATCTCGGTTTCAAATATCGGTGTAATATCGGTTCTAAATATATATATATATATATATAATTTATATTGTTTCACAAAAAATTAGACAAGATAAAAATGTATCAATTTTAGAAAAACAAAACAAGTTCATTCAAAACATAAGAGCCGACATGTGAAGTTCAAATTGGGAAAAGGGGAGCAACTTCATAACTTTAAAGTTCACTATATAGAATGATAATTAAACAGGGACATTACATTTTTAATCAAATTCATTTGATTCATCATAGATATCATAATCTTCCGTAGCTCCATCATCTCCACCAAATAGTCCATAATTAGAGTCGCACATCAAATCATCAGTATCATATCCATCATATTAAGAACATAGGATTGGACAAGTAAAAGAATTTGTAGTACCCCAACAGGGACTTGCTAAACCACCTCCAAGTGAGCTACCAGCCCACATGATATACTCTTAAAGGATGGAAAAGTTGAATCTTAGTCAAAATGTGCTAGAAAGTGACTATCAATAACATAAGGCAGTAAAAGGATGTCACAATAATCAACTCTGCTAATCCCAAATCCTGAGTGAAACGAAAAATTGCTACTGCAGTGTGTAATGCCCAGTGTAAAGGAACAAAATCAAACCACAGAGAAGGAAATCTAAAGCAAAAATGTATCAAGATTTAACAAATAATTCATCAAAGAATAATTAGATACAAATCACGGCAAAAGAAGAAATTAACTATCAAAACCCTAACCTCTTGTTAACAGATCGACCATCAATTGAATCTCGCCATTGACATTAAGAAGAAAAAAAACGGCTGCCAAGAAGGGTTCTGAAGATTTTTCTGCCAAAAATTTCGATGAGATTTAGGGATTTTATCCTTCCCTTCATTTAAAATTCCTAAATTGACCTGACGTTCACAAAAAAATTCGAAACTGTCCCATATCGGGAAAACCGGACTGTATCGTTTCATATATATCGGCCGATATTATCGGCTAAATATCGTACCGCGATATTTGTGTTTTCGTTTCGCTCTAACACCGGTACACGAAATTCCGCCGATATTTCGGCCGGTACAAGCGAAATTGACTACATTGGTACGGCTGAACTTTTCTCAAATGACATCCTAACGAAAATTCTCTCACGCTACTTCCACCTTCGAAATAACTACAATGGAATAATACGAAGAGAAATTATTACGGAAAGTGCATGTAAATTATTTTATCAGACACAGGAGATCCATCTTGGACGCAAGCCAAGTTGTTTCAAAGTCATAATGCGCATAGGAAAATAAATGGGGACTGACAGACCCTGCATAACCTCCTCAGGCCAAGGCCGTACCCTGCAGCGGGAAATTTGCGCCCGGCCGAGGAGGCGCCCCCCACCATGAGAACCATACACACGTCATACCAGGAAAAATGAGTAAACCCTAGAAGCTAGGTTTTCGCGGAAAGGGAATGCCAATTACCAGCTCATGCATGCCTACTTTGCATGGTAATTTAGGCGGCCAACATAACTACGGTATTCACGCCTAAATGTTACTACAAGTTCGTGCAAAGCATACCTACGGCTAGGATTCATACCAACGCAGAAGGACAACTTTTCTACAAGTTCATGAAAAGGTACGCCTACAGATAGGGTTTGCACTAACATAAAAAAAAAAACAAGAAAAGCAAGTTAAAGAGGAAGTGTTGGAAGACATACCTGGGATTCGCTCGTCCGCTTTACTGTTACCACATGGGAAGAATAAAAAAAATATATATAGGTGTGAAGTAAAAGGAGAGGCCGACCCTCCTTTTATAGGTGTGATACTTGGAGGTTTGAATAAAGAAATGACTTCCTATTTGATTCAAGTAAGGAAAAGAGGCAATCGGTCCCGCGAAGACCAATCACCATGCCAAGACCATCCACGCCATTGCCTTGGCCCCACCACGCCAAGCCGTCCTCCATGAAGACCGCGCCATGCCTTGGCCCCACATGCCAAGCCGTCCGCGCATGCTTTGCCTCACCAAACTGCATCATTGCCTTGGCCCCACCACGCCAAGTCGTCCACCATGCTTGCCTCGCCAGGACCGCGCCATGCCTTGGCCTCACATGCCAAGCCGTCCGCGCATGCTTTGCCTCACAAAACTGCACCATTTTATTGGCCCTACCATGCCAAGCCGTCCGCGCCATGACTTGCTGCACCAACACTGACAACTCGCCAAGCCAGCGTCATGATGTTCCCTAACACAACCAAGGTGATGCATAGCCATACTAAGCCGACGATCTTCATCTCACCACTTCATGGTCTACACCACGAATAGAATCTACGCAAGGCCGCCAAACACGAGGATCACAGACTCTCCTTACCTATCAAAAAAGGTTAGTCGGATCTTCCTGACCATCTTTTCCTGACCCGCCGCTTCGATTTTGTCCTTGTCTGTCACCAATCACCATCTTATGCTTACCTCGCAACAATGCTCATGTTCCGAGCTAAGCAGGGGACTTAATGTTGATGGTGGTTTTTAGCTTAGATTTAAAATCGTAAAACTGTACAACTGACACGACGTCACTATGACCATTAACACATTTATTGAATCGATCAGCATGCCTACGTAAGAATTACCAGGGTACCTTTTTTTATGTATCATGTTCCACGACAGAACCCTTAACATTGAACGACATCATCTATGACAAACCCTAATTCTCATGCTACCGCGCCAAGGCATGCCAACCATGCCAGCCGCACCACTGTGCCAACGGCAAACCATGCCATCCACATCTCCGCGCCAAGGCATGCCAACCATGCCAGCCGCACCACTGTGCCAATGGCAAACCATGCCAGCCACATCTCCGCGCCAAGGCATGCAAACCATGCCAGCCGCACCACTGTGCCAATGGCAAACCATGCCAGCCACATCTCCGCGCCAAGGCATGCCAACCATGCCAGCCACATCTCCGCGCCAAGGCATGCTAACCATGACAGCCGCACCACTGTGCCAATTCCAAACCATGCCAGCCACATCTACCGCGCCAAGGCATGCCAACCATGCTAGCCGCACCATGCGCCAATGGCATGCCAAAACCTTGGCCCCACCAAGCCAAGCCAACCACACCTTGCCTTGGCCCCAACCATGCTAGACACACCATGCGCCAATGGCATGCCAAACCTTTGTCCCAAAACCCTAGTTTTGTCCACGTCAAACCGCGCCAAGGCATTGCCATGCCACATGTGTCAATGGCATGCCAACCACCTTGCCGCGACATACCATGCTGGCCTTCCCCATGCGGCTACCAAAACGAAGGCGCGCTACGATCAACGGCCACCCTTCCATCCTAGATGCAAATCCTAGCCGTCCAAGGTCGCCAAACAACGCATGGTAACCTTTAGCCCAAAACCCTAGTTTTAGCCACGCCAAGGCATGCCATGCCACATGTGCCAATGGCATGCCAACCGCCTTGTCGTGCCATACCATACCGGCCTTCCCCATGCGGCTACCAAAACGAAGGCGTGCGACGATCAACGGCCACCCTTCCATCCTAGATATAAATCCTAGCCGTCTAAGGCCGCCAAACAACGCATGGTAATCTTTGGCCCAAAACCCTAGTTTTGGCCACGCCAAGGCATGCCATGCCACATGTGCCAATGGCATGCCAACCACCTTGTCGCACCATACCATGCCGACCTTCCCTATGCGGCTACCAAGACGAAGGTCTGCAACAATCAACGGCCACTTTTTCATCTAAGAAGCAGATCTTAGCCGTCCAAGGTTACCGGCTAACGCATGGCAACCTTTGGCCCTAGTTTGGTCGCGCCTAAACAAAGCCAAAACTCTAACTTTTGGTCGCGCCTAAATTGGGCCATATTAAATCCATACTGATCATACTTTCATGCCACTGTCTACCAAACGAAAGGTTACAATAATCGACGGCTACCTTCCTCTTAAGATGCAAAATCTCGACCGTTGAAGGTCACCACCGAGCCGGCAAGTCTCCCAAGCTCAACTTGCCAGACAACAACAACATGCTACATGTTTTCCACGAAAACACTCGAGACATCAACACATGTCACAAACTGGGGGATGCTCATTGGGTATTGGTTTGGCGGTTTACAGCGTGCGGCGTACACTACGCTCGTTATAAGAAAATGTCATAAGGATGAGGTGGTTAGTAAATACAGGGAGTGATGGTGAAACGCTTTATTTTATGGAACATCAATTCCAAGCGTTAACGTTTACCACCTCCTCCCATTTACTCACCCGTTTTCCATTTCTTAATGAGACCAGAGTACGTTTCACTTCGACTTGTATAAATAGGCATTACCTATTTCCACCGAACAACAAGTTCTGGTCCGGAGCATACAACACTCAGAAAACGTTTGCTAGCTTTTCCATCTGTTAGCTTCCCACTTTCTGATATAAGTCACAAAACAACTACTCTTCCAGAATCAACTATTCTGGTCTCAACACTCTCTTCGCTTCCCTCCCCAAAACCAACCCTTCTCCTCCTTTTTGTGACCGAAGTAAGTCTGGAACGACCATTTCTTGGTTTAGGCCGGATTTGTACAGATTGATCTCTCGAATCTAAAGTACTCCCTTGCAGTACATTGTTTAGGGTTTAGACTCATTTCTTACCCACGCGCCCGAAATTACCGAAATCAGCAGAAACCGCTTTCACCCTCAAACAGTTCCCATCAATTAACACCATCAACACCATGCTCTTCTCTTCTTGTCGTCATATCGATCATGTTTCCTCAACAATTGATTCCGCTGTTAAGGGCTGAAAAGGATTACCATTGCCTGTAAATGAACTCTAAGTACCAGAAAACCCAAATCGAGAACAGTAGGTACCCAAATGGCCAACAGCTGCTTGTGATAAGAAACGTTATATGTTGTCAAGTAATGAGACATGGTGGGTGGGTTGGACACGTCCCACTTTCTCTCTAATCTTCATTGTTTTATGTCTCACAGGAATAACACACCATAAGTCCCACTCATCTTTAACCCCCAGTGGCTCACGTGCTTACACAAAGAAAATGTTTCTTTAATAAGTCATTGGCCGTACGTGAGTGGTGCTACCATGGAAAATGAAGTGGAAGCTAAATTAGCTCTTCCTCTTTGGTGCATGAAATGCAATAGGTGCTTTTTGTCGCAAACGCCATTTTAGCTTCACATTTCGCCATTTATTTTCGAGTGGTCGGATTTATATATATTTTCTACAAATATCTCAAAACATTATTATTATCCAAAATATAGAGTCATATCTAATATAAATATGGGTATAAAAATGTAGCACCTACGTTCTTATCAAATACCCCACATTTATATTTTGCTAGTCCTCGAGCAAAACAAAGAATATATTCGCTCTACAGCAGGATATGGAGAGATCTCTGATAAACAGCTAGACGAATCCACTAAACAGTAGATAGAGATGTCTGCTAAACAGCTAGACGAAACCACTAAACAGTGGTATAAAGATGTCTGCTAAACAGTGAAACGGATCCACTAAATAGTGGATAAAGATGTCTGCTAAACAACGTGTCATTTATTATTATTGTTTTTATGTAGAACCGCTAAACAACTGATTATTTTATGCATTTTTTTTTATTTTTGAAAATTCCAAACAAATGTGAGAACGTATAAAATATATAAAAAAATCAAAATGCATAACCACTCCTCCACGCTTAAACATTACATTGTCCTCAATATAATTGAGTCGTAGAAGTTAAGATGGGAAATTCATAAAATGCAAAGATAGAGGAAAGAAAACAAATCTGATGGGTTGACTCCCATGAAGCATAATCTTTGTATCCTGCTTGCGCACATAAAGAACCTCAAACAAGGTGAGGTTGCACCAAAGCAAGCAGAAAAGCATATATAAAGTCTGAAAAGTTGGGGATCAATCCAACAAATCAGGTCAGCCGCCAAAATGAACCTGGAAACACTATAAATATCCAAAAGATGTGTAAATTCATTCCCAATAGAAAATTGTAAGTGATACTCAGATAATGTATGGTTGGGATAAGTAAATCACTCCCATAAGCAACAAGTTCAGATTGTTTGACAGTTTCTATTTGAGAAACACGCTCTAAATCGGGTTCTAAATCAGCGGAAATACATTCGGTCGACACATTATCTTCACTGGAAGTCAGAGGAAGCAATTCATTGACAATGTAAAAGGGTACTGAATCATCTAACACAGCACAATGATTTAAACCTATATTTAACGGTCCAAGTTTATGAAAATCAGTTACTCCTAAATCTTGTTCTAAGTTCGCGGAAATAATTTCCGTTGTTGAATTACCTTGACTAACAATTGAAGCACACAATGTATTGACAATATCATCATCATAATCATCATCAACCAAGAAATCAATAGGACTATCACAATAAAGAAGATTAGAAGTAACCTTATATATAGAGTGTATTGTCTCTAAGTCGTGAGACTTAACTACAGTTTCCTCAGAATTAACACATTCTTCATAAGCATCATTGTTATAACATTGATATGTCACACCGTCTAAAAGAATGGTGTCCTCAATCCTAAACTCTTCTTTTTGAATAGGCAAATGATCATTAATATGATCAGGAGTTGGACTAAGTACACCACCTTCAGTTGGTATGACAATATCTCTATTCATATGATTATAACTGTCAAGTTCATCGTCATTCTCCATACACTTTGATTCACTTACCATGTGCGAAAAAATTACCTCGTGGTACTGGGGTTGATACTCATGTGAATAACCACCCGTATCGAAGTGACGAGGATTCCAAGTTCCATACCTGGGACGATTATAAGCAAAAATTTCCATATCCCGTGGCCCATACATATATTCCCCAATCGTCATTTTAGATGATGTCTCCTGAAAAAGAGTTGTCATCCTCAAGAAGGTACCTGAAACAAAATTCTAGAACAAAAAACAAGTCAAAAAGAAAAATAAAAAGAAATCCTATAAATAAAAAGACTATACAAAAAATAAAACCTAACTATTTACAAAATCAAAAATACTAATTACAATACCCCACAACGGCTCCCCGGCAACAGCGCCAAAAATTGATAGGACCCGGAGATACCTATATGTATAATAACCGCAATCGCACGGTGTCTAACTAGTAGACAGAGGCAAGTACGGGTCGAACCCACCGGGAGCGGTGGAAATACTCTAATCAATATCTCTAATGAACTAACCATAAATGGTTTTTGGGATTTTTAGAATGAGAAATGTAAAACGAAATAAAAAAATTGAACTTATAAAATAATGAATCCAAATGAAGAATCAGTAACCATGGTTTTATTGGTATCCACCACTATTTTTATTCAAAAACTGAAATGAATCTTAATTATGAATATGTGTTTATTGTTTGTTCTATTGACATCACCTATTATATATATAAGAGTCGCAAATATCACTGGTATACCCTAAGCATGGCAGATCAAAAGACTAAATCCAAGCATGAACCATCAAATTGCATCAACGAGAAAGTTATACGAAACTAAATACAGGTTCACAAATTCTATATGGCTTTTCTAAGCATAACCCATCAAAGTTTTTAACGAAGCATGGACCATCAAATAACAAGACAAATATATTTGTAAATCTATCAATTACGTACATAGGTTTTTAAAACCGGTGAAGCAAAAACTTATATTTTTGATCAATCAATAAACATTATTCAAGGATTAATTAATCCAAATCATAATGGTGTAATGCTATATAATCAATTCAAATTAGCCTAATACCCAAAGTAGTTTCAATCCACAAAAACCATAGTTATAAGAAATCTAGCAACACATGATTTTCTCAAAAGTCATAAATATATTAAAAAGAATCATAAATAAATCGAAACGGGTGCGAAACGATGAAACTTCGGACCATAATCCTTTTTATGGCAGTCGTTGTTGCCAAGCCTCACCTCGTTTCCTGGTTTTGGCTTGTAGCCGCAACCTCTCCCTTTTTCTCTCTCTGTTCGATCCTCCTCTTATACTCCCTGCGAAAAAGTCTAAACTAAAGCCTAGCAACATTTTCCAAGGCCCAGTCCATTGGGGTCCATTAGTTCCAGCATGCTGCATGACCACTTTCTATTCGGCTTCTAATTGTCATCTATACTCAACTCCAAACAGCACCTTCCCCCATTTTCTCAATGTAATTTGTTTACTGCCAAAACCATCCAGCAACAACACGAGCTTCATAAATCCAACCCCAACAGTATTTCAGACCCCATTACAGTCGACAAACCCATCAATTCCATCATCCTGTCTCCATAAGCACAGCTCCATCTTCTCGTTATTTTTCTTGCCGGGCACAAAGATGAGCCACCATCTGAAGCCCTTAACAACCCGAGTCAACAGTTCTCCACCAATCTTTTCTAACTTCCGTAGCTCAAACGATTATCACCAAACACCAAAACCAGTTCAAATCTTCACCATTTCCTGCGAGCAACAATCATTAAACCCAATCGATCATCAAACGCAACAATCTACTTCAGCTGGTTCCGGCTTGCATGTCCAGAACCGTGATCTTCCCATATGGGTTAATCATTCATTGTCAATTGTATATGGAATGCATTTATTAGATCAGCGTTCACTGCCGCCATGACTATGGCAAATCACCAGTTGCAACTGCAAGTACGTTCCCCATCAATTAACACCATCAACTCCTTGCTCTTCTCTTCTTGTCGTCATCTCGATCATGTTTCCTCAACAATTGATGTCTCTGTTAAAGACTGAAAAGGATTACCATCGCCTGCGAATGAACTCTAAGTACCAGAAAACCCCAACCGAGAACAGTCGGTACCCAAATGGCCAACAACTGCTTGTGATAAGAAACGCCATATATGTTGTTAAGCAATGAGACATGGTGGGTGGGCTGGACACGTCCCACTTTCTCTATAATCTTTATTCTTTTTATGTCTCACAGCAATAGCACACCATAAGTCCCACTCATCTTTAACCCTCCAGGGGCTCACGTGCTTACATAAAGAAAATGTTTATTTAATAAGTCCCTGGCCGTACGTGAGTGGTGCTACCATGGAAAATGAAGTGGAAGCTAAATTAGCTCTTCCTCTTTGGTGCATGAAATGCAATGGGTGCTTTTTGTGGCAAACGCCATTTTAGCTTCACATTTTGTCATTTAACTTCACATTTCACCATTTATTTTCGAGTGACCGATTTTATATATATTTCCTACAAATTGCTCAAAATAATGTTATTATCCAAAATATCGAGTTCTACCTAATATAAATACGAGTATAAAAATGTAGCATGTATGTGCTTATCAGTCTTTATCAAGGAGATATATAGGTACAAGCATCTCATACAATTTCACAGCAGTTCTCCCCACAAAGATATGACAATTAAGCACAAGTTCAAAATTAACTCTCCACGATTTGATGCCATTCCCGAAAGAACAACATCAACAACCTTTCTCTAATCACAAAAGAAGGATTTTCTTGGACATTAAAAAATTTACTCACAAGTTACTAATAAAGTAAATTTGAAATCCCAATATTTTGCTCTTTTCTCGCCAGTTACGAATAAAGAAGTTAAAAATAGCGATCTTAATGTTAGAGGCACCAAGACGCAAGATTTTCCTGAGACAAATAATCATCAACAAAAATTATTCTCTAGGCCAGTTACGAACAAAGAGGACAATTTATGTGATACGACTAAAAATAAGAATTATGTTTTCTTTAGCCATGTACAGACGTAGAGATTAAATTTCTAAAACTTATTCCCTGGCATACGCATTTAAGGTGAAAAGCTGATAACTAAGAACACTTACGAAGTCCCATGCAATATATTCACAAAAGTGCAATTGTGGTAAGATCAATGTTGCAATTCTCAAAATAGTTTACTCCTCTTTTATCCTGTGACGAACACAAAGAGTTAAGAGTTTAACCTATGAAAACATATGAGATATTTGTTGTAATCGCCACAAATATGATTGCAATGAACAAATATCATTAAATAAGTAATACATATATATAATCCGTAAAAATTAGGTATTGTGAGCCATCTTCCAAAATAACATTTAAATAAATAAACTTTAAACATGCAAGATGATATCGTTCGAAATAGCTAGTGTAATCATATAATATGCTACCTCAAATTCTACTTATCCTCCTTAAACAATAAGAATAAATCATTACAAGGAGTTACCTAGTAAATGAAAGAAATAACGTCTTACACTGAAGTTCTAGGAATGTAGTCTTCAACATCTCTGTATGCTTCAAGTTCTTCCCCAATAAGAGTCAACCTAGATTCAAGGTTCTTGGTCTTGTCTTAATTCCTTTTTGAAGAAGATTGTAGATCTCCATTTAGTGCTTGAATTTGATTCAACATTAAGCTCATCGTAAGAGAAAACACATTAGGACGAGAGTTGGACTTGGTCCCCTAAGCTCTGTTTTGCATCGTCATGAGTCAATGACATCTCGCTAAACAGGAACTGAAAGGTATCAACTTCACCATAAAACCTTTCACAAAAGCAGGATATCGGGGCCTTGTCATACGCAATCTCATAGTTCAATATGACATGATAAAAACCTGAGTTTTCTACAAGTTCTCTAACTCTTGGACATTCTCATTCTAATGGCCAGTATTCCATTTTTACATACAAAGACTGATGTCTAAAAAGAAATACGACATTCTTATGATCCTAATAAACAAATTGAACAACTAATAATATAATATAACAAGCAAATATTTTAGATTGTTTACGGTAGTCTCATAGATGGTATGAGCTCACGATCCAGGATATCCAAATTGAAACTTTCCACCATATTTTAGGTTCTCCTCTAGCTTTGCCATTACAAAGACGTTCCATCTGCAAGTGATTAGGGGAATGTGCCTCGTGCTAGGTTGATTTGGGATATTTTCCTTGCTCTTGTCCTCTTTTGTTGCGACTTTTTCCACATCATCCTCATCACTGCCTCCACCATAATCATCATCATTGTCACTATCACCACCACCACCAACACAATTACTTTCATCATATCCATCACTATATTCTTCTTCATCAGTTTAAGAACCTTGTCATTACCTTTTACCTGAAGTTTTTCTTCTTCCATACCTTCTTCTTCATCGCTTTAATTTGTAGATGGAATAAATGAGTAAGAAGAAGAGGAACCCGACAGGTCATTACCTTTTTTTTATGGGTTCTGTTAAAGCATTGCTCGGTTGAACCCACCAAGCGTTGGTGTGTAATGTTTGATCATCATATTTTAGTGAATCAAAACTCATGTTAAGAGTCGCGTGATTATGTACTAGAGTCAACTTCGTATAGGTTAGCTTGAAAGTATTAGGATATGAGACATTACAAGTATTACGAAGTCTTAAAGATGTGAAGAAGAAAAGAGCTACAACGACAACAATCATCCTTCCACTTGAGGTTAGTGATACTTGACTTGAACTGTTTCATTCCCTAATGTATCTTTCAAGTCGTGCATATTGAAAACATAACTGCGAAGCATATTTGAACTCTAGATAAACATAGTATTAAGGAACACAATACGAGGTTTATTGCTTAACCATTAAAATTTGTAGATAAGACATCGCCATAATCATTTGAATGCTATTGTGATTATGTATGTGTATGAGGCGAGGATTTCATCCTAGGGAACAATGTTTACATGTGTTCTAAGGAAGTAAGTTCATAAACTTGTTTGTGGACCGAAAAGAAAACTGCCAGGTGTTATTGGTTTTGTTATTCATTGCATATCTTATGAACAACCAATATGTGTGATAGAGTATAACCGCTCACAACTTGTTGTGTTCTTGGTAGAACTATTCAAAAAGGCCTGACTTATGTATTGGTATAACTTTTATTAGTAAAACCGATCTTAAGTAATCACCTGTGGTATGATCGGATTTTGTATGTCTGACCAAATAATAGGAAAGGGGAACCGATCCTTGTAAGGAGTGCAGTACATCAAAGGGAACCGATCTTTGTATGGGGTGCAGCAAGGTTTATAGCAGAAAGGGGAACCGATCCTATGGACATGTGCAACACGTTTTTAGGCAAAGGGGAACCGATCCTATGGACATGTGCAACACATATAAGTTAGATACCATATATATGTGGGGAACCGATCGTAGTACCTAGTCAACCGAATTTTTGGAAAGCTAGTGTGACTATGCACAATACTCACATGGAGGTAGAACCGAAACTTGTTTACGTAGAACCGTAAACCCATGATTGTGATTGAATGTGGTTTGATCCATCACATAGTTCTTGAAAGTCAGTTGAACCAATTCTAAACTTGTTTGGAAGTGTGGAAAATCGGTTTCAAGGTTGTAAGTGTGAAAGAGAACTTATAAAGTTAAGATATCAACAAACTTTGAACACGTGCTGTGAATGTTTATTTCTTTAATTGTTCAAAGATATTCCTTAACGGCTAAGGGAAGAGAATCCCAGGATCGAAACATAAGTAAGTTAAGAATCTTTTAATTAAGGTTATTAATTTCATTTTGTAGGGAAATTACAGAATTAGTAATGTGCATTTACTAATTAGATTTTCCAAGAGATTTCGATCGTTATTTTTGGACAGAGCATTTCCAGGAATTATGAAAACTGAATCTGTGATTTTATGAATATCTTGAGAATATTTTCGGTTTTGAAAATTCCTTGGTGTCCAAACTTCTTTGTCTATAAATACTCGAAGTTTTCCTTTCTAGCAAACTAATCCTTCGTAACAACAGATTTACTCTTTTGTTGTTGTTACTGGTGTAGCCGCTTATTATGAGAGGAGAGTAACCTAATTAGGAAATCTCTTACGGCCTCTCAGTTTAAAGTATTCTCTGGGATTGAGAATCTCTAGCGTGTACCGTTGGAGGGAAACTAGATAATTACGGCTTATCTTTTGTTTTCGATTGATTTGATTGACTAACGACGGTTGAAATCTGATTGCACCTAGTTTGTTTATTCTTGAGAATCTTCTCTTCTGATATAAGATTCACTCAAATTAGTTTAGAGTTTCGACAGGGATCTTTAGACTGTTGTTAGGTCTAAAGACGATCTTGTGATAATCCATTGTTAACAAACTCCGTTCTATGCGTGATTGATCATAAGAGATTCAAGTGATTGTGTGCAGGTTTTTATTGAAGATTTAAGAAGATTTGAAGACAAAGAAGATATTGAAGATCTGACTTAGATTTTATAATCTTTGGTGTTCACAATACTTGTTTCAGTAAAAGAGGATCCAATTGATAATCGGTTTATCCTTGTGGTGGATTGGATTGATTAATTGAGTAGATCGGCATCAACACGATTCTTCGGATTAAAGGTGTTGTTGGCTTAATCTTAATCGATTAACTTTGGGTGATTGAATATAAGATATATCTAAGGACCTGACGAAGGAGTTTATGTTGAGATAAACGGAAGAGCCTTTGTCCGACTCATATCACTTGGTTGAATAGAGTTGATACCAAACAGATTTGTTGTTCCTTTACTGTTTGGAATACAAACCAAAGGAATTGTTCCAAGTACGTGACTTATTTATAAGTTGGAGGCGGGGGAATACAAAAGGAACTAGGTGAACTATAGGTTTAGTTACTTGGTCCCGACTATACGATGTTAGTGTAATTTTGTGTAGCGGCTTAATCCTGAGAGTATTCATTTCTGGACTGGGTCCCGGAGTTTTTCTGCATTTACGGTTTCCTCGTTAACAAAATATTGCTGTGTCATTTACTTTTATATTCCGCATTATAATTGTTTTATTATAATGAAAGTAAATTACACAAATGTTAATTCCTATTTACTTGATAAGCAATCCTATTGTGTTTGGTTAAGTCCGAACCTTTGTATCAAGTAAACATACTTCGTTGTTGTATTGTCTTGATATCATATCCATAAAAGATCACACGAAGTGTGAACCGATTAGTTGTATTGTCTCGACTCGGTCCATAGACAATCACTTTCGGAGAAAGGACTTATAGGTAGGAAAAGTTTTAGCTTGAGGTATATTTGGGTACCCTCGCCTTTTCAGTTGGTATCAGAGCAGGCAAACACGAAAATATCTAACAATCTGGGTTTGGTGCGATCCAACCTATAAGAATGAATCCAAAGTCTGATTCAATTAACGTAGTTGCAGGATTTGATTACTTTATAAGATCTTGGTGGAAATCCCGTATGAAGTATGTAATACTCCTATTCCTAAATCTGTTAGGAATCATGCTTGTGTATGTCTTGAGTGACTTACATGTTCCTGTGGTTAACATAGGATTATATATCATTTTGTTGAGTAACAATGATACTAATGCCTATGTAACAGGTTGTATCTTGATAATTCATAAGATTTCTCTTATGATTTTTGTGCACCATGGATATTGTGTTCCTATTAAATCTGGAACCTTAAATATACTTTGGTCGGCCTACCAAAGTATATACGTGTACATTTTCAGATATAATTCTGTCAGTGTTTCGCCCTCTAGGATGCGATATTGGAAAGTATGTATTCCTTCATGGAATAAGTTTTCAATTAATAATTTTATTAACAATGGATTGCTTCATGCACCTGACAACTGTTTTAATGAAGCAAGTGATCTTTTGAAATATTATATGGTTTTTGATTCTGATGATATTAACAAATATCATATTTTGTTCAATTTTTTCTCTACATACTCTAGTAAGTTCTTGAATAAATTTCAAGTGATATTATCATACTCTGGTAATAATAGAGTACACAGATGTTTGGACAAAAACATGGAATCAATCCAAATTAAAGATCCAGTCCATAGAAAAATGGTTTTCCAAAAGAAAGACCTAGATGCAAAATCGGAATTGTTTCCCCACAAGCCACGGTTTCCGATTTTGAGTGTATTTCCTAAAACCAGTTATTTCCGGTTTTTGTTGCCAAGTCTTCCTATAAAATATAATCCCTTACAATGTATTCGAACACATTTGGGAAGATTGCTCAAAACCGTAACTAGGGATTTTCATATTTTCACGAGTATGAGAAGAAGGAAATCAAGAACTAATTACGATAATAAACGGATCAGAATTGAAGATATGGATGAAATCAGATTTCCTAATAGTATTGATAACAAGCATGAACTTACAAGGTTCGTTGACAACTCTTGTTTTAGGAAGTATGAAACACTGAAGGGAATGGATTTCACGACTAAAAAGTTGTTTAATCCTGATGTACGAAATAAGGACTATGTAAAGTTTGTTCAAGAGCAGAACTGGGGAAATATTTTCGATCTTGAAGAATATTCACCTAATATGGTAAGAGTTTTCTATTCCATTATTCATAATATTGATCACAAAAAACTTAGCTTTGTGACCCTTGTTGGTAGACAAATCCGATATGTTGATCGAAAGACTATTTCTAATGCTATTAAGTACAGTAAGGAAAGTAATCACATGATTATCGGAGTTGAAATTGATCACGATACCATTTCAACATATCTTATTGGAAAGAAGGCTTCATGGAAAAATGACAGACTACCAACAAAGAATATACCCCTTCATCTTAGGGTTTTCGGTAAACTTGCTTTAGCAACCATTTTTGCAAGTACAAGAGATAAATCAGTCTGGGATAAGACATTTGTAGAATTTATATACTTTCTGCTAAAAGAGGATACTCAAATAGATCTTTGCGACACCATTGTTATTCAAATGACCAAGATATCAGATTCTATCTCATCTTCTGGTATCAAGAGGAATCTCGGTTTTCCGTGCATCATTACCAAAATCTGCGAATCAGTCGGAGGAGAAGATTTTGAAGATAGATTGAGCATTAATGCTGTGACCAATAAGATTATAAGTCAAATGTCTGGGATACAGACCCACTATGATATTGTTGGAAGAATTTCACCAAATTCTTACAAGAAGATGCTTCTTACTCACCTTGGAAGCATAGGTAAACAACTTGACTGTTTTCAGAAACAGGGGGGCTTTACTGCTCGAAAAGACATAGAAACTCTTAAAGGAATTCAGAATTTTGAATCAGAGTTTTGGGATCAGGAATCAAAAATCGAAGAAGAGCGACAAAAAGCACTTGGTCCCAAGGAATGTTCTTCTCAGGAAATAAAAGAAGATTAAATCTCTTCTAGAAAAATAGACAGTAGCTTTGATTTATTTCAATAAAATCTATTATGAATAAAAGTATCTTATTATGAATAAAATTATTTGATTAGTAATTTTTCTTGTGATAGTTTTCGGTTTACATAGCCTGTGTTTAGTTACTTTTATCTTATTGCTATGTATGTTTATGAGAAGTTTGATTTCGGTTTTACTACCTTAATATTCGATCTCATATATTGTGAACCCTTATGGTTTGGGTGACTTTTTGATTTAGCGGGATTAAGTTCTATCCCTAGTAGGTAGGCTTTATCAAAGGATCATGATGGGTTCTGATAGAAACAATATGTGAAAAAGTCACAATATGTTGAATCGGTTTTGATTTAGCATAAAAGCATATGTGTTTCGACGGTTTTCAACTTTTGCTTGCAATTGTTAAAACAGGTTTTCAACCTTTCTCTGGTAAAGGTTGAGGTGTGTTGTTATTCTTTTGTTTATGCATAAGGATGACAACATGGTGATATTTCGATATCAATTCTCCCCGGACGAAGATGCTATTATATTGGAGAAGTGGATGCGAAATTTGAGGTAACAATCTTGTTAGTTAATTGTTTTTCTGTTTAAGAAAAGCCTGAGTTTATATTATATATATTTGTTGCTTTTGCTTAACAAAATTTCCGTTCAATTGATATTTGTTCCATGATGTGTGTGTAGATGTGTGTTTCAATTGGTTCCGATTAAGAAAAACTATTGTTATCTTGCCTTATTGTGTGATATCAATTGTTTAGGATTTAAAAAATTCGGTACAATTGATGTGTGTGTGATTCAATCGGTTCCGGTTAAGAAAAACCATTGTTATCTTGCTTTTGTATGGTATCAATTGTTTAGACTTACAAAATTATGGTGCAATTGCGGTGCTTTTAATGTCTATGTTGTTTCAATTGCTTCCGATTGAGGTGAATAATTATGCAAGTTGATTTATTTTGGTTTGTATGAATTATTTATGGCTTAACGAAATAATTTGTGTACGGGATGAGTTGTTTAGTCCAATTCGATTCCGGATAAGAAACTAAGTTAATTATGATCTTAGTTTGTCTTATCAAAGTGAGGTTTCGGTTGTTCAAGTCTAATCGAATGCCTAAACAAGGAATGCTAGTTAACTAACCTAGTACTTGACTTGTTTAAAATTGGAAGGTCTAAGTTTATGGATAATTAGAACCTGATGAGAAAAATGGAGTTTATCTTTATTTTGGACTTATCGAATTAAGCTTTTTTTTTTGAACAATCGGTTTAGCAAAGGGACTAATGTGCTTAGTTGTTTTTGGTTTGCTAAACTAAATTGGAAAAATTGTTTCCTTGGTAACATATCAAAATAAGACTACTTGTAGTTTTGGTTTTGATATTGGTTATCAGAACTTGATGTGTGGAACCCTCGTGCCTAACTCTACAGGTTTGCAAGTCTATTCTGAGATTTTTAAGATTCTTTTCGTGTTGTGTTTTATTTTTTCGTTTCTTTGCCATTTTTATGACAACTAGGGGGGGACATATATGGAGTAAACATGTGATGCTGGCACTGATTTTATATTCATTGGCATCGCTAGGGAAAAGAACATTGGTACTTGAATGTTTTTATCTAACGAAAGAGTGAAATCACAGACTAAGGAGGAGTATCATGTCATATAAATTGGTATAACAAAGACGTGCGGATTAAACATCTACCTATCTTCCTTAGGGGCAATATTAGCTTTGTTATTATAATGTCAACAACGGCATTTTCAAGGATTGAATGTAAGCAGTTTTACTGTGTTGTTGAATCGGGAATCAAGCGGATTGTAATGAATTCTTGTAATTTTTTTATCCCTATGATGTAAGAGTTTTGTCACTAAAATTGACAAAGGGGGAGATTGTTAGAGCATTGCTCGGTTGAACCCACCAAGTGTTGGTATGTCAAGTTTGGTTGTCATATTTTATTGAATCAAAACTCATGTAAGAGTCGCTTGATTATGTACTAGAGTCAACTTCGTATAGGTTAGATTTAAAGTATTAGGATATGAGACATTACAAGTATTGCGAAGTATTGCGAAGTATTGAAGATGTGAAGAAGAAAGGAGCTACAACGACAATAATCATCCTTCCACTTGAGGTTAGTGATATTTGACTTGAACAGTTTCATTCCCTAACGTATCTTTCAAGTCGTGCATATTGAAAACAAAACTGCGAAGCATATTTGAACTCTAGATAGACATAGTATTAAGGAATACAATACGAGGTTTATTGCTTAACCATTAAACTTTGTGGATAAGACACCGCCATAATCATTTGAATACTATTGTGATTATGTATGGGTATGAGGTGAGGATTTCATCCCAGGGAACAATGTTTACATGTGTTCTAAGGAAGTAAGTTCATAAACTTGTTTGTGGACCGAAAAGGAAATTGCCAGGTGTTATTAGTTTTGTTATTCATTGCATATCTTATGAACAACCAATATGTGTGATAGAGTATAACCGCTCACAACTTGTTGTGTTCTTGGTAGAACTATTCACAAAGGCATGACTTATGTATTGGTATAACTTTTATTAGTAAAAACGATCTTAAGTAATCACCTGTGGTATGATCGGATTTTGTATGTCTGACCAAATAATAGGAAAGTGGAACCGATCCTTGTATGGGGTGCAACAAGGTTTATAGCAGAAAGGGGAATCGATCCTATGGACATGTGCAACACATTTTTAGGCAAAGGGGAACCGATCCTATGGACATGTGCAACACATATAAATCAGATACCATATATATGTGGGGAACCGATCCTAATACCAAGTCAACCGAATTTTTGGAAAGCTAGTGTGGCTATGCACAGTACTCACATGGAGGTAGAAATGAAACTTGTTTTGGTAGAACCGTAAACCCATGATTGTGATTGAATGTTGGTTTGATCAATCACATAGTTCTTGAAAGTCAGTTGAACCAATTCTAAACTTGTTTGGAAGTGTGGCAAATCGGTTTCAAGTTTGTAAGTGTGAAAGAGAACTTATAAATTTAAGATGTCGACAAACTTTGAACATGTGTTGTGAATGTTTATTTATTTAATAATTCAAAGTTATTCCTTAACGGCTAAGGGAAGAGAATCCCAGGATCGAAACATAAGTAAGTTAAGAATCTTTTAATTAAGGTTATTAATTTCATTTTGTAGGGAAATTACAGAATTAGTAATGTGCATTTACTAATTAGGTTTTTCGAGAGATTTCGATCGTTAGTTTTGGACAGAGCATTTCCAGGAATTATGAAAACCGAATCTGTGCTTTTATGAATATATTGAGAATATTTTCGGTTTTGAAAATTCCTTGGTGTCCAAACTTCCTTGTCTACAAATACTCGAAGTTTGCCTTTCTAGCAAACTAATCCTTCGTAACAACAAATTTACTCTTTTGTTGTTGTTACTGGTGTAACCACCTATTAGTAGAGGAGAGTAACCTAACTAGGCGAAATCTCTTACGACCGCTCAGTTTAAAGTCTTCTTTGGGATTGAGAAGCTCTAGCGTATACCGTTGGTGGGAAACTAGATAATTGCGGTTTATCTTTTGTTTTCGATTGATTTGATTGACTAACGGTGGTTGAAATATGATTGCACCTAGTTTGTTTATTCTTGAGAATCTTCTCTTCTGATATAAGATTCACTCAAATTAGTTTAGAGTTTCGACAGGGATCTTTAGACTGTTGTTAGTTCTAAAGACGATCTTGTGATAATCCATTTTTAACAGACTCCGTTCTGTGCGTGATTGATCACAAGAGATTCAAGTGATTGTGTGCAGGTTTTTATTGAAGATTTAAGAAGATTTGAAGACAAAGAAGATATTGAAGATCTGACTTGGGTTTTATAATCGTTGGTGTGTACAATACTTGTTTCGATAAAAGAGGATCCAATTGATAATCAGTTTATCCTTGTGGTATATTGGATTGATTAATCGAGTAGATCGGCATCAACACGATTCTTCACATTAAAGGTGTTGTTGGCTTAATCTTAATCGATTACCTTTGGGTGATTGAATATAAGATAGATCTAAGTACCTGACGAAGGAGTTTATGTTGAGATAAACGGAAGAGCCTTTACCCGACTCATATCACTTGGTTGAATAGAGTTGATACCAAATATATTTGTTGTTCCTTTACTATTTGGAATACGAACCAAAGGAATTGTTCCAAGTACGTGACTTATTTATAAGTTGGAGGTGTGAGAATACAGAAGGAACTAGGTGAACTATATGGTTAGTTACTTGATCTCAACTATACGAAGTTAGTGTAATTTTGTGTAGCGGCTTAATCCTGAGAGTATTCAATTATGGACTAGGTCCCGGGGTTTTTCTACATTTGCAGTTTCCTCGTTAACAAAATCTTGCTGTGTCATTTACTTTTATATTCCGCATTATAATTGTTTTATTATAACTAAAGTAAATTACACAAACGTTAATTACTATTTACTTGATAAACAATCCTATCGTGTTTGGTTAAGTACGAACCTTTGTATCAAGTAAACATACTTCGTTGTTGTATTGTCTCGATCTCGATCTCGTATCCATATACGATCATACGAAGTGTGAACCGATTAGTTGTATTCTCACGACTCAGTCCATAGACAATCACTTTTATAGAAAGGACTTATAGATAGTAAAAGTTTTAGCTTGAGGTATATTTGGGTACCCTCACTTTTTCAGGTTCACATATAGAAAAGGGTACCTCTTTCAGTCGTTTTCCACGAAATAGACCAGCACCCCAACAATTTCTCGTTGCGAGGAGGTTTTGAAGGAAGATATAAAAAGGTACCTCCTTTGGATGTTTTCCACAAAATGGACCAAGCCCCCCTAAGAATTTCTCGTTGCGGGGAGGTTTTGAATGAATAGTAGGCAGATATTGTTTACCTTCCTTGATATTTATAAGCTTAATACAATATAATATACACAAAAAGAAAAAGTCATAACCAAAATTCATGGTATCAGTTAAAGGGTCGTCATAGTATAAATTGTCGACCATAACAACATCCAATTATACCGTGACGACTTCGTATTTACATAATGACGACTCTTGGAAAATTTGGGACGTAGAGGGTTTTTTTTTAGATAGAGTTGTTATGGTTTAAAAAAATGTCATCATGTTACGATAATAAGTCGTCATCTTCTTCTATAGTACCCTAACGTCACTAAACTAGGTCACCATCTTAAGAAGTAAACATAATATTGTTGATGGTGGCTTTTAGTTCAGGGCTAAAATTGTGAAACCCTGCATCTAATAGGCCGACACTCTGTAAAGAGACAGAGCCGTGTAAAGGTGGTGGGTATTTAACCTCTTCACTGACACACTTATTGAGCAACTCAATATTCTCTCATAAAATTTAGCCAGAATGGTGCATGTAGGAACAATCCCAGATATTCTGTAAATTTTGGCACCTTGCCTACATTCAATTAATATAAGTTTCTTTGAATGATTTATGTGCTATGTTCCCCGGACGAACCCTTAATGTTGATATGGCATGGCAATTTGTGTTCACTCGCAGCAGAGTAGCACGAATTTCCAAGTATCAAGGATAAGGTCTTTGCATAAGGTATTCAATCAGAAAGCATGCTGCTCTCTGGAAATGAACTTAAAAAGAAATCCGTGTCAACACATAGAACTCAATCAATTATCCTGACTAATTTTCAAAAGTTAGGGTTTTGCGCCTTGCGCGGTATATCAGACCTTGCTTGTCGAAATTAAGCATAGGAAAACTAGGTAATTAATCTGCCATGGATTAGCAGATGCAAAATCTTGCGCAGAATCAGGAAAAAAAGGAGCCGCAGGATAGGAGCAGCAACAAAGAGAGGCGTGTCCATGCCTTAGGCCAACCGTTGCCATTGGCCACGCCCCATCCTAAATCGGCCATATTTCCCTCGACCAATCAGATCGCCTTAAACTTGCCACACACATATAAGTTGTGGCTGGGCCCATACTTGTCGGCCTTATTTCCCATCAACCAATCAGGTCGCACTAAACTTGCCACGCGCACCAAAAGGGTGGCCACGCCCATGCTTGGCCGGCTCCATGCTTTAGATGACCAATCAAGTTGCTCTAAACCTGCCACAACTTTAAAAAGGGTGGAAATTGTGTCAAAAGGTTACCCTACCAAGTTGTCTTCCCAAAACCGTGCCAACGACATGTTAAACATGACAAAAACAAACATGCCAGGCGCACATGCCAAACGACATGCCAAATATGACAAACGTGCATGCCAAACGACATGCCAAACAGGCATGCCAAGTGCACATGCCAAACGCGCATGCTAGGCGCACATGCCAAACGGCATGCCGAACATGCCAAAAGCATGCCAATCGCACACGCCAAACAAGCATACCAAGTGCACATGCCAAACATGCCACCTACATGGAAAATACGGTAATTAGGGTTTCGACATGCCAAACCCTAATTTAGGCAAAGTTGTCGCGCCAACCGAGCCCAACAATGCTCCACAGAACATGGGAATCAATGTGGCCATTAAAACTGATGTTCCCCCACCACGTTTGAATCCAACACCAACGTGCCAAAAATCCAGCGGCCATGGCTACGCCAGGCACCACTTGCACCATCGCACCGCTCGCATGCACAAACTATGCCAGCCATGCCGTGACGCCACTAGCATGCCACTGTGCCATTGTCAGGTGCCAACGGAAGGTAGCCACAATCAACAGCAACCCTTCCCCAGGAGATGAAATCTCAGCCATCCAAGTTTGCCACCAAACTAACAGACTTGTGGCAACTTTTAGGCGACTAGCCGCTTAAATCCTGTGGTCATGGCTATGCCAGGCGCCACTTACACCATCATGCCGCTGGCATGCACAAACTATGCTAGCCATTCCACCGTGTCACTGGCATGCACGAACTATGATAGCCATGCCGCAATGCCACTGACATGCACTAAAGGCGCCACTGTGCCATTACCAGGCGCCAACAGAAGGTAGCCATAATCAACGACTACCCTTTCTCATGAGATGCGATCTCAGCCATTCAAGTTTTCCACCGAACCGACAGACCTGTGGAAACTTTTAGGCGACCCGACGCCTAAATCTAGTGGCCATGGCTACGCCAGGCACCACTTGCACCACCGTGCCACTGACATGCATGAGCCATGCCAGCCATGCTGCAATGCCACTGGCATGCACCAAAGGTGCCATTGCGCCATTACCAGGCGCCAACATAAGGTAGCCATAATCAACGGCTACCCTTCATCATGAGATGCAATCTCATCCATCAAAGTTCGCCACCGAGCCGGCAGGCTTGTGGCAAGTTTCAGGCGACCAGCCAAGACAAGCCTAATAGCATCACATGTTATTTTTCTGCGTCAAACCTCTTGATTTTAACTTTCCACACGTAGCAAAGGGCTACATGTTTTCCACGAAAACACTCGAGACATCAAACATGTCACAAACTGGGGGATACTCATCAGGGTATTGGTCTGGCGGTTTACAGCATGCGGCGTGCAATACTCCCGTTACAAGAAAGTGTCATGAAGAAGGGCAGTTAGTAATGGCAAGAAGTAATGGTGTAAACGTTTCCTTCATCATGGAAGCATAAATTCTAACGTTACACGTTACTCCACTCTTCCACTACTCAATCCTTTCCACTTCCTGCGAGACCAGGGTACGTTTTACTACGAATTGTATAAATAGGTTTCACTTATTTCCACCTAAGGATGGGGAAAAACGATTTGCTGGTTTTTAAGGAAACGAAGAGACGAGCGTGCTGTCGAGACTCCTCAGCCGGGGGAAATTTTCAACCTCACACAGATGCACCGCTTCAAAGGGGGTGCTTAGATTCGGGAAATCAATTTGTATGACTCCGGCCTAAACCAAGATAATGGCAGTTCCAGAGTCAATTCGGTCGCAAAGAGGGAAATGGGTTGATTTGTAGGAGGGAAGCTGAGAATTGCGTGGGATCAATGATGATTAAGGATTGTGAGTGTGTTGAAGGTTTCTGTAATATTGATGAACCGGTAAGTTCTAATAAGTTCTGATAGATTGATGAATTCTTGAGAGTAGTTACTCGAGAAATTCTGGACGATTGCTGATAACTAGTGATCGTTCCTTGTCTGTTGTCCTCAATCATGGATTCAGAGACTTATTTATATTGTCAGAGTTGTGAACACCTTGATCCCTGTAAGTGTGACGGTTTATTGTGAAAGAGTGGGAAAGTGGGAGATCGTGGTATCACCAGTTCCAGGTCGTGCGGAGACTGGATTGATCATTTAACCACTACTTTGTTAACTCCTCCAACTGTTGACACGACTTATTCACATTTCTCGTTGTGGATGAATCCACGTGTTGTAGGCCGCCAGACCAAAACCCTAGTTGTTATCCCCCAATTTGACATGATTGATATCTCACGAATCGTGGAGTCTGAGTGACATACGTGTATTGATTAGTCAATTGTTGACTGATTAGACAGTGAGTCTAGGCTTTGTTGAATCGAGCATAAGTGATAAATGCTCAGCGATTCAAGGATCGAACATGTAGTTCTCTGAAATGGTGTCAATATTGTAAGTTCAGTGATGAATTACTGACCCGTTGAACGACTGAGCAAGTATTGCTCAATTTGACGAATTGCTGAATATTGGGAATTTGACAAGCAACTGAGCAAGTATTGCTCAATTCGACAAATTGATAATTTTGACGTGCAACTGAGCAAGTATTGCTCAATTCGACAAAATACTGAATATTGATAATTTTGACGTGCAACTGAGCAAGTATTGCTCAATTCGACAAAATACTGAATGTTGATAATTTGACGTGCAGTTGAGCAAGTGTTACTCAATTCGACAAATTACTGATAAATTATTAAATATTGAAAACTTAACAATATTTTAGCAACTCAGCAAGTATTGCTCGATTCGAAGAAATATTTATTGGTGTCGTGACCCAATAAAATATTACAATATTGGTAGAATACCGAATATTATATGATTAATTCATATGTTAGTTGCATAATTAATACAAATCCATTAGTTCTTGAATCTTGCTCAAAATGATGACTCGTAGAATATTTATTTGAAACCCTAATTTCATATCATAGTTGATGAATCGCTGAAAATAAGTTATGAGTGATAGAGGGACCGACCACATGGGATGATGGGCGTCCATGTGGTGCCCGGTGCTCGAGTGAGCATGCACAGGTTCTCAGTTTGAGAGTTGGTGAAAGAATGATGATAAAATGCCGGTTTCATCATTTTACTGAAAAATTGTTAGGTTCATCATTAGGTGATGAAACCTAGGTATGAGAGATGGGGACCGACCAAGAGGCCATGGGACCGGCTCTTGGTGGTCACGTGAACAATTGTTGGCCGTTTGAGCAATCCCCAGGTTGGTTGGAGAGAGTTTGGGCCCAATATGAGAAATTGAGCAAATTAGGTCAGAATTATGAAAACTTGTGGGACCGGATTTGTGCAAGCCTTAGGAATGACTCTGGTCGGTCATGAGGGCATGCACACGTTGCCTTGGTGTCCATGTCTCCATACTGAGAGTTTCAGTATTTTCTGATGTGCGTTCGAGCAACATTGTGAATTTTCAGAAGAGTTTCATCTTGACTGAAATTCTTGATTTTTGTTGGAATGAGCATGTATGCTCAATTCATCAATATTTTGTAAAATAAAAGTGTTTTGATATTTAAAATTATCGTGAGAGGCTAGCCAGTCGTGTGACCATGTTGGCTTTTTGGTTTTTCATGATTTGAGAAATATGAAGAAATCATGAATTTTTCTCAAACCCATGAGTTTCATGAATTGAAGAAAATAATTATTATAAAAGACTAGGGATTTCAAGGTGTGGGACCGGCCACGGCTAGGGCATGGCCGGCCGGCTAGGTTGCCCGGTCCCGCACACCTTTCCCTAATTTTATATTATTATTATTTTTTATGAATCCTTGAAATTATGGAGAATCCATGAGTTTTGTTGAAACGAAGGAGTTTCATGAGATTGGGAGCAATAATTATAAAAGGCTATAGGGATTGTGAGGTGTGGGACCGGCCACGGCTTGGGCATGGACGGCCGGCTACCACACTCCTTTTCCTATTTTATAATATTATTTCATGAATCCATGAAGTTATGGAGAATTCGTGAGTTTTGCACAAACAAGGAAAGTTGCTAAAATCAAGGAGTTTTCATGAGTTCATGAAAAATAACAAAATAGGGCAAAATAATAAAGGAGGCATGGGACCGGCCACGACTAGGGCTTGGCCGGTCGGCCGGTGGGCCCGACCCCTGGGCGCCTCTTATTATTTTATTATTATTTGTTGTTTTTCTCTAGTTTTGCGTAGGATTCCTCATATGTCTATGTTTTTTGGATGCTTTGTCGTGCATCATTGTCGAGTACACTTGCACCATTTTTGTGGGGCTTACTCAGTGATGGTCCAGATGCCCGGTTGTTGAGTATCTATTACTAATTTATGAAATTCAATGGAGAATAACTCATGAATTTGAGTAATAAAAATGAATAGTTGTTTATTATTAATTCATAGGATCAGTTGTGGATTCGAATATGAATCCAGAATAATAAAACACGCATTACCATCCTATGGGATCGTGGATTCGACCATAGAATCGGAGTAAGTAAGATTATCTATCACTATTTCATGAGATCAGTTGTGGATTCGATCATGAAATCGGAATAATGAGATAATGTAGTAGTTTATTGCCATTCTATGAGATCAAGCTGTGGATTCGATCATGGAATCAGAGCAATTGTTTATTGCTGCTATTCCATGGGATCAGGCCGTGGATTCGATCATGGAATAGGAGCAATTGTTATTGCCATTCCATGGGATCAGGCCGTGGATTCGACCATGGAATAGGAGCAATAATAGATTATTCTGTGAATTCTGTGATGAATGTCACGGAAAAATTAATCTATTGCAGAAAAGACATTAGCCAGTTAAAGCGTCACATCCATTCTGAGTAGTGCATAGTCAGGGAGTCACGGGTGTTGTTTACGACATGAAGGCGTTATTGCTCTCAATCTACGGAGAACCGCCTGAATCTATACACTATCTCTCCACATAATCAGGGAACAGTGAGTTGTCACTGACGTCATGAAGGCGTCCGCTGCCCAACTATTCTTTTATGTGGAGGTGGGTCTCTCTCCTGCAGTCACTGAACAGTGACTGTCACCGACGTCCTGAAGGCGTTAAGCTCTCAATTATTTTATTCTGCATAGAGGTCATGATGAAATTCCAGGGATCGAATCGCTCAGCTAGTAGGGCTTTTCGAAAACATATTCATCATGGCTTCGTAAAATATGAATCGTTGCATGCCTGAAAGCTGTGTCAAAAACATGCCTCATAATTTTACGGTTTTTCCCTTTGTTAAAAATCCACCGTCAACATCAAGTCCCCTGCTTAGTGGGGAACAGTCATGTTACGCAGTAATGCATTAGATGGTGATTTTCGGTCGATGAGATCGATGATTGAACTCAGTCTACAAAGGTATGCCTCTGAATCCTCGATTTGCTCCAATGGTGTCATGTACGAGAAAATGCACAGATAAGGACCCTGATATCAAGATAAAGTGTCACCTCGTATGCGTTGAGAGATGAGGCATTGCTGATTTGAGCGGCCGAAATCCTAGTTTTGGTCAGTTTTAGCGTTTACGGCCCGAGCCCAAAAAGGAAGTCCTTTTTTTAGGAACAAACGTTTGTTCGTTTGTTAGTTTAAGAAACATAAATGGACCTGAGTCTAATGATAAAAATTTTGTTGTGCGCTTTTACGGAAGCCAAAATTTTATCTTTTAAATATATGAGATTTCACAAAGGGAATAAACTCTCGTTTTAAAGGTGGATGCTTGTACGAGAGAAAAAAGTTTTCTTTTTGAATAGATGTGCGTCTGTTTGTAATAAAAATTTCTATGAGCTTTCATGAATTTTTTTTATTTTCGACACGTGAGCTTTCATAAATTTCTAAAAATATACTCTTGTTTCAAATACGTATGCTCGCGTGAGGGAGCAAAATATATATATTTTTCAAATTCACGTGAGTTTCACGTTAAAATATATTTTGTAAAATCAATGTTTTGATTTTGAACAATTGTTGAAAGTAGACAACTATACATGGTGAAATAATGTTTGTATGTGAGTTTTCACAATTGTAGAATGGACGTCTGTCCAGATTTTGAGAAACCAGTGAATGTTCACATTGTAAAATTTACGTGGGTTGTTCACGATTTTATGAAAATCATGTCATGATCTTGAATAATGAATTTTGCTCGTCTTAGCAGGTTTGAAGGAACGAGCAAGATTTGAAGTATCAACTCATGTACTGTTAGTAGAATCGTAAACAGGTAAGATTTGAAAGTTACCATTTTTGCAGACGCTGACGTGAGCATCTTTATTCCATGATTCATTGTTTTGTTGAATCCTGCACTTTGTACGAATGATGCGCTGAATGTTATGCATCTGTCATAGCCACTTTGCAAGAATGACTGACTCCCATGATGACACTTTCAAAGACGATGTTTCCAGGGATGACATTTCTGCGGGTGCAACTTCAAGAAATGGTACTTCTGGGACCTCTGAGTGATGGTGAGAGATCCTTCATACTGATTTGTACTCCTGGTTATTTCATTAATTGTATCACAGGATGATCGTGTAGTGAGGTTTCGGATAAATGTAGACTCCTCGTAAATGGAAGAAAGTCTTCGGGGCGGAGCACCCAGAAGTAAGGACTACAGGATGTTAGCAAATGACGTGCAGTCCCCAGCCATTTCTTTGGTGAGTTGTTAGCGCTCCTTGTGTCATAATTTTTTTCATGCCCGTGCAATTAGGATCACGAGACCAAGGTTTTGTTATTTCTTTTTAGACTTTTTCTCCATCGATTGACGGTCTTCAACTTGTTCCCAGGTGAACAATTCAGGAATCCAGTACTGATGAAGAAGTCGACGTAAGTATCTCTTTCGTGCAGGTGATCGCGGCATCTCCTTGAATGAAATAATAATAATTTTTGTTGATGAATCCAGGAAGAAACCATTGTAGATAAGCAGCATGTTGATGAAGCGCACCCTTCTTTGGGACATGGGAATATAGAGAATTCTCGAAATCCCGAACCGAATGGAGATAGCGGCGTTGTCAAAGGAGATTTCGGCATTGTCGAGCCTTCAAATGATTTAGAGACTCCCTTAGTAAGTATATCTCCTGTATTTTCTTAATAGAAGTATGAAATTGTTGATTTGTGAATGAATGAATGAGAATCCATGTAAATTTATGGATAACTTTGCCGAAATACATCACCAGAAAATTTCAGACTTCATATTTTACTAGAAACGCTGTAGAATCCTCGTCCGAAGTCGGATTTTCGCGGTCTGCATATGTATCTTCAAGCCCGGGAAATTTCCAAGCTTTTACACAGACGCTTTTTGAATTTTGAGCATGTTTAGGGCCTGACAAAGGCGAAATAGTGAACTTCCAGGAGACCTTCAGAACTTTTCCAGATTGCATGTTGTCCGATGTTTTGGCCACATCTGTTAGCTCGTTCATCCGATTGCTATGAAATTTTGATATGTTGTAGAAAACATCCATACGAAGAAAATGGTATATGACCAAAACTTAAATTCCTTACCAATTGCTTCCAGTTCGTCGTTTAATATAGGAAAGTGTAGAATCTCTTCAGATGAGCTTGTTTGAAAAACGTGTTTCATGGCTTCTACACTATTTGCTCATGTTTTAGATGCATAGTAAAGAACTTAGATAATGTTAGTTCACTTACATTCTGGATTTTATGGTTGTGTTAGGTTTCCACGCTTGAATCATTCTAATTCTATGTAATCTTCACATTAGGTGCCAAATGCTGAAGTTGGGAATAATGGATCCAACAATGATGACTTGAGCAAACATGGAGCCGTTGATAATGAGACCTCCATACCTGTACCTCAAGGTCATGTAATGCTTGTTGTTAATGCCGTGGAGGTGACTGAAACTCCAATTGTGCGTGAGATGGTGGAACACGAATCGAGAATGGAAGAAGCTGCTCCAACCGAAGTTGTTTCTATGATTGTTGATGCTGCTCCAGCGACTGAGAACCGGATAATAGTGCATGAGTATCCCAATGCAGGGACTGCTTTTACTCATCCATTTGGTGAGATATTCCCATACCACAGGTTTGTTGGTGGATTTAGCGTTCCCATTGGATATGCTGCTATGTATAAGAAACCGTGGAAGATGTATGGGCACATCGTCGTTACCAAGGATCCGGAGCATAGCTATTTATTGAAGAGGCAAGTAGAAGCCATCTTGCGTGTTATAAATGATATCCACATCACGGTTAGAAATATTGTCACCCGGGATGTACTCTTTGATTGAGAGTACAACTTGAAGAAAGCTGAAGAACTTGGCTTCATTCTGAAGTGGCTTCGTCAAAAGATTGATGCTATCAGGAAAGCAGTGGAAGGTGACACTGCTTTCACCACTAGTGATGCCGTGTTGAAGAAGTTGGATGAAGTTGCTGAGCTGACCAAGAAGCTGGAGGCGGAGAATGCAGCTATACAAGTCTTGGAGGATGCAGAAAAGCAGAAATCTTATTTTGCTGACTTTCTTTAGTTTTCTTTCCATGATATATTGAACCTTGGACTTATGAGAGATGCTAGGTTTTATTTTGATTTTTATTTCTTGATTGGTTTTGGATTGTGAAATCGATCGTCTTGACCAGTGGACCGTCAGTCCCTAGTATTTTGTTAAGTCTCTCCCTTTCGTTTTCCCTTCTTCTGGTGAGACCTAGATAAAGGACCCAGGTAGAAAAATTGATGTAAAAACCTAGGTGGTAAAAGTTGGAGGTACCTTGATGAAGGATTTAGCGGAAGGACCCGGTGGACATCGATCGACTATGGAGGTTATGAATCCCGTCTAAGAATTGATGCTTGCATGTTGTATGCTCTGGAAGCTGTAGGAACCTCATATGACGTTGGAATTCGATGCTTGACCCCAAATTTTGAAGCTAAGAGACTGAGGTATCACATGAGAAAAGAATCACTCAATTTGGAGTTTCATAGGTCAGCCAACGAAGCGTGCACATTTGTAATTTGTAATCCCCTACAAATTTTTCAGATGTCGTTGACCTGACGGTAAAGGCCATATCTTACAGATCTTATGCCCGATTGATGCACCCTTTTGGTATGTTGTAGAAGAGACATAGAAGAAAATCTTTCGTTGAGGAAGTATTGTTCCATTCCTCACCCATTGGTAATTTTTTGTAAACCCATGGCCTGGAGCATGTCGTATCTCACTTGTAGAGGCGATGAGAACATCTTGTAGAAGATTTTGGTTTGTGCCCATCTGCAGGGAAATCTTTGGGAAGACGTTCATGTTAGTATGTTTTCATGTTTACACATCTTGATATAAATCATTAGGGCTTGAAGAAGTACGATCCATAGAGTAACGCTTCAGAGAATGGATAGTTGATGAAGCCGGATGTTGCGTCTGAGACTGATGCTTGAGATCACAATTGAATTTTCTCCAGAGATTCTTGTTGATGACAAGACCATGAATGGATTTCCTACACATATCCTTGTCGATGCCGATACTATGGTTTGGAGTTGCTTCAGAGACCGAAAAGGATAGTCTTTGCTCCTCCATCCACTAGGTTGTGAAGTGGCTTCGTCAGGGAATCGATGTTGTCGTGGCAGATAACAGCGGCAGTGTTCATTCTGGATGTAATTGGTGAAGAGATGAAGTTCCTCAGTCGTCTAGGGGCTTGTGATATAGAGAGGTTTCATTTGATGACGTTTCATGGAATCACATCAGGTTGCAATGACTTGTTATGTGGATAACATTTATTGAAATATATCATTGATATTTCCAATAATATCAAGTCCCTAGTGCATCCCTCATTCACTTAGAAGAGTTGAAGGAGTTTGTAGCATCCATTGACGAATGATGTTGCATCTGCTTCAGAAGTCTTCTCATTGGATTGTGAAGACTTATCGATTGTAATTCAGCTGCACTTTGATCGTGTCGGTGTTGAACCAGTGTGTCACCGTCGATATATTGTGCTGACGCTAGAGGCGCTATTATCGAAGGTGTACTCTTTGATTGGGAGTACAATTCGAAGGCTTCTTATATGCTTGAGCGGTGAAGCGTCGAATTCCTTAGGCTTGATCGTCTCGGCCCGTGTATCTTCTGTTGATTCAGCATTCCGTTGCGATAGTGGGATTCAATTCTTGTGCATACATCGGAGATTTCTGATACTCGTGGACATTCTTACAAGTGGAGAAATGCCTAAAGTGTTCTTGCCATGATTTCGTCATCTCTAAGGAGTGAATGTCTCGGTAAAATACTAATGCGGTGAAGCTAACATTCATAACGTCTTGCAGAGTTGCTAGCAGAATTGAGTCTCCATGCTAGGATAGCATGTGAGGAAATAAATGACATAGACATGGAATGAGACTTGCCTGAGTGCGGAACCTCTTGATGAATGTCTATGCTTCTTTTGCAGGTTCTTGCTTCAACTTCGTCAAAGTTTGAAATTCCTCCTAGTGCTTTGATGATGGAATGTTCGAGAACTTTCTTTGTTGGAGAGATGTACAACTAAAGGAGCTTTATCAGTAACCATCTTTTCAGCGTGGATCCACGTTCTTCTGGAGAACATGTCATATCCTGGATCTTCCTGATTATGTGAAACTTGTTTTTTTGCCCAGGTCGAACTTATTTTCACCTTGAGAGTGATGTAGCCATAAGCATCTTTGAGCGTTCCTTCATGGTCTATGATTGAGATAGGATCATGAGTAGCTGATTGTCGAGTGATGCCTGCGACTTTGAGAGATTTCAGTGGAATAGTGTTGATAGAAGTGACAGCATCGATCAACATTCTCTCAAATTCATTTCCTTGGATATTGATTGTGGTAAGCAGTCCCCAGCCGTACATCTCTTTGTATGTAGCTGGAGGCCCAGGAATGCTTGGGGGTGCCAGGAACTCAACATCATAAACTAGAGCATAAGGAGATACCGAAGCTTCAATGCGGATGATTTTGTTGTTGACATTGGTGGTACGTCGAGGGAACGACCTTGTTGTCATGGAGCCATGGTCTTCCGAATAGTATGTGATAGTCCGGATCTTTCTCAATCACGTGGAATTTGACAGTAGATTGAATCGGTCCTACCTTAAGATCCACATAAACATATCCATATGTGTGACTCCGGCTTCCTTCAAAACCCGTCATCAGTATATCATGATGGATGACCTTTCTTTGTGGAATTTTGGCTTCCTTGAGAGTCTTCATAGTTATGAGATTTGTAGATGCGCCTGTATCGACGAGAGCTCTTCTGAATTCAGAATCTTTGATAGAGGCAGTTACGAACAGGGCTCGGTTGTGCCCTTCTTCTGCAATGCGGTCTTTCAGTGAAAGTGATGTTGTTGATCGAATGTTCAGAAACCATGGACACCTGCTCGACTGATGGTGGAGCTATCTGCACGTCGGATGATATTTGGTTGAGTGCAGCAAACGTGATGGTTCGCTGGTCTCTGGAGAAATGGAGGATTTCACACAGATTTTCAATTAGATGCATAACTTCTTGATCCATCGGTTTCTCGTAAGTGGTGAAACTGTTGGTTTGAGGATCGCTGGGTGACGAATCTGTCCCCAGTGCTGGAATCTCCGGAGCGGAGGTACCGCTAACTACGATGTCAGCTTGATGAGGAAATCGAGTATGTGGTTGATCATGTCTTTCATCATATCCATGTTCCTGGTGTGAATCTCTTGGACCCGTGCCAATTCAGCTAGAGACATGGTTCTTTCATCGACCATGCCGTTGTATGTAGTGCTGGAAGGCGGAATATCACCATTTGAAAAATTTGGGATCGAGTTTGAAGTAGTTGAATTAGTTCTGAGACCAACCATCTTTGCGAAAATGTAGGATTGCAACCGAGAGATTAATCTCCCACTGTGGTCGCCAATCTGTGGATGGGGAAAAACGATTTGCTGGTTTTTAAGGAAGAGACGAGCGTGCTGTTGAGACTCCTCAGCCGGGCGAAATATTCAACCTCACACATATGCACCGCTTCAAAGGGGGTACTTAGATTCGGGAAATCAATTTGTATGACTCCGGCCTAAACCAAGACAATGGTCGTTCCAGAGTCAATTCGGTCGCAAAGAGGGAAATGGGTTGATCTGTAGGAGGGAAGCTGAGAATTGCGTGGGATCAATGATGATCAAGGATTGTGAGTGTGTTGAAGGTTTCTGCAATATTGATGAACTAGTAAGTTCGAATAAGTTCTGACGGATTGATGAATTCTTGAGAGTAGTTACTCGAGAAATTCTGGACGATTGCTGATAACTAGTGATCGTTCCTTGTCTGTTGTCCTCAATCATGGATTCAGAGACTTATTTATATTGTCAGAGTTGTGAACACCTTGATCCCTGTAAGTATGACGGTTTCTTGAGTGAAATAGTGGGAAAGTGGGAGATCGTGGTACCACCATTTTCAGGTCGTGCGGAGACTGGGTTGATCATTTACCCACTAGTTTGCTAAATCCTCCAACCATTGACACGACTTACTCATATTTCTCGTTGTGGATGAATCCACGTGCTGTAGGCCGCCAGACCAAAACCCTAGTTGTTATCCCCCAATTTGACGTGATTGATGTCTCACGAATCGTGGAGTCTGAGTGACATACGTGTATTGATTAGTCAGTTGTTGACTGATTAGACAGTGAGTCTAGGTTTTGTTGAATCGAGCATAAGTGATAAATGCTCCGCGATTCAAGGATCGAACATGTATTTCTCTGAAATGGTGTCAATATTGTAAGTTCAGTGATGAATTACTGACCTGTTGAACGACTGAGCAAGTATTGCTCAATTTGACGAATTGCTGAATATTGGGAATTTGACAAGCAACTGAGCAAGTATTGCTCAATTCGACAAATTGATAATTTTGACGTGCAACTGAGCAAGTATTGCTCAATTCGACAAAATACTGAATGTTGATAATTTTGACGTGCAACTGAGCAAGTATTGCTCAATTTCGACAAAATACTGAATGTTGATAATTTGACGTGCAATTGAGAAAGTGTTACTTAATTCGACAAATTACTGATAAATTATTAAATATTGAAAACTGAACAATATTTTAGCAACTCAGCAAGTATTGCTCGATTCGAAGAAATATTTATTGGTGTCGTGACCCAATAAAATATTACAATATTGGTAGAATACCGAATATTATATGATTAATTCATATGTTAGTTGCATAATTAATACAAATCCATTAGTTCTTGAATCTTGCTCAGAATGATGACTCGTAGAATATTTATTTGAAACCCTAATTTCATATCATAGTTGATGAGTCGCTGAAAATAAGTTATGAGTGATAGAGGGACCGACCACATAGGATGATGGGCGTCCATGTGGTGCCCGGTGCTCGAGTGAGCCTGCACAGGTTCTCAGTTTGAGAGTTGGTGAAAGAATGATGATAAAATGCGGGTTTCATCATTTTACTGAAAAATTGTTAGGTTCATCATTAGGTGATGAAACCTAGGTATGAGAGATGGGGACCGACCAAGAGGCCATGGGACCGGCTCTTGGTGGTCACGTGAACAATTGTTGGCCGTTTGAGCAATCCCCAGGTTGGTTGGAGAGAGTTTGGGCCCAATATGAGCAATTGAGCAAATTAGGTCAGAATTATGAAAACTTGTGGGACCGGATTTGTGCAAGCCTTAGGAATGACTCTGGTCACTCATGAGGGCATGCACACGTTTCCTTGGTGTCCGTGTCTCCATACTGAGAGTTTCAGTATTTTCTGATGTGTGTTCGAGTAACATTGTGAATTTTCAGAAGAGTTTCATCTTGACTGAAATTCTTGATTTTTGTTGGAATGAGCATGTATGCTCAATTCATCAATATTTTGTAAAATAAAAGTGTTTTAATATTTAAAATTGTCGTGAGAGGCTAGCCAGTCGTGTGACCATGTTAGCTTTTGGTTTTTCATGATTTGAGAAATATGAAGAAATCATGAATTTTGCTCAAACCAAGGAGTTTCATGAATTGAAGAAAATAATAATTATAAAAGACTAGGGATTGCAAGGTGTGGGACCGGCCACGGCTAGGGCATGGCCGCCAGCTAGGTTGCCCGGTCCCGCACACCTTTCCCTAATTTTATATTATTATTTTTATGAATCCTTGAAATTATGGAGAATCCATGAGTTTTGTTGAAACGGAGGAGTTTCATGAGATTGGGAGCAATAATTATAAAAGGCTAGGGATCGTGAGGTGTGGGACCGGCCACGGCTTGGGCATGGTTGGCCGGCTAAGTTGCCCGGTCCCGCACACCTTTTCCTATTTTATAATATTATTTCATGAATCCATGAAGTTATGGAGAATTCGTGAGTTTTGCACAAACAAGGAAAGTTGCTAAAATCAAGGAGTTTTCATGAGTTCATGAAAAATAAAAAAAAATAGGGCAAAATAATAAAGGAGGCATGGGACCGTCCACGGCTAGGGCATGGTCGGCCGTCCAGTGGACCCGACCCCTGGGCTCCTCTTATTATTTTATTCTTATTTGTGGTTTTTCTCCAGTTTTGCGTAGGATTCCTCATCTGTCTATGTTTTTGGATGCTCGTTTGTGCATCCGGATGCTCAGTCATGCATCATTGTCGAGTAAACTTGCACCATTTTAGTGGGGCTTACTCAGTGATGGTCCAGATGCCCGGTTGTTGAGTATTTATTACTAATTTATGAAATTCAGTGGAGAATAATTCATGAAACTGAGTAATAAAAATGAATAGTTGTTTATTATTAATTCATAGGATCAGCTGTGGATTCGGCTATGAATCCAGAATAATAAAACACGCATTACCATCATATAGGATCGTGGATTCGACCATAGAATCGGAGTAATTAAGATTATCTATCACTATTTCACGAGATCAGCTGTGGATTCGATCATGAAATCGGAATAATGAGATAATGTAGTAGTATATTGCCATTCTATGAGATCAAGCCGTGGATTCGGTCATGGAATCAGAGAAATTGTTTATTGCCATTCCATGGGATCAGGCCGTGGATTCGACCATGGAATAGGAGCAATTGTTATTGCCATTCCATGGGATCAGGCCGTGGATTCTATCATGGAATAGGAGCAATAATAGATTATTCTGGGAATTCAGTGATGAATGTCAGGGCAGAATTAATCTATTGCAGAAAATATATTAGACAGTTAAAGCATCACATCCATTCTGAGTGGTGCATAGTCAGGGAGTCACGAGTGTTGTTTACGACCTTAAGGTGTTATTGCTCTCAATATACGGAGAACCGCCTGAATCTATACACTATCTCTCCACATAATCAGGGAACGGTGAGTGTCACCGACGTCCAGAAGGCGTCCGCCACCCAACAATTCCTTTATGTGGAGGTGGGTCTCTCTCCTGCAGTCAGTGAACAGTGACTATCACCGACGTCTTGAAAGTGTTAAGCTCTCAATCTAGACAGAACCGCCCAATTATGTTATTCTGCATAGAGGTCATGATGAAATGCCAGGGATCGAATCGCTCAGATAGTAGGGCTTTTCGAAAACATATTCATCATGGCTTCGTAAAATATGAATCGTTGCATGCCTGAAAGCTGTGTCAAAAACATGCCTCATAATTTTACGGTTTTGCCCTTTGTTGAAAATCCACCATCAACTCCACCAAACAACAAGTTTTGGTCAGGAGAGCAATACAGTATCCAGAAATCACCTGATAGCTTTTCATTCGGCTAGCCAGTTCTACTTTCTGATACAAGTCGTAAACAACCACACCTCCAGAATCAATTATTCTGGTCTCAACACTTTCTTCGCTTCCCTCCCTAAGACCAACCCTTGTCCTTCACTTTGTGACCGAAGCAAGCCTGGAACGACCATTTCTTGGTTTAGTCCAGGGTTGTACAGATTGATCTCTCGAATCAAAAGTACTCCCATGCAGTACATTTTTTAGGGTCTAGACTCGTTTCTCATCCACACACAAGAATTTACCAAAATCAGCAGAAATTGCTTTCACCCACAAACAATTGGCGACCACAGTGGGAGATTAATATCTTAATTGCAATATCAACTTCCAATTTCCAATTTCATTTTTCAATCCCGATCTCAAGATGGTAGAACTCAGGTCCGGATCAACAACAAACCCTGAAAAACTAACGCTGAAAATACAGTCGGTATTAATGTTCCTTCCAGTGTCATTAATAAGCCACCTATCAACACCAGCGGCGCGGAAAACGTTCCTTCAGGCGCTACACCTCCAGTCACCAGAGCCATGGCCGCTGTCGCCACCCCAAACGTTTCTTCAAGTGTGACACCTCCAACCGTCACCAGAGCCGCTGCTACTCCACACCAGGATGAGAAACTAGGGGATCCAGAGGAAGCCGATCCCATATCACCATTGCTGATTTGATAGAAAGACAGGAGGTTCTTGCTAGACCTCAGACGGACATGGCTTCGACTCAGAAAGAAGTGCTTATTTTCCTCAAGACACTGACGGAGCGTCTACCACAGGCATCACGCCAACCAGAGCCAATGAGGAACACCTTCAATACTCCTGACACCGATAACTCAGCAGGCGCACCTTTGTAGATGAAGAGACTCGTTCAGGAGCTCCAGCGAAGAGGAATCAGCCATCCAATTTTGTCACACGAGAAGATTTGGAACGACTTCTTCGAAACCGAGACAAAAGCGATTTTGCGGACATGCATCAGCATCAACCCTCGTATCCTCCTGAAGTACAAAGAATTTCTCTTCCGAGAGGATACTCTTCTCCTCAATTCTCCCTGTATGACAACATCGGTAATGCGCGTGAACATGTCTCTCGATTTTTGGAATCCTTGGGCGAGCATGAATACAATCATGCTCTCCGTTTGAAAGAGTTTTCGAAGTCACTTACTGGAGGAGCATACACGTGGTACAACAGCATTGCACCGAATAACATATCCAACTGGGTGACATGGTCACGGATTTCTACAAAAAGTACTTCTTTGTGTCTGAGCAAATTACCTTCTCAGATTTAGGAAGGATGTTTCAACGAAACAATGAACATCCAAATGATTATGTCAAAAGATTCAGAATTCAAGCGCTGGATTGTCACGACCCAAATGTGATCGAACAAAAATTAGTGGATTCTTGCATCAATGGCATGGTTCCCATCTACCGTGCCTTACTGGAGAATCTGTGATTCCAGACATTCTCTGAACTTCATGAGGCTGCTAAACGATCGGCCACAACATCACCAAAATTGTTGGAAAGAACCAGGCCACCCAAGGTTGAAGACGCACGCGAAACTCGATAAAATAGACGTCTCATCAACAAGCAATATAACACTGGCCCCTCTGTGAGCGTGGTAAGTGAAAGAGAAAAAAGGAAGGCTCCAGCGGCAGAACAACAATCCAAGCGCGCAATGCCAGTACATCAGGCGGCTCCACCGCGAAAGACCGCAGCTAAGGCTCATGCGCATCAAGAAGCCGGAGAAAAGGCCTTAGATTTCCCGTTCCCAATCGAAGAACTAATTGAACTCTTGGAAGCATGGATCCAAGATGGCGCCATCAAACTGTCTCCTATCAGGCGCCCATCAACTGAAGAGGAAATGGCAAACCTTAAGTATTGTCGCTACCACAGGTTTGTCCATCACCCGACCAGTGACTGCAATAGATTAAAGCGTATCTTCAAAGAAAAGGTGGAGGCAGGGGAACTTCACCTGGGCAATGAGGGAGTTCACAGAGATCCTCTTCCAGTCAGGAGTTGCAGGCTCTCTGGAGACTCTGTTCACAAAACCGTGTAATCCATGATGCAACATGTATGCGAAATTCTCTATTTCTCCAAGGCGCAGCGTCAAGATATGTTCACAGCCCTTAATCATGTTGTGTCGGGCAAGCCACTTTTTCTTATTGAAGAAACCACACCGGAATCCCAAGCTCTCTCAGGAAGCGATGTTGGGAAATGCAACTGAGGACTGCTGACCACGGTTCATCTGAGGGACGTCGAGATTGATAGCACATTGATCGACGCGGTCTCTGACTTCAACATCGTTACCACCAAGACTCCGAGAGATGCGATAATTTCGAAGCAAGGGGCTATTATTTCCCCAATTGCAGTCAAAAACTTGGAAGGAGAAGCAATAGATGCATATGGCTACATTAACCTTGAAATTAAGATGGGATATTCTCTAACACATGGCAAATTCCACATTGTCAAAGAAATCTCAAATTACGACATGATTCTGGGGCGCTCATGGGTACATGGCAATAAAGCGAAATTAGGAGTATACCCTCTGCCGGTGTCGATACCCGAAAGAATTTCCAACAAGCCATCCAACCCTGAAGATCACATGTTGCCGTATCAAAAACTTACCAAGCTAACTCAATTACCTGGAGAAAGCCCGTCGACGTTCATCCTAATATTCCGAACACAAGTAAGTCTTATTCAACAACCCTTTCTGCATCTAGTCACTCATCCTCTTGGTCAGGCATGAGAACTTGGTCCAGTTATCAACCCGGGCGTCATTAAGAGATGTGAATGGGATGCTGGGCCTTTCAAATGCTTTGTCAAAAATTTAGAAGATGCCTCAGTCAAAGATAACGAGCTCAAAAATCAAGTGGTTGTGCAACGCCCCAAACCCGTTTCAAATTGGAGATATGGTAATCAAGACGACCGCGTTTCAAGTTGGAGATGTAACAGTGAAGCTAGTCGCTCAACCTGATTCGCCTAAAGAAAGGGAAGACGAGCCATACATGGTGGCAGATGTTATCTTGGGAGGTTAATGCAAACTCATCAATACCGACAAACTGGAAGGCATGCCAATTCACTCACGATGGCTCAATCCCTTTAATACCTAAAACGTTGTGCTACCTTTTCCTCCAGCGTTTTCCTTTTAAGTATTTCCTTCAGTAATTTACCTTTTCCCTGCAATATTTGTAATCCCTTCAAAATAATTTCACTGTTTGTATTCATAATTAGGGTTTCGATTTTAATTAAAAGAATCTTTATTTCAAAATAAGTTTTCCTAAATCATCTCAAGGGAAAAGTATCCATCAAACCCACAAAGTCATTACCCGTCAATTAAAAACCATAAAAAATCAAACCCTACAAGAAATATCGTATTCGGAAAAAAAAATACTGAAGAAGGGAATGTGCAAGGAAGAAGATCATCGAGTGGTGGCACAGACGCCTTCCTTCAAGAACATATGGCTTCAACTTTTGCCCGACGAGGATTATCTACTTCTCACAATGTGCTTCCTATCTTGTGACGGCTCACACTTCTACATACCCAGGCGGTATGTCACAGACGTCCTGTATAATTTGCGAGGGAAAATCCAATAAAAGGTTGGTCAAAATCCTCAATCATTGCTACTGTTTTTCCCTGTTTTGAGTTAGTGTTGCCAACGGCATGCGAGGCGTTCCCATGGAAGTAGCTAAACGGAAAGAATGTGACACGCCTACTAGCATTACTGATGTGTCATTTATGTGATTTGGCTTCCCATCCGCTGGATCGCTTTGGAAGGGTGGAAGAACTTGTTTTTCGTAAAAGGGGTTTTAGGTCTCTTCCGGGAAATTTTATTCATTCAATCAAAGATGTGAAATTATCAAAGCAGCATAAATGAAAGAATATTACTTGGTGAAACATGGCTTCAGTCGCACGAACAAAAAGAAAAACTGAATTATCAAAAACATCTACGATCTACGAAAAGATTTTTTCTCCGCATAAGGAAATCACAAACTGGAAAACCAGTTGTCAATGACAATACACCTTGGTCAATGACACCTCTATCAGAGCTTTTTCAAGCACTTGCCCCAGCACCCTGTCCGACATCAAACACTCCATCCCGAAGCCGTTTCAGCAGCAGCTTCAACATCCCATCTAGAAGCCGTTTCAGTAGCAGCTTCAATATTCCATCCAGAAGCCGTTTCAGCAGCAGCTTCAACATACCATCAAGAAGCCATTTCAATAGCAGCCTCAGCATCCCGTCCAGGATCCGTTTCGATAGCGGCTCCAACATATGCTTCCGCCGCCTCACCATATGCCTTGACAGCATCCTCAGCGATCGCTTCAACCCCCCCAGCAGCAGTTTCGGTGTCCACTTCGGAAGTTGCCTTAGTCTCGTAAACCGCGTCAACACCTTTTTCCGTAACTTTTCCAACAACCCCTTGAGGATGCTCCAGTTCGTCCACGTCATAATCAAGGATTACGATGCCATTATGGACGGGGTAATCAAACTTGCCCTCGCCCAGAAGTTTCTTAGGCTCAGTCCTTCGCCGTTTCAATTGAGAAGCGAATCGATTAGCCCTGACATTGGGATGTGGAGAAGCTTCATCACTTTGGGATTTCCCGACTTGCTGGAATGCTTCATCATGTTAGAGCATTTCTTGGACGAACTCGCATGCGTTTCTATCTCAAGCATGTTTGTCAATGTTAGTGATCAAAACTATAAGTCTTGATTTCTAGTCTATTATAGCTAATTCTCGAACTAGGATAGAAAGTGTAGTTGATCTCAAAGATTTCATGGTGATTCATCATACAAGTAGAAGAACTACTCAAGGAACCGGTGGAATTTCTCGACAAAAAGGTATGTGAAGACTTGAACTTATCTATCACTCAAAAGTCTATCTACTCTATCTCCTACTCTTTGAGACAAGAAGTCGTATGCTATATATATATAGACTGTGATTATACACATTTGATATTTCGATCCGAGTATACCTCGCCTATCTATATCTTGAAATATGAGTTGGTAAGCTTTTCGCTTTAACCAAGTTTATCTTTACCATGTGACGAAAGTCATGATATGTTTAAATCATCTTGAAAATTGCTTTGACCAGAAATGGTGTAACAACTATATAACGTCCTCTAAGAATGTTTCAATGATTGAAATGAGAGTTTAGATTACATAACCAATGGTGGACATAATCATTGTTGTGGAAACACATTTATGTGTAAGTCCTATTCCTTGAACCAAAGTTTGCGAACTTTGTTGATCAAGAGAACCGAAAGAATGGCGTGAGCCAAGTCCGCGAACTGCCGAAGTTCTCAAACCCGAGAATTTCTGCTGGAGTTTGTAAACTCTGCCTGGTAACTTAAGTCCGCGAACCTAGTCTGCGAAGTTGAGAAGGTTATATATCTGAAGATGATTTCTGAACTGAAACTTAAAAAGACTAAGGAATGTAGTTTGCAAACCGTGGCTATAAAAGTTCATAAACCGATTCAAGTGAATCAAATCATCTTTGCTTCAATTGTGTCTTATGTAGTACATGAGATTTCCTTACAATTGAACAACTCTCTAACTAGTTCATTTGAAATCATTTGAACTAGTTATGGTGAAGAAGAATGTGGTTGATATGAAATGCTCATATGGCTAACCTTTTGGTTAACTACTGTTGAACCAACAAGTGCCATACGTTTGGGTACCGTTAACAAACCTAGAAGCGTGTATTGTCAAGTGTGTGTAACAAGCTAAGTTTTCGATCTAACGGTTGAGAAATATTAGCTTGAATCTAAACCAGGTTTTCATCTAACAATGGATATTGATTGCTTTGTTACCAAGATAACTTAAGTGCAAACCCTGATTTGAAAGACTATATAATGGGAACTCTAGTATCTGTGCAAAACTAATCCCCACAGCTCACGTGTGATATTAGTTTGCATACTAGAGTCGGTTCTCCTTTAACCTTTGGTTTTCTTCTTCTAAAACCAGCTTAACGACTTAAAGACTTCATTGGGATTGTGAAGACAGACCGATACTACTTTTATCATAGTTGTGTGATCTTATCTTGCATCTTCTATCGTACGAGTATAATCAGATTGATTGGCTTGAGATTGATATATCCGATAGGTAAGATATAAAAATTAATCACAAACATCTTCGTCTCATTGTTTGTGATTCCACAACATCTTGTTTCACTACCATACAATTAAGATTGTTGTGAGGTGATTGATAAATCTAGGCTGTTCTTCAGGAATATAAGACCGGATTATCAATTGGTTCCTGTTCACCTTGATTATTATCAAAAGATGAAACAAAACCTTTTAGGGTTTATCTGTGGGAGACAAATTGATCCTTTGATAGACTTATCTATGTGAGACATTTTTTTATTGTCAAGTCTACGACTTTGGGTCGTAGCAACCCTTAGTTGCGGGTAAGATCAGCTAAGGGAATCAAGTGCGCAGTATCCTGCTGGGATCATAGGCGTAGGGAGTACAATTGTACCTTGGATCAGTGGGATACTGATTGGGGTTCAACCACAGTCCAGTCCGAAGTTATCTTAGAGTAGGCTAGTGTCTGTAGTGGCTTAATACAGTGTGTGTTCAATCTGGACTAGGTCCCGGGGTTTTTCTACATTTGCGGTTTCCTCGTTAAAAAAATTTCTGGTGTATGTGTTATTTCAATTTTCGCATTATATCGTTTTATCTTTATAATTGAAATAATACAGGTAGTGCGTTAAATCATCAATCAGAGTAATCCAACCTTTGGTTGTTGATTGTCATTGATTGATCCTTGGATATTGGTCTTTGGTACCATCCAAGTTATTCCTTGTGTTTGATTAAGGACTCGCTGATTTCTGTTAGTTCGAATAAATCAAAACAAGAGAGAGATATTAAGTCCTCGATATACTTTAATCTATATTGAGTCTGATTATCTAGTTGATTCTCTAGCAAAGTATATTGAAGTTAGTCCATACAGATTGCTAAGCGAAATATTGGGTGGTGTTGTTAGACCCCCACTTTTTCACATCATGTCTTCATTTCTCCTCCATGTCCATCAAAGTCATGAAAGCCTGAGCACGGATCCGCACGATGCGTAGATGGGTGATTTGGTTTAATATGTCCTCATGTGAAAAAACCTAGGTTTGTCAACTTCAAAAAAAATCTCCGAGGAGTCAAAGGTATGATCATCACCGGAAGATCCCATTGTGCACTACAAACAAACAAAAAAAAATTACATTATGTCTGCATCGGAAATCTACATGATGAAGAAGACAAAATGGATAACTAGGAGAAGAGACACGAGACGGTACCTGCGAAGAGGATGGACGCAATTCTATGTGATCTATATGAAAGAAAGGCTCAAGATCGCCTCTTGTATTGGGCGGATTGATGAAGCATGAGAAAGAAACCCTTTTACCAGCCGTGTATCAAGGCTCCGAACGCGGGATACCAGATGGATTAGATACTTGAATGTACGGATAATTAGGGTTTGGCATCCAGGTCAGCAGCCGTCCCTGCCATTCCATGACCTAGCCAACGCCATCTTCCCACTACGCAGCCATCCAAAGCAGCGCCATCTTCCTGCCCCGCATCCAGCCAAAGCAGCACCATCTTACCGCTCCAGAACCTAACAAGCAGTGCCATGACTCCAGCACTCCGTGATTAAAGTCGTGTTATCTCCGCCCATCCTGTGACCTAGCTAGCTCCATCCTTACTGTTCGGATAGCCAAAGTTCCAAGTTCAGTTTCCATCATTCCACAAACTAAAGCCAAGCGCCATATCCATACGTTCTGTGACCTAGCCAGCTAGCGCCATCCACCGATTCGTGTCCCAAGCCAGCAACGCCATCGTTACCGCTCCACGGCCGAAGCCGCGACGTCATCATCATCCCCATGGCCCAAGTTGGCACCAACATTCTGGGAAGCAAAGCTCGCCAGCACCCTGTGGCCAAGACGGAAATATACCAAGCCTCCGACACAAGGATCATAGACTACTTGTGCCTCCTGCCAAAGGTTAGTCGGATTTCCCTGGCAATCTCTTCATGTCTTGCCCTTTCGATTTTACTCTTGTATGTCACCATCTCATGCTTACCCCGCAACAATTCAACTGTTACGTGCTAAGCAGGGAACTTAATATTAATGGTGGCTTTTAGTTGAGGGATAAAATTATAAAACCCTACATCTAATAGGCTGACACTCTGTAAAGAGACATAGCCGTGTAAAGGTGATGGGTGTTTAACCTCTTCACTGGCACACTTATTGAGCAACTCAATATTCTCTCATAAAATTTACCCAGAATGGTGCATGTAGCAACAATCCCAGGTATCCTGTAAATTTTGGCACCTTGCCTACATTCAATTAATATAAGTTTATTTGAATGCTTTCTATACTATGTTCCCCGGCTGAACCCTTAATGTTGATATGGCATGACAATTTGTGTTCACTCGCAGCAGAGTAGCATGAATTTCCAAGTATCAAGGATAAGGTCTTTGCATAAGGTATTCAATCAGAAATCATGTTGCTCTCTGCCAATGAACTTAAAAGAACTCTGTGTCAACACATAAAACTCAATCAATTATCCTGACTAATTTGCAAAATTTAGGGTTTTGCGCCTTGCGCGGTATATCAGACCTTGCTTGTCGAAATTAAGCCTAGGCAAACTAGGTAATTAATCCGCCATGGATTAGCAGATGCAAAATCTTGCCCAGAATCAGAAATCAAGGAGCCGCAGGATAGGAGCAGCAACAAAGAAAGGCGTGGCCATGCCTTAGGCTAACCGGCGCTATTTTCCATTGGCCACGCCCCATCCTAAACCGACCCTATTTCCCTCGACCAATTAGGTCGCCTTAAACTCGCCACACACACATAAGTTGTGGATGGGCCCATACTTGCCGACCTTATTTCCCATCAACCAATCAGGTTCGCACTAAACTTGCCACGCACCAAAAGGGTGGCCACGCCCATGCTTGTACGACTCCCTGTTTTGGTTGACCAATCAGGTTGCTCTAAACCTGCCACAACTTTTAAAAAGGGTGGAAATTGTGTCAAAAGGTTACCCTATCAGGTTGGATTCCCAAAACCGTGCCAACGGCATGTCAAACATGTCAGGCGCACATGCCAAACGCGCATGCCAGGCGCACATCCCAACCGGCATGCCAAGTGCACATGCCAAATATGCCAAACGTGCATGCCAGGCGCACATGCCAAACGTCATGCCAATCTCACACGCCAAACAGGCATGCCAAGTGCGCATGCCAAGTGCACATGCCAAACGTGACACCTATTGCATACTACATGCCATATACGCTAATTAGGGTTTCGACATGCCAAACCCAAATTTAGGAAAAGTTGTCGCACCAACCGAGCCAAACAATGCTCCACAGAATATGGGAATCAATGTGGACATTAAAACAGATGTTGCCACACCACGTTTGAATCTAACACCAACGTGCCAAAAATCCAGCGGCCATGGCTAGGCCAGGCGCTACTTGCACCATCGCGCCGCTGGCATGAACAAACTATGCCAGCCATGCCGCGACGCCACTAGCATGCTACTATGCCATTGTCAGGTGCCAACATAAGGTAGCCACAATCAACGGCTACCCTTCCCCATGAGATGCGATCTCAGCCATCCAAGTTTGCGACCAAACTAACAGACTTGTGGCAACTTTTAGGCGACCAACCACCTAAATCTCGTGGTCATGGCTACGCCAGGTGCCACTTACACCATCATTCCGCTGGCATGCACAAAATATGCCATCCATTCCACCCTGTCACTGGCATGCACAAACTATGATAGCCATGCCGCAATGCCACTGGCATGCACTAAAGGCGCCACTGTTTCATTACCAGGCGCCAACAGAAGGTATCCATAATCAACGGATACCCTTCTTCACGAGATGCGATCTCAGCCATCCAAGTTTGTCACCGAACGGACAGACTTGTGGCAACTTTAAGGTGACCCGCCGCCTAAATCTAGTGTCCATGGCTACGCCAGGCGCCACTTGCACCACCATACCACTGACATGCACGAGCCATGCCAGCCATGTTACAATGCCATTGGCATGCACCAAAGGTGCCATTGCGCCATTACTAGGCGCCAACAGAAGGTACCATAATAAACGACTACCCTTCATCATGAGATGCAATCTCAACCATCAAAGTTCGCCACCGAGCCGGCAGGTTTTTGGCAAGTTTCAGGCGACCAGCCAAGACAAGCCTAATAGCATCACATGCTATTTTTCTGCGGCAAGCCTCTTGAATTTAACCTGCCACACGTGGCAAAGTACTACATGTTTTCCACGAAAACACTCGAGACATCAAACATGTCACAAACTGGGGGATACTCATCAGGGTATTGATCTGGTGGTTTACAGCGTGCGGCGTGCAATACGCCCGTTATGAGAAAGTGTCATGAAGAAGGGCGGTTATTAATGGAAAGAATTAATGGTGTAAACGTTTCCTTCATCATGGAAGCATAAATTCTGACGTTACACGTTACTCCACTCTTCCACTACTCAATCGTTTCCACTTCCTACGAGACCAGGGTACGTTTTACTACAACTTGTATAAATAGGTTTCACCTATTTCCACCAAACAACAAGTTTTGGTCAGAAGAGCAATACAGTATCCAAAAATCACCTGATAGCTTTTCATTCAGGTAGTCACTTCGACTTTCTACCACACCTTCATAATCAACTATTCTGGTCTCAACACTTTCTTCGCTTCCCTCCCTAAGATCAACCCTTGTCCTTCACTCTGTGACCGAAGCAAGCCTGGAACGACCATTTCTTGGTTTAGGACAGGGTTGTACAGATTGATCTCTCGAATCAAAAGTACTCCCGTGCAGTACATTGTTTAGGGTCTAGACTCGTTTCTCATCCACACACACGAATTTACCAAAATCAGCAGAAACCGTTTTTAACCACAAACAAGTATATGAGAGTCATCATATTCTAAATCATATACCATGACGATTTTTCATAGTCTCAACATGCATATGAAAAGTCGTCATAGTATTATGATTTCGATGATGATGACTCTCTTTCTGTGACTGCATTTTTTCGGGTATAAATCTAAATTTACAATCAAGACACACCACACAAAACACTAACAACAAATAGAGTAATGGATTTTAGTTGACTTACTTTTTAATTGAGGTCATAGCTTCTTCCACTTATTCATGATTTGATTCTCCTTCCTTCTCGAATAGTGTTTTCCTTTGAGTTTATTTACGATTTTAAAGTTCACTACATCTCGTTGATATTCATTCATACGAGCCATATTTATAAGAAAAATCTAATCGTCGATTAAAGGTTTAGAATCGGTGATTACTATGATCAATTGATTTTGAAAGAATAAAAAAAAAGAGTAGTTAACTTAGAGGAGCAGAACTGATTTTTAGGTTTTGTTAATGAAATTAATCGGGGCTGATGGTTAAGGGTTAATAAGATTTTTTTTAATAGGATAAAAAAATTGTATTAAAGTTAAAAATTGGCAGCAATCATGTTCTCTCTAACGATATTTCTTAACTAAAAAGAAATACAATCATCACATAGTATTGAATACATACTATGTCTTCCTTTTTTAGCCAGAGAATAGGCTAAATTATTCCCTTCCTTATGAATGTGTGAGCACTTCCACTCCTCAAATCCTTAATTAAAAGATTACAAGAATTTATTAAACTATTATTTGTCCAACTAATAGACTCAGTACTGCTTTTGATAGCATTAAAAACATTGAGAGAATCTCCTTTCGATTCTATCTTTCAAACTCCTTTTTCTTCAACCCAGTTGATTGCCTCAAATTCTGCTTTTGCTTCAACTTCTTTCTTGTCTTTTGCTAGCCGTGAAATGCAATATTTCCCCTTTGCATAACCTTGCATCGTCAAGCCTAATAAGTTCTACTCCCATTTTTTTTGTTTCTTTTACAAAATATCCATCAAGAATTATCTTAACAAATCCCCTACTTGGGAATTTCCACAGATTCACATTTCCATTATGTTGCACTGCTTGAACAAAAGCATATTGTATTTTATTAACATTAGCCCACTCATTAATTACTTGGTTAATTTGCATAACCAAGACATTAACCTGCAATTGCGTGTTTTCAAAAACACTAGCACATCTTATCTTCCATATATGCCATAAAGAAAACCCTGCAAACACAATTAGCTCTTGCTGACTAGTCCTGGTGTTAGGTGTGTAATTAATCTAGTCTCAAATGGCTTTCCCGTTTAGGTTACCAGCAAAACATTCATCAAGTGCAAACCATATTCTCTATGTAGCAACACAACAAATGAACAAATGTTGAGTAGTTTCATTATGTTGTTTACATAAAGGACAGATGTTCCCAATGGTACAAACATATCTTGAAAGTTAATCCCTAACAGGAAGACAGTTATGCATTATTTTTTATCAAAAATGCTTGACTTTAAGTGGTAAACTAAACTTGCACATCTTCTTCCAAGGGAAAGAGGAATCAATACTACTAGTAGCTGCAGTACTTATAACCCTATAAGATGACGTAACGGTTAAACGACCATTCTTAGTCGGATTCCACCTAATTATATCAGAACCTGTAATAGGAAAATTTATATATTTCTAACAGTATCTCTATCAAATATCACATTCAAAAGGTCGACAATATAGAAACGCATACTCCCATTGTTCAAAATTAATTGGTTCATAATTTGAATGACATAAGAGATAAAGTTAGGGAATGGATTTAGGTGGCACACTTTTTTATTGGCATCGTGTACTAGGTGTTAGAGCATTGCTCGGTCGAACTCGCATGCATTGCTATCTCAAGCATGTTTGTCAATGTTAGTGATCAAAACTATAAGTCTTGATTTCTAGCCTATTTATAGATGTCTCGGACTAGGACATAAATAGTGTAGTTGAGCTTAGATCTCTCGACGTTCATCTCTTGAAGACGAAGAACTACTAAGGGGAGATTGTGGAACTTCTTCGACAAAAGGTATGTGGAGACTTGAACTCATATATCACTTGGAAATTCTATTTCTATTATCTCCTATATTGAGACATAAGTCGTGTTACGATATAGTTTTCTCTATACACATTTGAGATTTCGAGCTGAGTATATCTCGCTTACATATTTCTTGAAATATGTGTTGGTAAGCTTTCACTTCGACCAAGTTCATCTCATATCATGAGAAAATTGCCGAGTAATATCTTACATGGTTTGTGTGATACAATCATTTGATGTAGGCTTGGAATGTTTCGATAATGATTATTTCAATATCTTGAAAATTGCTTTGATGCTAATAGTGTGTGAAAACGGTTATTGTCATTACAGAAGAATGTTTCAATGATTGAAATAAAAAGTTGATGATGTAACCATCTTTGGATATAAGCATATATAGTGTGTTCGTACATTAATGTATAAATCCATAAAACAGAAGCCAAGAGTATGCATATGTGTATATACGAAATTGGTGAAGGAGACAGGTTAAGTATGCGTACTCGTACGCATACTGGCGGAAGTTCTCGAACCGAGAATTTCTGCTGAGTTTGGTTTTTGACAAACTCTTAACTAGTCACCTTAAGTATGCGTACCCTACGCATACTGGCGGAAGTTTTCGAACCGAAAATTTCTGCTGAGTATGGAAACTTTACAGACTCAAGAAACTGGTTGCTTAAGTACGCATACCCGTACGCATACTTAAGCTGGTTACTTTGTTAAATCGGTCAGTTCATGGGCTTGAACATTTAAATCATAAGGAATGCAATCTTTGCAAACCGTATGTATAATGTCCATGGTTGATTCAAGTGAATCAAACCGATTTGGTGTCAATTGTGTTTTCTAAACAATTGAACAACTCTTTAACTAGTTTCATTTGAGTCATTTGAACTAGTTATGGTTAAGATGAATAAGGTTGATATTTGAGTAATCATATGGTTAACCTCGGTTAACTATTTATGAACCAACATGGTGTACACGTTTAGGTACGGTTACATAAACATAAATGAGAGTACATTTCATTTGTGTGTAACAAGCTAAGTTCGATCTAACGGTTGAAAGATATTAGCTTGGTTGAATCATGTTTTTCATCTAACGATGATTATTGAATGCTTTGTTACCAAGGTAACTTGGATTGAAAACCCTGATTTGAAAACTATATAAAGGTGAAAATGCGGGGTTACAACAACCACACCCAATATTTTGATTAGAAATCTATATGGACTAACTCCAATATATTTTCTAGAGAATCAACTAGACAGTCAGACTTAATATAGAGAAAAGTATATCGAGGACTTAATATCTCTCTCACTTGATTTGATCTTTACTCAAGCAAATTGAAATTTGCGAGTCTTTATCAAATACAAGGACAATATCTTGGATGGTACCAAAGACCAATATCCAAGTATAAATCAATATAAATCAACAACCAAAGGTTGGGTATTCTAATTGATTGATCTTAACACACAACCTGTGATATTTCAATTATATAACAAAATATAATGCGGAATAGAAATAACACAGACACCATAAATTTTGTTAACGAGGAACCACAAATGCAGAAAAACCCCGGGACCTAGTCCAGATTGAACATACACTGTATTAAGCCTCTACAGACACTAGCCTACTACAAACTAACTTCGGTTTGGACTGTAGTTGAACCCTAATCAATATCACACTGATTCAAGGTACAGTTGCGCTCCTTACGTCTCTGATCCCAACAGGATATTACGCACTTGATTCCCTTAGCTGATCTCACCCACAACCAAGATTTTCTACGACCCAAAGTCGAAGACTTGATAGACAAATCTGTCTCACACATAAAAGTCTATAGGATTGAATAAATCTGTCTCCCACAGAAATACCCAAGAGTTTTTGTTCCGTCTTTTGATAAATTAAGCTGAACAGGAACCAATTGATAATCCAGACTTATATTCCCGAAGAACAACCTAGTTTTATCAATCACCTCACAACAATCTTAATTGTATGGTAGCGAAACAAGATGTTGCGGAATCACAAACGATGAGACGAAGATGTTTGTGATTTCTTTTTATCTTGCGCTATCGGAGATATAATCTCAAGTCAATTATCCAATTGAACTCGTACATAGAAAATGGCAAGATCAGATCGCTCAACTACAAGAGAAGTAGTTTCCCTGGCTTTACAATCCCAATGAAGTCTTTCAGTCGTTAACCTACAGAGTCTCGGGAAGAAACTTAAGGTTAAAGAAGAATCGACTCTAGCAAACTAACTGGTATCACACAAGAGGTGTGGGCATTAGTTTTTTCCAGTTGCTAGATGTCCCCTTTATATAGTTTTCAAATCAGGGTTTGCAATCTAAGTTACCTTGGTAACAAAGAATTCAATATTCGCCGTTAGATGAAAAACCTGATTTAACCAAGTTAACATCTTTCAACCGTTAGATCGAAACTTAGCTTGTCACACACAAATGAAATATGATTCATTTAGGTTTGAGTAACCGTACCTAAACGTGTACACTTGGTTGGTTCACAAATATTTAACCGAGGTTAGCCATATGAGTACTTTCATATCAACCATATTCATCTTTCTTATAACTAGTTCAAATGACTCATAAGAACTAGTTGATAAGAGTTGTTCAATTGCTTAGGTCTTTATTCATATACACAATTGAAACAAAATCGGTTTGATTCACTTGAATCAACTCATGAATAATATAGCCACGGTTTGCAAAGATTGCATTCCTTATTGATTTATTGTTTTAAGTTCATGAACTTCCGATTTGAGAAATAACCAGCTTGGGTACGTGTACCTTAGCTACCGAATTTGAGTTTGGAAACTCAGCAGAAACTTTCGGTTCAAAAACTTCCATGAGTACGCGTACCTAAGGTGACTGGTTTTCCAGTTTGTAAACTACAAACTCCAGCAGAAATTTTCGGTTGGAAAACTTCCGCCAATACGCGTACGGGTACGCTACCCAACCTGTCTTCTTTACCAATGTCGCATGCACAAGTGCACACAATTGGTCTTCGGCACATGGATTTATAACACTAATGTGTGAACACACTATATATGCGTATATCCATAGTTGGTTACATAATCTCAACTCTACATTTCAATCATTGAAACATTATTCTATAATATTATAACAATCGTTATTCACGACTATCGTCATCAAAGATATTTTCAAGATTGAAACGTCATCATGACTTTCTTCACGGATAAAGATGAAAAGTGATTAAAGTGAAAGCTTACCAATACATATTTCGAGAAAAAGATAGGCGAGTAAACTAGGTTCGAAATAGCGAATGTGTATGTATGAAAACTATCACACTTATACGACTTTGTCTCAAGAGTAAGAGATAAAGAGATAGACTTTTGAGTGATAAATAAGTTCAAGTCTCCACATACGTTTTTAGTCGGATGAAGTTCCATTGGTTCCTCGAGTAGTTCTTCGTCTTCGTAAGATGATCGTCGTGGAGTCTGGAGCTCAACTACACTAATCTGTCCTAAACCGAGACTTAGCTATAAGTAGTCTAGAAATCAAGACATAGTTTTGACAACTAAACTTGACAAACATGCTTGAGATAGCAACGCATGCGAGTTCGACCGAGCAGTGCTCTAACAATCTCCCTATTTATCAATTTTAGTGGTAAAACTATTAATACATATGGATTACAAAATAAATAAAAATTTGTAGCTTCTCGTCCACATGCTTGATCTCTTTGGTGCTTCAACGTTACTGGAAAACTTCGCCTTTTCCAAGTACTCCCATGATTCCATAGAGGTTCAATTCAGCATCATAGTTGTTGAAGTTCCGTAGCCATAACAATGAGAAAACAAAAGCTCTCGATCATTGTTATACAGTGTCATAGTATTATTACACAGTATCAAAGTTCTTATATCACAACTTCGACAACGATACTATGGTGATATGCATCATTCCCCCTTAGTCAATACTTCGTCTCAACACGAAAACCACTCCCCCTTACATAATGATCCGAAAACCATATGTATTTGTAGTGTGAACTACATATTAATTCTCCCCCTTTTTGTCAATAAAATTGACAAAGGTACGAAAATGGGATCCTAATGAAATTTTTTATGGAGACACTTCAAGACCAAAGAAAAGCACATATCAACTTGTTTAGATGCAATCATATAGCCGAAACTAAATGCATTCATCATGGAGTTTATAAAGATACAAGATAACTCCTCAAAATTCCACAGCCGCACTCCCCACAAAGATATGGAAATTAAGCGCAAGTTCAAAAGAACTCTCCCCCATTTGATGTCATTCCCGAAAGAACAACAAGAGCGACCTCACTTTTACAAGAAAAGAAGGATTTCTTTGGATACCAAAACCACAAAATGATTTTGTATCCAAAAATTCTCAATTAAACTAACCACAAGAGAACCCATGATTAATTTAATCAGAATACACAACCAAAACAACCACAAACGAATCTTTGATTAGTTTAGTTAGAAATGCTCACACAAGAAGACTTATGGAGTTGCACAGTATACACATTAAATATGGATCAGGGAAAGATCAATACTGCGGAATATACAAGGATTCATTCTATCTTAATCACTATTTGCATAACGACATACAATAGACATAATCTTCATAAACAAGAGATTTTAACCTATCTTCCATCAAAGAATTGACAATATAGGCTTAACTTTTGTTATGTCAAGAGTTCATCGATCTTGTATCAATACATGCATATCGACATATAAACGAGATAACTTTTGACATTGTATGGGACAATAGTAGTTCACGGACGCAAACACACATATCCCATAACATATTGCAATATATAAAATCATGAAGATTAATATTGCAAAAATCATCTTCCAAACCAACTTTAGAATTTAAACAAAGAAATCTAAAAACATGAAGATGAAAACGTTGGACATAGCTATGTGTACTCACAATAATGGCTATTCCAAACTCTAGTTGTCCTTCTTAAACAAAAAAAAGAATCAAATTCTCTTAAGAAGTTTTACTAGACATTATAGAGCTTTCTCATAACATCTACTGAGAATTCCTTCTCATTATTGAAAATACTATTGATTATGGGATCATTCGATTCCTCTAGGTCTTCAGAAATGTCAGTTAACTCACTAAGTTTTCTATGAATTTCACACAAGGTGTTCTTGGTTAGAGACAACGTTTTCTCATCGTGAGTTATCTTTTCCAAAGATGAAACGATTTGAGATTTTAAATCTTTTCTCTTTTTTATGAAATCTTTCACCATGCCTCTAAAATTATTATCAAAATGACAAACACATAAGAGATAGTTAGAGGAAGAACCTTGTCCATGGATTGTCCACTTCACTTTCTTTAATCTTGAGGAAGAGATTACTTCACAAAGATACACATTAACTACTTCAACTGCATCCTTTTTTGTGATCCCTCTGGTTAGAGGAGCCATGAGACTGTATCTTTTGATAAGAAAAGAGCAAGGGAGAACACAAAAATATAAACAGATTTATGAACACAAAAACTTAGAAGGCATAGAATGAGTCTTTCAGGATTTGTTATCCGCCTTCTATCATCTTGGGAGGATATTTTCTTAATAAATATAAGAAAAATATTTACAAAAATAAGGACTTGAGCCATTTTTAGTACAAACATCATTTTCCCCAAGCTAAAAATGAGGATGCGGACGTCACCAGCATTAGTTGGTGATCGAGTGAGCCATATGCCGACACTTCTTATTTTTTCGTGTCTTATCAATGTTTGTGGTGCAAACAGATTTCTTACCTCGTCTAGATCTGGATTTTTTTAAAAGAGCTTGGTTATCCGGACCCAGATTCATTTTCTGCATGTTCTCTTGAAGTTTGGTGATTCTCTTATTGCTCCTTCTGAATCTCCAACAAGTATTCTGATCATGCTTTAAATGTCCACAAAAGGAACAAATCAATGTGGATTTTTCGTCTTTATGTGACTCTTCCTGTTTAACACAACAATCAACAATTGTTGTTCCTTGATTAGTTGGAACGAACAACTTTGAGCTTTGAGTTTTTCTCTTGAACCCTATACCATTAATGCTTCCAAAGGATCTCTGACCAAATAACATTGTTGCAATTTTGTCAGAGCTTCCAGATAACCTTTGCAGGTCATACTTGAGAGTACTAATTTCTTCGTCCTTTAGAGACATGGTTCTAACGAATTTATCATTAAGATGCTCTATCTCAGTATTCTTCGCCTGGAGTGATGATTCAACTCTCTCCAAGGAGGCCTTTAAGTGAAGGTTTTCTTGAAGAATCTCTTTATTCAAGAGATCAAGAAACTCTGTGTCATACTCAAGTTCTGGATCAGAAGTTGAAGAGGAAAGAGAATTTATAATAGACTCATCTGAGATATCCAGAGTAGTTTTGTCTTCTATTGAATCATCGGAAGCATTAACTGAAGATGGACATTCATCACATCTATTTTTCGTCTGTATCAAATCCTTGACCTTTCTGATTATCAGTGATTTATCAAGATTGGCATGATTAGAGCAACATTCATCAGCCCAAGACAAGTGAGAGGATACGCCTGTTTTGGTCACAACATTGAGCGCGAACGTTCTGCCTGTGTCAAGATCAAGAATTCTTAACTTTCCTATCATGGTGTTTCTGGAAAGTGTATCAAGGTTATTTCCCTCAATGATAGCATGATTCTTAGAGTCGTATCTAGATGGCAGTGATCTGAGAATTTTCATCACAATATCCTTTTCAGGAATAGTCTTACCCAATGCAAAAGATGCATTAACAATTTCAGACACTTTGTGATTAAACTCATCAAATGAATCTTCATCTGACATACGAAGGTTTTCCCAATCGGAATTAAGGTTTTGAAGCCTAGCTTCCTTTTCACTGGTATTACCTTCGAATACGGTTTCTAAGATATCCCACGCATCTTTAGACCTAGTGCATTTTGACACATGGTGCTGAAGATTTGGGGTAATGGCATGTATGATGGCATTAAAACCGTTGGAGTTTTGCTTTGCAATAAGTATCTCAGCAGCATAGCCATTAACAACATATACCCATGATTGTAAATTACGCGCTTGATCAAAAGTTCGCATAGCAATTTTCCACCATAAGTATGGTGGTACGTTAGTATAGATAACACCTCTGTCCATAGACTCATATCGCTACAAACACAGACTTTTGAGGTCTTTAAACGTGTTTGCCTGCTCTGATACCAATTGAAAAAATGAGGGGGTACAACAACCACACCCAATGTTTCGATTATCAATTTGTATGGACTAAATCCAACATATTTTCTAGAGAATCAACTAGACAGTCAGACTCAATCTTGAGAAAAGTATACCGATGAGTTAATATCTCTCTCACTTGATTTGATCTTTACTCAAGCAAATAGAAATATGTGAGTTTTTATCAAATACAAGGATAATAACTTGGATGATACCAAAGACCAATATCCAAGTGTCAATCAATTTAAATCAACAACCAAAGGTTGGATATTCTAATTGATTGATCTTAACGCATAACCTGTGATATTTCAATTATATAACAAAATATAATGCGGAATAGAAATAACACATACACCAGAAATTTTGTTAACGAGGAAACCGCAAATGCAGAAAAACCCCGGGACCTAGTTCAGAATGAACATACACTGTATTAAGCCGCTACAGACACTAGCCTACTACAAACTAACTTCTGTCTGGACTGTAGTTGAACCCTAATCAATCTCACACTGATTCAAGGTACAGTTTCGCTTCTTACTTCTCTGATCCCAGCAGGATGCTATACACTTGATTCCCTTAGCTGATCTCACCCACAACCAAGAGTTGCTACGACCCAAAGTCGAAGGCTTGATAGATAAATCTGTCTCACACAGAAAAGTCTATAGGATTAAATAAATCTGTCTCCCACAGAAATACCCAAGAGTTTTTGTTCCGTATTTTGATAAATCAAGGTGAACATGAACCAATTGATAATCCAGACTTGTATTCCCGAATAACAGCCTAGTATTATCAATCACCTCACAACAATCTTAATCGTATGGTAGCGAAACAAGATGTTTCGGAATCACAAACGATGAGACGAAGATGTTTGTGATTTTTTTTTTATCTTGCGCTATCGGAGATATAATCTCAAGTCAATTATTCAGTTGAACTCGTACTATAGAAAATGGCAAGATCAGATCGCTCAACTACAAAAAGAAGTAGTTTCGTCTGGCTTCACAATCCCAATGAAGTCTTTCAGTCGTTAACCTACAGGGTCTCGGGAAGAAACCTAAGGTTAAAGGAGAATCGATTCTAGCAAACTAACTAGTATCACATAAGAGGTGTGGTGATTAGTTTTTCCAGTTGTTAGATGTCTCCTTTATATAGTTTTCAAATCAGGGTTTGCAATCTAAGTTACCTTGGTAACAAAGCATTCAATATTCGTCGTTAGATGAAAAACCTGATTTAACCAAGTTAATATCTTTCAACCGTTAGATCGAAACTTAGCTTGTCATACACAAATGAAATGTGTTTCATTTAGGTTTGAGTAACCGTACCTAAACATGTACACTTGGTTGGTTCACAAATAGTTAACTGAGGTTAGCCATATGAGTACTTTCATATCAACCATATTCATCTTTCTCGTAACTAGTTCAAATGACTCAAGAGAACTAGTTGATAGAGTTGTTCAATTGCTTAGGTCTTTATTCATAGACACAATTGAAACAAAATCGGTTTGATTCACTTGAATCAACTCATGAATAATATAGCCACGGTTTGCAAAGATTGCATTCCTTATTGATTTATTGTTTTAAGTTCATGACTTCCAATTTGAGAAATAACCAGCTTGGGTACGCGTACGGGTACGTGTACCTTAGCTACCGAATTTGAGTTTGGAAACTCAGCAGAAATTTTCGGTTCGAAAACTTCCGTGAGTACGCGTACCTAAGGTGACTGGTTTTCCAGTTTGTAAACTATAAACTCCAGCAGAAATTTTCGGTTGGAAAACTTCCGCCTGTACGCGTACGGGTACGCGTACCCAACCTGTCTCCTTTACCAATGCCGCATGCACAACTGCACATAATTGGTTTCTGGCACATGGATTTATACATTCATGTGCGAACACACTGTATATGCTTATATCATAGTTGGTTACATAATCTCAACTCTACATTTCAATCATTGAAACATTCTTCTATAATGTTATAACAATCGTTATTCACGACTATCGTCATCAAAGCTATTTTCAAGATTGAAACGTCATGATGACTTTCGTCACGGATAAAGATGAAAAGTGGTTAAGGCGAAAGATTTTCAACACGTATTTCGAGAAAAAGATAGGCGAGTAAACTCGGCTTGAAATAACAAATGTGTATGTATGAAAACTATTATACTTATACGACTTTGTCTCAAGAATAGGAGATAGAGAGACAGACTTTTGAGTGATTGATAAGTTCAAGTCTCCACATACCTTTTTAGTAGGATGAAGTTCCACTGGTTCCTCGAGTAGTTCTTCGTCTTTGTAAGATGATTGCCATGGAGTCAGGAGCTCAACTACACTAATTTGTCCTAAACCAAGACTTAGCTATAAATAGTCTAGAAATCAAGACATTTAGTTTTGATAACTAAACTTGATAAACATGCTTGAGATAGCAACGCATGCGAGTTCGACCGAGCAATGCTCTAACAAAAGGAGAACTCTAGCAACAGGGAAAACTAATCCCGAAAACTCCTGTGTGTTGTTAGTTGCATAACTAGAGTCGATTCTCCTTTAACCTTAGGTTTCTTCTCGAGACCCTGTAGGTTAACGACTTGAAGACTTCATTGGGATTGTGAAGCCAAACCCAACTATTATCTTTGTAGTTGCGTAATCTGATCTTGCTGTTTCTATCATGTTGAGTGTAATTGAAATAATTGGCTCGAGATTTTATATCTCCGATAGGCAAGATAGAAAAGTAATCACAAACAAATTTCGTCTCATCGTTTGTGATTCAACAATAACTTGTTTCGCTAGTCGATTAAGTTTATTGTGAGGTGATTGATAATACTAGGCTGTTCTTCGGGAATATAAGTCTGGTTTATCAATTGGTTCCTGCTTACCTTGATTTATCAAAAGACGGAACAAAAACTCCTTGGTATTTCTGTGGGAGACAGATTTATTCAATCCTATAGAATTTTTTGTGTGAGACATATTTGTCTATTAAGTCTTCGACTTTGGGTCGTAGCAACTCTTAGTTGTGGGTGAGATCAGCTAAGGGAATCAAGTGCGTAGTATCCTGCTGGGATCAGAGACGTAAGGAGTGAAACTGTACCTTGAATCAGTGTGAGATTGATTAGGGTTCCACTACAGTCTAGTCCGAAGTTAATTGGTGGTAGGCTAGTGTTGTAGCGGCTTAATACAGTGTGGTGTTCAATATGGACTAGGTCCCGGGGTTTCTCTGCATTTGCGATTTCCTCGTTAGAAAAATTCTGGTGTCTGTGTTATTTCTTTTCCGCATTATATTTTGTTATGTAATTGAAATATCACACGTTGTGCGTTAAGATCAATCAATTAGAATATCCAACCTTTGGTTGTTGATTTACATTGATTGATACTTGAACATTGGTCTTCGGTACCGTTCAAGTAACTCCTCTTATATTCAATTAGGCTCGCAGATTTCTATTTGATTGCGGATTGAATTAAGAGTTAGAGATATTAAACTCTTTGATATACTTTATTCTAGATTGAGTCTGACTGTCTAGTTGATTCTCTAGAAAGTGTACTGGAGAAAGTCCTCTCAAATTTCCAAACGAATTGTTGGGTTTGGTTGTTAGACCCCCGCATTTTGAATTGGTATCAGAGCAGGCAAACACGTTAAAGACCTCATAAGTCTGTGTTTGTAGCGATCTGATGATGGAAAATATCGTCTCTGAAAACGCTTCACCAGAAATGGATAAACTCAACATTGAGTGTGTTCTAGAAACCATCGAAAAGGTTTAGAATCCTGATTTAAAAAATCTTATCAAGTTCTTGTGTCTCGAAAAATTTCGATGGATAAAAGAAATTGATGATTCTCATTGCGAAGGTTATATCAAAAAACCTAATTCTCAAGATTGCTCTGAAGATGTTGTTGAGCTCCAGAAAAAGTTAGATAAACAAATCCAGATCAATTCTGATCTTGCTGCAGAAATTGCAAAGCTTAAGGATTTGAAGTCCGTATTGACTTTTTCAAAGGTTTTGAATAACAACTCTAATTCTTCCTTGAAGAATTGTCGTATGTCAGGTGATAAGAAAGGTCTAAGCTTTGTGAAATCTGACAGTTCTCATAACTCTTCGAACAAGGTTGATGATGTTGGTACATGTTTGTTTTGTGGTTCTCACAATCACTTTGAACATGTGTGTCTGTCGTTCAAGAGAAAACTAAAGGTTTCTAGTGATTTTCATAAAAAGACTATTCAAGTTGTGTCATCTCTGAAAGGACATTCAATACTAACAAGAAAGCCCAAAATGGTTAGTAGTGCTAGTATGGGAGCTTTTGCTATGAAGTCAACATCACCCGTTTAATGGTTCATTGATAGTGGATGTAGCAGGCACATGACTGGAGATCTCTCACAGTTCATCAACTCAAGCGATTTTGATGGTGGACCTGTAACTTTTGGAGATGGAAGCTGTTGTTACATAAGAAAGAAAGGGAAGATCAAATTACTTGGCGTTCCTGAAATTCATGATGTCGCATATGTTAAAGGTATGACTGCTAATTTTCTTTCTATAAGTCAAATATGTGACAAGGGACATAAGGTTGTCTTCAATGATAAAGGATGTGACATTGTCGACAAATCTGGAAAAGTGATTTTTCAAGGATCACGTGACAAAAATAACTATTATCTTCTAGATACTCAGTTCAGTAACTGTTGCAATTTGACTAAGGTAGAATCTACATACCTTTGGCGTGAACGTTTTGGTCACATCAATTATCGTCTTCTAACTAAGATCATTAACAAAGAACTTGTTAGAGGCGTTCCCAAAATCAATGCTAAGGTTGAAGGTGTATGTGGTGCCTATCAAAAGGGTAAACAAACGAAAGTTCCACACAAATCATCCCGAAATATTCTCACCAAATCTCCACTTGATTTAATTCATATGGATCTTTTTGACCCAATTCAACAATCTACAGTGGATGCGAAGTAGTATGCTTTGGTTATGGTAGATGATTACACTAGATTCACCTGAGTGGCATTAATGGCTCACAAGAATGAAACTCTCAGTGAGTTCAAGATTATAGAATCCAGAATGAGCAAGGCCGCAAACTAAAGAAAATTAGAAGTGATCGTAGCATAGAATTCAAAGACACCAAGGTATTTGGATATTGTGACTCTCTGGGAATTATTCAACAATACTCACCACCTATCACTCCGCAAGAAAATGGAGTTGCATAAAGGAAGAATAAAAATATTCAGGAAATGGCCAGGGTAATGCTCCATAACAAAAACCTACCATTAAGGTTTTGGGGTGAGGCTGTTTTTACGGCTTGCTATTTTATCAATCGTGTTTACTTACGGTCAAAGACCTTAAACACTCCCTACGAGTTGTTGTACGGTAGGAAACCCAACTTATATTATCTCAGAGTGTTCGACAGTAAGTGCTACATTCTAAAGGATTGAGAACAGAAAGGGAAGTTTGATTCAAAAAGCAATGAGGGTATTTTTCTCGGCTATGCATCTGACAGACATGGTTTCCGAGTCTTTAATCTCAGAACCCAAGTTTTGATGGAATCGGCTAATGTTATCATTGATGATCTAAGTAACTTTCATCATGATAACTCTCCTACTGAATTTCCTCCAACCGATACAATTGAGAATGTCAAAGAAACGTCAGAATCAGAAGAAGTTTTTCCAACAGTTGCTGATCCTGATGTCTCTAGTGATGATGAGAAAAGCTCTAGTCAGGCTGTTCCTCTTGAACAAGAGCGTATCTCCACACGGCACCTTTGGGTTCAAAGAAATCATGATACTAACAGTATTATTGGTGGTAAGGAATCTACTACTACGACGAGAGGTTAACTTCAAAATATTTGCAATTTTGGTTGTTATCTATCGCAAGTAGAACCTAGGAACATTGATGAAGCTCTTAGTGATCCTTTTTGGATGAACGCAATGCATGAAGAGTTAACTCAATTTTAAAGACAAGACGTACGGACACTCGTACCTTGTCCCCCCAATATAAATATTGTTGGTACCAAATGTATATTTAAGAACAAGTCTGATGAATTTGGCACCATTGTCAGAAACAAATCTAAACTTGTCGCTCAGGGTTATTCACGGATTGAAGGAATCGACTTTGACAAAACCTTTGCTCATGTGGCACGCCTTGAGTCCATTCGTTTGTTATTAGCTCATGCTTGTTTTCTTAAGGTTTAGTTGTTTCAGATGGACATTAAGTCTGCTTTCCTAAATAGAAACTTAAAGGAAGAAGTCTATGTCGCTCAACCTAAAGGTTTTGAAAACCCTATTTTCCCTGATCATGTCCTAAAACTCAATAAGGCATTATACGGGTTAAAACAAGCACCTCGTGCCTGGTTTGAAAAACTAACTACTTCTCTTCTTACGAAAGGTTTTTCAAGAGGTGGAGCTGATAAAACTTTGTTTACCAAATGGAGTGGAAAAGATGTTGTTATTGCTCAAGTTTATGTAGATGATATCATCTATGGATCATCGGAGAAACTTGCAAAAGATTTTCAAGTTTCTCTTGGTAAGGGGTTTGAGATGAGCAATGTTGGTGAATTAAAATTCTTTTTAGGTTTGCAAATTCAGCAACACAAGGATGTAATTTACTTATCTCAAGAAAAATATGCAAAAAATCTTATCTCAAGATTTGGTCTTGATAAGTCAAATCCAAAACTCACTCCTATGCCTACCACGGGTAAACTACATAGAGATGAGAAAGGTGTAAATGTGGATCAAAAACTTTATCGATCTATTATTGGAAGTTTTTCGTATCTCACTGCTACGAGACCTGATATTGCTTTTAGTGTTGGTTGTTGTGCTAGAATTCAGGAAAATCCAAAGGAATCTCATCTTGCCGCCACGAACAGTATCTTACGTTACATCAGTCACACTGCCGGGTATGGTCTTTCTTACACTTTTGATACTAACACCGATCTTACTGCCTATTCAGATGCCGATTGGGCAGGATGTGTGGAATACAGAAAGAGTACATCATGGGGATTCTAATATGTAGGGATGAATTGTGTAGCTTGGCATAACAAGAAACAAAATTCACAATCTCTTTCAAAATGTGAAGCAGAATATATTGCTGCTGGGTCATGTTGTACTTAAATCTATGGATGAAATAAATGCTTGTTGATTATGAAATTGATTCTGGAATAATGAAGATCTTTTATGATAACTCAAGTGCGATTCGCATCACTGAGAATCCTGTTGAGCACTCAAGAACTAAGGACATAGACATCAGGTACCATTTTATTCGAGATCTTTATAAGATGGTATTATCACTATGGAATTTGTGCCTTTCGGACAATAATTGGATGATATTCTCACCAAACCATTAGACACTGCCACGTTTCAGTACTTGCGGCAGTCTATTGGTGTTGTTTTAATTCATTAGATCCTCATAACTCTTGACGCTGCTTTTATCTCGATCTTTTGGGCAATTGAGTTTGTAACTCCTGAACAATGTTAAGTATTGTTTGCATTTGTTTCTAGTAGATATGTTTTTGTTAATGTATCCTACTATTTGTAAGAAATCCTTCTTTTTTTGTGAAAGTAAGGTCGCCTTTGTTGTTCCTTCGGGGATGACATTTTATGGGGGAGAGTTCATTTTGAACTTGTGATTAATTTCCAAATCTTTGTGGGGAGTGCGGTTGTGGAATTCTCATAGGTTATATTGTATCTTTATTAACTCCTTGATGAATGAATTTAGCTTCGGATTTATGATTGCATCTAAATTTTTTGGTATGATAATACACCTTTTGGTCATGAAGTATCTCCGTGGAAATTTCATTAGGATCCCACTAATTTTCGTACCTTTGCCAATTTTATTGACAAAAAAGAGGGAGAATTAATGTGTAGTTCACACTAAAAATTCATATGGTTTACGGATCATTATGTAAGGGGGGAGTGGTTTTCATATCAAGATATGTATTGACTAAAGGGGAGTGATACATATCACCATAGTATTTTTGTCAAAGTTGTGACACAATTGAACTTTGATGCTGTGTAATAATACTATGACACTGTATAACATTGATTGAGAGCATTTTGTTTTCTCATTGTCATAGCTACGGATTTTCAACAACTGTGATGCTGAACTTACAACCTTTAGGATCATGGAGTACTTGGAAGTGACAAATATTTCGAGTCGCTTTGAAGATTCCAAGGAGATCAAGCATGTGGATGGGAAGCTACATTTTTTTATCTTTTTTGTAATCCATATGTATTGATAGTTTTGTCATTAAAATTGACAAAGGGGGAGACTGTTAGAGCATTGCTCGGTCGAACTCGCATGCGTTTCTATATCAAGCATGTTTGTCAATGTTAGTGATCAAAACTATAAGTCTTGATTTCTAGCCTATTTATAGATGTCTCGGACTAAGACATAGATAGTGTAGTTGAGCTTAAATCTCTCGACGTTCATCTCTTGAAGACGAAGAACTACTAAGGGGAGCTTGTGGATCTTCTTCGATAAAAGGTATGTGGAGACTTGAACTCATCTATCACTTGGAAAGTATATTTCTACCATCTCTTATATTGAGACATAATTCGTGTTACGATATAGTTTTCTCTATACACATTTGAGATTTCGAGCTAAGTATATCTCGCTTACATATTTCTCGAAATATGTGTTGGTAAGCTTTCGCTTCGACCAAGTTCATCTTATATCATGAGAAAATTGCCGAGTAACATCTTACATGGTTTGTGTGATACAATTATTTGATGTAGGCTTGGAATGTTTTGATGATGATTATTTCAATATCTTGAAAAATTCTTTGATGCTAATAGTTTGTGAAAACGGCTATTGTCACTATAGAAGAATGTTTCAATGATTGAAATAAAGAGTTGATGATGTAACCATCTTTGGATATAAGCATATATAGTGTGTTCGCACATTAGCGTATAAATCCATAAACCTAAAGCCAGGAGTATGCATATGTGTGTATACGAAATTGGTGAAGGAGACAGGTTAAGTATACGTACCCATATGCATACTGGCGGAAGTTCTCGAACCGAGAATTTCTGTAGAGTTTGGTTTTTGACAAACTTTTAACTATTCACCTTAAGTACTGGCGGAAATTTTCGAACCGAAAATTTCTGCTGAGTCTGGAAACTTTACAGACTCAAGAAACCGGTTGCTTAAGTAGCATACCCGTACACATACTTAAGCTGGTTACTTTGCTAAATCGATCAGTTCATGGACTTAAACATTTAAATCATAAGGAATACAATCTTTGCAAACCATGGCTATGATGTCCATGATTGATTCAAGTGAATCAAACCGATTTGGTGTCAGTTGTGTTTTCTAAACAATTGAACAACTCTTTAACTAGTTTCATTTGAGTCATTTGAACTAGTTATGGTTAAGATGAATAAGGTTAATACGAGAGTAATCATATGTCTAACCTCGGTTAACTATTTGTGAACCAACATGGTGTACACGTTTAGGTACGGTTACATAAACCTAAATGAGGGTACATTTCATTTGTTTGTAACAAGCTAAGTTCGATCTAACGGTTGAAAGATATTAGCTTGGTTTAATCATGTTTTTCATCTAATGGTGATTATTGAATGCTTTGTTACCAAGGTAACTTGGATTGCAAACCCTGGTTTGAAAAATATAAAGGATAACTCTAGCAACTGGGAAAACTAATCCCCACACCTCCTGTGTGTTACTAGTTTCATAAATAGAGTCGATTCTCCTTTAACCTTAAGTTTCTTCTCGAGACCCTGTAGGTTAACGACTTGAAGACTTCATTGGGATTGTGAAGCCAGACCCAACTATTATCTTTGTAGTTGTGTGATCTGATCTTGTTGTTTCTATCGTGTTGAGTGCAATTGAAATAATTGGCTCGAGATTTTATATCTCCGATAGGCAAGATAGAAAAGTAATCACAAACAAACTTCGTTACATCGTTTGTGATTCCACAATAACTTGTTTCGCTAGTCGATTAAGTTTATTGTGAGGTGATTGATAATACTAGGTTGTTCTTCGGGAATATAAGTCCGGTTTATCAATTGGTTCTTGTTCACCTTGATTTATTAAAAGACGGGACAAAAACTCTTGGGTATTCTGTTGGAGACAGATTTATTCAATTTTATAGACTTTTCTGTATGAGACAGATTTGTCTATCAAGTCTTCGACTTTGGGTCGTAGCAACTCTTAGTTGTGGGTGAGATCAGCTAAGGGAATCAAGTGCGTAGTATCCTGCTGGGATAAGAGACGTAAGGAGCGCAACTGTACCTTGAATCAGTGTGAGATTTATTAGGGTTCAACTACAGTCTAGTACGAAGTTAATTGGTAGTAGGCTAGTGTCTGTAGCGGCTTAATACAGTGTGGTGTTCAATCTGGACTAGGTCCCAGGGTTTTTCTGCATTTGCGGTTTCCTCGTTAACAAAATTCTGATGTCTGTGTTATTTCTTTTCCGCATTATATTTTGTTATATAATTGAAATATCACAAGTTATGCGTTAAGATCAATCAATAAGAATATCCAACCTTTGGTTGTTGGTTTACATTGATTGACACTTGAACATTGGTCTTTGGTACCGTTCAAGTAACTCCTCTTATATTCAATCAGGCTCGCAGATTTCTATTTACTGATTGCAGATTGAATTAAGAGTTAGAGATATTAAACTCTTTGATATACTTTATTCTAGATTGAGTATGACTGTCTAGTTGATTCTCTAGAAAGTGCATTGTAGTAAGTCCTCTCAGATTGCCAAACGAATTGTTGGGTGTGGCTGTTAGACCCCCGTATTTTCACTAGGAGTCAAATTACAACTCATGGTGATTTGCCAGGGCTCTTAGTTGATTAATTCGTACCCATGTAAAACTAAAACCTTACGAACAAAGTACTGAGTCATCTCAGTATTATAATTTTTACTTTTGATTTAACCGTTCTTATGTGTTTCCAACATGGATAATTGAAAAGACGAGGGTACCCAAATACACCACAATCTTTTATTTTGATCACAACCTATACAAGACCCACCGTGTATAAACCTCTTGGAGATACAATCACTCAAGGAATATTTCAACACAGTGTCCACTTGATATAGAGTTAGTCCGACCTGACTTAACTCGTGAATTAAATATCAAAGGCAAGTGGAGAAAACCAATACACTTTGTGTGATTGTTTATGGATATGGAATCGAGACAATACAACAACAAAGTGATCACTTGATAAAAGGTACGAAAATAACAGAAACCAATGAGATCAATATCAAGTGCCATGTTAACGTACAAAGTGCAATTTACTTTAATTATAATAAAACAATTACAATGCGGAAATTAAAAGTAAATGGCACAACAAGATTTTGTTAATGAGGAAACCGCAAATGCATAAAAACCCCAGGACCTTGTCCAGAATTGAATACTCTCAGGATTAAGCCGCTATACAAAATCTAAACCAACTTCGTATAGTTGAGACCAAGCAACTAAACCTATAGTTCACCTAGTTCCGTCTGTATCCCTGCGCCTCCAACTTGCAATAAGTCACGCACTTGGAACAATTCCTTTGGTTCGTCTTCCAAATAGTAAAGGAACAATAAATCTGTTTGGTAACAACTCTTTTCAATCAATGTGATATGAGTTTGACAAAAGGCTCTTCCATTTATCCCAATAAACTCCTTTGTCAAGTCCTTATATCTATCCAATATCAGTTACCAAGGTAATTGTCAAGAATTTGCAATCAATACTTTTAATCACAAAGAATTGTATTGATGCCGATCTACTCAACTAATCAATCAAATATATCACAAAGATAAACCGATTATAGTTGGATCCTTTTCCAGACGAAACAAGTTTTGTGCACACCAAAGATCATGAAACCAAATGTCTTCCTTGTCTTCAAATCTTCTTTGATCTTCAATAAACACCTGCATACAATCAACTTGAATCTCTTGTGATCAGTCCACGGAACGGAGTCTGTTAACAATGGATTATCACAAGACGTCTTTAGAACTACAAACAGTCTAAAGATCCCCGTCAAAACTTCGATCTAGTTTGAGTGAATCTATATCAGAAGAGAAGATTCTCAAGCATAAACAAACTAGGTGCAATCAAAGTTCAACAACCGTTAGTCAGTCCCAAAGAAACTGCAATTATCTAGTTTCCCACCAACGGTACTAATAGAGCTTCTCAATCCCAAAGAAGTCTTTAAACCGAGCGCCAGTAAGATATTTCTCCTAATTAGGGTACTTTCCTCTCCGAATCGGCGACTCCACCAATAACAACACAACTAGGTAGCTTTGCTGGCTCTGAAGATTAGTTTGCTTGAAATGCAAACTTCAACATTTATAGACCAAGGAAGTTTGAAACCAAGGAATTTCCAAAACCGAATATTCTCAAAGATATGCAATAAACACCAAATCGGTTTTCATAATTCTTGGAAATGCTCTGTCCAATTAATGACCGAAATCTCAGTAGAAAATCTCTAACTAGTAAATGCACATTACTAATTTTTATTTTCTAAATATATGCATTTTAATTGCTGGAAATTAAAAGCATATAAAACTAAAAACCTTCATTAAAAGATTCTCAATTTATATCGATCCGGGATTCTCCTTTAGCTATTAAAGAATATCTTTGAACAATAAAAGATAAGAGTTACTGCATATGTTCAAAGTTTGTCGACATATTTACTTTGTAAATCCTTTTTCATATTTACAATCTTGGAACCGATTTGCCACACTTCCAAACGAGTTTAGAATTGGTTTATCTGACTTCCAAGAACTATGTGATTGATTATCCTATCAAATCACAAATCATGGGTTTCACGGTTCTACCAAAACAAGTTTCGGTTCTACCTCCATGTGGGTACTAGAATTAGTCATGCTAGTTACCAAAACTTGGTTGACTAGGTACTGGGATCGTTTCCCACATATATATGGTATCTAACTTGTATTTGTTGCACATGTTCATAGGATCGGTTCCCCAATTACTAAAAACTTGTTTCACCTCTTACAAGGATCGATTACCCTTTTGTGATCGGTTGCACCTCTTACTAGGATCGATCGATTCCCCAATGTCTAGAGTTGGTCATACCAATTACAACAAATCGATCATACCATCTCAGGTGATTAATTAAGATCGGTTTCACTATAAAATTCATACCAATACATAAGTAAGGCCTTGTGAATAGTTTTACCAAGAACATAAGCAAGTCATGAGCGGTTATACTAAACACACATATTGGTAATCCAAAGATTTGCAATGAATAACAATACCAATAAGCCTAGCGATTTCCCTTTCGATTCATAAAACAAGTTTATGAATTGTACTTCCTTTAAACGAATGTAAAACATTGTTTCCTAGGACGAAATCTTCACCCATACCCATACATAATCACAATAGCATTCATACGATTATGTCGATGTATACGAAGTTCAAAAGATAAGCGTTATACTTCGTATTGTATTCCTTAATACTACATTTAACTAGAGTATAATCATTCAGAGCTTCGCAGTTATGTTTTCAATATGCACGACTTGAAAGATACATTAGGGAATGAAAACAGTCCAAGTCAAATATTACTAACCTCAAGTGGAAGGATGATGTCGCCATTGTAGCTCCTTACTTCTTCACATTCTTCAAGTCTTCACGTAATACTTGTAATGTTTCGTATCCTAATACTTTCAAGCTAACCTATACGAAGTTGACTCTAGTAAATAATCAAATGACTCTTTAAATGAGTTTTGGTTCACTAAAATATGACAACCAAACTTGACATACCAATGCTTGATGGGTTCAACCGAGCTATGCTCTAATAATAATTATCATTTTTCATGAATTGATTTGACTTTATTTGGCATGTTTTGATTTATCTTATGAAAAAGGTTAGTAGGATTTTAAGTTTTATAATTATGGAAGTAGAATTCGAGTAGCCCCCAATTAGATGAGGTAATTATAAACCAATTAAACGAGGTTATTTATTCAAAAAAAAATATTTATTAACAAGAGTTTATTATTTGTTTCTCCGGTGAGTGGGTAGTAAATGAAATGAGCATGAAGTTTCACTCCTTCATCTACTAATTATAGTCCTCTCGTAATCCATTAAAAGTCATTCATCTCTCTATGGTCAATGTTGTCCGTTGTTCCTTTGACTCCGTCAAGGTTCTTTGTTCATCATTGCTGATGATGTTTCTCCTCAGTAAGGGTATTTTTTTCTATCACTGTTTGGTGATTTTTTAATCCGTGTCTTTTTCAAACTCTATTTTTTCTTCTTTTCCTTTCTTCATATTTCTTTAGCTTTTTTTCTTCGGTGTTGTTTTTATTTATTTTTCTTCCTCTTTCTCCGTGGCTACAACATCAAAGACCACATAAGATTTCGTTGAGATTCTTCATAAGATGAAGAAATCCATTGAAGAACCCAAATACTATTCTATGAATCTGACGATGAAACCTGAGTGATTAATACTGAACACAATAAAAGTCTTATTTTCAAGCTTATTTCTGGTACATAATACAGTCTTCTTATTTTGAATGAAGTTTTATCAAAGTCTTGGAGACCATATGGCGCTCTAAATATTACAAACCTAGGCAGCGGGGTTTACAACGTAAAATTTGAACTTATTTGTGAATTTGAGATGGCAATTCAGGGGTCCCCTTGGTCTGTTCATGATTATCTGATGATAATAGAACGTTGTCATAAATATTTTTTATTAGAGGATTATGATTTTAAGTATGTATACTTCTGGATGCATATATATGGATTACCGCCGAGTATAATGAACCAAATAAGGTTTATAATATGGAAAAATGATTTGGTACTCCGGATTTGATGAATCCTCAAATGGCTTTTAAGTCGGGAAAATATGCCAATATTAGAATAAAACTGGATATAACAAAGCCTCTACTAAGTGAGGTTAACATACATATCCAATATTATAATTGTGCTTCAAATAGAGTTGTTCAATTGTTCACTATCTCATGGAAATATGCATGAGCGAAATTGAAAACGAAATCGGTTTGATTCGTGATTGTACAAAGTACTTACACAAGAATCAATTGATGAACATTAAGCCACGGTTTGCAAAGTTAATTTTAATTCCTTAAATCATAAATGTTTTAGTTCATGAGTATGAGAATCATACATTACAGATTTTAGAATTTAACCACTGTGTTCGCAAACTAGGTTGCGAACAACAGCTTCGGACCTTGGCCTAGTCAATCCGTTCGCAAACCCGAGGTTCGCGAACAACTATTCCGGACCCAACTCTGGTAAACCCGTTCACATACTAGGTACGCAAACAAGAGTTACGAACCTTCTCAGGTAAATCTGTTCGCATACCAGGTACGCAAACAAGAGTTCCGGAGATGAATCGTCACAATACAGTTCGCATACTGGGTATGCATACCGTGTTGTATCCAGACATAGGTAATCGTTCTAAACTACCATTTCAATCATTGAAACATCCTTATAAGACGACAATGGTAATCTCACACCCACCATTAGCTTCAAGTAATTTTCAAGTGATCGAATGATCAATACGAAACTTCCCGAGTTAACATCGAATGACTGTCTCACATATATCATATAAGATGTTCAAGGTAATTTTCACATGATCATCTTTTGAATTAATATTTAGTTTCCAACTAAACTCGTCAAGAAAATGATGAACATAGCTAAACTAAAAAACTTCCAACACGTATTTCGAGAAATAGATACACGAGATAAACTCGGCTCGAAATATCAAATGTGTATAATGTGAAAGTTTATATAGTTATACAACTTAGTCTTGTTAGAAGATAGAATATAATAGACTTGTGAGCGATAGATAAGTTTTAGTCTCCACATACCTTTTGTTGGTGAAGTTCCTCCATGTTCCTCAGTATATCTTCTTCTTCAATTGATGAACGCCGTGAAGTCTAAAGCTCAACTACACATTCTATCCTAATCGGAGACATAGCTATAAGTAGAGTACAAATCAAGTATATAGTTTTGATCAACTAAACTTTACAAACAAGCTTGAGATAGCAATGCTTACGAGTTCGACCGAGCAGTGCTCTAACAGCTAGTTCCAACCATATGTCTAAAACATGGTCCTTCCCTCATTCCCGTATTGCTCATCTTTTAGATTAGACTTCTTCTTTGTGCGGTTTTTTTTCTTCTTGTTGGTTTGTTCTTATTCTCTTGTAATCAAAATCAATGGTGCGTCTTGATAACTGGCCAAACCTTGAGTACATTTTTGTTAAAAATATTGATTAATTTGTGATTAAGCAAATCTAGAAAAATCTAGATTAGTCAAGACTGGTCAAGGCCAAGTATGTACGGCAACAAACTCTAGAATGCTCTAGGAAATTTTCAATTGTATAAGGGTGAAGTCGGTTTAAAGAAAAATCTAGAAATGTAAAATAGTCTAGATTAAGCTAGAGTAACTAGTGAACTAGGATATGCTAGAGTGGTCCGTGAATAATTTCTAGAGAATTCTTTTTCTGGAAAGTTCTCATTGGTTGGTCACGTTAAGCCTATAAATAGGCAACGATGGTTCACTTGCAAACCATCCGAAAAACTCAAGTGAGTGAAGAAGTCGGTAGAGTGAGAGTTAGAGTAAGAGCCAAAGTACATCTTTGTAAACTAAGTGAGCCAAAGTGCTACACTAAAGTTCCCTTGTACACATTTTCATTTTTAATTAATCAAAGCCTCAGTTTTCTTAAACCAACCTCTTTTTTCTTAAATTCATTTTCCTAAATTCATTTCCTAAATCATTTCTATAAATCCATCACATTTCCGCATTGCACCAACAAATTTGGTATCAGAGCAAACCTAATCCAGTAGTCCTAAAACTTTACCCATGACAATTAACCAAAGTATTAAAGGTTTCAATTATGCCCAAAATCTAATTCCAATTTTTGATGGCGAGAGTTATGATTATTGGAGTTTACAAATGAAGACTTTGTTCATTTCGCAAGACCTATGGGATTTAGTAGAAGACGGTTATAATGTACCCGGGTCAGCAGAAACTCTAGCGTCATGGACGGAAGCAGAGAAAAAAGAATATAAAGAAAATAAGAAGAAGGATGCTAAAGCACTACTATTTCTACAACAAGGGGTAAGCAAAGCTATTTTTCCTCGAATTTTGGTGGCGAAAACTTCGAAGGAGGCTTGGAATATTCTCAAAGTAGCATTCCAAGGTTCTGAAAAGGTGATCTCCGTTAAACTACAAAATTTATGGCGAGATTTTGACAATTTACTTATGAAAGAAAATGAGACTATCCAAAAATTCTTTTCAAGAGTTACTGGCATAGTAAATCAAATAAGTAGTTATGGAGATACCATAGAAAATAAAAGAGTTGCAGAAAAGATTTTAAGATGTTTACCGTTCAAATTTGACCATATCGTCGCTTCCATTGAGGAGTCAAAAAATTTATCGACTATCTCGATACATGAATTAATGGGTTCACTCAAGGCACACGAGAAAAGAATAAATAGGTTCGCGGAGCAACCATTGGAGCAGGCATTTCAATCAAAAATAAATTTCAGTGAGAAGAAAAATACAGAAGCCAGAAAAGAAAGTTCCGGAGGGGGATCATCATCCAACTCGCAGTACGAGAGAGGATCCACGTCAAATCAAGGTCCCAAAAATTTCTACCGCGGACTGGAAAAGTAAAAGGAGGTTATAAAAACAACAATAACCAAAGGTACGAAAGAAATTACTCCTCAAATCTCCGTTGTAATGTCTGCAAAAAGTTTGGCCATGCAACCGAAAATTGCAAATATAAGTGCACCAAGTGTGATAAATTAAATCACATGGAAAAATATTGTTGGCTTAATGAAGCCAATTATTCCGAGAAAAATGATTCCCAAAATCAAGTATTTTATTCCTGCCTCATCTCGCAACAAGAAGCGCGTGGTATATGGTATGTCGACAGCGGATGCAGCAGCCATATGACAGGAAACAAAGAGTATTTTGTAAAATTGGAGGAACAAGAGATTCCACCAGTCAAGCTCGGAGATGGAAAGTTCCAGAATGTTGAAGGAAGAGGAGTCATATTCGTACGTACAAGGTCAGGTAAAACTCGATACATATCTGATGTTCTTTATGTTCCTGTCCTAGCTCAAAATTTATTAAGTGTTGGACAACTTATAAGAAAAGGGTACTCACTACATTTCGAAGATGGAGAATGCACAATTTACGATAAAATTAATAAGCAATTGGTGGCAAAAGTAAAAATGTCAGCGAATTTTGTCTTTCCACTATCTATGCCATCAATTGAAAATTGTGCAATGAGTACCAATCATATAGATGAATGCAAGATATGGCATTTGAGATACGGGCATCTCAACTACAGATCCTTCAAGGTTCTAAAATCTAAGAACATGGTAATTGGTCTTCCTAATATCATCGGTGGATATAAAATATGTGAAGGTTGTATTCTTGGGAAGTTTCATAGACTTCCATTTACAAAAAAAATCGTGGAGAGCAAGAAGGCCCCTCGAATTGGTGCACGCCGATATTTGCGGTCCGACAAGAACAACCTCACTCAACAACAGAAGATATTTTCTTTTATTCGTTGATGATTATACAAGGATGATGTGGGTGTACATTCTCGAGCAAAAGTCCGAGGCATTCACTAAATTCCTAGAGTTCAAAGCGTTGACAGAGAAGCAAAGTGGTCATCAACTAAAGGTTTTCCGTACAGACCGTGGTGGAGAATTTACTTCTAATGAATTTATTAACTATTGCAAAGAAAACGGTATTAAGAAGGAGCTTATCGTTCGATGCACTCCACAACAAAACGACGTCGCGGAAAGGAAAAATCGTACGATCGTGGAAATGGCTCGGAGTATGCTAAAAGCAAGGAAGCTACCCAACAGCTACTGGGCAGAAGCAGTCAACACGGCGGTCTACATCCTTAGCCGTTCTCCAACAAAGGCAGTTCTCAACAAGACTCCATATGAAGCTTGGCATAAGAAAAAGCCCGAGGTAACTTCTTTCAGAATTTTTGGTTGCATAGAATACTCACATATTCCATCCCAACATAGAGAAAAGTTCTATGAAAAAGGAGAAAAACTTATATTCATCGGATACAACAAAGATTTTAAAGCCTATAGACTTCTAAAGCCACAAACAAAGGAACTGGTAATCTCAAGAGATGTTATGTTCGATGAATTCAAAGCCTGGGATTGGAATGATGAACCAGACAACTACGAGTTGCCACTAATCATCGAAGACGAACCAGATCAGCCACATCAAGAAGAGAGTACTCCACCAGCAAGCCCGAGGTCTCCTAGTCAAACACAACAAAGTCCAAGTTCAACAGAAGCAAGTGCCCCACCTAGAAAGGTGTGTTCCCTAAGAGATATTTATAATGTATTTAATTGTGCATTTATAGCACTAGAACCTCAAAAATATGAGGAAGCGGCAAAACAAGAAAAATGGAGAAACGCCATGGACGAAGAAATGCGAGCAATCGAGAAAAATAAGACATGTGAGCTTGTTAATCAGACAATTGACAAAGAAATAATTGGTCTGAAATGGGTCTACAAGACAAAATATAATGAAGATGGGTCAATTCAAAATCACAAAGCAAGGCTAGTTGCAAAAGGATATTCCCAGCAACCAGGAATTGACTACAACGAGACATTTTTCCCAGTCGCTCGCATGGAAACAATCCGGATGGTGTTAGCCTTGGCAGCTCAACTCAAAATGAAAGTCTACCAATTGGATGTAAAGTCGGCGTTCCTAAACGGAGAACTTGAAGAAGAGGTGTACGTTGAACAACCTCAAAGAAAAGAAAAAATGGTTTATCGTCTCTGCAAAGCACTATATGGTCTCAAACAAGCACCGCGTGCATGAAACAACAAAATCGACAAGTATTTCCGAGATAATGGATTTGAGAAAAGTCCAAGTGAGCCATCCCTCTACATAAGAAAACAAGGTACGGACTTCCTAATCGTCTGTCTCTATGTTGATGATTTAATTTACACCAGCACAAAACAAGAAATGGCAGAAAAATTTAAGAAGGAGATGATGAAAGAATATGAGATGACAGACCCAGGACTTATGCGATATTTTCTTGAGATTCAAGTGAAACAATCCCCCGACGAAATATTCATTTTCCAAGAAAAATATGCAGAAGACTTACTGAAAAGGTTCAACATGATGGATTGCAAATCAATTGCAACTCCAATGGGTACTAATGAAAAGTTGGTAAAAAATGATGGAGCGACAAAAGTTGATCCAACCTTATTCAAATTCTAGTCGGATCACTGATTTACTTAACAAATACAAGACCAGACATCGTTAATGCAGTCAGCATTGTTTCCCGATTTATGAGCGAGCCAAGCAAGTTACATTATGCATCCGCAAAGAGAATTCTCCGATACATCAAGGGAACAAAGGATTTTGGCATCAAGTATACAAGAGAAAAAGATAATGATTTAATCGGATTCACAGATAGCGATTGGGCAGGTTCTATTGAAGACCGAAAAAGCACATCAGGCTATGTTTTCTGTATGGGCACAAAAGTTATCTCTTGGAGTTCTAAAAAGCAAAGTACGGTGGCACTATCGTCAGCCGAAGCAGAGTACATAGCATCAACAAGTGCAACATGTGAAGCAGTATGGTTGAGAAGAATAATGACCGACCTACAACAAAAGCAAAAGCAGCCGACAACTATCTACTGTGACAATATGTCTACAATTGCAATGAAAAAAAATCCAGTCTTCCATGGACAAAAGAAGCACATAGAGCTACGACACCACTTCATCATAGAGCTGGTAGAAAACAAGGAAATCGAGCTCCAATTCTGTCCAACACAAGAACAGAATGCTGACATTTTCACAAAAGCGGTCACGGTAGATAAGTTCAATCATTTTAGAGACAAGCTTAACATCACAAATTAAGAGGGAGTGTTAAAATATTGATTAATTTGTCATTAAGCAAATCTATAAAAATCTAGATTAGTCAAGACTGGTCAAGGCCAAGTCTGTACGGCAACAAACTCTAGAATGCTCTAGGAAATTTTCAATTGTATAAGGGTGAAGTCGGTTTAAAGAAAAATCTAGAAATGTAAAATAGTCTAGATTAAGATAGAGTAACTAGTGAACTAGGATATGCTAGAGTGGTCCATGAATAATTTCTAGAGAATTCTTTTCCTGGAAAGTTCTCATTGGTCGGTCACGTTAAGCCTACAAATAGGCAACGATGGTTCACTTGCAAACCATCCGAAAAACTCAAATGAGTGAAGAAGTCGGTATAATGAGAGCTAGAGTTAGAGTAAGAGCCAAAATGCATCTTTGTAAACTAAGTGAGCCAAAGTGCTACACTAAAGTTTGCTTGTACACATTTTCATTTTCAATTAATCAAAGCCTCACTTTTCTTAAACCAACCTCTTTTTTTTTTAAATTCATTTTCCTAAATTCATTTCTTAAATCATTTCCATAAATCCATCGTATTTCCGCATTGCACCAACAATTTTCTCGCAATCGGTCATTTTTTCGGGACTCCTTATTTACATAGTAGAAATCAAAAACAACAAAGAGAAAACCTTATCTTCAATGGAGACAACTCTGCCACGACCTCCTTGTACACATTCAATTATGTCGATATCTACAAGAACCAACCGCTTCGTCTCTGTTTATTCTATTATATCTCATCTTCAAGCCCTTATTTTCATTTCACAAGTAGTATCTCTCTCACTAACACTCTCTGCACTACAGATCGTATATTTTATCAATTAAACTAAATTTTTGCAAACCTAATGGTTCCTTTTGGATATAATTTTTGTCCTCAGAGGTCGAATCATACTTTAGATGGGAATGGTCAAAAATCCCACCTTCACCATGAAGTTGGTTTTGATTCTGTAGCCCTAGCAAGAACTTATGCTTTTCCAAAGTCATAATCCTTCTTGCTTCTTGAATTCATAGGAATCTTAAGCTTTCATGCTAAATTTTGTAGTTACTTTTCGTAGGAAGCGTGAACATGAAAACATGAAAGGCAGTTAGTTCCAAGTGTTTTTGCGTGTATAATCATATGATTTCACGTGGACAGTTCTGAAAATTCTCAAACATTACGTTAATTCATTGCGCAATTAAGGTTATATATGTCATATTTGGGTGATAGTAATAATATGTGGAAAGATCATAAAGATGAATTCTGCATCTACGGTGCCAATTATTCAAATGTTGAGGGTTTTCCCCCTACTAAGGGGTTTGTGAAATGTGGGTTATGATTCCTATCTTGTTAGTGTATGGATGAGGGATTTAATATTAAAGAGAATACCTAAGGACTTTGATGTCATTACAACTGCTGTTCTTAAACAGGTTTGCCCGGAAGTTTTTTAGATTCCTTGATATTTTATTTTGCATGTAGCTGGTAAAGTAAAAGCAATTCACATTTATAATTTGAAGATCAAAAAGAAATTTCATCGTTGTCAGATTTGTTAGAGCACTGCTCGGTCGATCTCGCAAGCGTTGCTATCTCAAGCTTGTTTGTCAAGTTTAGTTGCCAAAAGTATAAGTCTTGATTTCTAGTCTACTTATAAATAAGTCTCGGACAAGGATAGTAAGTGTAGTTGAGCTCTAGACTCCACGGCGTTCATCATGCAAAGACGAAGAACTACTCAAGGAACTGGTGGATCTTCATCGACAAAAAGGTATGTGGAGACTTGAATTTATCTATCATTCACAAGTCTATCTACTCTATCTCCAATCTTGAGACAAAGTCGTATTGCTATATAGACTTCGGTTATACACATTTTTTATTTCGAGTCGAGTTTATCTCGCTTATCTATTTCTCGAAATATGTGTTGGTAAGTTTTCGCTTTGGCCAAGTTCGTCTTTACTCGTGACGAAAGTCATGTTGATTGTTTCAATCTCTTGAAAATCGCTTTGATGAAAAATACTGTGTGAATAACCACTATCTAACATCCTCTAAGAGTGTTTCAATGATTGAAATGAGAGTTTAAAATGTATAACCTTGAATGGATATAAACATTATATGTGAACTCATACTTGTGTAAGTCCAAAATCCTTGAACAAAAGTATGTGCGTACTTTGCTGTTCAGGATGATCGGAGCTAAGTCCGCGTACCCGTACGCGTACTGTAGGAAGTTCACATCCCGTGAATTTCTGCTGGAGTTTGAGAACTAAAAACAAGCTCAATCCGGGTACTTAAGTATGCGTACTGGTATGCGTACTTAAGTGGGTTATTTTCTAAAAACGATTTATTCGTGAACTAAGACATATATAAACTAAGGAATGCAATCCTTGCAAACCGTGGCTATAATGTTCATGAATCGATTCGAGTGAATCAAAATCATTTTTGCTACGATTGTGTCTTATATACTTTTATGAGATCTAAGCAATTGAACAACTCTCTAACTAATTCTATTGAGTCATTTTAACTAGTTATGGTGAAGATGAATAAGGTTGATATGAAACTGCTCAGATGGCTAACCATTGGTTAACTATTGTTGAACCAACTAGGTGTACACGTTTAGGTACGGTTACTCAAACCTAAATGAAGTTACATTTCATTTGTGTATAACAAGCTAAGTTCGATCTAACGTTTGAAAGATATTAGCTTGAATCTAATCAGGTTTTCATTTAACGGTGAATATTGAATGCTTTTTTACCAAGGTAAACAGATTTTCTTTAATGAAAGATATCTCAGGAATAATTTCTTTCTTCATTTATCACACATCTTCCTCTATTTGCTAGAATAAAATCCTAGGGATATTATCTTTTTTTATTTATAAATAAAACCACAGATTTTCTTTCTCCTTTTCAATAAAAACAAACTCATCAATATATTATCTCTTTTAATTTCAAGATATGAAAACTTCCTGCATAATAGGCAAGAAGGTATCTTTTCCTTAAATCTTTGAGATCTCCCATAAATTATGTGAATCTGTTTCAAATGAAGAAGAGGGTGCCTCTATCCATTTGTTGGGTGCCCGTATCTGAAATGATGGGTGCCTTTATCAGTTCCTCTGGTTTCCTTTAACACTTTTTCGAGTTATTTTTCCGAAAGAGCTTATTTCCTTGAAAAGACTTAAAACAAGATTATTAGTGATAAAATGAGTCCCAACTAATGTATTTATGGGTGAAAGTGCTTCGCACTTTCGTGCTCATCAGCTAGTGTCTGTAGCGGCTTAATACAGTGTGTGTTCAATCTGGACTAGGTCCCGGGGTTTTTCTGCATTTGCGATTTCCTCATTAACAAAATTCTGGTGTCTGTGTTATTTCTATTCCGCATTATATTTTGTTATATAATTGAAATATCATAGGTTGTGCGTTAGAATCAATCAATTGGAAATCCGACCTTTGGTTGTTGATTGAAATTGATTGATACTTGAGCATTGGTCTTTGGTACCGTTCAAGTGATTTCTCTTGTATTCAATTAGACTCGCAGATTACTATTTGCTTGAGTAAGAATTGAATCGAGAAAGAGAGATATAACTCTTTGATATACTTTATTAATATTGAGTCTAGTTGATTTTCTTGAAAGTATATCGGTGTTAGTCCATACAGATTGCTAATGGAAATATTGGTGTGGTTGTTGTACCCCCACTTTTTCATGTTTGACTATGTTGTTTTCTTTTACTGCTATGTACCTTCCTCTTATGCTCTGATTAAAATTTTAATTATTGAGTCATGATAATGAGGTATATATGAAAACATAGGTATTTTATTCTTTTTTATCAACCAGTCCACGAACGTCCATGTCTCTCTTGGGAGTGTAGGGTTTCCGCAACAAGGGTGTCTCTCTCTTGCTTGAAAACCTATATATATATGTACCTTATATTGTTTTGCATTCCCTAATAAAAAAAAGGGTATGGAAAGCTCCTCAAGACCTCAAGAAGTTGTGAATCTTGAGATGGAAGAAGAACTGTATAGGATGCGATTCTGTTCAAGAACTTGTCTTGAAAAGGATGATTGAAATGAAAGAGCACAACTCCTGGGTTGGACAATCTGTCAAGGATTTAAATTTTTTTCAGAATGACTCTAAGGTCGAGTTTGCATATCTTCAACTGCAAATAAATCAGCTTATTGATGGTCAGGCCAAAATCCTTGATAATCAAAACACCTTGATCAGGAATCAGAAGAAACTCATCATGGACTGTGTCAAATCTAGGCATCTTGCCTGCATTGTTGATCGGAAAGTCAATGTTCTTACACATGAACATGGGGTTTCAACGGCCAAAAGAATCAAGGATATCAGTGCTACCTTTTATGATGGACCCTTTCAAAGGTATGATGTTATCAAAGAAACTTGATTCTTATTTTGTTTAGGAAACTTCTTATGAGAATTTATTCTTGTATTTTAAGAAGGATAACCAGGGTTTGGAATAGCCATTATTGTGATTACACATAGCTATGTTCAACGTTTTCATCTTCAATGTTTTTAGATTTATTTGTTTAAATTGTAAAGTTTGTTTGGAAGATGATTTTGCAGTATAAATATTTATGATTTCATATATTGCAACTTGTTATGGGATATGTGCGTTTGCGTCCGTGAACTATGAATGTCCCGTACGTGGTCAAAAGTTAAGTCTTTCATAGTCGATATGCATGTATTGATAAAAGATTGAACGAACTTTTGACAAACAAAAGTTAAGACTTTTATGTCATTATGCAAATATTGATGGAAGAAAGGATGAACTTTTGTTTACAAAGATTAAGTCTATTGTATGTTATTGTGCAAAGGATGATGAAGAATATAATGAATCTTTGTTTATTCCGCAGTATTGATCTTCCATGATCCATAATTTTTATGTAAATACTATGCGGCTCTGTAAGTTCTCTTATATGAGCATTTCCGATTGAAATAATCATGGGTCATCTTGTGGTTAACTTAATTGAGATCTTTGAATACAAATTCATATTCTTATGTGATTTGTTAATGTCCAAAGAAATCCTTCTTTTCTCGTGAAAGTAAGGTCGCTGTTGTTGTTTTTTCAGGAATGACATTTTATGAGGGAAAGTTCTTAATTGAACTTGTGCTTAATTTCCAAATCTTTGTGGGGGGTGCGGCTGTGGAATATTATAGGGGTTATCTTGTATCTTTATAAACTCCTTGATGAATGCATTTAGTTTCGTCTATATGATTGCATCTAAAAAGTTGATATGTACTTTCTTTTGGTCATGAAGTGTCTCTATGGAAATTTCATTAGGATCCCACTAGTTTTCGTACTTTTGCCAATTTTATTGACAAAAAGGGGGAGAATTAATGTGTACTTCACACTACAAATACATATGGTTTTCGGATTATTATGTAAGGGGGAGTGGTTTTCATGTGAGATGAAGTATTGACTAAGGGGGAGTGATACATATCACCATAGTATTGTTGTCGAAGTTGTGACACAATTGAACTTTGATGTTGTGTAATAATACTATGACACCGTGTAACAATAATTGAGAGCTATTATTTTCTCATTGTTATGGCTACGGATCTTTAAAAAAGATGTTGCTGCATTGAATATCTTTGGAATCATTGGAGTACTTAGAAGTGACCAAGATTTCGAGTAGTGTTGAAGAACCAAGGGGATCATGCATGTGGAAGAGAAGCTGCAAAGTTTGTTTATTTTGTATTCCATATGTATTGATAGTTTTGTCACCAAAATTGACAAAGAGGGAGATTGTTAGAGCACTGCTCGGTCGACCTCGCAAGCATTGCTATCTCAAGCTTGTTTGTCAAGTTTAGTTGCCAAAACTATAAGTCTTGATTTATAGTCTACTTATAGCTAAGTCTCAGACTAGGATAGTAAGTGTAGTTGAGATCTAGACTCCACGTCGTTCATCATGCAAAGACGAAGAACTACTCAAGGAACTGGTGGATATTCATCGACAAAAACATATGTGGATACTTGAACTTATCTATCATTCAAAAGTCTATCTACTCTACCTCCTATCTTGAGACAAAGTTGTATTGGAACATAGACTTCGATTATACACGTTTGCTGTTTCGAGCCGAGTTTATCTCGCTTATCTATTTCTCAAAATATGTGCTGGTAAGCTTTCGCTTTGGCAAAGTTCGTCTTTACTCGTGACGAAAGTCATGTTGATTGTTTCAATCTCTTGAAAATCGCTTTGATGAAAAATAGTGTGTGAATAACCACTATATAACATCCTCTAAGAATGTTTCAATGATTGAAATGAGAGTTTAGAATATATAATCTTTAATGGATATAAATATTGTATGTGAACTCATACTTGTGTAAGTCCAAAATCCTTGAACTAAAATATGCGTACTTTACTGGTTCAGGATGTCCGTAAGCTAAGTCTGCGTACCCGTACGCCTACTTCCGGAAGTTCACATCCTGCGAGTTTCTGCTGGAGTTTGTGAACTAAAAACAAGCTCAATCCAGGTACTTAAGTATGCATACTGGTATGCGTACTTAAGTGGGTTATTTTCTAAAAACGGTTTATTCATGAACTAAGACATATATAAACTAAGGAATGCAATCTTTGCAAACCGTGGCTATAATGTTCATAATCAATTCGAGTGAATCAAAATCGTTTTTGCTTCGATTGTGTCTTATATACTTCTATGAGATCTAAGCAATTGAACAACTCTCTAACTAGTTCTTTTGAGTCATTTGAACTAGTTATGGTGAAGATGAATAAGGTTGATATGAAAGTGCTCATATAACTAACCATTGGTTAACTATTGTTGAACCAACTAGGTGTACACGTTTAGGTACGGTTACTCAAAACTAAATGAAGTTACATTTCATTTGTGTATAACAAGCTAAGTTTGATCTAACGGTTAAAAGATATTAGCTTGAGTCTAATCAGGTTTTCATCTAACGGTGAATATTGAATGTTTTAGATTTGAAACCCTGATTTGAAGATTATATAAAGGAGAATCTAGCAATTGGGAAACCTAATCCCCACACCTCTTGTGTGATACTAGTTGTATAATCTAGAGTCGATTCTCCTTTAACTTTATGTTTCTATCGAGACCATGTAGGTTAACGACTTGAAGACTTCATTGGGATTGTGAAGCCAGACCCAACTATTTTCTCTGTACTTGCGTGATCTGATCTTGTTGTTTCTATCGTATTTGAGTACAATCGTAAGATTAACTTGAGATTAATTTCTCCGTTGGAAATATAGAAAAGTAGTCACAAACATCTTCGTCTCATCGTTTGTGATTCCACAATAACTTGTTTCGTTAGTCGATTAAGATTATTGTGAAGTGATTGATATTTCTAGGATGTTCTTCGGAAATATAAGTCTGGTATATCAATTGGTTCCTGTTCACCTTGATTTATAAAAAGACGGAACAACACTCGTAGGTATTTTTGTGGGAGTCAGATTTATCTATTCCTGTAGACTTTTCAGTGTGATACAAATTTGTTTATTAAAGTCTTCGACTTTGGGTCGCAGAAACTCTTAGTTGTGGGTGAGATCAGCTAAGGGAATCAAGTGCGTAGTATCCTGCTGGGATCAGAGACGTAAGGAGCGCAACTGTACCTTGGATCAGTGTGAGATTGATTGGGGTTAAACTACAGTCCAGATCGAAGTTAGTTTGTAGGAGGCTAGTGTCTGTAGCGGCTTAATACAGTGCGTGTTCAATCTGGACTAGGTCCCGGGGTTTTTCTGCATTTGCGGTTTCCTGGTTAACAAAACTTCTGGTGTCTGTGTTATTTCTTTTCCGCATTATATTTTGTTATATAATTGAAATATCACCGGTTGTGCGTTGTATCGATCAATTGGTAAATCCAACCTTTGGTTGTTGATTGAAATTGTTTGATCCTTGAACATTGGTCTTTGGTACCGTTCAAGTTATTTCTCTTGTATTCAATCAGACTCGCAGATTTATATTTGTTTGAGTTAAGATTGAATCGAGAAACTGAGATATAACTCTTTGATATACTTTTTATTAAGATTGAGTCTGACTGTCTAGTTGATTCTCTTAAAAGTATATTGGAGTTAGTCCACACAGATTGCTAAGAGAAATATTGGATGAGGTTGTTAGACCCCCACTTTTTTTCAAGATTGCGTAGTAGTCAACGTATTGAAGTTTTCGGTTAGGATTCAACATTTCTCCCCTTTTCACCGAGCAATACATTTCCTTGATCAAAATATTCTTCTATTTGCATTAAAATTGCAATCAAGGTTAACATACTTATAATTGTATATATAAGAATAAGAGAATAATATAGACAAAATACTTACGACAAGCTTAAGAATGGTAAAATCATCTTTAGGGTCGGAAGTTGAGGTAAAAGTAGAAGCTTTGTTGCTCTTTTTCCAGTGCGCGCCAACAAGGTCTATTTGTATTACACAAACGTGAGAGAATCCTTGGTATATTCCAATTAATCTGTTGTTTCTTCGTAACCTTCATTCACATACTCTCAAAAGGTGATGTCTACCTTGCTATTATGCCTATTATCCAATGACTTGTCACCGGATTAGGTTCATAAGTCACCTCAAACTTCGAGTTGCCAGCCTTGTATTTATCTAATTTATGCTGGAATTTTAGTACATAATCCTCATTGGATGAATCTTGTATTTACCTTATGTCACATTACTCTTAACGGATTATACGTTATATATCCGATAGGGCGAAAAAAAAGGGATATAGTAATAGAAGAAAACTTGCATTCTATCAACCGTATCTACCCTATACGGATTAAAAATTACAACTTGGGATGTCATGTTGTCTAATGTTTTATGTATGTCTAACAACATTGAATTTTGATCCTTCTCATGACATCCACTGAACAAGTATCGGGTTTCTCTTGGTTTATCATTGGTCAATTCCTTGTCCGCTTTGACGTCGCTGTCTTTTAACAATAAAGGAAAATGATCGTAAATCCACACCTATACAAACATAAAAACAATAAAACAAGCGTTCATCATACCAAAAGATTGAAGAAAAAAAACAAAAATACGTCAAGAAATTCGTACCCTAGATTCCTTTTTTAACTGTCCATTCAAGTATGCTACTATGGAAGTCCACCACGACTACCTACTCACCTCTTCCAAAGGATGCAAGCTGGATATACATGACTTTGACCCGGTTTCCTTTGTTGTCATGATATACAACCGAACCAAGGACATACAATAAATATGCGACCGTCGTAGCACGAGCTTCAACATTAGAGAGAGGACAATATTTTTCCTTTCAATTTGGACCCAACATATGCGCTCCTAAAATCCACAAGATATAACTCTCTCTTTAAGTACTTTGATCCCATTACCAACATGGATCACGTCTTGTCCGTATCGCAGCCAAACAACTCCGTGACAAATTCGTTAATTTTAGTCTAAGAAAGGTTATTCTTGAAAAAAATTCGGTGGATTTTCCTTTTACTTGGAGCCCTAAAATTCGTTATGCATCGTCAAGAGTCAATGACATCTAGCCAAACGGGAATTAAAAGGTATCGACTTCACCATAAAACCTCTCATAGAAGCAAGTTATTGAGGCATTGTCATACACAATCACATAATTCAGTATGGCAGGAAAAAACCAGAGTTTCTAACAAGATCTTTACTTTTGGATATTCTCCATTTAGTGGCCAGTATTCCATTTTTACATACGAAGACTGACGTCTAAAAAGACATACAACATTCTTATAATCCTACAAAATAGTTTTTTCAAAAAACACAATTACAACAAATTAACAACAACTAATAATATAATAACCAAAGTTTTTAGATTGTTACGCGGTCTCATAAATGATACGAGTCCACGAACCGGGATATCCAAATAAAATTTCTCTGCCATCTTTTAAGGTATCCTCTAGCTTTCTCATTACAAAGACGTTCCACCTGCAAGTGATTGGGGGAAATGTGCCTTGCGCTAGGTTGATTTGGGACTTTTTCGTTGCCATTGTCCTCTTTTGTTGCGACTTTTTACACATCCTCCTAATCACCACCTCCACCATTACCATCATCATTGTCATCATCATCACCATCACCAGAACCACCAACACTATTACTTTCATCATCACATCCGCAATATTAGGTTCCGTGAATGAAATGAATTGGGGTTGACGGTTAATGGTTAATAGGAAATAAAAATTAATATTGGAGTTAAAAATTGGCAGCATGCATGTTCTCTCTTATGAGATTGCTTAACCAAAAAGGAAGACAGTTATCCACAACATTGAATACATACTCTGTCTTCCCTTTTTAGCCAGAAAATCGGTTACATTATTCCCTTCCCTGTGAATGTGTGAGCACTTCCACTCCTCAAAATCCTTAAGTAAAAGTGTAGAAGAATCTATTAAACAATTATTTGTCCAACTAATAGACTCGGTACTGCTTATGATAGCATTAAAAACATTAAGAGAATCTCTTTCCAATTCCAACTTTCAGACTCCTTTTTCTTTAGCCCACCGGATTGCCTCAAATACTGCTTTTGCTTTAACTTCTTTTCGTCTTTTGCTAGCCCTGGAAGGCATACTACCCCTCGGCATAACCTTGTATCGTTAAACATAATTGTTGAAGAATAATACTCCCTTCGTTTTTAAAAAAAGTGATAGTGTCTCTATTTTAATAACGAAGGTAGAGTGTGTTTATTTTTTGTTGACTCGGCCTCTGATTCGGCTCGAACAAGATGTCAGACCGTTTGTTTTTTATTTTGGCTCGCGATCTGACTCAGACATAACCCCTGGCCCTGACTCAGACCCATTTGAGTTAAGAAATAAAATGCCCTCGATTTATGAAATCAAACCACTGACTCACGTATCTTTGAATAAGGTGAATTAGATATGACTCGAAAAACAAATATATTGAGTTAAATTTAGATAAGTCAGGTGATATCAGTTAGATCCAGACTAGCCAGATTCAATCGACTCGGCGAGTCAGAATCCGAATAGCCCCTAATTATTTTTTTTGAGCATAAAAGATAATTCAATCCAAAACCAAGCCAGAAAAAAATAAAAGCACAGCACCAGATTCCAGTTTGTTGCCATTTATGAGAACAGGCTCCCTATTGTGATCTTCAGGCAACATACTTTCATTGGCATTAGCTGAACTTGAAAGTAAAGTAGATTCATATTACTATTTACATAAGCATTCGATAGTGAAACATTAACAGAAGTTGCAACTGAGCACTTCCTATGCTATTACTACTACCTAATTTGTCCACCAAAAGAAATTGGCATAGAAAGTTAGGCATCTCCTCTTCCATGTACTGGCAAAATAAATTGGAATAGCCCCTAATTAAACGAGGCAACTATAAACCAATTAAACGAGGCTATTTATTCTCGTAAGCAAAATCTATGGTGCGTCTTGAAAACTGGCAAAAACCTTGACTACATTTTCTCTCCAGCAGTCGTTTTTTCAGGACTCATTTGCACATCAAAAATCAAAAAAAGCAAAGATAAAACCTTACTCTTCAATGGCGGCAACTCTGCCATGACCTCCTCATACACATTCGCTTATGTCGATATCCACAAGAACCAGACGCTTCGTCTCTGATTCTTCTATTCTATCTCATCTCCAAACCCTTATTTTCATTTCACAGGTAGTATCTCTCTCACTAACACTCTCTGCACTGCAGCTCGTATATTTTATTGATTAAACTACTTTCTTGCAAACCTAATGGTTCCTTTTGGATATAATTTTTGTCCTCAGAGGTCGAATCATACTTTAGCTGGAAATGGTCAAAAATCCCACCTTCATCACGAAGCTGGTTTTGATCCTGCAGCCCTAGCAAGTATTTATACTCTTCCAAAGTCACAATCCTTCTTGCTTCTTGAATTAATAGGCATTTTAAGCTCCATGCTAAATTTTGTTGTCACTTTCCGTAGGCAGCGTGGACATGAGAGCATGGAAGGCAGTTAATTCCAGATGTTTCCGCATATATAATTATATGATTCCACGGTCTTCGTGGACAGTTCTGAAAATTCTCAAACATAATGGTAATCAATTGCGCAATTAAGGTTATATGTCTTATCTGGGATGATAGTTATAATATGTGCAAAGCTCAGAAAGATGAATTTTGCATCTAGGGTGTCAATTACTCAAATGTTGAGGGTTTTCCCTACTAAGGGGTTTGTGAAATGTAGGTTATGATGCCTATCTTGTTGGTGGATGCGTGAGGGATTTAATCTTAAAGAGAATACCTAAGGATTTTGATATCATTACAACTGCTGATCTTAAACAGGTTTGCCCTGAAGTTCTTTAGTTTCTTTGATCTTTTATGTTGTATGTAGCTGGTGAAATAAAAGCAGTTTACATTGGTAATTTGCAGATCAAAAAGCAATTTCATCGCTGTCAGGTTGTGGGGAGGGGTTTTCATTCAAGGTTCTGTTATAGAGGTCTGTTGGCAATGTTTTCCTGAGATATTTGCTGTATAAAATAGATAGGTTTATTAAATATCTATTGAGGCAGTCTTTACTGTAATAGGTATCCAGCTTTGGCACAGTTGCCAAACACGATGAAGGAAAGCAAACAGCTAATTTTTCCCAAATGCCAATTGGTTGTAACGAAAAGAACTTTTTCCTCTGGAAGAATTCTTTGTGCCGGGACTTCACTATTAACAGGTTTGCCGTTGAATTGTCTCTGTGATTTTGTTAAGTGTACCAGTATGTTTATAAGACTGCCTAGATATTTGGAATGTTTTTGTTGTCTATGCTTCCATATCTCGCACAGATGTTAGCTCATTATGATATCACAAGCTTTTTGCTGATGCCAACTAATTGAAAAGACTATTTTCATGATTTCTTGGAAACAGTTTATTCTACGATCCTTTTGTAGATACAATCTATGATTACGCTAATGGAATCGACGATCTTATCTCGTGCAAGGTGATCGTCTACAAGCTTTGCTACTTGAATAGAAGTTTCAATTTTGTTCGAGAATATTCTGTTGATCTCTCTTTTCATGGAAGAAATTCCTAAAGCTAGTATTTAATTGTTTATATTCCATAATCAGGTGCAAACAGTCATCCCAGCTAAAATTTCTTTTGAAGAGGATTGTGGTTGGTGTTTCCGTCTTTAGTTTTATCTATTTTATGTACTGTTTTGACATTTGGGTTCACGGTGTAAATACATGTAACTGAATATCAACTGCCTCTACCTCTCACCTGCAGCGAGAATATTACGTGGCTTGCGAATTGCAGCTCGTCTTGGCTTATCATTTTCCAAGGAAACAGAAATTGCAATACAAGATCATTTGCCGTCTATAAAGAATTTGAACAAGGTACTCCCCAGTAGACTTTTTCTCAAGATACATTTTGAGGATTATCACAGTGTCATTATCATTGTTCCTCTATCTGCGCTTCTTATATCCAAATGACATATTGTCGTCCTTCATTTTGTAGACAAGGCTGATGTTGGAAATGAACTATATGTTTTCTTATGGAGCCGCTGAATCCTCTCTCTGTTTACTCAGGAGACTCAAACTTCTGGACATCATTCTTCCATTCCATGTGAGTTGTTCTTCAATTAATCTAATATTAATTAGCAGTTTGGCACTCTAAATCATGAATTTTGGAAATTTATAAAAACCAAAGCATATTGTTGCAGGCGGCATACCTAGTTCAAGAGTCCCCTGATCAATCTGCTCAAAGCTCTCTTATGCTGATGGTAAGCTTACTCTATAGAGCAATCATTACACAAGTAGCTAACAGCTACAAATCCACTATATTAGGCAATTAGGTTGATAGTTGATACTACATGTAGGGGGGAAATGGTGATGGTATTGGTATGCACTTCTTAGAAAAAAGAAGAATAAATAAAGATAGATAAATGACCATAAAGAGAACAAATCTATATTTCTCCTTGGGTTGATCGGGTTTATGTTACTATATTGCTAGTGATGTATCGGTGTGTTTCGCTAAAAGTGGTTCGTTCAATGTGGAATTCTTGCCTCAATATGTTAAAGTATTTAGATAGCGTGTTACTTCTTTCCTCTTGACTTCACTTGGTGTTGTTTTTTCAGAAATTATTTTCTTGTATGGATAAGTTACTTGCCTGTGATCGACCCTCTGGATGCTTCTTGTGGTAGGTCATTCTACATCTGTTTGTTGTAATCAAAAAAACTTACTACCTAGTATTTATTCTTATTTGAAAGTCTAGCTTCTATTAGTACCATAGTATGTCAATTTTAGTTATTACTCTTACATTTATGTATACGGATATACATATTACGGGAGAGATTTGGTTAATTGACCATATGATGTTTTTCATTTCAGGGTTGTAGCAAAACAGTTTACCACCTAGTATTTGTTCTTTTGAAAATAAATATACAGATTCTGTTTAACTTCTATAATCTCTGTAATACTACGCATACTGTTTTTAGTTTTTACTCTTACATATACTTATTCGAATTCGTATCATCAGAGGTTTGGTTATCAACCATTTATTGTTTTTCATTTCAGGGTTGCCCTGCTGTTGTTTCACCTAGCACTTGTAAATAACCCTCAGAAGGCTCTTGTTATTTGGGCTTTCTCAGCTGTCTTGTATCATGGTAATTGGAGGAAAGCTGTCAAATTTGCAAGAGAAAGTGCCCAATCGCACGTTCAGTTTGTCCTTGAGATTTCAGATGTCTGTGGTACCATGACCGATGAAGAACTTGCAGAAGATGTCATTAGTTTAGCCTCCAAAGTTAGATCTTCTATTGGTGCTTTAACTGATGCAGATAAACTGGAGTCAGTGATTCAAAATTATCCTTTCGCATCTCCTTGTTCAGCCTCCCAAGTTAGATCTTCTATTGGTGCTTTAACCGACACAGATAAACTGGAGTCAGTGGTTCAAGATGATCCTTCCACGTCTCCTGATCTGGGAGGTGCTTCCAATCTGGTATTATCATTTTCTTTGAAGTAGAAAAATTCTGTTAGAATAGGAAGATGATTAGTAAACCTGCTGTTTAAGTAAGTATAAGGTAGATTTTGGAATGATTGTGAATTTTTTTCAATCACTTGAAAGGTGGGTAACAAATATCACATGCAGTCTAGTTGTAGAGGTGATCTTTGTCACCACTTTGTAGCGGGTTTAACAATAGTATATTATTTCAACATAGATTACTGGAAAAGATATTCAGTTATGCCTTATGTTCGCATAAAAATATTTATTATCTGTGTCATCTGATTGTAAACATGTGTAATCTGTCAGGTGTTTATTTCGAAGGCAGTTGGCCAGAATGTGGGCGAGCTTTTTCGTGTCCTCGAACAAAATCTTGAGAAATACGCCAATGAAAGGAAAAGTTTTAAAATTGACTATGGATTGCTTGCGATGGGTAATATTAAAGAGACAAGATTTTTGCTAGGTAAAGTCATCATGGATGCAATGAGCAGCGGGGTCTTCCCGAAACAACAGGAGGTGGTTGTACAAGAAAAACAAGGTGTGGCCACTGGAAATCATCATGTACCATTCTCTTCTTCTGAAAAGCAGCACAGGGATGTTAAGAGAAGAACGATTTCACCAAAGCTAAAAAATCTTGAACAACAGCATGATGAAAGTGAAAAGGAAATCAATGGCTCTAAACGAGTTTCGATACTTGGGAAAAGGAAGGTGGTGGCTGAGAAAAGAAATGGTGAGTTCTCGGAACTGGCTAACTTAGAAACACGGATTGAGCCAGAAAATAAGGGTAACCCTGCAGAATTGGCCAACCTAGGTGAAGTCGTCCAAGAACAGCAAGAGGTTGCAAATGAGAAAATCAATGGCTCTGAACGAGTTTTGGAGCTTCGGAAAAGAGCTTCGAAGCTTTGGAAAAGCAAGGTGGTGACTAAGAAAATAAAGGATACGGTCGAGGAACTGCCTAATCATTTAAAGCGTCAGAATGAGGGTGAATGCCAAGGATCAGAGTCTAGCCCAGAACAAAAGAAGGTGGTAGAGAGAAAGAGTAGTTGTGATCAATCAATTTCTAATCTGAAAGAACAGGAGGTGGCAGGAAAGGAGAAAAGCCGTAAACCTCTGTCAAATCTGTTCCTGTAAATCACATTGTTATTGTAAATTATTGCAGGCTCGGGGTTGCTTAATCAAGTTTAAGCTGACTTTGCTTAGGATATGTAGGTTTTTCTCCAAGTCCTAATAGATAAGGGCGGAGCCTAGTTGAGTTAGAGATATAGTGATCAAAATTTTGAAGTTAACTCTTTACAGCAATTCTTTTCATTTTTTTCACAATCATGTATTTTTTTCACCAACCATGTACGTGGTATGTGTCCTGCAGTGCTTGTTTTTATAAGGATTCGAACAAATGACCTCAGAACTAATGGCCCTCGACCAAAATATGAGAGTTAGGCCAGGCTAACTAAGCCAAACCCAGTTGGACCTGGTTATGCGGAAAGGCAAGGTAGGGTTTCGACACCTTCCTTAAAACATTCTTTTCACCTGTTCACTAACACGAGCAGAGGAGTTTTTCTATAAAAAAACACCAAGAGAAACTGAAACTAAAAAAACCCATGAATGATGGATTCTTCAACTCCCACCACTCGAATCCCAGAGGATACAGTTTTACGCAATTTATCCCGATGAATCCCTTCAGTTCTCTTCTTCTAAAACCCTAAACCCTGATGATGAAACTAATCAAGAATTTTCATCATCTTCTTCAATTCACTCTCTTCATCTTCAAATACTCGAAATAGTTTCTCCTTACACCACTGAATATATCTGGCAACACGAACCTTTCACTCTTACTCTCTCAAACCCTTCTGAAACTCCTCCTCACTTTCATAAAAAAACCAAGTACGGTGATAACCTTGAAGATGAATGGTTTATTGTATTTCTTCTCTTTGAAATTTCTAGAAAAATCCCTCAATTATCTATTCAAGTTTGGGATACTGATGGAGAATTTTTTCTAATTGAAGCTGCGTTTCTCTGCCTAATTGGTTAAACCCTGAAACAAGCAAGAATCGAGTTTTTATCAGAAGAGGTGAGCTTAATATTCTACCTAAACACAGTTTTCCTTCGAACCCCAAATTGATTGATGCTTTACACTATATACGATTACATGATAAACAAGTTAGGGCACCAGAACCGATTCAATTAGCCATAAGGAATAGAATTTTAGAGTATCCTAATAGAGCTAGGTTGAATATGCATCAAGTTAGGGTCAGGCTTCCTGTTTCTATAGCCAAGGTTTTGAAATATGAACCTTGTTTGATTTCGCTAGCGGTAGAGAGTTTTTATGATAGAGATATTGATTCAATGAAATATGCTGCTAAAATGGAGAAATTTGTAAGTGGTGGAACTAGTGAAGAGATTGTTAGGGTTTCTATTAGAATGTCGAGGGCAACGTATGCACAATTAGTTCAACAAACTTTTCAAGCACCCAAATGTTATCCAATGCCGTCTAGGAATGATACTTCTGTTTATGTTGAAGCTGAACTGGGTATGAAAATAGCATGTGGGTTTGAAATGATGTATCAACAAAGACGCCATGAAAATTTGGATGGTAAGGGAACTGGTACTTGGGAAGCTTTCAAAGAGAGCTTGGAGAGTAGTGGGTATTTTAAACAACTACTTCCTGGATCAAAAGAATATCGTCGACTCATGGAAAATGCTCAAGAATATTATAGAAACAGTTCTTCCTTTTCCCGTGCAAGTGAAATGATGAGTGCTCCAGTTAGACGTATTGACGAAATCTTTGCTTTGCCACACTCCTCCGAAGAATTCAAGGGTCTTGATCTTCCTCCTTCAGATAGCGATGCTTGGCTTTATGATGGTGAAGATGAGTTAAAGTTGGCCATGGTAGAGAGAGAGAGAGAAAGAGTTGGAACTCTACAAACTAAAGCAAAACAAGAGTCAAAAGGCAAAATAACATAAGGATGCGGATTGTTCTACTGAAAGTGCCGTAAATAACTCTGATCTTGGTGATATTGTAAATTCAATGCAATCGTTTGTCCAAAAGGTTTTTAGCTATGAGGGTGCAGAGGTCCCTACAAACAAGAACTCAGACATGGTGGATCTTGACGTAGAGCGCTTTATGAAAGACGTTGAATCTGTGATGGGTAGATTTGGCGGCCTTGATGATGCTGATCTTGAAGGAGGATCTTCTTCAGATATGGAGTTTGACGAATCAGATGATGGGAGTGATCTTTCAGAAGGTGACGATACAGGGAATACTTTTATGGGCACTTACTCTGATGCCCTAAATGAGGAGCTAAAGTCTACTACTCTGAAGAAAAGTTTTGTCCGTGCAAATGCACAACCATCTAAAACAAATAATGAGGGTTCATCATTGTCAAATGTGGAAATGGAAGTGGAAGATGAGGAGTTGACACCAATTGACGTTGATGTAAACTTAGTGAAGAGCCTCCTTGATTCTTTCTCTTCTCAACAAGGTCTTCCTGGACCTGCTTCCAACTTGCTTGGTCTCATGGGTTTACAACTCCCTCAACCTGAAGATGATGCTGCTACTCATGCTGCAAGCAACAAGGATGCTAAATGAACCCTCCGCTCCTTACGGTAAAAACACACGTTCTGTTTCGGTTCTATGCCAGAATTTATGTGAATGTAGAATCCCAGGACAAGACTAACTACTGTATGTAAATCAAAATTGTGGCAAGCTAGTCGTCGTTTTGGGCTTTCACTCTGTGCAATTATATCAAAGTAGTTATGTTTTGAACATGGTCTTTAGAGTGGTTAAGCATGTCCAGTGGTGTTCTCTCAACCTTTTTTTTACTGTTGTCAGTTCTACTTATATTGGTGTGTTGGACTAGGATTTATATTGATGTTTATAGATATTATTAGTTTTAGAAAAAAGAAAAGACAAATGAGTAGACTGAAGTAGTACGCACAAGGAGAGAAATATGTCATGAACAAATCTCGTTTAACAACTTTCTTTTCACGAAGAACTCAGTTTACTTGCAACCAAAACTTGATAACAAAATTACAATATTTTTCTTTGTTTTTTGATAAAGGCAGATATCAACATCCAATATCGGGAGCTAAGGATACATACTGAGGTTACCACATTTTGGTATAAAATTATATTAGTTGTATTCCTGTTGCTGCTGTTGCTGTTGTTGCTGGTAGACCCTCAAAACTCGATTTCTACTACTAATAACCCCGAGCCTCGAAAGGTCAGGGAATGTGTTCACACTTGCTCATATGCTGTAATAAAGAATTTGCTTTTCTTTGAGCTCTGTTTGTTCCACTCCTTGCAAGCTCATTTAAGTGCTCATATACACCATACTGAAGTGCCGCCAAAACAAAAGATGAATTACTCAATCCCAACTCTAGCAGAACGGATACTGCACATTCCTTGTTCTTGGGAGTTCCTTCTCTGATGAAGTCAACTAGAGTTTCAATGAAGGAGAGCTGCCCAATTGCACTTCTGCCTTCTGGGTGTGATACGAGGAGTAACAAGATGGAGAGAGCTTCGTCAACCATGCCCAAGTTCTTATCTACAAGTAACTGAAGTAACGGTTTAAGAGCACCTGCTTTGATTGCCCTAGCCTTGTTTACTTGGTTAAGAGAGAGGTTAAAGAGCGCTGTTGCAGCATCTTTTTTACCTCTGATGGTCCCATGCTGTAATAGATCTACCAAGGGTGGAATTCCATTCATGGAGCCGATTGCAACTTTATTCTCGTCGAGCATGGACAAACTGAATAAACAAGCTGCAGAATTCTCTCTAGCTCCAATTTTACCATTTTGCAACACTTCAATTATAGCTGGAATTGCTCCTTCTGTAGCTATAGTTCTCTTGTTTGAATCATCAAGTGACAAATTCAGTAGAGCTGTTACAGTATGCTCTTGGATCTTAGAGTCTGGATAAGATAAGAGTTGAACCAGAGGTGGGATTCCTCCAGCATTTGCAATCATAACCCTGTTCTCGGGGTTCTCTTTCGAGAGCATGCGTATCTTTTTTGCAGCGCGTCTCTGCTCATCCAGCTGCGTGGAAGAAAGATTTTGAATCAAGGCAACGATTTCCTCCTGCTGTTCAGACGTAGTTTCTTCGACATCTGCACTAGCCTCCTTTTTTGGCAGTTGGAAATTGTTTTTCTCACACCATTGAAGAATTAGGTTGCGAAGAGCAAAATTTGGAGCTACAGATAAGTGAGGCAGATTCTGCCTTGTCGCCGGGCAGGTTCTATGGTTAGACTCAAACCACTTATTTATGCTTTCCCTCTCGTAAGTCTTGAAGACAACACAAAGGCAGGAAAAAAAAACAAGGTGTCAGAATCAAGAATACAGTAGTGTTGATGCAAGGACCATAATTGTCTTGTTTTTGCGTACCTGTCCTGATGCAACAATGACGGGATCTGTCATGATTTCTAATGTGATAGGGCATAGGAACTCGTTAGGAATTGCCAAAGACTGGCACTTCTCAAGAGTTTTCGGCATAGGAACATCAGCAAGGACGTCATCTGTTTCTTCAAGTCCAGCAACCTGTTTAAATTTACCAAGAAGATCTATAATCTGCTGAGTACTCTCAGCCTGTTGCCCATTCCTCTCCTTAACTAGTTTCCTGACAGCTACAGTTTCCGCCCTCAAGTCAGGCAATGTATGTAGCTCCAACTTCTTTGCTAGTCTTTCAAGTATAGCACTGTCTGCATTTCGATCGTCCTTTTTTGAAAACACAACCATCATATCCATTGCAAGTTCTATATCTTGGGTATCCGTCCGTCTCTTTGCTCTTTTAAGCTGCGTTCGCATTAACTCCACCTACATAACATGGTTACAACAAGCTTTGAGGGGATTTCTTTACATTTTTCTCAAGAACATAAAGAAGACTAACTCAAACATACAATAAATCCTAATAAGTAATCTCTTGAATCTCAAAACACAATCATTTACGAGAATCCAACAAATTCGTTTTTTAAGAGCGATACAATTTGTACAGAGGATATGTTGATTGATTTTCGACACCACTTCGCACCCCCTAACAGCCATTGGGGTTACATTTCAGGATTACAGTATCAAAAAGGATATCATTTATCAAAAAAGAGAAGAATTTGAAACAATTTACCTGCTCCTTAACTTCATCCGAGACATTGAGCTCATCAAAAGGAATTTCATCCAAAGCCACGCTGATTTTATCATAACACCCATGAAATCTCACCATTATTCCTTCACTATCAAATGCCTAGAACACACAAAAACATATATAAAAAAAATAATATATATATATATATATATATATATATATATATATATATGAGAAAACTAAAAAAAGAAAAAAAATGAAGAATATATGTGAATTTCTAACCAAGTAAATCTTGCTGCCTTCATTACAAGTCTTGAGCAATTTTTTAGCACAAACAAGTGATTTTTTCAAATTACTCAAACAATTCAATGCATCTTCAGGAATTGGATTTTCAATCTCTTTAATCTCTTCTAAAAGTGGTATTAATAGTTTCATTCTTCTAACTAAATTATACGAATCTTTCCTCTGTGATCTTCGATAATCACCGTATAATCCAACGGCTTCAATCAAATCAATCATTTCCTGAACAACAGTAATTTCTTCATTTGATAATCCTCCTCCTCCTCCTCCCCCTCCTCCATTTGATGATCCATTTGTTAAATTTCTTTCCTTGCTTTCTCCTCCTCCTCCCGGTGGAGGAGGTGGTGGAATCAAAATTTGCCCTTCCATTACAAAACTAGAAATTCTGAAAAAGAAAGAACAGATTTTTTTTCAGAAAGTTGAGACAGATTGAGAAATGGTAAGAATAATGAAAACCCTAACCCCCAATTTCCATGAAATTCTGAGAGTTAGTTGGGTCTTTCTATTCTTGCCTGGTGATCATTTGGCGGGTTTTTAGGAGTTTGTGATTGAAATTCGCGGGTTCACTGGATTACCTTTTTTTTCTTTTCCAAATTCAGTTATTGGCTCTCCCTCTTTAGAGAAGAGCGCGACAATTACGTGATGATCGTCTGTTACGCGTCTTTTTCTAATTCTTGTCTCGATTTACCGATTATAGGTGGGTCACACCACTAGGATGAGTTGTTGGGCCCGCCAAAAGTATATGGGGGATAATATATGGATTTATTTTCTTGTTTTTCAACGGCTAAAATAAAACCAGTAAGCGAGAGTGACTTTTCACATTTCTTATTTTGCAATCATGATGTATGCAACGTCTCATCTAAGCTGGTACCAGTATTCCGTATATCAGAGGTTTTGGTTAGCTAGTAAGTAGTCTGTTCGCATCCTTGTAATGCAGTACCTTGGGCAAATCTGGGGCAACCTTATACGTGGCTTTCAAGTAACATCTCTAAGAAGGTTGATGGTATTTTAACACGGTTTCTTTCAATTTTTCGTGGAGCTTGTACTGCCAGTGAATTAAACTCTAAAGAGTAAAGAAAGTGGGGAAGTTGTGAGTAACTCTAATCTCTAGCTTTACTTAATTTGGTGGTGTTTAAGGTAGGATTTGTAGTTTGAGTTTGTTGGTGGAACATGCGTAGGAATGCCAGAAGGATTATGTTAGATGTTTCCAAAGTGAAATGCATGGGTATGTGAGTTTCTAGCCATACAATTCTAATGCTTTAGGGGTTCCCTATGCTCATTTTTTTAACATATTGGAGATTTGATATGTCATATTCATATACGTGCTTTACATGATACCATGGACCCTATTGTGTGTTCATAAGTCAACAATCAAAAGCAATTTCTTCGATTCTGACCGCAGAAAGTGAGAGATCCGCAGGCACTCTATGACAGCCAGTTGTTATTGAGTTATGATACACACACCGAAATAATCTTCGGCGATCTGCACCGCGAAGCGATCCAAGGGCTATTAGGACAGCCCTGCTGGAGAATTGCAGGTGGTGGGTCAAGGATGAAGTCCACCACTGTTTTTTCTCTCACACCGTATGCTCGGTGCACGTCACGGGACACAAGCTTCGGTGCGTGTATCATTTTTGGTTGTTATTAGTCACCAAGAAGGTCAATTTACAACGTCATTGAAATTTACACCATCTGTTTTCATCTAACTTGCAATTTGGATCTGAGACGACTCCTGACTTGTCGCGAGCTAGATGTCAGACCGTTTGTTTCCTATTTTATGTCAGATCTGATTCGATCTCTGACTCAAACTCAACTCCTAACTCGATCTTGTTCGGAACAGTTATAGAAATACCCCTAATTTATGGGACCAAACCACTGACACACATATTTTTGAGTCAGATGAGTCAGATCTGACTCCAAAAACAAATATATTAAGTCCCCAGACTACTCAGATGAGTCAGGTGCAAACAAACAAGGTGTTATTACACTGCAATTTACTCGTTGAGGTTTATTCGATGAAATCGTTGAATTTGAAATTATTCTTTTTTTTCAATCATGCAAAACAACAACAACACGGTCTTAGTTCCTAAATTTCAACGAAAATAAAATTAAAACTCATGGGTAATTCCTTTTCGTTTTTCTTTTTCCAGTTAAAAAGACCTCCTGTAAAGACTAGTCGGAACTGCAATTCAGATGCCTTAATTGACTTCATATTATCCTTCGCAAGTCTGTCAGCAACATTGTTCGCCTTTTTATATCTTTGTGAAATGTCACTTGGTTGACAGAGATTTTGATGGTAGCAATTTCTCTGATGAAACTGCACCTCTCCTTTCCATAAGTGAATGTCATACTTTAAATCATTCTCCACTTCCAAATAATGTATGCTTAGCTAGCTCCATAAACATATAAAGAACATATTTGATAGCCCAAATTTCAGCCACATTGTTGTTATTTTTGAAAATATGTTCGACCCATCAATATATTTAATTTATGAAGCCCAATGATAGGAACCTTCCAAGCAATGTGAATCTCCTTCTTATCCCTTTTCTTTTGCTTCACGTCAGAATTAACATGCTGATACTCTCTCGCCATTTATCCTTAGCTAGAACCAATAGGGTAATAAACTTAGCTTTCTCCTGTTGTTATATATCCACAATTAACATGCTGATGAGTCTTATGAGATTTTCTCGATTTGGTATCTGGATTCTTCTTGTAATTGACTTTAAGATCATGAATAAGCTTATTAGTTCTTGTTTCAGGAGATCCAGCTGACATTCCTCATTCTCAATCTTCTTAGTGAGTTGTTCTTTTTCCAGATGGAAGTTCGATGTTTCTTTAATGAAGGTATTCTTCATTGAGTAAACTTCTTCTAACAAGAGATTAATTCGTTCTTCCGGAGAAAAAAAATATTTTGTAGGAAATGTCGACGTTGTTAGGATCGTTAACATGATCATCAGCAATGTAAGTAAGATTCCCCAACCTTATGGGCATGGTCATCCTCCAAAGAATAGTCTAGAATGGCCATAAAGGCTTTGAATTTCTTACAATAATCATTTTCGGGCATACAAACAAGAGATGTCTGAACCCAAGACACTTGGAGCATTGAAGAGTATTCATATTGGTCCGAACCTTACTATCCTTTTGATCACTAGAATGAGAAGATATTTTAAGATATTTTGTTTTCATCTTCCTAAGAGTTTTTTGAACTGTTCTGAAAACAGTGACATAGTTGAATTCAAAATATTCTCGTCCTATTTACCAAGTGTTTTAGGACAAAGGGAAATATAACATCATTGTTGATGGTGGATTTTTGACGAACGATAAAATTGTAAAATCAGAATTTCACATGTTTCTGATCCGGCAATCAGACGAGTATGTGAAGTTCATATTTCAGAATTTAAGCATGAAAGCTCATGCCACGATAACCTCTGTGTATACTACCTCTCAGAGCATGCATAAATATACAATCATTAAAGCCCCTCAGCTGAGCATTCACATGTTTCATCAATACTGAGCAATTTCAGTATTCATTCTTGTATAGTATCGAGAATGATTGGACGGCTCCTAGATGGATTGACCTAGGGGCATAAATAATACTCGAAATACTCGGCCTGCCTGTACCCGCCTGAACCTGTCTGTACCCGAAGTAGCTCAAAGCTTGTTATGGCCCGTCACGGGCTGCCTGGCCTGGCCTGGATTAATTTATTGGGCGGGCTCGGACTTTACAATTAATTATGATGCCCGGCCTGAAAGCTTTTTATATGCCATCAATCATTTAGTATCCTCTTAAAAAGACTTAAAAATTACCATTTTATAATTGTCAATTGTGTATCTAGAAAAATAAAATATATAGTCGTTTTTAATTATAATTAACCTTTTCAAAACATTAATACTAATATATTTTCTTATTTAGAAAGTTTATTGTACTTTAATTAATTATTTATTATAAGATAAAATAAAAAGTTTGTCATTGTAATTTAAATATAAAATAATACTATCACTTATGATATGCGATGCAATGTTAAAAAGAAAAGGATATTGTATTAAAAATAAATAAATTCAATACCATCCATTCGAAAATTTAAACTTAAAAATAAAATAAAAAATAGTGGTCTGTCCGGCCCGATCTGGCCTGCCCGTATAAAAGACGGGCTTTGGACGAATTTTGGGTAGCAAATTATCTAATTTTACCCGGCCTGAATTTTTTTTTACGGGCTCGCAAATCTCAAGCCTGACCTGCCCGGCCTGTCTTTGTTTTTGGGTTGGGCGGCCTGGCCTGCCCGGATTTACACCCTAGATTAAGCAATAGTGTAGAGAAATAACGTCTTCAGGATGTCGCAATGTTCCCTGACTATACAAAATAAATATTCAGAATGAGTACGACACTTGCACTAGTGACCTTCGAATAAATATAATGCTCCTAGACAAATTGCATGCTAGTATAGAGTCATCGATTAATTAATTCTAGTCGCAAAATTCATCAATTGAATTCCTAGAAAATATTCTACTTTCATCATAATATTTCATTACTTCAATTCATGGCTTTTCCCAGTAGAATCCCATGGGTTAGTAATAAATATTCAACGTACAAGCATTTTGGCCACCACCGAGTTAGCCTTGAGAAAATGGTGCTAGTGTACTTAGCAATAATGCACGAATGAGCACCCAAATGCATAAACGAGCACTCAAAAATATGGACGAACGAGTAAGTATGAAGACTTATGCAAATGGGAAATGTAAACAAAATAAAAAATTAAGAGGCGCACGGGACCGGGCCCCACCGATCAGTCGTCCATGCCGTCGTGGCCGTTCCCACGCCTCTCCGTTTTCTTTTTTACCTATTTTATTATTTTCCTCATCTCTTGCAAACTCCCTTGTTTGAGAAAACTTCATCGTTTGAATTCAAGATACTGTCATCTTCTTTACCAAGTGTTTCAAGACAAAAGGAAATATAAACATCATTGTTGATGGTGGATTTTTGACGAACGCTAAAATCGTAAAATCAGAATTTTGCATATTTCTGATCCAGCAATCAGACGAGTATGTGAAGTTCATATTTTCGGAATTTAAGCATGAAAGCTCATGCCACAATAATCTCTGTGTATACCACCTCTCAGAGCACGCATAAATATACAATCATTAATCCCCTCAGTTGAGCGTTCACATATTTCATCGATACTGAGCAATTTCAGTATTTATTCTTGTATAGAATTGAGAATGATTGGACGGATCCTAGATGGATTAACCACTAGTGTAGAGCAATAACGTCTTCAGGATGTCGTAATGTTCCCTGACTATACAAAATAAATATTCAGAATGAGTACGACGCTCCCACTAGTTACCCTCGAATAAATATAATGCTCCTAGACAGATTGCCTGCTAGTATAGAGTCATCGATTAATTAATTATAGTCGCAAAATTCATCAATTGAATTCCTAGAAAATATTCTACTTTCATCGTGATATTTCATTACTTCAATTCATGGCTTTTCCCAACAGAATTCCTGGGTTAGTAATAAATATTCAACGTACGGGCATTTGGGCCACCACCGAGTAAGCCCCTCAGTTGAGCACCCAAACGCATAAACGAGCACTCAAAAATATGTACGAACGAGGAAGTATGAAGACTTATGCAAATGGGAAAGGTAAACAAAATAAAAGTTAAGAGGCGCACGGGACCGGGCCCCACCGGTCGGACGGTCATACCGACGTGGCCGGTCCCACGCCTCTCCGTTTTCTTTTTTACCTATTTTATTATTTTCCTCGTCTCTTGCAAACTCCCTAGTTTGAGAAAACTTCCTCGTTTGAGCAAAACTCCTAGTTTCTCCATATTTCTTCACACAAGATGTAAAATAATAAAAAAAAATAGGGAAAAGCAATAGGGGCCGTGGCCGGTCCCACACCTCTCTAATTCCTTATTTTATTATTATTTATTCTGTCATCTCATGAAACTCCCTCGTTTGAGCAAATTCTTGGTTTCCATATTTCTCTAATATTGCTCAAATCTCCAAAAGGCCAAATGGTCCCACGACCGTCTGGGATTCTAACGAAAAATATTAAAATATTGGTTGCACGAGCAAAGTCCTACTTGCTCATTCAAGCAAATTGAAAGTTTCGGTCAAGATCAAACTCTTCTGAAAATCCAAAATATTGCCCGAACGCATAACAGAAAATATCAAAATTCTTAGGATTGATCCACGAGCAACATGGTGACACGGGCATGCCCCTTGGTCGGCCAAGGTCGGCCCTTTGGCTTGCAATTAATCTTCTACAGTTCATATTGGGTTCAAACTCTTTCCAAACAACTTAGGAATTTGATTCATCGACCATCAGTTAGTCCCACGACCACCAAGGGCCAGTTCCATACCCCTTGGTCGGTCCCTCTTCTCTCCATAATTAGGTTTTACCACATAATTTTTATACTGTTAGAGCATTGCTCGGTCGAACTCGCATGCGTTGCTATCTCAAGCATGTTTGTCAATATTAGTGATCAAAATTATATGCCTTGATTTATAGTTTACTTATGACTAAGTCTCGGTCTAGGATGGTTAAGTGTAGTTGAGCTCCAGACTCCATGGCGATCATCTTACGAAGACGAAGAAATACTCGAGGAACCAGTGGAACTTCATCCGACTAAAAAGGTATGTGGAGACTTGAACTTATCTATCACTCAAAGTCTACTCTATCTCCTACTCTTGAGACAATAGTCGTATAAGTATGATAGTTTTCATACATACACATTTGCTATTTCGAGCCGAGTTTACTCGCCTATCTTTTTCTCGAAATATGTGTTGGTAAGCTTTTGCGTTAACCAAATTCATCTTTACCCGTGACGAAAGTCATGATGACGTTTCAATCTTGAAAATAGCTTTGATGACGATAGTCATGAATAACGATTGCTATAACATTATAGAAGAATGTTCCAATGATTGAAATGTAGAGTTGAGATTTCCAACTATGGATATAAGCATATATAGTGTGTTCGCACATTAGTGTATAAATCCATGTGCCGGAAACCAGGTGTATGCATATGTGTGCATACGGTATTGGTGAAGGAGACAGGTTGGGTACGCGTACCAGCGGAAGTTTTCAACCGAAAATTTCTGCTGAGTTTGTAGTTTGCAAACTAGTAAACCAGTCACCTTAGGTACGCATACCCTTACGCCTACCCACGAAAGTTTTCGAACCGATAATTTCTATTGAGTTTGTAAACTCAAATCCGGTAGCTAAGGTACGCATACCCGTACGCGTACCCAAGATGGTTATTTATCAAATCGGTAGTTCATGAACTTAAAACAATAAATTATAAGGAATGTAATCTTTGAAAACCCTGGGTATATTGTTCATGAATTGATTCAAATGGATCAAACCGATTTTGTTTCAATTGTGTCTATGAATAAAGACCCAAGCAGTTGAATAACTCTTCAACTAGTTCTTATGAGTCATTTGAACTAGTTACGTGAAGGAGATGAATACGGTTAATATGAAAGTGTTCATATGGCTAACCATTGGTTAAATATTTGTGAACCAACTAAGTGTACACGTTTAGGTACGGTTACTCAAACCTAAATGAAATACATTTCACTTGTGTGTGACAAACTAAGTTTTCGATCTAACGGTTGAAAGATATTAGCTTGAATAAATCAGGTTTTTCATCTAACGGTGAAAATTGAATGCTTTGTTACCAAGGTAACTTGGATTGCAAACCATGATTTGAAAATTATATAAATGAGACATCTAGCAACTAGAAAAACTAATCCCCACACCTCCTGTGTGATACTAGTTGGTTTTGCTAGAGTCGATTCTCCTTGAACCTTAGGTTTCTTCTCGAGACCCTGTAGGTTAACGACTGAAAGACTTCATTGGGATTGTGAAGACAGACGAAACTACTTCTCTTGTAGTTGAGCGATTTGATCTTTCCATTTTCTATCGTACGAGTTCAATTGAATAATTGACTTGAGATTATATCTCCGGTAGGGCAAGATAAAAAGAAATCACAAACATCTTCGTCTCATCGTTTGTGATTCCACAATATCTAGTTTCGCTACCAAACGATTTAGATTATTGTGAGGTGATTGATAATACTAGGTTGTTCTTCGGGAATATAAGTCTGGGTTATCAACCAGTTCCTGTTCAACTTGATTTATCAAAAGACGGAACAAAACTCATAGGTTTATCTGTGGAAGATATATTTATCTATTATCGTAGACTTTTCTGTGTGATACATATTTGTTTATTAAAGTCTTCGACTTTGGGTCGTAGAAACTCTTAGTTGTGGGTGAGATCAGCTAAGGGAATCAAGTGCGTAGTATCCTGCTGGGATCAGAGACGTAAGGAGCGCAACTGTACCTTGAATCAGTGTGAGATTGATTAGGTTTCAACTACAGTCCAGACCGAAGTTGGTTTGTACTAGGCTAGTGTCTGTAGCGGCTTAATACAGTGTGGTGTTCAATCTGAACTAGGTCCCGGGGTTTTTCTGCATTTTCGGTTTCCTCGTTAACAAAACTTATGGTGTCTGTGTTATTTCTATTCTGCATTATATTTTGTTATAGAATCGAAATATCACAGATTGTGCGTTGTATTGATCAATTATGAAATCCAACCTTTGGTTGTTGATTGGAAATTGATTGGTCCTTGGATATTGGTCTTTGGTACCATCCAATTTTATATCTCTTGTATTTGATAAAGACTCACAGATTTCTATTTGTTTGAGTATAGATCAAATCGAGAGATAAAGATATTAACTCCTTGATATACTTTTTATTAAGATTGATTCTGACTCTCTAGTTGATTCTCTTAAAAGTATATTAGAGTTAGTCCACACAGATTGCTAATCGAAATATTGGGTGAGGTTATTGTACCCCCGCATTTTCATATACGTGCACTATTTTAATAATGATTAAACGAGCATTTAATCATCCTTCCACCAACTAGTATACAAAGGACTTTGGTGCATGCACATTCGAGCACTCGAGCGCTACATGGTTGTCCCACCATCCCATGTAGTCGGTCCCCCTCTCTCTCATTGGCTGATTTCCAATAAATCATCCATTGACCAACAATCAATCAAAAATTAGGGTTTCGAACCAAATGCTCTGCAAAGCATAATTCTGAACAGGTTCAAACACCAATAATTTTATGATCCAGCGATCAACATTAATTATACAATATTTGGTCCAACTACTAGTATTTTTAATTAATATTTTATTTGGTCCTGCTACTAATAATTCATTAATTCGAGCAATATTTGCTCAAACTAGGAATATTGATTCAACTATCAATATTTAATTGCTCGACCGAGCAATATTTCTCACGTTGATTCAGCTATCAATATCCGAGTAGCAATATTCCTCATGTTGAGAATTCCACACAGATCTAGCTATCATATTTCATTGGTTTATCAACCAAAAATTTGGTTCATCATTTGACCATTGTAATATCTCTTTGTCATTCAACAACTCATGACACAAGTGCTCAACAACATTTCCTATCAACAGGTCCATGATCGAGTAATCTCGTTAGACCAACGATCGTTGATCCAAATTTTCAGAGAATCGATGCCTATTGGCGCATAAATTTCATAATTCATTAGACTCAACGTCTATGCATATGTCCCACCAAACATGCTTAATCCATGAATCATAGAGCAATCGCCAATCATGCTCGACTAAATATTAAGACTCATGGTCTAGTCAAGTCAACTGACTGATGAAATACACGTCTGCCTTGCAGACTCCACATTCATGAGACATCAATCATGTCATATGAGAAATGTGAATAAGTCGTGCAAGAAGTTGGAGGAGTTAGCAAAGTAGTGGATAAAAAATCAACCAAGTCTCCCGCACGATGAGGAACTTGTTCAAACACGATTTCCATTTTCCCCACTCTTTCACTGCAGCAACCGTCACACTTACTGGGGATCAATGTGTCAACTATTATTACAATATAAATAAGTTTCTGACTCCATGATTGAAAAACAAGAATTCTCATTCGAACAACAACTCTCAACAGAGCAAAATTTAGTTAATCAGAACTTATGTTATTCGAACTCAACAGTTCACAAAACTTGCAAAGTATACAACACATCCACAATCCTTGATCATCATTTATCTCACACACTTCTCAGCTTCCCTATGATAGATCGACCGTCATTCCTCTTTATGACCGATTGAATCTGGAACGACCATTGTCTTGGTTTAGGTCAGAGTCTTACAGATTGATCTCTCGAACTCAAAGCACTCCCATGTAGTGCATCTGTTTGCAAAAGGTTCAAACAATTTGCTCGTTCGAGGAATCGTTCGTCTCTATACTTTTCCTTAAAAACCAGTGAATTTTTTTTACCCATCAATAATCATAAGGGGTAATAGCAGAGTTATCTTATTTGTGAGTGTTTTGTCTATTATGCAGTTCGGGATAAAATATCTTTAACTTTCTAACTAGGATGCTTATGAAAAGTGTTGAAAGATCGTTTCCTTCAGTGATGGCATGTTTCTTAGACTCATATCGAGTTGGAAAAGATCTCAGAATTGCCATCACAATATTCTTTTCAGAGATAGTCATACCTAACGCATGAGAGGCATTCATTATTTCGGGTAAATTTTGATTAAATTCTTTAAATGATTTTTCGTCATCCATACGAAGGTTTTCTCAGTCACAAGTAAGGTTTTGAAGCCTTGTTTCCTTTTCTGAGATATTCCTTTCAAATACGGTCTTTAAGACATCCTAAGCTTCGTTCGACATAGGGAATGTGGGCACATGATGTTGAAGATCTTGTATTTTAACGTGAATAATCGCATTAAATCCATCAGAATTATGTTTTGCATCACTGATTTCATTAGCATTATATTTAACTATATCCTTAGGATTAGTTATACTGTCTAAAGTGATTATAGGAATAATATAACCTTTGACTGCTCGAACCCAAGTCTGGAAATCATGAGCTTGAAAGAAGGAACACACAGCCATGTTCCACCATAAGTAATATGTGTCATTCAAGGCTGATGGAATATTAACAAAGATTTAACTCTTCTCCATAGATTTAGATTGACACAAGCACATACTGATTAGGTCTAACGGTATTTTCTTGCTCTGATATCAATTGAAAAGGAAAGGGTACCAAGTACACCACCAATATTTTCGTTCAACAACCTGTATACAAAAACCTAATACAATCATAAGTTGGTCAAAAAAAATACCCTTGAATCAAATTGTATGTAGAGTTTTTCTCTTTCTCTTCCACAATCAACATGTATAGACTAAAGGTCTGTGTACCTGATTGTGTAGAAAAGTTCTTCAACGGTCTCAAAAATCAATATCCAAGATCATTCTAGTGTATATTAGAACTGTACAACATCTGAATTATAACAAGTATAAAAATGCCAACCTATCTTTCAAGATATGAAACCAACAAGAAAAAGTCTTGATTTGATCTCAATCAATAGGACTTAAACTATCTAGACTCATCATAGTACTACTTGCGTTATTCTTATTGTTAGAGCATTGGTCGGTCGAACTCGCATGCATTCCTATCTCAAGCATGTTTGTCAATATTAGTGTCAAAACTATATGTCTTGAATTCTAGTTTACTTATGACTAAGTCTCAGTCTAGGATAGTCAAGTGTAGTTGAAGCTCCAGGCTCCATGGCGATCATCTTACGAAGACGAAGAACTACTCGAGGAACCGGTGGAACTTCATCCGACTAAAAGGTATGTGGAGACTTGAACTTATCTATCACTCAAAAGTCTATTTTATCTCCTACTCTTGAGACAAAGTCGTTTAAGTATGATAGTTTTCATACATACACATTTGCTATTTCGAGCCGAGTTTACTTGCCTATCTTTTTATCGAAATATGTGTTGGTAAACTTTCGCTTTAACCATTTTCATTGTTACCTGTGACGAAAGTAATGATGACGTTTCAATCCTGAAAATAGCTTTGATGACGATAGTCGTGAATAATGATTGTTATAACATTATAGAAGAATGTTTCAATGATTGAAATGTAAAGTTGAGATTACCATCTACGAATATAAGCATATATAGTGTGTTCGCACATTAGTGTATAAATCCATGTACCGGAAGCCAATTGCGTGTGTATGTGTGCATGCGGTATTGGTGAAGGAGACAGGTTGACTACGCGTACCCGTACGCATACCCACGGAAGTTTTCATACGGAAAATTTCTGCTGGAGTTTGTAAGTTTGCAAACTAGTAAACCAGTCACCTTAGTTACGCGTACCCACGGAAGTTTTCGAACCGAAAATTTCTGCTGAGTTTGTAAACTCAAATCCGATAGCTAGGGTACGCATATTTGTACGCGTACTCAAGCTAGTGAATCTCAAATCGGTAGTTCATGAACTTAAAACAATAAATTATAAGGAATGCAATTTTTGCAAATCGTGGCTATATTTTTCATGAATTGATTCAAGTGGATCAAACCGATTTTGTTTCAATTATGTCTATGAATAAAGACCTAAGAAATTGAACAACTCCTTAACTAGTTCTTATGAGTCATTTGAACTAGTTATGAGAAAGATGAATACGGTTAATATGAAAGTGCTCATATGGCTAACCATTGGTTAACTATTTGTGAACCAACTAAGTGTACATGTTTAGGTACGGTTACTCAAACCTAAATGAATGCATTTCATTTGTGTGTGTGACAAGTTAAGTTTCGATCTAACGATTGAAAGATATTAGCTTGGTTGAATCAATGTTTTCATCTAACGGTGAATATTGAATGCTTTGTTACACGGGTAACTTAGATTGCAAACCCTAATTCGAAAACTATATAAAGGAGACATCTAGCATCTAGAAAAACTGATCCCCATACCTCATGTGTGATACTAGTTGGTCTGCTATAGTCGATTCTCCTTTAACCTTTGGTTTCTTCTCGAGACCTTGTAGGTTAACGACTGAAAGACTTCATTGGGATTGTGAAGCCAGACGAAACTATTTTTCTTGTAGTTGAGCGATCTGATCTTTCCATTTTCTATCGTACGAGTTCAATTGAATAATTGGCTTGAGATTATATCTCCGATACGGCAAGATAAAAAGAAATCACAAACATCTTCGTCTCATTGTTTGTGATTCCACAATATCTAGTTTCGCTACTATACGATTTAGATTATTGTGAGGTGATTGATAATACTAGGCTGTTCTTCGGGAATATAAGACCGGTTTATCAATTAGTTCCTGTTCACCTTGATTTATCAAAAGACGGAACAAAAACTCTTGGGTATTTCTGTGGGAGACAGATTTATTCAATTCTATAGACTTTTCCGCGTGAGACAGATTTGTCTATCAAGTCTTTGACTTTGGGTCGTAGCAACTCTTAGTTATGGGTGAGACCAGCTAAGGGAATCAAGCGCGTAGTATCCTGCTGGGATCAGAGATATAAGGAGCGCAATTGTACCTTGAATCAGTGTGAGATTGATTAGGGTTCAACTACATTCCATACCGAAGTTAGTTTTTATTAGACTAGTGTCTGTAGCGTCTTAATACAGTGTGGTGTTCAATCTGAACTAGGTCTCGAGGTTTTTCAGCATTTGCGTTTTCCTCGTTAACAAAATTTCTGGTGTCTGTGTTATTTCTACTCCGCATTATATTTTGTTATATAATTGAACTATCACAGGTTGTGCGTTGTATTGATCAATTGTGAAATCCAACCTTTGGTTGTTGATTGGAAATTGATTGATCCTTGGATATTGGTCTTTGGTACCATCCAAGTTTATATATCTTGTATTTAATCAAGACTCGCAGATTTGCTTGAGTAATAATTAAATCAAGAGATAGAGATATAAAACTGTTTGATATACTTTTCAGTTGATTGAGTCTAACTGTCTAGTTGATTCTCATAAAAGTATATTCGAGTTTGTCCATACAGATTGCTAATCGAAATATTGGGTGAGGTTGTTAGACCCCCGCTTTTTCAATTAGTATCAGAGCAGGCAAACACGTTCGATAACTCAAAAGTATGTATTTGTGGCGATCTGACTAGATAGACGGTAAAGTCTCTATAAACGCTTCACCAGGAATAAACCACAATCTTAGGGAATGTTCTAAAATCCTTGTTATTCTCCAAAGGAAGTTGTATGAACAAATCTGGATCAACCATAATCTTACTTCAGTGATGATGAATAACTCGTTTGATTCCTCTCTAAAGGATCATATTAAGTCAAGTGTTAAAGAAAGTTTATACTTTTAGAAACTTGATAGAAGGAATAACTTCTCAAATAAGATTTTTGATGTTGGCCCTTGTATGTTCTGTGAGTCTCACAATCACAATCAACATACATGTACACGTTTTCATAAAAGTATAAAAGTTGCAAGCAATCTTCACAAAAAAGCTGAACAACTGTCTGCTTATCTAAAAAGGTGTACAGTACTAACAAGAAATTCTAAACAGAAAAGTAGTGTTAGTATGGGAGCTTTTTCCTTAAAATCAACATCACCCTTCCAATGGTTTATTGACAGTGGTTGTAGCCGACATATGACTGGTGACCTTTCGTGGTTTGTCTCCACAAGCGAATTTGAAGGAGGACCAGTTACTTTCAAAGATGGGAGTTGTTGCTATATTAGAAAGAAGGGTACGATCAAGCTTCCCGGTGTTCCAGAAATCCATGATGTAGTATATGTTAAAGGTATGACTGCAAATCTTCTTTCTATTGGTCAAATTTGTGACAAAGGACATAGAGTTGTCTTCAATGCAAATGGATGTGACATTGTAGACAAAACTGGAAAAGTAATTTTTCAAGGAACTCGTGGTAAAAATAATTGTTATCTCCTTGATACTCACTTTAGCAATTGTTGCAATTTGACTAAGGTGGAATCTACACATCTTTGGCATGAGCGTTTTGGTCACATCAATTATCGTCTCTTAAGTAAGATCATTAACAAAGAACTTGTTAGAGGCGTTCCCAAAATCAATGCAAAGATTGATGGTGTATGTGGTACCTGTCAAAAGGGTAAACAAACGAAAGTTCACCATAAGTCATCTCGAGATATTCTCACTAAGACTCCACTTGATTTAATTCATATGGATCTCTTTGGACCAATTCAACAAACTACTGTTGGTGGAAAGAAGTATGCTTTAGTTATGGTAGACGACTACACCAGATTCACTTGGGTAGCTTTCCTAGCTCATAAGAATGAAACCCTTGGTGAATTTAAGATTATTGTTAATAGAATCCAGAATGAACAAGGTCGCAAACTAAAGAAAATTAGAAGCGACCGTGGCACTGAATTCAAGGACACCAAAGTATTTGAATTCTATGACAAACTTGGGATTATTCAATAATACTCACCATCTATTACTCCCCAAGCCGTGAATTTAAGATTATTGTTAATAGAATCCAGAATGAACAAGGTCGCAAACTAAAGAAAATTAGAAGCGACCGTGGCACTGAATTCAAGGACACCAAAGTATTTGAATTCTATGACAAACTTGGGATTATTCAATAATACTCACCATCTATTACTCCCCAAGCCAATGGAGTTGCTGAAAGAAAGAATAGGAATATTCAGGAAATGGCCAGGGTTATGCTCCATAACAAAAACTTACCTCTAAGATTTTGGGGAGAAGTTGTCTTCACAGCATGTTACTTGATCAACCGTGTCTATCTACGGTCTAAAACCCTAAACACTCAATATGAGTTGTGGTATGGTAGAAAACCCAACTTACACTATCTTAGAGTGTTTGGAAGTAAGTGCTACATCCTAAAAGATCAAGAACAGAGAGGGAAATTTGATACTAAAAGTGATGAAGGTATCTTTTTGAGGTATGCATCTGATAATCGTGGTTTTCGAGTATTTAATCTCAGAACCCAAGTAATGATGGAATACGCTAACGTTATCATTGATGATATTAGCGATTTTCATCATGATTTTTCTCCTGCTGAATTGCCTCCAACCGAGACAACTGAGAAAGTCAAAGAAGTTCCATATTCAGTTGAAGTTGTGCCTACTGTCACTGATCCCGATCTTTCTAGTGACGAGGATAAAAACACTGATCAGACTGTGCATGTTGAACAAGAACGTGTCCCTCAACGACACCTCTGGGTTCAAGGAAACCATGATCCCAATAGTATCATTGGAGGAAGAGATTCTACTGCAAATACTAGAGGAAAACTTAAAAATTTGTGCAATTTTGGTTGTTATCTTTCACAAGTAGAACCAAAGAATATTGATGAAGCTCTCAGCGATCCCTTATGGGTGAATGAAATGCATGAAAAGTTAAATCAATTTGAAAGATAAGATGTATGGAAGCTTGTACCTTTTCCTCCAAATATCAACATTGTTGGTACCAAATGGATATTTAAGAACAAGTCTGATGAGTTTGGCACTATTGTCAGAAACAAAGCAAGACTTGTCGCTCAAGGATATTCACAAATCGAAGGAATCGACTTTGATGAAACCTTCGCTCCTGTGGCACGCCTTGAGTCCATCAGATTATTATTAGCTCATGCTTGTTTTCTTAAGGTAAAGCTATTTCACATGGACATCAAACCCTCTTTTCTAAACAGAACCTTAAAGAAAGAAGTCTATGTAGCTCAACCTAAGGGATTTGAAAACCCTGATTTCCCAGATCACGTCCTTAAAATTAATAAGGCACTATATGGGTTTAAACAAGCACCTCGTGCCTGGTTCAAAAAAATGACCTCATCTCTTCTTGGGAAAGGTTTTTCGAGAGGAGGAGCTGATAAAACATTGTTTACCAAGTGGAGTGGAAAAGATGTTGTGATTGCTCAAGTTTATGTAGATGACATCATATATGGATCAACATCGGAGAAACTTGCAAAAGAGTTTCAAGTGTCTCTTGGAAAGGAGTTTGAAATGAGCAATGTTGGTGAATTAAAATTCTTTTTGGGTTTACAAATTCAACAACACAGGGATGGAATTTACTTATCTCAAGAGAAATATGCAAGAGATCTTGTTTTAAGATTCGGTCTTGATAAGTTTACTCCTAAACTAACTCCTATGCCCACCACTGGTAAACTGCATCGAGATAATAAAGGTATAAATTTCGATCAAAAACTTTATCGATCTATAATTGGAAGCCTTTTATATCTCACGGCTACTCGACCTGATATTGCTTTTAGTATTGGTTGTTGTACTAGGTTTCAGAAAAATCCAAAGGAGTCTCATCTTGCAGCTGCAAAAAGGATCATAGGATATATTAATCACACTGCAGAGTATGGTCTCTCCTACACTTTTGATACTAATACTGATCTTACTGCCTATTCAGATGCAGATTGGGCAGGATGTGTGGAAGATAAAAAAAGTACATCAGCGGGTTTCTACTATGTAGGATTGAATCTCGTAGCTTGGCATAGCAAGAAACAAAATTCACAATCCCTCTCAACATGTGAAGCATAATACATCGCTGCAGGTTCATGTTGTACTCAACTTCTATGGATGAAACAAATGCTTGCTGATTATGGAATCAACACTGGAATAATGAGAATCTTATGCGACAACACCAGTGCAATTCGCATAACAGAAAATCCAGTTGAGCACTCAAGGACTAAGCACATTGACATAAGATACCATTTTATCCGAGATCTTTATGAAAATGGTATCATTAATATGGAATTTGTGCCCTCGGAACAACAATTGGCTGATATTCTCACCAAACCATTAGATACTACTACGTTTCCAAAGCTACGACAGTCTATTTGTGTCTTTCTAGTTCATCAGTCTTCCATAAATCTTGCCCCTGCTCTTATTCAGATCCTATGGGCAATCGAGTTTGGAACCACTTGAGGTGTAAAGTTTTCCAAATTTGTTTCTAAGTAGATGTATCTTCTAAGTATCTTAGTGTCTTCTTGAAATCCTTCTTTTTCCTGTAACAGTAAGGTCGCTCTTGTTGTTCTTTCGGGAATGACATCAAATGGGGGAGAGTTCTTTTGAACTTGCGCTTAATTTCCATATCTTCGTGGGGAGTGCGGCTGTGGAATATTTGAGGAGTTATCTTGTGTCTTTATAAACTCTGTGGTGAATGCATTTAGCTTCGGCTTTATGATTGCATCAAAACAAAGTTGAAATGTACTTTTCTTTAGTCTTGAAGTGTCTCCATGAGAATTTCATTAGGATTCCGTTTTCGTATCTTTGCCAATTTTATTGACAAAAAGGGGGAGAGTTAATATGTATTTCACACTACAAATACATATAGTTTACGTGTTTTACAGATCATTATGTAAGGGGGAGTGGTTTTCATGTTGAGACGAAGTATTGACTAAGGGGAGTGATACATATCACCATAGTATTGTTGTCGAAGTTGTAATATGAGAACTTTGATGTTGTGTAATAATATTATGACACTGTATAACAATGATCGAGGGCATTTGTTTTCTCATTGTTATGGCTACGGAACTTCAACAACGATGATGCTAAACATACAAACTTTGGAATCATTGGAGTACGTACTTGGAAATGACGAAGATTTCGAGTAATGTTGAAGCACCAAGGAGATCAAGCATGTGGACGAGAAGCTACAAAGTTTTTATCTATTTTATAATCCGTATGTATTGATAGTTTTTCCACTAAAATTGAAAAAGGGATATTTTTAGAGCATTGCTCGGTCAAACTCGCATGCGTTGCTATCTCAAGCATGTTTGTCAATATTGGTGATCAAAACTATATGTCTTGATTTCTAGTTTACCTATGACTAAGTCTCGGTCTAGGATAGTCAAGTGTAGTTGAAGCTCCAGACTCCATGGCGATCATCTTACGAAGAAGAAAAACTGCTCGAGGAACCGGTAGAACTTCATACGACTAAAAGGTATGTGGAGACTTGAACTTATCTATCACTCAAAAGTCTATTCTATCTCCTACTCTTGAGATAAATTTGTTCAAGTATGATAGTTTTCATACATACGCATTTGCTATTTCGAGCCGAGTTTACTCGCCTATCTTTTTCTCGAAATATATGTTGGTAAGATTTCGTTTTAACCATTTTCATCTTTACCAGTGACTAAAGTCATGATGACGTTTCAATCTTGAAAATAGCTTTGATGACGATAATCGTGAATAACGATTGTTATAACATTATAGAAGAATGTTTCAATGATTGAAATGTAGAGTTGAGATTACCATCTATGGATATAAGCATATATAGTGTGTTCGCACATTAGTATATAAATCCATGTACCAAAAGCCAAGTGCGTGCATGCGGTATTGGTGAAGGAGACAGATTGAGTACACGTACCCGTACGTGTACCCACAGAAATTTTCATACCGAAAATTTCTGTTGGAGTTTGTAAGTTTGCAAACTAGTAAACCAGTCACCTTAGGTACGCGTACCCATGGAAGTTTTCGAACCGAAAATTTCTGCTGAGTTTGAAAAATCAAATCCGGTAGCTAAGGTACATATACCCGTACGCGTACTCAAGCTGGTGATATCTCAAATCGGTAGTTCATGAACTTAAAACAATAAATTATAAGGAATGCAATCTTTGTAAACCGTGGATATATTGTTCATGAATTGATTCAAGTGGATTAAACCGATTTTGTTCAATTGTATATATGAATAAAGACCTAAGCAATTGAACAACTCTTCAAGTAGTTCTTATGAGTCATTTGAACTAGTTATGAGAAAGATGAATACGGTTAATATGAAAGTGCTCATATGGCTAACCATTGGTAATTTGTGAACCAACTAAGTGTACACATTTTGGTACAGTTACTCAAACCTAAATGAATGCATTTCATTCGTGTGTGTGTGACAAGCTAAGTTTTAATCTAACGGTTGAAAGTTAGTAGCTTGGTTGAATCAGGTTTTTCATCCAACGGTGAATATTGAATGCTTTGCTACCAAGGTAACTTAGATTGCAAACCCTGATTTGAAAACTATATAAAGGAGACATCTAGCATCTGGAAAACCTAATCCCCACACCTCATGTGTGAAAATAGTTGGTTTGCTAGAGTCGATTCTCCTTTAACCTTAGGTTTCTTCTCGAGACCCTGTAGGTTAACGACTGAAAGACTTCATTTGGATTGTAAAGCCGGACGAAACTACTTTTCTTGTAGTTGAGCGATCTGATCTTGCCATTTTCTATCGTACGAGTTCAACTAAATAATTTGCTTGAGATTATATCTCCGTTAGGGAAATATAAAGAGAAATCACAAACATCTTCGTCTGATCGTTTGTGATTCCACAATATCTAGTTTCGCTACCATACAATTTAGATTATTGTGAGGTGATTGATAATACTAGGCTGTTCTTCGGGAATATAAGTCCGGTTTATCAATTAGTTCCTATTCACCTTGATTTATCAAAAGACGAAACAAAAACTCTTGGGTATTTCTATAGGAGATAGATTTATTCAATTCTATGGACTTTTCTGTGTGAGACAAATTTGTCTATCAATTCTTTGACTTTGGGTCATAGCAACTCTAAGTTGTGGGTGAGATCAGCTAAGAGAATCAAGTGCGTAGTACCCTGCTGGGATCAGAGACGTAAGGAGCGCAACTGTACCTTGAATCAGTATGAGATTGATTAGGGTTCAACTACAGTCCAGACCGAAGTTAGTTTGTAGTAGGCTAATGTCTGTAGTGGCTTAATACAATGTGGTTTTCAATCTGGACTAGGTCCCGGGGTTTTTCTGCATTTGCGGTTTCCTCGTTAACAAAATTTCTGGTGTCTGTGATATTTCTACTCCGCATTATATTTTGTTATATAATTGAAATATCACAGGTTGTGCATTGTATCGATCAATTGTGAAATCCAACCTTTGGTTGTTGATTGGAAATTGATTGATCCATGGATATTGGTCTTTGGTACCATCCAAGTTTATATATCTTGTATTTAATCAAGACTCACAGATTTGCTTGAGTAATAATTAAATCAAGAGATAGAGATATAAAACTCTTTGATATACTTTTCTATTGATTGAGTCTATCTGTCTAGTTGATTCTCATAAAAGTATATTGGAGTTTGTCCATACATATTGTTAATCGAAATATTGGGTGAGGTTGTTAGACCCCCGCTTTTTCACTTATTATAAGGACAAACAATATAATGCTGAAAAGGAAAAACAAAAGACACCAGAATTATGTTAACGAGGAAACTGTACTAGCAGAAAACCCCGGGACCTTGTCCATCTTTAAATGACACACTATAATAAACCGCTAGAACTACTAGCCTACTATCATATTTGGGACTGGAATATAGTTAGTATCAAATTAAACTTCTAAGCAATTCAGATACCATCATATTCCTTACGTCTCTTGAACCTCATAAGTTTTTACACACTTGATTTCCTTATATGACATCCTTACTTCAACCTCACTGAAGACTTTTGATACCTATCTTCCTCTAACAGATAAGCCTATTTGATTTCCCTTTTGATATGTTTCAATATAACTAGGTTAGGAAATATTTTTGCGGTAAACAATGTCCAACAAACCTCATGGATCCATAATACTTACATTCTTATCAAAGAGAATCCTAGATCACTAACCACCTCTCAAGAAAAACCTAAAAAAACTAAAGAAGAGTTTTGACAAAGAAAGGGTACCAAGTACACCACCAACTTTTACGTTCGACAACCTGTATGGACTAAATCTAATACAAACGCTTAGACCAACTTTAATGATCTTTGACAATATGTATGTAGAGTTTATATCTCTATCTATTCCCAATCAGATCTTATAAACTATAGAGTGAGTGAACCTGATTGTTAATAAGAGTACTTAGACGATCTCAAAAATCAATATCCAAGAACAATCTAGTCGTATCCAAATAATCCGATCAGAATTATGCCAAGTGATAAACTTGTTATCTATCTTTCAAGCTACGAATTCAACAAGAAATAAGTCTCGTAACCGATCATAATTATATGGACGTATCACTAAGATTGAATACGTACTACTTGTGTAAGTCCAATTATAAAAATAAATAATATAATGTGAAAAAGAAAAAACACAAGGCACCAGAAGTTTTGTAAACAACGAAACCGCAATAGCAGAAAAACCCCTGGACCTCGTCCAGATTTGTACACTAAATTGTATTAATCCACTACATACACTAGCTTACTATCAGACTTCGGATTGGAATGTAGGTTAAGAGAAAATCCACCCTCCAAGCGATTCAATTACAGTCGCGCTCCTTGCGTCTCTTGAACCTCGCAAGGTTCAACGCACTTGATTTTCTTAGATGACGTCCTTTACAGCCTAGGAGTTGCTTCAACCTAAGTAAAGACTTTTGATACGAATATGCCTCTAACAAATAATCTTATTTGATTTCCCTTTGGATCAAATATCAAGGCTTGGAAATCTGTTTGCAATAACAAAGCTAGCAAACCTCACAAATCTGAAACACTTACACCCACTTAGATGCATGGGAAGCCTGGATTCTTTACCACCTCTTAAGAACAATCTTCAACTTATCAATTAAGAATAGTTTTCAAATTCTATATCGAGGAATCACAAAGTCTGAGATAAAGAGAACTTTGCGATTTCTATCTATCTTGCCTGAAAGAGATTACGAGAACCTTGATAACAGAAAAGCAAGATCAGGATACACGAACTATGAAGATAATTAAACATAGTCGGACATGGATTCACGAATTTCTAAAGTGAAGTCTTTCCGTCGTAGACCTAATTATGTTTCTCAGAGGAAACCTAGGTCAATAAAGGACGATCCTAGCAATCAACTAGGACACAAAGTGTCAGGCATTGAATTTTCCAATTGAAAGAGCATCTCTATATTAATAGTTTTTCAAAACTTAGGGTACCTTATAATTCAAGCTAAGATAACTTGAGATTCCAGCAAACTCTTTCTCCGTTTAGATGAAACTCTAGTTAGGACTTCAAGTAAGCATGTGAGAAGTTTGTCTTGAAATCACACTATAAGAATATACACAATGGTACGGTAATGAAACCGTGTATAATGATTGTTCCTTGGAAAATATGCCTTATGAACTATAAGCAATTTGATGTTCATTTAAATACTTAAGAATCATGATACACATACACAGGTGTTTTAGTGATCAATGATGATTTAGAAGTGTTTAAGAGAGTCATAGCGATGCTAAACATATTTAAGAAATTAGTCTTTCAGCATCTGCTAAATTCTACCGGGACTGTTGTTGAAACGGTTCGTGAACCGTAAGGAAATACTTTAGGAGTCAGGGTGCTACGGTTCGTGAACTGGGTTTGCCAACCCTCCTTAGCTAGAGAACTCAGATGGACTTGGTTCATGAACCGGGTCCTCCAACTGCTAGCCTTTTATACCAACTTGAAAAATTCAGATCACCACGATTTGCGATCCAGGTTCATGAACTGTCCCCAACCGAGCTTACGGTTTGTGAACTGGTTCGGCAACCTTACCTATATTTATAAAACTCAGATATCTATGGTTTGCGAACTGGTTCGCCAACTTACCCCGAGCCAAAATATCAGAAGTTCTGAATTTCTTTCTTTTGATGTTTGAAACATTCCCAAATGATAAAAATTATTTGCATGAGAATTTTCAATTGATCCACAAATTAATTCTTGAATAATAAGTTGTTTCAAACTAATATTGTTAAGGACATCTAAACATCTATGCTTGAATTATATTTCAAGATGTTTAACAAGACAAGTGTGGCTCAAAATTTATTTTTTGCAATAATTATACTGTAAGTCATAAGACTAAAATATAATGGTTCAGTCTTCACATACCTGAATAATGAAGTTCTCCAAATGTATTCATCGATCTTCGGTCTTCGAGGGTGATGTATGATACTTAAATACTAAATTCTAACCTAGTCCATGACTTGACTTAGTAGACCAGAAATCAAGATATAGTTTTGATGAACTAACATTGGCAACAAGCTTGAGATAAGAAAACTTGTAGGTTCAACCGAGCATTTCTCTAACAAGTTTTATATTGAGAAATCACAAAGTCTGAGATGAAGAGAACTTTGTGGTTTCTATTTATCTTGTTCTTGATCTAAAGTTCGTGAACTTAAATAACCAGTAAAACAATATTTGATACAAGAACTATCAGGTAAAAGATACTCTAATTGGGCTTCACGAAACCCTAAGTGAACTCTTCAACTTGTAACATGGAATCAGTTCCGTAAACAACCTAGGTTATAGAGGATGACTCTATCTTTGCAACTAGGACACAAGAGTGCTAGGGACTAAGAAATCATGTTGTAAGAGTCTCTATATTTACAGATTTTTCAAGGCTATAGAAAACTTTGAATTTAAGCTAAGGTTTACTTGAGATTCAAGCAAACACTTTCTCGGTTTAGATGAAAATCCTAGTTAGGAATTTATTTAAGCATGTTAAAAATTTTCCTTAAAATTAAACATAATAATACGCACTATGGTCCGGGTAGTTCTGAATCGTGCACAATGATAGTCCATAACGGCTAAGTAAGCCTTTGATCTTACAATCAATAACAATGTTCAATAACACTCTACTAAACAACAATCCAGAAGCCCATGGTGATTTTGTGGATAAGGTTGTGTGTATGAGAGTTATATCAAAGTCGAGCATAGTCATATAAATAGCTCATGAACTTTTGCCATCTAAAACTGTATAGGTATATACCTCGTGAAGTCAGGCCATATGGGTATGCAAACCTGGTTCGTGAACCTTCCCTCATTACCGAACTCATATGTAAAGGGTATGCAAATAGGGTTTGCAAATCTTTACATCTCGCGAAGGAAGATCCCAGGGTATGAAAACCTCCCCCATTCCCGAACTCATATGCAAAAGGCATGTAAACCCGGTTTGCAGACCTCTAGAGTTCGTGGAATTAAGATCGACTACTTTGCTCCAAGCAGTTCCTGCCATTCTCTCATTCTTAAATTTGAAGCATTCCAATAACCATAAACAACACGTACTGTTTGCTTGAGCAGTTTCCAAATAATCAACTTGAAACAAAAATAGATTGTAAACAATAAATTGTTCTAACTAAGATTGTTAAGGATCTATGAACATCCATTTCTCGAACCATATTTCGTGAGTTTAACCAAGACAAGCTTGAACTCGAAATTTCTTTTTTGCAATATTAAATCTACTAAAATCATACGCCATATTCTCACAATGTAAAATGGTATATTCAATGAGTAAATAGGATGCGTGATTCTTCACATACCTCCTTGTTGATGAGTTTCTCGTAAATATCTTCGTTTGTGCTTCAATCTCTGAGGGTTATCCAGTGATGTCTAATAATCAATTACCATAATTTAATCCTAGTATGAGACTTCACTTTAGTAGACTAGAAATCAAGATATATTTTTGTGCATCTAACATTGATAGCAAGCTTGAGATAGAAAAACTTGCGAGTTCGACCGAGCGATGTGCTAACAATTTCACTTTTTTTTTTTTTTTTTAAGAACCTCTAAAGGTAATTTGGAATTTAATGGTAACTCAAATATTTTCTTATGTTTGAATTTTTTTCAGGAACTACAAAAGGTAATTGGCTTTTCAATGGTAATTCAAAAAGAAAATTTGTGTGAAAAAATTAAACAAAAAAGCTTGTGACTGATGCAAATGAGTTGAGATTCAGTATTCTTTAAGGAAGTTATAGGTTATGTGATAGGATTTAGGCTTGGTAACTGTTGAGTGAAAAAAACATTAATCCATCTTTATACATGCATATAAAGAAAATTTGAGTAACAATTTCTCTAATATCATTCTGGGTTGGAAAGTCATACTATGAAATTAGTCGAGACAAACAAGTATGGAATCCAAGTGTGTAGTAAAACATAAACATTTTTTTAATCAGGGAGAAAAAAGGACACGGACTCGGCGAGAGAGTGTATGAGGACCGGGCGACGATTCAGTGAAGTTATTTTTCATATCTTATTTGTCGAGTGCTGATTTCATTAATTCAGGTTTTGCTTCGATTTATTTTCTTCTTGTTTTACGTTCTTGTTAGAGCATTGCTCGGTCGAACTCGCATGATTTGCTATCTCAAGCATGTTTGTCAATGTTAGTGATCAAAACTATAAGTCTTGATTTCTAGTCTACTATAGCTAAGGTCTCGGACTAGGATAGAAAGTGTACTTGAGCTCAAGAACTCCATGGCAATCATCATACAAGATGAAGGACTATTCAAGGAACTGGTGGATCTTCATCGACTAAAAGGTTGTGGAAACTTGAACTTATCTATCACTCAAAAGTCTATTTATCTCCTATCTTGAGACAAAAGTCGTTTTGCTAAATAGAATTAGATTATAGACATTTGGTATTTCGAGACGAGTTTACCTCGCCTATCTATTTCTCAAAATATATGTTGGTAAAGCTTTCGCTTTAGCCAATTTAATCTTTACCTAGTGACGAAAGTCATGTTATGTTTCAATCAATTTGAAAATTGCTCTGACGAGAAATGGTTTGTGAATAACAACTATATAACATCATATGAGAATGTTTCAATGATTGAAATGAGAGTTTAGACTATATAACCATTTGGAGGATATAAGCATTGTTGTGGAAACACATATATGTATAAGTCCTTATTTCTTGAACCGAAGTTTGCGAACTTTGTTGATCAAGTGAACCGAAGTAGTGCATGAACTAAGTTCGCAAATTGGCGAAGTTCTCAAACCCGAGTATTTCTGCTGGAGTTTGTGAACTCCATCCGGGAACTTATGTCCGCGAACCCAGTCTACGAACTTGAGTAGGTTATGTCTAAAAATGATGTTTAGTGAACTTATCTTTAGAAACTAAGGAATGCAATTGCAAACCGTGGATATAGAGTTCATGAACCGATTTATGTGAATCAAATCATTTTTTCTTCAATTGTGTCTTGTGTAGTACATAAGATATTCTTTCAATTGAACGACTCTTTAACTAGTTCGTTTGAGTCATTTGAACTAGTTATGGTGAAAAAGAATATGGTTGATATGAAAGTGATCATATGGCTAACCATTTGGTTAACTATTGTTGAACCAACTAATGTACAAGTTTGGGTATGGTTACACAAGCCCAGGAACGTGCATTTCATTTGTGTATAACAAGCTATGTTTTCGATCTAACGGTTGATAAATATTAGCTTGAATCTAATCAGGTTTTCATCTAACAGTGAATATTGGATGCTTTGTTACTAAGCTAACATTGATTGCAAACCCTGATTTGAAAGACTATATAATGGAGAACTCTAACAACTAGGAAACCTAATCTCCACACATTCTGTGTGATACTAGTTGTGGTAAGCTAGAGTCGATTCTCCTTTAACCTTTGGTTTCTTCTTATAAACCAGGTTAACGACTTAAAGACTTCATTGGGATTGTGAAGCTAGACCGGTACTACTTTTCTTGTAGTTGTGTGATCTGATCTTGTTGTTTCTATCGTACGAGTACAATTGTAATAATTGGCTTGAGATTTTATCTCCGATAGGCAAGATAAAAAGTAATCACAAATATCTCCGTCTCATCGTTTGTGATTCCATTATATCTTTTTTCGCTGCGTCCATTAATACTATTGTGAGGTGATTGATAATACTAGGTTGTTCTTAGGGAATATAATACCGGTTTATCAATTAGTTCCTGTTCACCTTGATTTATCAAAAGACGGAACAAAACTTATAGGTATATTCGTGGGAGACGGATTTATATATTATCATAGACTTTTCTGTGTGATACAGATTTGTTTGTTAAAGTCTTCGACTTTGGGTCGTAGCAACTCTTAGTTGTGGGTGAGATCAGCTAAAGGAATCAAGTACGTAGAATCCTGCTGGGATCAAAGATGTAGGAGCATAACTGTACCTTGGCTTAGTGTGAGATTGGTTGGGGTTCAACTACAGTCCAGACCGAAGTTAGTTTGGAGTAGGTTAGTGTCTGTAGCGGCTTAATACAGTGTGTGTTCAATCTGGACTAGGTTCCGGGGTTTTTCTGCATTTGCGGTTTCCTTGTTAACAAAATTCTGGTGTCTGTGTTATTTCTATTTCCGCATTATATTGTTTATCTTTATAATTGAAATATCACAGGTTGTGCGTTGGGTTCAATCAATTAGAATATCCAACCTTTGGTTGTTGATTTAAATTGATTGACACTTGGATATTGGTCTTTGGTACCATCCAAGTTATCTCTCTTTGATAAAGACTCGCATATTTCTATTTGCTTGAGTATAGATCAAATCGAGAGATTGAGATATAAAACTCTTTGATGTACTTTTATCTAGATTGAGTCTGACTGTCTAGTTGATTCTCTAAAAAGTATATTGGAGTTTTTCCATACAGATTTCTAAGTGAAATATTGGTGTGGTTGTTAGACCCCCGGTTTTTCAATTGGTATCAGAGCAGGCAAACACGTTCAAAACCTTACAAGTCTGTGTTTGTAGCGATCTGAATCTATGGACCGTAATGCTATCTCAATAAATGCACCACCAGATCCAGGGATTTCCGAAATCTCTTGCATGACTGATTTAATAAAATCTGTAGAAGAAATTCTATCTAAACCTCCACCAAGTTTAAAATCCCTTGAAGTGTTTTCAGGGCTTAAAAAGAAACTTGAGAGCTTATCTCTTGATGTTGAGTTATACCTCCAGAAAGAGCAAGAATCTCTTGACAGGATAAATCAAGTTATGATGAATAATATTCATGTTGAGGTTGATATTGATTTACTAATCAGTGAGAGCAATGCTCCTCCTCTGCGTAATCCAATTAGTTGTGATAAACTAAACGAATTACAAGATGAGTTTAAATCTCTGTCATCTGAGTGTATCACCTCAAAGCATGAATTGATTCGTTGCTCAATTCCTGATACTTCCTATCAAGATAGTAGTATTGTCTTCTTTTATGAAGAATCTAGGACGTCTCTTTTTATCAAAAGAGTTTCCCTTCGCAGTACTAAAAACTATATGCAGAAACTGTTTTTTATAAGTTGGAAAACAAGAAATCAGAAACACAAATCCTTTGGGGTTCTCTTGAATTTCTTTGATAGACTTATAAAAACAGTTCCTTGGGTGTTTCTCAACACTACAAGATTTAAGAGTTGTTGGAAAGAAACTCTTTCTTGGTGTTATGGTGAGCAAGACATTGTTCACCTCAACACAATTTGTTTGAGTTGAAAGTGCATCCTCACCAAGAAATGCCCTGCTATGTATACGGTGAGGGAAGCACAACCCCCGGGGCGCACATATTATATTCGGTAAGGTTGTAGAATTCAATTGGACTTTTCTAAAAAGGTATGTATATAAAATTTTGAGCAAGTTTTATGTTTTTATTACTTGTTTTAGTACTTCTAATGATCCATGTACCTTGATTATCATTCATTTCCACCTAACTTGATCTGTTTTTAAGGTTCTTAACTGTTTAGGTTTGAAAACATTAGTTCGGGATGTTTGGACTTCATGGTACACATACCAAGTATGCATAACATCATTTAAAACCAAAATCCAGGGGTTTAAGTTCGCAAACCCCGTCTGCATACTGCTCCAGGATACGAAAATTCGTTTGCAAACTCGTATGCATACTTGACATCGATATTCGGTAAACTTGTTTTGGACGTAACTTCTTCGTCCCAACTCAGATTGATATCATTATTTTTGCAATCTCTTACTCTTTGAATTATATTCAAAATGGAGATGACAAACCTTGAATTTGGATGAGTTAAGATTGACATTTGTCCTGTCTCTTGTGTTTGAGTATTTTGCTCCGTTTCGTTGCAATTGTTCCACTTCTCTTGAACTCAAGCACTTGGATTCTTGGAGTACTACTCTTCTAAGCTAATTTGTAGCTTTTACAAGAATGTTGTTGGTGAATCAGAAAGAAGGAAGTTCAAGAATTAAAGTGCTATGGAATTCTTGAATGTTCACAATCATCCTATATGAACTATGATGCATTGTCGTTAATGACTTTGTATGATCTTCTTTGTTAAGAAAATCTTTTTATACGCCTTTGGTAGCTATTCTTGGTGTAAATCCGGGTGAAAAAGATTGATTCTACCCTCTAAGGACAAATCATCTTATATGTGCATTACGAGTTTGTCTTGGTGCCTAGGAAACTTCTTATGAGAATTTATTCTTGTTTTTGAGAAGGATTACTAGAGTTTGGAATAGCCATTATTGTGATTACACATAGCTATGTCCAACGTTTTCATCTTCAATGTTTTTAGATTTATTTACTTTAATTTTAAAATTGTTTGGAAGATGATTTTTGCAGTATTAATCTTTATGGTTTTATATATTGCAATATTGTTACGGGATGTGTGTGTTTACGTCTGTGAACTTGATTGTCCCATACTTTGTCAAAAGTAAAGTCGTTCGTGAGTTGATATGTATGTATTGATGAAAGAATGAATTGACTTTTGACAAATACAAAAGTTAATCCTATTATGTCAATTTTTGATGGAAGATAGGTTAAAATCTTTTGTGTTCAAGGATTATGTCTTTTGGATGTCATTGTGCAAATGGTGATGGAAAATAGAATGAGTCCTTGATTATTCCACGGTATTAGGTCGATCTCCGATCCACAATTTGTGTACATACTGTGTTGTTCCATAAGGTGTCTTATGTATAGCTCTATCGACTGAGTTATTGTTTTGGCATAGTTGTTGTTCCATGAGATACTTTGTGTCGATCATGACCAATTAAATTGATTACTTTTGTGATTAGTTTTATCGTGTATTTCGATTAGATTAATTATGGGTCTTCTTGTGATTAATCTAATTGAGTTTTTTAAGTATCCATATACTTGTGTTGAGCATTTCCGATTAAGTTAATCATGGGTTCTCTTATGATTAATTTAATATTTTTGCATTCAAATTCATACTTGTATGTGATTTATTATGTCCAAAGAAATCCTTCTTTTCTTTTTGAAATTAAGGTCGCTCTTGTTGTTCTTTCGGGAATGACATTTTATGGGGAAGAGTTCTTTTGAACTTGTGCTTAATTGCCAAATCTTTGTGTGGAGTGCGGCTGTGGAATATTTTAGGGGTTATCTTGTATCTTAATAGACTCCTTGATGAATGCATTTAGCTTCGGCTTTATGATTGCATCTAAATAAGATGATATATGCTTTCTTTTGGTCATGAAATTTCTCTTTAGGAAATTTCATTAGGATCCCATTCTTGTACCTTTGCCAATTTTATTGAAAAAAAGGGGGAGAATTAATATGTAGTGCACACTACAAATACATATGCTTTTCAGATCATTATGTAAGGGGGAGTGGTTCCCATGTGAGATGGAGTATTGACTAAGGGGGGGTGACATATCACCATAGTATTGTTGTTAAAGTTGTGATACAATTGAACTTTGATGTCGTGTAATGATACTATGACACTGTATAACAATGATTGAGAACTCTTGTTTTCTCGTTGTTATAGCTACGGATTTTCAACAACGGTGATGCTAAACTTACAAGCTTTGGGATCATTGGAGTACTTGGAAGTGACGAAGATTTCAAGTAATGTTGAAGATTAGGCATGTGGAACAGGAGCTACAAAAGTTTATTTATATATTTTTTTTGTATTCCATATGTATTGATAGTTTTGTCACTAAAATTGACAAAGGGGGAGATTGTTAGAGCATTGCTCGGTTGAACTCGCATGCGTTGTTATCTCAAGCATGTTTGTCAATGTTAGTGATCAAACCTATAAGTCTTGATTTCTAGTCTACTATAGCTAAGGTCTCGGACTAGGATAGAAAGTGTAGTTGATCTCAAGAACTCCATAGCAATCATCATACAAGACGAAGGACTGCTCAAGGAACTAGTGGATCTTCATCGACTAAAAGGTATGTGGAGACTTGAACTTATCTATCACTCAAAAGTCTATTTATCTCCTATCTTGAGACAAAAGTCAATTTGCTATATAGACTTAGATTATACACATTTGGTATTTCGAGCCGAGTTTACCTCGCCTATCTATTTCTCGAAATATGTATTGGTAAAGCTTTCGATTTAGCCAAGTTCATTTTACCTAGTGACGGAAGTCATGTTATGTTTGAATCAATTTGAAAATTGCTCTGACGAGAAATGGTTTCTGAATAACAACTATATAACGTCCTCTGAGAATGTTTCAATGATTGAAATGAGAGTTTAGACTATATAACCATTTGGAGAATATAAGCATTGTTGTGGAAACACATATATGTATAAGTCCTTATTGCTTGAACCGAAGTTTACGAACTTTGTTGATCAAGTAAACCAGAGTAGTGCGTGAGCTAAGTCCGCGAACTGGCGAAGTTCTCAAACCCGAGAATTTCTGCTGGAGTTTGTGAACTGCATCCGGGAACTTAAGTCCGCGAACCTAGTCCGCGAACTTGAGTAGGTTATGTCTAAAAACGATGTTTACTGAACTTATCTTTATAAACTAAGGAATGCAATTGCAAACCGTGGATATAGAGTTCATGAACCGATTCATGTGAATCAAATTGGTTTTGCTTCAATTGTGTCTTGTGTAGTACATAAGATTTCCTTGCAATTGAATAACTCTCTAACTAGTTCGTTTGAGTCATTTGAACTAGTTATGGTGAATAAGAATATGGTTGATATGAAATTGATCATATGGCTAACCATTTGGTTAACTATTGTTGAATCAACTAATGTACAAGTTTGGGTACGGTTACACAAGCCCAGGAACGTGCATTTCATTTGTGTATAACAAGTTATGTTTTCGATCTAACGGTTGATAAATATTAGCTTGAATTTAATCAGGTTTTCATCTAACGGTGAATATTGAATGCTTTGTTACTAAGCTAACATTGATTGCAAACCTGATTTGAAAGACTATATAAGGGAGAACTCTAGCAACTGGGAAACCTAATCCCCACACATTTTGTGTGATACTAGTTGTGGTAATCTAGAGTCGATTCTCCTTTAACCTTTGGTTTCTTCTTCTAAACCAGGTTAACGACTTAAAGACTTCATTGGGATTATGAAGCGAGACCGATACTACTTTTCTTGTAGTTGTGTGATCTGATCTTGCTGTTTCTATCATACGAGTACAATTGTAATAATTAGCTTGAGATTTCTATCTTCGATAGGCAAGATAAAAAGTAATCACAAATATCTTCGTCTCATCGTTTGTGATTCCACAATATCTTTTTTCGCTGCGTCGATTAAGACTATTGTGTGGTGATTGATAATACTAGACTGTTCTTCGGGAATATAAGACCGGTTTATCAATTAGTTCTTGTTCACCTTGATTTATCAAAAAACGGAACAAAACTCATAGGTATATTCATGGGAGACGGATCTATCTATTATCATAGACTTTTTTGTGTGATACAGATTTGTTTATTAAAGTCTTCGACTTTGGGTCGTATCTACTCTTAATTATGGTGAGATCATCTAAGGGAATCAAGTACGTATCATCCTGATGGGATCAGAGACGTAGGAGCATAACTGTACCTTGGATCAGTGTGAGATTGGTTGGGGTTCAACTACAGTCCAAGAACGAAGTTAGTTTAAAGTAGGCTAGTATCTGTATCGGTTTAATACAGTGTGTGTTCAATCTGGACTAGGTCCCGGGGTTTTTCTGCATTTGCGGTTTCCTCGGTAACAAAATTCTGGTGCCTGAGTTATTTCTATTTCCGCAATATATTGTTTATCTTTATAATTGAAATATGACAGGTTGTGCGTTAGGTTCAATCAATTAGAATATCCAACCTTTGGTTGTTGATTTAAATTGACACTTGGATATTGGTATTTGGTATCATCCAAGCTATCTCTCTTTGATAAAGACTCGCATATTTCTATTTGCTTGAGTATAGATCAAATCGAGAGATTGAGATATAAAACTCTTTGATGTACTTTTATCTAGATTGAGTCCGACTGGCTAATTGATTCTCTAGAAAGTATATTGGAGTTTCTCCATACAGATTGCTAAGCGAAATATTGAGTGTGGTTGTTAGACCCCCGCTTTTTCAGTTCTTCATGATTTCATGTCATTATCTAAGCGGTTTATAATGGATTCTTGTCCTAAAACCACTTATATTGATGAAAATAATGTTGATAACCTAGATTTTCATAATGAAAAAAGTTCAAAAAATATTCCGTCAATTAATTTGCCTGAGGAAGGTTTAAATCCATGAAAATTTTCTCTCATTGGAATATTAAATTTACAGAAATTAAAGTTTATTGATGCTTCAGTAATCTTACGAAGTAAATGGAAACTGGTAGGTGTAAGCTTATTCCATTGGGAAGGGGTTTCTTCATAATCAAATTGGATAATGAAATTTATAGAAAATATATCAAGAATGGTGTATGAGAAGTCACCAATCAATTTTTAAAGGTTAGAAACAGGATATCAAATTTTCGTCCAACTATTCAGAGGAGTTCAAAAGCCCTTGTATGGGTAAGATTTCCAGGTTTGGGTTTGGAATTTTGGAAGGAAATTTTTTTATTTACAATATGCAAAGAAATTGGAACTCTGGTCAAGATTGATGCAGCTACTGCAAAATATGAAATGAGGTATTATGCAAATGCTTTGTTGGAAGTAGATTTTGCTTAATCAATTCCCAGCAAAACATTGATGGGTACAAAATTTGGTGGATTTTTTCAAGATGTATTAATTACGAATGTCCAGAATTCTGCAATACTTGCAAAATTGTAGGTCACCTAATTACTGAATGTCGAGTAGAGATAAATAAGAAAAAAGCTCAAGATACTGCAGCTAGTGAGATGCGTCAAACTGAAAAGTCTCAAGGTAATAAATCTTTCAAGGCTATTTTAATTTGATATTTGTGATAATTCAGAGGTAAAGGAGGGTGATTTTATTGTGCATTCTATTATTGAGAAACCTTGTCTCAAAAATAATGTTGAAGTAGTAATTTCAGAATCTGGTAGATTCAATCCTCTTATAATAGAGGATTGTATCGGATGAAGAATCTGTCATAATGGAAGTACCAATTTTTTTAGAATTAGCAGAGAAGAATTGTTTACAGATTAATGTTATAAAACATGTTGATGGAATTATTAGTAAAGTTACAGTTGAAACTGTTGTTTAGAATCATGGGCTAATGTTGTTGAAAAGGAAATGGTTAATACTTCAGCCACTGTTACAAGTTCAATTGAGAGTATGTCTAATATTGAAAGTACTTTAGCTTCTAAAAAATTTACAGAGAAAAATAAGGTGAGTAAGCAGGCACATGTTAACAACAAATACAAGGGAAAGGGGATACAAAAAATCCTAAATCCAAAAAATAAATATTTTATTTTGGAACATAAGAGGCCTTAGAAGATCCATGGATCAAGACAAGTTACAGTCTTTAGTGAATCAATTTAGTCCTTCTTTAGTGTGGATTGTTGAACCTAAGATAGTTTGTAATGCTTCGTTTTTTAATAAATTGAATTTACCAGGTATTCAAAGCATGGTACTTCATAATTCTTCTTCTTCAAATAAAAAAAGAAATATATGGTTGTGTGGGAATAAGTGTATTGCAACTCCTCAAGTGGTATCAATTTCAAGTCAGATGATAACCGTGAGTATTGGTAATGTCCTAATTTATGGTGTTCACGCTCATGTGGGAATTTGTTCAGAGAAGATTTTTATGGTCATAAATGGAATCAATAAGTGATATAAAGAAGCCGCGGACTGTGTTAGGTGATTTTAATGCATTAATATCTCCGGATGAAAAAATTGGAAGAAGATCTCCAAAAATAACAACAATGTTAGATTTCAAATTTTTTTGAAACAATTGTGAATTAATTCAAGCTCCTAAATCTGTTCTGGAACACTCTTGGTCAAATTGTCAGCACGGTAAAAACAAAATATTATGCAACCTTGACAAAGTGGTTTCTAATCAGCAACGGCTGCAATTATATGGTGACTGGGGTTACAATGTAGGTTTGAGAATTGTATCAGATCATGCAACTTTATTGGGAGGATGTGCAGGTGTTCCTAAGACAAAAATGCTCCTAAGAGATTTAAAAAAAAAAGATATGGATAAATCATCCAAATTTCCTTCAAGTTGTTGCAGATATCTGGTCAAATGAAGTAGTTGGAGATTCTGTCTTTATGCAAAAATTGAAGAAGATAAAACAATGCTTCAATGACTGGAATTGGAATGTGTTTTGGTAATATTCAAGTGAAAATAAAAGAAGCTGAAGCTAAAGTTAAACAAGCAATGCAGAATTCTGACAAAAATCGTTTTGATGAAGATGCTCTTAACTTATTAGTGAATGCTCAAAATGAATTGTATATCAAGGAAGTAGAACAAAATACTCTTATGAGGAAAAAATCAATAACTAAATGGGTTAAGGAAGGAGCAGCTAACACCAGTTTCTTTCATACAACCATGAAGATAAGACAAGCATCTTGATTATGTAAACACTGTTGATACTCTATTAGATGTCATTGCTCATTTAGTTAATGTTGAAGATCATACAATGCTTGATGCTCTCCCTGATTCAAAAGAAATTAAAAAAGTGGTGTTTGAAATGGGTCCTGATAGCTCTCCTGGTCCAGATGGCTTTTCAGGAATATTCTACAGAACATACTGGGATATTATTCATGAAGACCTAGTTGTTGCAATTAAATTATGTTGGAAGAGAAAATTCATACATAAAGGCTTAAAATCTAGTTTCTTGATTATGTTACCAAAATGTCAAGGTGCACAAACCGCTTCTCAGTTTAGGCCAATTGGATTAAATAATGCCAGCTTCAAAATAATCACCAAGCTAATTACCAAGAGAATGAGTACTTTGGTTGGAAAGCTTATATCTCTTCAACAGACTGCTTACATCAAGGGTAGAAGCATTTATGAAAAGTACTTTTAGCTTCAGAAATGGCTAATGATATGAAGAAGAAAAGAAGAGGTGGAAATTCGGGGGGAAGAAAAGAAGAGGTGAAAATGTGGGTCTTAAGTTAGATATTTCTCAGGCTTATAACTCTCTAAGCTGGGAATTTCTAACTAAAGTATTAATCAAATATGGTTTCTCCACTTCATGGTGTAAATGGTTAATAACTGTTCTTCAATCAGCAAAAATTTCTGTAATGGTGAATGGTGGACCATGTGGTTTCTTCTCAATTTTAAGGGGTTTAAGGCAAGGTGATCCTTTATCACCTATGTTATTTGTTCTTAAGGAAGATGTTTTTAGCAGAAATATCTCACAGTTAGTCATGGATGGCAAGCTAATTCCTATGGTGGTCAAAAAAGATATTCATCCAACCCGCATATTCTTTGCATATAATGTTTTTATTTTCTGTAATGGCACGAAGTGAAGTTTGGAGAGCTTAATGAAGTTATTGGATAACTATAAGTCTAGTTTTGGGCAAGTCATAAACAAGATTAACATCAAATATTTTGTTGAGGGTGTTTTTGTTGTTCAAAAACAACAAAGTGGGGGAATAACAAACATGGAAGTAGCTAATTTTCCTGATAAAGATCTTGGAGTCATTTTTTCTCCAGGTAGAGTAACTAATTCAATGGTTTGGCCTATAGAGGAAATGATTCAAAGCAAGCTAGCAGCATGAAAATGCAAGTTATTATCTTTTCAAGATAGATTGGTTTTGATCAAATCTTTCATATGTAATGATCCATTGTACAATATGACAATTTATAAGTGGCATACTTATGTGATTAATGAAAACGCAGGGGTACCGAAATACACCACCAACTTTTTCTTAGGCAACCTCTATGGACAAACTTAAATACAATTTCGAGAGTTCAACTTAATAAATCTCAATCAAGGAATAATATTTAGAGTTGTATCTCTTTCTCCCAAAATCAGAAAGTTTACAGAGACAAGTCCATAAACCTGATTTGTGTGTGAAAGTATTGGACGATTCCAAAGATCAATATCCGAGTATCAATCAAGTCGTATCCAACAAACAAGGATGGATGTATCTACTTTGATTGATCAACGTACAAACTGTGATATTTTAATTATAAAGATAAACAATATAATAAGAAAAAAGAAATAACATAGATACCAGAAATGTTGTTAATGAGGAAACCGAAAATGCAGAAAAATCCTGGGACCTAGTCCAGATTGAACACCAAACTGTGTTAAGCCGATACAGACACAAGCCTACTACAAATTAACTTCGGACTGGAATGTAGTTGAGACTGAATTAAACTTTCACAACAATTCAGTTACAGTCGCATTCTTTGCGCCTCTTAAATCCCAGCAGGACTCCGCGCAATTGATTCCTTAGATGACGTCCTTCAAATCCAAAGAGTTGCTTCAACTCAATTGAAGACTTTAAACCAATCTGCCTCTCATAGATAAGCCTATATCGTGACCAATAGTTATTTTTATGTATGCATACTAGGTATGGGTACCATTCTAGGTTCACGAGTTCACAGACTTTTTGTGACATGGATAGCGGGTATGCGTACCACTAAGTCGTTGTCGAACTATCGCTACGCCCGTACTTGTACTGGGTACATGTACTATGGCTCCAGACCTATAACACTTTTCCCAGTTTTTGAAACTGGTACGCATACTTTCATATATCCAGATTTTCAGTACTTCTATATTTCTCTCTAGATCAATTCAAAACATTCCCAAATAACATCAATGACATGTATCATTGTTTCAGGCTATTTTCGAATGATAATCTTGAATCACAATTTATATTATGATCAATAAATTGTCCTTAACCGAAATTCATCAAGTATGAACAAATGTTCATTAAGCTTAGCCATATATATTTCGAGAACTAATTACCAAGATAAACTTGACTCGAAATTCTTGATATGCTTACGATAGTCTAATTAGTTATGCGACCACGTCTCATAGATAGAAAGATGCATATAACTTGAGAAATAGGTGGTTAAGTCTTCACTTACCTTTTGTTGAAGAAGTTCTCCAAAATATGATTGATCTTCGACTTCAAATGGTATAACGCACTGATGTATGATTCCCAACTACATCTTCTATCCTAATCCGAGTTAACTAATTGTAGACTATAAATCAAGATATAGTTTTGACAACTAAATTTGAAAACAAGCTTGAGATAACAACACTTGTAAGTTCGACCAAGCAATGCTCTAACAATCTCCTCCCTTGTCAATTATAGTGACAAAACTATCAATACATATGGATTAAAATATAAAGCTTCAGAAATCCTCGAATCCATCATGCTTGATTTCCTTGGTTTCTTCAACTCCTTGAATTCTTCGTTACTTCAAGTTGCAATGATTCTGAACATGTTCAACTCAGCATCGTTGTTTTTGAAGATCCATAGCAATAACATATTTAAAAACAATTATTCCCAATCGTCGTTATACGAAAACATAGTATTATTATCTTCTCCAAAGTTCAATTGTATCACAACTTTGAAGTAATACTACGGTGACATGTTTTTCCCCCTTAATCAATACTTACATCTTTTGCATAATAAATGAAACCTATAGATAGTGATTCACTCCCCCTTACATAGTAACCCGTAAACCATATGTATGTAGTTGAAAACTACTAATTTATTCTCTCCTTTTTTGTCAATAAAAATTGGCAAAGGTACGAAAATCATGGGATCGTAATGAATTCAACCAAAAGATACTTCAAGATTTAAGGAAGTTAGAGATAATACATAATAACATAGTTAATATGTAACTCCTTTATAAACTTTATTTAGATGATATCACATAGTATGAATACTTAGCACTCATCTAGGAGATTTAAGATACAAGCATTCCCTATAAATTCCACAACCACAGTCCCCACAAATATATAGCAATTAAGCACAAGTTCATTTAAGAACTCTCCCCCATTTGATGTCATTTCCAAGAGAACAACACGAGTGACCTTATTTTTTGAAAAAGAAGGATTTTGTCAGACATTAACAAATCACATGGATTTGTATCCTGAACATCTACTTAAATTAATCTCAACGCCAGTTACGAACAAGGAGATAATTTTAATTGGTATGACTCAACATAATAAAAATCTTACGGAGTGTATAGTGCAGTAATGACACAGAAATGTGATCACGAGTAGATCGATACTGCGAGAAAATTCTCAAATGTACAGTTTGTTCTATTTTTAGTTTATAAAACACATAATAGATTTAACTTCTGAGCATATATGAGATACCAGTTCAATTTACAAAAAGTTCAAAACACATATATCTCATAAGACTTTGCAATATATTAAACCAATAATAACTACATGCTACAAGTTCATCTTCCAAAAACTCTAGAATTTAAATAAATATATCTAAAAACATGCAAGATAAAAATCGTTGGAAATAGCTTGTGTAATATATGCTATACCAAACCCTAGTTATCCTTCTCAAAAGCAAGAATGAATTCCCACAAGAAGTTTCCTATAAAATAAGTTAAACTATAACTCATATATTTCTTCATACCTTTTTGAGACTTCATCATAGAACGTATCATTAATGTCCTTAATCCGCTTAACTGTTGAGAGCCCATGCCCGTGAGTTAAGACACCAACCTTCCGATTGACGATACAAGCAAGTTGTCGATATTTTGTGCATTCAGAAATCAACTTCTTCTGGTTCCGTATCAGGACTTTTTATTTTTCAAGGATTTTGGTTTGACCATCGATAAGATGATTTATTTGCAATCTCAACCTTTCAATCATTCTAAGAATGAGTCAGATCCTTGATGGACTCTGCAACCCAGGAGTTTTGTTCTTTTCTCTCAGCCATTCTCTTTAATACAGATCCTTAAAACGTACTTCTTTCTTCTTTAACATCTTCATCACCAAGATCAATTGTTTCATGAGGTATTTTTGAGCTTTCCATCTTTTTAGAAGAATATGACTCAACTATTTTTTAGGTCAACACGAGAGTTTTCTTAAACAAATAAAATACTTTGTTCTTTTATAAATGGCTTTCTCTCTAAGCCCTAACAGAGTACGTAAACTTGTACGCAAACATTAGTTCGTGGACTGGGTTCGTGTACTAAGATATTATAATGAGTATTCATCACAATAAAACTTTACTTAAATAGTATTTTATCTCTCAAGTATCAATAATGTACTCTTAGCTCGATAAATAATGATTTCCTGAGGGATACATCTTTAGAGCACATGAATTATTAACACTTACTTCCCATGGGAAATAACAAAAGATCAATAAGAAATTAAGGAGCCAAGCTAAACTAAAATATCATACGTTACTTTTGTAGAACAAGATTAAACTTAACTACATAAGACTTGAACAATCCTCATGCATCATTCATATCAAAAATTGATATGAGTGCAGTCCTTGTAACTCTCAAGTTAGTTTCAAGGACTAATGTTGTACCGTTAGGTAACAGAGTGAGACATAGTCTCACCAGGTGTATCACAAAGTGATGCACTGAGGTTTTTCATGTGACGATTTCTCCTTTTTCTTTCCTTTCTTCTAGTTTGTTTCCTTATAGAAGATTCTGATGAGCTTTCCGGTTTGTTAGACCGATTAATAACACTTGAAAGTTCTGAGAAATTTGTTGAGGTTAGTCTAGGACCTATTGAAATCCTTTTCAATGAATTAGAATCAGAGATCCAATTCTTTTGAGGAAGAAATTCCTGTCGTATCCTGATGAATGCCAAATAATGTATATATTTATCCCTTTTTGTTGGCATTTAACTCATCTTTTGTGCAGTAATTCTACATTTTATCCCATATTCTGTATTTTCATTGTTTTCAAGAATAAATATTTTTCTTACTTAATTTTGCATTTTTAGGTAATAAATAAAGTCTGGATGACTTGGGGAGAGGAATAGAGCAGAAAAGTGGTGGAAGCCAAAAGGAATCACACAAGGATGCCGCGAAGAATGTTGCGCACAAGACCAAAAGGCTAGAAATGGGCTCAAGAAGGAAGAATTTGTTCTTAAAGAAGACATGGGCTCAGAATTATCCCAAGCCCAATCTCCAACCCAAGCCTGTTTCCACTCTTAGCCGTCAGATCAACCCACAGATGCATCCAATGGTCGTTTCAACGCCGGTACATCAAGCTGGAAGGTCCTACTTCACACCACAACACCTAGTTCTAATCTGAGACATTGGTTTAGATGTATTATGCATCTAACGGTCTCTCAATACATGCCCCCATACCACCGTTGGATCCACCTACCATCTTCACATCCAACGCATCTCCTCGCTAGACATCAAAGTTCGATGAACCCGCCTCACACCGAAATAACCCTAGGATATATAAGCCAAAAACAAGAGAAACCCTAACATTTTCTTTCCTTCTTCTCTTTCATTCCCACCAATTCCACCGTACCACCTTCTCCTTCACCTGCAACCGCCGTACTTCCACCATCTCCACCATGTCCGCCACCACCTACTCTGCCACCACCAAACCACCAACTCCACCGAACATCACCATCACTTACCCCTTCCTTCTAGCTACTTATTCCATCAATCCCTCACGTTTCTTTCTTGAAACCCTAGGCGTGAGAAATTGGTGAATTAGGTAAGCCTAGAGAAAAATTGAAGGCATGGGAAGGAGCACAGAGATAAAAAGAAGGATGGGTCGACGTCAATTTGAAGATTAGGTGAGTAATTTTAGGATTTTCAAAACCCTAATTTCAAAATTAGGGTTCATAAAAATTGGGTATTTTCTGCTATAAATAGAGAGTGAGGTGTGTGTATGGAGGGGTGTTCTTGGACTAGCCAAGTAACCACCCAATTTGGGTTAGGTTCACTTCTAATTTCTAATTTCAAATTCCAAATCAATTTAGGGTTCTTGTTTCTAATTTCAGTTTTAAATTTCAATTTTACTTTCAATTTATGTGTGTTGTTTAATTTATATCATTGCATGTTTCAATTCAGTTTTAGTTTAAGTTAGCTTAATTTGCATTTTCAATTCGAAATTAAATTTTAGTCTGTGTTAGTTTAATTTAATTTGTTAATCTATGTTAGTTTACTTTTAGTGTTTCAATTCAGTAATTGTGTTCAAATGCTTTGTTTAATGTTCACTGTTTCAGTTCATGTTTGTTAGTATTGTGCCTGTTTTGTGATTCATGTTTTAGTGCCACTGTTCATGTTAAGTATGTTCACTGTTAGTGGTGGAAGTTTAGGTTAGAATTCTTGTAAATTGAGCTAATTGAGAAATGGAGGAATTTAGTGCTCATTAGCAAGCTTCTTCTCCTTCTATTCCATTTATGTATGCCCTGGAACATAGGCAGGCTAGAACCTCCACCTAGCTCCATTAGGGACAAGGATTTAACCAAAAACAGCCACTGCCTAGCATTTTTTCCTGCTCTTCTTTGTTATCTATCTGTTTTTGTGGCTTCTTATCACTGTTTTTATAGCTGTTTTTATAACTGTTTTGTGTGAATGTTAGGCTAAAGCCTTTGAAGCATTGGATTGATTGAGCAGTGGGGAGAAACTAGTGCTCACTAGTGACTGTGAGCAAACTGGTTCTCTTCCCACTCTAGTTGTATGCCTAGGCTCTCTTGTTTTGTCAACTGTTAGCTTCCCAAATGTTAGGATTAGTCTACTGTTGTGTGTCAATGCTAGGTTAGAGCCTTAGAGCATTGAGTTGATTGAGCAGTGGGGAGAAACTAGTGCTCACTAGTGACTGTGAGCAAGCTGGTTCTCTTCCCACTCTAGATGAATGCCTAAAGCCATTGCCTTGGCTTTGCTTTTTTTCTTTTTCCTTCCTTTTTTTTTACTTCACTGTCTTCTTCACACCCCTGCCCTTGGCTTAGGCCTTGGTTCCATTGTTCTTTGTTTAGTTTCATTGTTCTGTCACCTTCTCATAATACTTTGTGTTGTTTGCTTTTGCCATTGTAAATTTGCATCCTTTTGCCACTGATGTTTGCTTCTTTCCCATGATCATTGTTAGTTTGTTGCACTGCCATTGTTAATCTCTTAGTTATTGTTCCCTATTCTTCCCTGTTCCTCATCTCTGTCTGTGTTCTCTTTTATTCTCTTTCTTTTGCTATCTTTTGCTCTTCTAGTTTCTCTGTTTTGCTCCCCATTTGTCCATTGAAGCTCACTGTGGCCTAAGTGCATTGATCATTAAGAGCCCAGTCCAGTTCACTGTGGACTCATTCAAAAACCAAACTGATAGCTCCATCAAGCCCAGCTCACAGTTCACTTTCCAAGCTAAGGCCTGTCACTGTCAAGCCCAGATCCTCATACAAGCCAACTGAGCCCAAAGCTCACTTCAACACTGAGCCCAAGTTCAGTTCATTGAAACCAAAGGCTAAAAGCCCAGGTTTGATCCCAAGGCCCAGTGCAATTCAAAAGACCAAAAGCCCATAAATTCACAGTCAATCCAAAAGCCCACTGAGCCCAAAACCATTTCATTGTTACAAAACCCACTAAGCCCAAAGCACAATTAGAAGCCCAATAGCTACTAGAACCCAAAATAGCTAAACACTACAAAACACCCCCAGTCTCTGTGGATCGACCCGTACTTGCACGAGCTACATCTGACGACCGTGCACTTGCGGTATTACTGTAGGCCTGTTTTTATTACGCTTAATTTTATACGCTTTCCGGGCCCACCAAGTTTTTGGCGCCGCTGCCGGGGATTGGTGCTGTGTTTTTCTTGTAGTTTTATTAGCTATTTTTGCATTTCACTGCATAGCATTTGCATCTGCATCTGCTTCACTTCATTTGCTGTTGGACCTGCTGTTCTGAACCTGTTTTTCCTCTGGTGGGACGCCACCAAGGAAAAGAACCAAAGCCCAACTGGGTTTTTGCAACAATATCAGAGCAGCTGGGCTGTGCTAAAAAGGTAAACCCATTCAGAGAACCCGAATTGTGGGCTTCCAATTTTTAATTGTGGGCTTGTAATATTAAAGCCAATTTTTGGGCTTTTTATTTTCTGTTGGGTTTGTAATTAATTTTTGTGGGCTTGTTTGATTTGGACTTTTATTTTGTATTCTGGGTTTTTAAACCCAGCTGAGCTTGTAACCGATCACGCTAGGTTAACTCGTTAGTGGGCCGAGTACCCAAATTCTAGGCCGAGATTTTGGACTCAGTTTCACCAAACGTTTTTAAACCAGCTGAGCCAAAGCAAACACAAACCAACAGTGGGCTTGCTCCCATTCAAAAACCAAATTTTATTTTCTTTTAAAAAAAAAAAAAAAAAACCAAAATTTTCTTTTGCTCCCAATTTTAAAACCAAATTTCTACTTTGCTCCCATTTTTAAACCAAATTTTCTTTTTCAAATATATCCCATCAAAACCAAAATTTTCCCATAAAAAACCAAAATTTTGAAAACCCATTAAAACCAAATAGTGGGCTTTGTGTCATTTCAAAATGGGCCAACCTCGTGCTCTCCATGAATACATGTATCCGACAATAAAAATTCCATTATCATGTATTGTATTACCTCAAACCAATAACCCTTTTAAAATAAATGCAAGCATGATACAAATACTTCCTATATTTCGAGGGTTCGATTCTGAGAACCCCTATACTCATGTAAGAGAGTTTGAACAAATTTGTCGGACTATGCAACCTGATCATATGTCCGAAGACTCTCTGAAATTGCGTTTGTTTACATTTTCTTTAAAGGAAAGGGCCAAAACATGGTTTTACGGTTTGAGACCACAATCAATCAACACTTGGGACCAACTCACAGATCTATTTTTCAAAAAATTCTTTCCACATCATAGGACCATCGCTATTCGTCAAAGTATCAATTGTTTTGTCCAATTGGATGAGGAAACTGTTTTTCACTATTTTGAACGTTTTAATGATTTGTTGAGCGAATGTCCGCACCATGGATTTGAGAAGTGGAGACTTGTCGTCATCCTCTATGAGGGACTAGACTTTAAATCTCGAACCATGGTTGAGTCTATGTGTAATGGTGAGTTTATTGATAAATCTGTGGATGATGCATGGAATTTTTTAGCCGAGATTGCAGAGAAAACCCATCAATGGGAATCCGTTAGGGAAACAGGAACAACACCACATGATATGAGTCACCCCCATGAATTAGAGTTTTATTCTTGTAATAGCTCCGACCTTAGGATTGAAAATTATCCTAGATTGCAAAATCCCTATCATGATGATGATGATGATTATGATGTTATGTTAGAAGAACATGTCTATACTGAAAATGTTATGGAACCTTTGGGTTCAAATACATTAGGCTTCTCTGCCCCGACCTTAATGCATGATATTTCTTCTAGTATTCCATGTGATGTTTCCCCTGATGTGCCGATACACGAGAATAAATCTGTTGATGATGTTGATGATTCTGATTGTGATCTTGCCAATTTGATTGATGATTGTGAGCATGATGTGACATGTGTAGATGAGTTAGGAGATTTTGATTTGATTGATAATGATATGCCTATTCTTCTACCTAAGTCACAATCTGATGGCCTTCCACCCAACCTAGATTTGGTTTGTACCCATATTGTCAAACCATTTTCTGAAATTCCTAATCTAGGATTGGAACTGTGTGCTTCCCAAGTCCTTTGGACTATTTTGCTTCTAAGTATAATACTTTGAGGAACCACAGTTGGAATTGCATGTTTGCCCGTCCCTAGCACAGTTCATTTCGAGCTAGACCTTTTGCATGATGAACCCCCAAACTGCGCGATTTTGTTTTCAAAATTATTCTGTAAAATCCAGGTTTGGGGGTAGCTCATTTTGTTTCACAGTTTCACTTGCATGCTACCATATTATTGTGTGAAGCTGTTGAAACCTACACTTTGTCTTTTGGGTTGATCCTCAACTCTTTAGATTGTTAGTGTATGGTGAATTTTTGTATATAATCCAGTAGATAAAATTTCTTAAAAACCCTTTTGTTCCTTTTGTATATATTTTGCTAATCCAATATGATCTCGGCTGAAATGTTGGATTTTGCCTTGAATAACGGAGTTTAATTTGCTTTCGCCGAAATCGGGTATTCTCTTTCCTTTTCTCTACTCAACATGTCCTCTTCATATGTTGTATTTAATTTTTCATATTTTGAAACATTGAGGACAATGTTTAGTTTAGGTTTGGGGGTATAGAGTAGATACCACGATAATATGCCATAATTGAAAACAAAACTCCATCTTTTTGAAAAAAGAAAAATTCCAAAAAAATTAAAAAATGATAAAAACATAAAAATGGAGCTCATTTACCTTGAAATGTTGACTCTTGTGCAAATATGTAATTATTAGGAGTCTTAGTCTAGATATTTAGGCACCCTGATTCTAGCACAATTCACATAGTGATAAGAAATTTGCACGCGCACGATCTACCAATACATGTATGGCCTCGATCTTCAAGGTGTTTGATAGGAAGTTAGATTGCCAATCACTTTAGAATACTGAATGAGACTTGACTAGCTTGTTCTTTGGTTGGTGGGATAGAAGGTGGAGGTACGTTAAGAAAAGCAACCATCGAATTTGACCGGATGCATCATAAGGGCCCTCTTGCAAGAGTCATGTAATTTGTTTTTCTTTTGTTCATGTATCAAAAGTGTCACTATGTTGTAAAGTCAAAGTTATTCTTCAAAAAAAAAAAAAAAAAAAAAAAAAAAAAATATTTATTTATTCCATGTTTCATTTAACAATTTCTCTCTTGTTCCAAAAATAAAAGAGAGTAATCAATGTAAATAAGAGTCATGTAAAGAGTCATCTTTTTGTTGTTAGTCTTGTAATAAGCAAGGAGGGTGCAGCCATCGATGTATAACGCGGTAATGAAATATCACAACTCATTCACACATTCTCGTAAAGCCGGACAGCTAGCTTGGCTTAGAATTCGGTTCTTAGCCTAAAACTATCTCTTGGTGATTAGTAGTCATAACTTCAGGTCTTCTACACATGTGTAGATACACTTTACACTCTTATCACATGTCTTTTTTTGTTATCAGTGCTAGGATTGTGCCTTTGATAGCTAGATTGACATCTCCATTTTGCTGTGAGCTTAAACTGACTTGCACATGTCACATTTGATGGAATCTGAGCTTATATTTTGACCTAGAACTTTGTAGGTACGTTCTAAGCAAACCTTCACGAGACTTCAACTCGTCCACTAGGGACACTTAGTGGTTTAAAAGGCTTAGTGCATACGCTAAATGCATTCGAGAGACCAGCGACAGTGGTATAGTTAGGATTTCCTTAGTTTTGTTTTACTTGAGGACAAGTAAAATTCAGGTTTGGGGGTATTTGATGAGTGCCAAATAATGTATATATTTATCCCTTTTTGTTGGCATTTAACTCATCTTTTGTGCAGTAATTCTACATTTTATCCCATATTCTGTATTTTCATTGTTTTCAAGAATAAATATTTTTCTTACTTAATTTTGCATTTTTAGGTAATAAATAAAGTCTGGATGACTTGCGGAGAGGAATAGAGCAAAAAAGTGGTGGAAGCCAAAAGGAATCACACAAGGATGCCGCGAAGAATGTTGCGCACAAGACCAAAAGGCTAGAAATGGGCTCAAGAAGGAAGAATTTGTTCTTAAGGAAGACATGGGCTCAGAATTATCCCAAGCCCAATCTCCAACCCAAGCCTGTTTCCACTCTTAGCCGTCAGATCAACCCACAGATGCATCCAATGGTCGCTTCAACGCCGGTACATCAAGCTGGAAGGTCCTACTTCACACCACAACACCTAGTTCTAATCTGAGACATTGGTTTAGATGTATTATGCATCTAACGGTCTCTCAATACATGCCCCCATACCACCGTTGGATCCACCTACCATCTTCACATCCAACGCATCTCCTTGCTAGACATCAAAGTTCGATGAACCCGCCTCACACCGAAATAACCCTAGGATATATAAGCCAAAAACAAGAGAAACCCTAACATTTTCTTTCCTTCTTCTCTTTCATTCCCACCAATTCCACCGTACCACCTTCTCCTTCACCTGCAACCGCCGTACTTCCACCATCTCGACCATGTCCGCCACCACCTACTCTGCCACCACCAAACCACCAACTCCACCGAACATCACCATCACTTACCCCTTCCTTCTAGCTACTTATTCCATCAATCCCTCACGTTTCTTTATTGAAACCCTAGGCGTGAGAAATTGGTGAATTAGGTAAGCCTAGAGAGAAATTGAAGGCATGGGAAGGAGCACAGAGATAAAAAGAAGGATGGGTCGACGTCAATTTGAAGATTAGGTGAGTAATTTTAGGATTTTCAAAACCCTAATTTCAAAATTAGGGTTCATAAAAATTGGGTATTTTCTGCTATAAATAGAGAGTGAGGTGTGTGTATGGAGGGGTGTTCTTGGACTAGCCAAGTAACCACCCAATTTGGGTTAGGTTCACTTCTAATTTCTAATTTCAAATTCCAAATCAATTTAGGGTTCTTGTTTCTAATTTCAGTTCTAAATTTCAATTTTACTTTCAATTTATGTGTGTTGTTTAATTTATATCATTGCATGTTTCAATTCAGTTTTAGTTTAAGTTAGCTTAATTTGCATTTTCAATTCGAAATTAAATTTTAGTCTGCGTTAGTTTAATTTAATTTGTTAATCTATGTTAGTTTACTTTTAGTGTTTCAATTCAGTAATTGTGTTCAAATGCTTTGTTTAATGTTCACTGTTTCAGTTCATGTTTGTTAGTATTGTGCCTGTTTTGTGATTCATGTTTTAGTGCCACTGTTCATGTTAAGTATGTTCACTGTTAGTGGTGGAAGTTTAGGTTAGAATTCTTGTAAATTGAGCTAATTGAGAAATGGAGGAATTTAGTGCTCATTAGCAAGCTTCTTCTCCTTCTATTCCATTTATGTATGCCCTGGAACATAGGCAGGCTAGAACCTCCACCTAGCTCCATTAGGGACAAGGATTTAACCAAAAACAGCCACTGCCTAGCATTTTTTCCTGCTCTTCTTTGTTATCTATCTGTTTTTGTGGCTTCTTATCACTGTTTTTATAGCTGTTTTTATAACTGTTTTGTGTGAATGTTAGGCTAAAGCCTTTGAAGCATTGGATTGATTGAGCAGTGGGGAGAAACTAGTGCTCACTAGTGACTGTGAGCAAACTGGTTCTCTTCCCACTCTAGTTGTATGCCTAGGCTCTCTTGTTTTGTCAACTGTTAGATTCCCAAATGTTAGGATTAGTCTACTGTTGTGTGTCAATGCTAGGTTAGAGCCTTAGAGCATTGAGTTGATTGAGCAGTGGGGAGAAACTAGTGCTCACTAGTGACTGTGAGCAAGCTGGTTCTCTTCCCACTCTAGATGAATGCCTAAAGCCATTGCCTTGCCTTGGCTTTGCTTTTTTTTTTTTTTCCTTCCTTTTTTTTACTTCACTGTCTTCTTCACACCCCTGCCCTTGGCTTAGGCCTTGGTTCCATTGTTCTTTGTTTAGTTTCATTGTTCTGTCACCTTCTCATAATACTTTGTGTTGTTTGCTTTTGCCATTGTAAATTTGCATCCTTTTGCCACTGATGTTTGCTTCTTTCCCATGATCATTGTTAGTTTGTTGCACTGCCATTGTTAATCTCTTAGTTATTGTTCCCTATTCTTCCCTGTTCCTCATCTCTGTCTGTGTTCTCTTTTATTCTCTTTCTTTTGCTATCTTTTGCTTTTCTTCTTTTTGCTCCCCATTTGTCCATTGAAGCTCACTGTGGCCTAAGTGCATTGATCATTAAGAGCCCAGTCCAGTTCACTGTGGACTCATTCAAAAACCAAACTGATAGCTCCATCAAGCCCAGCTCACAGTTCACTTTCCAAGCTAAGGCCTGTCACTGTCAAGCCCAGATCCTCATACAAGCCAACTGAGCCCAAAGCTCACTTCAACACTGAGCCCAAGTTCAGTTCATTGAAACCAAAGGCTAAAAGCCCAGGTTTGATCCCAAGGCCCAGTGCAATTCAAAAGACCAAAAGCCCATAAATTCACAGTCAATCCAAAAGCCCACTGATCCCAAAACCATTTCATTGTTACAAAACCCACTAAGCCCAAAGCACAATTAGAAGCCCAATAGCTACTAGAACCCAAAATAGCTAAACACTACAAAACACCCCCAGTCTCCGTGGATCGACCCGTACTTGCACGAGCTACATCTGACGACCGTGCACTTGCGGTATTACTGTAGGCCTGTTTTTATTACGCTTAATTTTATACGCTTTCCGAGCCCACCATATCCTGTTTATCAGTGGGAAGTCTGATACAAGCAATGTTGTGTGACACTACGGAGCGAGCATATATAGGCTTATGCAGGTTCCGATAGGATTTCTTAACATAAGTCCTTAAATTTTCTACAGTGTTAAGATCGATTGAAGATGCAAATAATATTTTCACTTCATCAATTGCAAAAGTGAGCAATTTTTTTAGTTTAGTAATCAGTTTTGTTCTTCTGAATCACTTTAATGCTAAATGATCTTCTTTACCGAAGTGAGGAAAATTTTGCGGATTAGGAACCTTATTTGGTTCATGATCTTTATTGCAAGTATGTACTGGTTTTCTACGCAATTGTTTCTTACCAGTTTCCTTTCCCATAACGGAATTATCAATACTAGGTAATGTTTCTGAAAGTTCAAGGACAATATCAGGTTTTGAGGATTCCTTACTCATAAGTGCAGAATTATCCTTTTTAAGGAGTTTATTCTGTTATCGAGATAAGTGAAGATCAGAATCGACTTTTTCATTTGTAACACAAAGTTCATTCATTTATGATGAATGAGTCTCAGTTAGATGTTCCTCACGTATCTTGTTTTCCTTGATATTATCCTCAAGTATACTAAACGTTTCTCGGAGAATGCTAGTTTCTTGAACAAGGTTTTCGATATCGTCAGGGATAGATTCCATCATGTTAATGAGATTACGTTCTCTAACTAGAAACTTTTCAAGTTCATCAATATACTGAGTCTTTTGTTTTTCAAGTTCCTTAATTCTAGAGACTTGAAAATAAATCATCTCAACAACCTATTTTAAGCTTATGGTTAGCTCCAATTCAGATTCTGATATGAAGCTATTTCTGTATTTAGGAGTATCTCCTATGGATTCGGAAGAATCAACTAAGGTTATATCCTTTGAGGTAGGTCCCAGACACTTGGCATAATCAAAATCAATAGGAGACATGTTTGTACATGAATACAGATTCCTAGAGAGTTTCAAACACAAACTTATTAGGTCTTAAACGTGTTTGCCTGCTTTGATACCAATTGAAAACATGGGGGGTACCAAAATACACCACCAACTTTTTCTTAGGCAACTGGTATGGACAAACTTAAACACAATTGCGAGAGTTCAACTTAATGAATGGCAATCAAGGAATAATATTTAAAGTTATCTCTTTTTCTCCCACAATCAGAAAGTTTACAAAGACAAGTCTATGAACCTGATTTGTGTATGAGAGTACTTGGACGATTCCAAAGATCAATATCCAAGTATCAATCAAGTCGTATCTAATAAACAAGGATGGATGTATCTACTTTGATTGATTAACGTACAACCTATGATATTTTAATTATAAAGATAAAAAATACAATGTGGGAAAATAAATAACACAAACACCATAAATTTTGTTAACGATGACCGAAAATGCAGAAAAACCCAGGGACCTAGTCCAGATTGAACAACAAACTGTGTTAAGCCGATACAGACACTAGCCTACTACCAATTAACTTCAGAATGAAATGTATTTGAGACCGAATTAAACCCTCACTACAATTCAGTTACAGTCGCGTTCCTTACGCCTCTTGAATTCCAGCTGGAATCCGCGCAATTGATTCTCTTAGCTGACATCATTTAAAGCCTAGGAGTTGCTTCAACTCAATTGAATAATTTAAAGCAATCTGCCTCTCACATATAAGCCTATATGGTGATTTCTTTTTTGATCGTAGATCAAGGTGAGATTGGAAATCGATAGCAATAGAAAAATTCTAGCTAGCTAGCCTCAAAATCAGGACTTATGCTTCTCGAAGAGCAGCCTAGATTATTATTCACCTCACAAATATTAAACTTGCGGAATCAACAAAGTCTTAGACGAAGAGAACTTTGTGATTTCTATCTATCTTGATTAATGAAGCAAGCTTAATAATCAAACAAGATCAGGATACACGAACTATCAAGATAAAAATAGTTGGACCTGACTTCACGAATGTATGTGAAGTATTTTTAGTCGCTAAACCCTAGAAAGTTTTTAGGAAGAGGACGACTCTAGTTTACAATAAAGACACACAAAGATTGTCGGGATTCAAAGATCCCAGTTGTTTGAGGTTCCCCTTTCATAGACTTTCAAAGCATAAGTTGCTTTAGGTTTAAGATAAGATAAATTTGGAACCAAGCAAACAGTATTCACCGTTATATGAATATTTGAAATGTGATTGTCATATTAAGTAGACACTCTGGTTAGGATGAACTGTAACCGAACCGTGTACAAAGACATTGTTCATAGACTGTTAGAGCATAGCTCGGTTGAACCTACCAAGCGTTGGTATGTCAAGTTTGGTTGTCATATTTTAGTGAATCAAAACTCATTTAAAGAGTCGCTTGATTATTTACTAGAGTCAACTTCATACAGGTTAGATAGAAAGTTACTAGGATACGAGACTTACAAGTATTACGTGAAGACTTGAAGAATGTGAAGAAGTAAAGAGCTACATCGACGACATCATCCTTCCTCTTGAGGTTAGTAATATTTGAATTGAACTGTTTCATTCCTAACGTATCTTTCAAGTCGTGCATATTGAAAACATAATTGCGAAGCTATGAATGATTATACTCGAGTTAGACATAATATTAAGGAATTACAATACGAAGTATATAGTCTATCTTTTGAACTTCGTATATAAGACATCGACATAATCGTATGAATGCTATTGTGATTATTTATGGGTATGGGTGAAGATTTCGTCATAGGAAACAATGTTTTACATTCGTTTGAAGGAAGTACAATTCATAAACTTGTTGTGAATCAAAAGGGAAATCGCTAGGCTTATCGGTATTATTATTCGTTGCAGATCGTTGAATTACCAATATGTGTGTTTAGTATAACCGCTCATAACTTGTTTATGTATCTTGGTAAAACTATTCACAATGCCTGACTTTTTGTATTGGTATGACTTTTATTAGTGAAACCGATCTTAAGTAATCACTGAGATGGTATGATCGATATCTTGTAATTGGTATGAACAACTCTAGACATTGGGAAACCAATCCTAGTAAGAGGTGCAACCGATCACAAGTATGTGGAATCGATCCTTGTAAGAGGTACAACAAGTCTTAGTAATTGGTAACCGATCCTATGACTTGTGCAACCGATCACAAGTAAATACCATAATTATGTGGTAACCGATCCTAGTACCTAGTCAACCAATTTTTGGAAAGCTAGTGTGACCGATCCTAGTACCCACATGGAGGTTGAACCGAAGCTTTGTGTTTTGGTAGAACCGTGAAACCCATTAATGGTGATTTGATAGGATAATCAATCACATAGTTCTTGGAAGTCAGATGAACCAATTTTAAACTCGTTTGGAAGTATGGAAAATCAGTTCCAAGATTGTAAATATAAAAAAGGATTTACAAAGTAAATATGTCGACATACTTTAAACATGTGGAGTAATTCTTATCTTTTATTGTTCAAAGATATTCCTTAATAACTAAAGGAGAATCCCGGATCAAAATAAATTGAGAATCTTTTAATTAAGGTTTTTAGTTTTTATATGCTTTTAATTTCCAATAATTAAATGCATATCTTTAAAAAATAAAAATTGGTAATGTGCATTTACTAATTGGAGATTTTCTACTGAGATTTCGGTCAATATTTGGACAGTGCATTTCCAGGAATGAAAACCGTTTTTGGATTTATTGCATATCTTTGAGAATATTCGGTTTTGGAAATTCCTTGGTGTCAAAACTTCCTTGGTCTATAAATATTGAAGTTTGCATTTTGAGCAAACTAATCCTCAGAGCCAGCAAAACTACCTAGTTGTGTTGTTACTGGTGGAGTCGTCTATTCGGAGAGGAAAGTACCCTAGTTAGGCGAAATCTCTCACGAACGCCCCGTTTTAAGGACTTCTTTGGGATTAGGAAGCTCTACGAGTAGCGTTGGTGGGAAACTAGATAATTGCAGTTTATTATTAGTTTTCGACTGACTTGATTGACTAACGGTTGTTGAACTTTGATTGCACCTATTTTGTTTATGCTTGAGAATCTTCTCTTCTGAAAAGGCCAGGGTACCCAAATATACCTCAAGGTAAAACGTTTAATACTTCTCCGAAAGTGATTGTCTATGGAATGAGTCGAGACAATACAACTAATCGGTTCACACTTCATGTGATCGTCTATGGATACGAGATCGAGACAATACAACAACAAAGTATGTTTACTTGATACAAAGGTTCGGACTTAACCAAACACAATAGGATTGCTTATCAAGTAAATAGGAATTAATGTTTGTGTAATTTACTTTAATTGTAATAAAACAATTATAATGCGGAATATAAAAGTAAATGACAAAACAAGATTTTGTTAACGAGGAAACCGAAAGTACAGAAAAACCCCGGGACCTAGTCCAGAATTGAATACTCTCAGGATTAAGCCGCTACACAAAATTACACTAACTTCGTATAATTGAGACCAAGTAACTAACCCTATAGTTCACCTAGTTCCTTCTGTATTCCCACGCCTCCAACTTATAAATAAGTCACGTACTTGGAACAATTCCTTTGGTTCGTATTCCAAACAGTAAAGGAACAACAAATCTGTTTGGTATCAACTCTATTCAACCAAGTGATATGAGTCGGACAAAGGCTCTTCTATTTATCTCAATATAAACTCCTTCATCAGGTCCTTAGATCTATCTTATATTCAATCACCCAAAGGTAATCGTTTAAGATTAAGCCAACAACACCTTTAGTCTGAAGAATCGTGTTGATGCCGATCTACTCAATTAATCAATCCAATCTACCACAAGGATAAACCGATTATTAATTGGATCCTCTTTTACCGAAACAAGTATTGTGCACACCAAAGATTATAAAACCCAAGTCAGATCTTCAATATCTTCTTTGTCTTCAAATCTTCTTAGAAAACCCTGCACACAATCACTTGAATCTCTTGTGATCAATCACGCACAGAACGGTGTCTGTTAACAATGGATTATCACAAGATAGTCTTTATAACTAACAAAAGTTTAAAGATCCCTGTCAAAACTCTGAACTAGTTGAGTGAATCTTATATCAGAAGAGAATATTTTCAAGAATAAACAAACAAGGTGCAATCAGATTTCAACCACCATTAGTCAATCAAATCAATCGAAAACAAAAGATAAACCGCAGTTGTCTAGTTTCCCACAAACGGTACACGCTAGAGATTCTCAATCCCAAAGAAGACTTTAAACTGAGCGGCCGTAAGAGATTTCTCCTAATTAGGTTACTCTCCTCTCCGAATAGGCGGCTACACCAGTAACAACAACAAAAGAGTAAATTTGTTGTTACGAAGGATTAGTTTGCTAGAAAGGCAAACTTCGAGTATTTATAGACAAGGAAGTTTGGACACCAAGGAATTTCCAAAACCGAAAATTTTCTCAAGATATTCATTAAAGCACAAATTCGGTTTTCATAATTCTTGGAAATGCTATGTCCAAAAATAACAATCGAAATCTCTCGGAAAATCTAATTAGTAAATGCACATTACTAATTCTGTAATTTTCCTACAAAATGAAATTAATAACCTTAATTAAAAGATTCTTAACTTACTTATGTTTCGATCCTGGGATTTTCTTCCCTTAGCCGTTAAGGAATATCTTCGAACAATTAAAGAAATAAACATTCACAACACGTGTTCAAAGTTTGTCGACATATTTACTTTGTAAGTTCTCTTTCACACCAAAAAAGTTTAGAATTGATTCATATAACTTTTAAAAACTATGTGATTGATCAAACCAACATTCAATCACAATCATGGGTTTACGGTTCTACCAAAACAAGTTTAGGTTCTACCTCCATGTGAGTACTGTGCATAGTCACACTAGCTTTCCAAAAATTCGGTTAACTAGGTATTAGGATCGGTTCACCACATATATATATGATATCTAACTTATATGTGGTGCACATGTCCATAGGATTGGTTCCCCTTTTTCCCTAAAAACGTGTTGCACATGTCCATAGGATCGGTTCCCCTTTCTGCTATAAACCTTGTTGCACCCCATACAAGGATCGGTTCCCTTTGATGTACTGCACCCCTTACAAGGATCGGTTCCCCTTTCCTTTTAATTGGTCAGACATACAAAATACGATCATACCACAGGTGATTACTTAAGATCCGTTTTACTAATAAAAGTTATACCAATACATAAGTCAGGCCTTTGTGAATAGTTCTACCAAGAACACAACAAGTTGTGAGCGGTTATACTCTATCACACATATTGGTTTTTCATAAGATATGCAATGAATAACAAAACCAATATCACCTGGCAATTTCCTTTTCGGTCCACAAACAAGTTTATGAACTTACTTCCTTAGAACACACACAATAACATTCAAATGATTATGGCGATGTCTTATCTACAAAGTTTAATGGTTAAGCAATAAACCTTGTATTGTATTCCTTAATACTTTGTCTATCTAGAGTTCAAATATGCTTGGCAATTATGTTTTCAATATGCACGATTTGAAAGATACGTTAGGGAATGAAACAGTTCAATTCAAATATCACTAACCTCAAGTGGAAGGATGATTGTTGTCGTTGTAGCTCCTTGCTTTTTCACATCTTCAAGACTTAGCAATACTTGTAATGTCTCATATCCTAATACTTTCAAGCTAACCTATACGAAGTTGACTCTAGTACATAATCAAGCGACTATTAACATGAGTTTTGATTCACTAATATATGACAACCAAACTTGACATACCAACGCTTGGTGGGTTCAACCGAGCAATGCTCTAACAATCTCCCCCTTTTTCAATTTTAGTGACAAAACTCTTACATCATAGGGATAAACAAATTACAAGAATTCATTACAATCCGCTTGATTTCCGATTCAACAACACAGTAAAACTGCTTACATTCAATCCTTGAAAATACCTCTGTTGACATTATAATAACAAAGCTAATACTCCCCCTAAGGAAGATAGGTAGATATTAAATCCGCACGTCTTTGTTATACCAATTTATATGACATGTTACTCCCCCTTAGTCTGTGCTTTAACTCTTTCGTTAGATGAAACATTCAAGTACCAATGTTCTTTTCCCTAGCGATGCCAATCAATATAAAATCAATGCCAGCATCACTTGTTTACTCCATATATTTCTCCCCCCTTTTGTCACAAAAATGACAAAGAAACGAAAAAAATAAAGGACAACACGAAAAGAATCTTAGAAATCTCATAATAGACTTGCAAACCTGTAGAGTTATGAACGAGGGTTCCACACATCACGTTCTGATAACCAATATCAAACCGAAACTACAAGTAGTCTTATTTTGATATGTTACCAAGGAAACAATTGTCCGAAACAATTTTTCCAATTTAGTTTAGCAAACCTAAAACAACTAAGCACATTAGTCCCTTTGCTAAACCGATTGTTCAAAAACAACCGCTTAATTCGATAAGACCAAAATAAAGATAAGCTCCATTTTTTCTCATCAGGTTCTAATTATCCATAAACTTAGACCTTTCAATTTTAAACAAGACAAGTACTAGGTTAGTTAACTAGCATTCCTTTTCTAGACATTCGATTAGACTTGAATAACCGAAACCTTACTTTGATAAGACAAACTAAGATCAGAATTAACTAAGTTTATTATCCGGAATTGAATTGGACTAAACAACTCATCCCGTACACAAATTATTTCGTTAAGCCATAAATAATTCATACAAACCAAAATAAATCAACTTGCATAATTATTCACCTTAACTGGAAGCAATTGAAACAACAATTGCACCGTTATTTTGTAAGCCTAAACAATTGATACCATACAAAAGCAAGATAACAATAGTTTTTCTTAAGAGGAACCAATTGAATTACACACACATCAATTGTACCAAAATTTTGTAAGCCTAAACAATTGATATCACACAATAAAGAAAGATGACAATAGTTTTTCTTAACCGAAACCAATTGAAACACACATCCACACACACATCATGGAATAAATATCAATTGAACCAAAATTTCGTTAAGAAAATGCAACAAATATATATAATATAAACTCAGGCTTTTCTTAAACAGGAAAACAATTAACTAATAAGATTGTTACCTCAAATTTCGCATCCACTTCTCCAATATGATAGCATCTTCGTCCAGGTTGATATCGAAATATCACCACGTTGTCATCCTTATGCATAAACAAAATAATAACAACACACCTCAACCTTTACCAGAGAAAGGTTGAAAACCGGTTTTAACAGTTGCAAGCAAAAGTTGAAAATCGTCGAAACACATATGCTTTTATGCTAAACCAAAACCGATTCAACATATTGTGACTTTTTCACATATTGTTTCTATGAGAACCCCTCATGATACTTTGATAAAGCCTACCTACTAGGGCTAGAACTTAATCTTGCTAAATCAAAAAGTCACCCAAACCATAAGGGTTCACAATATATGAAATCGAATATTAAGGTAGTAAAGCCGAAATCAAACATCCCATAAACATACATAGCAATAAGATAAAAGCAATTAAGCACAGGCTACGTAAACCGAAAACTATCACAAGAAAAATTATTAATCAAATAATTTTATTAATAATAGACCAATACAATCAATGAAAGAAATCAAAAATTGATGTCTATTATTCTAGATTAAGTATTACAACAAATCACTTAATCTCTAATAACCTTCTGACAGGAGTTTTTCAAACGTCATCCTCAATTTCCTCAAATTTTTCAGGATCTTCATCAACAATATCTCGGATTCTGCACACAGTACCTTGGTTATGTTCACAGGCTAAAGCATTAACCTTTCGATTAATATTCCTAGCATACTCCCTATTACCGATTCCAAGTTTAATCAGCTTCCTTTGGTTACGGATAACAGTTCTTAGTAATGCTGCCTGTCTATGATGATTTTCGATGGTACTGAGGAGGACTTGTCGAAGATTGATAATATCAACCTTACCATCCAAACTGTTTTGGACAAGAAGTTGAGTCATATCATCTTTTTCATTATCGATGTTTTCACAACCAGATTTTTTGAAGGCATTATCAAGATGTAAATTTTCCTTAGAAGTCATTCCACTCAAGGCTTTCAAAATATGTGCTTGAGATCTGGTTTGAGAGTACATCCTGTTGAATAAGTTCTCTGACACTTTGAGTACTAATACAAGGAATACCTTTAACACATTCCAAACATAGATATCATCCTTAAATAAATAATTCTGACAAGATTTGAAAAAATATTTTCGTATCTAATGTGTTACAGCAACACAATATTTTTCAAAGAGATTATCTCCAAAATCGGTATCAATAGATACTATCTTATCCTTTTTACACAAGTTGTTGTAAGACAACCTTTCTATATATAAAGATGAATAACAAATCCTTAAGGTAGATTGTGTAATCTCTCTATGTTGAATAAGAGATATTAGTTGGATACCAATTGCCCGGGTATGTGTGCTTCCTTACATCCGAGGATTGGGCAAGGTAAGGATGCATACTCCAATGCGGTTAAGCACTGGGATGAGGATAATCCTCATCATACACTTCAGGAGGAGATCTTTCTCTCTTTTGAACACAATCATGTTCTTCTTCGTGGGTTCTGAACCCATCCTTTTTGTTAAGGGAATTGCGAGATACAATATCCTTAATTACATCTTGTGCCCAGGATGGTATGTTCCTTGAACTTGAACCCGTTCTGTCTAGATCTGCCAGTTGACAGTTTGCTAACTCCCTTGTTCAAGACGTTCTATATGTCCTCTTAAGGTTTTCATACCTTGTTGGAAATGTTTTTCTAAACGCTTGTTCAGATAAACCTCTTGACATGTTTCATTAAGAAGTTTCTCAATAAGGACCTTATTCCTTATCTGCGAGTGTTCCAGCGAATGAGTAAGATTTTCACACTCTATAGTCTGTTGATGAACTACATTGCATAAAGCCAATTTTTGTTCCTCATAATCTATCATATTATTTTGAAGACTAAGTGTTACTCGATTTTCTTCACATATTCTTACATTCATTTGAACAATAAGTTCTAGGACATCATCTAGACTGTCAATGGATTTACCATTTTCTGAAATTTTTTCAATATGTTTGAAAAAGTTTTCCATCATTTTAGCAAATTCAGAACTCGGGCTAACAAGTGAATTGAATCTCTTTTCAGAAGATTTCTCACAATGAATTGGAGATGAGTCCAAACCATGTTTCTTAAGTTTCGAACTCACCTCTTTTTGATCAGGAACCTGATTCATAATCAAATTATTAGTCATAGACTTTTTTTTTGATTTTCGAAAAGACTTTCAAGACCAATTTCCATTAGTTTTCCTTGAGATCTTACTCTCATTATCTTGACTTAAGTTAACTGAATTATCCTTTGGATTCATTCTTATAGGTTGGATCGCACCAAACATAGATTGTTAGATCTTTTCGTGTTTGCCCGCTCTGATACCAATTGAAAAGGCGAGGGTACCCAAATATACCTCAAGCTAAAACTTTTCCTACCTATAAGTCTTTTATCCGAAAGTGATTGTCTATGGACTGAGTCGAGACAATACAACTAATCGGTTCACACTTCGTGTGATCGTCTATGGATACGAGATCGAGATAATACAACAACGAAGTATGTTTACTTGATACAAAGGTTCGGACTTAACCAAACACAATAGGATTGCTTATCAAGTAAATATGAATTAACGTTTATGTAATTTACTTTAATTATAATAAAACAATTATAATGCGGAATATAAAAGTAAATGACACTTCAAGATTTTGTTAACGAGGAAACCGCAAACACATAAAAATCCCGGGACCTAGTCCAGAATTGAATACTCTCAGGATTAAGCCGCTACACAAAATTACACTAACTTCGTATAGTTGAGACCAAGTAACTAACCCTATAGTTCACCTAGTTCCTTTTGTATTCCCATGCCTCCAACTTATAAATAAGTCACGTGCTTGGAACAATTCTTTTGGTTCGTATTCCAAACAGTAAAGGAACAACAAATCTGTTTGGTATCAACTCTGTTCAACCAAGTGATATGAGTCGGACAAAGGCTCTTCCGTTTATCTCAACATAAACTCCTTCGTCAGGTCCTTAGATCTATCTTATATTCAATCACCCAAAGGTAATCGTTTAAGATTAAGCCAACAACACCTTTAATATGAAGAATCGTTGATGCCGATCTACTCAATTAATCAATCCAATCTACCACAAGGATAAACCGATTATTAATTGGATCCTCTTTTGCCGAAACAAGTATTGTGCACACCAAAGATTATAAAACCCAAGTCAGATCTTCAATATCTTCTTTGTCTTCAAATCTTCTTAAATATTCAATAAAAACCTGCACACAATCACTTGAATCTCTTGTGATCAATCACGCACATAACGAAGTCTGTTAACAATGGATTATCACAAGATCGTCTTTAGAACTAACAACAGTCTAAAGATCCCTGTCGAAACTCTGAAATAGTTTGAGTGAATTTTATATCAGAAGAGAAGATTCTCAAGAATAAACAAACTAGGTGTATTCAGATTTCAACCACCGTTAGTCAATCAAATCAATCGAATACAAAAGATAAACCACAATTATCTAGTTTCCCACCAATGTTACACGCTAGATCTTCTCAATCCCAAAGACGACTTTAAACTGAGCGGCCGTAAGATATTTCGCCTAATTAGGTTACTCCCTTCTCCCAATAGGCGGCTACACACCAGTAACAACAACAAAAGAGTAAATTTGTCGTTACGAAGGATTAATTTGCTAGAAATTCAAACTTCAAGTATTTATAGACAAGGAAGTTTGGACACCAAGGAATTTCCAAAACCGAAATTATCTCAAGATATTCATTAAAGCACAAATTCGGTTTTCATAATTCCTGGAAATGCTCTGTCCAAAAATAACGATCGAAATCTCTCGAAAAATCTAATCAGTAAATGCACATTACTAATTCTGTAATTTTCCTACAAAATGAAATTAATAACCTTGACTAAAAGATTCTTAACTTACTTATGTTTCGATCTTGGGATTCTCTTCCCTCAGCAGTTAAGGAATATCTTTGAACAATTAAAGAAGTAAACATTCACAACACGTGTTCAAAGTTTGTCGACATCTTTACTTTGTAAGTTCTCTTTCACACTTACAACCTTGAAACCGATTTGCCACACTTCCAAAAAAGTATAGAATTGGTTCATCTGACTTTCAAGAACTATGTGATTGATCAAAACAACATTCAATCACAATCATGGGTTTACGGTTCTACCAAAACAAGTTTCGGTTCTACCTCCATGTGAGTATTGTGCATAGTCACACTAGCTTTCTAAAAATTCGGTTGACTAGGTACTAGGATCGGTTCCCCACATATATATGGTATATAACTTATATGTGTTGCACATGTCCATAGGATCGGTTCCTCTTTTTCTAAAAACGTGTTGCACATATCCATAGGATCGGTTCCCCTTTCTGCTATAAACCTTGTTGCACCCCATACAAGGATCGGTTCCCTTTGATGTACTGCACCCCTTATAAGGATCGGTTCCCTTTCCTTTTAATTGGTCAGACATATAAAATCCGATCATACCACAGGTGATTACTTAAGATCGGTTTTACTAATAAAAGTTATACCAATACATAAGTCAGGCCTTTGTGAATAGTTCTACCAAGAACACAACAAGTTGTGAGCGGTTATACTCTATCACACATATTGGTTGTTCATAAGATATGCAATGAGTAACAAAACCAATATCACCTGGAAATTTCCTTTTCGGTCCACAAACAAGTTTATGAACTTACTTCCTTAGAACACATGTAAACATTGTTCCCTATGATGAGATCCTCACCTCATACCCATACATAATCACAATAGCATTTAAATGATTATGAGGATGTCTTATCTGCAAAGTTTAATGGTTAAGCAATAAACCTCGTATTGTATTCCTTAATACTATGTCTATCCAGAGCTCAAATATGCTTCGCAGTTATGTTTTCAATATGCACGACTTGAAAGATACGTTAGGGAATGAAACAGTTCAAGTCAAATATCACTAACCTCAAGTGGAAGGATGATTGTTGTCGTTGTAGGTCCTTGCTTCTTCACATCTTCAAGACTTCGCAATACTTGTAATGTCTCATATCCTAATACTTTCAAGATAACCTATATGAAGTTGACTCTAGTACATAATCAAGCGACTCTTAACATGAGTTTTGATTCACTAAAATATGACAACCAAACTTGACATAACAACGCTTGGTGGGTTCAACCGAGCAATGCTATAACAATCTCCCCCTTTTTCAATTTTAGTGACAAAACTCTTACATCATATGGATAAAAAAATTACAAGAATTCATTATAATCCGCTTGATTCCAGATTCAACAACACAGTAAAACTGCTTACATTCAATCCTTGAAAATGTCGTTGTTGATATTATAATAACAAAGCCAATACTCCCCCTAAGGAAGATAGGTATATATTCAATCTGCACGTCTTTGTTATACTAATTTATATGACATGTTACTCTCCCTTAGTCTGTGCTTTCACTCTTTTGTTAGATAAAACATTCAAGTACCAATGTTCTTTCCCTAGCGCTGCCAATCAATATAAAATCAATGCCAGCATCACCTGTTTACTCCATATATTTCTCCCCCCTTTTGTCACAAAAATGACAAAGAAACGAAAAAATAAAGGACAACACGAAAAGAATCTTAGAAATCTCAGAATAGACTTGCAAACCTGTAGAGTTAGGCACGAGGGTTCCACACATCACGTTAATTCCTATTTACTTTATAAGCAATCCTATTGTGTTTGGTTAAGTACGAACCTTTGTATCAAGTAAACATACTTCATTGTTGTATTGTCTCGATCTCGTATCCATAGAAGATCACACGAAGTGTGAACCGATTAGTTGTATTGTATCGACTCAGTCCATAGACAATCACTTTCGGAGAAAGGAGTTATAGGTGGAAAAGTTTTAGATTTAGGTATATTTGGGTACCCTCGTCTTTTCAGTCTCAACTATACGAAGTTGGTTTAGATTTTATATAGCGGCTTAATTCTGAGAGTATTCAATTCTAGACAAGGTCCCGGGGGTTTTCTGCATTTGCGGTTACCTCGTTAATAAAATCTTGTTGTGTCTTTTACTTTTCTATTTCCGCAATTATAATTGTTTTTATTATAATTAGAAGTAAAATACACAAACTTTAATTCCTAATTACTTGATATAAATCCTATTGTGTTTGGTTAAGTCTGAACATATTATCAAGTAATCATACTTCATTGTTCTATTGTCTCGATCTCGTATCCACAGTCAATCACACAAGTTATCTTATTGTCGTATTGTCTCGATCTCGTATTCATAGACGATCACACAAAGTGTGAACCGATTAGTTGTATTGTATCGACTCAGTCCATAGACAATCACTTTCGGAGAAAGGACTTATAGGTGAAAAAGTTTTAGATTGAGGTATATTTGGGTACTCTCGTCTTTTCAGTATCAACTATACGAAGTTGGTTTAGATTTTATATAGCGGCTTAATTCTGAGAGTATTCAATTCTGGACAAGTTCCCGGGGGTTTTCTGCATTTGCGGTTTCCTCGTTAACAAAATCTTGATATGTCTTTTACTTTTCTATTTCCGCAATTAAAATTGTTTTTATTATAATTAGAAGTAAAATACACAAATGTTAGTTCCTAATTACTTGATAGCAATCCTATAGTGTTTGGTTAAGTCCGAACCTATTATCAAGTAATCATACTTCATTGTTGTATTGTCTCGATCTTGTATCCATAGTCAATCACACAAGTTATCTTGTTGTCATATTGTCTCGATCTCGTATCCATAGACGATCACACGAAGTGTGAATCAATTAGTTGTATTGTCTAGACTCAGTCCATAGACAATCACTTTCGGAGAAAGGAATTATAGGTAGAAAATTTTTAGATTAAGGTATATTTGGGTACCCTCGTCTTTTCATAAACGGTTAGCCGAAACTAGCCGATTGAACTATAAACTTAATCATTTTCATAAATACTTGAGACTTTAAGTTTGAGTCACAACCATAGGTTATAATGTGATCAATCATGTCTCTATAATGTTCTTAGAGATTTTTTCGAATGCTAATTATCTCACAGAAATAATTTTATGTGCATCCGAAAATATTCAACAGGGTAAGTACGTGTACCAGGTACGTATACTTCAACCTTGTTCGTGACTATATTTATAACCTTAAGACAAATATAAGTTCCAGAACATACCAAAAATTTCGGTTTGCGTACCCGGTATGGATACCACACCGGTTACAGAACCAACATTTCTTTTTCGGTATGCATACTAGGTATGTGTACCATTCCAGGTTCACGAGTTCACAGACTTTTTGTGGTATGGATACCGGGTATGCGCAAGTCGGTGCCGAACTATAGCTATGCCGGTACATGTACTGGGTACATGTACTATGGTTCCGCACCTATAACAGTTTTCCAATTTTTAAATGTCCTGTTTCCAGATTTTCAGTAGTTCTATATTTCTCTCTAGGTCAATTTGAAACACTCCCAAATAACATAAATGACACCTATCACTGTTCCATGCTATTTTCTAATGATAATCTTGAATCACAATTTAGATGAACAATAAACCGCCCTTAACCGAAATTCATCAAGTATGAACAAATGTTCATTAAGCTTAGTCATATATATTTCGAGAACTAATTACCAAGATAAACTTGACTCGAAATTCTTGATATGTTTATTACGGTCTAATCAGTTATGCGACCACATCTCATAGATAGAAAGATGAATATATCTTGATAAATAGGTGGTTCAGTCTTCACTTACCTTTTGTTGAAGAAGTTCTCCAAAAGATTCGGTTGATCTTCAACTTCAAATGGTAGAACGCAGTGATGTCCGATTCTCAAATACATCTTCTATCCTAATTCGAGACTTAACTAATCGTAGACTAGAAATCAAGATATAGTTTTGACAACTAAATTTGACAACAAGCTTGAGATAGCAAAATTTGTGAGTTCGACGGAGCAATGCTCTAACAATTAAGATATATGAGCAAATCATAAGGAATTTTTTGTGATCTGGTGACAGTAAGGTGAGGAAGTATAAAACTTTAGCATGGAAGAAATTTTATGGTCCATTTTGTGAAGGGGGTCTGGGTATCATAGGATTAGAAACTGTGAATAAGGCTTTGCTTAAGAATTTTTTTGAAATATAATAAATTGTAAAGAAGAATGGGCTATGTTTTTTTTAGCAAAGTTTACAGGTAAGAATGGTCAATAGAACACAAATTAGAAGCAATCTACTGTGTGATCTAGTCTCAAATAAGCTTGGAATTCATTACAGAATGATATTAGGTGGTGTATTGGAGATGTTTCAAAAATTTCAGTTTGGTTTGACATATAGATTGGGGAGTCTCCAATGAGAAGTAATATTGGACTCACTGATTTTGTTAAAGATAACATTAACATGAAAATTAAGGATTTATTGCAGGGGAATATTTGGTGCATTCCTGATGAGCTTCAAAATTATTTTGCTTCTACAACTTTGCCTGAAGTTAGTGGGGAAGAAGATATAATGGTGTGGAGTGGTGACTTAAAAGGTAAATTCTCAACTTCTGCAACATTTTAAAATATTAGGTTAAGGAACCAAAAATAACTTGGCCTTTTGTTATTTGGAAACCATTTCTTCATCATAGCATTGCAAGCAATATATGGAAAATTCAACATAAGTTGTATGTTGATGATGAAGTAATGAAAGAAAATGGTATCTACATGTTGTATATCTGTGGCAGGAGTCAGAACAAGACTGTATGGAACATATTGTGTGGGCAGTGTAATTTCATCTTAGAAATATGGTCTTGGCTATGTTGGATTTTGGGTTCTAAGATACCAACTTCCTTTGATGATGTGTGTAAAGTAGCTCGGCAGAAAAGTCAATTAATAAAAGAAATTTGATAACAGCTGCATGTGCAACAATGCAAGAAATATAGTTTCAAAAGAACAAACAAATCTTTGATGAAAAATTTCCTCATCTCAATGAATTCAAAAGCGGGATCTGTTAGATAGTGCATGAAGGGGGTTACAGAATGTAGGAAACAAAATGGGGACAAAACTATGATCATAGCATAATTTATTTTTTTCAAGTAGACATTAGACACACTAATATAGCTGTATCAAGGAATTAATGATCTTGGTCTCTTCCAGATTATGGATATGTACTATTCTGTTGTGATGACTCAATTGGTAACCCGGGTGCAACTTGTTTTGGTATAATTGTCAGAGACCATATATGTCAAGTAATTGGTATAATGTCAGGTGGAATTGGTATTGCGAAATTTCATTGCAGAATTGTTTGTTGTCATGTGTGCAATTGAATGGGATGTTGTATTGGGTGCAAAGAGCATAATAAACAGGTGATATTCTAAATCAGTCATTAATGATTTTTGCAGAGGTATAATTCCATGGTTCATAAAAATAGGGTGGCTAAAAACAAGACAAAAACTGGAATGTGCTAGATTTGAGCATTGTTTCAGGGAAATAAATTTTTTTGCAGATTCTTTAGCCAAGTAAGGTGCAGAATTAACAGCTGGAGAAAGAACAATGCACAATGGAAGGCAGGAATTTTTGAAGCGTATTGAAATGCAAGAAATTTCCTACTTTAGATGTTGTAGTTGATAGTTTTCAGTGTTTAGCTCTGTAATGTTTTTACTTTTATTCTTTTTGGGGTGTATCGTATAATAAATAATCATTAAGGACCGGACTATAATTTATATAAAATATAAGGGCAGAATTTTATGGGATTAATTAGGAGTTAGGACTTGAATAGTTTTCTACTTTCTTATCATACCCCATCCGCCCTAATTTGCTTGCACCTTTTGTTTGTATTCTTCCGTTTTTATTTACATACTGTAATTATCGTATTATCACTGAACCAAATTTTTTATATAACAGAAATCCTTGATTAATGTTAATTTTTAAATGGTTGATTGATTTTAAGGAATCAAAAATTTAATTATTAGACAATTTACTATTTCTTTGGTTTGTATACATGATATTTTGGTTGACTTTTTTAATTTAGGTAATAAATATATATTTTTTTCTCACAATTAGTTAGCCTTTTGTCCAGGATAAGATTACCAAATAGTATGCAATAGCCTGTTTGGATTGCACATCAGAAGTAGCTTTTCGACTTCTAGAAGTCGAAAAGTTCGAAGTCTGTTTGGTTGTCAAATTTCAAAACGAAGTCAAAAAATTAATTTTTTGTGAAGTAAAATAGTTTTGCTTCTGACTTCGACTTCTGGAAAAACAGAAGTCAGAAATAGATTTTTTGCATCCAAACGCGCAAAAAAATATAGTTTTGCTTATAACTAATACTTGACGTCAAATTAGGTACCAACCTTATATAGGTACCAACCTTATATACATAAATGTATTCCTAGTAAACTAAAGTACTAACTTCCTCCATTTAGAAAAATACTTATTCTGAATCTCTTAAAAAAATGTGATAATGACAATATGTCAGTGTATCAGAGTGGCAAATGATATAAATGCAATAAAGTTTATGCTTAATTGTTTTTAGCGGGACAAAAATAAAAAATTTATTTGTTTCGGGGTAAAAAGTTCTCGGGAACTACCCTGCCCTTCCGTTGGTTATAATATAACCATAATCAAAGAAAACAAGCATGTTTGACCATCTGAACCACATATGTTGTTCAGCTTGCAGTATGGTTGGTATTAGTCTTGTTACTTGTGTAGGTAAAGGTTACAAACTTATTACACCATTCTGGCCACTCAGTATGTTTGATATGACTCAACTGATTCAAAAGAATGTGAGTCAGTGGTTTGATCCCGTGAATCAGGCGTATTTTATTACCTGACTCAAACGGGTCCGAGTCAGGGGTTAGGTCTGAGTCAGAGGTCGAATCAAATCTGACTCAAAATTGAAAACAAACGATCTGACATCTGACTCGCGACGAGTCAGGAATTGACTCAGATTCAGATCGGGGGTTAGATGCAAACAAACATGGTCTTACTTGTCTTTATAGTTTATGTTACAGTGGGTTTTGAAAGAAAACTGAGGTACCTTGGTGCTGTACATCATTCTATTCCTGTGTCAGTGGGTGTTCTCTTCCTTGGGGTGTGCCTTGTTTGGGCGCTCGTTCCGTCTTGCTTCGGCAATCAGCGCCAGTACGCCATGACCATTTTCTTTCTATTTAGTTCCTAAAATATAATTCCTCAAGGCAACCAACAAATGTCTTCGGATCGCTTCGGCCATATCTCCATTTAAAGTTTAGCTCCCAAAATGGCTGTCGATTTTTCCATAATGCAGCATCTCCACGATTGATAATTTCCTAGTGCAGCAAACGATGTCCATGTCTGGAGCGTGAAATTTGAATCATGCAAAGCTAAAATTAGAAACAAGGACAAATCACACTTTCAAATTTGTGCTAGCTTTTCCAATATTCCCTTTTGACTCTTTGTGTTTTGTTTTTGCTGAATTCCTCTGAGTTCTGACTGGATACCTCATTGTGTGGCATTCTTAGTCGTCTTCTTAAATATATAATCACACCAATTAGTAACCACTTTGCTAATTATTTGATTAATTGTAATATATTTTAAGAAAGATTTTCACTGCTTACTCATCACAACATTCCAAAACAAAAAACAATTTGATGCAATACTAAAATTTAGGCCAAGTTTTAACTTCTAATTAGTGTGATTAACATGTACCACAACTTTTACCATGATCCATCACTTGGTATGCGGATGGATTGATTTAAATCCGTGTAGTCCGTTGATCATGATGTTTACAGCCTAAATATAACCACGTTTCTGAAAGAATTTGATGAAAATTTATGGAGTTTCCGACAAAATTTTTGTGCGTTTCGAAGAAACATACCATTCGGATCTTAACAACGACTTAGGTTGATCCGTAACGTAACGCTCCACGTGTACAAGAAATGCTGCACTAAGACAGTACAATTAAAGCAGTATTTGTGATTATAATAAGACTAATTAAAAAAAGTTAATGGAAGTTGTAATTGGATTAAGCATAGGTTAAATGGTTCAAACGGATACACTATACACTATTACACGTTGTCAAAAAGTTCAAATTATCTTGATACTTTAAATGTTTCCTAACGGCTTCTTTTAATTTAGTAGGAGACGAATCTGAATTCTGAATGAATCTCTGTCAATGCAAAGGGCTTTACACTTAATTAGATTATTATATTATGAGTCATCAATATTCCTGTCTCAAGTTTTACCACAATAAACATATGATATTCTTTGATGTGGACAGCTACAACACACAATAACCATGTCCAAACCATAACCTAGCTCTTAACCGTTAGATGTATTTGATAATCTGATTGATGCAACAAGTTATTGTTTTGACTGCAGGAATTAATGACTGGTGGATTTGCACGTAAAGTGTGGTTACACACAATATTCTTTTGAGGGTAGTCTAGTCTTTCTAGCATAAACCTTGAATTTACTTTGTGAACCCACTTTTAATGGGGGTTAGTAAACTGATTACAAGATTGGTGAGAAACTTGCCGTGGTAATGCACCATCATAGACTGCAAAAATGCACGTTGCCATGATGATTGAAAATTTTCAAAGTGGGGACCCTATAGAAACAGAAATTCTGTTTGAATGGAGAATTTGGACCATGGGAAAACCCACTCACAGCGGGTGGGTCCCAATATCAGCACCCGTGTTGTTTCCAGTTCAGGGACCTATCCACTGTGAGTGGTCCGTTTTTCCATGGTTTAATTTCTCGGTTCATTTAGAACTGCTACTATAGAAATCCAAAATTTGTTTGAACAATGGCATATGACATGAAAAATGCCAATATCTCTTTTTTAAAGCATAAAACTGTCGATATCTAACGTTCAAAACTTATCAACACATAATTTTTATTAAGCAATTAAAAAAATAATAATCAGATATAAACAGAATCGAATACATTTAAAGGCTCCAGCAACAAATGTTTGGTACTATTTATTATGAACACTAGCTTTATCTGTGTTCGAGTTGGCCGGCCAGCAACCTCCGGACACTTTAAACAGCTAGGTTACCACCAATGGGTCTTTTGTTGTCTCACGTTAATGTGAGCGTACGAAATCCAAAAGTTAAAAGAGAAAGGGACTCATGGGAAAGCAAGGAAGAAAGTAGCTGAGTGGTGAAGAGCGCACCCTAGTAGTAGTGGTATACAAAGAAAACAATGCCCTTAACTCAAAATTTGAAACAAGTAACCGTTAAGAAGCAAAAACCCAAAGCAACGCGACTTTTCATCGTTTTGAAAGATCTAACGGCTATAGTAAACTAGCCGTTGTATTGAAAAGAGAGAGTCATGTGTGTGCAGACATATACCCGTTATTTTCGTCTTAATTTTTCCGAAACTCATATATGTTTTTTATCCTCACCGAGTCTTTATTTTTTCTTGAATAAAACCAGTGAGAGAGAAAAACTCAAGAGAAGAAGAGACAGACACAGAGAGAGAAGCAAGAGATACAATTTTTCATTGCTACTTGCAATGAAATCATCATCTGCCTAATCTCTCTATTAAAAATCAATCATCTTCTTTTATGTTTGAAGATTTGGGTCTCTCGTCGTCGTCTGGATTGAAAAAAATTTGAAATCTTGAGATTTAAGAAAAAAAAATCTAGGTTAGAAATCATAATAACCCCTTTGTTTTGATTTGTGAACGATAAATAATCATCTGTTATTCTCGATATAACCTAATCTGGGTTATTTCTTAATTTTCTTTTTTCGATGATAAAATTTGAATTTTGAATCCAGTCTTGATGAATCTGATTTTTTTTTTCTTAGATAAGAAAAATGCCGAGATCGGATGAGAACAGTGTTCCTGGTGTCATTGGACCAATTAATAATAATGCCCAAGGTAAATCCAATAATTTCTTATCAAATATTTTTGAATTTTCTTTTGAGCGGCATTTATTTAAATCCCCAAATTTTAAAAAGTTTTGAATTTTAGGATTATAAGTGAAAATCCATTACTGATTTTGAACGATATTCTTATTTTTGTTGATGTTGGAATTAAAAAAAATTAGGACATCAAAGAGGCGTGGTTGGGAAGACGGTATCAGAGACAGGACATCAAAGGAAAGCGCTGAGCGCAGTTAACCGAAATATAATCGGAGGACCTCCTTATCCTCAAGCTAGCAAAAAACCAGCATTATCCGAGTAAGAAAATTTCTGTAGAACCCCAATCTTCATAATGCAGTTTTTTTCCTTCTGTTTTCATGTATTCTCTTATCTAAACCTCAAACCCTTTATTCAGAAACAATGGAATTTGTCACAATAAGCCCCCGCATCGACCCATTACAAGGTCAGAACAAAACCCTTTGTTTCAAATTGAATAAGACGAATTTTGATTTGGATTGTGTTTTGGTTTTCCCCAAATGTCAGACCTAGTTTTGTTTATTTGTTTTCCTTGTGTTTGTTTGTGATTTAGGAAATTTGCGGCACAGTTGAAGACCACCAACAACCAATTGCCACCAACCTACCCGCAAATTAAGCCTGAGGAAGCCAGGAAACAAGTTCCTTTGGTTGTTCTCGAAGAAGATCCAGATGATTGCACAATTATTGATGTCGATGAGGATAAATCATGTGATGAAAACTTTGTGCCGATGTATGTTAAGCATACTGAAGCTATGTTGGATGAGATCGATCAAATGGTATGTTTCTTAAACCTATACTGTCAAGTACATGATTAGTAATGAACTAATGCTGTTTATGAGAATGCGGATGAGTGTTTTATTGTGCCTAATGGAAGCATAACTTGATTTTATTAGGACGATGAAGAGGTCGAAATGGAAGATATAGCAGAAGAGGAAGTCATGGATATTGATAGCAGCGACAAAAAGAACCCCCTTGCTGTTGTTGAGTACATTGAAGATATATATGCGCACCACAGGAATACTGAGGTTTGCCCAATTTTCAACTTAAGGGTTTCTATGATGTTAGTAATTAATAATTCAGAATGATATGCTTCTACACTAGTATTGTGAACCTTTCTCATTACAGTTTGCCCAATTTTCAATTTAATAACTTCTATGGTGTTAGTGCTTTTGGAGAAATGCTAGTGACTCGGAATGATATGTCTTTAGTCTAGTTTGTGAACCTTCACAGTTAACAATGTGAGGTAAATTTTAACTCCAACTCAAAATCATTGCAGGGTTCTAGCTGTGTTTCACCAACTTATATGGCACAACAATTTGATATCAATGAAAAGATGAGAGGCATTCTTATTGACTGGCTAATTGAAGTCCACTACAAATTCGAGCTCATGGATGAGACTTTATACCTTACAGTCAATCTCATTGATCGATTCTTAGAGCGTCAAACTGTTTTAAGAAAGAAGCTTCAGTTGGTTGGAGTGACAGCTATGCTACTTGCTTGCAAATATGAAGAAGTTTCTGTACCAGTTGTAGAGGATCTAATTTTGATATCTGATAAGGCCTACACAAGGAAGGAAGTCCTTGACATGGTAATTTGCTTAGTTCTCATGTTCATCTGAATCATCTCCCTTGTACAAATTTCTTGTGTCAGCTTCAGTTTTTCAATGTAGGGTATAATTGGTCTAACTCTGCTATATTTACAGGAAAAATCCATGGTAAACACATTGCAGTTCAACATGTCAGTACCAACCCCATACACATTTATGAGGAGGTTTCTCAAGGCCGCCGAATCTGACAAGAAGGTTTGTTACAGCATTTTTGATTCTCAATTATATCTGTGTAAAATACCATATTGAGTAAATCTGATTCGGAGTTTGATTTGAATCCACAGCTGGAGCTTCTTTCCTTCTTCATGATTGAGCTGTGCTTAGTCGAGTACGAAATGCTCAAATACTCGCCCTCTCTATTAGCTGCATCTGCAATATACACAGCTCAGTGTACTATTAGTAGGTCTAAGCATTGGACCAAGACTAGTGAGTGGCACACCAAGTACTGCGAAGATGAACTCAAGTAAGTTGTAATTTTTAATCCCGCTTTCCATTATAGTTTTGTGGTCGATTCATCAGATTAGTTAGATAGCATTAATAAATTGTGTTTGATCTCTTGTTTTGTTGTACACAGGGAATGCTCAAGATTGATGGTTACTTTCCATCAAAAAGCAGGATCTGGAAAAGTCACAGGAGTCCACAGAAAATACAGTACCTTTAAATTTGGGTGTGCAGCGAAGTCAGAGCCAGCTCTATTTCTCTTAGAGACTGAACTCTAGCAGGATGCAAATGCTATACGTTTACTGAAGGAGTGGAGTGTTCAGTGTTGGGTGAGAGTTTGTGAGGAAGGGTGAGGGCGCTATTGTGCAACAGAAGTTGCCCCTGGGGGATGAAGTCTTTATCGGTCCTAAGAACCTATGATTCTCAGATAGGTTTCTTTTGTTGCTCTAGTTTTTCTTTTACTTGTCTCCTTTTGTCTTGTGGATTTTTGGACCCTGTTTGGTAGTCATAAAGAATTTGGATCCTGTTTATCGATAATAAAATTGGATCACTTCTGTTGTTGATATGTTCGTTCTGCTCTCCGGAATTCATTTGTTCCCTCTTTTTCTTATCAGTATATTTCCTAAAATGCTAATAATCTTTTATTCGTTTGGGACTGAAATTGTATAACCTACCATAGTTTTCTCTGAGCTTTCGTTCAATTGCGACTGACATCTGAAAATATGTAAGAGTTTGGTTTGCTTGCAGGTATTTGTAATATTACCATGGTTTCTGACAACATTTTCGCTCCAGGTGAACTCCAGATATTTGACACAACTGCATTCACTACCAGGTGAGGTCCAGATATTTGAACAGAAAAGAAACCTTAGTATCTATCTGGCTTTGCATATGCGGATGTCAGTCTGAAGAAATGGAACCTCTGGATCACCAAGTACGAAGAATAGAAACCTTGGAATAGTATGTATATGGCTTTTCATATGCACATGTCAGTCTGAAGAAATGAAACCTTTTGATAAGTGAGGCAAAGATTGTTAAGAGTAACTTGTAATGTCTATAGGCAAAATGTTAAGAACAATCTCTATGTGGAAAGATTGGATAAGCGGGTAACTGATTTGATTGGTAGGGAGTAATTCAGAAGGTTAAAAGGCAGTATAACAACCTATGAAGAACCAGCTGTATGGAAAATGTCATATCTCACTCATATCATGCTGTACAGTACCATCGATTCTTCATAAAAGGGTAGTCTTCCCGGTCCACAAGCCAAAAAAGAAAGAAATTCTGCTCGACCAAGGCCTCTAGCCCGGGCCTTAAAAGGAAAAATTCCTTCCTGGATCCATCCATTGTGCACGAAACATTGGGCATTAAGATTGAACTGAATTGTATCCGTTGAACTGGCTCATGGGGTTCAAGAGCATAGCTCAGTGGTATCCCATCAACTCCGGGTTAAAGGGTAGTCTTCCCGGTTCACAAGCCAAAAAGAAAAAAGTTCTGCTCGACCAAGGCCTCTAGCCCGGGCCTTAAAAGGAATTTATCCTTCCTGCATCCGTCCATTGTGCACGAAACATTAGGCATTAAGATTGAACTGAATTGTATCCGTTGAACTGGCTCATGGGGTCCAAGAGCATAGCTCAGTGTTATCCCATCAACTCCGGAGTTCAATCCCCGCCGCCGTAAAGGTTTGTAATAGATTAGTTGTACAATGGGTTTTAGTGGTGTTGGGTCTGGCTGTGGGGCCAGTCCAACTGACTGGTTCATGTAGGGGTCTGGATCCAGCTTTCGCGTAAATAAAAAAAAAAAAAAAAAAAAAAAACTGGCTCATGATCTAAGCTAAATAATTACATTTATAAGGATGAAATTGCAAATAGCCAAGGTCAGATTTACTCCTAAAAACCAACTAAAAATCCCAAGTAAAACTTTTATCGCACACTTGAGGACCAGTTGTTCCCTGTTCAGCTTAGACCAGAGTCACCAGACCACTGACTAGTGACCACAACGGCACAAACGATTTACTTTCTTGGTGTGGGTCCTACTATTTATCAGTTACCTAACTATTTAAGCAAGGTTATCATTTATCATTTTAATTGATGAAGAGAAAGGAGCTTAGAAGTTTGTTGACTGAGGAAATAAAAGACGTGATTACTGATTAGATATGGAAAATATAGCAAATTTGAGAGAATGGTTTGGAGTTGTGGATTCAAACCACACAGGAAACATCACTGCTCCTCAATTGCAGGTTCTTAACAAAAACCCCTACTTCCCTTATTCTTTTGGGTTTTTTTTTCTTTGTTTCCCTGATTTATGATTGGGTTTGTGCAAATTCAGAGAGCTTTTTCTATTGGGAATTTGGAATTCTCTATCTCAATTGTTCAGCAGATGATTAGGTTTTTATTTTCCTATTTTTTTCATTCCTTAGATTGCTTTTAATTAGGATTGGTATTGCTTGAGCTGAGATTTGATTGGTTTGGATGTTTTCAGAATGTATGATTTTGATAAGAATGGAACTATGAGCTTTGAAGGTAAGGAATACTTGATCATTTTCTGGAATTTAGCCGGATATTGCTGAAAGTATCTAACTTGGATTTCGGCCTTTTCATTTTCTCAGAATTCGTTGCCCTCAACAAATTTCTTCTTAAGGTAAGAGTTAACCTAGCTTTGATATAGAGATGTAAATTGGTTTATGGGAAGTTCTTTTTGATGCCCGAGATACCTTTGGCGTTCTTCACCGAAAGTTTTCTAAAAGAGTTGCTCCATAAAGCATAGTGTTTTCGCAAATATGTTTTTGATTTAGTGTATATGGTTGTGTAGGTACAACAAGCCTTCGCAGACCTAGAGAGGTAATTTATACTGCTTCTTAGTTGTTGCATGTGGTTGAATTTTTTGGGTTGTTGCAAAGTTTGTGTTACTATCTAAGTTGATTGTTGTTGCAGAGGTCGTGGATATCTTGGTACTGATGATGCTTATGAGGTACAGTATTTCTACGAGGCAATAAACAAAATACTGCTTTTAATTTGCTCCAATTAACTTCATACCATAAAAATAGTGGAAAAAATAGGGTGAAGTAACTACCATATCTCCTGGCTCTTTTGTCCACTTCAAATCAAATAGTACAAATCCATCGCAGTGCACATAACAGACAAGGCTTTTGGAGTATGTGGTTGGTAGGTTTCAAGACGTTTAATTATTCGAAGTAGGTCCCCTTTGTGTACTTTGTGAACTTAAGTGTTACTTCAATGATTGGAATGTTCCAGTTGATTTCTTGAAGTGTTGCTCACAGTTCTTTCTTCATACTGTACAATGTAATAGACATGCGTGAAGAACAAATCGAGTTTTCTCATCATTTCCCTTAAATATTTTCTGTTTGAAATGATGCCTTCAGAGGTGATCCTTGCGTTGTGATCTCTCTTGGCATGTAAATGGACAACCGACCAAGTATGTGATTGACCTTGTAAACAAGCATAACTTGGTGATGCATACTGTTCTGGTGTATAACTTCAATTGTATTTCCTTTGCTCTTATTCCCTGTCTACTGCTTCTAGTTTTTCTAGATATCACGAGGCTAATACCCAAGATATGTCAATTTTGTTTCCATTTTGTTATCTTACCGTAGGCATTGATTAAAGTTGGTTTCTCCCTGGACTCACCTGCTTTCTACACAGTCTGTGAGGTAAAGCTTTAATCTAGTGTCTACCCTCCATAGCAGCTTTTAACTTATCATTTCATCGGTCAGTCGGCCTAAGAAAAAATCTAAGGCATCTGTAGGTCTTCATGAACTGCTTAGGAGTGATTGTGTAACCCAGCATTAAATAGGATATGAACCACTGTTTTAATAACCTCTTGAAGTTGCTGCTTTTTGACCATTTCAGAGCTTTGATAAAAACAAAAGTGGGAAATTTCGTCTGGATGACTTCATATCACTTTCTATATTCTTGCAATCTGCTCGGTATGTTCTCTAAAACTCGGTAGATGGTACATATAGAACTGGGAATGTGTTCACTGCTTCATTGGAATATCGATGTTGTATGTGTTTCACAGATGCAGCCTAATTTGATCTAACCTACATTTTTGTTGGACATTATATTTTGAGTGTAACTAGATGGATACCTTGCTTGTAAGATATGAGAACTTTTATACTGCAATACTACATCTTACAAGAATCTAGAAATCATCTCAGTTTCTTGGTATATGACTTCCTTTTTATTTTACAGGAATCTTTTTAACTCTTTCGATACAGCTAAACAAGGCCGCGTTACGCTGGATCTCAACCAGTTTGTTTTCTGTGGTGAGTGATTTTTCTAAGCTGATGTCTGTATTATCAAAGCTCTTTCTTCCATGATGCATTATTCTTCAAACTCGTGTATTAACAAGTTAAAAATAACTATTATCTTGAACAGCTGCGAATTGTAGAATATGAAATCATAGAATCTGCGTTTCCAGAAACATCACAACTGCTGCCTCCTGGTTGTTGTACTTGCCTTCCTAGCAGAGAAAAACATTATAATTTTGGTGTGTGTGAATAATTGTCAAATTCTATAACAAAAGCATTTAGGAGTTTCAGAGAAACGCCAATGATCGAGATTTGAGCCGTCCCAGCATGTAAATTGGTAATACAGGGTGAACAAAGTCTTTGAAGGGTGTCCCATCCAAGCATTGCCTTGAAGATTGAAGGGTAGAACCGAAGTAAAGCACTTGTCGTTCTGTTGCAATATTGAATTCATTAATCAGGTTCCAGCCCAGTGCTAGATGGATTCAAGTTTGCTCTTAGTGTTGCTTGATTGTGTTATGGTTCACAGAATTAAACTTACTGAAATTTAAGGAAAATTTAAGATAGATGAGTTCTTGGAGGGACTCAAAACCTCCATCGAACACTTGTGTTTCAATATAAATTCATTATAGGATGCTTCATACATTCAACTCCACACTTACAAGGTAACAAAAAAACTCTGCACTTCCGGGTGCACCACCACTAACACGTTCCGAATTTATTTTTGTGCACACCACTGCTAATAAACAAGACTTGTTCAAACTACAACCAAGGAAAACACTATTCAAATTTAATGTGATCATATCATGACGGTAACAGATTGACCATGCAACTACTACGGCAATTTCCAGATTTCATGATAAATAGTTTCTGTACTATTTCCAGAATCCAAACACAAATTTTATTCTACTCCCAGTTGCACACATACTGTATATTGCAATTAAAAATAATAGAATACACATCTCCGCTGCTATCTCTGCCCAGCCCTGGCATTTGAAGCTTTAAGAAATTGGAGTTAAGGTAAGGCCAAACCAGATTATATTAGTCAAATATAAACCTTATCAGGAGATATGCGCTCAATTTCATTTTCTTTTAGAGTATTGACACGCAGCATTGCACACCCACGAAGCAATATTAACAATAAAATAAAAAAGAAAACGAATCATATTCTTGTCTCACTATCACCACACTTTATCAGGATAATGAAGGTCCTTTTTTCAGAAACCTTTTAGGTGGTAGGAAGTCTCAGTGGGACTTCCTCCTTGTTGGCCTTGATACAGTCTCTACTCTAGTCCCTACCGAACAAGTGGAACTAAAAAAAAGGGCAACCCGGTCATCTTACTGTATTGAAACAGTATAAATTGCAGAGAGTCATAGACAACCATAGGTTTGAACTTCCACACAGCCCTCTCCCTAAACAACCAATTATCTCTTCTTCTTCTGATAATGTTGTCAAAGGATAAGTAAATGAATTTCTAGGGTTTTGATTTTGATTTTTTCAATTCTATATCTTGTTGGGGTTTTGATTGATTTCCTGGAGTGAATGGCTTGTTTAAGAGAGGAAAGAAGTGGTTGTTTATCTGAGAGTGTTGTTGTTGTTGATAAAGAAGAGATAAAAGAAGAGAAAGAGAAGATGATGATAAAAACAAGGCCTATAGTTCATTCTGCTTCAAAATATAGGGAATATCGATTAGAGAAAGTTTTTCCTGTTTATGCTATGGGAAATTTGAAGTTAGATGATACTAATTTCTTGACTGAGAATATTACTGTAACTGATCCTATTTGGGATGCTGTCAAATCAGAGGCAAAGATTGAGGTAATTTTTTGCTAATTTAATTTATTTTTCATTTGGATTTTGCATGGAATATACGGAGAATGAATTATTGATGGAGTTGAAATTAGTATTTGGATTTTGCATGGAATATATGGAGAATGAATTATTGATGGAGTTGAAATTAGTGTTTTTTTATGTGTGCTGATTAAGTTAACAAAGGTTAGAAGTGAATTTTAATCATAACTAAAAGTTAACAAATGGTATCATAGTCGTAAACCTGGACCACATACATCAAGGGATCAATGGTAGGCCAATAGTACCCCCACGTTAAAGTTTTCATGTCTGATGCTCAAGGTAGCGCCGCACGTGAAGAGGACTTTTAAGAATGAGAATGTCTCGCGAATGGCGTAGTGTTCATGTAACTATTCAGTTCATTGCTATTTGGTTTTGAGCTGGATGACCACAAATTTTAACTGAAATGAAAATTACTTTTTCTTAGTAGTTGCTCTAGTTTGTTTGTTACTTTAATTTTCAACAGTATTATGAAATTTTAATGTCAGGATGGAGAAAATAGTGATATACTACTGTTGATAAATTTTCAGGCAGACAAGGAGCCAATTTTAAGTAGTTTTCTGTATGCAAGTGTTTTATCTCACGATTGTTTGGAGAAAGCTTTGGGGTTTGTTCTGGCTAATCGACTACAGGATAACATACTCTTAGCAACGCAATTGTTGGACATATTTTACGATGTTATGTTGCATGATAGAGGTATTCAACGCTCAATTCGCCAAGATGTGCAGGTGATTTCATTGCCATCCGAAAGGCATCTGATTTTCACCCGTGCTTTTTCCATGAAATTCTGGTTAATGCTCTTAAGGTTGTTTGTTTTAGTGTTTCTTTTTTTATTCATAAGGAGATTTGTTGTTTCAGGCTTTCAAAGATAGGGATCCGTCGTGTATGTCGTATTGCTGGGTCTTGTTATATCTAAAAGTAAGTCTTTCATTCTTTCAACAGCAGGGAAAGCATATACTTTACAGCAGTTACTTGCATGCATTTTGTCCCGTGCTTACCTGCAAAAGGATCATCTTTTGTCCTTTTTCATTTTTTTCAGGGTTACCATTCTTTACAGTCATACCGAGTAGCTCATGCTTTATGGAACAAGGGACGTAAAATTTTGGCCTTAGCTTTACAAAGCCGAATAAGTGAGGTATTCTTTGGCCTAAATTCCCTGGATGACCAAATACCAATTGTGTTAATTGCACGCAATTGTATCTTCTTGCTTTTAATTTATCGTGTTTTCATTTGTTTGGTGTGTAGGTTTTTGGAGTTGACATACACCCAGGTATAATTTATCTCTCTCTCTCTTTTTCTCCTGGACCCATGTACAGAATTTGCGTGCCTAGAGTCATACAGTTAGTTTGTCAATCTTTTCAAAAGCATCAGGTTTTGATGACCGGATCAGAATTATGTGACTTCTCTTTATTCAGTGGTCTATGGAGATTTGGAATTTCTCCATTACTAGCTTTCAGTTTCTGACGTTATCTGATGTGATTTTATCAGCTGCAAAAATAGGGAATGGCGTATTATTGGATCATGCGACTGGTGTAGTTATTGGTGAAACAGCTGTTGTAGGAAATAGAGTTTCATTGATGCAGGCAAGTAGAAACCTTTTTGCCCATCATCGTTCTATGAAATTGCAGTAAAATTCTCTACTTGCAGTGTGACCGGTATTGCACGTTGACTTTTTGAAAGTTTTAATCAGATTCTTAATCACGACAACTTTTTGAAAGTTTTAATCAGATTCTTAATTACGACATGAAACAGAATGTGATGGTGTGTTTTAGTTCACACTGTTGGTTTGGGAAATATTTTGATGGTCATGACTTCTGTGCAGGGTGTAACATTAGGTGGAACAGGGAAAGAAATTGGGGATCGTCATCCAAAAATAGGCCAAGGTGCACTAATTGGAGCTAGTGCAACTATACTTGGTAATATTAAAATAGGTGAAGGTGCTATGATAGCTGCTGGTTCGCTTGTGCTAAAGGATATTCCAGCACATAGGTATGAAGAATAACATATTCCGTATTTATTAACTATCATGTTTGTTAGCGAACTCTGTTTTAAGTTACAATTACTGTTGAATATCATTGAGGATCACTTGTTTGCGTTGGTAAGCATAGAAAATGGTTCATGGTTGTAAAGTGCGTCTATCGGAATCAATCTGACTTCTTTGATCTGTTTTGGGCTCTTAGCATGGTTGCAGGAATACCTGCACAGGTGGTTGGATATGTAGAAGAACAAGACCCATCTTTGACTATGAAGCACGGTATATTTATGATATTTGAGTGTTATTGCAGTATTAGCATATGTAGCATTGGCCAAAACTTGACTTGATTGATTGTTCATGTGACAACACAGATGCTACGAAAGAATTTTTCCAGCATGTAGCTGCTGCAAATTCAGTTGATGGAAGGTCTAGTTGTGGTGGTTAGTTCTCTGTAATACTTCATTCCTCTCTATTTGAACTTGAAGTTCAAAATCCCCATACATGATACACTGTTTTTATTTTTGCGGTATTTGTTGTTTGGATCATATCGCACACATTACACATCTGGACTCTCACAAAGACCAACTTCTCTGCTTGCAGGCAATTCGAAATGGGGAGAAAGAACAGTATGACGAGGCCAGATCGAAGATAACTAGTATATTATACGTGTCTCCCTTCAAAAGTGAGATCATTGCGCGGTGTATTTGAAGCTAGAACTCAACAATAAGTTAGCAAACAGATTGCATGTTGTCTGTGATCCTTTTTCTATGTGACTAGATGTAAAACCATGATCCAGTTATAATAATCCAATCCGAAGTTTCTTTCAGTTTCTCTGTTTCCTCTTTTGTCTTGGGTCAGATGACTCAATAAATTAAACCAAAACCGGGACTTGAACCCGACCTCAAATGACTCGTTAAATTAAACCAAAAAAATAAATTCCGGTGCCGGGACTTGAACCCGACCTCAAATGACTCGTTAAATTAAACAAAAAAATAAATTCCGTTGCCGGGACTTGAACCCGACCTCAAATGACTCGTTAAATTAAACAAAAAAAATAAATTCCGTTGCCGGGTCTCTCGTGTGAGAGCCGAGTATCCTGACCACCTAGACTACAACGGAGTGATATCTAGTTAGCACTTCTACTTTATTTTGGAAGGGTGCTAAGGTGCTATAGTACCTATCATAACTCTTATGGACTCACAAATCTATCGATAGCTGATCCTGTTCCCACTCCGGTGGCCTATGCTAGCCTGAAGGGTCAATGGTAACTCCATGGAATGTGAAACCATCGTCTCTTTTGTTTGTGGCAATAGCAAGAAACCTGAGAGAATCAAACTAGATCACCTAGTTGTAGTTTACACGATTTTTAAGGTAAGGAAGAGAGAGGAGAATTTTTTAGTATTTTTTACAATTATAACCTTAAGGATAATTACGTAAAATTTAGAAATGATTTATCTCTCAAACTATACAACGGATATTCGTAAACTTTGTACCATTGGAAAGCATTTTAAAACACATATTTAATGAATATAAACACGGCTATCAAATTATACATATTTCTTACTAATAATAATCAACTAAAAGAGTAATTTTAAAAATATCTCATTATTTGATCATATATGTCATCTATTTTGGGACAAAAAATTAAAACTAACTAGGTCATCTAATTTGGGACGGAGAGAGTATTACACTAGCTAGCGCTGAAAACTTGAAAGAACACATTCTACAATTATTAAAACACAAGGCTTAATATACTTAGATTTCACTGGACCATTCTTCACTTGGTCAAACAAGCAAAAGTGGAGATTTTGATTAAAGTCCATATTAGACAGAGCTTTAGCAAATAAAGAGTATACTGCTATTCACCCTAATTCCATTGTCTCTCATCTCACAGCTATAGGGTATGATCATAATCCTATCAATCTAAACACTTTCCTGGTGATTTTAAACAACGTATTCCCAATAGGTTTTTTAGTTTCTAGCTTGAAGTATCTGATGCGGTCCAAATTGTTAAGAAATTGTTGGGATCCACCAACTTTTGAATCTCCTCCGTTTAGAATTGCCTTGCCTTCAAGCTCAAACTATTTAAGAGCCACTTTTCCGAATGGAATAAAGAGTTATTGAACATAATGTAAAATATAAGATGGAAGCTATACATCACATCCATGAAAATAATCCTCCTGAAGATCTGTATTTATTAATTATATATTCATCCTGTCACGTGATCCCATTGAAGACTTTAAACGAAAGGTAACGCTAGATGTTTTACCCAACTAAATTACTCCTATCTCTTTCAATTTAGCTTTCTCAAACGACAAAGGTGTGTTCAAGTGATGAATTTGAAAGGATACAAGCTACTTTATAGAGTTATGACCAAAGATTTTCTGGAAACATGATATACCAATTTCGAAAATCCTTAAGATATGCAATAAACGTACTGCAGATTTCTGAAATTAACTAATACTAATTGTATTCCAACTCGTAACTGATTTTACTTATAAAGATTAGCTAATACACATCTGTGTACTTGAAAAATATAACAACTAGAGTTATGCAAACCTATGGGATTTGGTAAACATATAATTCGATACCAAAATTAGTATTGATAAACCGGTTTCGAGGATCTTGTCTTGAGTGTCAAAGAAATATACTTGAACAAGAAAATATTAGAGTTTTAGCACTTGTTCAAACACTATCTCAATACTTATGAACATTCGAAGTTTAACTCATTTTTGCCTTGATGAATGCATAAACCCGAAGATATCAGACCAATCGTAAGTATATAAATGAAATCAGACATAATCAAGATCGATCCTGACTTAGGATAGGTACAGTATTGATCCTTGTCACAAGAGATCAATTAGTCTTGGGGATCGGTCTTACTACTCGGATCAGTCTTGGACAATAGTAACAATACTTAACTCTAGTATTCTTTTACGTGAGGAGTCAAATACATCACATGGGGGATATTCATTAGGGTGTTAGTCTAGCGTTTTGTTTATATTTTTATATCAATTTTAACCATATGTATTTGTTAACTTCAGGCCTTGAGTTAGTATTACGCATACATGGTCTGATAAGTGAACTCTATTAACAATTTTATTTTGTGAGTATATTTATCTAGCAAAAATGGTTAATACTGGATGCAAGTGTGGATTATGTGGTTGGGGTATATATACTTTATACCAAGGGGGAATCGTGAGATTAAGAAGAAATAATTGAAGCCCTCATATCTTGGCTAAAACAAGAGAGATCGTGCGAAAAAATTAGCTAGGTTCGTTTTGAGGCGGAAAACATAGGATGAAATTATAACAGCTAAGATCTCAACTGAATCCTTAAGAGCTTGATATAGTGTTTTCTTTTTTGTCTCAATGGAAACTAGTCAACAACCGAAATTAGTTGTTTTAGGCAGCAATATGAGAGAGAGTTTACATCTATTATAAGCGAATATTCCTCGAATCAACAACACATTCTATCGAGAATGAATTATGGGTTTCCTGTGTACCAAATAGAGAGATGGATAAGGGTTGATTCATATCTTAGGCATGGAAATAGGGCTGATTTATCACATCATTTGTGTATAAAGGAGGAATAAAAGGAACGCCAAGGACGATAGAATACCACACTCTCTATTTCTTTTCTTTGGATTGTTAGGTTTTTCTATTAGTTTCTCTGTATTTTTTTTCTTCTTTCCTTCTATTCAGAATCATGATGGGTTTGAATATCACCATGAGAAGCTAAACCTCTCACCGCCAAGGAAGAGGGAAAGCTTAGTGGTTTCGATGTTTGATCTCCTATCATAAAATGAACTTTCATTTCCTTGTCTTTGTTTGATTGTAATTTTATGTTGAGTGTGTCTGCTAACTTCGTAGATTCAGTGTGCTTTCCGGATACATTGAATGCTAAGAAATCCATATGACATTTCTCGATTGAACTTTATCTTAGAAACATAATAGATCGTTATAAAATGGTATTCAATTTAGTTACATCGGGATTTTAGTTTGGTATATTATGTGGGTATAATTTCTGTTTGATTTATAATTTGATCGTATAAGTACTGGAATTCATCAGTGGAACCAAAAGCCCTGGCAGATTCCTTCAAACTGCTACATTCTCTTTTTGCTCAAACAACCTATTTGTTTATCAAATTGCTTCGAATATTCTAAATTACACTATCAAATTTTGTAGATTGAACTCGGTTTTACAGACTTTATTACATTTCCATAATAAGTGTACATTGATACTATAATTTTACAAAAGAGTTCAAATATGTCACATGGGGATATTCACTAGGGTTTTGGACTGGCGATCAACAAAAAATACGGTGTAGCAATACGAGATAACTCAATCAAAATGAAGGGCCATATGTATAACAATATGGAGGAATTACGCATCTTAAACTATTTCAAGGTGCAACATAGATCGTGCAAAATTTCCACTCCAATTGAGGTTGGTCTCCTCCTAATCAGGGTGAAATCATGATTTGTTGTGATGGCGCTTCACTTGGAAATCCAGGCCAGGCCGGTGGTGGTGTTACTTTTCGTGATGCCAATGCAGCAGTGCTTGGAATTTTTCGTGGTGGCCTTGGTTGGTAAACTAATTATTATGCGGAAGTGTGTGTCGTAATTTATGGTGTGATGCTCGCCAAAAAGTGGAACGTGAAAAATATTTGTGTTCAATAAGACTCGATGAGTTGCATTCAAGCTTTTCAAAGGGGTGAGTTACCATGGAAACTAGAGCAGAAGTGGAGACTTGCGAAGAACTTTTACAACAACACACGCTATATTCATAGCTATATAGAGGCTAATTTTTCAGCTGATGCTTTGACCAAGCAAGCATGTTTGCTGGCTGAAGATATTTTTGATTTTTATGAGGGTAGGCCAGGTTTCGTTCTGTATGTAGAATGGCCTGGTGAAGTTTATTATCGTTTCAAATAGGTTAGACTAGTAGATGGCCTCACGGCTAGCTTACAGTCTGGCCTAGCCCCTGTACAGTTTCTGTTTTTTTACTTAATTTTATTGCCGAGTAAAAAAACGAAAACTAAGTCTCATAAGCATTAAGAGAGTGCATGGAGTAATGGGTATGTAACTGTCAGTCTTCCCTAACATTGCGTATAAGACTTAATCACGTTATCCATAATATCCGCTTTTCCATAACTTCCACGACTTAAAAGATGGGTGTATATTACGACTACTTTATGTATAGGTTCCTAAACTTATTCACAAATCATCTCATACATATACAAACAAGTATACTATTGAGTTTACATAAGATTTCTTTTATAGTTTTATACAGAGAACTATTTTTACACAATAGTTCAACAACACCAAACTGTAACACACATCACACTCTAATCTCAATACTTTCTCTGATTTCTTCTGTAAGATCAAACCTTCTTATCCTTTGTAACTGAAACAATACAAGAACATTCATTTCTTGATTTATGCGAGTTTTATTCTATTTTGATCTCTCATAATCACAAAAATCTTAAATTATCCCTCACTTTTTATTTTATTTGTTTTTACTTTAAAACACGAACCTTGCTTGTAGGGTTGTACATGGTTCTAGTTAAACCGTACCAAACAAAAAAAAAAATGAAAGAGCAAACCAAAAATTTTTTCAATGATTTTGGTTTTGGTTCTAGAATGCTATAAACGGATGTTATTGATTTAGTTCTGGTGAAAACCTGGAACTAGATCGAAAACCGTTAGTTAAACCGATTAATAACAATCGTTAGATGTAATCAATATCAACCACTACATCTAATCTTATATATATGTGCATTAAAACTATAGAATCCCAAACATAAACATAATCCTAAAAACCATCCTTTGTTCTTTCTCCTCCTTCCCTTTATTGTGCCTGCTACTCACTACCTCTACCTTTCTTCTTTCTTTTATAAGCTGCAAAGAATCAACATGCCGTTAATCCCATGAAACTATCATTGATATCAAAAGACTTACTGGAAATAAGTAAATTATAATGTACTTTATGTAATAATTTGATTATGTAGTGAAGAATGGATTTGTGATTCGTGAGCGTTTTTTTATAGTATGTATAGTGATAAATAAGAAGTACATAAAATTATATATGAAACTCTTACTGTTAGAGCATTGCTCGGTCGAGCTAGCAAGCATTGCTATCTCAAGCTTTTTTGTCAAGTTTAGTTGATCAAAGCTATATACTTTATTTCTAGTCTATTTATAGTTATGTCTCGGATTATGATAGACTATGTAGTTGAGCTTTAGACTTCACACATTTGGTATATCTATATAGACTTTTATATTACACATATTTGGTATTTAGAGCCGAGTTTAACTCGCTTATCTATTTCTCGAAATGTGTGTAGGAAGCTTTTTTGCTTTAGCTATGTTCATCATATTCATGACGAGTTTAGTTGGAAATAGTTTGTTTGTTGGAAACTAAATATAATGTCAAAAGATGATCATGTGAAAATTACCTTGAAAATTACAAAAGATGATTTGTGTGACACAGTCATTTGATGTTAACTTGGGAAGTTTTGTATCGATCATTCGATCACTTGAAAATTACTTGAAGCTAATGGTTTGTGTGAGACAACCATTGTCGTCTTCCAAGGATGTTTCAATGATTGAAATGAGAGTTTAGAACGATTACCCATGTATGGATATAACACGGTATGCGTACGTAGTATACGAACTGTATTGTGATGATTCAGGTCCGTAACTATTGTTTGCGTACCTAGTATGCGAACGGATTTACCTGAGAAGGTCCTGAACTCTTGTTTGCATACCTATTATGCAAACGGATTTACATGAGAAGGTCCGGAAATCTTGTTTGCGTACCTAGTATGCAAACGGGTTTACCTGAGTTGGGTCCGGAACAGTTATTCGCGAACCGGGTTTGCGAATGGCTTTACTAGGCCAAGGTCCGGAGCTGTTGTTCACGTACCTGGTTGGCGAACACAGTTGTAAAGTTCTGGAGTCGGTCATGTATGATTCTCATACTCATGAACTAAAACATTTATGATTTAAGAAATGCAATCTTGCAAACCATGGCTTAATGTTCATGAATTGATTCTTGTATAAGTACTTTGTACGATTATGAATCAAACCGATTTCGATTCAATTTGTTCATATATATTTCTATGAGATAGTGAAAAATTGAACAACTCTACTTGAAACAGAATTAGATTCATTTGATTATCTTTCATGATTGATTGATATTCATGTTTGATCTAGAAGTGTTAGATGAATATGGTTAAGACAAAAGTGTTCATATGGCTAACTTCGGTAATTGTTATTGAGCCAACTCAATATACACGTTTAGGTACGGTAACCCATATCTAAATGAAAGTATATTTCATGTGTGTGTAACAATCTAAGACCATCTAACAATGGAGATTTATTGCTTTATTTTTAAGCTGACTTAACTTGAATCTTAAATCAGGATTTCATCTAACGGTGAATATTGAATGCTTTGTCACTAAGCTATCTTAGCTTTGATTGAAAACGAACCTGATTTGGGAGACTATAAAGGAGAACTCTAGCAACTGGAAAACATAATCCCCACACTTGTATGTGTTACTAGTTGCGTACTAGAGTCGATTATCCTTTAACCTAGTTTTTTCCAAAACCGTTATAGGCTAACGACTTGAAGACTTCATTGGGATTCGTGAAGCCAGATCCAACTATTTTCTCTATCGTTGTGTATTCTGATCTCACTTGTTCAATCATATTGAGTTTTATCTTCTCTAAGATTTACTCGAGATTTATCTATGATAGGTAAGATATAAAAATTAGTTACAACAGTTTTTCGTCTCAGACTCTTGTGATTCCGCAATAATTTTTCCTGTTAATCAGTTGGGTTATTATGAGGTAACTAATATTTCTAGGCTGGTCTCCATGAGTATAAAACTGGATTATAAGTTTTTTCATGTTCACCTTGATTTATCAAAAGACGGAACAAAAACCGAATAAAGAATAGACATATCTGTGGGAGACAGATTTATTTATAAGTCTTCGACTTTGGGTCGTAGCAACTCTTAGTTGTGTGTGAAATCAGCTAAGGGAATCAAGTACGCAGAATTCGGCGTGGTTCTATAGGTGTAAGGAACGCGACTGTACCTTAATCGGTGTGGGACTTGGTTAGGGCTCAACTACATTCCAGTCCGAAGTTAACTTGTAGTAGGCTAGAGTCTGTATCGGCTTAATACACTATGGTGTTCAAATTTGGACTAGCTCCCGGGGTTTTTCTGCATTTTCGGTTTCCTCGTTAACAAAATTTCTGGTGTCTGTGTTATTTCTTTTCCACATTATATTTGTTTATGTAATTGAAATATCACAGGTTGTGTAATGAGAAGGAGATAAAAAATCTTTGATATAATTGATTGAGTCTCGCTTTTAAGTTGGTGCTCTCGGAATTACATTAGAGTTTAGTCCATACATATTTCCGAACAAATTATTGAGTGTGGTTGTTATACCCCCGCTTTTTCAATTGGTATCAGAGCAGGCAAACACGCTAAGACCTCATAAGTATGTGTTTGTAGCAATCCGACTCTATAGACAATAAGTAGTGTTTTCTCAAACGTCACATCACCAGTTCAGAAACATTCTGACTTGGTTCAAATCTTGGATTCTCTCACATCTTTTTCATTTCCTGAAACTGTGTATAACTGGGAAACTCGCCTGGACAAACAGTTGGATGAAATTTCAGATGAAAGTGATTCAGATGTTGAAAACGATGTTTATGAGGAAGTCTCACAATATATCAAGCCTATTGACCATCTCACTAAATAAAAAAAGTCAACGTCTTGCTTGACTGATTTTCTGACTCCTCTCTGTAAAAAAAACAAGAAAATGAGAAAACTATTTAAGGGTTATGATTGTGGATATAATCTATTACAGTCTCTTCTTAAAGATCATGAAGAAGATGTGCGTTCAAAAAGTTCTGAATGTGAAAATCTTCGTCGTAATCTCTTTGTGTTGAAAGAAAAACTTGCAGAATCTGAAGCAAGGTGTGACTCTCGACAAAGTTGTTTCAGTGAAAGATAAAAAAAAATTCATTCTCGAGAAAAACAATTAGAGGCTGACCTACTTGCTGCTCACGATAAGGTCAAAATGTTGGAAGAAAACTTGAAAAAAGTTTATCTCTAGCTTAACCAAATTATCCATTATGCTGGAAACATGTAAAAAACATCGTGATACACGAGGTTTGGGCTATAAAGGAATAGACGCTCCAAGTATTAGTAAGATTGGTGTTGTTCATGATAATAACGTTTTCCAACAGAAGAATCTCACTGATAACAAAAGTGATGATTTACCTCCAGCAGCTGAAGTACCAGAGAAGGTTCGTCAACCTCCAAAGACAGCTCACATGAGATCAGGTAGTAGCATTCCATTCAGCTTCCATTACTGCGGAAACAAAGGTCACCTTGAAAGGAGATGTCATTTTCATTTACGGAATGAGAAACTTCGTAACATTCTTGTTTGGATGTTTACAGAAGTGACCAAACCTGTATCTCATATTACTAGTTTTAATTGTCCAACCTTTAGACAAATAAAGTGATGTGATGAGCCAACTTTTGTTTGTAAAGTTAGTAAAAAACCTTTTCACAATTGTAACAGTTGTCAAAGGGTTAATGTTATAAGTACAAATAACGATCTTCGTGTTCCAATAAGAAGAAAGATGGTACTGCAAAAGGAAAATCTTTCAAACTATTCATCTATGGGTGAAGAATGTTTTGGATCGGAAGGCTTAATGGTTCCAAGATACATTCACATCAATAATCATGTATCAAAACTCAAGACCAGTATCAATAGACTCAGGCGCAGTATTAGAAAGGCAAAGAAGGCAGCAACATCAGGTAATTCTTATTCTTTGTCTGTTGATTCTCTTGAGACTAACTTGATTTTCTCATGAAAGGAAGGGTAAGAGAGTCAACACATTTTTTCTCATCATGTTACAACTTGACTACTTTTTTTTGGTGCCTCCTCCATCGAGACCATGTGAGGAGGGCACAAGATTCTCAAGAAGACATCTACTTCTTGACAAAGTGGTCTTTATTGTATATTGGTTATTTTTTTTTTGGTATGTATAAAAGGAAAACGATCATCTTACTGTCGAGCCTTGCTCCATTTAATATTTGCTTTTGATATTTTGTATGATCAACATCTTTGTTGCAAATAATTAAAAGCTTCGTAATCCTCAAACACGCAGTTTATTTGTTGTTCTTCAATGAATCTCTTGCGCTCTAAATTTATTTATTGAGATAATATGTTTTGCCTGAAGTTTTAAACTTGTCCTTGGTGATCGGTTCAAAACTTGTTTCTGGTTTAGGATCCACTGGTTCATTGGTTCTGAATATCCTTATTCATGTCCACGAACGACTCGTGATCTTGGTTCATGATCGGGCGTATGGTTCCAACACTAGCGTGTTTGGAAAGATCTATATGTGACCCTAGGGTTTATTCCTAGAAAAACATATATATATCTAAGATAGATTTCCTGATCTCTTAGATATATGTACGCTCCAAAACCCTCTTGAATTTCACGAACTGCACGATGAATGGAAGCAAAAAGGAAAACAAAATTGAAGATGGAAAGGTTATTGAATTTCATGAGAATCCTCTCACCATAACCTGTTACTTTGCATGCGATCATGAAGACAAAAGACTCGTTCAGATGTCATCTGATTTGGTTGGAAATCTTCTCCGAGATTTTGAGGTTGTACATGAACAACTTGCAATTTCAACAAAGAATCTTGTTTTTCTGAAGACCGAACTGAAGAAAGCGACTGATGATCTAGCTATTGTTCGATCTCTAATTGCTGACTATGCTTAAGTCTTTCAGTATGGTTTTAGGTTTTTATTATGTCTAGGAAACTTCTTATGAGAATTTATTCTTATGTTTAAGAAGGATAATTAGGGTTTGGAATAACATTATTTGTGATTACACATAGCTATTTCAACGATTTTCGTCTTGCAATGTTTTTAGATTTATTTATTTAAATTCTAAAGTTATTTGGAAGATGATTTTTGCAGTATTTAATCCTTTTGATTTCATATATTGCAAATTCCTTATGAGATATATGTGTTTACGTTCGTGAACTGTGTTTATCTCATATATGCTCAAAAGTTAAGTGTATTGTGTCATTATGCAAATATTGATGAAACATAGAATGAACTTTTGAAAATATTTCGTAGTATTGATCTTTCTCTGATCCACTTTTATGCGAAAGCACTGTATGGCTTCGTAAGTTTTCTTATGTTGAGCGTTTCCGATTAAATTAATCAATAAGGTCTTCTTGTGATTAATTTATTCGAGTTTATTAGTATACAAATCCATGTGATTTTTTAATGTCCAAAGAAATCCTTCTTTTCTTGTAAAAGTAAGGTCGCTCATGTTGTTCTCTTTGGAATGACATCAAATGGGGGAGATTTCTTAATTGAACTTGTGCTTAATCACCATATCTTTGTAGGGAGTGCGGTTGTGGATATTGTACGAGTTATCTTGTATCTTTATAAACTCCTTAATGAATACGCTAAGTTTCGACTATGTGAAATCATCGAAACAAAGTTGATATGTTCTCTTTTAGTCATGGAGTATCTTTTTGAAAATTTCATTATGATCCTGTAGTTTTCGTACCTTTGCCAATTTATATTGACAAAAAGGGGGAATTATTTGGTAGTTCACACTACATACATATGGTTTACGGATCATCATGTAAGGGGGAGTGGTTTTCATTGTAAGATGAAGTATTGACTAAGGCGGACTGATACATATCACCATAGTATTATTTCAAAGTTGTGATACAAGTGAACTTTAATTATCTGTATTAATAATATGACACTGTGTAACAATGATTAAGAACATATGTTTTCTTATTGTTATATCTACGGATCTTCGACAACAATGATATTGAGTTGAACACGTTCAGAATCGCTGAAGTACTTGGAGTAACGAAGAATTCAAGGGATGTTGAAGAGCCAAGGAAATCAAGCATGATGGATGAGAAAATACAAAGTTTATTTATTTTGTAATCCATATGTATTTATAGTTTTGTCACTAAAATTGATAAAAGGGGAGATTGTTAGAGCATTGCAAGGCCGAAATCGCAAGCGTTGCTATCTCCAGCTTGTTTGTCAAGTTTAGTTGATCAAAACTATATACTTGATTTCTAGTCTACTTATAGCTATGTTTCGGATTAGGATAAAATGTGTAGTTGAGCTTTAGACTTCTCGGTGTTCACCAATCGAAGACGAAGATCTACTAAGGAGATTGGAAGAACTTCATCAACAAAAGGTATGTGGAGACTAAAACTTATCTATTACTCGGAATTCTATTCTATTCTATCTTCTAATGAGATTAAGTCGTATAGTTATCTAGACTTTTACATTGTACACATTTGATATTTCGAGCCGAGTTTAACTCGCTTATCTATTTCTAGAACTATGTATTGGAAGCTTTTTTCTTTAGCTATGTTCATCATATTATTGACGAGTTTAGTTGAAAACAATTTATTTGTTTGAAACTAAATATAATGTCAAAAGATGATCATGTGAAAATTACCTTGAACATCTTATATGATTTGTGTGAGATAGTCATTTGATGTTAACTTGGGAAGTTTCGTATTGATCATTCGATCATTTGAAAATTATTTGAATCTAATGATTTGTGTGAGACAACCATTGTCGTCTTCCAAGGATGTTTCAATGATTGAAATGATAGTTTAGAACGATTACCCATGTCTGTATACAACACGATATTCATACCTCGTATGCGAACTATATTGTGATGATTTAGGTTCGGAACTCTTGTTTGCGTACCTAGTATGCGAACGGATTTACCTGAGAAAGTCCAAAACTCTTGTTTGCGTACCTATTATACGAACGTATTTACCTGAGAAGGTCTGGAACTCTTGTTTGCGTACCTAGTATGTGAACGGGTTTACTTGAGTTGGGTCCGGAACGGTTGTTCTCGAACCTGGTTTGCGAACGTCTTGACTAGGCCAAGGTCCGGAGCTACTGTTCGCGTACCTGGTTGGCGAACACAATGGTAAAGTTATAGAATCGGTCATGTATGATTCTCATACTCATGAACTAAAACATTTATGATTTAAGGAATGCAATCTTGCAAACCGTGGCTTAATGTTCATGAATTGATTCTTGTGTAAGTAACTGTGTACGATTACGAATCAAACCGATTTCGATTCATTTTGTTCATATATATTTCTATGAGATAGTGAACAATTGAACAACTCTATTTGAAACACAGTTAGATTCATTTGATTATCTTTCATGATTGATTGATCTTCATATTTAATCTAGAAGTGTTAGATGAATATGGTTAAGACAAAAGTGTTCATATGGCTAACTTCGGTTAACTGTTACTGAGCCAACTCACTATACACGTTTAGGTACGGTAGCCCATATCTAAATGAAAGTATATTTCATTTGTTTGTAACAAGATAAGACCATCTAACGGTGGAGATTGATTGCTTTATTTTTAAGAAGACTTAGCTTGAATCTTAAATCAAGATTTCATCTAACGGTGAATATTGAATGCTTTGTTACTAATCTATCTTAGCTTTGATTGAAGCAACCCTGATTTGAAAGACTATATAAGAGAGAACTCTAGCAACTGGAAAACTTAATCCCAACACTTCTCTGTGTTCCTAGTTGATTGTTTATAAGTCTTCGCTTTGGGTCGTAACACTCTTAGTTGTGGGTGAAATCAGCTAAGAGAATGAAGTGCGCAAAATCCGGCGTGCTTCTAGAGGAGTAAGGAACGCGACTGTACCTTAATCGGTTTGAGACTTGGTTATGACTCAACTACATTCCAGTCCGAAGTTAACTTGTAATAGACTAGTGTCTATAGTGGCTTAATACAGTGTGGTGTTCAATTTGGACTAGGTCCCGGGTTTTTCTTCATTTGCGGTTTCCTCGTTGACAAAATTTCTGGTGTCCGTGTTATTTCTTTTCCGCATTATATTTGTTTATATAATTGAAATATCACAGGTTGTGCGTAGTTCAATCAGTTGATAAATCCGACCTTGTTTGTTGGATAGAACTTGATTGACACTTGGGCATTGGTATTTAGTACCGTCCAAGTTATTTCTCATATCAATCAGGCTCGCAGACTTCTGTCTGTTTGATTTGCTGATTGTATTGAGGATGAGATAAGAACTCTTTTATATAATTCTTGATTGAGTCTCGCTTTTAAGTTGGTGCTCTCGGAATTGCATTGGAGTATACGCCATACAGATTTCCGAGCGAATTATTGGGTGTGGTTGTTATATCCCCTCTTTTACAATTACCATATAAGATTATGAATAAGGAAGGATGGAATTGTCGTCATTACTGTACTCGGAAACAAGACATTATTGCATGGATTATCTTTTTACAGGAAAAAAAAAAGTGAATAATATTATATACTCCCTCAGTTCCTAAAAAATGAGATACTTTTTTTATTTACACAATTTTTAAGACAACCATGTGAGAGAGCAGTTTTTTTAAATTTATTTCTAAAACTACCCTCAATAAAATGTTTAACTACTATAATTGTCACTAATTAACATTAGTTTTGGGAAGAATATCTTTGAAAATTCATCATATCATAAATTAAAGTACCTCTTTTCTAGATACAAAAATTAAAAGGAAAAGTACCTCTTGTTGTAGGAACGGAAGGAGTACAAATAATGGAGGCTAAATATGGTAAATTGTCTCCTAGCATATCCTTAGTTTATGACGCTACTCATGGTTATATCACTGAAGACATCTTGATTCAAGTCTATGGAAGATTAGTGAAAAATACTGACTAGAAAATAAAATTGATTTTTCACTATGATACATATGCTTGAAAGTGAAAGACGAAGAATTCAATTCATACTATGTAATGACATGATATATACTTTGATTTTATTTTCCTTCTTATTCGATTGTAATGATTTAGCGTGATTTCTTTTTTCTGCTTTGCAACTTATATTTTTGTAAGCTCATCACTGAACTGTTGTCTAAATGGTGTTAGACGGTTTTATAAACATGGCCAAATATCATAATTTTCATGGACGACGGTGCTTCTCAAATCAGAAATTTAAAATATATGCTCCCGTGGTTTCAAATGATTTCCGGTTTGAAGACTATTTTTTCTAAGAGTAGCCTTTTTGGTGTTGGAGAGGTACAAGATTTGGAGGGATTGACTGAGATTATGGAATGTTCTTGTAGTTATTTTTCTAATTCTTATCTAGGTATGCGGTATGCCTTTGGGGGAAAAGACTAATTCGGCTTCTAATGGGACAAAGTGATAGAAATCTGCAAAAGAAGGCTTGCTTCTTGGAAAAGGAAGTCGCTCTCTGAAAGAGGTAAGTTAACCCTTATCAGAATTGTGCTGCAAAGTATTCCTGTTTACTATTTCTATTTATTCATGGCACCTGAACATATTACAAAAGAGATAGAGAAAATTATTAGAAACTTCTTACGGGATGAGTCTAATGATGTTAAGAAGTGTTATTGGGTTGGTTGGAAAAATGTTTCTAAACCTGTGAAAACGGGAGGTCTGGGTATTAAAAATCTAAGAGTTATGAATACTTCTCCACTTCAGAAGTGATGGTGGAGATTCGGCAGGGAACCTGATGCTCCTTGGGTGAAAGTTATGACAGACAAATATGGTGTTGCTGATCTTGGCAAAGGAAAAGCATCGGGTCAGCTTGTGGAGGAATATTTATTCGGTCTCGGAAGATTTCTTTAATTTCCATGTTCAATACTGGTAAGGGGGACAAGATAAGATTGTGGGAGGATAAACGATGCCTTAAAGGTCTGTTGTGTTCTCTTTGTCCTAGATTGTATCATTTGTCTTCTAACAAGAATTGTTCTTTATCGGCTGCTCACAACGTAGGTGACGAAGGTTATGGATGAGACTTAGGTTTGAACCATAATAAAAGGAGATTGTATGATGCTGAAATTGAAGAGTTGACTGTTCTCATGAAACACCTGGATGCAGTTAGCCTTTCTACTTGTGAGGATGACCAACTCATATGACTGGGGGATAAAAAGGGATCTTTTCTGTTAAGAAAGCTTATGAAGCTGCGATGGTTTTGGATACTCCTACCATTCCCTTTTCAAAGTCTAAAATTTGATCTAAAGCTTGGCCACAAAAGGCTGGACTTTTTCTTTGGCAAGCTTGTTTGGGTAAGCTTCCAACCATGGATAACCTGCATCGTCTCAATATGGCTCTCGACTCTTCTAGTGTTTATCAGTTGTGTTCTAACGACGTTGAGTCAGTTGATCATCTCCTTATTCATTGCCCAGTTGTATATGGTGTTCGGTTTTACTTCTTGCGGTTTGCCGGTAGGTTAAGTGCTATGCTGCAGTCTGTTGAAAGAGTGGTTGTCAGTCGGAAATGCTACAACATAATGGACCAAGACAAACAACTTTGGAGGAGACTCCTGACAACAATCATGTGGGTCGTATGGCTTGCTAGAAATGCTAAAATCTTTAGTTCAAAAGAGATCAAAGTCCCAGATATCATTAAGGATATTAAAATTCAAGCTTTCAATCGGGCTAAAAGGGCCACTTGCTTCGCTGGTATAAACACTTCTCTAGTCATTGCGGGATGGGAGCAATTCTTCATCAGACCTCCTTAGTTGGTTTTTAGGATTCTTTTTTATTTTTCCTTGTTTATTGTAGGGATTTTCTTGTCGTTGGGTTTCGGCATTTTTCCGGGGTTTTGAGTGCAGTATTTTGCACCTTCTTCTTCTTGTATTCTTGGGTTGGATTTCTTAATAAATTCTTCTTCGCCGATACAAAAAAATAAATCCAAAACGGAACCGCACCACATACACCGCTACCTGCTTAGATTGGACGAGCTAGGAATAAGCGGAAGAAGACACGAACTCTAGTCGAGCTAAACGAGTCAAAGATAAAAACAGTCGTTATAACGGCCACGTTTACCGTCATAACGGCCTGCCTGGATTCAAAATTTGTATTGTTGTTAATTAACACACGTTAAATTTGAAGCGCACCTTTTTTGTTCTAGTTGGCGTGGGATATCCAACAGAAAGTAGAACCAGAGAGAAACAAAGAAAGACAGAACTAGGGTTGCCATCATTCTCAGGTCAAACTCTTCAATCAGGTTATCATCATCATCAAATCATCTCTCTTTAATATAATTATTACTCTTGAAATTTCCAACTTACCGATTTATATTAATATGTGATCTTTCTTTTTATAGAGCTATTAATTTGTTTATGGAATTCTCGTTTATTTGTTTTGAATCAAGGTTTAAGCTCGATTGATGGTAGAACTTCATCATCGAATTTAAAAAAAACGCCTTGATTGATCGTAGAGATCGAATTGATTTCCATAAAATAGTAAAAAACTTTGGACCTTATCTGGCAAAGGCTATTCATGTGGTTGAATTTTGAATTACTAGAGCTTCTAAAATTCACACTCAATTAGGGCTTCTGAGCTAAACTTCTTTGACAGACACTTCGGAATAACCTAGATTTCTGTAGGCACACGTGATACTTGCTAGAGAAATAGTTTGGCTCGTTTTGAGCTGCATCTGCTTAGATTTTCGGCTGTGAGCTTCACTATCTTATGTCTCTTGGGAAATCTGTCTGGAGACAGGTGAATTTGGTACCAACACCATTTTTATTATTTAATGAAATTTTGAATTCTCCTGTTTGTGGACTTGTTTGCCATATGTGGTTAATACTAAATTTGTGATTCTAAAGCACCGGGCCATATTTTGTGTGCATATACAGGTTAGTACACTGATACAACTAAACCTTAGCTTCTGCTATCACAACTGGAATTTCAAGTTCTCAAACTCGGTGGTAAATCAATTATGAATTATGCTGGTTATGTTTAAGAATCTAGACCTGTCGCCTGTGAATAAAGCTGATGGAGATAATCGAGTACCTTCACCAGACTTCCCTGTCTTATAATCCACCACCATGGGCATCGGTTACTGCTGGAACCCTTGTAGTTATCACTCTTATTCTCTCCATGTACCTTGTTTTCGATCACCTCACATCGTACAAGAACCCTGAGGTTTTCTTCATTCTATTCCTCACTTGTGCAGTAGATTTGTCATTTTATTTTAGCATTCAGAGTATAATATGTTTATTGATTGTTTCTCACAGGAGCAGAAGTTTTTAATTGGTGTAATCTTGATGGTCCCTTGCTATTCCATTGAATCGGTAAAGTCTTTGATCTAAAGCATATCATGTGAAATCTGTACATGTATCATGTAGAGAAACATAACATAACTACTGTCCACATATTATTTTTCTCAATCTGTTGTTTAAAATGTCACGTAAGTCTATAATGGCTGTTAACATGCACTTCAACTGTATGTCGAAGCATTTGATTATACAATTTAAAATCACCACTAGTTTCTGGATGGTGATGCAAAAATACATATTCTTGTATTTGTTTTCTTTTCTTTTCCTTGACAAGCCTATTGCAAAAAATTTAAGAGCTTAGAAGAGTATATACGTGTCACTTCGTGAAGTTATTGGCGATGCATGTTTTACTTCAATTTGCATTACTTTTGTTTTGTTGAAATACCATATTAACCTATGTTTTCTAATGAAAAGATTCATTTTACAGTTTATATCTTTGGTGGAACCATCACTTAGTGTTGACTTTGAGATCCTGCGTGATTGTTACGAGGCTTTTGCCATGTATTGCTTCGGACGGTACCTTGTTGCCTGCTTGGGTATGCCTCTGGAAGCTTTATGAATTGGTATTATAGTTTAACAGAAAGAAATGCACTCAACAATTTATTAAATAGCAAGACTTCAGTGAAATGATTAATAGTGTGGATGAGCACACTGAAGAATATTTTTCATTTAATTTTTTTACATATATGTGATTCGTTGCGTAGTCTTACTCTCTTACATGTTTCCAGAGTAATCAAGTTTTTGTATTAGCCTTTTCGAGTCCTAACTCTTTCTATATCCTCTTTACAGGCGGAGAAGAAAGGACAATTGAGTTCATGCGGAGAGAAGGAAGGGGGGCGGGTTCAAAAATCCCCCTTATACAACACAGTCTTAGTCATGAAAAGGGAATTGTCAAGCATCCGTATCCTTTCAAGTTATTCTTGAAGCCGTGGAAACTAGGTCAATGGTTCTACCAAGTGGTGAAGTTTGGTATTGTTCAATATGTATGTTCACCTTTGGCCAAAGAACTCCAGTCCTTTTCTTTACCGAGCATAATATACTTCTGTCTCTGTTAACAAGTATGTCACGAAGACTTGTTTTTTGCTGTTTGTTTTGTTTGCAGATGTTAATAAAGACTTTTACTGCTATTTTAGCAGTTATTTTAGAAGGCTTTGGGGTCTATTGTGAAGGAGAGTTTAAGTTAAACTGCGGGTAAGATTGGGTTAATAATTTGCTGTGTGTTAAATAGTGTTTTTCTTTATTCTTCTCAGCATATTTTCAGTTATAATTGGGTGCCATTTTCTTTTGTTAGCTGGGAGTCTTTATTTCTGAAAGTCTGATTGGTTTTTTTCCTCAACGTTTTAGGTATCCTTACATTGCAGTGGTCCTCAACTTTAGTCAATCATGGGCCTTGTACTGTTTAGTACAATTTTATACTGTGACTAAGGACGAATTGGCACACATAAAACCACTGGCCAAGTTCCTGATGTTTAAATCAATTGTCTTTTTGACGTGGTGGCAAGGTATAGCAATTGCCCTCCTGTATCAGCTAGGTTTATTCAAGAGCCCCATAGCTCAAGGTTTGCAATTCAAATCAAGCGTTCAAGATTTCATCATTTGTATAGAGGTAATTTGTGTTACTGATTCTCTCCTTTTTGCCAGTATATTTTATGCACCACTGAGTCAAAATGTCAAATAGGAAAAAGTACTCTTCCTTTATGGTAAAATATTTATGCTATATGTGTATGGTGATTTCTAACAATTGCTTGCTGATAATATCATTCAGTCATTTATATTTACTGATACTTCTCTCATACATTATGTCCCATAATCTTGTTCCACATATTTTGTATCTACCACTACTATAAAATTGTCAAAGTCACATGGATAAATAACCTCTGTATTAGAACATCTCTCCATATGATTGACTTAGACTCAAGAAATTGGAGTTTTAACAAGTTTTTATATCTTCTTCCAGCACAGATGGCCGTTGCTTCTGTAGTTCATCTCTATGTATTTCCTGCCAAGCCATACGAGCTATTAGTTCCTTATGTTCCTGGGAACATATCAGTACTTGGAGACTACGTATCTGCAGATTGTCCTTTAGATCCAGAAGAGGTTAGGGACAGTGAGCGCCCCACAAAGTTACGGCTGCCACAACCTGATGTAGATTCAAAGAGAATAGCCATCAGAGAAAGTGTTAAGGATATTGTTTTCGGTGGAGGTGGATATGTAAGTTCTCTTAAATCCTTTGTTTATTCTTTAATGAGCTACAGTGATGAAAATACTCCTGGTATATACAGTATCTAATTTCTAACAGGGGATAGTCCACGAGTGAGTTTGGGGGAGTTTAATGTATTTTGAATCTTGGGGATTTTGAGGGAGTGTAAGAAAGTGTGGGGAGTTTGAGAGAGTTTGGTGTTTTGAGTGTGGGGAGTTTGAGAGACTCTCCAGAAATCTCTACTTTTTTGAGAGATTTGGAGTGAGGAAAAAATACACTATAAACTACCTAGAACTCCCCAGAACTCCCCCAAAAACACCAACTCCCTATCATTCTAATTTTAACGACTAACAGGGAGTTTGAGAGTTTCTTTCAAACTCCCCCACGACTAACAGGGTTTTCTAGGGAGTTCGGGAGACTCTTGTAAACTCTCCCACGACTAACAGAGATTTCGAGAGACTCCTTTGAACTCCCCCACGACTAACAGGAAAAAACCAAACTACACCCAACTCCCCCAACTCCCTTGAGGACTAACACCCTGTAAGTCTATATGGGACTCTTGATTAGGCAAATGAATTTGCATTTCGTATAAATCCATGATTTTATGTTTAAGATTAATTGGATGTTAATGTCGGGTTTCTGCTGTTTACAGATTGTGAACGATGTAAAGTTCACTGTAACTCATGCTGTGGAGCCTATGGAGAAGGGTTTCACAAGGTTTAATGAGAAAATACATAAGATCTCTCAGAACATTAAGAAGCATGATAAGGAAAAGAGAAGAGCCAAGGACGATAGTTGCGTCAGCACTTCTTCACCGACACGAAGAGTGATCCGTGGAATTGATGATCCACTCTTAAATGGTAGCTTTAGCGACAGCGGGGTTGTAAGGACAAAGAAACACCATCGCCATAGAAGATCAGGGTACACCAGTGCAGAGAGTGGGGGTGAAAGCAGTGATCAAAGCTACAGTGGGTATCTTATTCGTGGGAATAGATGGGAAACCAAAGATTAAACAATTTGGGAACACTGAAGGGTCTGAATTATAAGAAAACAACATGATGGGGAATTGGGTAGCCGTAAACAGGGATTCTATCACGTTTCAGATTCCAATACCTAAACGAGATGTGAAAATCAACTCGCATCGAGTCTAATTGATCACAAAAGATTTGCTTGAAAGGAGATGTGAATTGAGTCTTGTTTGGTTCTAGGAGGCTCCTTTTCTCCATCAAGATGTGGGTTCTGGTATAGGCAACGCAGATTTAGGATTCATTATTATTGTCCATAGTTCTTTCTCATATATTCTCTGTATGTAATTGTGCTATTAAATGGTTTCCTTTTTTTCTCCGTTCATTTTTCAAATTATATAACAACTGAATATCACTTCATTGCCTATTTATGGGTGGATGTCCAATGAAAGAGGAAATTGAGTTATCTTTTCGTCACTCTTCAAATCTACGGGGTTTTATTACCAGATTTTCGAGATAGAAAAGTAACAGACAGAACAGTTATGAAGTTGTATCCGAGAACACAAATGTCAGACATGGCTACTAATTCTATCCATTCGTGTGTATCGCCGTTTGTGCTTAACCGGAAGATGAGCAGAGCGGCCGAAGTAGTATTTAGCGTCCGCACCTGCCTGACCTAGTGGCTACCGGTACGACCGAGTGATTCATGCTCGCAGAGGCCTCACCCTGGTATACACTGTAGTTCGCTGAAGCAACTCAATGAGAAAGGTTTTAACCAGTCTGGTGTACTTGCCTAATAGTATAACCTTCTGGAACTGGTGGAATGAGCACGTGGAGAGCGGTAAAATTGAGAAAGACCCAACAAGCGCACCAGTGGTCTAGTGGTAGAATAGTACCCTGCCACGGTACAGACCCGGGTTCGATTCCCGGCTGGTGCATTCGTTTTTCTTTCTTTTTCATATTGCTCAGCTGAGCGACAGTAGTTGGCTTATATAACCACCTAGCTAACTCGAAGTGAATTGGGATATGAAGCAGACACTATTGTGGATTTTCGAGTCCAAGGCTCATTATACATCACATTCTCAACCATATGAACAAGGCTAGACAACGGCGATACGAGAATAAATCCAAGAAGAAAATTTTCAGAAGCCCAAAAGGCCCCTCCGAGTATTGTTATTAGGAGGGAGAGAATGGATATGAGGAGGGAAAGATTGGGAGGAGGGAAAAAAATCCGTGAGGAGGGATTGACTTATTAAAAGAACGGTAAGAAGTCTGTTATATCCTTGATATTCATTATAGTTAGATATCTTTTGCATGATCCCATAGATTTGCTAAGAGCAACGGCTATGGAGTGAGGGTTCTCATTCGATATGAATGAGTTTCACTTTATTTGATCAAATTAGGTGTTGCTATGGAGTGAGAACACACACTCATTCTTCAAAAATCACCCACACACTCATTGAAACGAATGAGTAGTCGAAAGTCTTCACTAAGCGGCTGAAGTTCAGCCGTTTGGGGAAAAAAGATCTTGAGCGGCTAAAGATTTGGAGCAGTGATATCCCACACGACCTTGCGGGAAACCATCCCGCTCAAGCGGCTTCTTTACCGTTAGATCATGCTAAAACCCAGATCTAACAGCCTTGAACCCTTTAGGAAAAATGGTGAGTCCTTTCCTGAAAGTAGTGTGTCCTTCCTGAAAGTGATAGGTCCTTTCCTGGATGTGAATCTAACCATTGATTTGATATCCAACGGTAAAGAAGTCGCTTTTGCGGGAAGCCATCCCGCAAAGTCGTGTGGGATAGCATTTGTCAAAGATTTGCCTCCCAAGCACTTTTTTAGTTTTCTTATTTACTTAAAACTCAAAAAAAACGGGTCCCACATGAATTTTATTAATAAAAAACTCTAAATATTGCCCAAAACGGCTGAAGATATGCCGCCTGGGTAATTTTTTTCTTCTTGAGCGGCTAATGATTAGCCTCTTAGCCTATTTTCTACTCATTCCATAGTGCAAAAACCACTCTTTCACCCAGTCTCTCACTGGATTCGGCAGTGAATGAGTGCAAAACACACTCATTCCATAGCCCTTGCTCTAAGAACAACAATGATATGGACTAAACCAATTCTTATATCATTATAGTTGAATTTTTTTTCTTTTCGCATGATCATCGATATCTTTGAAAAATCTCAGCAGTTAATCCTAATGAAAGACATTATAAGTACATCACGTTCTTTCAACCCACATCAACAATGGTTGCTTATGAGTTGTCTGTTGGCTGGCAGTTGCGTTGGTTGCAACCACTGATTTATTTGCAGGTAATACTGTACCTGTTTATTATCATCTGCTCATTTGCAAAACACACTCATTCCATACTGTACTTGGAGATAAAAATCCTCAAAACCTACTCCTATGATCTTATCTAGCAAACTGCCATAGAACAGCTTTGTGTTCGCAATTAGACTTGCTGATTCTGAAAGACGTCAATAAACATAGGTAATCACGGTAACGAATACCCCGTAATTTTTGTGTTTTAATCGGTTTTTATAAAAGATTAGGGATTGAGATTTAAGAACCCTAAAATGCTATCAAGGGTGGCGTGGGTATTTTAAAAATAATTACTTCTATGGTATTCGACTTTGACCCCGTATTGATTCGAGTTTAGCCAAAATCTTTCCCTCCTCGTATCCATTCTTTCCCTCCTGGACTCGACCCCTCCTTCCCTTGTGTATCAACTAACTTACACCAATCATGATCAAACCCCTTCTGAGCACAGATTTTACAGGTCATATTTTTCAGGGCCTGCCTGTATGAGCTTTCCATATCAGAGCCGAAAACATGCAAACATTGACAATTTAGACAACCCATGTAATACTTCAACGGGGAAGCATTTGATAAAAAGTAAGAGTAAATGTGCTGATCTATTCGGATAAACAGTAAATACATAAAAACTGTTTTTGACAAGAGAAAGATAACATTCAGAAAGCCAATACAAGCCACAAGGTCTAAGAATGCGAGCATAAAAATTGCATCAGTCTGAGTTACATCCTAAGATCTGTTTGGTGGGTTCTGTATCATACTACAGCTGCTGAAGTTTTTACTTACACCACCTTCTCACCCGCTCACTCTGAAGAAAGAAGTCTGTTATGAACCCCTTTGGAGGACTCACCTACCTCCGTACAGGTGGCACACCTCTACCAGCACCAGGTGGAGCACCACGCCCTGTAGATGCAGCCTACAAAAGGAGAAAACATAAATACTGAATTCCTACACCATTCTATTCTATTGACATAATTCTAACTTCCTGGTTGAGACTTATCCAATCAAATTTCGACAGGAATGACGTCATATAAAAAACAAGATCAATCTCCTTCACTGCAAATTACAGCTAGTAGGGTAGAGCACTTACTCTGGCTCGCATTCCAACAGCACGACCACGTCCAACTCCAAGTGATGAACCCTTACCCTTCAGAAATTCAAAGACACAAAGAAAATCAGAAGATAAGATTATCATTCAATGAACCAAACTAAGAAGCACATGTTACGAACCCATACCTTGATTCTAGCATCCAAGCGCTTGAACATGGGTGCATTTTTCAGCATATCCGGAATGACAATAAATCTGAAGATCATGATTAAAATTAGTACAGTAATTAGTTGTTGATGAATTTCTTTAAAGTACATGCTGCTTTCACAAATAAGATAGTGAAGAACTCACCTGACTTTGCTGCCACGAATGAAGACATGCTCGAGTTGTGATATCTTCCCATCCTACAGAGACAAGTAATAACAAATTTAGGCTCTAACTATGCAGCAAGTAACTGGTTCAGATTCATAAAGTGTAGCAGAAGTAATGAGTCACATATTGAGTGGTAACATACTCCAACATCACATGAGAGCAATACCAAGTTATAACACACGGACGAATTCAGTCAACAAAATACAGGAATGACTTTCTATCTCGTACCCTAACATTCCAGCTAAAGTGAATACACTTAGAAGCAGAAATTATTTAAGTAATCACTCCCATGTTTCAAAAAGTTAAGAGATTCACACAGCAGCCACTACAATATGTAAGAGATCAAATTCTAATGTTTGTCATCAAGCAGTTACTTAAAAGGCGAAGCACACATCTAAATTCAAACGAGGGCGACTGGTAAAGTTAAGCAGATAGAAAACAAGTGATGGTTAAGAAAATTAATCAGAACTTTCCAGTGACCATAAAGTTGCAATGAAGTTTTGCCATTATGCCTAGTAATCATGGTTCCTTAAAAGTCGTGATTGTTCAACAACCATTGTCACGGCCAAGGGATTTAGTCTTTTAGATACTTTGAGTTTACCAGTTTGCCCGTTCTTAGCTTCAACTATTTAGAGGTTTACAGAATCAGGCATGCTTTACACACACATACACAATCTCCATGTTCGAAAATCGTTACAGGACTAATGAGCCCACATCACTTGTGGGATCACTCACAACAAAGGCTTCCATGTAGAAAAATCTGTGTCAACTTTTACCTCTCTACTGTTTAAGCACATACATCCAAAACCCTACCCTGAGAAATACATCAAGACACACAACATCTCAACCATCTAACCAGGATTTGAAAGATCATTCAATATTCAAGCAAAAGGAAATAAAATCATCAAAAATATAAGAACTAGGGTTAAGTTAATATTTCTAGGGTTTTAAGATCTGGGTTTATGAAATAAAACTCAAAACCTAAAAACAAATTTTTAAATCAAAGAAAAAATAACAATAATTCACAAAGTGATTGAAGAATAATTACCTTGGCAGTGTATGTAATGTTTTCAAGCTGACAATTCCAATTATCTTCACATTCAATCATACTTCCTCGGTAAAGCTCTCCGCTCTTTAGTTCTACAGTTACAATATGACCTGCTGCTTCATGTAATAGTTTCACTGGTATTCCCAAGCTTCTACTCATGGCTGCTATTACTCTGTTTCACAACCTGCGCAGGTTCTTTCCTCTCGTTTTTTTTCTTCTTCTGCGTCTTCAAACTGAATTCGATGCGTAGCCCTAATAATAAGATTTCTTATTTAACCTACCAGCAAAACTCTCGGAGTAAGAAAAATAGAAGATTCGGGCCAAACTTTTGCGGACCTCGTAGCGTAGCCCATTTAACATCTCATGGGCTTTGCAGAGACTTCGATCGGGGACCAGCCAATTTTTGGAAACCTTCTTTTGAGGCTGAAAAAGCATAGGTTATCAGGGGAACCTTCGGTAAGCCTCAAAATATGTTTCAATTTTTGAGGGACATTTCTGAATTTGAAACTAGGTCATTATATAGTACTCTCTCCGTCTCTATTATAGAGGTGAAGTTGTAAAAATTTGTAGTCTCATTAGATAGGCAGACTTTCAATTCCAAGATGAGTTTTTTTGTATATTGCCCTTATTTGTTATAGGTAGTTATCACCACAATTAAGTTAATGTTTCTAGTATTAGAAATTGTACAAAAGATAAAACAGGAAAGAGGATGAAAATGTAGGAAAAAAATAAAAAATCTTATTCTAAGAGAAACTCATTTCTCCGCCTATATAATGGGGACGGAGGGAGTAAATATTAGTGAAAACTACTACCACACCCATTTTTCAAATTTTGGTCACTGTAAAACCCACCGACAAAAAAGTTCAGGCGCGCACTCATTTTTTGGGTCAATATTATTGCCAAACCCAAAATTCTTAGAATTTTTTTTTCGTTTTTTAACAGTTCAATCTCCTCTTATCTGTACCTCTCTTTGGTTTTGATTTTCATTACAAAACCTTGGTTCAAAACGAGTTTTGATTTGTAGATTGGCTTTCAATGAATAATACTTTACAAACCCATTCCAATGGATTTCAAAAATACAGAGTATCGTTTGTAACTGAGATTGATTATCCTTGATGATTTGAAGAATGGGTTGAACAGATTTTTAAAGATTTGAAGAGCATTGGAGTATGGATTGAAGCCACGACAGATGGGTTCGTTCAACTCAGATTGAGGGGTTGTTGATTATTATGAAGAATCAGAAGTTAGGGTTTCTGAGGTGAAATCTATAACCTTTTCTTAAATTTGGTGCCTTCGAGAGACGAATCGCGATTCTTTTTCTTTGCATTCTCAATATTTATCAATATATATCTCTCCAAAAAATCTCATTTTGTTTGAACGGAGATAATTCTTGAACTCAATCCCAAAATTCTACTCCTTATTTGTTCACAGTTTTCGGTAATACCAGTTCCTGCTTTCGTGGTTTTTTTCTTGGTTATTCATTTCTAATTCTTGATATGGGAAGTGGTAGAGAGTAGTACTGGACAGTGAACGCCATCGTTCTGTATCTCTACGGGCAATCCGGAATTATGTTATAATCATTAATATAGTTTCAACCAGTTTATGTTTTTGTATCTCCATCTTTCTCAAATGAGTTAAATTCTTTTTTGATGGAATGGAATGCAAATGTTGAAAGTGACCTATTTTCACCATTAGTGAGGACACCACAAGATTACCCGTCCAAAATTGTTTGGAAGAAGGGTTTTATTCGATTAGTTCTTGTTGAAGGTATCTTATAGATGTTAATCATTCTTACTGCCTTAATGTTTCATGTCTGGTCATGCCAAACTTCTATTACTTTCCTTCCAGGTATTTTCATCATTCTGCCCATCCTATTTTTTATGTTTGATTGATTCCTGCATTTTTATTTTATTTTGTTTTGATCAGAAGAAAGGTCTTTGTCCGTATGGGGACTAATGCAGATTTGCTCATGGAGTTGGTGAGTTACGTCCAATGATTCGTGACCCGTGATATAATTGATCGATTCCTGTATGTTTCCATTTAATTGTAGTATGTGCCCAAGGAGACCCAGACTGTGAATGGGTACCAACACTAGTTCTTATTGTTAAAGATTAAATTTTTGAATCACTGAAGTGAGTTAGGAATGGTGGTGTTGATGTTGGTTTCAATGGGTTATTCATTTAAAAGAAAATGAATCTAAAAGGATGCTTCAATAGCAAGGCAAAGGAGATGGAAGTGCAAATGGGTTTGGTGTGCATGTGACGTGCATATAAAAGAAAATGGAGGTGTGAATAGTGATGCATAACAGGTTATGCATTTACAAAATTGGTTGCATAACTTGTTATGCATTCTAGAAATTGGTTGCATAACACGTTCTGCAGCTTTTTTCTTTTGCATAACTTGTTATGCAGTCCTGAAAACGGTTGCATAACACGTTATGCAACTACTTTTTTCTTAGTATTGAAACCAACAAAAAATAAGGCTGCATAACTTGTTATGTACCTATAATAATATCTACATAACATGTTATGCAGTCGTGAAAATGGATACATAACCTGTTATGCATCCGAAAATATGCTGCATAATGCATTATGCATCGAGAAAATTGTTGCACAATCTTTTATGGATCGAGAAAATAGATGCATAACCTGATATGCATCCGTAAATATGGATGCATACTGCATTATGCATCAATTTTTTTATGTACGCGCTAAAATCAACCAAAACAATGGTTACATAAGTTGTTATAGATGCATAACTTTGTTATCCAAATGCATAATTTGTTATGCAGTGGAGAAAATGGTTGCATAATTCGTTATGCGTCTGCAGAATGTGTTATGCATTTTTTTTGGTGGTTCCATAATGGTTATGTATCAAGTTTTCGAAAAAATTTCCTAAAATGATAATCACCTCCGATTTTTTCGTGAAAAACAAAAATTCGATATTCTTGTTTGTACTCGTTGCATAGTGATAGAAACATTTTTGTGTCTGATATAATCTCAATTGTATTTATGGTTAGTGCTCGATTTTGTATTTATTTTGGCTTTTTGTGTCTTTGTAGGTGTTTTTGAAAAAATAAGATTTTGCGGCGAAATTGGCTCGAAAAGTGTTCTTTGCGTTCATGGGAGGACATTTGCTATTCGGACCCTCACTTTGGATAAGGGGTAACCTAATTACTAAGGGGAATCCCATTTCCAGGCAGCTGCTAATCGCACCCCTACTCTGGATAGGGGGCGACCATCTTCTACATTTGAATTATAAGTTTTGGCGGGAAATATCTTGACAGTTTCTGGCACATTTAGGGTTCTTGATTTGAAGGAGTTTGAGGTCGATTAAACCTTGATTTTCATAGGATAGACTCCTTATGGGTTTAGGAATCTGATATGGGTGTTGAAATCGATTAGACTGGGCTCAATTGACGGATTTTTATCACAATAGAAAATATGGAAAGTCACGTGTGTGACATGTTTTAGGGAATTTTAGAGAGATTAAAGTGTTGTAAACCTTCCCAAAGATTTGTATCTATCTAAGGAAGAGTTTAGAATAAAAAGGAAAGCTCAGAAACGCGTAGAAATTCTAAAACAAGAAATTGCCGCAACTTTGTCGTGAAGAGAAGGAAAGAGATTTTGGAAGATTTGGGAGAGATTTAATCGGTAATTTCGATATAAATAGATTGTTTGGGTCATATAGTGATGAGTGCTAAAAAGTGCATATTTCTATATATTTTTCTTGGCATTTAACTAGTCTTTTGTGCATTAATTCTACATTTTATCACATATTCTGTATTTTCATTGTTTTCAAGAATAAATATTTTTATTAATTAATTTTGCATTTTTAGGTTGTAAATAAAGTTTGGATGAATTGCGGAGCGAAAAGAGCAGAAAAGTAGTGAAAAGTCGGGAGGAATTACGCAAGGAAGCCGCGAGGAATGTTGTGCACAAGACCAAAAGGCTAGAAATGGGGTTAACAAGGAAGAATTGTTCTTAAAGAAGATATGGGCTTGTCATACCCAAGGTCCAAAACCCTTACCCAAACCCATTTCCAATATCCATACCCGCCTCCATCTTCAGCCGTCAGATTGGATCATCTCAGCATCCTACGGTCGCTTCCTCATAGTGCATCAAAATATGAAGCTCCTGTCAAACACTATAGCACCTAACTCCATCTTGAGCCGTCAGTTTCGTTGTGTCACGCAACCAACTGTCGCTCAAGACCTGCTTCCATCTTGCCGTTAGAATCAATCTAGAATTGATAATCCAATGCTTTCGCTTCGATGTGCATCAGATTTTGATGTTCCGCTCAACACTACAACGCCTGACACCTATACCCTTCATCCAAACGCACCTTACCCAAATTCTCATCTTCCTCCTTCGAGCAGTCGAGCTCTGCTCCTGCCATCTCCACCCTCTCCGTCGCCTCAACCACCACCACTCCCCTCCACGAGCCGTCAAATACCCAAACACTCGAACCCATCACTACCACCTAATCCCCCATCATTCTAGCATACTATTCTATCACTTTCTCCTCTTCACAGTTCCTGAAACCCTAGGAGAGAAAATGATGGAATAGCTCGAGCTAGGGCAATTGTACCAGAAGAGTGAGCAGGAGAGGAAGAGGAAGCGTGGGTCAAGCTAATTGAGTGGATATCCGAAGTAGTTGGTAAGAATTTTTGATTTAATTTGTAAACCCTAATTTTAGAAATTAGGTATTTTGGGGGAATTGAAATTGGGTATAAATAGAAGGCTTGTGTGTTGTGTTGGGGCATGCTTGGGCTAGCCAGAGCTTCACCCAAGAGGACTGGACTAGCTAGTTTCTCAACTGTGTTATTTTCAATTGTTTTGCACAATGTTTGTTATGTTCTGATTTCATGTCTAGGGTTTAGATGAAACCCCAATTCTGATGTTAAGTTGTTCATATTCTAGACAATGTTCTTGTTGTGATATAATGTTGTGGATAAATATGATCTAAACATGTCAGCATTTTACTTTCACAATGTATGCCTTGTATCCATTGTAGTCAGGTTATTTCTATGTTGAATGTGTTGCAACTCATGCTTAATAGATTGTTGTTCATAACTTTGACTAATTGTACTTTAATCAGACAGTTAGTACTTGGTAGGAACACCTTAGTTGCGATTAGAATATCCTTCAGGATTGTTTAGCTATCTAAGAGGTTAATCCATAGTTAGTTGCATTGTGAGAAGGCAGCTAGAACTAGGATTAGGATCATCTTAGAGACACTGAACCATTCTCCTAAGACCATCCTTTGATGAGCAGCAGGCATAAAACCTCAACTTCCATCTTGATAGTTAGATGAGGCTAGAACTTCACTAATATCTATACAAGGAACAAGACTCTATTAGAACTAGGAGGACTTAGCTTAGGAAAAGGGTGGATTCAATATCCTAGTCCCTCCCATATCACTGCCATTTAGAATTCTTTAGGAAATCACTTAGAAAACAACATATCACCCTCCTTGTCCATGTGGACTTTCCCCTACTTGCACACTAGCTTCATCAAGACCCTGTATACTTGTAGGTAAAACATAGGTTGTAGTTTTAGGTACTCTTTGCCCAGCTACCATATAGAAGGGGTGTCGAGAGTTTGGGGACCTGAGGAGAGCCAGAGAAGAAGAAATCAGAGTTTTATCAAACTCAGTTTCTGCTTCTGCTGCTGCTGCTGCTGAAGAGGAAGAACACGAAGAACATTGACGCACAAGCAAATGTCGCAGAAAACTGTCGTTGTTCAACAGCAGAAGATAAGTAACGTTTATATACAACAGTAATCATTGTTCCTCTTTGTACCAGAGATCTGTAACACTTTTACACTGTTGCAAATCAGCCGCTTTTCACCTTTCACTCTTTTAATCAACTTTTGAGCAACAAACATGTATTTTGAGCAAGTGATTAATATGAGGAGCTAAACCCCATTGCTGAGGCGATAGAGGAAGCTATTTTTCCAACAAAAAGTGGTATATTCTTATTTATTTATTTATCGTAATTATTTTTATGATTGTTTTGCCTTGAGTGAAAATTGTTTGAATGATTCTTGTTAAGCAATTGTTATTTCTTTTGATGGATCATGCTTGGACCTAGGTTTTTGATGTTCTATGCTTCGGATTTACACTTGTTATTTTGAGAATCTACTTGTTGCAATAGTTTAGCATAAAATTGAACGAAAAAATTGCATGAATATAAATATTAGATTAAATCACTTTTTGAATTTGGAAAATAGTGGAATCTTAGCCTTAGTGTTATTTTAATATTGATATCAACTTTGATTGAGTTTGCTATAATTTTTAGTGAGTTTTCTATTTTAATATTAGAATTTAAGTCTAATTAATATCATTCACAAGTCTGAGAATCGAACCACTTTTACCACTATCTACAAATCACATCAATTTTTGGCGCCGCCAACGCAGACTTGTTTTTAGGGTTTTAGATTTTATTTTATTTATTTTGTCCTTTTTTATGTTTTTGGGTATTTATCTTGTGTCTACAGGTTCTGGATCATAAAGAAAATTGAGCCAAAGAGTTTGGTGATTTGATAAAGACTTGGAGCTAAAGATTAAAGCAAAAGGAACAGAAAAGAAGACAATTTTATTTTAGACAATTTTAGTTTAGGGTTTGTTTATTTTCTTTTAGAAAAAAAAAACTGTATTAGGGTTTATTATTTTTGTAATTTTTCTTTATTTTTTTTGGACTTTTGGACTTTTGCACTTTGGGACATTATTTTTTTTTATTACCCTAAGGAAGGGTACTTTAAATATAAACTGTTTGCAGAGAAGGAGGACAATTACGATATTGTCTCTGCACTTTGGGTTCGTACACTAGACATCGAAGTCCGTGGCCCGAGTCGACTACAACCGATTCATCCCCCGTCATGGAACGGGAGGTAAGATTCTAAACACTCGCGAATCCCCTGTCAGCGAGTTACTGGACTCCTTCGTATGCATATACGTTGAGGACTGAATACAGACATTTATTTTTCTAGTAAAGGGCAAGGCCTGGCCATACAAGATAAGGGTTCGGATTTCATCACCGTTCTCTTCTTGCCCGCTTTAGGAACACGTTACCTACGCGAACCTAAGCCTAAAATTTTGACTAGAACGAGACCGATAGGGTAACGAGCTTAAATAGGAAAGTCAGTCGAAAATATTGGTTACTCTTTTAAGCATACTTCGAAGTTCTTGACGGTTTCTGTAAGTTGAATGCGTGACTGCACCGCCTTGTAATACCGGTGAGTACTTGGGTATCAAAGCTCCACCGAGCTTCCCTCGCCTCTATTCAACTTACGTTAACTCGGATTGATTCCAGAGGGGTTTTCTTAAATTGTAACGAATTCCCGTTCGAAGGATTAAAAGCTGGTCTAGAAACAATCTAAGTGGAGCCATCATGCTTTTTGTTTGCTATAAATCAATAGGTTTGATTTGGTTGAGTCGGCCTTGATCTGTGTTTGCTTACCCTTCTAATTTTAAAAATTCTATTGTATGCCTGAACGTAAAAGAGACGCACTAGGTAGATTTGTTAAAGACAAACCTAATAGTTCGAAGCGTCTCGATTACCTTAATCTAGAAAGTCCGACTTTTGAAGAGTCTGTTTTTGAACGTCCTTTGACTGAGGAGAGAATCCCTGTTGCTCCGATAGTGCCAGAAATGGCAACTTTGAAAGCTTTGTTGAATCCAACTAGGACTACTCGTCCTTCATGTATTAAGTTAGCTGAAACGGAGGAACCCTATGAACTGAAACCTGGGACCTTACATATGCTCCCAATCTTTTTAGGGAAAGAAAATGAAAACCCTTATTACCATGTTAGGGATTTTGAGGAAATTTGTAGTACTCTAAGAATTAGAGGCTTAGATGATGAGGCTTTGAAAATTAGGTTATTCCCATTTTCCCTGAAAGATAAGGCTAAATCGTGGTTGTATAGTTTGGACTCCGAGTCAATTGAGACATCTGAACAACTTACATCTGCCTTTTTCAATAAGTTTTTCCCTAGGCACAAAACATCGTTTATTAGGACGCAAATATGCACATTTTCACAACAAGAGGGAGAATCTTTATATAGGTATTTGGAAAGGTTCAATGATTTATTATCCCACTGTCCTCATCATGGTTTAGAAAAGTTTAGGCTAGTTCAGATCCTTTATGAGTGTTTAGATTATTCCATAACGACCATGGTTGAGTCTTTATGCATTGGTGGATTTGAAAACCAAACTGTTGATGTAGCGACGGATTTTTTTAATGAAATCACCGAAAAAACCCAGCAATGGGAAAATAGTAGGGAACCCCAGAAAACAATTCTTTTAAGTAGAGGAAACGTTAATAGGGTAGAAGGAGGCTATGAATCAGATGCCAAAATTGTTGCTATAGCAAAAAGGTTAGAAGCCTTAGAAGTGGGCCAGACTAGTGGTAGAGTGGAGCCTTTTTGGGAAGGCCAGAATATTGAAGAGCAAGCCAATGCTCTTTATTAGTAGATTTGATAACCGTCAAAAGATTGACCCATATTCAGAAACCTATAATCCTGGTTGGAGAAACCATCCGAACCTTTCGTGGTATAAGGGCCAAAGTCAAGGTCAATTTAGTAATTCTAATGCTCCCCCAGGTTTTGGCTATACTAAGAATCCTTCAGGACTAACTCAGTTTCAGAATCAGTCAGATAAGAAAATCCTAAGTTTATAGGAATCTCTCGCCTTGTTAACTCAGCAAACTGCAAAATTTCAGTTATCCGTTGAACAGAGTCTGCAAGCTAGTAACTGGATAGGACAAGAAAATAGTCAGGCTATTTCCGAGTTAAAAACCCAGGTTGGTCTGATAAGTGATTCTTTGAGAGAAATAGGTAAGTTTCCTAGTCAAACACAACCAAACCCTAGAGGAGTTCATGAATTAGGTGCTAAACTATCGAATCAATTGAATGATGTTAGAACCCTTAGGAGTGGTAGAGTTGTAGACAATAAGGTAACCATGCCCGATAGTGAACATACTGTAGTTCACCCCTCAGAATCTCACCTCTCAGGAACAGTAGCTGAAGAGACTGATAAAGTTTCTGATGATGTGAATTCGGTTCCTGAAAGGTCTGATTTTATGCCTAGAGCCCCATTTCCTCAGTTATTGGTACCAACAAAGAAGGAATCGAACTTTAATGACATAGTGGAGGTTTTTAAGCAAGTTACCATAAACCTTCCTTTATTAGATGCAATTAGGCAAATTCCTGCTTATGTCAAGTTCCTTAAGGATATGTGTACGCGAAAGCGAAAACTTAGCGTCCATAAGAAAGCCTTTTTAGCTAGTCACGTAAGTTCAATCATTCAGAACACCACAACTCCAAAGTACAAAGACCCAGGTTCTCCTACCATTGCTTGCACAAACCGGGTAGAAAAAGCTTTACTTGACTTAGGAGCCAGTGTGAACTTACTGCCATTCCATGTATACTTACATCTAGGACTTGGTGAAATGAAACCTACTCAGATGACACTGCAGTTAGCTGATAGGTCTGTTAAAATCCCTCGAGGTGTTATCGAGGATGTTCTTATTGAGGTCGACAAGTTTATTTATCCAGTGGATTTCGTGGTCCTAGATACCCAACCTGTCCCTGACCCAGAGAACCAGATACCTGTGATTTTAGGTCGCCCATTTTTAGCTACGTCTAATGCGATCATTAACTGTCGAAATGGTGTGATGAGTTTATCTTTTGGTAATATGACTATGGAGATGAACATTTTTAATGTCAGTAAGCAACCTCGTGAGCTAGATTACACATGTGTTGAAGAGGTGAACATGATAGAAGACTTAGTTCAGGAGTCATTACCAAACATTTTGTCTGAAGACCCATTAGAAAGTTGTCTATCCCATTTTGGTTTAGATTCTACCCCTGTGTTAGACACTGATAGATGGAAATCTAGGTTCGAACCATTACCAGTTTCTGAGACTACCTTAATTCCTTCTTTAGAAGAGCCCCCAAAGTTGGACCTTAAACCACTACCTGATACTCTAAAGTATGTGTTTTTAGGCCCATCTGAGACTTTACCTGTGATTGTAGCTTCCGATTTGGATAGTGATCAGGAAAGTAGGATAGTAAATGTACTTCAAGACAATAAGGAAGCTTTAGGGTGGACTATAGCAGACATTAAGGGTATAAGTCCTACTGTGTGTATGTATCAGATTGATTTAGAGGAGGACTCCAAACCTTCTAGGGAGATGCAACGTCGACTGAACCCTAACATGAAAGAGGTAGTTCGAAAAGAGGTGCTTAAGTTGTTAGATGCGGGTATTATTTACCCAATTTCAGACAAGTAGTGGGTCAGCCCTGTTCAGGTTGTCCCTAAGAAATCAGGTATCACTGTAGTCCAGAATGATAATAATGAATTAATCCCAACCCGAGTGACCACGAGATGGCGTGTGTGTATTGACTATAGGAAATTGAACAAGGTCACAAGGAAGGATCAGTTTCCCCTTCCTTTTATCGACCAAATGCTAGAGCGATTAGCTGGACATAGTCACTATTGCTTCTTAGATGGCTACTCCGGTTATAATCAGATCGTTATTGCCCCAAAAGACCAAGAGAAAACCACTTTTACCTGTCCCTTTGGTACCTTTGCGTATAGAGGCATGCCTTTCGGGATTTGTAATGCCCCTGCGAATTTTCAGCGTTGCATGATGAGCATATTTTCTGACATGGTAGAACGGTTTTTAGAGGTCTTTATGGATGATTTTTCAGTGTTTGGTTCATCTTTCGATGAGTTCTTGCATCATTTGACATTAGTGTTGACTAGGTGTAAGGAAAAAAATTTAGTGCTTAATTGGGAAAAATGCCATTTCATGGTTAAATCAGGAATTGTGTTAGGGCACATCGTTTCTTCAAAGGGTATAGAGGTAGACAAAGCCAAAGTTGACCTTATTAAGACTTACAGGTCCCAAAAACCGTAAAATATATTAGGTCATTCCTAGGGCATGCAGGTTTTTACCGTCGATTCATTAAGGATTTTAGCTTGATTTCTAGACCTCTTTGCAATTTGCTTGCAAAAGATGTAAGTTTGTCTTTGATGATGCTTGTTTAGAGGCTTTTGAGAAGCTTAAAACTTTACTCACTACTGCCCCGATAGTCCAGGCACCTAACTGGAACCTACCCTTTGAAATTAGTGTGATGCTTCAGATTATGCTATAGGCGTTGTGCTAGGTCAGCGAGAAAACAAATTACTCCATGTGATTTACTATGCTAGCAAAACTCTGAATGATGCAAATGAACTATACAACTACCGAGAAGGAATTGCTAGCCATCGTGTTTGCCTTGGATAAGTTAGATCCTATTTATTAGGTTCTAAGATCGTAATCTATACTGATCATGCTGCTTTGAAATACCTTTTGTCTAAGAAGGATACCAAACCTAGATTGATTATATGGATCCTTTTGTTACAAGAATTTTGTCCAGACATTAGAGACAAAAGGGGTGCATAAAATGTAGTAGCAGACCACTTGTCTAGGCTAGTTTTTAGTTCCCCTAGTGATTCCCTTTCTATAAGGGATAGCTTTCCTGATGAACAATTGTTCTCTGTTTCCCAATCACCTTGGTATGCAAAGATAGTGAATTATCTTGTTACTGGTCGAACCCCTCAACATTGGGGTAAGCAAGATCGTTCTAGGTTTTTAGCCGAGGTTAAGCATTTCTTTTGGGACGATCCTTATCTGTTTAAGTATTGTCCGGACCAGATTATTAGGAGATGTGTATCTGAGAGTGACCAGTCTAGTATTATCTCCTTTTGTCATGAACATGCATGTGGGGGTCATTTTAGTGCTAAGAAGACTGCTGCTAAGATTTTGCAGTGTGGATTTTACTGGCCTTCGTTGTTTAAAGATTCCCATAGTCATTGTGTTTCTTGTGAGCGTTGCCAGAAGTTAGGAACCATTTCCCGTAGAAATATGATGCCTTTGAACCCTATTTTAGTGATTGAGGTCTTTGATGTGTGGGGCATTGATTTTATGGGTCCATTTCCTATTTCGTTTGGTTATCTTTACATACTTGTCGCTGTAGACTATGTGTCTAAGTGGGTTGAGGCGGTTCCGTGTAAAACGAATGACCACAGGGTCGTAGTCCAGTTTTTGAAAGAGAATATACTTACACGTTTTGGTACGCCGCGAGCTATAATTAGTGATGGAGGTTCACACTTTTGTAATAGACCGTTTGCTCTTTTAATGAAACAATACGGTATTACCCATAAAGTAGCAACCCCATATCACCCTCAGACTAGTGGTCAGGTAGAGGTTTCCAATAGGGAAATTAAACGTATTCTAGAGAAAACAGTTAATCCAAAAGGAAAGACTGGTCGTCGAGGCTTACTGATGCCTTATGGGCTTACCGTACTGCGTTTAAGACACCCATTGGAATGTCACCTTATCGTTTAGTGTTTGGCAAGGCATGTCACCTGCCTGTTGAGTTAGAGCATCGAGCCTATTGGGCTATTAAGAACTTAAACTTTTCACTTGACAAGGCAGGAGCTCAAAGAAAGCTCCAGCTCAATGAGTTGGACGAGATTCGTAGAGATGCATACGATAGTGCTAAGGAGTATAAGAACAAAATGAAACTTGTGCATGATAGGAATATTTTACGAAAGTCATTTTCTCCAGGTCAAAAAGTTCTTCTGTATGACACTCGTTTGCATCTATTCCCCGGGAAGTTGCGCTCTCGGTGGACCGGTCCTTTTGTGGTCCGTACTGTTTTTCCTCATGGCGCTGTTGAGATTGAGACACCAGATGGTAGTAGTTCTTCGAAGGTTAACGGTCAGCGATTGAAGCCCTTTTTAGAGCCTTTTCCTACAGGTGATGTTGAGGAGGTCCCTCTGGAGGACCCTGTTTACCTTGATTGACCATCGAGGCGATTTTGTATGTTGTATAATATTTTTGTAGGTTTTTGGTTACACTTCACCCAGGTACTATCTTTCCGACTTCTCTCTTTACTATTTCCTCATGTTACTTATATTTTTGGTACTATTCTTTAATTAAAAACATTGAGGACAATGTTAGATTTAAGTTTGGGGGTGGGGTAGAACTTTTTCTTACCTTTTCGTTGCAATAAATAAACTCCAGAGCCTAGAAATTTATCCCTATTAAGTATGACACTAACCAATCTAAGTGGATGGAAACATTTTGGTTGTAGGAGTTGAGGAACCAATCTGACTAGATGGCAACATCTAAAGAGTCTATTCATAAAAGCACAGAGCTCAGGTGTTAGAAATAACATGATAGTTTCACCATATCTCGTTGAGTCCTTTTCACTTCTGTTTTTATTTTGTTTTGTTTTTAAACTATGTTTCTCTAAGTGATTAGGTGGGGCTCACGATTCAAGTTGTTACCAATGCTAGGGTGAATTAGAGTGATTGAGATACAAAAAAAAAAGAAAAAAAAAAGAAGAAAAAGAAAAAAAAAAGAAAAAAGAGAGAAATTGAGACCAGACCAACTGGAATAAATTCAATAAAGTCGACCACTGGAACCCTTGTATATGCCAGTGTGTTGACCTAGAGTTAGGATTATCAATCACTGGTACCCTTGTATATGCCAGTGTGTTGATATTAGTCAGACTAGTATCTCAGTGCATTAGGATAGGTTCATTTTGGCGGAGGCCTTCAGACAGATATGAGAAACACCGTTCACCTAGTAAACATCAAAACCATCTATGTTTTTCTATATCCATCTTCTTGATCTATCCATGTGATTACTTTTGACTCCGAATATTGATGTCCATAGTACGACTATCTGAGTAGAGCTCTGTCACTTCATATGAATTTTAGTATGCTTGAGTGCGAACTCGTATACAACAATTGGAATTTCGCATCAGGGTACTTCCTCTTGTAGTCAATAAGTATGCCAACCAAGAAGATTCTTTAGTTCCTTCCAAGGTTCTGTGTAGATAGCTAGGGTCTGGAGTATAAAGGTTTTGTGGGTATACCTATGGTAATCCCTCCGGAGACAACACTGTGACACTAGAGACACCTAGGGGTTTGAAGGCTTATTGCATACGCTAAATGCAATCGACGATGCCTGCGACAGTGAGTTAGGATTTTATTTCTATTTTATTTTTGCTCGAGGACTAGCAAATAATAGGTTTGGGGGTATTTGATAGACACATTTTTGTGTCTGATATAATCTCAATTGTATATATGGTTAGTGCTCGATTTTGTATTTATTTTGGCTTTTTATGTCTTTGTAGGTGTTTTTGGAAAAATAAGATTTTGCGGCGAAATTGGCTCGAAAAGTGTTTTTTGCGTTCATGGGAGGACATTTGCTATTCGGACCCTCACTTTGGATAAGGGGTAACCTAATTACTAAGGGGAATCCCATTTCCAGGCAGCTGCTAATCGCACCCCTACTCTGGATAGGGGGCGACCATCTTTTACATTTGAATTATAAGTTTTGGCGGGAAATATCTTGACAGTTTCTGGCAGATTTAGGGTTCTTGATTTGAAGGAGTTTGAGGTCAATTAAACCTCTGATTTTCATAGGATAGACTCCTTATGGGTCTATGAATCTGATATGGGTGTTGAAATCGATTAGACTGGGCTCAATCGACGGATTTTTATCACAACAGAAAATATGGAAAGTCACGTGTGTGACCTGTTTTTAGGGAATTTTAGAGAGATTAAAGTGTTGTAAACCTTCCCAAAGATTTGTATCTATCTAAGGAAGAGTTTAGAATAAAAAGGAAAGCTCAGAAACGCGTAGAAATTCTAAAACAAGAAATTGCCGCAACTTTGCCGTGAAGAGAAGGAAAGAGATTTTGGAAGATTTGGGAGAGATTTAATCGGTATTTTTGATATAAAAAGATTGTTTAGGTCATATAGAAGGGGTGTCGAGAGTTTGGGGACCTGAGGAGAGCCAGAGAAGAAGAAATCAGAGTTTTATCAAACTCAGTTTCTGCTGCTGCTACTGCTGAAGAGGAAGAACACGAAGAACATTGACGCACAAGCAAATGTCGCAGAAAACTGTCGTTGTTCAACAACAGAAGATAAGTAACGTTTATATACAACAATAATCATTGTTCCTCTTTGTACCAGAGATCTGTAACACTTTTACCCTGTTGCAAATCAGCTGCTTTTCACCTTTCACTCTTTTAATCAACTTTTGAGCAACAAACATGTATTTTGAGCAAGTGATTAATATGAGGAGCTAAACCCCATTGCTGAGGCGATAGAGGAAGCTATTTTTCCAACCAAAAATGGTATATTCTTATTTATTTATTTATCACAATTATTTTTATGATTGTTTTGCCTTGAGTAAAAATTGTTTGAATGATTCTTGTTAAGCAATTGTTATTTCTTTTGATAGAGCATGCTTGGACCTAGGTTTTTGATATTCTATGCTTCGGATTTACACTTGTTATTTTGAGAATCTACTTGTTGCAATAGTTTAAAATTAAATTGAACGAAAAAATTGCATGAATATAAATATTGGATTAAATCACTTTGAATTTGGAAAATAGTGGAATCTTAGCCTTAGTGTTCTTTTAATATTGATATCAACTTTGATTGAGTTTGCTATAATTTTTAGTGAGTTTTCTATTTTAATATTAGAATTTAAGTCTAATTAATATCATTCACAAGTCTGAGAATCAAACCACTTTTACCACTATCTACAAATCACATCACATAGCTCTCTTAAAAAGATTTCCAAGGATATAAAAATTGTAAAATTCCAAGGCGTGGATTTTTAGATATGTTATATCCAAGTTGCGTTGCCAATTATACCCCTGATGCATAACCCGTCATGCATATGCATAATCCGTCATGCAGACATTTTTAATAATTTCATATAATTATGGGTGTCACAGATCTAAAAATTAATTGTGGGCCTGACAATTAGAATATTTTTTTTTGGTCATGCGCCTAATTTTCCCAAAATTAGGGGTGAGCAAAAAGTCTGGAACCGCGGATTTCACCCGTATCCTTCCACAAAATTGCTGGTGAAACCCAATCCGTAAGATTTATAGGCCGGACACGGTTGGATTTTTCAAATCCGAACTTTTAGCGGTTTGGTTGCGGTTGGACTTTGAAATTCGCGGATTCACCCGCACCGTAAGGAAGTGTGTTTATTATTGGATATTGGTTTTGAACATTAACCCAAAGCAATTGTTACATGTAACTCAAGCAGAATTTGCTTTCCTTAAAATCTCGTACCTGGTTCCTTTGTAACGTTCTACACCACACATGTTTGGTAGTATTATTCAAACTCCTCAATGATGGTCAGTTGAAATTGAAGATTAACTTTGAAAATGGATAAAATAATCAATGAACATCTAAGGCTAAATGCATGTCATCATTGTTGGGACCAAATACGACCCAAGAAACTCACCGAACCAGGGAGTACAATGGAAGATCTGAGCTGTTGTTCGGCATATCATTGGACGGATCAACCAAATATTCTGATGGTGGGAGTGGAGAAAACATATCTTGAAAGGAATTGCTTTCTTCTCCTCTACTGCCTTCAAAATCTCCCTTGCCCCATTCCTCTATCACCTCTATACATTTTTCATCATCTTCCTTGGTAACTTTCTACAACACACAGATTTGGTAGTGTTATTCAAAGTCCTGAGTGATGGTCGTTTGAAATTGAAGATTAAATTACATACACCAATTGCCAATGACAAAAGAGAGGCATGAGGATATGATATGACTGAAGTAGACACGAGGTAATTCACAGCACCCGCAGTTAATCCGCATCCGACCCGTATCACCCGCTGATCTGCGAATGATTGGACAGGACACGGTTGGATTTTTCAAATCCTCAACTTTAACAGATCGGACGTGGGTGACCCCTAATCCGCATTCGTCCGTCCGTTGCACACCCCTAGTAAATATGTAAAGTTCCTTATGTAAGAATTTCCATATGGGATCAACACTAAACATGTATTGCTAAAACCTGGATTATGAGTCACTTTGGTACGGTAAAGAGATAAAGAATAATGTGGGATAACCCAATACCTGTCATGTTAACACGGTGGCATAAACATTCAGATAGGTGGTTGTAAGATAGATTTTGCTAAATCCTCGTAATGGGTGAGGACTAGTTTAAAGTATAAAGAGGGGGAGTCCCTCTTCTCATCTAACTTTTCATATATATCACATATACGACATAACAAGAAAGAGAAGAGAAGACTTCATTCTCAACTTTCCTTCCTGATTTCATTGGTGTCTGTTGATCTCTCTGCTGGTGCTAATGATCAGGTATGTAACAACACTCATAGTTTATTTTATCATGATCTTAGTCTTTGGCAAGGTCCTCTATTGTTGTGTTACTTTTAAAATATGTTGTAGATATAAAATTTCCTACATTGGTATCTAGAGCTAGGTTGTGCCCTAGATTAAGAATCTGATTTGTTTTACATGTATGGATGAATTCGTCTGCAATTGAGGTTTTGATTTCTTAAGTATGTTTTGATTATAATTTTATGCTTATAAACTGATTGAAAAAAATTCATGATTGAATAGACTCTAATCAGTTACATGTTTATGTCCTGATGATATACTTCACATGTTCTACGCATGAAAACTGTATGACTTTTTGAAAATTATGACGCATGATTTTATTTTGAGCCGTGACTATGATGATTTTCATCGAGTTTTTCTGGTCTCTGAATTGCTTGGATTTTGCCATGAAAATGGGTTTTTGAATTGATTTGGAAATATCAAACTCAATGATTTATTTAACTAAGAAAAGGGTTTTGTTTTCTATTACATGATTTATCTCGATTCACATGTACTACTACTATTGTGGTGATACTAGGTTTCTACAAGCAATGATAACTATTGACTGGTTAAATTCTCAAAGAGTATAATGTTTGGTGTTGAAAGGAACTTGCAATTGATTATAATTAGGAATGTAGGATATCTAGTTACGATTGTGTACCTTGATTAGCTATTTGGAGTTTAGCTTATGTACCAGTAACGCGTGGATCATTTAATATGTTAACACAATGAGTTTAAAGTTTCAAGATACAAATTTTATGGCTAATAAGTTCTTGGGTACAACCTTAATTTGGTTAACAATAGATTGTAATGAGACACAAATAATTATTTTATGTATCGTGTGATGTCGTGAATTGCGTGTAATGACATATATATATATATATATCCAGTAGCTTTTATGATGGTTAAAGCATGTTTTAAACCTAATGGTAACGAAAGGTCTATCCTATATTGGGTTATGGGTGACCACTAAAATGATTATTCAAGAGTGCATAAGTTGTACAAGTTAAGTCTTGCCCAAAGGTGCGTGTCTGACTTGGATAAGGTTATGTTTCTTGAATTTGGTTTCTAAAATTCAGATAATAAGTTTGTGCCTATATGAAATAAATTGTTGGTACTGCCCAAAGGTGTATAGTAGTTTTATGTGTGGACTAGGTAGAACATAATGATTTATAATATTCGGCAAGAGACAGCTAACCCTTTACCCAAAGGCAAGGAAGTGTTTGTGTCAAACCGAATCCTAATAGATTAGTTTTGTAGGCAATTTTTTATCGCATATAGGGAGGTGATTATATGTCATTTTTACTGCCCAAAGGTATATTTCGATGATGCGTCACTGTCTCGCAGAGTGGAAAGGTTGTGAATGTTTATAAAACACTCTGAGTATTTGATAGGATTCTGGGAGAACCATTATATGTGATAACCGCAATCGCACGGTGTCTAACTAGTAGACAGAGGCAAGTACGGGTCGTTCCCATAGGGAGCGATGGAAACACCGTAATCAATATCTCTAATAAGATTAACCAACAATGATGTTTTTGGATTTTAGAATTAAGGATTTAAAAAGAACGAAACAAAAGAAACGAAGATTTACAAAACACAATGATAAGGAGTCTGTAACTAGGGTCTATGAATTCCACTACTATTTATAATTGTCCATCGAAAAGAACTCTAGTTCCAAATATGTGTTTATAGCTTTGTTCTATTGTTACACCTATTATTGATATAATTTCCGATCATAAACTCGCATCTCTAAGTATAGCCCATCAAATTTCTAAGCATGACCTATCAAATTATAATGACGAGCGAATTATCGAAAACATAATTTATAGATTCACAATTATTATTTGCTTCGTCTAAGCATAACCCATCAAAAGAATCAATCTAAGCATGGATTATCAAATACTAACACATAAAATTGTAAACTACATGAATTAATGAACTTAGGCTATTGTGTCGTACAAAGCCGGTGAGACAACATGTATTCTTTGTAAAATCAATAAACCATAATTATTGGATTTCGAAGTTCAATTTATACAGCCTAACACCAAATTGTTCAGAATCAATTCAAATTGTCTTAATGCTAGGAGTAGTTTTCTTCATAAAACCCTAGCTACGAAATATCTAGCAAGACATGGCTTTCTCAAAAGCCATAAATATATTATAGAGAATCGAATCAATCGCTAGCTAATCAAATGGAAATGGAAATGGAAATGAGATCAAATACTCCAAACCCTTGTTTTCCAGTTGCGGCACTGTCTCTTCTTTTCCCTTCTGTGGTTTTGGTTCTGCAGCCGCAACACCCAGTTATCCAAACCTCCCCTTCTGTCTGTCTCTACTTCTTTTCTTATAGTCTGCTGCCAAGTGACCAAAATAAGACCTAGCAAATTTCCAAGGCCCAGTCCATTAACCTCCTGCCTAGACAAGACCCAACATCTAAACCATCGCAAGTCTTGGCCACCACGTTCCTGCTTCCGTCCACAGTCATTGTCTCCAACTCGATTTCTTCTTCTCTGCTCACGGCTCCAACCCAACTGATTGCGTCCATCAACCTTGTTCCAGTCCAGGCGAGAACAATCTTCTACTCCCGTCTGATGTTCTCTCGACAGCTACAAGTTCAGGCCAAATACGGCCTGAAATCCTTAACAACTCGAGCCAATAATTCTCCGTTCTCGGCACAAGAACACCCACGACATCATTCTTATTTGCAGCTGTTTATTTTCTTCACTCAGAATTGTTAGTGGAACCCATTTTGCGGCCACAACAAACCCACCAGTTCAACAGAAGCTTCCTTGTTTCGTCCATCAAACTCGAGCCAATCTCTGCTGGCTTGCTTTATGTATCTAGCCAAATCTCCAGATTCTATCGTTGTAAACAATCGAGAAATCACCACTGCCTAAGATAGCTTCTCCACCGATCTCTCAAGAACTCCAACTTAGATGCCATTCTTTCTTTCCTTCTCTCGGTTGGGAATGTTCACCATCACCAACAAACATGTCATCCTAGCAGCTTCTTCCATCACCCTAGCTTCACTTGTTCACAGCCATAATCAATGGAAGCGACAACAGCTCTTACTTCAATCGACTGCACCATCTCAGCAACCACACATCATTACTTGGCTGGAAGCTTCATTCATCTCCGTTCATGCGTTGTTTCACTTCTTTGTTTGCTGCCAATTCCTTCATTCTTTATCCATCTAAATCTCGCAGCTGCCGATATCTCCAATTTAGCCACCTGCAATCATCCATACACACCTCTGCCTATACCTGCATCCATCTATCACGTCGACCACAACAACAATCTGAATTCAGTTGCCATTGTTGCTGTCAGAACATCACCGGAAGGACAAGACTCCAACGCATACAGTCAGCACAATCATTCTCCGTCTCTCTGAAATCATCGACTGTAAATTCGATTCCATCTGCTATATTTAATGTATCCCTCTGAAAAGTCTAGGTCTCCCATTTCCATACAAAAATAGTCGAGAGAAACCTAAACGAATTGGCCTGCAGCTACTTAAAATTATCTTGTCACCACCAAGATATGTGGCTTATGAGTGGCCACGTCTAGCATCCTTTAGTGGAATTGAGGTACTTGTAATCATAAAGGAAATCACTTTCTTTTCTTCTGCAGTTGAATCATACACAATATGCTGTTGACTGGGCAACCCACGAGCTGGTGCTGTCTCGTTTGGTGGGAGGAGCCGAAAATGCCATTTAAGCTGCAACTTAAGGCGTTTATTTCCCGGATGATCGACTTCACTTGTACTCTCTATGAAAGCACTAAAATAGTGTTGTTAGCTAAAATATCGAGTCCTAACTAATATAAACATGGATATAAAACGTAGCACTTACGTGCTTATCAGTATTTCAGCTACACCTTAAAACTGATTTACATGTTTGAAATACAATTAACTAATGCTTGTGTCAATGACAAATGTGTCATCTCTTGTATTAATTTGAGTAGTACTTTTCAATTCAGGAATCCCCGTATAAAGGTGTGCGTTTCTTGCAGTGCAAATGTACATTGTGGCTTGATTTGAGAGTCTAATATTTCTACCACTTGTGTTGTGCCTGAATCCTTTTTCTACGTTAGTAACAGTGATATTTTTTTTGCTAAACTGAATATCTTATAGGCATTAAATATTAGCACGATTAATATCTCATCAGTATAGTTTTACATATAAAGTTATTTTAAAAGCTAAGATGCTATTTTGGGTAGAGGCATATGTTGGGAAATGGTAAACTCACGTATGACAAGATTGATTGTTTTACATATTTTATTGTCCACAAATATGCACAAGTTAAATTGAGTGGGACTAATTGTTTGAGAAAGGAAATGAAAATGTAGTTGTTAACATGAGTGGAGACTCAATTAGTAACTCTAGAATAAACAATACATGAATTAGTATTAGCCTTTATAAGTAATTGCGATCAGGTATTATGCATTTTTTAGTTTAGGCATTAGTTATTATGCTTTAAGTTTGAAGATGCTAGTACTATCTCTTGGATTATCATGCTGAATGTTGTTTGGCATTAAATGACGACTTACGTTGGTTTTACAGTACTTTATCGGTGTTAAGGATCTTTGTTCGCTTTAACTTCACTGCTGTTGCTAAATTTTGATTGGTAGTTGGTGATACTGTTTTCAGCGTATTGATTAAATTTAGAGTTGAACAACTAGTGTGTTCTTTCTTAGAATTAGTGTATAGTCCTACGTGCTTTAATGCAACTAATTGAGCAAACTTCACCAAATGAACTAGTTATTTTGCTTTGGTATCGGGTTTATAGTTCTTCTGTACATTTTCATCTTGTATAGTGAGCCCGTTTGTTATGCATTGAATTTCAGTGATTATATTACTTTGAAAAAAGTGCTACAATAGTTATTTAATGTTAATTATTTTTGCAGTCTTATTGACTTTTCTAACTAGGGAACTGGTTTTTGTATGGTGTCTTACGCTGCTTGTGAATTAAAATAACACCACGAGGTTTAGCTTGAAAGATTCAGAACTACCTTTCACCCAATATATATTGAAATATATATTGAGTATGTGCAAAATCTTTTAGTTGGAGAAGTCATGCTTAAAGAACCAGGTAGCATTTTAGTCTATTGGCACTGTAGAATCTAGTTTTGTGGTCTAATTAATTCAGTGAAGAGATTTTCAAAGTAGTTACTTTGTTGTCTTGGGCTTGTCCCATCTCTGTTAGCTGATCCAGTTTTTTTCGTTAATCTTGTATTAGTTTCTGGAATCAAGAATTGCCTCAATGTTTGTAGATGACGAACTGCAAAGTAGTCTTACAATACCGAATGTTTTAAGTAGCCGGTAGGATTTTTTTTATCCTAAGTGTATCTTATACATGTTTCTTAATGAGAAATCGTCCTCTTCTCCTTAATGGATAGGGTAGTGATGGGAATATTAGTGTTCTCCATTGCATTGGGTTTGAGACTGTTAGTAAACCAAGTTTGCCTTTAAATCTTGTGTGGTTCCATTGTTTTGTTCCTCCAGTCTCATTTTAAAGTTAAATATCGTTTTGCCGTCATTGTCTTAGTTGTCATTGTCAGATGACAAATCTAGTCCATGTTGATCGCAATATCCTTAATTTTTGGTATATATTGTTGCACAACTGATATTTTGTTGAATGTAGATGATATGGAATGTGCAAATATATACACAATTAATAGGTGGAAAAAGTAACCCCTCCATTAGAGATACCAACTTTAGACTTAAAACTTTCTTAGATGTTTCAGAAAACCCTATTATCCACTCGTAGTTGTACTATATCAGCAAGGATTAGTAAAGTTCAAAACGTGTTCGGTCATTTATGTTAGCACAGTTTCCCATGTGCCTTAGACAAATATATCGTGTCAATTTTGTTGTGTTTTATGTACGCGAGTTCAGGAATCCTCTGATGTATAGTTTTTCAGTGGGAGTTTTTATCGTCATTACATTTTCTTTAAAAGTGAAAAGTGAAGTAGGTGTGCCATGTGGGAATTCAAATATGCGTTGATGCAGTTTTCTAGTAGGAGTTTTTGCTCTAAAATTTGTTCCTTAAAATGAATTGTTATGTCATGGGAATTGAAGAATCATTTGATGCTGATTTTAGTGGGGTTAGATTCCTATTATTTGATTTTAGTAAAAACTAAATAATGGTTTTAGGTCTGATTCAGTAAGGTTCATTTGATGTTGGTTTTTAGTGGGAGTCAGATACTTCTACTGTTTTGCTTTTAAAAGAAAATTAATAAAGTGGTTTTGCTTGATTCAGTAAAGTTTAATGAAGTACATGGTTTCTTATGTTGAAGTCAAGTATTATAGTAAGGTAACTCTTGTTCGAGTAAGTTGTTTTTACGTTGATGCATCATATACAACCTAAAAGAGCTTTGCATAAGCTTCGACTTAACTTGAGCTTAACATGGGTAGGCACAATGGTTGATGAGCTTTCATCCTGGATAGTTGATAATGGGTCATAACACGCGGAAGCAGTAATATATCAGGATGACATGCACTTTTTCTTGCATGAAGCATGGACGAATAAGACTAACACAAAGAATTGTGCTATATATTGTGTTAAACATCTGAATCACCACTACCGAAAAGTGTAAATATAGCTTAGGAATTTTGGCAATACTAAAACTGAGACCTTGTACTGACCTTGCATCATATTGAATACGGTGTCTTCCTGATCCAGCTTAGTGGTGCCATTTGCTTAGGTGAAGGTTAACAAAGATTGTCCCGTGAAGTATATTATGTGATTGGTTTTCAAACTCAAGGGTGGCTGCCCATATTCCAAATTTTAATCCAGTAGTATCTTTTGTTAAATTATCGACATGTTTAGAATTAACCAAATGGGATAATGTAAGTGAAAAAGCGGGGGTCTCACAACCACACCCAATATTTCGACTAGTAATCTGTATGGACTAACTCCAATATATTTTTAAGAGAATCAACTAGACAGTCATACTCAATCTTAATAAAAGCATATCAAAGAGTTATATCTCACTTTTTCGATTCAATACTTACTCAAGCAAACAGAAATCTGCGAGTCTAATTGAATACAAGAGAAATCACTTGAACGGTACCAAAGACCAATGTTCAAGGATCAATAAATTTCAATCAACAACCAAAGGTTGGATTTCCCAATTGATCGATTCAACGCACAACCTGTGATATTTCAATTATATAACAAATTATAATGCGGAAAAGAAATAACACAGACACCAGAAGTTTTGTTAACGAGGAAACTGCAAATGCAGAAAAACCCCGAGACTTAGTCTAGATTGAACACACACTGTATTAATCCGCTACAGACATTAGCCTACTACAAACTAACTTCGGTATGGACTGTAGTTGAACCCCAATCAATCTCACACTGATCCAACGTACAGCTGCGCTCCTTACGTCTCTGATCCCAGCAGGATACTACGCACTTGATTCCCTTAGCTGATCTCACCCACAACTAAGAGTTGATACGACCCAAAGTCGAAGACTTCAATAAACAAATATGTATCACACAAAAAAGTATACGGTAATAGATAAATTTGTCTCCCACAGAAATACCTCCGAGTTTTTGTTCCGTCTTTTGATAAATCAAGGTGAACAAGAACCAATTGATAAACCAGACTTATATTCCCAAAGAACAACTCAGTATTATCAATCACCTCACAATAATCTTAATCGACTAGGGAAAGAAGATATTGCGGAATCACAAACGATGAGACGAAGATGTTTGTGACTTCTTTTATATATTGCCTATCGGATAAATCAATCTCAAGCCAATCTTACGATTGTACTTAGTACAATAGAAACAACAAGATCAGATCACACAACTACAAGAAAAGTAGTATCGGTCTGGCTTCACAATCCCAATGAAGTCTTCAAGTCGTTAACCTACAGGGTCCCGGTAGAAACCTAAGGTTAAAGGAGGATCGACTCTAGATAATACAACTAGTATAACACAGGAGGTGTGGGGATTAGGTTTCCCAGTTGCTAGAGTTCTCCCTTATATAGTCTTTCAAATCAGGGTTTGCAATCAATGTTATCGTAGTAACAAAGCATTCAATACTCACCGTTAGATGAAAACCTGATTAGATTCAAGCCAATATCTTTCAACCGTTAGATCGAAACTTAGCTTGTTACACATAAATGAAATGCACGTTTATTTAGGTTTGTGTAACCATACCCAAACATGTACATCTGGTTCGTTCAACAGTAGTTAACCAAATGGTTAGTCAAATGAGCACTTTCATATCAACCATATTCTTCTTTACCGTAACTAGTTCAAATGACTCAAATGAACTAGTTAGATAGTTGTTCAATTGATTAGATCTTATAGAAGTATACAAGACACAATCGAAGCAAAAATGATTTGATTCACTCGAATCGATTCATGAACTTTATAGCCACTGTTTGCAAACTTGCATTCCTTAGTTTATATAAGTTTAAGTTCACGAATAATCGTTTTTAGAAAATAACCAACTTAAGTACGCGTACTGGTACGCGGACTTAAGTACCCGGAATAAGTTTGTTTTCAGTTCACAAACTCCAACAGAAATTCTCGGGATGAGAACTTCCGACAGTACGCGGACTCTAGTTCCGGTTTTCCTGAGTAGCAAAGTACACATACTTTGGTTCAAGGAATAAGGACTTATACATGTATGAGTTACCACACAATGCTTATACCCAACCATGGTTATATAGTCTAAACTCTCATTTCAATCATTGAAACATTCTTAGATGACGTTATATAGTTGTTGTTCACACACTATTTTTCGTCAAATCAATTTTCAAGTAATTGAAACTTAATATGACTTTCGTCAATAGTAAAGATGAACTTGGACAACGCGAAAGCTTACCAACACATATTTCGAGAAATAGATAAGCGAGATAAACTCGGCTCGAGATAACAAATGTGTATAATCAAAGTCTATATAGCAAAACGATTTTTGTCTCAAGATAGGAGATAGAGTAGATAGACTTTTGAGTGATAGATAAGTTCAAGTCTCCACATACCTTTTAGTCTATGAAGTTCCACAAGTTCCTTGAGTAGTTCTTCGTCTTTGTATGATGATCGCCATGGAGTCTTGAGCTCAACTACACTTTCTATCCTAGTCCGAGACTTAGCTATAAGTAGACTAGAAATCAAGACTTATAGTTTTGATCACTAACATTGACAAACATGCTTGAGATAGCAACGCATGCGAGTTAGACCGACAAATGCTCTAACAATCTCCTCCTTTGTCAATTTTAGTGACAAAACTATCAATACATATGGAATACAAAAATAGATAAATAAACTTTTGTAGCTTCTCTTCCACATGCCTGATATTCTTGGTTCTTCAACATTACTCGAAATCTTCGTCACTTCCAAGTACTCCAATGATCCCAAATGTTGTAAGTTTAGTATCACCGTTTTTGAAAATCCGTAGCCATAACAATGAGAAAACAAGAATTCTCAATCATTGTTATACAATGTCATAGTATTATTACACAACATCAAAGTTCAATTGTAACACAACTTCGACAACAATACTATGGTGATATGTATCACTCCATCTTAATCAATACTCCATCTCACATGGAAACCACTCCCCCTTAAATAATGATCTGAAAGCCATATGTATTTGTAGTGAAAACTACACATTAATTCTCCCCTTTTTTGTCAATAAAATTGGCAAAGGTACGAAAACTAGTGGGATCCTAATGAAATTTCCATAGAGACATTTCATGACCAAAAGAAAGCACATATCAACTTTTTAGATGCTATCATATAGCCGAAGCTAAATGCTTTCATCAAGGAGTTTATAAAGATACATGATAACCCCTATAATATTTCACAACCGCACTCCCCACAAAGATTTGGCAATTAAGCGCAAGTTCAATTAAAAACTCTCCCCCATAAAATTTCATTCCCAAAAGAACAACAAAAGCGACATTCTTTCATAAGAAAAGAAGGATTTCTTTGGACATAACAAATCACATACGAATATGAATTTGAATCCAAAAATACTCAATTAAATTAACCACAAGAGAACCCATGATTAATTTAATCGGAAATGCTCAACATAAGAGAACTTATGGAGCCACATAATATATACATAAAATATGGATCAGGGAAGATTGATACTGCGAACTAGACAAGGATTCATTCTATTTTCCATCACTATTTGCAAAATGACATACAATAGACATAATCCCTATGAACAAAAGTTCATCTTATCTTCCATCAATATTGACATATAATAGGCTTAAAAATTTTGTAATGTCAAAAGTTCATTCATTCTTTTATCAATACATGTATATCGACATACAAAAGACTTAACTTTTGACAAGCTATGGGACAATCATAGTTCACGGACGCAAACACACATATCCCATAATAGATTGCAATATATAAAACTATAAAGATTAATACTGCAAAAATCATCTTCCAAACAACTTTTTAGAATTTAAACAAATAAACCTAAAAACATGAAGATGAAAACGTTGGACATAACTATGTGTAATCACAATAATGGCTATTCCAAACTCTAGTTATTCTTCCTACAAATACAAGAATAAAATTCTCATAAGAAGATTTACTAGACGTTAAGACCTTTGAAGAATTCTTTATCGTCCTCGAACTCCTTGTTGTCAACAGCCATTGGGACATAAGGTTCATGAAAATAAGAGTTAATATCAATAAACCTTCTTGAATGTTGTCGAACCAGGGCCTTATGAATCTCATGAGTCTTAAGCACAAAAGCCTTTATTTGTTGAATCTCCTTTCGTGTCTCCTTGAATACTTCAAGAACATCAGAAAACTTCTGAGAATTTGAAGGAACAAATCTTAGCTTCCTCACATTCCTTATTTTCCTTTTCAAAGTTGGAAGCAACAGAGATTTCTCTTTTTCCTTCATGATCGATGGCTTGACAATCATATTAACATCTTTTCCATCAGAAGACATGATGCTTGAAGTGTCCATAAGCGTATGGGTTTGTGAGAGGAAATCACAATTCAACTCAAAAAAAGTTTCAAGGAAGGAAAAAGGAATGTCGGATTATGCAACCTTTAATAGGTTCGTGCATGCACAAATCTTAACCCTAGCGAGAGTAGAATTGTCGAGAATAACCCTCCTTTATTGATAGACAAGGAATTCCAATTTTGTATCAAAAAACAAAACTAAGAAAAAATGAAAACAAACTTTTCCTAAAGCCTGATAGGTGCAAAACCTTGTCTCTTTTGATCACACACATGAGACAAGATCACCAAATTAACACAATCAAGTTGTGTTGCGGTGAACAACAATCTGTCCACCATGTTCCTATTGAGAGGAATCCATAGACCTCTGTCTATCAAAACGATTGGACCATACCTTCTTCTCTAATGGTCTTGTTTTATCCTTGGAAACTAACTTCTTAGACAAAGATAAAATCTTACATATCTCGGTGTATGGGATGTCGTAGGCTCAACAAATTAATAAATATATTTCTCACTAATATAAATGGTAATATAGCGGTAGTAAGAGATCGTTCCCACAGAGAGCTGTGTAATTGATAGGTTATTTGAAATAGCAAAATAAAGTAAATAACAAAGGAGGTTTTGTTGTGAGATAGCTAAAAAGACAATAAAGAAGAAAGGGATGATTAAGGAATCCTTCGTCTTTACCAAGCGTTAACAGGATTAGAATACTTATCTATATTTCGTTAGAATCATGTATCACCAACCGTAGAATAACAACTAGATCAGTTATCCCCAAAACTCCTTCAATCATTGGATACGGAAGTTCTTGACTACCAGATTCTATTCAACGAACCACCAAGTAGTAGATCACTCAAGGTGTAATCCAATCGGACTCCTTAAGCTTTGTGAATTTAGGTTGATCCTAGTAGTTAAACTCTTAAATCAAGGTTTACTTGCTGGTTTTGTCTTCACACACGATTGCTCCACAGAATTCCTCTGTAAGGTCTCGTGATTTCTACTTGTGTAGAGAGTTAATCGACGATTACTTATCTCATAACTTCTATTAGCGATTGAACAATCTAGACTAATCCGGTATTCATCCAAAATCAATCTAAGAATCACTCATAAACCCTATATATGGTAAAGACAAACGATGATGATAAAAACTCTCAATAGATTTGTATTAATAATAAAGCTTCACGCTTAGAACATTGAATTCATCCTTAATCAACAAAGGATTTAGCTACTCATATTACAAAGAAGATGAATAATGGTGGTTCCCCCCTAAAGGGGTAAACCCTAGGTTTTTGATATAGAATTGTGATATGAGAATCGATTCTTATTTTTACATAACCTAATACCTTTTTTTAGGTTTACATTGCTTGATCTCCAAGTATTTAGTTCGGTTCAAGAACCCGACCCGAAATAACGAAATAATGAAACCAAACGTGCCCTTAGGCTTTCCAAGGTGTGAATAAACGTTTTCCATTTGCTAAGTGCGCGAACCCAGTCCGCGAAATTCAAAATCCAGCAGAAATTTTCGGAATTAAGTCTGCGAACCCGGTATGCGAACCTAGTTCGCGGACTTCACTGTCTTCGGTATTTGATGAAAATTGTTTTGGCCACAACTTCTTCATACGAACTCGGAATTACCTCATTCTTTTTGCATTATTTTTATCTTTAAATTCTATTAAAGATGGTGATGATAAATTCTTAATTTTAATGAGTTAAGATCGGTCTTTGGCCTGAGTCTTGATTTTGAGCGTTTTTCTCCTTTTCGTTGCACTTCTTCCACTTCTCTTGGACTTGGGAACTTGGATTCTTGGAATACTTCTCTTCTTAGATATTTTCAGAACTTTGTAGCTCCTTTTTGTATGATTCACCTAATAGAGGCAAATGAGAGAAAACAAAAGTAATAATACGAAAATATGCAAGAATAGTAGCTAAAGCAAGTATGGAATGGACACTAAAATCATATGATTATGCACTTATAAAATTCCCCCACACTTAGATTTTGATAGTCCTCGAGCTAACTAAATAAAACTAATCCTAAATACAACAACTCCATGTCGTGAGGATACGGTTACTCTTAGCATGAATAACAGGCCTTTAAACCCCTAGGTGTCCCTAGTGGACGAGTTATAGTCTCGTGAGGGTTTATAAGAGGTATACCCACAAAACCTACTCCAATTTCTCTCCTTGGAAGAACCACTAAGGATAGACACAAAGCAAAACCCCAAATAATTAGCTTGCATACGTTCTTTAGCTGCAAACATCCCACATACATTCCAATCATCACACACAAGCAATTACTTATGTGTGACATTCAGCCTGATTGCAAAACTCTACTAAGATAGTCATCGTACTTGTTGCAACATTTGCCACAACACTCGTATACTGAAATCACATGGATAGATAAGAAAATGGAAATAGAAAAGTGAAGTGTGCAAATGTTGACTAAAGTGAAAGATGTTACCCACAATACTTGTGTGAATGTCGTCAAATGATTCGATTTATAGCGCAATAGTTGAGAGAAGCACCCATTTAACTCGACCACATGATTAGATACTCTAAGCGCATGTTCCTTTTCAACAAGTATGTGATAGTTTCCTTGGATCCTGCGTTCCACGCTTGCTTAGGAGACGGAGACAGGGACAACTTTTCACACATACTGTTATCAAAGTGTCAAGAACCTCATCAATAGTCTTTTGACTTGCTATATAATGATGATATGGTTTTTTTTTTATCGACTATGATTAGTCCGCAATTCCGGACCTATCATTTATTAGTGTCGATAAATGAAGAGGAGCCTTATATATGTTTTTTTCTTTTTCTTTTATTTTCACTTTTTTTTCGGCTCACTCTTTATGTGTAAGACAATTGTCTTATGGGGCTTTCACATACTCAACCAATGATTACCTTGCTACAACATCCACGGTAGTATCAGGATCCCACCAAATCACTTTAGAGAAATATATAACTGCAAAAATAAAAATAAAGTGATTCAGTAATGATTAATTGCGAGGATAAATCTTTCAAACGACTACCATAGCTTAGTTTCGCATTCAATTATGAACGTATATATTTAAGGATTGAAATAAATAGAACTTAATCTATAGCTGTAAGAACAGTTTCAACCTTAGAAAGGTGTAATGTGTCATCCTAAATAACTCATAATTAACTCCAAAAGATGAAGTATCAAGAATACAAGAAATAAAAGAGTATTATTTATTTATGCAAGCCAAACATGCTTAACTACTCCCCCACACTTAAACTCAACATTGTCCTCAATATTCAAAACCGAAAATTCTGATTTCTGACATAACAGCCCTGAAAAACTCAAAACCTGTACAAATGGGTAGGGAAATAGGAAAAACATCTTAAACGAAAGTTGTTCGCCTACGTCTTTTCTATAAGATGTTAAAAGGGTACAGTGTTTCGATAAATGGTCTGACTTTTATGGACTCCAGACTGACTGACATGCAATCTGAAAAAGTTCTGGAAACATTCCGAAACTCAAATGTCCAGGCCAATCGCTCCAACTTAACAGACTCCGAATTCATATTTTCTTTTTGGAAAAGAAAGGTATGTCTGTCCTATTTAAAAACTTGGGTTAACCACTCAAATCGGACTCTGTATGAAGTCTCTAGAGCTATTTTCGTGACAAGTGCGCAGTCAGAATTTTCTGACGAGAATTTGTCAAAACTTTCATTATAGATATAGGACTCGTAAAACCTAAGATGGGAATGCAAGATATGATATTAAAAAAAATTAAAAACAAAATGGATAGAGATACAAAACCGATGGGTTTCCTCCCATTAAGCGCTTGGTTTAACGTCGTCAAAGCCCTACGTTATTGTTATCGTCCGTACACCAACAATCTGAAAATTTGATAGTCCTTCCAAATAACAATCTGCAATTCAAATAACAGCTTCACAAAAACATTAGCACAAGGTATAAATATTGAAGCTATCACTTTATTGAAGTTTCTCCCACACTTAGTTCTTTCTACACTCGGAAGTGGATAGAGAACATAGAATTCGGGAACTTCAAAAGGTTCCTCAGCTTGGTGAACCTGCACAATACTCGAATCAAACACATAAAGTGGTGGATACTTAGAAGCAAAATAATCCGTTAAAATTTTGGAATCACACAACTCCAATCCTAAGTGAGGTATTTTCTTAAAAGTTGGGTTAACAACTCTTTTAGAATCTACTTCGATTGGATGGAAATGATCAATAGATATAGAATTAAGCAAAGGATTAGACAAACCTTGTATCGGATCCTCATTCGTAATTAATAGTGAATTAGTTATCTCAAGTATATCGTGGTCCTATATAGAACTATTATTATCTATCTCAATTGGGTCTTCCACAACTTCAATCAATTTGGTTTCATTCTCAATCTCCATGTCTTCAACAACCTCGTCATCGGAATCAGAATCCTCTCCTAAAACATCTAGTTCATTTATGCAACTCCTAATTTCTTAGTTTGAGTACGTTACACCATTTATAACAATAGATATGTCATACCAAATCTCCTCATTTTGAATAGGCGAATGATCGTTATTACGATATGGAGTTGGGATAATCGTATCATTATTGAAAGGACTTTCAAAAGGGTGCTCATCTTCATCAGAATCTTCATCCTCCATAGGAATTTCAGAATTGTTTTGGTTTTGGAACCATATTTCTTCTTCATTCCTTGTCTCCTTGAGTTGAGCAATTTGTATTTTTAAGTTTTCCACATTCGTTTGAATTTCCTGAAGTTGCTCGTACTGTTTCTGTCCAATTGTAAGGAACCTTTGTTGATGTTGCTTTAATCCTTCATAATATTTTTTCTATTTGCACATAAAGATCTTCTATCCTGGTACATCTTTGTTCTGTAACACTTGAAGAAATAGGATTAGAAGCATAACTATCCTCCCATCCTTATGATTGTTCACCTACATGCCCGTCATAAGGTTGTTGACATGTATGAGAATATCCGTAAGGTTCCGTAGGATATTGATCATAGCCAAGAGATTGGTTTTAATTATACCATAGGATGGTTGGTAGTTGTCATGTGAATGAGATTGAAAACCATATTGATTACTACTGTTGTATGTGTAATCTTGTGCTCTGTACATGTTATTTCCGTAACGAAACATGACGACTCACAAGAACAAAAGAAAAAATAAAAGAAAAATCTAAAAACAAAAACAAGCTAAACAAATAACAAATCAATTAGCAACTGCTCCCCGGCAGCGGCGCCAAAATTTGTATGGGCTGTCGTATGCTCAACAAATTAATAAATATATTTCCCACTAATTAACTGGTAATATAGCGGTAGTAAGAGATCGTTCCCACATAGAGCCGTGTAATTGATAGGTTATTTGAAATAGCAAAATAGAGTAAATAACAAAGGTTTTTTTTTTGTGAGATAGATAAAAAGACAATAAAGAAGAAATGGATGATTAAGGAATCCTTCGTCGTTACTAAGCGTTAATAGGATTAGAATACTTATCTATCTTTCGTTAGAATCATGCATCACCAACCACAGAATAACAGCTAGATCAGTGTTATCCCCAAAACTCTTTCAATCACTGGATACGGAAGTTCTCGACTACCAGATTCTATTCAACGAACCACCAAGTAGTAGATCACTCAAGGTGTAATCCAATCGAACGCCTTAAGCTTTGTGAATTTAGGTTGATCCCAGTAGTTAAACTCTTAGATCAAGGTTTACTTGCTGGTGTTGTCTTCACACACGATTGCTCCACAGAATCCCTCTGTAAGGTCTCGTGATTTCTACTTGTGTAGAGAGTTAATCGACGATTACTTATCTCATAACTTCTACTAGTGATTGAACAATCAATAGACTAATCCGGTATGCATCCCAAATCAATATAATAATCATCCATAAACCCTAGATATGGTAAAGACAAACGATGATGATAAAAACTCTCAATAGATTTGTATTAATAATAAAGCTTTACACTTAGAACATTGAATTAATCCTTAATCAACAAAGGATTTTGCTACTCATATTACAAAGAAGATGAATAATGGTGGTTTCCCCCTAAAGGGGTAAACCCTAGGTTTTTGATATAGAACTTGTGATATGAGACTCGATATTTTTACATAACCTAATACCTTTTTATAGGTTTACATTGCTTGATCTCCAAGTATTTAGTTCGGTTCAAGAACCCGACCCGAAATAACGAAATAATGAAACCAAACGTGCCCTTAGGCTTTCCAAGGTATGCATAAAGGTTTTCCACTTTCTAAGTACGCGAACTCAGTCCGCGAACTTCAAAATCCAGCAGAAATTTTCAGAATTAAGTCTGCGAACCCGGTATGCGAACCTAGTTCGCGGACTTCACTGTCTTCGGTATTCAATGAAAACTTTTTTGGCCACAACTTATTCATCCGAACTCGGAATGACCTCATTCTTTTTGCATTCTTTTTATATTTCAATTGTCTTCAAGATGGTGATGAGAAATGCTTAATTTGAATGAGTTAAGATCGGTCTTTGGCCCGAGTCTTGATTTTGAGCGTTTTTTTCCTTTTCGTCGCACTTCTTCCACTTATCTTGGACTTGGGCACTTGGATTGTTGGAATACTTCTTGATAGACATATTTTTGTGTCTAATTTGTCTCGATTCTATATATTGATAGTGCTCATTTATGTACTTATGATGGTGTTTTATGTGTGTAGGTATTTTTGGAAAAATCGGCTCGAAAAGTTATCTATAGCACCCGGAGGAAGTGATTTTGGCACCGATGTTTTGGATAAGGGCCACACCAGGGAACCCCACATGCGCTTGATATCGGCACCCCTACTCTGGATAGGGGCGCCCCCCCTTTTTTCCCAAATTCAAATTCAAATCTGGCGGGAAAACTGTTGCAGATGGAGGTAGAATTAGGGTTGAGATTTGATCGAGTTTTAGAGAGACTGAAAGGCTGAAATTAATTGGGTTTACTTCTTAGGAAAAAACAGGCCTGGTATAGTCGTTTGACTGAACCCAAATTGGCTAGAACTTGAGTTAGAAGAAAACTGAGGTGTGGAGTTCACGGTTTGATGAGTAAGCTTTTGGGCTTGATTTCAGCGTGTTATTTTCGAATTTTTTATTGGATTTGGTTTGGGTTAGGCCTGTTTCGATGGAGCAGGGAAGGTATGGCGGCAGATTTGAAATCACCGGCTTTTGATAAAACAACGGTGCGAATATTATCGGGTTTTCTTACTTGGAAAATTTGGTGTTTATTTGGGAGTTTTGAGGTAAAAGAGGGAATATATTCATATCTGAATAACATATATAGAGTTTAGAGGAAGTTTTGAGATCCCATGACGCGTACAAAAGTTAAAGAAGGTATTATCTTAACTTGGCAGCAAAGAAAAGAAAATAGAAGGAAAGAACTTCTCGAAATAACATCACCAGTGGTGTATAAATAGCCTGGATACGAGTCAGAGGAGGGGTACGTACACTTTTGGGAAGATTAGAACAGAACAGAGCATTAAAAACCAAGTTTCAGAAATACAGGCGAGAGGAAGAAGAAGAACCAGAAAACAGTAATAGTTGCAGAGACAGTCGCACAATCCGTGGCCTATTCTTACATATTCAATACCCTTTCGTCACAATTCTTGTAACACTTAATTACAGTTCGCAACAGTTCAGTTAAGTAGTCTGTAACAGTGGGTTCTGTAACACTTATATCTGTTACAAACACGATGTTTTATACCTTCTCTTCTTTTTCAACTTTTGAGCAATAAAGATGCATTTTGGGAACATGGTTAATATGAGGAGCTAAACCCCTTTGCTGAGGCGACAGAGGAAGCCATTTTTCCAATTGTTATGTGGTAATTTCTATTTTAATTATTTTTGCAGTTTCTTATATGATTTTGTGCCTTGAATAAAAATAGTTTTAAGGATTATAATTGAATAGTTGTGATATCTTTTGATATAGCATGCTTAACCTAGAGTTCTTAATTTTCTATGCTTCAGATTTACAATTGTTACTTTGAAAATCTACTTCTGCACATATTAGAATCGCTTTAAACGAAAAGAATTGCATGAATATTGATTAGATTAAATCACATAAAAATTGGAGATTGGTGGAATCTTGAGCCTCGGTGTTTCTAAAATCTTGATAACAACTTCAATTTAGTTTTCTTTATCTTTAGTTTTCGAAACTTAACTCTAAAATCAAATCTCTACAATTCTTTAACGAACCACTTTTATTACCACTGTAAAAACTACATCAATTTTTGGCGCCGTTGCCGGCGATTTGTACTTAGATTTAGGTTTTAGATTTATTTTTCTTTTTATGATTAGGGTTTACATTTTTATTTTTGTTTTATTTTATTTGATTTTACTTTGGGTATTTTTGCTTTTGTTGTGCAAGTTTTTCTTGGAACAAAGTGAAAAGTTGGACTTGCCATAAAAAGTGCTGAAAATCCAAGACTCTTTTTATTTTTGGTTATATTTATTTTTTTAGTTTTTATTTATTTTTGAACTTGTAATTTTTTTTGTTGCTTGCTTGTTTATTTTTATTTATTAAAAAAAAAAACACAGTTGCACACACCAATTGCATCCCTCGTCAGATCACCGAGTTTAGGAAAACTCGTGGATTAGTAAGCTGAACCCGTGCGTTGGGCCTTATGGGAGTTACCAGTTGAAAGTCCACAAATCTCAGCCTCGTACCTTTGAGTATATTTTGTTGTGGTAACCCGAGCTTACCTAAATTAGTGAGCCCATCATTTGCATGTGCATAAATTTTTGCTGAATTCTTGTGTATGCCTGGACGAAAAAGAGACGCATTTGGTCGATTTGTTAAAGAAAAACCTAGTGGTTCAATATTAGGAAACAAGGATCTTGATTACCTTAATTTAGAAACCTCTGTTCTCGGACAACCTAGTTTTGAACATCCGTCTTTTGGTGAGTAACCTAGGACTCCTATAGTGCCAGAAATGGCAACTTTGAAAACTTTGTTGAACCCGACTAGGACCACTCGTCCTTCGTGTATCAGGTTAGCTGAAACAGAGCCAAATTATGAACTGAAACCTGGGATCTTACAGCTGCTCCCAATCTTTATAGGGAAAGAAAATGAAAACCCTTATTTCCATGTTAGGGACTTTGAGGAAATTTGTAGTACCCTAAAATTAGAAACCTAGATGATGATGCTTTGAAACTTAGGTTATTCCCTTTCTCCCTGAAAGATAAAGCCAAATCATGGCTATATAGTTTGGCTTCCGGGTCAATCAAAACTTATGAACAACTTACATCTGCTTTTTTGAACAAGTTTTTCCCTAGACATAAAACATCGTCTATTAGGACGAAAATCTGCACATTTTCTCAACGGGAGGGAGAATCTTTGTATAGGTATTTGGAAAGGTTCAATGATTTATTAGCCCAGTGTCCTCATCATGGTTTAGAAAAGGTTAGGCTAGTTCAGCTACTTTATGAGGGTTTAAATTATTCCGCTACAACCACAGTAGAATCTATGTGTACAGGTGGGTTTGAAAACCAAACAGTTGATGATGCGATGACATATCTGAATGAAATCGCCGAAAAGACTCAACAATGGGAAAATAATAGGGAAATCCAGAAAACATTTCTTCTAGGTAGAGGGAACGTTAATAGGGTAGAAGGAAATTTTGAGTCAGGTGCCAAAATTGGTGCTATAGCAAAAAGGTTAGAAGCTCTAGAAATGGGTCACACTAGTGGTAGAATGGAGCCATATTGGGAAGGCCAGACTATTGAAGATCAAGCCAATGCTCTTTACAATAACACTAGATTTGATAACCGTCAGAAATTTGACCATATTCAGAAACCTATAATCCTAGTTGGAGAAACCATCCGAACCTTTTATGGTCTAAGGGCCAGCAGAGTCAAGGTCAATTTAGTAATTCTAATACTCCCCCAGGTTTTGGCTATACTAAGAATCCTTCAGGACCAACACAATTTCAGAATCCTCCAGATAAAAAGGTCATGAGCTTAGAAGAAACTCTTGCCTCATTTATTCAAAACAATGAAAAGATTCACCTATCACTTTCAAATGGCATAGAAGAAAGTAAAAATATAGGCTAGGCTAATTCTCGGGCTATTTTCGAGTTAAAAAACCATCAAATCAACTGAATGCTGTTAGAACCCTTAAGAATGGTAGAATTATAGACAATAAGGTAACCATGCCCGATAGTGAACATACTGTAGTTCACCCCTCAGGATCTCACCCCTCAGGACCACCAGTAGCTGAGGAGACTGATAAAGTTTACGACGAAGTCAATTCGGTTACTGAGAGGTATGATTCTGTGCCTAGAGCCCCATTTTCCCAGCTATTAGTACCAACAAAGAAGGAGTCGAACTTTAATGACATATTGGATGTTTTTAAGCAAGTCACCATAAACCTTCCTTTATTAGATGCAATTAGGCAACTTCCTGCTTACACTAAGTTCCTTAAGGATATGTGTACGAGAAAGAGAAAGCTAAATGTCCCTAAGAAAGCCTTTTTAGCTACTCATGTAAGTTCGATCATCCAGAACACCACAACTCCTAAGTACAAAGACCCAGGTTCTCCTACCATTGCTTGCACAATAGCTAACTTTCGGGTAGAAAAAGCTTTACTTTACCTAGGAGCCAGTGTGAACTTACTACCGTACCATGTATACTTACAACTAGGGCTTGGTGAAATGAAACCTACTCAGATGACACTGCAGTTAGCTGATAGGTCTGTCAAAATTCCTCGAGGCGTTATTGAGGATATTCTTATTGAGGTCGACAAGTTTATTTATCCAGTGGATTTCGTGGTCCTAGATACCCAACCTGTCCCCGACCCATAGAACCAAATACCTGTGATTTTAGGTCGCCCATTCTCAGCTACATCTAATGCGATCATAAGCTGTCGAAATGGTGTGATGAATTTATCTTTTGGTAATATGACTGTAGAGATGAACATTTTTAATGTCAGTAAGCTACCTCATGAGCTATATGACACATGCGTAGAAGAGGTGAATATGATAGAAGCCTTAGTTCAGGAGTCATTAACAAACACCTTGTATGAAGACCCATTAGAGAGTTGTCTATCCCATTTTCCTTTAGATTTTGACGATGATAGCACCATTGAATAAGTGAATGCTGTATTAGATTCTACCCCGGTGTTAGATACTGATAGATGGAAAGCTAGGTTCGAACCATTACCAGATTCTGAGACTACCCTAATTCATTTTTTAGAAGAGCCTCCTAAATTGGACCTCAAACCACTACCAGATACCCTGAAGCATGTGTTTTTAGGCCCATCTGAGACTTTACCTGTGATTGTAGCTTCCGATTTGGATAATGATCAGGAAAGTAGGCTAGTAAAAGTACTTCAAGACAATAAGGAAGCTTTAGGGTGGACTATAACATACATTAAGGGTATTAGTCCTACTGTTTGTATGCATCAGATTCATTTAGAGGAAGACTCCAAACCTTCTAAGGAGATGCAACGTCGACTGAACCCTAACATGAAAGAGGTAGTTCGAAAAGAGGTGCTTAAGTTATTAGATGAGGGTATTATCTACCCAATTTCAGACAGTAAGTGGGTCAGCCCCGTTCAGGTTGTCCCAAAGAAATCAGGTATCACTGTAGTCCAGAACGATAATAATGAGTTAATCCCAAACCGAGTGACCACGGGATGGCGTGTCTGTATTGACTATAGGAAATTGAATAAGGTCACAAGGAAGGATCACTTTCCCATTCCTTTTATCGACCAAATGCTAGAGAGATTAGTTGGACATAGTCATTATTGCTTCTTAGATGGCTACTCTAGTTATAATCAGATCGTTATTGCCCCAGAAGACCAAGAGAAAACCACTTTTACCTGTCCCTTTGGTACCTTTGCCTATAGACGCATGGCTTTCGGGCTATGTAATGCCCCTGCGACTTTTCAGTGTTGCATCATGAGCATATTTTCCGATATGGTAGAACGGTTTTTAGAGGTCTTTATGGATGATTTTTCAGTGTTTGGTTCATCTTTTGATGAGTGCTTGCATCATTTGACATTAGCGTTGACTAGGTGTAAGTAAAAGAATTTAGTGCTTAATTGGGAAAAATGCCATTTCATGGTTAAATCAGGAGGCACATAATTTCTTCAAAGGGTATAGAGGTAGATAAAGCCAAAGTTGACCTTATTAAGACTTTACAGGTCCCAAAAACCGTAAAAGATATTAGGTCATTTCTAGGGCATGCAGGATTTTACGTCGATTCATTAAGAATTTTAGCTTGATTTCTAGACCTCTTTGCAATTTGCTTGCAAAAGATGTTAAGTTTGTCTTTGATGATGCTTGTTTAGAGACTTTTGAGAAGCTTAAGACTTTACTCACTACCGCCCCCATAGTACAAACACCTAACTGGAACCTACCCTTTGAGATAATGTGTGATGCTTCAGAGTATGCTATAGGCGTTGTGTTAGGACAGCGAGAAAACAAATTACTTCATGTGATTTACTATGCTAGCAAAACTCTGAATGATGCCCAAATGAACTATACAACTACCGAAAAGGAACTTTTAGCCATCGTGTTTGCCTTGGATAAGTTTAGATCCTACCTATTAGGTTCTAAGATCGTAATTTATACGGATCATGCTGCTTTGAAATACCTTTTGTCTAATAAGGATACCAAACCTAGATTGATTAGATGGATCCTATTGTTACAAGAATTTTCTCCAGACATTAGAAACAAAAAGGGTGCAGAAAATGTAGTAGCAGACCACTTGTCTAGGCTAGTTGTTAGTTCCCATAATGATTCCCTTCCTATAAGGGATAGCCTTCCTGATGAACAATTGTTCTCTGTTTCCTAATCAACTTGGTATGCGAATATAGTGAATTATGTTGTTACTAGTCGAACCCCTCAACATTGGGGTAAACAAGATCGTTCTAGGTTTTTAGCCGAGGTTAAGCATTTCTTTTGGGACGATCCTTATCTGTTTAAGTATTATTCAGACCAGATTATTAGGATATGTGTACCTGAGAGTAACCAGTCCAGTATTATCTCCTTTTGTCATGAACATGCATGTGGGGGTCACTTTAGTGCTAAGAAGACTGCTGCAAAGATATTGCTGTGTGGATTTTACTGGCCTTCGTTGTTTAAAGACTCTCATAGTCACTGTGTTTCTTGTGAGCGTTGCCATAAGTTAGGGACCATCTCCCGTAGAAATATGATGCCTTTAAACCCTATTTTAGTAATTGAGGTCTTTGATGTGTGGGGCATTGATTTTATGGGTCCATTTCCTAATTCTTTTGGTTATCTTTACATACTTGTCGCTGTAGAATATGTGTCTAAGTGGGTTGAGGCGGTTCCGTGTAAAACCAATGACCACAAGGTCGTACTCAAGTTTTTAAAAGAGAATATACTTACACGTTTTGGTACACCGCAAGCTATAATTAGTGATGGAGGAGCACACTTTCGTAATAGGCCATTTTCACTTTTAATGAAACAATATGGTGTTACCCACAAAGTATCTGCCCCATATCACCCACAGACTAGTGGTCAGGTAGAGGTCTCCAATAGGGAAATTAAGCGTATTTTAGATAAAACAGTTAATCCTAATAGGAAAGAATGGTCGTCGAGGCTTACTGATACCTTATGGGATTACCGTATTGCATTTAAGACACCCATTGGAATGTCACCTTATCGTCTAGTATTTGGAAAGGCATGTCACCTGCCTGTTGAGTTAGAGCATAGAGCCTATTGGGCTATTAAGAACTTAAACTTTTCACTTGACAAAGCAGGAGCTCACAGAAAACTCCAACTCGATGAGTTAGATGAAATCCGTAGAGATGCATACGATAGTGCTAAGGAGTATAAGAACAAAATGAAACTTGTGCATGATAAATATATTTTAAGAAAGTCATTTCTCCAGGTCAAAAAGTTCTTTTGTATGATACTCGTTTGCATCTATTCCCTGGAAAGTTGCGCTCTCGATGGACCAGTCTTTTTGTGGTCCGCACTGTTTTTCCTCATGGCGCTATTGAAATTGCGACACTAGATGGTAGTAGTTCTTTTAAGGTTAATGGTCAGAGTTTGAAGCCCTTTTTAGAACCTTTACCTACATGTGATGTTGAGGAGGTACCTCTGGAGGACCCTGTTTATCTTGATTGACCATCGACGTATTTGGTATTTGTATGTTGTATATTATTTTTGCTATTGGTTTTCTAGGTTTTTCTTTTTATTTTCCTCCTTATTCTCTGTTGAAGGATTTTTACGCTTCACCCAGGTACTATCTTTCTGACTTCTATCTTTACAAATTCCTCATGTTATTTAATACTTTTAATACTGTTCTTTTATTAGAAACATTGAGGACAATGTTAGATTTAAGTTTGGGGTGGGGAAGAAACTTTTTGATTTTTCTTTTTGGTTGAAATAAATAAAATACTGATCCTAGAAATTTTTGTTTATTAAGGATGGCACTAACCAATCTAAGTGGATGGAAGCATCTTGGTTGTAGGAGTTGAGGAACCAATCTGATTAGATGGAAACATCTAAAGAGTCTATTCATAAAAGCACAGAGCTTAGGTGTTAGAAAAAAAAAAGCATGATAGTTTCGCCATATCTCGTTGAATCCTTTTCACTTCTGTTTTTATTTTGTTTTCTTTAAAATACGTTTCTCTAAGTGATTAGGTGGAGCTCACGATTCAAGTTGTTACCACTGCTAAGGTGACATAGAGTGATTGAGATTTCAAAAAAAACAAAAAAAAAGTTGTAAAAAAATAAAAAATAAAAAAATAAATTGAGACCAGACCATCAGACCAACCGGAATAAATTAAATAAAGTCAACCACTGGTACCCTTGTATATGCCAACTGAGTTGACCTAGAGTAGGATTATCGACCATTGGTTTCCTTGTATATGCCAGTGTGTTGATATTAGCCCAGACCAATATCTCAGTCCATTAGGATAGGTTCGTTTTGGCAGTGGCCTTCAGATATGAGAAACACCGTTCACCTAGTCAACATCAAAACCATCTATCTTTTTCTCTATATCCATTTCTTAATCTATCCATGTGATTGGTTGACTCCGGTTATGATGTTCAGAAACTATCTGAATAGAGCTCTCTCAATATATGAATTTTAGTATGCTTGAGTGCAAACTCGTGTACATCAATTGGAATTTTGCATCAGGGTACTTCCTCTTGTAATCAAAAAGTATGCCAACCAAGGAGATTCTTTAGTGCCTTCCAAGGTTTTGCGTAGATAGCTAGGGTCTGGAGTAAAGGTTTTGTGGGTATACCTCTGGTAATCCCTCCCGAGACTATAACTCGGCCACTAGGGCCACCTAGGGGTTTAAAGGCTTGTTGCACATGCTAAGTGCAACTGACGATGCCTGCGACAGTGAGTTAGGATTTTATTTACTATTTTAGTTTTGCTCGAGGACTATCAAATAATAGCTTTGGGGGTATTTGATAGACACATTTTTGTGTCTAATTTGTCTCGATTCTATATATTGATAGTGCTCATTTTTGTACTTATTATGGTGTTTTATGTGTATAGATATTCTTGGAAAAATCGGCTCGAAAAGTTATCTAAAGCACCAGGAGGAAGTGATTTTGGCACCCACTGGATAAGGGACACCCCAGGGAACCCCACATGCGCTTTCTATAGGCACCCCTACTCTGGATAGGGCCCCCCCGTTTCTTCCCAAATTCAAATTCAAATTTGGCGGGAAAATTGTTGCAGACGGAAGCAAAATTAGGGTTGAGATTTGATCGAGTTTTGGAGAGACTGAAAGGCTGAAATTGATTGGGTTTACTTATTAGGACAAAACAGGTCTGGTATAGTCGTTTGATTGAACCCAAATTGGCTAGAACTCGAGTTAGAAGAAAACAGAGCTGTGGAGTTCACGGTTTGATGTGTAAGGTTTTGGGCTTGATTTCAGCGTGTTATTTTCGAGTTTGTTCTTGGATTTGGTTTGGGTTAGGCATGTTTCGATAAAACAGGGAAGGTATGGAGGTCAGACTCGAAATCACCGGCTTTTATAAAACAGGGGTGCGAATATTATCGAGTTTTCTTACTTGGAAAATTTGGTGTGTATTTGGGAGTTATGAGGTAAAAGAGGGAATATATTCATATCTGAATAACATATACTGAGTTTAGAGGAAGTTTTGAGATCCCATGACGCGTACAAAAGTTAAAGAAGGTATTATCCTAACTTTGCAGCAAAGAAAAAGAAAAGAAAAGGAAAGAACTTCTCGAAATAACATCACCAGTGGTGTATAAATATCCTGGGTACGAGTCAGAGGAGGGGTACATACACTTTGGGGAAGTTTAGAACAGAACAGAGCATTAAAAACCAAGTTTAAGAAATACAGGCGAGAGGAAGAAGAAGAAGAACCAGAAAATAGTAACAGTTGCAGAGACAGTCGCAGAATCCGTGGTCTATTCTTACATATTCAATACCCTTTCGTCACAATTCTTATAACACTTAATTACAGTTCGCAACAGTTCAGTTAAGGAGTCTGTAACAGTGGGTTCTGTAACACTTATATCTGTTACAAACATTCAGTTAAGGAGTCTGTAACAGTGGGTTCTGTAACACTTATATCTGTTACAAACACGCTATTTTATACCTTCTCTACTTTTCCAACTTTTGAGCAATAAAGATGTATTTTTGGAACAAGGTTAATATGAGGAGCTAAACCCATTTGTTGAGGCGACGGAGGAAGCCATTTTTCCAATTGTTATGTGGTAATTTCTATTTTTAATTATTTTTGCAGTTTCTTATATGATTTTGTTCCTTGAATAAAAATAGTTTTAAGGATTATAATTGAATAGTTGTGATATCTTTTGATAGAGCATGCTTAACCTAGAGTTCTTGATGTTCTATGCTTCGGATTTACAATTGTTACTTTGAAAATCTACTTTTGCACATATTAGAATCGCTTTAAACGAAAAGAATTGCATGAATATTGATCAGATTAAATCACATAAAAATTGGAGATTGGTGGAATCTTGAGCCTCGGTGTTTCTAAAATCTTGATAACAACTTCAATATATTTTTCTTTATCTTTAGTTTTCAAAACTTAAGTCTAAAATCAAATCTCTAGAAGTCTTTAACGAACCACTTTTCTTACCACTGTAAAAACTATATCACTTCTCTTCTTAGCTCTTTTCAGCACTTTGTAGCTCCTTTTTGGATGATTCACCTAATAGAGGAAAATGAGAGAAAACCAAAGTAATAATACGAAAATATGCAAGAATAATAGCTAAAGAAAGTATGGAATGGACACTAAAATCATATGAATTATGCACTTATCACTCAGCAGTCTTTTGAGCAAGTTTAAGCTTGCTTGCTAATCGATTTTCTCTTCGTTGAAGTTTGTTGACATGTCTCAATTTGTGTTTGTACTTGATATTTCATGACCTTTGAGTGAACAATACGAGCATGTAAAACTTGAATATAACTCAGGCATATGAGATGTGCAAGATGCTAGACACATAGTTGAATCTGAAACAATATTCATAGAATTTCCAATAGAAAGGTCAGTTTCATCTTCCAGATTGGTTGAGTTTTCTTCTGAAAGAATATCAAGATTGATGTATGTATTGATACATATTAAAATCAATATTTTCACACAGAAGTGCAACACTTGATTTTTCGTCTTCATTAGAATCATAGTTGTCAGATATTTCATCAAGAGTTGCAGCCAGACCTTTGCTCCCAGTGTATTTCTTTCGATTTGGACACTCATTTGCCAGATAACCAAAACCTTTACACTTAAAGTACTGAGGCATATCCTCGTCATCAGTTTCATCATTATCCCTAATTTTAGGAGGAACACGATTATGTGGTTTATCTGATGACTTGGATTTATCTATGGAAAACAATTTACTTCTCTTCAAAAGAAGATCCTTAAACTATCTTATGATCAACGATCCTGACTTGTCGAAATATTCATCTGATGAATCAGCCTCAGAAAGATCATCTTCAGAGATGTAAACACTTTTACTTTTGTCAAGTAATTTAGTGCTCTTTAGTGCTTTGAAAGCAACCTCCTTACTAGACTTGGACGTATGCTCATGATCAAAGATCTTTAGCTTCCCAACCAGAGAATTTCTGGACAGCGTTGCGAGATTATTCCCTTCAATGATGACATGCTTCTTAGAATCGTATCTATATGACAATGATCTGAGAATTTTCATCACAATGTCCTTTTCAGGAATGGTCTTACCCAATGCAAAAGATGCATTAACAATTTCAGACACTTTGTAATGTTTCTTCATCTGCCATACGAAGGTTTTCCCAATTAGAATTTAGGTTTTGAAGCCTAGCTTCTTTCTCACTGGTATTTCCTTCAAATACGGTTTCTAAGATATCCCAGACTTCTTTAGACTTAGTGCATGTAGTCACATGGTGTTGAAGATCTGGGGTAATGACATGTATGATAGCATTTAAGCCATCAGAAATTTGTTTGCAGCAAGGATTTCTTCTGGACTATATCTACCGATATCCTTAGGTATAGATACATCTCCTTCTGTATTAATCGGAGGATCATATCCATTAAAAACACGTACCCATGTTTGAAAATCACGAGCTTGAAGAAAAGCACGCATATAAATTTTCCACCATAGGTAGTTTGAGCCATCGAAGACTGGTGGTACGTTTACGGAGACATAATTCCTGTCCATAAAGTCAGATCGCTACAAACACAGACTTGTAAGGTCTTTAAACGTATTTTACTGCTCTGATACCAATTGAAAAAGCGGGGGTCTAACAACCACACCTAATATTTCGATTAGAAATATGTATGGACTAACTCCAATATAATTTTAAGAGAATCAACTAGACAGTAAGACTCAATCTTAATAAAAGCATGTCAAAGAGTTATATCTTACTTTGTAAGATATATTTTGCTAAATCCTCATAATGGGTGAGGACTAGTTGAAAGTATAAAGAGGGGAGTCTCTCTTATTGTAATGACCAGTCCCTCCACCAATATTGTCCCCACTTAGCCACTACGGAGTGGGAGTGTGGGGTTTTTGAACGGGCATCGCTGCAATCATCCAACAACAACTTCATAGGAGGTCACTTATCCCTGGAATGCTCCCGCCTGAGCACGCTTAATTGCATAGTTTTCTTCCAACTATGGAGCCAACTGTGACGAAAAGGGCTCGCTGGTAGGAAATGACAAACCATTACTTATATTCCTTTCGGCCAACCACTGCCGAAAGGTAGGGGTATTACAATTCCACTACCTTAAATTGGAGCCATCCTCGGATCCAGAATATTTACAAGCCCATATATTCGACGTTTCCTCCCCCTCATGAGAAGCACGTGGACCAACCTTGTCCGGCGTACCTTTCCACCCTCGGCAGGTAAACCGTCATCGGCTCTGATACCATTTGTAATGACCCGTTCATCCACCGATACTATCCCCACTTAGCCACTGCGGAGTAGGAGTGTGGGATTTTCGAACGGGCATCGCTGCGATCATCCAGCAACAACTTCTTGGGAGGTCACCCATCCCTGGATTGCTCCCGCCTGAGCATGCTTAATTACAAAGTTTTCTGCCAACTATGGAGCCAACTGTGCCGAAAAGGCCCCGCTGTTAGGAAAGGACAAACCATTACTTATATTACATTCGGCCAACCACTCTCGAATATCGGGGATTACAATACCACTACCTTAAATTGGAACCGTCTTCGGCTCCGGAATATGTACAAACCCAGATCTCTGATGTTTCCTTTCCCTCATGAGAAGCACCTGGACCAACCCTGTCCAACATACCTTCCCACCCTCGGCAGATGAACCTCCGTCGGATCTGATACCATTCGTAATGACCCGTTCATCCATCGATACTATCCCCACTTAGCCAATGTGAAGTGGAAGTGTGGGGTTTTTGAACGGGCATCGCTGCGGTCATCCAGCAGCAACTTCCTGGGAGGTCACCCATCCCTGGATTGCTCCCGCCCGAGTACTATTAACTGAAGAATTTTATGGCAACTCTGGAGCCAACTGTGCCGAAAAGGACTCGCTGTAAGGAAAGAAAAAACCATTACTTATATTTCATTCGGCCAACCACTGCCGAATATCGGGGTATTACAATACCACCACCCTAAATTTGATCCGTCCTCGACTCCGGAATATGTATAAGCCCAGATCTCCGATGTTTCCTTCCCCTTATGAGAAGCACAAGGACAAACCTCGTCCACCGTACCTTCCCACCCTAGGCAGGTGAACCGTCGTCGGCTCTGATGCCATTTTGTAATGACCCGTCCCTCCACCGATAATGTCCCCACTTAGCCACTGCGGTTATCCGACAGTGTGAGGTTTTTAACGGGAATCGTTGCGGTAATCCAACAGAAACTTCCCGGATGGTCACCCATCCCCGGATAACTCACGCCTGAGAACGCTTAATTGCAGAGTTTTCTGCCAATTCTGAAGCCAATTATGATGAAAAGGCTTCGGTGTTAGGAAAAGAAAAACCGTTACTTATATTCCATTCATCCAACCACTGCCGAATATCGGGGTATTACACTTCTCATCTAACTTTCCATACGTAGAACAGGAAAGATAAGAGAAAACTTCATTCCGATCAACTTTCCTTGCTGATTTCGTCGGTGGCTTTTGATTTCTCTGCTGGTGCTAATAATCAGGTATAAATAACACTCATAGTTTATGTTAGAGCATTGCTTGGTTGAACCCACTAGCGTTGGTATGTCAAGCTAGTTGTCAAATTTAGTTGCCAAAACACATTCTTGATTTAGTATACTAAAGATAGTTTCAGACTAGATTAGGTCTAAGAAGAGCTATTCTTGAAGGATGAAGACTGAAGATTAGAATAAGACATCAACAAGGACTTCATCAACAAAGGTATGTTGTGATTGATTTCATTCGGATTCTTGTTCAATTCTACCTTTCTAATCTATCGAAACAAATGCTCACTCTATGGAACAATTCCTATGACGGTTAATGTACATTTTTGTATATATACTCGAAGTTATTTGAAACACGACTCATTTTAAAATAACCTTTATCCCTGGAAAGGTTCTCATATTATAATGAATGAGCTTATGAATTCAACGAGCCAAGAATCACTAATTCCGAGTTATAACGATGAAGTTATGAGTGATTTGTTAAAGTAACAGTTTTAAGTGTTGCTGAAACTGTTACAGTTTGTTAGTAGGAAACAATCCATGGATTGTTTGTAACAGTTCATAGGCTTAAGCCAAATTACGTGACTAGAAGTCTTTTCTGGTCAAGTTAGTGATGTTTCCTTATCTAGGAAATTTGGCTATTAATCCAAACATAATTGATTACCATATTAAAGTGTTTGTGATTCCTTCCTAAGTTAAAATGTGATTTATTCATATAAATACAATATGAAAAAGCGGGGGTCTAACATCACCACCCAATCGCTTAGCAATCTGTATGGACAAACTCGAATATACTTTTAAGAGAATCAACAAGATTCGATCAATTAAAAGTACATCAACGAGTTTATATCTCTCTCTCTCTTGATTTTATTTCCTCAAATAGAAAGTGTGAGTACTAATCAAATACAAGGAATAACTTGGATGGTACCAAAGACCAATATCCAAGGATCAATCAAACACAATCAACAACCAAAGGTTGGATTACTCTAATTGATGATCTAACGCACAACCTATATTTCAATTATAAAGATAAAACAATATAATGCGGAAACTGAAATAACATAGACACCAGAAATTTTGTTAACGAGGAAACCGCAAATGCAAAAAAACCCCGGGACCTAGTCCAGATTGAACACACACTGTATTAAGCCGCTACAGACACTAGCCTACTCCAAGCTAACTTCGAACTGGACAGTAGTTGAACCCAATCAGTCTCCCACTGATCCGAGGTACAATTGTACTCCCTACGCCTCTGATCCCAGCAGGATACTGCGCACTTGATTCCCTTAGCTGATCTCACCCACAACTAAGAGTTGCTACGACCCAAAATCGCCGGCTTTGACAATAAACAAATCTGTCTCACACAGACAAGTCTATCAAAGGATCAATATGTCTCCCACAGAAAAATCCTAAAGTTTTTGTTCCGTCTTTTGATAATAATCAAGGTGAACAGGAACCAATTGATAATCCGGTCTTGTATTCCCGAAGAATATCCTAGATAAATCAATCACCTCATAACAATCTTAATTGTATGGTAGCGAAACAAGATGTTGCAGAATCACAAACAATGAGACGAAGATGTTTGTGACTACTTTTTATATCTTTCCTATCGGAGATATTAATCTCAATCCAATCAATATGATTGTACTCGTACGATAGAAGATGTAATATCAGATCACACAACTACGATAAAAGTAGTATCGGTCTGGCTTCACAATCCCAATGAAGTCTTCAAGTTGTTAACCTGGTTTTAGAAGAAGAAAACCAAAGGTTAAAGGAGAATTGACTCTAGCACACAAACTAGTATCACACGTGAAGTGTGGGGATTAGTTTTGCACAATACTAGATGTCTCCTTTATATAGTCTTTCAAATCAGGGTTTCGCATTGGTAACAAAGAAAACAATATCCACCGTTAGATGAAAACCTGATTTAGATTCAAGCTAATATTTCTCAACCGTTAGATCGAAAAATTAGCTTGTTATACACAAATGAAATGCACGCTTCTAGATTTTTTAACCATACCCAAACGTGTACATTGTTGGTTCAACAATAGTTAACCAAAAGGTTAGCCTTATGAGCATTTCATACCAACCATATTCTTCTTCACCATAACTAATTCAAATGACTTCAAATGAACTAGTTAGAGAGTTGTTCAATTGCAAGGAAATCTTATGTACTACACAAAACACAATTGAAGCAAAGATGATTTGATTCACTTGAATCGGTTCATGAACTTTATAGCCACGGTTTGCAAATTGCATTATTTAGTCTTTATGAGTTTAAGTTCAGAAATCATCGTCAGATATATAACCTTCTTAAGTTCGCACACTAGGTTCGCGGTCTTAAGCAATCAGGCAGAGTTTACAAACTCCAGCAGAAAATCTCGGCAAAGACTTTCCGCCGGTTCGCGGTCTTCCATAAAGATTAAATACTGCAAACCATCATCCTCCAAATATTTTTTAGAATCTAAACCAATAAACCTAAAAAGAATAAGAAGATGAAAAAATAATAGCTATGTGTAGTCACAATCATTGCTATTCAAGCACTAGTTATTCTTCCAACTAAACCACAAAGAAGACATACTAGGAAACAATATCTTTGATAAATTCCATATCATTCCCGAACTCCTTGTCGTTAACAGCCATCGGAATATAAGGTTCGTGGAGGAAGGCGTCAATACCAACAAACCGTCTTGGCCGATGATGTCGAACCAGGTCCTTTTGAATTTCCAAAGATCTTAAAACGCAAGCCTTTACTTCACTAATCTCCTTTCTTACTTCCTTCAACTCATCAAGAACATCGGAAAACTTCTGAGATTTAGAAGGGACAGCCCTTGGCTTTCTTGTATTCTTCGTCTTTCTTTTCAAGGAAGGAGTTACTGGAGATTTCTCTTTTTCCTTGATTGATGGCTTAACAATCATACTGACATCTTTTCCATCCAAAGACATGATGCTTAGATAACAGTTATAAATAACTGGTTTTTGTGAGTGGAATTCATAATCTCATCAAGCAGTCTTAAGATATAAAAGATATCAGAGAGGAAAAAGGAATGTAGGGTTCGCAACCTTTAAACATGTTCATGGACACCCAATTCTAAACCCTATAAAGAGTAGAATTGTCGATAGTAACCCTTTACTTTATTTGATAGACAGGAAAAACAATCCTAAGAATTTTTTTTTTTCCTAAAGCCTGAGCGATACACAATCTTATCTCTTTTTGATCAGGCACATGAGACAAGATTTAACAAACAACACAATTAATTTGTGCTGTGGTGAACAACAATTTGTCCACCATTTTCCTCTTGAGAGGAATCCTCATACTTCTGTCTATCAAAGCGATTTTACCATACCTTCTTCTCTAATAGTCTTATTTTGTCTTTGGAAACCAACTTCTTAGACGAAGATAAAATCCTACATACCTCAGCAGTCTTCTGAGCAAGTTTAATCTTCCTGGCCAATCGATTTGATCTTCGTTGAAGTTTTTTGGCGTGCCTCACTTGATGTTTGTACTTGTAACATCTTGATAGTTCATGACCCTTCTGAGAACAAAACGAGCACGTCAAACTTGGATAATATTTAGGCACCTGTGGTGTGAAAGCAGCCAGACACATAGTAGATCCTGAAATATTACAACCAGAGTTTCCAAAGGATGGGTCAATTGATTCTTCCATCTTGATTGGATTCTCTTCTTCACCGAAACCATCAAGGTTGATATATGTATTGCTATAATTATCAAAATCAATGTTTTCACATAGAAGTCCAACACTTGATTTCCTATCTTCATTAGAATCATAGATCTCAAACATCTCATCAAGTGTTACAACAATACCTTTGTTCCCAGTGTATTTTCTACGATTTGGGCACTCGTTTGCAAAATGACCAAAACCTTTACACTTGAAGCACTGTGGCATATCCTCATCAGCATCCCTGTTTTTAGGAGGAACACGATTGTGAGGTTTATCTGACGACCTAGGTTTATCTCTTGAAAACCGTTTACTTCTCTTCAATAGAAGATACCTAAACTGTCTTGTGATCAAGGAGACCGATTTGCCAAGATCTTCATCCGAAAAATCACCCCCAGACTGATCATCCTCAGAGACATAAACACTTTTACTTTTATCAAGTAATTTAGTGTTCTTCTGTGCTTTAAAGGCAACACCCTTTCCGATTTTGGATGTATGCTCATGATCAAAGATATTTATCTTTCCAACCAATGTATTTCTGGAAAGATTATCAAGGTTATTTCCCTCAATGATGGCATGCTTCTTAGACTCGTATCTAGATGGCATCGATCTGAGAATTTTTATTACAATGTCCTTTTCAGGAATAGTCTTACCCAATGCAAAAGATGCATTAACAATTTCAGACACTCTGTGATTAAACTCATCAAATGTATCTTCATCTGCCATACGAAGGTTCTCCCAATCGGAATTAAGGTTTTGAAGCCTAGCTTCCTTTTCACTGGAGTTTCCTTCAAATACGGTTTCTAAGATATCCCAAACATCTTTAGACCTAGTGCAGTTTGACACATGGTGCTGAAGATTTGGGGTAATGGCATGTATGATGGCATTCAAACCGTCGGAATTTTTCTTTGCAGCAAGTATCTCGGCAGTATTATATTCACCAATATTCTTGGGAACGTTTACATCTCCAACTGCCACAATGGGAGCATCATAGCCATTAACAACATATACCCATGATTGAAAATCATGCGCTTGAAGAAAAGCTTGCATAGAAATTTTCCACCATAAGTAATTAGAGCCATCGAAGACTGGTGGTACGTTAATAGAGATAGCACCTCTGTCCATAGAGTCAGATCGCTACAAACACAGACTTGTAAGGTCTTGAACGTGTTTGCCTGCTCTGATACCAATTGAAAAAACGGGGGTCTAACAACACCACCAAATATTTCGCTTAGCAATCTGTATGGACAAACTCGAATATACTTTTAATAGAATCAACAAGACTCAATCAATTAAAAGTACATCAACGAGTTTATATCTCTCTCTAGATTTGATTTCCTCAAACAGAAACTGCGAGTACTAATCAAATACAAGGAATAAATTGGATGGTACCAAAGACCAATATCGAAGTATCAATCAATGACAATCAACAACCAAAGGTTGGATTACTCTAATTGATGATCTAACGCACAACCTGCATTATTTCAATTATAAAGATAAAATAATATAATGCGGAAACTGAAATAACACAGACACCAGGAATTTTGTTAACGAGGAAACCGCAAATGCAGAAAAATCCCGGGACCTAGTCCAGATTGAACAAACACTGTATTAAGCCGCTACAGACACTAGCCTACTCCAAGCTAACTTCGGACTGAACTGTAGTTGAACCCCAATCAGTCTCCCACTGATCCAAGGTACAGTTGTACTCCCTACGCCTATGATCCCAACAAGATACTGCGCACTTGATACCCTTACCTGATCTCACCCACAACTAAGAGTTTCTACGACCCAAAATCGCAGGCTTTGACAATAAACAAATCTGTCTCACACAGACAAGTCTATCAAAGGACCAATCTGTCTCCCACAGAAAAACCCTAAAGTTTTTGTTCCGTCTTTTGATAATAATCAAGGTGAACATGAACCAATTGATAATCCGGTCTTATATTCCCGAAGAAAAGCCTAGATAAATCAATCACCTCACAACAATCTTAACCGTATGGTAGAGAAACAAGATGTTGCGTAATCACAAACAATGAGACAAAGATGTTTGTGACTACTTTTTATATCTTTCCTATCGGAGATATTAATCTCAAGCCAATCAATCTGGTTGTACTCGTACGATTGAATATGCAAGATCAGATCACACAACTACGATAAAAGTAGTATCGTTCTGGCTTCACAATCCCAATGAAGTCTTTAAGTCGTTAAACTGGTTTTAGAATAGAAAACCAAAGTTTAAAGGATAATCGACTCTAGTACGCAAACTAGTATCACATGTGAAGTGTGGGGATTAGTTTTGCACAACACTAGATGTCTCCTTTATATAGTCTTTCAAATCAGGGTCGTCTTGGTCAAAAAGCAAACAATATCCACCGTTAGATGAAAACCTGATTTAGATTCAAGCTAATATTTCTTAACCATTAGATCGAAAACTTAGCTTGTTATACACAAATGAAATGCACGCTTTTAGGTTTGTTAACCATACCCAAACGTGTACATTGTTGGTTCAACAATATTTAACCAAAAGGTTAGCCTTATGAGCATTTTATACCAACCATATTCTTCTTCACCATAACTGGTTCAAATGACTTCAAATGAACTAGTTATAGAGTTGTTCAATTTTCAAGGAAATCTTATGTACTACACAAGATACAATTGTAGCAAAGATGATTTGATTCACTTGAATCGGTTCATGAACTTTATAGCCACGGTTTGCAAATTTCATTCCTTAGTCTTTATAAGTTTAAGTTCAGAAATCATCTTCAGATATATAACCTTCTTAAGTTCGCACACTAGGTTTGCGGACTTAAGCAACCGGGTAGAGTTTACAAACTCCAGTAGGAAATATCGGCAAAGACTTTCCGCCAGTTCGCGGACTGGTACTCACACAACAAGTTTGTCAACTCCAGCAGAATTTCTCGGGATGAGAAGTTCGGCAGTTCACGGACTTGGCAACAAGCCATTCTTCCGGTTTCTCTTGATCAACAAAGTTCGCAAACTTTGGTTCAAGGGATAGAACTTATGCACGTATATGTTTCCACAACAATACTTATGTCCATCACTGGTTATGTAATCTAAACTCATATTCCAACCATTGAAACATTCTTAGAGGACGTTATATAGTTGTTACACCATTTCTCGTCAAAGCAATTTTCAAAGTGATTGAAACATATCATGACTTTCGTCACTATGTAAAGATAAACATGGTCAAAGCGAAACGGTTACCAACACATATTTCGAGATATAGATAGGCGAGGTATACTCGGCTCGAAATACCAAATGTGTATAATCTAAGTCTATATATAGCATACGACTTTTTGTCTCAAGAAGTAGGAGATAGAGTAGATAGACTTTTGACTGACAGATAAGTTCAAGTCTTCACATACCTTTTTGTCGAGAAGTTCCACCGGTTCCTTGAGTAGTTCTTCTTCTTGTATGATGAATCTCCATGAAGCCCTTGAGCTCAACTACACTTTTTATCCTAGTACGAGACTTAGCTATAGTAGACTAGAAATCAAGACTTATAGTTTTGATCACTAACATTGACAAACATGCTTGAGATAACAACGCATGCGAGTTCGATCGAGCAATGCTCTAACACTATATTTGCTAATTAATTATTTATTTAATTATTTTGGCAAGAGTTATAACTTAGGAAAGAGTCCCAAAATTAGGAGAGTCTTGAAAAAGGAAAATATCTTTGCATAGCTTCCAAGTTACCTTTCACTATAAATAAAAGGTTCATGAGTGATACACGTTTTTCATCCCCTTTGGAAAATTGGTGTACCCTCGTAAGGTTGTTTTCCATGTCTTCTGTTCTTCGTGAACAAGAGTGAGATAAAAGTCTTTGTATTGGGGATCACAAAGCCGAGTTGGGTTTAATCTTCGTGATTGATTATACAACTTGTAATCTAGGTTTTTCACCTCTTGTCTATTATAAGGTTTTCTCTTCTTATATAAAACCATTCAAGAGTTGTTGATCATAAACCCTAGGTTTTGATAGATTTCACTTTCCGATCGTATACCAACACTTGTTAGTCGAAATCGGAAGCTAGAAAGAAAACTTCGGTTAAGGTATCTCGTAAAAATCCTTAAGAAGTTTTAAACAAGATATCTCTATATTCATTCTAGTTGTTCTTGTTGTAGAATTATTAGGGTTTCCTTAACTTGGAAATTGATCTTTGGAATCGCCAAGTTCACTTACAAAAATCAGGTTCACGGATTCCTTGTGTGTACGCATACTGATTGTAAGTTAAAACCCTAATCTATAAGTTTATTTTGGTATCTCTACTTTTATTTGGTAGTTGTTCGAAACAAACACAAGATTTCCAAAACCTTGATTTACAACTAAAGGGAAATCGATTCGGTGTTTTGTGAAAGAAAAAGATCGAAAAATATCAACCGTGTTATTGTATCTTTTGAAGAGAACTTTGTTCTGCCAAAAGATTTTCAGGAATAACTTCTAAAGAGAATTTATGTACTGCTAGAAGTTATACAAGAAGAATTCCTAAAGAGAACTAGTGTTCTTCTAGGAAATCTATTAGTGCTGAAGCAGGTATTACATCTAGTCCGAATGGGTAGTAGGAAATTGGTGTAACAACTTACAATCAGTGTGTGTTTATTCCGGACTAGGTCCCGAGGTTTTTCTGCATTTGCGGTTTCCTCATTAACAAAATTTATGGTGTCTGTGTAATTTATTTTCCGCATTATTTTTTATTTATATAATTAAAATAATACAGGTTGTACGTTAATCAATCATAGTTGTTAAATCCGACCTTGTTTGTTGGATAAGACTTGATTGATCTTGAACAATTGATTTTGTTATTTTCACATTGTTAGACCAGTCTGGATTAACCCTGTTTCAAGTAGACACCGTGTTGAAATATTCCTTTAGTGATTGTTGCTTAAAGAGGTTTATACACGGTGGATATTGAATAGGTTGTGATTAACACAAAAGATTTTGGTTCGAGAACTTCACACTAAAATCAGGTTTACATACTTGTTTCCGTTTAACTCGGATTGTGTTGAAATGGAGATATTGCTCCTTGATATACTTTTCCATAAAATTGAGTCTGACTGTCTAGTTGATTCTATTGAAAGTATATTGAAGTAAATCCTCTCAGATTTCCAAACGAATTGTTGGGTGTGGTTGTTAGACCCCCGCATTTTCAATTTGTATCAGAGCAATGAAACACGTTAAGACCTCATAAGTCTGTGTTTGTAGAAGCCTGATTCTATGGACAGAAGTGCTATCTCGATATATGTACCGCCAATCTTCGATGACACAAACTATATATGGTGGAAACTTGCTATGCGTGCTTTTATTCAAGCGCGATATTTTCAATCATGGGTTCGTATTGTTAATGGCTATAATCCTCCATTAGTTACAGTAGACGGTGTAACTGTTGCAAAGGATATTGGTGATTATAATGATCTTGAGATTCTTGCTGCAAAGAAAAATTATGAAGGATTAAATGTATCATCCATGCCATTACCCCAGATATTCAGCACCACGTTACTACGTGTAATAAGTCTAAAGATGCTTGGGATATCTTAGAAACCGTATTCGAAGGGAACGTCGCAGAGAAAGAAGCAAGGCTTCAAAATCTAGCTTCTGACTGGGAAAACCTTCACATGTCTGATGATGAAACCTTTGATGAGTTTAACCAAAGACTTTCTCAAATAGTTAACTCCTCATATTCATTAGGAAGAACTATTCCAGAGAAAGTTATTGTGTGCAAAATGCTCAGGTCTCTACCATCAAGATATGAGTCTAAGAAACATGCCATTGAAGAAGCAAACGATCTTTCTACACTCTCCAGAAATACTCTTGTTGAAAAGTTAAAGATCTTTGATAATGACCACGCATCTAGAAAAGAGGTGATTTCTCTTAAAGATGCAAACAGTTCTGAATCCTCTAAGGATAAATCTGGTTCGCCAGATTCTAAGGATGATACTCCACGAAAATTTAGAAAACTCTTGAGAGACATGAAAAAGAGTTTTTATAAAGTTACAACATCTCTTAATGATGATGTACAATGCTATACCTGTTGTGGTTTTGGGCACCTAACCTCAGTATGTCCTAGCTGGATCCGTAGACAATCGGCATATGCTGCAGCTTTGCCTACTCTTGATGATGAACCCGAATATGATGATCACCAAGAGTACGCAGGTGCAGTTGCATTAGCTTCTGAAAAAATTCTTTCGGATACTGATTCTGATTCTGGCGAAGAAGTGTTTCATAAAGATCCAGTTGCTAATAATCTTCTTAAGGAATATCATCAAAAACTCTCGTAAGCTGAAAGCACCATACTCAGTGAGAAAGTTAAATATGACAGACTTCGTAGTCGGAATAAATACTTGAAAGACCAACTTGATTCTATTGGTGCAAGAGATTATCTCAAAGAAATAGGAATGCTTAAAGAAGAAATCGCCGGAGGTCGAGATTGGAAAAATATTCTTCAATCAAAACTAGATAACTTGGAAAACATATAAATGAACTTGTTATTTGATTCGGGACGAGAAGATCTCAAAGTTCAATGTGAATCATCCAAGAATGATCTAGTTATTGCGCTCAAAAAGGTAAAAAGGTTAGAAGAAGAAAACTCGAGCTTAAAAGAGAGTTTGTATGGAAATAGTAGCTCAGGAGAATTAACCTCGATATTGGGAGCATGTAGAATTCATCGTGATACACGAGGATTGGGATATAAAGGAATAGACGCTCCTGGTATTACCAAAGAGGTAAAATTTGTCAGAGCTAAAGATTCTTCTAAACCAAAACCTTCCACGGTTGACAAAAGTGAAGGATCTCTACCAACTGTCGATGACGAAAAGAGGAAATTCTGTCAAGCTCCAAAGCAAGCACATGCACACTCAGGTAACACTAAACATAACTTTTTCCATTCTACTAAACATTGCTTTTATTGTGGAAAACCAGGTCAGTTGCAAAGGAATTGCAGATATCTTAAAAGAGATAAAACCATATCTGATGTTCAAAACTGGAGAAAAACTGAGTCTCATAATTTCAGTTCTTCTAGTATTCCCTCCAAGAAGTTTCATAATTATATTGGTGAGAAAAAGAAATATGTTGCTCCAAAAGCTACTCAGAAATGGGTACCAAAGAAGATCAATAAAACAACGAGTACTATTAAGAAGGATCTCCCAGACAAGAGTTCGACAAGGGATACCATCTTAAAAAGGTATGGAACAGTTATTGAAAGTTTCAAGGAAGTTTTTAAATTCCTAGAGTCCATGCATGATTTTGCTTCGAATACCTATGGTGAGCAAGAATTTGTTCACCTCAACATAACCTGATTGTGTTGGAAGTGCATCCTCAACAAGAAGCCCTTATAAATGCGATGAGGATTGAAAAAGAATTGGGGGGCACATATTATGTTGGGTATTTTTTTATATATATGTAAGCATTTTCGCTTTAGATAGATTCATCTTATATTCTTGACGAAAGTCATGTTGATTATTTCAATAACTTGAAAATTGCTTTGACGAAAAATAGTTTGTGAACAACAACTATATAACGTCCTCTAAGAAAGTTTCAATGATCGAAATGAAGATTTGAGATTATGTAACCATCTTTGGATATAAGCATATATAGTGTGTTCGCTCATTAGTGTATAAATCCATAAACCGGGATCCAAGTGTATGCATATGTGTGTATACGAAATTGGTGAAGGAGACAGGTTAAGTATGTGTACACATATGCATACTAGCGGAAGTTTTCCAACCGAAAATTTCTGCTGAGTTTGGTTTTGACAAAATCTTAACTAGTCACCTTAAGTATGCGTACCCGTACGCATACTGGCGGAAGTTTTCAAACCAAAAATTTCTGCTGAGTTTGGAAACTAAAACAAACTCAAATCCGGTTGCTTAAGTACGCATACTCGTACGCATACTTAAGCTGGTTACTTTATCAAATCGGTCAGTTCATGAACTTAAACATTTAAATCATAAGGAATGCAATCTTTGCAAACCTTGGCTATAATGTTCATGATTGATTCAAGTGAATCAAACCGATTTTGTTTCGATTGTGTTCTTGTATACTTCTATGAGAATACAACAATTGAACAACTCTTTAACTAGTTCATTTGAGTCATTTGAACTAGTTATGATTAAGATGAATATGGCTAAATACCACGTGTATGATTCTTGATTACCTAACTTGATTTGTGATTGAAATTCTTAAGTATAACAGGTTAGAAGCAATAATCAAAGCCATTGGATGTGGGTTCTCATTGTCAAACAAACTTTCTCATACACTTATGGTAACCATTCTTGGTGTAAATCCTTGTGGAAAAGGTTATTCTTCCTTCTAAGCATATTAATTCTTATATTTACAAGTTTGTATCTTAGGAAAGATGATCATAATACTTGATCTTCATGATCACATATTGTATATTGTTACCATGAGATAGTTCTATTTTTTTAGTAACACGATCTCATGGGAGACTTTCAATGATTGGTTTTTAGCTCGTATCTCCTTGTGGGATTTCTAAAATCCAATATATAAATCCTTCTCTCTGGAGTAAGGTCACTCTTGTTGTTCTTTCGGGAATGAAATTTTATGGGGGAGAGTTCTTAATTGAACTTGTGCTTAATTGATATATCTTTGAGGGGAGAAGCGGTTGTGGAACATGTATGGGTTAACTTGTATCTTAATAAACTCCTTGATGAAGTCACTAAGTTTCGACTCTGTGATATCATCTAAAATAAAGTTGATATGTTTTCTTTTGGTCAAGAAGTATCTCTATGAAAATTTCATTAGGATCCCACTAGTTTTAGTACCTTCGCCAATTTATATTGACAAAAAGGGGGAGAATTATTTTGTAGTTCATACTACATATACATATGGTTTACGGATCATTATGTAAGGGGGAGTGGTTTTCATTATGAGATGAAGTATTGACTAAGGGGTAGTGATACATATCACCGTAGTATTACTGTCAAAGTTATGATATAATTGAAATTTAATGTTGTGTAACAATACTATCATGTATCTTCAACAAGTACAGGATTAATACACGCATAGTTGAAGAACCAAGGAAATCAAGCATGTTGGGTTTTGGAGCTATAATGCTTTTATTTGCTTAAATCCATATGTAAAATGGTTTTGTCACTAAAATTGACAAAGGGGGAGATTGTTAGAGCATTGCTTGGTTCTAGTTGTCAAATTTAGTTTCCAAAACACATTCTTGATTTAGTATACTAAAGATAGTTTCGGACTAGATTAGATCTAAGAAGAGCTATTCTTGAAGGATGAAGACTGAAGATTACAAGAAGACATCAACAAGGACTTCATCAACAAAGGTATGTTGTGATTTATTTCATTTGTATTCTTGTTCAATTGTACCTTTCTAATCTATCGAAACAAATGCTCACTCTATGGAACAATTCCTATGACGGTTAATGTACATTTTCGTATATATACTCGAGGTTACTTGAACCACGACTCTTATTACAACAACCTTTATCCCTGGAAAGGTTCTCATATTATAGTGAATGAGCTTACGAATTCAACGAGCCAAGAATCACTCAATTCCGAGTTATAACGATGAAGTTATGAGTGATTTATTAAAGTAACAGTAGTGTTGCTGAAACTGTTACAGTTCGTTAGTAGGAAACAATCCATGGATTGTTTGTAACGGTTCACGGACTTGAGCCCATTACGTGACTAGAAGTCTTTTTTGGTCAAGTTGGTGATGTTTCCTTATCTAGACAAGTTGGCTATTAATCCAAACATAATTGATTACCATATTAAAGTGTTTTTGATTCCTTACTAAGTTAAAATGTGATTTATTCACATAAATACAATATTTGCTAATTAATTATTTATTTAATTATTTTAGCAAGAGTTGTAACTTAGGAAAGACTCCCAAAATTATGAGAGTCTTGAAAAAGGAAAATAGCTTTGCGTAGCTTCCAAATTACCTTTCACTATAAATAAAAGGTTCATGAGTGCTACATGTTTTTCATCCCCTTTGGAAAATTGGTGTAAGCTCATAAGGTTGTTTTCCATGTATTCTGTTCTTCGTGAACAAGAGTGAGATAAAAGTCTTTGTTTTGGGGATCACAAAGCCGAGTTGGGTTTAATCTTCGTGATTGATTATACAACTTGTAATCTAGGTTTTTCACCTATTCTAAGGTTTTCTATCCTGATATAAAACCATTCAAGAGTTGTTGATCATAAACCCTAGGTTTTGATAGATTTCAGTTTTCGATCGTATACCAACACTTGTTAGTCGAAATCGAAAGCTAGAAAGAAAACTTTGGTTAAGGTATCTCGTAAAAATCCTTAAGAAGTTTTAAACAAGATATCTCTAGATTCATTCTAGTTGTTCTTGTTGTAGAATTGTTAGGGTTTTCTTAACTTAGACATTTATATTTGGAATCGCCCAAGTTCACTTACGAAAATCAGGTTCACAGACTCCTTGTGTGTATGCATACTGATTGTATGTTAAAACCCTAATCTATAAGTTTGTTTTGGTACCTCTACTTTTATTTGGTAGTTGTTCAAAACAAACACAAGATTTCCAAAACCTTGATTTACATCTAAAGGGAAATCGATTCGGTATTTTGTGAAAACAAAAGATCGAAAAATATCAACCGTGTTGTTGTATCTTTCGAAGAGAACTTTGTTCTGCCAAAATATTTTCGGGAGTAACTTCTAAAGAGAATTTGTGTTCTGCTATAAGTTATACAAGAAGAATTCCTAAAGAGAACTGGTGTTCTGCTAGGAGTTCTATTAGTGCTGAAGCAGGTATTACATCTAGTCCGAATATGTAGTAGGAAATTGGTGTAACAGCTTATAATCAGTGTGTTTTTATTCTGGACTAGGTCCCGAGGTTTTTCTGCATTTGCGGTTTCCTCGTTAACAAAATTTATGGTGTCTGTGTTATTTCTTTTCCACATTATATTTTATTTGTATAATTGAAATAATACAGGTTGTACGTTAATCAATCTTAGTTGTTAAATCCGACCTTGTTTGTTGGATAAGACTTGATTGATCTTAAACAATTGATTTTTGTTATTTTCACATTGTTAGACCAGTCTGGACTAACCCTGTTTCAAGTAGACACCGTGTTGAAATATTCCTTTAGTGATTGTTGCTTAAAGAGGTTTATACACGGTGGATATTGAATAGGTTGTGATTAACACAAAAGATTTTAGTTCAAGAACTTCAAACTAAAATCAGGTTTATGGACTTGTTTCTGTTTAACTTTGATTGTGTTGAAATAAAGATATTGCTCCTTGCTATTCTTTCCTATAAGATTGAGTCTGACTGTCTAGTTGATTCTCTTGAAAGTATATTGAAGTAAGTCCTCTCAGATTTCCAAACGAATTGTTGGGTGTGGTTGTTAGATCCCTGCATTTTCAATTTATTTTATCATGATCTTAATCTTTGGCAAGGTCCTCTATTGTTGTGTTGCTTTTCAAGTAAGCTTTAGGTATAAAATTTACTACACCTTATACATGTATTTTAGTTAATGGCAAAATATCTTTTTTTTTTAATTAGTTGTTAATAATTACAGCGCGTTCGGTTCAATACTTTCATATCCCAGGAATTAGATTATGGCGTAATCCAATTTCTAGAATTGAATTCCAAAGAACGAATACTCAATCAAGAAACATGTGTTTGGTTGGGTATATCCTTACCCTTTGAAATCCCAATTCCTAAACTAAAACAGTTTCAAAATTCAAATTTCATTAATTTTGTGTTTGTGTAGAATCATGTTTCAAACTACACCTCAACAACAATAATAATATCGATCGATTGTAACTCAAAACAAAATTATTAACCTTCAAGAAAAATCTCTGCTGAATTCTATTAGAAATTATGTCAAACACTTTATGCTCATCTCTACATAATCAAACCATGGATTCTAAAATCCTTAATATGAATCACCAAACCAAAAATTTAGTATACCCAAGTTGCATTATTAGCTTATTCAATCAATGATCACAAAGCCCATGAATTCTTATCAAGAGAAAAGGATCAATGTACACAAAACCAGATCAAAAATACTAGTCAACTAAATAGAACTGCTAGAGTTCAACAATGTGTTATTACCCATCTCTTTTATTAATTGACAAGAGAAATTCATCCATGACAGACTCATTCTTTGTCGTTCCTTCTTTCAGCTTCAAACATGGAATTCGACAAATGTTTGAACCATCGGATCAATAGTTTTGATAATAGGGACAATTTTAATATTTTACGTGAATGACTATCCATTCTTGGGGAAAGCGATTCTTTTCCACTCGCGAAGAAATGCAATTGAAAGTGACAATTTTAAGGATTCCACGAGAATTGAATTTTGGATTTCAAAAGGATGTTCGGTTCAGGGATAACTCAATCCGTAAGAATTGAATCCCTGGACCTTGAATTCTAGGAACCGACACGTTGTTAAGTTAGTCAAAAAAATATATGTTTGAGTTGCTAATAATCAGGTATAAATAACACTCATAATTTATTTTATCATGATCTTAATCTTTGGCAAGGTCCTCTATTGTTGTGTTGCTTTTCAATTATGTCGTAGGTATAAAATTTCCTACACCTTATCCATGTATTTTAGTTAATGGCGAAAATATCCTTTTTTTAATTAGTTGTTAATAATTACAACGTGTTCAGTTCAAGACTTTCATATCCCAGGAATTAGATTATGGGATAATCCAATTCCTATAATTGAATTCCAGATAACAGATACTCAATCAAAAAACATGTGTTTGGTTGGGTATACCCTTACACTTTGAAATTCCAATTCCTAAACTAAAACAGTTTCAAAATTCAAATTTCATTAATTTCGTTTTTGTGCAAAATTATGTTTCAGACTACACCTCAACAACAATAATAATATCGATCGATTATAACTCAAAACGAAACTATTAACCTTCAAGAAAAATCTCTGCTGAATTCTTTTAGAAATTAGGTCAAACACTTTATGCTCATCTCTACATAATCAAACCATGGATTCCAAAATCCTTAATATGAATCACCTAGACAAAAATTTAGTATACCCAAGTTGCATTATTAGCTTATTCTATCACTGATCACAAATCCCATGAATTCTTATCAAGAGAAAAGGATCAATGTGTACAAAACCATATCAAAACTGCCAGCCAACTAAATGGAACTACGAGAGTTCAACAATGGGTTATTACCCATCTCTTTTGTTAATTGACAAGAGAAATTCATCCATGGAAGACCCATTCTTTGTCATTCTTTCTTTCATCTTCAAACATGGAGTTCGACAAATGTTTGAAACGTCTGATCAATAGTTTTGATAATAGGGACATTTCGATATTTTACGTGAATGACTATCTATTCTGGGGGAAAGCGATTATTTTCCACTTGCGAAGCAATGCAATTGAAAGTGACAATTTTAAGGATTCCGCGAGAATTGAATTCTGGATTTCAAAGGGATATTCGGTTCAGGGATAACTCAATCCATAAGAATTGAATTCTTGGGCCTTGAGTTCTCGGAACCGACACGCTGTTAAGTTAGTAAGATTATATATGTTTGAGTTAGAATTGGTGTAAGATAATTAAGGTTATAGATCATTTAAATGACAAGAAGGAGGGTTTTATAGAGAAAAAAAAATCAAAAATTAGGTTTTGAGATTCTTGTTTTCCGAATGAGTGATTTGAAATTTAGAGGAATGTCAATCCTTGGCTTCATAACGATCAAGTAATGAGTTTTTTGTGAATATGAAAATTTAAAGTTAAATAGGCAAAGTAGTTATAGGTTCGGTTAGGAAAATAGAAGTACATGTAGCCGAACGTCCTCTTTGATGGAATTTTGGATTAGGTTCGGCTTGAAAAACAAAAATGTAAGTAGCAAAACATCCCCTTTAATGGCGTGTGGACTAGGTTTGGCTTGGAAAACCCAAAAACAGCGAGCCAAATTTCCATTTAGTATTTAACAGAGTTATGTTCGGCGATGGCGAGTGCATCATGTTCCTAACCGAACCTAAGATGGAACCAAGACATATAATTACATAAAGTTTTCCTATGAAACTAGATGAATCGGCTAGGAAATTAGAAAGTTCGGTGTAGGAAAATAAAAATTAAATATCCAAACCTACATTTACAAAAGGTTCGTGTTGGAAATAGAAAGTTCGGTTAGAAATTTTTTTTCCCGAAATAGCCGAACTGTTCTTAATTTTCATCAGATTTGGCTAGTTAGATTAAAATTTTTCACAAAATTCCTATCCAAACTTCTTTCCACAACTTTAGTTTTTATGGTTACTACTCAATTTATCAATCACAACGTATAAAGAAGACATGGTTAGTCCGAAAGTACCTTATAATGTAAAAAAATTTAAAATACGGATTTAAAACAAATATGGAAGTGGAAGAGGGGAAAAAAGGAGAACAAAATAGTTTGAAATGAAAATCAGTTAGGAGAAAAAATTGTGTTTATTAATTAAAGTTGTAAATTAATTTAAGTATTAAGTTTAGGTTAATTTAAATTAAGGGGTAACTGGGTCAATTATTATAATATGACATCCCTTAACTCATCATAATGGATGGCATGGTCAATTATTATAACTATGACATGCCTTAGATCATCACAATAAATAATGCATGGTACCCTTAAAAATGGAGGGTTCCCTGAAAAATCATTTCATCTTAACCTGTATAGCTAGATGTCACTGGCCTAAAATGCACCTTCCAAATTTCTTAGGCTTGTAACTTACCGACAATATTGTGTTTCAGTAAACTCTTTTCACCTATAACTACTCAGTCTTACACACTTTCAATAAGAAATGTATACACAACAACATTCACTTTAGGATTGACAACATAAAAACTTAATAACATTTCCTCTAATTTTATATTGCATGGCGTTTTATAAATAAACTTTTTGTTATACTATTGATCCACTTCACAAAAATAAGGTTAAATTGGACAGAAGAATACACAATATTTTGTAAACTGATTCTTTTTTATAGCATAAAAATGAAGATAACAAAACTTGTTCAAGAACACATTCTAAATAAATGTACTGCACAAGAGTATTTTGAGTTTGAGAGACTAATCTGTAGGACTCTAGCCTATACCAATGGTCCTTCCAGATTCAATTCGGTCGCAAGGAAGGAGAATGGTCAGTCTGTACAAACTGAAAGCTGAGATTATGTAGATATCAGATTGGTTGTGAGTGATGTATTGAACTGCTTTGAAGAGGATTTATGTTTGTAAGATCAAGAGAAATATTTTATGTGTGATTGACGATTGACTATCGTATGTTTGCTTACGTTAGGTCTTATTATCAAGTCATGGGTTGAGGAACCTATTTATTGCAGAATTAGTTAACACATTGATCTTTTGTAAGTGGTGACAACTGAGTAAGAGTGGAAGAATGGGGAAGTGGGAAATCGTGCGTAAACCAATTTCACTTTTCGCGTGAGACTTGGTTGATTATTCATCCACTATTCCATTTACTCATTCAACTGCCAGCATGACTTACTCACATTTGTCATCGTGGATGTATTGCTACATCGCACGTGTTGTAGGCCTACAGACCAAAATTCTAGTGAATATCCCCCCATGTGACATGATTAATGTCTCATGTGAAAGTATGATTTGCAAACGAATATCTATATGGTTAATCGTTGACCTAGTTAGACTATGAGTCGTAACTGATGAATTGAACATGGTTCGGTAATTCATGGTTATCACGGATGAAGCATGAAGTGTCTCATAAGACATCAACAATGCTTTGTGGAACATAGACGTTGAGCCTGGTGAGTCGCTGATGATTGTGCCATATCACTGTGGCAACTGAGGCGGCAATGATATTTGAATGATTTGGATTGATAAACATATGTCTAATGAGATTGCTGGATCGATCATATACCTATGTATTTTGATGTGTAAAGAATTTTATAGGAAGTCATGTGAATATGAAATATGTTGAATGATCATAGAAGGTTCACCCTCGATCCACCATGTCATGAATAATTCGAATGACGAAGCAAAGAAATGATCTTATCAAAATATTGGTTGACAGTCCAATGCATTATTGATTGATGAACCAACTAAATATTGGTTGATGAACCAATAAAATATTGATAGCGGGATCAATATGGAATATTCCTTCTCAGAGCGATCAAGTATTGATAGTTGAATGAATATGAGAATATTGTTTTGCCGAGCAATTAGTATTAGTTGAATCAATAAAATATTAATTAGAATATTGATAGCTGGACCGAATATTAAATAATTATCAAAATTATTGATAGTTGGATCAACACAAAATTATTGGTGTTTGAACCTATTCAGAATTATGCATTCCAGAGCATTAATTAAGTTCAAAACCCTAATTCAATGAATGATCAATTGAGTGAGAACCAACCAATGAGAACCAACCAAGGGATTTGCAGAGGATTCACCAAAGCCAGTTTGCAGAGGGTTTGGTGTAAAATAGATTAGTTAGTGATTAATGATAATTAAAATTATTCTCTAGTAAAACCTAATTATGGTAGAGAGGGACTGACCAAGGGGTGTGAAAACCGGTCATTGGTGGTGATGGGACCGGCTAGATGATGGTTCAAGTTAGTGCAAAGAGAATAAACCAAATATGGAATGCAGAGGATTAATTTGGATGATTAATCATTCAATGGAGTGAGGACGGCTTTTGGTGGCCAAAGGACTGACCATGGCCGGCCATGGTGGTACATGTGCCACCATGTTGTTCGTGAACTATTCATGAGTGTCTTAGTAGATGATCCATTGGGCACTTTTTTGTATTTTCAGAAGAGTTTGATCTTGACTGAAACTCTTGATTTTGTTCTGAAGAGGAAGTACGTTTTTTGCTTTGAGAACTAGTATTTGGAAATATTAAAATAATATTATTTTAATATTTTTTATGGTGTCACGTAATGGTTGTGGGACCATTTAATTTGTAAATTATATGGTTCATGGAGCAATATTTGGTTAGATATGGAAATATCAAAGAGTTTGATCTAAGCAGGGAGTCCTTGATAAAGGAAATAACAAATAATAATAAACTAATAGAACAATAAAAGGGAGTGGGGACCGGCCACTGCACCAGCGGCATGGCCAGCCAGCCGGTGGGCCCGATCCCACAAGGTTCCTATATTTTTATTTTATTTTTGTATTTTTTCTCTATCCCTCTTTAGATGGGTATTTCCACGTCCTCTTTCATCCATGTTTTTTGAGTGCTCTTTGGAGTATCGTTATTAAGCAAACTCATGCCTTTTTCTCGGAGCTTAATCGGTGGTGGCCCTTATACCCGAAAGATGAATATTCATCACTAATACATGAAATTCAGCTGAGAAAAGTCATGAACTGGAGTAATAAAATATTATCAGTTATATTTGGATAATCTTATATCTACACTATCCATACAAGATTGAACCAAATCTTTTTTAGAGCCCAAATGAGAATGTATTTGAACCCAATATTTTGACGATACGTTCCTCTTATTAAACTCTTGATTCCTGCAAAAAAATGAGCACAATCCGAGAAGTATAACACTACCATCTACCACTTTGAAAATCAACAATTGAAAATTAATGGTCGAAATTAAAATCGGTAGACGGTCAGGTTTCCTATATCGCACTGTGCTCATTTTTGGTAGAAATTTTGAGTTTTATAACAAAAATATATCATCAAAATATTGGGTTCAAATTCATTAATAATTGGACTTTAAAGAAAAGTTTGTTCAATCTTGTATGGATAGTGTAATATAAGATTATCCATAGATCCTTCCTTTTATATAAAATGCATAAATGAGGGGATTATATGTTCAAACAATGCCTTGGATTATATGGTGCAAGTTTAAGTTGTGGAGTGAATATTATGTATTTTTTCTATGTTACACTAACTAATTTTGGGTCACGATACAAATTTTGTCTAAATATATTGGGTTACATTTTTGTTAGATTCTACATTGTACTACATATCAAACTTTTGGTTATAGTTAGTAATGTTATATGGGTCAGGTCACGAATTAGGCAACGTGATTTTGGTCGTGATTGTGAGTTACTAAGGCAAGCATTATGGTTGAGCGTTTCGCTTTGCTATAGCTTAACTGTAAGTAAGCGAAATGAGAATGGAGGTGCACCTTAATATGGGAAAAGACATCATAGCTTATTGAGACGGAAACCAAAATGTAAATATGGAAACTGAGTTTTCGTAAGGTAGTTTTTCAAACAAAAACTGTGTCTCATCGTGTAGTTTAAGGGTGGTCCCTGATTGTTAGAACATATAATGTTCTAGAGTTTACTATGTATAGAATATCGTGTATTCTAAGTTATGTATACGTGCAAGTCAATTCTTTTAGAGTCTGTATATAAATACCTATCTCTATTGTACGTTCTTATGCATTGAAGATTAATAATAGAACACTTATTCTAAACCTCTTATATTCTTCTCTATTCTTCTCTATACCTAAACAATATCAAATCTCGGCTTGGTATGATCCTTGTTTGATTCTCCATGTCTTCCGCATCTACTCAAGATCAATTGTTTCAACTATTCTCAGTTCTTCTCAATCAATGATGGCTTCATCATTTTTCTCTAAACCTCATCATATCATTACTGTCAAACTTGATGACACAAATTATTCCCTTTGGCGTGCTCAGTTCTTACCATATCTTCAAGGTTATGAACTTGATGGTTTTGTTAATGGTGAAAAGCCTTGTCCCCATGCAACTCTTCCGAACACTTCAAACCCTAACCCTGATTTTGTTTACTGGAATAAACAAGACCGTATATTACTTGGCTGGATTTTCTCCTCTTTATCCCCTGCTGTGTTAAGACATGTTCATCGTCTCACAACCTCCCGTGAAGTTGGACTTATATTGAATCTCTATTTGCGTCTAAGTCCGCTGCTCATATTCACCATCTCCAATGTGAACTTCGTGCCTTGAAGAACGAATCTCTTTCTATGAGAGCCTATATAGATCGTGTTCGTGATATCGTTGAAAGCCTTGCTGTTGCTGACACTACTATTACAACTACTGAGTTACGCTACTGCATACTTGCTGGCTTAGATTCGTCGTATGTTCCTATTGTTACGTCTCTTACCACATCCATGGCAGCTATGACCATTGAAGACTTCATCACTATTTGAGGATGAAAATGGTTTCTGTTGATTTCGGTAATTTCGGGTGCGTGGGTCAGAAACTAGTATAAACCCTAAACAATGTGTTGCAAGGGAGTACTTTAGATTCAAGAGATCAATCTGTACAAATCCGAACTAAACCAAGAAATGGCCGTTCCAGACTTGCTTCGGTCACAAAGAGGAGGAGAAGGGTTGGTTTTGGGGAGGGAACCGAAGAGAGTGTTGAGACCAGAATAGTTGATCCTGGAAGAGTAGTTGTTTTGTGACTTGCATCAGAAAGTGAGAAGCTAACAGATGGGAAAGCTAGCAAACTTTTTCTGAGTGTTGTATGCTCCTGACCAGAACTTGTTGTTCGGTGGAAATAGGTAAGACCTATTTATAAAAAGTGAAACGTACACTGGTCTCGTAAGAAATGGAAAACGGATGAGTAAATGGGAGAAAGTGGTAACCGGTAACGCCTGGAATTGATGTTCCATAAAAGAAAGCGTTTTACCATTACTCCCTGTATTTACTAACCGCCTCATCCTTATGACACTGTCTTGTAACGGGCATAGTGTACGCCGCACGCTGTAAACCGCCAAACCAGTACCCAATGAGCATCCCCCAGTTTGTGACATGTGTTGATGTCTCGAGTGTTTTCATGGAAAACATGTAGCATGTTGCTGTTGTTTAGCAAGTTGAGCTTGGGAGACTTGCCCGCTCGGAGGTGACCTTCGACGGTTGAGACTTTGCATCTTGAGAAGAAGGGTATCCGTTTATTATTGCAACCCTTCGTATGGTAGCCAGTGGCATGAAAGCATGGCCGACATGGCTCTAATATGGCCTAGTTTAGGCGTGGCCAAAAGCTAGGATTTTGGCATTGTTTGGGCGCGACCAAAACTAGGGCTTGGCGTCGAGCCAAAAGGTTACCCTGCGTTAGCTAGTAACCTTTGACGGCTAATATCTGCGTCTTAGATGGAAATGTGGTCGTCGATTGTTGCAAGCTTTCATTTTGGAAGTCGTGAAGGGAAGGCCGACATGTATGGTTTAGGCGCAGCAAGGTGGATGGCACGGCATGCCATTGGCACATGTGGCATGGTCGGCATGCCTTGGCGCGGTTTAGGCGTGGCCAAAACTAGGGTTTTGGTGTTGGGACAAAGGTTACCATGGGTTGGTTGGTGACCTTGGAAGTCTAAGATTTGCATCTATGATGAAAGGGTGGTCGTTGATTGTCGCACGCCTTCGTTTTGGAAGCCGTGAGGGAATGGCCCGCATGGTATGGTTTAGGCGCGGCAAGGTGGCTGGCACGGCATGCCATTGGCACATGTGGCATGGTCGGCATGCCTTGGCGCGGTTTAGGCATGGCCAAAACTAGGGTTTTCGCGTTGGGACAAAGGTTTCCATGCGTTGGGTTGTGACCTTGGACGGCTAAGATTTGCATCTAAGATGGAAGAGTGGCCGTTGATTGTCGTACGCCTTCGTTTTGGCAGCCGTAAAGGGAAAGACGGCATGGTATGGTTTAGGCGCGGCAAGGTGGCCGGCACGGCATGCCATTGGCACATGTGGCATGGTCGGCATGGCTTGGCGCGATTTAGGCGTGGCCAAAACTAGGGTTTTGGCGTTGGGCCAAAGGTTACCATGCGTTGGCTGGCGACCTTGGAGGGCTAATATTTTCATCTAAGATGGAAGGGTGGCCGCTGATTGTCGCACGCCTTCGTTTTGGCATCCGTAAAAGAAGGCCGGCATGGTATGGTTTAGGCGTGGAAAGGTGGCTAGCACGGCATGCCATTGGCACATGTGGCATGGTCGGCATGCCTTGGCGCGGTTTAGGCGTGGCCAATACCAGGATTTTGGCGTTGGTACAAAGGTTACCATGCGTTGGCTGGCGACCTTAGACGGCTAAGATTTGCATCTAAGATGGAAGGGTGGCCGTTGATTGTCGCATACCTTCGTTTTGGCAGCCGTAAAGGGAAGGCCGGGATGGTATGGTTTAGGTGCAGCAAGGTGGATGGCACGACATGCCATTGGCACATGTGGCATGGTCGGCATGCCTTGGCGCGGTTTAGGCGTGGCCAAAACTAGGGTTTTGGCGTTAGCCAAAGGTTACCATCCGTTGGCTGGGGACCTTGGACGGCTAAGATTTGCATCTAAGATGGAAGGGTGGCCGTTGATTGTCGCACGCCTTTGTTTTGGCAGCCATAAAGGGAAGGCCGGCATGGTATGGTTTAGGCGCGAAAAGGTGGCTGGCACGACATGCCATTGGCACATTTGGCATGGTCGGCATGCCTTGACACGGTTTAGGCATGGCCAAAACTAAGGTTTTGGCGTTGGGACAAAGGTTACCATGCATTGGATGGCGACCTTGGACGACTAAGATTTGCATCTAAGATGGAAGGGTGGCCGTTGATTGTCGCACGCCTTCGTTTTGGCAGCCGTAAAGGGAAGGCCGACATGGTATGGTTTAGGCGCGGAAAGGTGGCTGGCACGACATGCCATTGGCACATGTGGCATGGTCAGCGTGCCTTAGCGCGGTTTAGGCGTGGCCAAACTAGGGTTTTGGCGTTGGGCCAAAGGTTATCATGCGTTGGCTGGCGACATTGGACGGCTAAGATTTGCATCTAAGATGTAAGGGTGGCCGTTGATTGTTGCACGCCTTCGTTTTGGCAACCGTAAAGGGAAGGCCGGCATGGTATGGTTTAGGCGCGACAAGGTGGCTGGCACGGCATGCCATTGGCACATTTCGCATGGTCGGCATGCCTTGGTGCGGTTTAGGCATGGCCAAAACTAGGGTTCTAGCGTTGTGCCAAATGTTACCATGCGTTGGATGGCGACCTTGGACGGCTAAGATCTGCATCTCAGATGGAAGGGTGGCCGTTGATTGTTGCAACTGTTCGTTTTGGTAGCCAGCGGCATGTAGCGGGGCCGACATAGCTTTGGCATGAAATCGCGGCTGGCATGGTTTGCCATTGGTACGGTGGCGCGGCTGGCATGGTTGTCATGCCTTGGCGCGGAGGTGTGGCTGGCACAGCATGCTATTGGCACATGTGGTGCGGTTGGCATTGTTGGCAAGCCTTGGCGCGGAGACGTGGCTGGCATGGTTTGCCATTGGCACAGTGGCGCGGCTGGCATGGTTGGCATGCTTTGTCGCGGATACGTGGCTGGAATGGTTTTCCATTGGCACGGTGGTGCGGCTGACATGGTTGGCATGCCTTGGCGCGTAGACGTGGCTGGCATGGTTTGCCATTGGCACGGTGGTGCGGCTGGCATGGTTGACATGCCTTGGCGCGGAGATGTGGCTGGCACGGCTGGCATGGTTGACATGCCTTGGCGCGGAGATGTGTTTGGGTGGCGCGGCTGGCATGGTTGGCATGCTTTGGCGCGGAGACGTGGCTGGCATGGTTTGCCATTGGCACGGCGGTGAATAATTTAGGATTTGGTGTACGAAGGTGATGTCGGTCAATACAGGGTTCTACCATGGAACATGACACATATATATGTAAAAAAAAAAAGGTACCATGGTAATTCTTACGTAGGCGTGTTGAATGATTCAATAAATGCGCTAGTGGTCCTAGTGACGTCATGTCAGATGTAAGGTTTTACGATTTTAACCCTAAGCTAAAAACCACCATCAACATTAAGTCCCCTGCTTAGCTCGGAACATGAACATTGTTGCGAGGTAAGCATAAGATGGTGAAAGGCGAGGACAAAATCGAAATGACAAGTCGTGAAAAGATGGTCAAGAAGACCCGACTAACCTTTTTAAAGAGGTAAGGAGAGTTCGTGATTCTCGTGTTGGCGGCCTTGCATATATTCTACTTGTGGTGTTACTGGCTAGACCGTGAAGTGGTGAGATGTAGATTATAGGCTTGGAATGGGAGCCGCAGGCGTTGGTCGGCTTGGAATGGGAGCCGCAAGCGTTGGTCGTCTTGGAATGGGAGAAACTGGATACGGTTAGCGGAATGGTGGAAACTGTCTTCAGTCTCCAGAATCGTGTAAACTGGTTTCAGAACTTCGGCTACCAAACGATGGTGATGACGATGGAACTTCGGTTATCAAATGGTAGTGATGGCGCATAGCAACTTTGTCGAAATCAAGGTTTGGGATGCCGAAACCCTAATTAGCGCTCCTTACTAAAATCGTTGTAGAATTCTCTTACGAACTCGGATTTTGACGGTCCGCCCGCCCCTCCATTTGACCGAAAAAGAATTTACTATCTTCTTACGCCAGAATATTTAGGTTTTGAGCTCGTTTAAGAGGTGAAAACGGCCCGACAGTGAAACTCAGGAAGAATTCAGGAGGGATGTTGCGGGCCCGGGGTAGCATAGTCGCGCCGAGTCATCTGTTCCCATTCATGGAGAAAAAAGGGAACTTTATTCTGTGCAAAACTCTAGAAACTCCGTCCGTATGAAAAGAGGTATTGACCTTCTTCTGTTTTTTGTTGCTCGTTTGTATCCGCGCTTTCGTCTGCAGTGTCTCTCCAGTGGATTCCAAAATTTACCAAACTCCATTTCATTCTTGGGACGGATGGAAGGAATATATGCTCGGTAACGATCATGTCAGGGTTAATCTTGGAGATTGTGGTTGCGGTGTCGGTCCATCCTCGGCTTTAGGTTATTCAGTGCCTGGACCTTCTGATCGTGATGATAATGTCCTGTGAATGCTTGTATGGTCGAAAACTTCTGGAGCCCCCAGATGAAATAGGGAGACGTTCCATTGCCGATGTGCTTCTATCAAGTCTTCCAGGACTTTGTTCCAAGTGACATCCTTTGAACCATCTTTTGAATCTTGAACTATCGTATGGAATGAGATGTGGTAAGAAGTCCCCATTTATACTTCGGTTTGATCCGATGGCATGGATGAATATGTGAATGTATCTTTGTGGCGTGCTCTTGAAGTCTTCGGTGTACATGTATGGCTTCGTGTTGAGAAATTTCTGCGGCTCGTGAAACTTCGACAGTGATGATGTTGAAATCAGAAATAACCCGGTTGAGGGGAGTGAAACCGTGTCATGCTGGTAGTCCCCATGTGTATCCTATTTTCATTACATCTCCTTGAATCCACGTCCACGTGATTTGATACAAGCTTATCGTACTCTTCTGGATGTGACGTTGAGATGCTCAGGATATCGCATGGCCGAAATATTCTGGATAGCGAAGATGTAGGAATGAGAGAGTTATGTTGTTTATCATGGCTCCCTCTGTTTCTTCAAGAAAATGTTTCAGCCGCGTCTCTGGAGTTATCTCATGAGTCTTTGATGGTCGTCGATGGACTGCGAAGAGAAGTCCCCAGTCGCATTTTTCTTCAGTTTCTGAAGTTGTTTTCCTTTGAGCAGGCTTGGGATCCTCCGCGGCCTCGTAAACTGTTGAAGGCGTCTTCTAGACAGAGAGGTGATGATATTCTTGCGTTGCACCCTTTAAGAGTAGATGACCTTGTTGCGGCTATGGCCTTTTGGTTGACTATGTCTTCTGAGCTTTGATAGTGAAGGGATTCCGTGTATATCCTCAGTCCTCAAGTATGGTTTACATGTTTCCATCTTTGTAGTGATTTCTGCTGTGGTTAAGCTCTGGATGGTATCAACAAATGAGCGGCAACAATTCTTGGTAGCAGATGTAATCAGAAGAGACTACATTGTCGTGGTAACAAAGTAGGTTGGATGGAATTGTATGGGCATCCATGAAAGTAAAAGGATTGGCTGGAGTTGTATGGGCATCCGTGGAAGTAAAAGGATTGGTTGGATGCGTAAGAGAGCAAACTGTCCATAACTATGAAGATTGGTTGGCTGTGATCATGATCCTTGACATGGGGAGCGTGGTGGTACGACCATTTACAGGAAAAAACGTCTTTGAAGTAGCTTCGGCTCTTGGAGAAGATGTTGAAACTTAAGAAGCCGAACGATGAAGCCTCGTCTTAGGATCCTGGAGAAGCTTATGGAGAGAACGCTGAAACGGAGCGGCTGCTGGAGCGAGCATTGAAGCGGAGCGGCTGTCGGAGTGATCGTTGAAGCGGAGTCGCTGCTGGAGGATGTTGAAGAGGAGCGGCTGCGTTAATCAGTGTGCTGTCAAACTGGACACCCTCAAAGAGAACAATGGTTAGGAGTCCCCAGTTCCATCTATCAATCGTGCTTTCTAGGAGAGGTTGGGGTTTGGGAACGTCTTCTATGATTGGAAACAGCTGCTTCCCAGTTGCAGTGCGGTTGAGGGATGCAAATATGCCTTGACGTTGCGCCTTGGAGAAATATAGAATCTTACATAAATGTTTCATCATAGACTGCACGATTTTGCGGGCGAAGTCCCCAGAAATCATGCATCTCCTGACATGGAAAAGAGTCTTTGTGAACTCAGGGGGATTGCTGATTTTTCTTTGCTTCGATTTTGGAGAAGTCGTTCTTGATCTTTTCGTGTAATGAAGTTAGATTGCTGATTCCCTTCTACTGGGCGTTCAAGAGAAACGCTGGAAGGATGCAAGATGCTGGCGCAAGGAAGATGCAAGCTGATGTAAATATGCAAGCTGTTAGCGCTGGAAAGGATGCAAGCTGCTGGCGCTGGAAAGATGCAAGCTGCTGTAAAGATGCAAGCTGTTAGCGCTGGAAGGATGCAAGCTGCTGGCGCTGGAAAGATGCAAGTTGTTAGCGTTGGATCGGCTTGGAATGGGCGCTGGCTTGGCGTGGACGCTGGCTTGGCATGGACGCTGGCTTGGATTTGGTATGGCGCGGACTGTCGGTTGGGCATGGCGCGGACTGTTGGCTTGGCACGACGCTGGATTGGCGTGGCGCGTACTTTTTCTTGCGGGCCCTGTTGCCTCTTTCCATACGTATCTCAAATAGGAAATCATTTACTTATTCAAATTCTAAAAGTGTTATGCGTATGAAAGGGGTTGGCTCTCCTTTTTATCTCGTATCTTTGTTCTCACGTCCTGGTGTTAGCGGTAGCAATAAAGTGGGAAAGCATATTCCAGCTACGTACTCCAGTGATTCTCTTTCAATTTGTTTTCTTGTGTTGGTGCAAACCCTAGCCATAGGTATGCCTTCCATAAATATATAGAAATATTGTTCTGCTGAACTGGTGTAAACCCTAGTCGTGGGTATGCCTTTCATAAACTTGTAGAAACACTTCGTCATAAACAATTCTTCTTCGAATATCACTGTAGTAACATCGGCTACCTCATGAATAGTGACGGGTAATCATCATTATGCAAAGTAGGCACGTACGGGTAGGTGACTGTTTTTTTTTAAGGCAAACAAAGCGCTTGGTTTATGGTTTTGATTTTCTGGATTTTTGGGTTGATAGACAAGTATTACCCCTGAGGGTTTTGGATTATTATTTGGAAGGAACTGTTTTAGCATATTGATGTTTTTGGTTATGAATATAAGTGGCATGAGTACCCCAGGGAAGTCATGGAATTGTGAATGTTGTGCGATAGTAGAAAGCATGAAACACGAGAAAAATATGGCTATCGGTTTTTTATCTCCCATGTGAAGATTTGAAGTAGTAGACCATGTATTTTTTCTATCAAGAATTACCCGGTTTTTCGGATCTCCTGATGAAAAGGAATCTCCCGTGTGTAAGACTGAGTTTTATGGGAAGCACCGCCGTCACTGTGGAAAGTCCCAAGTCATCCCTTGTCGTGTCATGACTGGTAACCAGGCCGTCTTGTAACTGAGCCGTCGATCCCTGGGCGGGTCGTTTGGATTCTATCGTCCTGACGTCTGGGTCGAAATATGAGATCGAGGATTGAAAGTTGAAATTGTAACCGAAAGATCAATCTCTCACTGTGGTCGCCAATTGTTTGAGGGTGAAAACGGTTTCTGCTGATTTCGGTAATTTCGGGTGTGTGGGTGAGAAACGAGTCTAAACCCTAAACAATGTACTGCAAGGGAGTACTTTAGATTCAAGAGATCAATCTCTACAAATCCGTCCTAAACCAAGAAATGGTCGTTCCAGACTTGCTTCGTTCACAAAGAGGAAGAGAAGGGTTGGTTTTGGGGAGGGAAGCGAAGAGAGTGTTTATACCAGAATAGTTGATCCTGGAAGAGTAGTTGTTTTGTGACTTGCATCAGAAAGTGGGAAGCTAACAGATGGGAAAGCTAGCAAACGTTTTCTGAGTGTTGTATGCTCCTGACCAGAACTTGTTGTTCGGTGGAAATAGGTAAGACCTATTTATACAAGTCGAAGTGAAACGTACTCTGGTCTCGTAAGAAATGGAAAACGGATGAGTAAATCGGAGGAGGTGGTAATCGGTAACGCCTGGAATTGATGTTCCATAAAAGAAAGCGTTTTACCATTACTCCCTGTATTTACTAACCGCATCATCCTTATGACACTGTCTTGTAACGGGCGTAGTGTACGCCGCACACTGTAAACCGCCAAACCAATACCCAATAAGCATCCCCCAGTTTGTGACATGTGTCGATGTCTCGAGTGTTTTCGTGGAAAACAAGTAGCATTTTGTTGTTGTTTGGCAAGTTGAGCTTGGGAGACTTGTCGGCTAGGTGGTGACCTTCGACGGTTGAGATTTTGCATCTTGAGAGGAAGGGTAGCCATTTATTATTACAACCCTTCGTTTGGTAGCCAGTGGCATGAAAGCATGGCCGGCATGGCTTTAATATGGCCTAGTTTAGGCGTGGCCAAAATCTAGGGATTTGGCATTGTTTGGGCGCGACCAAAACTAGGGCTTGGCATTGAGCCAAAAGGTTGCCCTGCGTTAGCTGGTAACATTGGACAGTTAATATCTGCGTCTTAGATGGAAATGTGGCCGTCGATCGTTGCAAGCCTTCGTTTTGGAAGCCGTGAAGGGAAGGCCGACATGGTATGGTTTAGGCGCAGCAAGGTGGCTGGCACGGCATGCCATTGGCACATGTGGCATGACCGGCATGCCTTGGAGCGGTTTAGGCGTGGCAAAAACTAGGGTTTTAGCGTTGGGCCAAAGGTTACCATGCGTTGGTTGGTGACCTTAGACGGCTAAGATTTGCATCTAAGATGGAAGGGTGGTCGTTGATTGTCGCACGCCTACGTTTTGGCATCCGTGAGGGGAAGGCCCACATGGTATGGTTTAGGCGCGGCAAGGTGGATGGCACGACATGCCATTGGCACATGTGGCATGGGTGGCATGCCTTGGCGCGGTTTAGGCGTGGCCAAAACTAGGGTTTTGGCGTTGGTCCATATGTTACCATGCGTTGGTTGGTGACTTTGGACGGCTAAGATTTGTATCTAAGATGGAAGGGTGGCTGTTGATTGTCGCTAGCCTTCATTTTGGAAGCCGTAAGGGGAAGGCCGACATGGTATGGTTTAGGCGTGGCAAGGTGAATGGCACGGCATGGTCGGCATGCCTTGGCGCGGTTTTGGCGTTGGGCCAAAGGTTACCATGCGTTGGCTAGCGACCTTGGACGGCTAAGATTTGCATCTAAGATAGAATGGTGGCCGTTGATTGTCACACGCCTTCGTTTTTGCAGCAGTAAAGGGAAGGCCGACATGGTATGGTTTAGGCGCGACAAGGTGGCTGGCATGGCATGCCATTGGCACATGTGGCATGGTCGGCATGCCTTGGCGCGGTTTATGCGTGGACAAAACTAGGGTTTTGGCGTTGGGCCAAAGGTTACCATGCGTTGGCTGGCAACCTTGGACGGCTAAGATTTGCATCTAAGATGGAAGGGTGGTCGTTGATTGTCGCACGCCTTCATTTTGGCAGCCGTAAAGGGAAGGCCGACATGGTATGGTTTAGGCGCCGCAAGGTGGTTGGCACGGCATGCCATTGGCACATGTGGCATGGTCGGCATGCCTTGGCGCAGTTTAGGCGTGGCCAAACTAGGGTTTTGGCGTTGGGCCAAAGGTTACCGTGCGTTGTTAGCGACCTTGGACGGCTAAGATTTGCATCTAAGATGGAAGGGTGGCAATTGATTGTCGCACGCCTTCATTTTGGCAGCAGTAAATGGAAGGCCGGCATGGTATGGTTTAGGCGCGGAAAGGTGAATGGCACGGCATGCCGTTGGCACATGTGGCATGGTCGGCGTGCCTTTGCGCGGTTTAGGTGTGGCCAAAACTAGGGTTTTAGCGTTGGGCCAAAGGTTACCATGCGTTAACTGGCGACCTTGGACGGCTAAGATTTGCATCTAAGATGGAAGGGTGGTCGTTGATTGTCCTACGCCTTCGTTTTCGCAGCCGTAAAGGGAAAGCCGGCATGGTATGGTTTAGGCACGGCAAGGTGGCTAGCACGGCATGCCATTGGCACATGTGGCATGGTCGGCATGCCTTGGCGTGGTTTATGCGTGGCCAAAACTAGGGTTTTGGCGTTGGGACAAAGGTTACCATGCGTTTGCTGGCGACCTTGGACGGCTAAAATTTGAATCAAAGATGGAAGGGTGGCCGTTGATTGTCGCACGCCTTTATTTTGGCAGACGTAAAGGGAAGGCCGACATGGTATGGTTTAGGCGCGGCAAGGTGGCTGGCACGACATGCCATTGGCACATGTGGCATGGTCGACATGCCTTGGCGCGGTTTAAGCGTGGCCAAAACTAGGGTTTTGGCGTTGGGACAAAGGTTACCATGTGTTGGCTAACAACCTTGTACGGCTAAGATTTGCATCTAAGATGGAAGGGTGGTTATTGATTGTCGCACGCCTTCGTTTTGGCAGCAGTAAAGGGAAGGCCGGCATGGTATGGTCTAGGCGCGACAAGGTGGCTGGCACGGCATGCCATTGGCACATGTGGCATGGTCGGCATGCCTTGGCGCGGTTTAGGCGTGGCCAAACTAGGGTTTTGGCGTTGGGCCAAAGGTTACCATGCGTTGGCTAGCGACCTTGGACGGCTAAGATTTGCATCTAAGATGGAAAGGTGGCCGTTGATTGTCGCACGCCTTCATTTTGGCAGCAGTAAATGGAAGGCCGGCATGGTATGGTTTAGGCGCCGCAAGGTGAATGGCACGGCATGCCATTGGCACATGTGGCATGGTCGGCGTGCCTTGGCGCAGTTTAGGTGTGTCCAAAACTAGGGTATTAGCGTTGGGCCAAAGGTTACCATGCATTGGCTGGCGACCTTGGACGGCTAATATTTGCATCTAGGATGGAAGGGTGGCCGTTGATTGTCCCATGCCGTCGTTTTGGCAGCCGTAAAGGGAAGGCCGGCATGGTATGGTTTAGGCACGGCAAGGTGGCTGGCACGGCACGCCATTGGCACATGTGGCATGGTCGGCATGCCTTTATCGCGGTTTATGCGTGGCCAAAACTAGGGTTTTGGCGTTGGGACAAAGGTTACCATGCGTTGGCTGGCGACCTTGGACGGCTAAGATTTGCATCTAAGATGGAAGGGTGGTCGTTGATTGTCGCACGCCTTCATTTTGGCAGCCGTAAAAGGAAGGCCGACATGGTATGGTTTAGGCGCGGCAAGGTGGCTGGCACGGCATGCCTTGGCGCGATATAGGCGTGGCCAAAACTAGGGTTTTTGCGTTGGGCCAAAGGTTACCATGAGTTGGCTGGCGACCTTGGACGGCTAAGATCTGCATCTCAGATGGAAGGGTGGCCGTTGATTGTTGCAACCCTTCGTTTTGGCAGCCAGCGGCATGTAGCGAGGCCGACATGGCATTGGCATGGAATCGTGGCTGGCATGGTTTGCCATTGGCACGGTGGCGCGGCTGGCATGATTGGCATGCCTTGGAACGGAGGTGTGGCTGGCACGGCATGCCATTGGCACATGTGGTGCGGTTGGTTTTCCTTGGCGCGGACACGTGGCTGACATGGTTTGCAATTGGCACGGTTGCGCGGCTGGCATGGTTGGCATGCTTTGGCAACCATTGGTACGGTGGTGCGGCTGGCATTGTTGGCATGCCTTGGCGCAGAGACGTGGCTGGCATGGTTTGCCATTGGCACGCTGGTGCGGCTAGCACGGTTGACATGCCTTGGCGCGGAGATGTGGCTGGACATATAGGGAAGGCCGGCATGGTATGGTTTTGGCGTGGCAAAGTGGCTGGCACGGCATGCCATTGGCACATGTGGCATGGTCGGCATGCCTTGGCGGGGTTTAGGCGTTGGGCCAAAGGTTACCATGCGTTGGCTAGCGACCTTTGACGGCTAAGATTTGCATCTAAGATGGAAGGGTGGCCGTTGATTGTCGCACGCCTTCGTTTTTGCAGCCGTATAGGGAAGGCCGACATGGTATGGTTTAGGCGCGACAAGGTGGATGGCCCGGCATGCCATTGGCGCATGTGGCATGGTCGGCATGCCTTGGCACGGTTTAGGCGTGGCCAAACTAGGGTTTTGGCGTTGGGCCAAAGGTTACCATGCGTTGGCTAGCAACCTTGGACGGCTAAGATTTGCATCTAAGATGGAAGGGTGGCCGTTGATTGTCGCACGCCTTCATTTTGGCAACAGTAAATGGAAGGCCGGCATGGTATGGTTTAGGCGCGGCAAGGTGAATGGCACGGCACGCCATTGGCACATGTGGCATGGTCGGCGTGCCTTGGCGCGGTTTAGGTGTTGCCAAAACTAGGGTTTTAGCGTTGGGCCAAAGGTTACCATACGTTGGTTGGCGACCTTGGACGGCTAAGATTTGCATCTAAGATGTAAGGGTGGCCGTTGATTGTCCTACGCCTTCATTTTGGCAGCCGTAAAGGGAAGGCCGACATGGTATGGTTTAGGCACGGCAAGGTGGCTGGCACGGCACGCCATTGACACATGTGGCATGGTCGGCATGCTTTGGCGCGGTTTATGCGTGGCCAAAACTAGGGTTTTGGCGTTGGGCCAAAAGTTACCATGCGTTGGCTGGCGACCTTGGAAGGCTAAGATTTGCATCTAAGATGGAAGGGTGGCCGTTGATTGTCCCACGCCTTCGTTTTGGAAGCCGTAAAGGGAAGTCCGGCATGGTATGGTTTAGGTACGGCAAGGCGGCTAAACGGCACGCCATTGGCACATGTGGCATGGTCGGCATGCCTTGGCGCGGTTTATGCGTGGCCAAAACTAGGGTTTTGGCGATGGGCCAAAGGTTACCATGCGTTGGCTAGCGACCTTGGACGGCTAAGATTTGCATTTAAGATGGAAAGGTGGCCGTTGATTGTCGCACGCCTTCATTTTGGCAGCCGTAAAGGGAAGGCCGACATGGTATGGTTTAGGCGCGGCAAGGTGGCTGGCACGGCATGCCATTGGCACATGTGGCATGGTCGGCATGCCTTGGCGCGGTTTAGGCGTGGAAAAACTAGGGTTTTGGCGTTGGGACAAAGGTTACCATGCGTTGGCTAGCGACCTTGGACGTCTAAGATTTGCATCTAAGATGGAAGGGTTGTCGTTGATTTTCGCACGCCTTCATTTTGGCAGCCGTAAAGGGAAGGTCGACATGGTAGGGTTTAGGCACGTCAAGGTGGCTGGCACGGCATGCCATTGGCAGATCTGGTGCGGTTGGATTTCCTTAGCGCGGAGACGTGGATAGCATGGTTTGCAATTGGCACGGTGGCGCGGTTGGCATGCTTTGGAAACCATTGGTACGGTGGTGCGGCTGGCATGGTTGGCATGCCTTAGCGCGGAGACGTGGCTGGCATGGTTTGCTATTGGCACGCTGGTGCAGCTAGCATGGTTGACATGCCTTGGCGCGGAGATGTGGCGGGCCGTAAAGGGAAGGCCGGCATGGTATGGTTTAGGCGCGGCAAGGTGGATGGCACGGCATGCCATTGGCACATGTTGCATGGTCGGCATGCTTTGGCGCGGTGTAGGCGTTGGGCCAAAGGTTACCATGCGTTGGCTAGCGACCTTGGAAGGCTAAGATTTGCATCTAAGATGGAAGGGTGGTCGTTGATTGTCGCATGCCTTCGTTTTGGCAGCCGTATAGGGAAGGCCGACATGGTATGGTTTAGGCGCGACAAGGTCGCTGGCACGGCATGCCATTGGCACATGTGGCATGGTCGGCATGCCTTGGCGCGGTTTAGGCGTGGCCAAACTAGGGTTTTGGCGTTGGGCCAAAGGTTACCATGCGTTGGCTAGCGACTTTGGACGGCTAAGATTTGCATCTAATATGGAAGGGTGGCCGTTGATTGTCGCACGCCTTCATCTTGGCAGCAGTAAATGGAAGGCCGGTATGGTATGGTTTAGGCGCGGCAAGGTGAATGGCACGGCATACCATTGGCACATGTGGCATGGTCGACGTGCCTTGGCGCGGTTTAGTTGTGGCCAAAACTAGGGTTTTAGCGTTGGGCCAAAGGTTACCATGCGTTGGCTGGCGACCTTGGACGGCTAAGATTTGCATCTAAGATGGAAAGGTGGTCGTTGATTGTCGCACGCCTTCATTTTGGCAGTCGTAAAGGGAAGGCCGACATGGTATGGTTTAGGCGCGGCAAGGTGGCTGACACGGCATGCCATTGGCACATGTGGCATGGTCGGCATGGCTAGGCGCGGTTTAGGCGTGGCCAAAACTAGGGTTTTGGCGTTGGGCCAAAGGTTACCATGCGTTGGCTAGCGACCTTGGACGGCTAAGATTTGCATCTCAGATGGAAGGGTGGCCGTTGATTGTTGCAACCCTTCGTTTTGGCAGCCAGCGGCATGTAGCGGGGCCGACATGGCATTGGCATGGAATCATGGCTGGCATTGTTGGCATGCCTTGGCGCGGAGGTGTGTCTGGCTCTGCATGCCATTGGCACATGTGGTGCGGTTGGCATGGTTGGCATGCCTTGGCGCGGAGACGTGTCTGGCATGGTTTTCCATTGGCACGGTGGCGCGGCTGGCATGGTTGGCATGCTTTGGCGAGGAGACGTGGCTGGCATGGTTGGCATGCTTTGGCGCGGAGACGTGGATGACATGGTTTGCCATTGGTACGGTGGTGCGGCTGGCATGGTTGGCATGCCTTGGCGCGGAGACGTGGCTGGCATGGTTGACATGCCTTGGCGCGGAGATGTGGATGGCACGGCTTGCCATTGGCATGGTGGTGCGGCTGTCATGGTTGACATGCCTTGGCGCGGAGATGTGGCTGGCACGGTGGCGCGGCTGGCATGGTTGGCGTGCTTTGGCGCGGAGACGTGGCTGGCATATTTTGTCGTTGGCAAGGTGGTGTAAGAATTTAGGGTTTGGTGTACGAAGGTGATGTCGGTCAATACTAAGGGTTCTACCGTGGAACATGACACATATATATGTAAAAAAAAGGTACCCTGGTAATTCTTACGTAGGCGTGTTGAATGATTCAATAAATGCGCTAGTGGTCCTAGTGACGTCATGTCAGATGTAAGGTTTTACGATTTTAACCCTAAGCTAAAAACCACCATCAACAATCACCTATCTGCTCACCTTTGAATTACGATTGGAACAACAACACAGGTATTTTAATTCCCAACCTGTTGCTAATGTTGCGTCTTCTGCAAGGTCTTCAGCGTTCAATCCTTCTCAACAGCGACGTGGTAATGGACAGCAAACTGGTAGAGGTACTCCTCAAATACTTCCTTGTCAACTGTGTGATAAAGTTGGTCACCCTGATCATCTCTACTGGAAATGTTTTGACCATAATTTCCATCCCCAACCATCTCGTCGTCCATTATCGTCAACTCATCAATCTTCCTCAGCACCCCGTGCCTATATAACTTAGGCCTCGAGTTCACCTTCTACGGCTCCTTGGGTTCCTAACAGTGGAGCAACTGATCATATCACCGATGATCTATCTCGCCTACATATCTCTTCAGAATATAATGGTCCTGATCAAGTTAAACTAGGTAACGACATCTATCCCAATTTCTCATATTGGTTCTTCGATTCTAGGCACTCCGGATCGTAAGTTACATCTCCACAATCTGATTTATACTCCTCAAATTTCACATAATTTGTTTTCCGTATCCCGACTTACAATTGATAATAATGTATTATTTGAGTTTTACCCTGATTTATGTCTTGTGAAGGATCGATGTACGGGGAAGGTTCTTCTACACGGCTATAAGAAAGGAGGTCTCTATGAACTTTATGCATCTTCAATCTCTCCAACAACGTGTGTTGGTGAACGTACCAGTCTCCGTAATTGGAACTCTAGATTAGGTCATCCCATGATGCGTACTGTGCGTCATTGTTGATGGTGGTTATTAGCTTAGGGAGAAAACCGTAAAAGTCGGTCTACCTGACCCGGCATCAGAAGTAGTAGACCTTGATATATCTATATTTCGCAAGGAATTTGGAGAATATATCAGAATCTGATGAGTGCCTATGTCTCTCTTCACATTATATTGAAACTCAATATCCTAGATGAATTATTCACTAGTATAGAGCCTAATGAGTATTTAAGCTCCTAGTTGCATTACTCACTAATGTCGGAACCTGCCTAGTGTTTTCCTCTGGTATGTTCTCAGATGAACTCTCAATATTGAAATAACATGACGATTAATGTTCACTTGCAACGGAGTAGCATAAATCTCCCTAAGTGTCAATATTGAAACCTGCATGAAAACACTCACATAGACTACATCACCCTATGACAAAGAGATCAGCGTGTTCACACATCTTTTAATTGAAAGTTAGCCGATCGAATGCGTTTAAATTCCTTAAGAGAAATATAGATTGTCCATATCAGTCTTAAAAAACGATCAAGGCCGCACGATTTGGCCACACAATTCAATAGGCCTAGTCTACTCCTAGTGGAACTAGGCGATCACCAAGATGACCACCGGCGGGCCCACTAATACCCCCCAGCTGGTCGGACCCCACCTAGCATACTCTAACGTCATCTAACGCTAACCCCAAACATGAGTGATCGCGCAGTTGAAAAATAGCTCGAACGAGCCAAGAATGACCATGATGGTCTCAAATTCATCACATCCGTCCAACTTAGCTAGCCTAGTTTGACGGTCTAGATCTTCCCTCGAATGATCAAAAGGGTACTGGCGTGTTCACCGGTGACCCAACTACATCCTTGGTAGATCGACTTGCCCACGGAAAACCAAGAGTGCGTTGAATCGCTCGCCCAAAGTAGGGTGAACGCGCTGTTTTGGAAACCTTAAGTTGCGTTGTAGCAACACGCTACTGTCGCAAATCAATCACAACCATCCATCTTCGCCGGCCAAATCGAGTGGCTTAAATTCAATTTCAGCGTGCTCACTGGCAACCCACCTTTGCGGATGGCCAATCGGCCTGCTCAAACTAGCTCCCATCGCTTTCAATCCATCACCCAAAGATTGGACGAACAACTGGGAGCATTTGGTAAACAATTTTAGTATGATCTACATCCCAAAAGTTTCGTATGGATGTCTAGCATAACATACTAAAAAATCATATCAGTCGGAGTAACGAGCTAAAAGATACAACTTAAAAGGCGAGCTTGGTCATGGCTGAAACCGACAGAATTCCTCCTGAATTCTTCCTGAGTTTTTACTATCGGGCTGTTTTCACCTCCTAAATGATCTCAAAACCTAAATATTCCCTCGTAGAAAGATAGGAAATACTTTTCTGATCAGAATGAAGGGGCGTATCGTCAAAATCCGAGTTCGTATAAGAATTCTACAGCGTTTTTAGTGAGGGTCTCACATCTGAATTTTCAGATTACGAAATTTCATGAATTAACACAAATCATCTCAGCCATCCAACTTGGCTAGCCAACTTAAACGTTTTGGATTTAATTTGGTCCAACCAATAGGATGTCAAAATATATACAAGCCGCCATTCTCCTATAGGGACCGATCACCACATCTTTAATGTACATGGATAACTACTGACAGCTACTCGCACATGACCACCCGCCACCTAGCTTGCGCGCGATTAGTCAGAATAACTAGGTCTTTCAAACAAGACCCATTCAGCATCATGCTGCATATTTTCCACGAAATACTCGAGACATCAAACATATCACAAACTAGGGGATGTTCACTGGGGTATTGGTCTGACGGTTTACAACGTGCGGCGTGCAACGCGCCCATTACAAGAACGTGTCAGGGAAGAACGGACAGTTGAAAACAATGAGATAGTGGGTGAAGGCGTGACCAGTTTTCCCTCATAATGGAAACATGGTGATCACCATTTTCTACACAACTCCACTTCTCCACTGCTTAATCACCTCCACTTCTTGCGAGATCAGGGTATGCTCGAAAATGACTTGTATAAATAGGATTTCAACCTATTTCGACAAAGGACAAGTGTTATCAACACAAGTATCCAGAAAACACCAAGAACTGATAGCTTACATTCTGTAAGCCAGTTCCACATTCTGATCCAAGTCATAAAACAACCACACCTTCGTAATTCAACATTCTGATCTCAACACCTTCTTCGCTTCCCTCCCTAAGATCAACCCTTCTCCTTCACTTTGTGACCGAATTAAATCTGAAACGACCATTTCTTGGTTTAGGCCAGAGTCTTACAGATTGATCTCTCGAATATTAAAGTACTCATGTGCAGTACATTTGTTTAGGGTTTAAATTCGTTTCTCATCAACACACCCAAATTTACGAAAACCAGAAGAATCAGTTTTTGCCCTCAAACAGTCATGTTATTTCAAAATTTTCTCTTTCTGTTTCTAGTAATACTATAACCTTTTGCTCTTCTTGTCATGAGCATAGAAGTCACAAATTGCCTTTTTCTTCTAGTATAACTCATTATTTGAAACCTTTAGATTTAATTGTTTCTGATGTCTGGGGTCCTTCTCATGTTTTGTCTAATGAAGGATATCATTACTATATTATTTTCATTGATGCGCATAGTCGTTTTACTTGAATGTTCCCTATTCTCACAATCAGAAGTTTATTCTATTTTTCTTCTGTTTCAAAAACATGTTGAGAACCTTTTTAACCGAAAAATTAAAATCTTCCAGTCTGATAATGCTGCTGAGTATCGTAAACTTACTCCTTATCTTCAGCAACATTGTATTTTTCATCGTTTTTCGTGTCCTTATACGTCTGAATAGAATGGTCTAGTCGAAAGACATCATCGTCATATTCGTGAAACTGGTCTTACTTTGTTATCTATGGCCTGTTCCTCTGTCTTACTGGTATGATGCCTTCTTTACAACATTTTACTTAATGAATCGTGTTCCAACTTCTGCTCTTGCCAAAATATCCCCTTATGAAGCTCTTTTTGGTACACCACCGGATTATAATTCCTTACGTGTCTTTGGGTGCTTGTGTTATCCTCATCTCCGTCCATATCGATCTCATAAGATGGAGTCATTATCTTCTCCTTGTGTTTTCCTAGTATATAGTCCATCACATAAAGGATATAAATGTCTTCATATTCCTACTGGTCGTATCTATGTTAGTCGTCATGTTGTGTTCAATGAGTCTGTCTTTCCTTTTTCTGCGACGTCGACATCATCCCCGTCATCTAATGAGGTACTATCTCCTTCATTAAATATACTTCCCATCTCTGTGCGTTCTTATGTTGATAATATTGTGTCGCATCCATTCTCTTCTGGTACTATTATACCGCAACAACCATCTTTGACTACTACACAGTTTTCCGCACCAAGTAATACTTCTCAAATATCACTGGAACACTCTCATAATACAATATCATCTGATGCCACTACTTCGACTATTCAAGAAGGTATAGTACCACCTGTCATTACTACATCGGCTACTCCAGAAGACATAGTTACGACTTCAAGTGTCCCAATATCTACGGCTTCAACTGATACAGGTGCACCTACAACATCTGATTCATCTATTTCTTCTGGACATCCTATGATTACTCGTGCTAAGGATGGGTTTTATAAACCCAATTCTAAATATGCTCTTGTAGCTGATTTTGATCTAACCTGTTACTCGCAAGCTCAAACAGATCCACATTGGCGCCAAGCAACAAACAATGAATACAATGCGTTAATACAAAACGGTACGTGGATTTTGTACCTTATCATTCTTCCATGAATCTTATTGGATGCAAGTGGTTTTTTCGTATTAAACGCAAAGCTGGTGGCACTATTGAACATCATAAGGCTCGGTTAGTTGCTAAAGGATACAATCAACAAGAAGGTGTTGATTATGGTGAAACTTATAGTCCGGTTGTCAAACCTTGTATTATTTGTATTATACTTACTTTAGCACTTTCTAATAATTGGTCAATTAATCAGTTCGATGTTTAGAATGCTTTTCTACATTGCAATCTTGAAGAGAAAGTTTGTATAAAACAGCCCCGAGGGCACACTGATCCTAATTTTCCTACGCATGTTTGCAAGTTACAACGTTCTCTCTACGGTCTTAAACAGGATCCACGTGCATGGTACCATAGACTCAGTACATTTTTATTGCGTAATTGATTTATTACTTCCAAGTGCGACTTATCTCTATTCATTCGACGTGATGACACTGACATTGTTTTATTACTGGTCTATGTTGACGATATCATTCTTAATGGATACAGTATCACAGGAATTGATGCAATACATACTTCTTTACAAACTGAGTTTTCAATTAAAGATCTTGGTCCACTCTCCCATTTTCAAGGTATTGAAGCCACACGTACTTCTTCAGGATTATTTCTTACACAAAGAAGATATGTTCATGATATTCTTGTTCGAGCAAAAATGGATGGTGTTAAACCAATTCAAACTCCACTTAATACAAATGGAGATATGTCATCTGATCGTAGCACTTTTCTCACTAATGCTACAGAATATCGCAGCATTGTTGGTGTCTTACAGTATCAAACGTTTACTCGTCCTGATTTAGCCTATGCAGTTAATAAGGTCTGCCAATTCATGCATAACCCAACTGAACATCATTGGGGTTTAGTTAAGCGTATATTACATTATTTGAAACATACTTCTACTTTCGGGATACTTCTTAAACCAGCGAACAATATACAATTATCATTCACTTCTTATAAAGATTTTGATTGGGTTGGTTCATTGAATGATCGTCTTTCTACAATTGGTTATTGTATTTTCTTGGGTGGTAATCTTATTTCCTGGAGTGCTCGTAACCAAAAGACAGTATCTCGTTCTAGTACTGAAGCTGAATATCGAGGTCTTGCAATTGCTACTACTAAGATCATGTGGATTCATTCTATTCTTTCAGAGTTACATGTATCCACTAAATCTCCTCCTGTCTTATGGTGTGATAATCTTGGAGAAACTTATCTTACTGTTAATCCTGTTTTTCATGCTGGAACAAAACATATAAAAATAGATTATCATGTTGTTCGTGATCAAGTTGCTTCAAAACAGTTGGATGTTCGATTTATTTCTTCTAAGGATCAAGTAGCAGATATATTCACTAAACCTTTGTCTAAAGACCGGTTTAATTTTCTACGACTCAAGCTGACGGTTCAAGATGACCCGTTGCTCTTGCAGGAGGGTGTTAGAACATAGAATGTTCTAGAGTTTACTATGTATATAATGCCTTGTATTCTAAGTTAAGTATACGTGCAATTCAAGTCTTTTAGAGTCTGTATATAAATACCTGTCTCTATTGTACGTTCTTATGCATTGAAGATTAATAATAGAACACTTATTCTAAAACTCTTCTATTCTTCTCTATACCTAAACAATATCAAATCTCGACTCTGATCAACTTTCTTTTGTAGCGAAGCGAAATCGCCACATTAAAGCCAAACGAAGAACCATAGTAGTTAAATTTCGCTACAATCAAGCTATACCGAAGCGAAATCATCAACCATAATACTTGGCCTAAGCAAAATTTGGACTATAAAGATAGATTTTGGCCATGACCCGAATTTAGATGGCTAAATAAATTTGGATCGTGGTGTCAGAATGGCTAATTATTGTTAATGTAATAAAATTTCTCTAAATCAACGAGCGTTCAAATATTTTAAAATGAGCCAATTAGTGGCCTTTATTGATACGGGACGTATCCATATCCAGCATGGTGGCTAACTCTAGTTTCCTTATTGTGGCTTATATGCATATCTTATCATGTTTAGTAGGAGTCCAATAAAGAGAAGGTAATCTAGCATTCTTGTTAAGTATTAGATATTTCTAGATTTGTTAGGATTTTCTAAGTTTAGTAAGAATCTTTTTGTTAGGGTTGGTCGTACTATAAGTACCAAAGAGTCTGTCCTTATCAAAATAGCTTTGGCTCGTGATCATATTAATCTTATTGATTCATTTTACTGGTTATAAACCATTATTTATCTTAACTCTTGGATTAGAGTTGTCGTAGCTCTTGGATTGGAGTGAGTTATCAGTTCTTAAGGAGTGGATTCTCCTTGTGTTACTAATATTTTCTCATTGCTTCCGCTGTCCTCTATCAGGTGTTTCCAGAGCTACAGTTCTTTCCTGTTATCCATCTTTTCCTAGAATACTTCTTCCATGTCTAAGCCAACAAAAACGGCTAATGAAGGCACTAATGGTGCAAAACCTAGTGAGAAGAATACTGACGAACCCATTGAGGAAGGTAGCAACAATTATCTGATGTTGATGATGATCAAAGCTCAAGATACTTTTATTGCTTCTCTTGGTGAAACCATAACTGCTCACACAAAGATCTTAAAGGAACTGCAGGAATCCTTAAAGTCTTTGAATCTGGAACGAGGTGAGAAAGGTGAAACTAGTTGAGATGCAGAACGCAGTCAACATCAAAAACCACCCCAAAGATTCGGTCGAGATGGAGAACGAAGTCATGGAATTTATCAACACTCATATCAAATATTCAACCCTAAAACTACACTGGAAGGTAATATCTTAAATTCTAGAGGTACTACTAACCGAAACCCTTATTTTGACGAGTGCATACGAAGGGTTGGACGTGATGTTCATGGATTTTCTGAATATGATTTTCTTCCCGATCATTTTGGTGATTTTGAAGAGTTCGAATCGAACCCCAGGAATTTATTTTTGGAGCATTCAATTCCAAGAAGGAGGTTTCCAGGGTTTAGAGGAGGTTCTCGGCGTACTCCTATTGAGTACGAAGATGAATCTGAAAATGTTTTTGATGAGTGATAGACGCATTTATGTGTCTATTTTGTTCTCAATTATGTATATTGTTAGTGCTCGATTTTGTATTTATTTTGGATTTTTATGTCTTTGTAGATAGACGGACCCTCACTTTGGATAAGGGGTAACCTAATTACTAAGGGGCATCCCATTTCCAGGCAGCTGTTAATCGCACCCCTACTCTGGATAGGGGGTGACCATCTTCTTCATTTGAAAAAAAAAACAAGAATTAGCGGGAAACAAAACCAGTTACGGGATATTTTAGGGTTCAATCTCTGGGAAACTTCCGAAGAGATTCAATCGGAGAAATTCGTTGGTACGTACTTGAATGGAGTAAACAAGCATGGTATGTTTGTTTAAATCAAGAAACTTGGGTTGTTAACTCTGTGTTAGTCGAAACAGGGAGGCAAATATCATGGGTTTCTATTTTACGGAAACAGGAAGAGTTTTTACTCGGACTTTCTCATGGATTTCGATTGGTTTGGGCTGGATTTTTCAAAACAAGGTTCATATGTGTTTGAGGCTCGATAAAAAGAAATTTACACAGACTTTAGTCAAAACAGGGGAGGATTAATATTACGGGAATTTTTGGTTGTATTTGTGGAAGGTACGTAGTGAGATTGGAAGGATATGCACTCTGCAAGATTTACTGCTATCTTTAGAAGAAGTTTCAACAAAACAGAAGACATAGAGAAGCTTGGCAGGGAAAGAAATCCCGAGACTTGAGGTGGAGGGCAGATAAGAATAGCCGAAGATTTCTTGAAGTGGAATCGACCTGTGGGCTATAAAAGGAGTTGGGATAGCTCATAGAAGACTTACGTACACTTTGGGGTCGATAGAATCGGAGCAGAGAAGCGTAGGTGAAGTTGCAGGAATATTCACCTGCTGCTGGTGAAGAAGACAAGCTTAAGAACATTGGATAGGGGAGGACAGTCACAGAGGCAGTCTTATTCAAACAACACAACATAAGTATCGTTGTTCAACAGATCTCATATATCACAAGATTGTCAACTTTTCTCTGTAACAGTTCAAAACCCATTGTAACAGTCTGTTTGTAATGCCTTTCTAGCGTTGCAAACTATCTGCTTTATTAGTTTTCTCTTGTTTTTCACACTTTTGAGCTATAAACACCTATTTTGAGAACGTGAATAATATGAGGAGCTAAACTCCAACACTGGGATTGCGGAGGAAGCCAATTTTCATACGTGGGTAATTATATTTAATTCTTATATGACTTTTGCACTAACTAAAATTGAATTATGATTTTAATTAATTAGTTTTCATCTCATTTGATGGATCATGCTTGCTTAGATGTTTTTATGTCCCATGCTTAGGATTAACAACTAATGTTTTAAGAATCTGCCTTGGCAAAAATAAGAGTCCATACCTTTGTTGAGCTATAATTGTTAAAAGAATTAATATTTGAACCTTATGTTATGAGTTTGGTGGAATCCTAAGTCCCAGTTTCTCCGATATTGATATCATCTTTTTGTATATATTTATTAGAGTTAATTTTTAAGTCTAGAATCGGACCTACACAAGTCCGAGTTGAACAAACTTTATTTACCACTTGAAAAACTACATCAATTTTTGGCGCCGCCGACGCGGATTTGTATTTAGATTTGTTTTAGGTTTATTTTTATTTTTGTTTTTATTATTTTTGTTCTTTTTACGCGTTTTGGTATTTTTTGATTCTTTTCAGATTTGGAGCGAAGCTACAAGGAAAGAAAAATTGCTATAAAAGGAAAGCATCGCCAAAGAAGGAAAGAAAATAGGAATCCGAAAGGAGTGAAGAAGAAGATTTTGTATATAGTTATTTTGTTTATTTTTAGAAACTGTAAATAGGATTTTATTTTTGTAATTTTTCTTTTCGTTTTTGGACATTTTTATTATTGGACTTTATTTTTGGACTGGACATTATTATTATTTTGAAAACCTAAGGAAGGGTTAAAAATTAAATATAAACTGTTTGCAGGGAAGGACGACAGTTAAGATACTGTCTCGGCCCCTCGGATTCGTACACTGACATTGGAGTCGGTGGCCTGAGTCGACTTCAACGGTTCATCGCCCGTCTGGTACGGGAGGTAAGACTCTATCCACCCACGAATTCCCTGTCAGTGGGTTTTATTTTGTGTGACAACTCACACCCCTGCAGTAGAATGTCGAACTGGTATTACAATAGCCAATACAACGAATATCCGACTGAGTTTCAAAATGGACGTTACTACTTTGACCATAGTGTGAATAGTGTTTGGGAACATCAGCCTTTTGAAGATTATGGTCTATACCATGGTGAGCCCAATTACTATCCACATACGCACCGGTCATATGAGCAAAATTCTTATATTTCTTCTTTAGAAAAGTCTCTCAGGAAATTAGAAGAGTCGACACGTAGGATAGCTGAGATGAATAACTTAGTTTATGACGAAAGAAAACTTTTTATAGAGGAATCCCTCAAGCTGATAGCTGAGACGAACGAAAGAATTGCTCGAAATAATCTTAATTTTCAATACAGTGTCTCCAATAATACCCTTGAAAATGAGGATAGTTATTTGAATAAACAGGATGACGAGGATAAAATTGAATACACTACTTGTTTAGATGAGGTTCAACCATTTTCATGTTCTTATAATGATGATTATGATGAGGATAATGTTGATGAAGAATTTGAAATATGTAGGCATAGTGATCAGGAATTTGTTACTCCAATTAAGCTTTACGATGATAATATTATTTCTAGTTCAAATCCAAATAATTTTAATAATTATTCACCTATTTAAAAGGACGAGGATTTGACTAGAGATACCCCTGTTTTAGACGATGTAGTATTTCCTGTTTACGAAGTCGATAATGGTTTAGAGGAACAAGTTTATTCTGAGAATACTGTTTTAGAGTCCCAGGACTTAGAAACATTAGTCTTAGACGAAGAAGATGAACTCGTAGAGATTTTAAATATGACTGAGGATGCATCACCTGAGTATAATCTACACGAAGAAATTGACCATTTTCAGGATTATGATGATCTAGAAATTAGGGAAATTGTAGCTAGTCTATCTAGAGACACCCAAAACTCTAAGTTTAGGGGTGATTATCATTCTCCTTGTGCCTTACCTTTAGCTCTTACAGAGATCCCTCACTTGGGACTTTACATATGTGCCTAAACCATTTTAAAATATTATCTTCATACACGTTTTCTTGAACCTAGTGATGTCCATAAGGAAGTTCAGTTGTTAGAAACCCATCCTCTGGTTGATGTGGTTTTCCCAGGCTATGGTACCAAGATTGACTTTGTTTTCCCACCAAATATTTTTCTTCCAAATGTGGGGATGTATGAATTTCAAATGTGTCAGTTACTGAGTTTTGAGACTAAACCTAAGTACTTAAGGATATTAGAAACGACACATTTGCCTAAGATTGACCATCACTTTTCATCGTGGTCAAATGTGTGAGTCAAAACTGATTGACTTAAAAGATCCGCAATTGTTCAGGTTATTATTATGTGCTTCTAAGCTTTTACTTGAGTTTTTCTAGACTCTAATACCTGAATCGGATCTTAGCTACGAGGAAACGCAACCCATGAAAATATTTTATTTGGACTCAGTTATAGAACCTGAACCTGTTGTCTTAAACAGGTAACTAGACAAGGGTGTGAATTATTTGTTTATTTTCTTGACAGGTTGCAGATTCCTTTTACTTGTGATAGCTCTATTTGGTTTTGATGACCCACAAATATTTCGGCTATTACTTTATGATTCTATGAGGTGACTAATCCTTTCTTAGTCTGGCTGAATACGTTAAACTTAGCACTTCTTGGGAGGTAACCCATTCTCATGCAACACGGTAATATCTTTCCTTATCTCTTTTGCTTCAAATGGTAACAGTTTCTCCTTATTCATGCTTTTAAGTTGATCTTTAGAACATTAAGGAAAATGTTAGATTTAAGTTTGGGGGTATAGGAGAAACTTTTTAGTTGCATAATTAAACTCCAGAGCCTAGAAATTTATACCTATTAAGGATGGCACTAACCAATCTAAGTGGATGGAAGCATTTTGGTTGTAGGAGTTGAGGAACCAAACTGACTAGATGGCAACATCTAAAGAGTCTATTCATAAAAGCACAGAGCTCAGGTATTAAAAATTACATGATAGTTTCACCATATCTCGTTGAGTCCTTTTCACTTCTGTTTTTATTTTGTTTTTTTTAAACTATGTTTCTCTAAGTGATTAGGTGGGGCTCACGATTTAAGTTGTTGCCAATGCTAGGGTGAATTAGAGTGGTTGAGATTCAAAAAAAAAAAAGTTTTAAAAAAAAAAAAGAGAAATTGAGACCAACTGGAATAAATTCAATAAAGTCGACCACTGGAACCCTTGTATATGCCAGTTGTGTTGACCTAGAGTTAGGATTATCGACCACTGGTACCCTTGTATATGCCAGTGTGTTGATATTAGTCAGACCGGTATCTCAGTCCATTAGGATAGGTTCATTATGGCAGTGGCCTTCAGACAGATATGAGAAACACCGTTCACCTTAGTCAACATCAAAACCATCTATGTTTTTCTATATCCATCTTCTTAATCTATCCATGTGATTTGTTTGATTCTGAGTTTGGATGCGACTATCTGAGTAGAGCTCTGTCACTTATATATGAATTTTAGTATGCTTGAGTGCAAACTCGTGTACAGCAATTGGAATTTCGCATCAGGGTACTTCCTCCTGTAGTCAATGAGAGTATGCCAACCAAGGATATTCTTTAGTGCCTTCCAAGGTTCTGCGTAGATAGCTAGGATCTGGAGTAAAGGTTTTGTGGGTATACCTCTGGTAAGCCCTCCAGAGACTATAACTAGGCCACTAGGGACACCTAGGGGTTTAAAGGCTTATTGCATACGCTAAATGCAATCGACGATGCCTGCGACACTGAGTTAGGATTTTATTTTCTGGATTTGATTTGCTCGAGGACTAGCAAATAATAAGTTTGGGGGTATTTGATAGACGCATTTATGTGTCTATTTTGTTCTCAATTATGTATATTGTTAGTGCTCGATTTTGTATTTATTTTGGCTTTTTATGTCTTTGTAGGTGTTTTTGAAAAATAAGATTTTGCGGCGAAATTGGCTCGAAAAGTGTTTTTTTGCGTTCATGGGAGGTCATTTGCTATTCGGACCCTCACTTTGGATAAGGGGTAACCTAATTACTAAGGGGCATCCCATTTCCAAGCAGCTGCTAATTGCACCCCTACTCTGGATAGGGGCGACCATCTTCTTCATTTGAAAAAAAAACAAGAATTGGCGGGAAACAAAACCAGTTACGGGAGATTTTAGGGTTCAATCTCTGGGTAACTTCCGAAGAGATTCAATCGGAGAAATTCGTTGGTACGTACTTGAATGGAGTAAACATGCATGGTATGTTTGTTTAAATCAAGAAACTTGGGTTGTTAACTCGGTGTTAGTCGAAACAGGGAGGCAAATATCATGGGTTTCTATTTTACGGAAACAGGGAGAGTTTTACTCAGACTTTCTCATGGATTTCAATTGGTTTGGGCTGGATATTTCAAAACAGGGTTCGTATGTGTTTGAGGCTCGATAAAAAGAAATTTACACGGACTTTAGTCAAAACAGGGGAGGATTAATATTACGGGAATTTTTGGTTGTATTTGTGGAAGGTACGTAGTGAGATTGGAAGGATATGCACTCTACAAGATTTACTGATATCTTTAGAAGAAGTTTCAACAAAACAGAAGACATAGAGAAGCTTGGCAGGGAAAGAAATCCCGAGACTTGAGGTGGAGGGAAGATAAGAAGAGCCGAAGATTTATTGAAGTGGAATCGACCTGTGGGCTATAAAAGGAGTTGGGATAGCTCATAGAAGATTTACGTACACTTTGGGGTCGATAGAATCGGAGCAGAGAAGCGTAGGTGAAGTTGCAGGAATATTCACATGCTGCTGGTGAAGAAGAGAAGCTGAAGAACATTGGACAGAGGAGGACAGTCGCAGAGGCAGTCTTATTCAAACAACACAACAGAAGTATCGTTGTTCAACATATCTCATATATCACAAGCTTGTCATCTTTTCTCTGTAACAGTTCAAAACCCATTGTAACAGTCTGTTTGTAACGCCTTTCTAGCGTTGCAAACTGTCTGCTTCATTAGTTTTCTCTTGTTTTTCACACTTTTGAGCTATAAACGCCTATTTTGAGAACGTGAATAATATGAGGAGCTAAACTCCAACACTGGGATGACGGAGGAAGCCAATTTTCATACATGGGTAATTATATTTAATTCTTATATGACTTTTGCACTAACTAAAATTGAATTATGATTTTAATTAATTTGTTGTCATCTCATTTGATGGGTCATGCTTGCTTAGATATTTTTATGTCTCATGCTTAGGATTTACAACTAATGTTTTAAGAATCTGCCTTGGCAAAAATAAGAGTCTATACCTTTGTTGAGCTATAATTGTTAAAATAATTAATATTTGAACCTTATGTTATGAGTTTGGTGGAATCCTAAGTCCCGGTTTCTCCAATATTGATATCATCTTTTTATATATATTTATTAGAGTTAATATTTAAGTCTAGAATCGAGTCTACACAAGTCCGAGTTGAACGAACGTTATTTACCACTTGAAAAACTACATCAATGAGGCATACCAAACTAATAATTTTCGAGAAGAAGCCGATCCAAACGTTGCCTACAAGATGAAATTGGACGTCCCAAGTTATGACGGAACAATTGAAATGGAGGGGTTTCTCGATTACATTGCATCCATAGAGAATTTTTTTGAGTATATGCGAATTCCAGAATCACAACGAGTAAAGCTAGTCGCATACAAGCTCAAAGGCGGGGCAGGCACTTGGTGGAGGCAAACTGAACACAATTGAAGGCTTAGGGGAGAACCGGCAGTCACCTCATGGCCCGAAATGCGTCGTATGATGAAGATTCGTTTCCTCCCACCAGATTTCTCGCAGAAACTTTTTCAAAGCTACCAACAGTGCTCGCAAGGCAATAGGTCAGTGAATGAATATACTGAAGAATTTTACCGGATAGGTGGAGGAGTTAATCTCTCTGAAACTGAAGACCAACTAGTCTATCCATATATCAGTGGTTTGAGACCAGATATTAGCGAAGCCCTTTACTTTCAGTCCATCTACTCCGTAACTGAAGCTGTTTCTCTCGCTCAAAAGATAGAGATACAACAACAAACAGGGGTGAAATCAGAATATAAAAGGAACCCGAACTTCAAGGATGGTTTAGAACGACCAAGGGAAAAGTCCGCAGGCCCCTTTAATAACCATCAACCTACATTCTCAGACAACAAGGGTCCTTCCATTGAATCATCTACTGCACCAACAATGAAAAAGAATAACAACCCTTATGCAAGACCAATGGATGATATTTTCTACCGTTGTAGACAACCAGGACATCTTTCAAACGAGTGTCCAAAAGGGCGTCGAAATGCTCTAGTCGAAGGGGAAGAAAACAAGGTTCAAGTGAGGAATCAGTTGTTTATGCTGATGATGTGGAATCTATCCTAGTGGTAAGGAAGGTGCTACAATGTGATGGTACAAAAAGAAAAGTACTCTTGGCTCCAAAAGTTGATGAAACTACTCAAAGAAACAAGATTTTTGAATTCAACGGCATAATTCTAGAAAGGTATGCGACTTCATTATTGATAGCGGGAGTACAGAAAATCTTATATCGTGGAAGCTAGTTCGAGAGCTAAGTTTACCGACAGAACCGCACCCCCGTCCTTATCGTGTCAGCTGGATTAAAAATGGTTTAGAAACTAGAATTGACCGAGTATGTAACATTCCAGTTGCCTTTGGAAAAATTTATCGTGATGTTCTGGTATGTGAAGTAATAGATATGGATTCATGTCATGTACTCTTGGGAAGGCCTTGGCAGTATGATGTGGATGCACTATTTCGTGGTAGGCTAATACCTATGAGTTCTACTGGAAGGGAACCAAGGTGACGTGATTCCAACCAAAAGACAACAAGTCAAGGAAGAAAAGGGAACTCTTCCTAACAAGGCCCCTGTGTGTTATCATTGCTGATGCTGGTGGTGGACATACGAATGTTACTAATGGTGGTAAACTCGGGGCGAGTTTAGTCGCAGTGGGGAAGCCTGATACGGGACGTATCCATATCCAGCATAGTGGCTAACTCTAGTTTCCTTACTGTGGCTTATATGCTTATCTTCTCATGTTTAGTAGGAGTCCAATAAAGAGAAGGTAATCTAGCATTCTTGTTAAGTATTAGATATTTCTAGATTTGTTAGGATTTTCTAAGTTTAGTAAGAATCTTTTTGTTAGGGTTGGTCGTACTATAAGTACCAAAGAGTCTGTCCTTTTCAAAACAGTTTTGGCTGGTGATCATATTAATCTTATTGATTCATTTTACTGGTTACAAACCATTATTCATCTTAACTCTTGGATTAGAGTTGTCGTAGCTCCTGGATTGGAGTGAGTTATCAGTTCTTAAGGAGTGGATTCTCCTTGTGTTACTAATCTTTTCTTATTGCTTCCCCTGTCCTCTATCATTTATATATAAAAATGGAGAAGAGAACAAGTCATTTCAATGCTTAAATACATGGTAAAAACATAACACCACAACGACTCAAAATGTCAGGTTTGAACTTTGAACCAATAAACAGCACAAACCTAGCATCCCGCAAAGGCACTAATTATATAGATCAAGATCAGTATAACTAACTAGACACCGGGTAAACTTTAACTTCATCCAAAACAGGACCACAAAGGTGACCAAAGTCATTCATCTTTGTATGGTAAAAGCTGCTGTAGAAACTTATTCGAGTTCTTGCTGAAACAGCTCTGAATTTGAAACTAACAGTCTTAAAGACACCCTTTCCAGTGGATTCAAACTTAGCTTTTAAAGTTTCTGCGCCTGCGAATGCCTCAACCACCATAGATCCATGGCAGAAGTTTTCTGCGTCTCCAACAGCAAACTCAAATTTATACAATTGTTTCGGGATTGTCCTTAGAATTTGAGCAATTGAACTTCCTCTTCCTGCAACTAACTCGATCGCAGCAAGTCCGTACGGGACCTTAGAGTTTTTCGTATCGATGTAACGAACGGCTTTTAGGGATTCCACAATCCAACCTGGGAGTGGAGATACTTTGTCTTCTTGTTTAGGAGGAATGAGAACCCCGGTTGAGTAATCCTTGAAAAAATGTGGTCCACATTCAAATCCACCATTCTTTACCACATTACCTACAAGAACATTTATATGCGTCAGTAATCATTTTATGGGCGGTAAGAATTGCGTTAGGATATGCGATTCAATTTTAAGATCGCGCAGAATTACAATGGATCCAATATATGCTTCTCTAGCAGTATAATAAAGATCGCCATATTCATGATATGGAGTCGTGATTCGTACCTGATGTATAATGAGGAACGACGAGTTGTTTAATAGCCACATGATCAATAAGGGGGCCGCAGGTAGGATCCTCTTGAATTCCAGGATTACTAAAAGTGATTTTAGCATATTTTGATTTAGCTTGGAAAGCCCAAGCATAAGTATCACCACCATCACTGCTATATAATGTCTGTAGCGAAAATTCTCCTGAACTCGGAGGAACAGACACCCCTAATACCTCATCTTGTGCACAGGTTCTAGTTGCACCAAATGTTAAAGAATAATACGAATTCGGTTTAAGTTTTATGGTTTGAGAAATGTTAGCTTCATTTCCTAGTCTTACAGCATGAACTCCCCGAGGAACAGCATAGAAAAATCCACCTGGTTGAGGACCACCCGAGATGTATTCTACTAAGCCATTGATTTCCCATTTGGGCAGTGAGTTTTTCCCTATGATCACTGTTTTCTTTAGATTTGATGGTTTTGGTCCATCTTCGAAGTGCCCATTTGGAAGATAATCTGCAAGTAACAGAAACAATTGTAATATAAATCTAGTAGAAATGTTGAGAAACTAAAATCTAAATTCAGTCTACATTCAGCTAATGAGATTACCGTCAAGAAGCTTAGGTTTAGCTGCAAATGAAGGAGTAATGTTGCCCAAGAGAAGCGTGGAACATACAAAAATATAGAGCAATGTTGATGAGAATGATGCCATTTTTCTATCTATTTACTGCTGTTAGTTGCTAATATTAGCTATAAGCTTTACTGAAAGAAGAAAGAGATGAATGTGTCTGATCAATGTGAATCAGATGTGTACATGGAATGAGAAATGAGCTTCTGAATATGGTATCTTTATAGCTCACTGCTAATTAAATCGAGCTGTCGTGCATGTACACTTCGAAAGATTGACTTTCAGAAACAATAAAAAATCAGTCGAGAAGACAAGATCACGTTTGATACCCACAGAAATAGCTGAAACTAGAGTTGGTTTATGGTTTGATAGATTCGTTCACAGTAATTAATTAATCATTCATATTGGCTGTTTTGCTAGTAAGAGCAGTTTTTCTGTCATGCGAAGTCCACGACACAGGAACTATTACATGTCTGCGTAAAGGCTTAAACGTTAAACACAAAACTCTAGAAGTATTTTACTTCTTTCACTTTTAAGAATTGCATATGGAAAACTATATATTACTGTCATTGAACTAATTTGGCGATACGGAAGCATTTGTAGGAAAAAATTAGTATTTGAGGAGAGGAATACTGGAGTTGCTCTCACAAAAAATTTCTCAAGCCTAGACTAGAAGTAGTTTTAGATGATATATATATTACCATATTAAAAGGAATGGCAGCGTCCCACTCCCTTACAAAATGAAGATCGTCAGAAGTAATTATCATTATACAAATCAGACATTAATTGGTGGCTACTGAGTCACTAATTAAATGACTTGATATGAATGAGAATCTCAATGTATATGTAGCAGGTTAATTGGAATGAAATTGCCAAGAAGCTGGGGAAGAACAACGAGCCTTCAAGTATTAATAACAGATAGAATAAACAATGAATAAATTCAACGAGAACCTGCAAGATCCAGGTGAACACCCTAGTTTAGAAAACACCATGCGTGGCTAGAATTGAGGCTGTCGATGTCAATGAACACATTATCTGTATTTGCAGGCTCCGAGGTACCATAAACATAACAATTCCATTTCTCAATTGTTGGCATACTACTGTTTATGATCATTTACTAGTGCATTAACTCACGTGCCATCCCCATCGTCAAGGAGAAGAAACGGATTAGTTTTTCCTACTTTGTGCCAGTCTAGGCAAGGCTTGCCTCTTGGAAGAGAGGGAAAACGTAGTCTCTGCTTCGGCTCAATTTTTTGAGCAAATTATCTTCAAAATTGGTCATGGTAGCAAGACTAGTCTCTACAAACCCTACTTTGATGGTTTATGGGCATATAGCCCACTTTCTGTTCAGGAAAATAGATGGTGCTCTTCCTTGAGAACAACAGCAAAATCTGGCCAAACCCATAGTAGAAAGCAAAGATTAGATTTTGGCGAACTGCATTGGCTGTTAGACATTGTTTAAAACAAGAGTTGTTCTCCATTAAGCAAAAGCTAGTATTATACTAGTTGTTGTTTTTCCTACATTCGTTGTCCATTGAACCGTTCATTACCATGGAAAAATATACTAGTAGTCAGCATTTCGAAAATTTCTACGACTAACGCATGTAAGGAGGATATACCATAAGAACTTTCTCCAGTAAACTTTAATTTCTTATTGGTCGAATAGAAAAAGAAATAACATCCTTTTCAGCAACTAATTCTGAACCCTTGGATTCCTCCGTCAGTACAATAATATGAAAAATTGCGACCAATGAGAATATAAAATGTAATCTGCCCAAAGTAATATACCGTGTAAAGACAGAATTATTCTTATTACTGATACTAGTATATCCGTCGAAGATTAATTCTACAATTCTATCTGATAATTAAATTTCTCTGTTGCTTTTATAATTGGAAGGAAAAAGTTCATTTTCCTTGGTTCGAAAGCATCGAGATGAAGTACGGGAAGATTTTGAGTAATCAGTTGGAAGAAACATTACCAGATTGGGAAGATAAATATTTATCATACAAAGAATTGAAGAAAAGATTGAAGTTAATTAATCAGAAAGTTGTTGAAAGAGCTAATGAAAAACTTGGAGACGATGATTTTTCAATTGTTAGTGATGAAGCAGATGACTTGAGTAGACAGGAAGAAATGGATTTCATTAGGTTCTTAGAAGCTGAACTTGACAAGTTTAATTGGTTTTTCGAAGATAAAGAACAAGATTATATCATCCGATCCAAGGTATGGATATTTGTTTTCCTTCCATTTCTATAAACAATTTACGAAAATTGTATTCGTTTTTCTTTTTTAAATTTGCCATATGACACTGTTTTTCTTCTCTATTTCCCACTTATAACGGCGTTTTAACCGTTTTTTATCGGAGCGTTTGCAAATAACGGAACGGTCCTAGCCTTCGGTAACATCAGTTAACCTTGGTGCGCATTATGATTTTGTCTTTTTTTCTTTTTTCCTTTGGCAGGAGTTGCAGGATAGAGTTGCAAAGACTAAGAAATCATCAAATGATAGAGACTCGATTATGAAAGCAAGAAGGGATGTACTCGATTTTCACGGAGAAATGGTTTTATTAGAATGTTACAGTGCCCTCAACTACACTGGTACCTTCCTTGTTTATTTCTTTTTTATTTCTTTTGCCAGCATATATATATATATATATAACTAGGTATAATTCCGACATGACTGTATTCAAGTTAATTTGTGTTTTCCGGTTAAAAAGAAGAAGAAAGTTTTGGATTTGGTGCTGGAATATGGTTGACATAGTTTTCTCTAGTTGTTGCATTATTTGAATTACTTGGTACCTGAAGATTGTACTATGCTGTTATAATCAACTGAGTTTAGAAACGCAATTTCAGAATTGGCGTGGAGAAATTTTGCAAATGTTTGACAAATTGTACGTTTACTTTTAGAGAATTTTGAGTTCATGTTCGTGTGATATGCTTGAACCAGGTCTGGTAAAGATACTGAAGAAATACGACAAGCAAAGAGGTGCTTTTATTCGTTTCTCATTCATCCAAAAGGTCTTGCAACAACCCTTTGTCACAACAGACTTGCTTAACGACCTCCTGAAAGATTGTGAAATGATGCTCAACCACCTATTCTCCATGACCGAGCCATCAGTTACAAGCAGTGCAGTCCATCATGAGAACGCAAATTTTGCTACTAGACCTGTTACAGCTACCAGTAAGAATGAAAGTCTTACTGAAGGAGGGGGAGAAGAACTCACCGAAACCGAATACATGGAGAGCTTGTACTTGAGGAGCACCTTATCAGCATTGAGAGCACTCAAGGAGATACGAAGCGGAAGCAGAACCAGGAATGTTTCCTCCATGCCGCCTATGATGTGAAGAATTGTCCGTTGGAAGAGAGTTGAAGAAAATTTTATGTTTTCCTAATAGCAACAAATTAATCAACAATCAAGTAGTGAGTAATATTTGTGAGGTACAGAAGAAATACATATGGAACAGGGAAGAAACTTTTGCAATTAGCCTTCCATGGTCAATATGTTGTTCATTCTGTGATAAATAACATAATCGTATATCTTGTTTAAAATTCGATTTCCACTTCATAGATTTGATTTTATTTTATTTTATTGTTTTGCCTATCAAATAAAGTAAATAATACTAGAATTATCAGTCCAAGAAGCGGCTGTCCAATTAAATCACCGAGCATGACACACATATCCCATTTTTGTAATATAAGAAACCAACAAAGATTAATACTTCAAAATCATCTTCCAAATACTACAAATGAGTTTAGAAGAGAAGTACTCCAAGAATCCAAATGCCCAAGTCCAAGAAAAATGGAACAAGTATGATGAGACGGAGCAAAACACTCAAAAACATGAATCGGGACAAAGACCAATCTTAACTCATCCAAATTCAGGACTTGTCATCACCATTTTGAAGAGAATTCAAAGAGGAAGAGAGTGCAAAAGAATGTGGTCATTCCGATTTCGGATGAAGAAGTTACGGCCAAAACAAGTTTACTGAAAATCGACGTCTACAGGCCAGTAAGCATACCGGTTTGCAAACGAATTTTCGTGACCTGGAGCAGTATGCAAACGGGTTTGTGTACTAAAATCCCTGGATTTTGATTTTAAAAGATGGTATGCGTGCCTGGTATGTGTACCATGAAGTCCAAACATCCCGAACTACTATTTTCAAACCTAAACATTCAAGAACCTTAAACACAGATCAAGTTAGGTAGAAATGAACGATAAGCAAGGTACATGGATCATTATAAGTACTCTAAGAAGATAAATAAAAACACAAATCTTGCTCAAGTTTATAGACATACATTTTTAGAAGAATCCAAACGAATTCTATGGCGTTACCAAAGATTCAAAATCATACCTGACACAATATGTGTGCCCAAATTCTCATGCTTCCCTCACCGTATACATAGCAGGGCATTCCTTGGTGGGGATGCACTTACAACACAATCAAGTTGTGTTGAGGTGAACAATGTCTTGCACACCACAAGTGACTGAAACATACTTTTCCGCAACTATGGACTTTTCACCATCTATAGTTTTTGGATTATTTCGTTTCACTTTTGGATTATCATGAAAGAGATCGCTTTTGGAACCTTTCACATCCAAATCCATCTTTCCAAGGAACTCCTTAAATTCCAACATCATGGATACTGCCTTCTCCATAGTCATGGAATTTTCTGGGAGATCATTCCTTTTCACACTCAAAGCACCATTGACTTTCTTTGGAACCCACTTATGAGTGTGTTTAGAAACAACCGGAACCTTCTTCCTGTTACTCTCTTCAAGATTTCTCGAAAGAGAATTCTATTGACTATTCTTTTGCAAGTTAGTCTTTCTCCAATTGGGAGTATCGGATCTTGTCTTCGTCTTTACGAAGTTATCCTTTTGATAACCATTACGATTGTGAAAAGGCTTCGTATGACGTTTATAGGCAAATCTAGGTTTATCACAACAATGATTCCTTTGCCTAAAGGTTGGAAAGTTACAACCTGTAAATGTTAAGGGAATTATCCTTAGCATATGATCTTGGTTTCACAACTTCTTGTGATGGCCAAACAAGAACATCATGAAGTTTCTCATTCTTTATACGAAAATGACATCTCCTTTCCAGGTGACCTTTATTTCCGCAATAATGGAAAATATAAGGAATGTTCTTACCTCGATATGTATGTGCTGACTTTGGAGGTTGATATACATTGCTCTTTCGAACTTTAGCTGCCGGTGAAGGTATTTCACTTTTGCCATCAGTGGAAACCTTTTTTTGAGAAGAATCACTAGCCTTGACAAATTTTACCTCTTTGCTAATACTTGGAGAATCTATTCCCTTATAGCCTCAATCCTCGTGTATCACGATGATTTTTAGTTGCTCCTAGCATAGTGGTTAATTTGCTTGAACTAGTATTGAAAATTTTCAAGTCATCTTCCAACATCTTGATTTTATCAAGAGAAGCAGCTAAATCAGCCTCTATGCGTTTTTCTCAAGCGAGATAAGCACTTTCTCTGTCATCAAAACTTGCTTGCTGGGAGTTAATTCTTGCTTCAGTTTCTGCAAGTTTCTCTTCCAACAAGAAGTATTTTTGATAAAAATTATCACATTCAAGTGACTTTCTACTCAGGTATTCCTCGAAATCTTTGAGGAGCGATTCCAACCATAAAGACCTCAGTAAATCCTTTTCAATTTCTTGTTTTCTCGACAGAGAGGAGTCGGAAGAGGTGTGACATGAGAAGTTGTAATCTTCTTTGTTTCAACGAATCCAAAAACTTAATATACACTGAGACTTCCTCATCAACATCTCTATCAATATCTGAATCACCCTCATCAGAAAGTTCATCCAACTGTTCTTCTAGGCGTGATTCTCAGTTATCAACAGTTTCCACATTAAGAGAATGTTTAGATATTGACCTAGATGTGACAGTTCTCTCAGTTGAATCCAAGCTTTGAAAAACATCTGATAATTTATGAACTGGTACGTTATTAGAGATATTATCGTCCATAGACAGATCGCTACAAACACAGACTTATGAGGTCTTAAATGTGTTTGTCTGCTTTGATACCAATTGAAAAATCGGGGGTCTAACAACCACACCCAATATTTCGTTTGACAATCTGAATAGACAAACTCCAATATACTTTCAAGAGAATCAACTAGACAGTCAGACTCAAACTATAGAAAAGTATATCAAAGAGTTATATCTCAATTTCTCAATTCAATGTGCAATCAAACAAATAGGAATTTGCGAGCCCGATTGAATAAGAGAAATAACTTGGACGGTATCACAAACCAATATCCAAGTGTCAATCAATTCAATCAACAACCCAAAGGTAGGATTCAAAAACTGATTGAACTTAACGCACAACTTGTGATATTTCTATTATATAACAAAATATAATGCGGAAAAGAAATAACACAGACACCAGAAATTTTGTTAACGAGGAAACCGCAAATGCAGAAAAACCCCGGGCCCTAGTCCATCTTTGAACACCACACTGTATTAAGCCGCTACAGACACTATCCTACTACCAATGAACTTCAGACTGGAATGTGGTTGAGCCCTAATCAATATCACACTGATCAAGGTACATTTGCGCTCCTTACGTATCTGAAACCCAGTAGGATTAGACGCGCTTGATTCCCTTAGATGATCTCACCCACAACCAAGAGTTTCTACGACCCAAAGTCGAAGACTTGATAAACAAATCTGTCTCACACAGAAAAGTCTTGGAATAGATAAATATGTCTCCCACAGAAATACCTACGAGTTTTGTTCCGTCTTTTGATAAATCAAGGTGCACAGGAACCAATTGATAAACCGGACTTATATTCCCGAAGAACATCCTAGTATTATCAATCATCTCACAATAATATTAATCGTATGGAAGCGAAACAAGATATTGTGGAATCACAAACGATGGGACGAAGATGTATGTGACTACTTTTAATCTTACCTATCGGAGATAAATCTCAAGCAAATCTTAGCAAAGATAATACTCAATCACGATAATAGAAGTAAGATCAGAACACGCAACTATAGAAAAAATAGTTAGGGTTGGCTTCATAATCCCAATGAAGCCTTTAAGTGGTTAACCTACAGGGTTTCGTGAAAAACCTAAGGTTAAAGGAGAATCTAATCTAGTCGCAGCTAGAATCACAGATGAGGTGTGGGGATTAGGTTTACTATTTGCTAGATTTCTCCCTTATATAATTTTCAAATCAGGGTTTGCAATCTAAGTTACCTTGGTAACAAAGCATTCAATATTCACCGTTAGATGAAAACCTGATTAGATTCAAGCTAATATATTTCAACCGTTAGATCGAACTTAGCTTGTTATACACAAATGAAATGTACCTTCATTTAGGTTTGAGTAACCGTACCTAAACGTGTACACTAGGTTGGCTCAACAGTAGTTAACCAAAGTTAGTTATATGAACACTCTCATATCAACCTTATTCCTCTTAACCACAAGAAGTTCAAATGACTCAAATGAACTAGTTATAGAGTTGTTCAATTGTTATATTCTCATAGAAGTATACAAGAACACAATTGAAGCAAAATCGGTTTGAGTCACTCGAATCAATTCATGAACATTATAGCCACGGTTTGAATAGAATTATTTCTTATTATATAAATGTATTAGTTCATGAACAAACCGATTTTAGAACTTTAACCACTCAAGTATAAAAACGGGCACGTATACTTAAGTATCTGGTCTGAGTTTGGGTTAGCCAGTATGCGAACGGGTACGCATACTTCCAAACACAACATAAATTCCCTGACCCAAACCCTTCGCCAGTACGCGTACAGGTATGTGTACTTAGACTCTCGGAATTTCTCAACTAACAGGTACGCATACGGGTATGCATACTATAGTTCCGGTCATGGATCACATATATGCAAGAACACATACTATGTTCATAATCCAATGATGGTTAAGTGTTCTAAACTCTATTTCAATCATTGAAACTTTCTTAGAGGATGACAATAGCTGTTTTCACGAACTATTATCATCAAAGAAATTTTCAAGTTATTGAAATAATCATAACGAAACATTCCAAGTCTACACCAAATGATTGTATCACACAAACCATGTAAAATGTTACTCGGAGATTTTCACATGATCATCTTTTGACTTTCGTCAAGAATATAAGATGAACTTGGTTGAAGCGAAAGCTTACTAACACATATTTCAAGAAATATGTAACCGAGTTAAACTAAGCTCGAAATCTCAAATGCGTGTAATCGAATACTATATAGTAATACGACTTTTGTCTTAATATAGGAGATAGAGTGGAAATAGACTTTACAAGTGATAAGTGAGTTTTAGTCTCCACATAGATTTTGATTGATGAAGTTCCACAAGCTCTCCTTAGTAGTTCTTCGTCTTCAATTGATGAACGCCTTGAAGTCTAATGATCAACTACACAAATCCTAGTCCAAGACATCATTATAAGTAGACTAGAAATCAAGACTTATAGTTTTGATCACTAACATTGACAAACAACCTTGAGATAGCAACGCTTGCGATTTCGACCGCACAATGCTCTGACATAAACGCGTACACTTAGTTGGCTCAACAATAGTTAACCGAAGTTAGCCATAAGAACACTTTCATATCAACCTTGTTCATCTTAATCACAACTAGTTATAATGACTGAAATGAAACTAGTTATAGAGTTGTTCAATTATTTATATTCTCATAGAAGTATACAAGACACAATTGAAACAAAATCGGTTTTGATTCACTCGAATCAATTCATGAACATTTTAGCCAAGGTTTGCAAAGATTTCATACCTTATTATATAAATGTATTTGCTCATGAATAACCGATTTTAGAACTTAACCACTCAAGTATGCAAACGGGTACGCATACCTAAGTTCCCGGACTTGGTCTTGTTTTCCAGTATACAAAGTATACTGTCGTTCATGACCGAAATCAGTTGAAATCAGTACGCATATGAGTATGCATACTATAGTTCTCGGAATTCAATTGTTGAATCAGTACGCATACGGGTAAGCATAGGAAATTCCCAGACTTGGAATACACTTGCAACAGTTAACATACAAGTACACATATTGTTCTATATCCAATCAATGGCCAATTGTTCTAAACTCCCATTTTAATCATTTAAACATTCTTAGAAGACGAGAATAATTGTCTCACACAAACTATTAGCTTCAAAGAAATTTTCAAGTGATCAAATGATCAATACGAAACATTCTCAGTCTACATCAAATAACTGTCTCACACAAATCATATAAGATGTTACCAGGCGATTTTCACATGATCATCTTTTGACTTCCGTCAAGAATAAAAGATGAACTTGGTTAAACCGAAAGCTTACCAACACATATTTCGAGAAATATGTAGCGAGTTAAACTCATCTCGAAATATCAAATGTATATAATGTAAAGTCTATATAACTATACGACTTTTGTCTCAATAGATATAGATTTATGAGTGATAGATGAGTTCAGGTCTCCACATACCTTTTGTTGATGAAGTTCCACAAGCTCCCCTTAGTAATTCTTCATATTCAATCGATGAACGCCGTGAAGTATAAAGCTCAACTACACATTCTATCCTAATCCGAGACATAGCTATGAGTAGACTAGAAATCAAGACTTATAGTTTTAACATATAAACTTGACAAACAAGAATGAGATAGCAAAGCTTGCGAGTTCGATCGAGTAGTACTCTAACAATCTCTCCTTTTGTCAATTTTAGTGACAAAACTATCAATACATATGGATTACAAAATAAATAAACTTTGTAGCTTCTCATCAAAATGCTTGATTTCACTACACCAAATTTAGTGATTAGAAACGGTAACTGGAAGTTTGCAAAGTGGGGTCGCAACAGTTAAGCTCTGTTGCGAAAGTCGGTGTTGCAAATTTTCGCAACGGTTATATTGTTGTTGCAAATTTTCGGTCGCAATAGTTCAAAACTGTTGCAACGTCAAAAAGTCGCAACTGTTTCAAACAGTTGTGAAATTAGATGGTTGCAACAATTTATAACAGTTGCGAAACTGAAACTTCGCAATAGGTTTTCGCAGTTGCGAAATTTTTGCAACAACAAAAAAATAGTGGTTTTGACATGTCAAAAATCGGATTTTGACCTGGTCAAGACCACCAGTTCCCCAAAAAGATCAAGTTTCTTCGATTCATTTGGAAATCAAAATTAAGTTTCTCCAGTTCATTTGGAAACACAAGCAGCATACAATCATTTCATAAGTTACAGTTCTCTCAAAAGTGAGAACGTACACATTAGAAATGTCACATTACAAGTGAGAACTTACATGACTAACCAAATAAGAGAACATACCCAACATTACAGTTTTTTGAATAACCTTGTCACTTACACAGCCTTTTCACATTTTTCATATCTATCGTTATTCAGCTTATACTGCAATCAACGTGTACTAGTTCACTTCACATATTACAAAGATATAGTGTGAAAGCTGCTAAGACAAAGATGCAACCGAAAGCAAAGATCTCATTAACGCCTTACCAGTTAGATTATAGTGTTCGCGAAAGAGGAGGTAGCCCTGCTGTAAGAACGTCTACAGGAAGAACTTTCGAAAAGTAGGATAAAAGAAAGATTTTCCACAGCTCTGAAAAAGTGGGGGTCAAACAACCTCACCCAACATTTCGTTTAAGCAATCTGTATGGACAAACTCCAATATAATTCCAAGAGAATCAACTAGACAGTCATACACAATCAACGGAAATATATCCAAGAGTTGTATCTTTGTTTCACAATGTAATCAACAAATCAAACAGATAGAAATCCGCGAGCCTGATTATTATGTGAAACAACTTGAATTGTACCAAATATCAATGTTCAAGTGTCAATCAATTAATATCAACAACCAAAGCTTTGGATTATCTAATTGATTGAACTACGCACAACCTGTGATATTTCAATTATATAGAAAATATAATGCGGAAAAAAAGAACACGGACACCAGAAATTTTGTTAACGAGGAAACCGCAAATGCAGAAAACCACGGGACCTAGTCCAGATTTGAATACCATATTGTATTAAGCCGCTACAGAAACTATCCTACTCCAAGTTAACTTCGGACTGGCATGTAATTGAGCCCTAACCAATCTCACACTGATCAAGGTACAGTCGCGTTCCTTACGCCTCTAATCTCAGCAGGACTCTACGCACTTGATTCCCTTAGCTGATCTCACTCACAACTAAGAGTTGCTACGACCCAAAGTCGAAGACTTGATAAACCAATCTGTCTCACATAGAAAATTATATTGAATAGATTAATCTGTCTCCCACAGAAATACCTATGAGTTTTGTTCCATCTTTTGATAAATCAAGGTGAACATGAACCAATTGATACACCGGACTTATATTCCCGAAGAACAACCTAGTAATATCAATCACCTCACAATAATCTTAATCGTATGGTAGCGAAACAAGATATTGTGGAATCACAAACGATGAGACGAAGATGTTTGTGACTACTCTTTATCTTGCCTATCAGAGATTAAATCTCGAGCAAATCTTAGAGAAGATAATACTCAATACGATAGAAAACATCAAGATCAGAACACGCAACTATAGAGAAAATAGTTGCGTCTGGCTTCACAATCCCAATGAAGTCTTTTAGTCTTTAACCTATAATGGTTTTAGAAAAACCTAGGTTAAAGGATAATCAACTCTAGTCGCAACAATAATTAACCGAAGTTAGCCATTTGAACACTTTCATATCAACCTTTTTCATCTTAACCATAACTAGTTCAAATGACTCAAATGAAACTAGTTCTAGAGTTGTTCAATTGTTTATATTCTCATAGAAGTATACACGACACAATTGAAGCAAAATCGATTTTGATTCACTCGAATCAATTCATGAGTATTATAGCAATTGGTTTGCAAAGTATTGCATTCCTTGATTTATAAATGTATTAGTTCATAAACAAACCGATTTTAGAACATAACCTACTCAAGTGTGCAAACAGGTACGCATACCTAAGCGGTCGGACTTATTTTGGGTTCGCCAGTATATGCAAACGGGTACACATACCTTCCAAACTCAGTTGAATTTCCGGACATGAACTTACGTCGGTATGCATATGGGTATGCACACTAAGTTCCCGGAATTTCACTAAACCAACTAGTATGCATATGGGTATGCATACTATGGTTCCCGGACTTGGAATAACTTGCAACAGTTAGCATACAAGTACGCATACTGTGATATATCCAATCATGGTTAATTTTTCTAAACTCTCATTTCAATCAATGAAACATTCTCAGAAGATGACAATAGCTCTCTCACACAAACTATTACCTTAAATGCAATTTTCAAGTGATCGATAGATCAATACGAAATATTAGGAGTCTACGTCAAATGATTGTCTCACACAAATCATGTAAGATGTTACCAGACGATTTTCACATGATCATCTTTTGACTTTCGTCAAGAATAGAAGACGAACTTGGTTAAAGCGAAAGCTTACCAACACATATTTCGAGAAATATGTAAGCGAGTTAAATTCAGCTCGAAATATCAAATGTGTATAATCGAAGTCTATATAGATATACGACTTTTGTCTCAAATAGGAGATAGAGTAGATAGACTTTTGAGTGATAGATGAGTTCAAGTATCCACATACATTTTGTTGGTGAAGTTCCACAAGCTCCTTTAGTAGTTCTCCATCTTCAATCAATGAACACCGTGAAGTCTAAAGCTCAACTAAACTTTCTATCCTAATCCGATACTTAGATATAAGTAGATGGTGGATCTCTAAAAGAGTCACAGAAATGATACCTGCAAGTGCACAGGGTCTGTTGTAGTGAGTGTGCAAGGCAGGGTCGAACCACAGAGACTAGGGTGTATAGTTGAAGTTTTTAAGCTAGTTATCTAAATTAACAAGGCAGTAACTAAAGCAATGAGGTAACAGTGACAGAGAACAAAGAAAGTGAAATTCAGTGGCAGTGAATAAGAAACATTGAAACAAAGATAAACAAACCAAGGCTGTGAGCCAAGGGCAGTGATAAAGAAACAAAGGCAGGTCCTCCAGCTATGTTCTTGTCCCTTGTTAGTTATCAGTCAGCTTCTAGGCTTTCTGAATAACTAGATGACAGTTGCGGTTCAAAGCCGGCTGTTCATCTAAGGGTTGGTCTAGAAAGGAGGCTAAAGGCACTAAGATAATTCTAAACCTTGTAGTAATTGGGGCTCTCACACTGCAACTACTCGCAGAGAAGCTTGCTTAGTGTTTTAACAACCTAAAAGGATGTTCAATCCTAGACAATTCAAGCACAACAAGATCAAAGCATGGATAGGATAAAAACAATTAAAATGTACAACATCATTTAAAGTAAAAACTAACCCTTGAGGCACTGGCTATTCCAGTCCTCTTGGGTGAAGCACTGGATAGTCCAGGCATACCCACAACATCACACCCACATTCTATTTATACCCAGAATCCCAATTAGGGTTCATACAATGTTTTTCCCCAAATCCCCAAATCAGCAGAAATTAGGGTTACTGATTTACCTAATTTGATGGGATGATTCGTTCCCATGTCTTCGACCCATCCTTCCTATGCTCTTCCTTCTCAATCTCCTGTTCCAACTGCTCCTCTAGCTCGAGCTATTTTATCAATTTCTCTTCTTTCCTGTCTCTGAAACCCTAGGAGAGAAATTGGTATGATAGCTGGCTAGAAAGAAGGGGGAAATAGGTAGGCATTAGTAGGTGATAGCCATGATGGCTTTTGGTGGTGGTTGGTGATGAGTGCCAAATATTGTATATATCTATCCCTTTTTGTTGGCATTTTAACTCATCTTTTGTGCATTAATTCTACATTTTATCCCATATTCTGTATTTTCATTGTTTTCAAGAATAAATATTTTTATTAATTAATTTTGCATTTTTAGGTAATAAATAAAGTTCGGATGAGTCGCGGAGCGAAAAGAGCAGAAAAGTAGTGAAAAGCCGGGAGAAATTACGCAAGGAAGCCGCGAAGAATGGTGCGCACAACCTCATTTTCTACACACAAAAGCGCCTCCGTTCTCAGCCATCAGATCAGTTCTCAGAAGCATCCGACGGTCGCTCCTTCATAGAGCATCAAAATCTGATGTCTCTGCCGAGCACCACAGCGCTGAAATTCCAAGCCTTCAGATTAGATGGTAGTTGAATCCAACGGTCGCTCCCTTGCTGTGCATCAAAGTTTGATATCTCCGCCTAACACTACAACACCTAACTCCATCTGGCATCGTTGATTTCGTTGTATCAAAAAATCTGACGGTCGCTACAAGCTTCACTTCACATCACCGTCCGATCTACCTACCAGCTTCGCATCCAGTGATTCAGCGTCACAGAACATCAAGATTGGATGAAGCCGCCTCACACCCTAGCGACCGAACCCATCCACCTAACCAAACACCCTTCTCTCCCAAACAGTCGACCTTCCCTTCCACTCCACCCCTCTGCAGAGACACCATGTCCTGCCACCATCTCCTTCACCTCCACTGTCACCACCACACCGCCACCAAACACCACCATACCACCTCAATCATCATCCTACACATAATTGAACACCTTCCCCCATCATTCTAGCCCCTTATCCCATCAGCTCATTACCTAACCTAAACCCTAGGTTATGGATTGATGGATTAACGTGTGCTAGAGTTGAAATTGGCGCATGAGAAATGGAGTAGGAGCAATTACAAAGCATGGGTTGCGATCAATTTGATGTGCTACATCAAGTTAGGTGAGAAATTACTGAACCCTAGTCTACTGTCAGTTTGGGTGAAAAATTTGGGGAAGAACCCTAATTGTATAATTTGGGTCTGTGACTATAAATAGCACTATGGGTTGTGTTGTAAAAACTATGTTAGGATTAGCCTACATCCAGAACTTTCAAGTTCTGTTAATTTTCATGTTTCAGTTAAATATGCTTGTGTTTGCTTTGTTCTGTTAATTGCTTGTCTTATGCTTATGTTCATGTTATAATTGTTATTTGTCTCCTGTTAATGTGTTAGATGTTTATGTGTATTCACATGTTAATTTCAGTTCATTTGTTAATTTCTGCTCAGTTTCATTTTGTTTATGTTCATGTTAGACTTTTTATTCACTGTTAAATGTTCACTGTCAGTTAAATGTTCCTGTTGTGTTTAATGTATTGTTACATTTGAAGGAATGCTAGGCTAGGTATCTGTGAAGCAATGTGCTGATTGTGCAATGGCAAGAAATCAGTGCTCATAGCAAGCTGATGTTCTTGCCATTCTCCTTGTATGCTTAGGTTGTAGTGTTGATTGTGCATTGGGGGAAATTAGTGCTCACTAGTGACAATGAGCAAGCTAATTTTCCTCCCATTCTTTTAGTTTGCCTGTATCCTGCCTTAGCTTTGCTTCATTTCAGTTTCTTATTCATCCCTGCCCTTGGCTTAGGCCTTGGTCCATTCTTGTTTTGTTCTTTGCTTTTGCTGTTGCCCTGTTGTATCTTTCATTTTATTTTCTGTTGCTTTTGCATTGTTTTGTCCACTGTAATTTTCATTTGCTTCTGTTCACTTTTATTTTGCTGTTGCTTTGTTCCTTGCTTGTACATTCTATTTGCTTCCCCCTGCTGTGTGCTCTCTTGTGCTGCTGTGCAGCTCTTTCTTTGCACTGCTTGTGCAGCTGCCCTGCCAAGCTGCTGCCACTCTTGCTCCTGCTGCTTGTGCTGCTACTTCTTTTCCTGTTATGCACTTGCCTTGCTGTGCACTTTCATCTGCTGCACTGTTGCTGGTGCCTGCTGCACTTGCTTTTGTTGCTATTGCTGCTGCTTTTCTCCTGCTGCAGCTCCACTCTGCTACCCTGTCAAGCAAGCTGCTACCTGGTGCTGCCACTCTGCCCTGCCACTTCTACTCCTGCAGCCAAGCAAAGGCCTAATAGCTAAGCCCAATACATCTCAAGCCCAAGTCACACTTCAAACTGAAGTCCAATTCAGTAATCTATGGGCTTAACCAAAGCCCAAATCTGCTTTTCAAAGACCAACTGAGCCCAAGCTCAGTTCCTTTTATTGAGAACAAACCCAATAGTACATTAAGCCCAACACTTCCAAAGGGCTTCTAAGCCCAAAGCAAATTTAGGAACCCAATTAGCTAAAACACATTTCCAAAACACACCCGATCTCTGTGGATCGACCCGTACTTGCACGAGCTACAACTGACGACCGTGCACTTGCGGTATTACTGTAGGCCCCCGTTTTTATTGCGCTTAATTTTATATACATATCTCCGGGTCCACCAAGTTTTTGGCCGGAGATAATTTTTACATATCCCAAAGCCTACCAAGTTTTTGGCGCCGTTGCCGGGGATTGGTGCTGTGTTTTATCTGTGTTTTTCTTTAGCTATTTTGCATTTCATTTCATAGCATTTGCTTCTGCATCTGCTTCATTTCATTTGCTGTTGGACCTGCTGATTCTGAACCTGTTTTTCCTCTGCTGGGACGCCACCAAGGAAAAGAACCAAAACTCAACTGGGTTTTTGCAACAATATCAGAGCAGCTGGGCTGTGCTAAAAAGGTAAGCCTAAACCCATTCATTGAGAGAACCCAACCTGTGGGCTTCCAAATTTCTTTAATTGTGGGCTTGTAATAATTAACCCAATTTTTTTGGGCTTTTTATTTTTCTATTTTGGGTTTGTAATAATTTATTTGTGGGCTTGTATTTATTTTGTGTGGGCTTGTTTAAATTCTTCCATTGGACTTGTATTTTGGACTCTGGGTTTAAACCCAGCTAAGCTTATAACTGATTGTGGACTTGCTTCCACTCAAGAGTGGACCTCGAAACCAAAGTTTTAAAACAAACGTCGGGCCTTAACCAACTGGGCCAAATTAAACTTTCAAAATTAAAACTTGGATTTTCGTAGGCCGCAGCCTTCATTCCATTAGAGGACCAACAGTGGGCTTGCTCCCATTTCAAAAACCAAATTTTATTTTCTTAATTAAAAAAAAAAAAAAAAAAAAAAAAAAAAAAAAAAAAAAAAAACAAAACAAAACAAAATTTTCTTTTGCTCCCATTCAAAAAACCAAATTTTATTTTCTTTGTTAAAAAAAAAAAAAATTTCAGTCCAATTTTAGTGTTTTGAAACTTTCTATGTCTCTACACTTTTTCTTTTGGGTTGATCCTCAACTCTTTAGACTTTTGGTGTATGGTGAATTTTTTATAATCAAGTAGATAAAGTTTAAAAACACTTTTGTTCCTTTTGTATATATTTTGCTAATCCAATATGATCTCGGCTGAAATATGTTGGATTTTTGCCTTGAATAACGGAGTTTTAATTCTGCTTTCGCCGAAATCGGGTATTCTCTCTCCTTTTACTCTACTCAGCATGTCCCTTTCCATATGTTGCATTTTAACCCTTTCCATATTTTGAAACATTGAGGACAATGTTTAGTTTAGGTTTGGGGGTATAGAGTAGATACCACGATAATATGCTATAATTGAAAACGAACTCCTTCTTCTTTTTGAAAAAATTGAAAAATTCCAAAAAAAAAAAAATTGAAAAAATCAAAATTGAAAAAAATTAAAAAATGAAAAATCATAAAAAAATGGAGCTCATTTACCTTGAAATGTTGACTCTTGTGCAAATATGTATAATTATTAGGAGTCTTAGTCTAGATATTTAGGCACCCTGATTCTAGCACAATTCACATAGTGATAAGAAATTTGCACGCGCACGATCTACCAATACATGTATGGCCTCGATCTTCAAGGTGTTTGATAGAAGAAGTTACGATTGCCAATCACTTTAGAATACTGAACGAAACTTGACTAGCTTGTTCTTTGGTTGGTTGGGATAGAAGGTGGAGGTTACATTAAGAAAGACAACCATCGAATTTAACTGGGTGCATCAAAAAGGGCTACCTCTTGCAAAGTGTCATGTAATCTTTTGTTTCCTTTTGTTTGTATCAAAGGTGTTTCTTTGTTCAAAAAAAAAAAAAAAAAAAAAAAAAAAAAAAAAAATATATCAGAAAAATACAAAAAAATCAAGTTTTGTTCAATTCCATCATCTCTTGTTCCAAAAATAAAAGAGATTAGTCAATGTAAATAAGAGTCATGTAAAGAGTTATTTTGTTTCGTTGTAATAAGCAAGGGGTGTATGCCATTGATGTACAACGCGAGTAATTGTGAAATACCTCCAACTCATTCACAATTCTCGTAATGTCCGGACAGCTAGCTAGATTTCGACCTCAGTTCTTAGCCTGAGAAACTATCTCTTGGTGATTAGTAGTCATGACTTCAGATCTTTCTTTACACATGTGTAGATACACTTTACACTCTTATCACATGTCTTTTTTTGTTATCAGTGCTAGGATTGTGCCTTTAATAGCTAGGTTGACATCTCCATTTTGCTGTGAGCTTAAACTGTTTTGCACATGTCACATTTGATGGAATCTGAGCTTATATTTTGTCCTTAGGTTTTGTAGGCACACCTCTAGTAAACCTTCACGAGACTTCACTCGTCCACTAGGGACACTTAGTGGTTTAAAAGGCTTAGTGCATACGCTAAATGCATTCGAGAGACCAGCGACAGTGGTATAGTTTGGATTTCCTTAGTTTTGTTTTACTTGAGGACAAGTAAAATTCAGGTTTGGGGGTATTTGATGAGTGCCAAATATTGTATATATCTATCCCTTTTTGTTGGCATTTTAACTCATCTTTTGTGCATTAATTCTACATTTTATCCCATATTCTGTATTTTCATTGTTTTCAAGAATAAATATTTTTATTAATTAATTTTGCATTTTTAGGTAATAAATAAAGTTCGGATGAGTCGCGGAGCGAAAAGAGCAGAAAAGTAGTGAAAAGCCGGGAGAAATTACGCAAGGAAGCCGCGAAGAATGGTGCGCACAACCTCATTTTCTACACACAAAAGCGCCTCCGTTCTCAGCCATCAGATCAGTTCTCAGAAGCATCCGACGGTCGCTCCTTCATAGAGCATCAAAATCTGATGTCTCTGCCGAGCACCACAGCGCTGAAATTCCAAGCCTTCAGATTAGATGGTAGTTGAATCCAACGGTCGCTCCCTTGCTGTGCATCAAAGTTTGATATCTCCGCCTAACACTACAACACCTAACTCCATCTGGCATCGTTGATTTCGTTGTATCAAAAATCTGACGGTCGCTACAAGCTTCACTTCACATCACCGTCCGATCTACCTACCAGCTTCGCATCCAGTGATTCAGCGTCACAGAACATCAAGATTGGATGAAGCCGCCTCACACCCTAGCGACCGAACCCATCCACCTAACCAAACACCCTTCTCTCCCAAACAGTCGACCTTCCCTTCCACTCCACCCCTCTGCAGAGACACCATGTCCTGCCACCATCCTTCACCTCCACTGTCACCACCACACCGCCACCAAACACCACCATACCACCTCAATCATCATCCTACACATAATTGAACACCTTCCCCCATCATTCTAGCCCCTTATCCCATCAGCTCATTACCTAACCTAAACCCTAGGTTATGGATTGATGGATTAACGTGTGCTAGAGTTGAAATTGGCGCATGAGAAATGGAGTAGGAGCAATTACAAAGCATGGGTTGCGATCAATTTGATGTGCTACATCAAGTTAGGTGAGAAATTACTGAACCCTAGTCTACTGTCAGTTTGGGTGAAAAATTTGGGGAAGAACCCTAATTGTATAATTTGGGTCTGTGACTATAAATAGCACTATGGGTTGTGTTGTAAAAACTATGTTAGGATTAGCCTACATCAAGTTCTGTTAATTTTCATGTTTCAGTTAAATATGCTTGTGTTTGCTTTGTTCTGTTAATTGCTTGTCTTATGCTTATGTTCATGTTATAATTGTTATTTGTCTCCTGTTAATGTGTTAGATGTTTATGTGTATTCACATGTTAATTTCAGTTCATTTGTTAATTTCTGCTCAGTTTCATTTGTTTATGTTCATGTTAGACTTTTTATTCACTGTTAAATGTTCACTGTCAGTTAAATGTTCCTGTTGTGTTTAATGTATTGTTACATTTGAAGGAATGCTAGGCTAGGTATCTGTGAAGCAATGTGCTGATTGTGCAATGGCAAGAAATCAGTGCTCATAGCAAGCTGATGTTCTTGCCATTCTCCTTGTATGCTTAGGTTGTAGTGTTGATTGTGCATTGGGGGAAATTAGTGCTCACTAGTGACAATGAGCAAGCTAATTTTCCTCCCATTCTTTTAGTTTGCCTGTATCCTGCCTTAGCTTTGCTTCATTTCAGTTTCTTATTCATCCCTGCCCTTGGCTTAGGCCTTGGTTCTTCTTGTTTTGTTTTGTTTTGTTTTTGTTCACCCTGTTGTTGCTGTTTAGTTTTTCCATTGCTTTTTTTTTCTGTTGCTTCTCTTATTCCATCTGCCCTGCAACTCTCTTGTTTTGCTTTCCTTTCCATTGCTTGTACATTCTGTTACTTGTGCTACATTGCCTTCTCTGTCACTTGTGCTGCTGCTGTTGCTGCTGCCAAGCAGCTGCTGTTGCTATTGCTGCTGCTAGGCCTGCTACCTGGTGCTGCTTCTTTCTCCTGCAGCTGCTGTTGCTGTTGCCTTCCTGCAGTTCCTGCTGCATTGCTCTCTTCCTCTGCCAAGCTGCTGCTGCTGCAGTGCAGCACTTGTGCTGCTGCTGCTGTTGTTGCTGCTGCTTCCTGCAGCCAAGCAAAGGTCCATCAAACTGAAACCACAGCTCAGGTTAAGACCCAAAGGCCTAGCTAAATCAAAGCTCAAGTTCAGTCCACCAAGGCCCATTTCATTAAGGCTCAAAGCCCAGTTTAGGTTAAGGTTAAAAGCCCAATCCAATCAACTGTGGGCTTAATCAAAAGCCTAAGTTTAAGGCCTAAGCCCATTTGCACTTCAAAGAACAAACTGAGCCCAAGCTCAGTTCATTTTATTATGAACAAACCCATTAGTACATTAAGCCCAACACTTCCAAAGGGCTTCTAAGCCCAAAGCAAATCTAGGAACCCAAATAGCTAAAACACTTCCGAAACACACCCGATCTCTGTGGATCGACCCGTACTTGCACGAGCTATAACTGACGACCGTGCACTTGCGGTTATAATTTGTAGGACCTTTTAGAAGCCTACCAGTTGGCGACGAAGAGATGGTGGTTGTGGTGGTGGTTGAGAAGAGGCAGTGGAGTTGCAGACGGAGAAGAAGATGGGTTCGATGGAGAATAGGAGAAGGGGTTGTTTGGTGCGGGGTATAGGTGTTCGATACTCGGGTGTTGAGCGGGTGTAGCAAATGTTGATGCACAGCAAGGATGAGACGTTGGATGCGAAGATGATGGATCGATCTAACGGCGAGACGGAGGCAGATCTTGAGCGACCGTTAGATTCTTGATACAACAATTCTGACGATCCAGATGAGAGTTAGGTGCTATGATGTTTGACAGGAGCTTCATAGTTTGATGCATTGTGATGAAGCGACCGTTGGATGCATCTGTGGATCCAATCTGACGGCTACGAGCTTAGGAAGGCTTTGGGCTTGGTCTTGGACTTAGGTTAGAGTTTGGGCTTAGACAATTCTGAGCCCACTTCTTCTTTAAGAACAAATTCTTCCTTCCAAGCCCATTTCTAGCCTTTGAGTCTTGTGCACAACATTCTTCGCGGCCTTCTTGCGGGATTCCTATCGACTTTCCACCACTTTTATGCTCTTTTCGCTCCACAATTCCATCCAAGCTTTATTTAGAACCTAAAAATGCAAAATTAATTAAGAAAAGTATTTATTCTTGAAAACAATGAAAATACAGAATATGGGTTAAAATGGAGAATTAGAGCACAAAAGATGAGTTAATTGCCAAGAAAAAGATATAGAAATATGCACTTTTTAGCACTCATCAGTAGACTAGAAATCAAGACTTATAGTTTGGGCAACTAAACTTGACAAACAAGCTTGAGATAGCAACGCTTGCGAGTTCGACCGAGTAAGCTCTAACAAGCTCCCCACGAACCACTTGTTTGACATGTAGAAATCTGTCAAGAACTTTCCTTTAATAACATGATAATGCTCCTAATTGCACATCTAAATATAAAACATAGATAAAGTGTCAAAGAGCAGTAATGTGTACTTGTACATCCCATGACATAGAAAACTCAACTTATATTCCGGGCAAGTAGTCTTTATTATCCCCTCGCTGAACTTTCTTACCAACTTGGTTTACTTGTACATCCATCTCTTCCTTCACACACACAAAAAAAAAAACAGTTAATACTTCAGATTGCAACTCAAACAATTGTGGATGTTGTCAGGGAAAGGAGTTTCATCTAATTCGAAGGCACAAATTTGTTGAACTCTTTCAAGAACTTTCCTATAATGACATGATAATTCTCCTAGTTGCTTATCTAGATTTAAAACATAGATAAAGTTTCAAAGAGAAGTAATATGTACTTATACATCCCATGATATAGAAAACTCAACTTATATTCAGGGCAAGTAGTCTTCATCGTCCCCTCGATGAACTTTCTTACCAACTTGGTATACTTGTACATCCATCACTTTCTTCATAAAAAAAGAAAACAGTTAATACTTAAGATTGCAACTCAAACAATTGTGGATGCTGTTAGGGAAGGAGTTTAACAACAACAACAAACATCTTATACAAATGAGTCATGGATAAGGTTGCTAAGCTTCTCTACGCAACAAACCACTACATTAGCTCGGAAAATGCTAAATGGTCATCAAATGTACCCATTATATTGTCCCTCCCAACGTCAAGGAACAACGCAAATTAAACTTAAAAAACAAAAGAAAGAGCCTTACCAGGATCTATCTGATTCTCCTGTCTAGTACAATCAACTTAAAAACCATGAAAATAATCATTGACTAGTGTCAATAACTAGCATCTAGTAACAATATCTACAACAAATAGAAATCACATGTTCAAGATTAGCCTCATCTTTGAAAAATACCTCACGTGTTCCACCTTTAATAGGATCAAACATGATTTTCATTTTCGACACAACACAGGTAAAAACTATAAGAGCGTCAATTCCTCGAATTGCAGGTACAATACTGTCAGCAACGTCAATTTTATTTAAAATCCATATCTCATCATCCTTAATTTGTCTAAATTCATAATCATATTTCTCAACAAGTACTAAACAATAATATCCAATGAAACCCAAAAAATATCTAACCTGGAAATGAAACCGAGCGACCAAACAAGAGTGGATTATTGGCATAAAAGAATATATATCATAGCTCAAATCTTGGTCTCCTACCATAAACTTGACTGGTACCTTTACCGGTACCCTTTTCCAAGGTGCAGTCAATTCCCAGATTCTGCCAAATTAACAAACCAAATCCCAAGAAAGATTATTTCAGAAGATCAAATTAAACCTGTAAAACAAAAATAAACAAGAGTGGATTTAAAAATCGGAAATGGTTTGAAACGGAGATCGGATCGGTCATATAACGAGCAATCGTCCTTGGAGAGTGATTTTGACTACACTGTTTGTGAGATTTAAAGATTCTTCATTATCCAAACTTACTAGTTGGTTTATTTTCTTAATTTTTCTCATAACTTGGTTCTCACTAACACTAGATTGTGAGAGTCTTAAAAACGCAGTCTTCTAGGTCTTCTTTGAGCATCTTCACACATTTTAATTTCCTTTTCAAACAGTCCAACATTTTTCATACTAATAACTTTTGTTTTGGAAACAACTTTCTTTGGTGATGATTTCATTTTTGTAAGAGGATTTGAAACACCACTAACAACAGGACCCATATCAACACAACTATAACAAAGATTTCCAACTATTAATATTGTTAGATATTACTAGGTGGAACCCACAAACATTGGTATGTCAAGTTTGGCTGTCGACCTTAGTTCCAAAACTCGGAGTCGCTTGATTTGATTACTAAAGTCAACTTCATTAGGTTAGAATAACAACATAGAAATGTTGAGACTTGATATTGTTACTCACTCGAACCTAAATACATATCGAAAATAACGAAGATATCATCCTTTAGCTCGAGGTTAGTGATAAGTGCATAATTCATATGATTTTAGTATTCGTTCCATACTTTTTTTATCTATAATTCTTGCTTATTATCTCGTTATTACTCTTGTTTTATTTTGTTTGTTTCTATTAGATGAATCATATCAAGAAGAGTGAAAAATTCTACAAATGAGCTAAGAAGAGAAGTATTCCTAGTATCCAAGTGTCGAAGTCGAAAAGAAGTCGAAGAAGTGCGACGAAAATGAGAAAAAGTGCTCAAACTTAAGAGACGGGCCAAATATCAAGTTCAACTCATTCAAACAGGATTTTTCATCATCATATTGAAGTGAATAAAATTACGAAGAGAACGCAAAAAAAAATGGCTTCCGAATTCGGATGAAGAAGCTATGGAAAAAAATCTTATCAAATATCAAAGACAACATGAGGATACGCGTACTGGGTACATGTACCATCAGAATATGGAATTTCGTAAACTGTAAGGTTACATGTGCTGGGTACGTATACCAAAAGGCCTAGATTTTATAAACAAAAAGGGTATGTGTACTTGGTACTTGTACCTTGATGGCATGAATTCACGAACCATTTTTTGGTCTTTATTTCCTACTTTAGGAAAAGGTTTCCGGAACCGACTAGAATTCTTGAGGAGCAAGTCTTTTAAACCTATATAAATAGGTATTAGGCCTTGCAAATAAGATATATTTTTACATATCCTATCACAACTTTTACATCTTAAACCTAAGGTTTATACCTTTAGTGGGAAACCGTCCATTATTCCATCATCTTCTTCTTTGTAATATGAGTAACTAAATCCTTTGTTGATTAAGGATGAATTCAATGTTCTAAGCGTGAAGCTTTATTAGTAATACAAATTTGTTCGGAGTTTTATCATTGTTGTTTGTTTTCACTGTACCTAGGTTTTATGAATGATTCTTGGATTGATTTGGAGTGCACGCTAGATTGATCTATTTATTGTTCTATCACCGGTAGAAGTTAGGAGATAATTAATATTCGAATAACTCTCTTCACAAGTAAAAATTGTGAGACCTTACATAGGGATTTTGCAGAGAAATTGTGAATGAAGATAACACCATCAAGTGGACCTTGACCTAAGATTTTAACTACTAGGATCATCCTAATTCACAAAGCTTAAAGTGTTCGATTGGATTACACCTTGAGTGAGCTACTACTTGGTGATTCGGTTGGATAGAATCTGATATTGGAGAGTTTCCGTATCCGTGGAAAAAATTAGTTTTGAGGATAACACTAAGCTAGATGTTATTCTACGGTTGGTGATGAATGATTCTAACGAAAGATCAATAAGTATATTGATTCTGTTAACGCTTGGTAACGGTGAAGGAATTCTTAATCATCGCTCTCTTCTGTCTTGTAATTACTTTCTAGTTATCTTACAACCTAAACCATTATTAGTTATTTACTTTATTATTCAGATCTAAATAACCTATCAGTTACACAACTCTCTGAGGGAACGATCCTTACTACTATTGGGAAATATATTGAGTAATTTGTTGCAACTACGACACGCATTAGTTAAGAACTACAGACTTGTCTTATTCTATTTTTATCACTCGTTCTTTCAAGTAAATATTCATTGAAAACATAACATACAAAGTAATTATGACTTGGTCATTTTACTACGATCATAGCTTCATTAAGGAATGATACTATGTTTTTCTGCAACTTGAATTCGTATTTTCGATTATTGCAACAATTGGTAATTCGTTATTATTTATTGTCTTGAACTTCCGGATGAATCTATACCTTGGAATTATGGTTGAAAGTAATTTCAATTTCATTCTTTAGGGAAGTAGACTTGCGAAACTTGTTTCGGAGTTGAAAAGGTTATTCAATGATCCATTTTAGGACCGATCCCTAATAAGGATATAATCTAGGACCGATCCCAACTAAGGATCTATTCTAAGACCGATCTTTAATAAGGATTTAATCCATGACCGATCCCAAGGATCTGATCGATTTTAACAAGCCTAGCCGAACTTTGCACTTTTGATACGTCTGTTATCTTCCGGTATCTGTAGACATCGAGGTGTCCATGGGTTAGATTAGGAATGTCCATAAATGTCGACATAGTGATTTGAACATATGCCAAATCTAATATATTAATTTTCAAGCATATTCCTTTGCTACTCAAGGTAAAATCCTGAAACCGATTTTTCGATATCTTTTAGACATCAAAAATATATGCTTACCATATCTCAGAGGCTTACCAATCTATAGTTATTGTATTAGTAAAAGTATATGGATGTGTGCTATGAGAGATATCAATTTAACAGTTGGTATACAATCGTTTTGTTTATTTAGGAAATAAATATTCATTGCATATCTTAAGGATTTCCGAAATTAGTAATACCTTGTTTTCCGATCAAGCCTTGTTCATAAAACTATATATGGTGAAGATTTTATTTTCTTACAAACTCATCCCATGTGAAATGACAAGAGTATTAAGTACATCATAAATCTTTGCATATTAACCTACTATGGACACACCTTGTGTAATCTTACAAAAACAATAACTGCAAAAGAGTACTGCAACAAAATGTTTGCTTCGTATATAGTTATATTTTTGAACCGAACTACATGATTTGGGTATAAGTGCATCTAGTTTAAGTAAAAATATGACAATTATAGTATAGAAGTAAAGTAAATAACACGATACACAAGATTTTGTCGACGAGGAAAACTATTTGGCAGAAAACCCACGGGATATAGTCCAGCTTTAAATACTTTTAGAATTAAGCCATTATACATATTTACTACTGCAACTTCTTATAGTTGAGACCAAGTAAACTAATCCTAATTACTCAGTTCCTTCAGTATTCATGTGCATACAACCAATATGGTTTATGCATGTGAATCCTAAGATAGAGTCTACTATCTCAAGTTCCCTCATATGTTGTGGAGACTTCTGCTATCTCAACTTCTTGGGATCCTAAGATGGAGGTCCACTACCTCAGTTCCTTCTACTATCTTAACATACCAATGCTTGATGGGTTCAACCGAACAATGCTCTAAACACCGAAAATATGTTCTTGATTTTCCTTTTGGGATGTTCACGAGATTTTACACATATAGTAAGTGCAAAATCATTGATTCCAGAGAAACTTTAAACGTCCATTTGGAACAACGATTCTACGCTGACAACAAATTCTATCGAGTTTAATCCCATGTGAGATCAAAAGGTTGTCCTTTAGTGGCTCTAACGCCGGGATATGGACGAGTCAAAATGGGACCCACTATTTACCTCATACTGTAATAAACCCGGGAGTAATCACCGTTGCATAAGAGCAAGGGCTACGAGATAGAGAGTTCTCATTCAAAATGAATGAGTATGATCAAATTTGATCAAATAAGGTGCTAATATGAGTAAGCGAGAGGTCCACTTTCACCAAAACTCTTTTTCACACACTCATTCACCGAAAGAGTGTCCAACTATCGAGATTAAGAGGCATGTGATCAGCCGCTTGGGAAAAAGTTGTGTTGGGCGGTACATGATCAACCTCCTAATAATAAAGACAAAAGAAATATATTAAGATAACTAAAAATGGGTTGGGGTGGCACATGGTCAGCCGTTTGGGTGAATTTTTCATCCTATGAGGCACATGTCAGCCTCTTGAGTGAATTTTCTTCTCAAACGACACATAATCAGCCTCTTGGATGAAAAACACTCATCCTCTCGATCTCTCCTACGATACAAACAACACTCTTTCACTTGATCTCTCGCTCGATTTGGCGGTGAAAAATACTCATTCCATAAACATTGCTCTAAATCATTTCAAGTAATTTGTACTTTGGTTATGAATGTGTGAAAATGATGCAACACGTGGACGACCAATGTTACTTCTACCTTTTATTCTTTTGTCCCTTTCTTTTATTTGTCCCTGAATGATATCCTTGCTTCTTCTCAATAAAAGCAAGCGTGCGATATTTATAGTTAAAATTCCTAAATTCTCTCTTAAATAAGGTTTTTTCACTTGGATCATTTTCACTTTACTAATCTAGAAAGAAAAAGAGAGAGAAGAAGAGTGATGAAACAGAAAAGCACCTGAAAAACAGGTGAAGAGGAAGAAGAGATGTACTGTTGTTTTCCTGAAGCAAGTGTTGCTAAAGGATTTTCAGTACTTCCCTCTAAACATTTCAGAAAGGTAAAATCATTCCTAGCTTTTTAAATTCATTGGTTCAGTTTTATTCTTCAAATAAAACTTGGGTTTTTGTTTTTTCATTGATCACTGAACTAATTTTATGTTTTTGGATCAAAATGGGATTTCTTGAAAATTTAGGGATTTTTCTTAGTATGTTTTGAGATGGGTGATGGAAATTTTTGTAGTACAACTTGATCTTATAATGCCTGTTGATGTTCATACTTGTTCAAATGGATTGAAATCGTTTTTTTTATCTGGTTTTTGATGCTTGTTATTTTTGTTAGTTTTAACTGGTAATGAATATTTGTAATGTTGATTTCTGCAGACGTCTAAGAGCTACCATTGTGCTGCTAAACTAAATAATATAACTTGGATATTCCACGGACCGGCTAAGTTTATTGCCCAAAGTAACTTCCTACCCTTTCAGAGACTCTCATTACATGGGAAGGTATCATCAATATCTTCCACAATGTTGTATTGCACTGAGTAGGGGAAGTTTACTAGGAAATATGCTTATATGTTTTTTTTTTTTATCTCAAGCAATATTCCAAAGATATGATTTTTTTCAAATGTTTTATATGTGGAAATTAAGGCTTTGACGCTCACATTTGTACTAAGATTCCATATCGAACATACATTATTAGTTAGTGTACATATTCAATATGTTTATCCTCATGTTTAGCAACTTGTATGCATCTCTTCTTTTGTTAGGTTGAACACAACAATGCAATATCAACTCGTTTTACTGATGATCACAAAACAATGCTAACAACTGAAGAAGATACTAAAGAGGTTGATATCATGGATTTGGATCCAGGTATGAAACCATATAAAGGCCACCTTGAATATAGATCAAGGAAATACAACGAGCAAAAGATGCTCATCGAAAAACATGAAGGGTCGCTCGAGGAATTTGCACAAGGTCGTTATGAAACCTATACAGTTTTACATACATTCTGAATAACATGTTCTTAACTTTTATTAAAGTTTTACTATATGGAACTTGTAAGTTATTACAAAATGACAAAATTCGAAAGATGATATTGGCATTTTCACCAGAATAGCAGGTTTCTCTAAAAAAACAGAAGGTTACAATAACATTTTTTATGCCCCTTTTACAGGTTATCTGAAATTTGGATTCAACAGAGAAGATAACGCTATTGTGTACCGTGAATGGGCACCTCCTGCACAGTGAGTTTCTGATTGCATCTGTAGGTTCAATCCGGATTCTGCTTACTTTGGCACGCTATGATCAATAAGTATCTAACTGTAGATTGATTCACATGCTTAGTTGAACACCGGTGGTTTAAGTATTGACTGGAAAGATGCACTTCATCAATGTAGGGAAGCACAACTTATTGGAGACTTCAATGGGTGGGATGGTACGAACCACAAAATGGAGAAGGACCAGTTCGGCGTTTGGACTATAAAGATTCCTGATTCAGGTGGAAATCCAGCCATCCAGCATGGTTCAAAAGTTAAATTCCGTTTTAAGCATGGAAATGGAGTTTGGGTTGATAGAATTCCTGCATGGATCAAATATGCCACTGTAGACCCAGCAAAGTTTGCAGCACCTTACGATGGTGTCTACTGGGACCCAAAACCTTCAGATAGGTGCTAAATTCTCTTCATATTTCGGTGTTTGGGTTGATAGAATTTCTTCAGATACTCTTATTTCTTTATGGATTTACTGAAAAATGTCATGAATAGATTAATATAGGACACAGAATGATTTCAACGATTGAAGCAATTTGAAAGATATGATATTTACTTCATTTCATCATTCAGGTATCAATTTAAGCATCCTCGCCCTCCAAAGCCCAAGTCCCCACGCATATACGAGGCTCATGTAGGTATGAGCAGCTCGGAACCCCGCATAAATTCATACAGAGAATTCGCTGATGAAGTTTTGCCACGAATACGGGAAAATAATTATAACACAGTCCAACTGATGGCTGTGATGGAGCATTCGTACTACGGATGCTTTGGTTATCATGTCACAAACTTTTTTGGAGTTAGCAGTAGATCTGGGACCCCAGAGGACCTCAAGTACTTGATCGATAAAGCTCATAGTTTAGGTTTATGGGTCTTGATGGACATGGTTCACAGCCATGCAAGCAATAATGTCACTGACGGGCTTAATGGATTTGATGTTGGCCAAGGTGCACAAGAATCTTACTTCCACCCTGGAGAGCGGGGATACCATAAGTTGTGGGACAGTCGATTATTCAATTATGCTAACTGGGAAGTTCTTCGTTTCCTCCTTTCCAATTTGAGATGGTGGTTGGAGGATTTTATGTTTGATGGGTTTCGATTCGACGGAGTAACTTCAATGTTGTATCATGACCATGGAATTGACAGGGGATTCACGGGAAACTATGATGAGTATTTTGGCGAGGCTACAGATGTGGATGCTGTTGTTTATTTGATGCTTGCCAATAGCGTGATCCATAACATATTTCCAGATGCAATTGTCATTGCTGAAGATGTATCTGGTATGCCTGGACTTGGCCGAGCTGTCTCTGAGAGAGGATTTGGTTTTGATTATCGCCTGGCAATGGCGATACCTGACAAGTGGATTGATTACTTGAAGAACATGACTGACGAGAAATGGTCAATGGAAGAAATTACCTCATGTTTGACAAACAGGAGATACACGGAAAAGTGTATATCATATGCTGAGAGTCATGATCAGGTACGTTATTGCATTTTCTATAGGAAGTCCTCTGTGACCTGTGAAAGACATGAAATCTCATGGGACAAAACCATCATCAATTAGGTCGATGTAAATTTATGTTCAATTATAAACTACAACTAGCCTTCATTAAAAAAACTGTAGGAAATAATTCTACGGTGGATTTATTTTCTTTAGATGATGCATGTGAATAGGGAGTGATCCACCCGTTACGTCTCACCATGGCCAGCAGCTATATTATCTGTTGATTTCATTAGCTAACTAATTTAAGCTTCATATTTCTCTGATTTATTCCACATCATATTGAACTGCCAAAAAATTGTTTACTTGCATTACTTCTCTGACGTTTTTAAACCACTGTGCAGTCTATCGTGGGTGATAAGACTATTGCGTTTTCCTTAATGGACAAAGAAATGTATTTCGGCATGTCTTGTTTGTCAAAGGCTTCTCCTACAGTTGAACGAGGAATTGCACTTCACAAGGTTAATGCTTTTGACTTTTGTTGTTTTGAGGAATATCTTATCCATTGACTGGTGTATTATCATATGATATCAAAAGCTGTTCTCTGATGGATTTTCTTTTCTTGAATCTTTTTTTTCTATCTCATAGATGATTCATTTCATAACCATGGCATTAGGAGGTGACGGCTACCTTAATTTCATGGGAAATGAAGTAAGTCTTGTACCTGCTAGATGATCATTTTCTTTATCTTTTTTGCTCCTGGCTTACTTGAGGTGGATTCTCCTCATCTTGGAATCCCTAGTGTTCTAGACATTTCTCTGAGTGCTTACTTAAATTAAAGGACGAGGTTGTGATATACTAATATTACAGTGGCAGTACCAGTATATGTTACTTATTCATGTTTCGTTATCCCCTCATAAGTTTATCTGAAAATTTCATTTCAATAAAGTTACTTCGTTCAATTTATCTGTTACATATATGTTTGGGCCCTGTTTTTTGTCCCTTTTCACCTTTTGTTGCTTACTGTCTTTATTTCTCTTCTTTTGTCAATAAAAAAAAAACAAGATTAATTCTTCAATCCTGGTGCTTTTTATAGTTTGGTCATCCTGAATGGATTGATTTTCCAAGAGAAGGCAATGGTTGGAGCTATGAAAAATGCAGACGTCAGTGGAACCTTGTTGATGCAGATCACTTGAGATACAAGGTTCGCAACTGCATTTCCGATAGTGGCTGTTTGTTTCATTTAGTTTTTTTGTAGTTTTTTTATGTTTGTTTAGGTGTGTATGATTTCTAACATAAAAAATTTGTTTTCATTTTTTCTGATGCACATGCAGTTTATGAATGAATTTGACAGAGCCATGAATTTGCTGGATGATGAATTTTCATTCCTTGCATCGACAAAGCAGATTGTTAGCTGTGCAAGTGAGAAAGACAAGGTGAGGACTAATTTATTAGTCTTCTAAACTTTACAATATTCATTTAGTTTTCTGACACGGTGCTGGCCCTTTGCTGGCTGAGTAACAGCCGCTTAAAAATGTGAAAATCTGTCCCAGGGCATTTCTCTGATAGTCACTGGTGTTCAAGGAGTAGGTTCCATGACCCAAGAGACCTTCCTGAAATATTTCACTTGTGTAATAAAAAAATATTTTTGTCTTTTGTGACCAATTCAATGTTTAACTGATTCTTAAGCTTGATTTTCATGGATTTCTAGTGGATTCATCATTTTTCTAGATAGTTAGTGTCAAGTGTCAGCCATGAGTATGAACATGGCAAAAGCTAAATGAACGCAAAGTTAGCTTTAGTGAAAAACCTAAGCAAGTTCAACCCAGCAACAACTTATTTTGAGATTTCACTTTCATGATTTGATTGGTACTCGTCTCTATCTTTTTTTCCAGGTTATTGTATTTGAGCGTGGGGATCTAGTTTTTGTGCTCAATTTTCATTCAACAAATACATATAATGGGTAAATATTCTGTTAATACTATCTGCATCAGCTCCTTTAGTCAAAAAGAAGAAGAGAGAAAACTGTGTAAGAATCTCAATTAGATAGGAAAAACTACTCTTGTTGCTGGTAAAGTGCACATTTTGTTGGTGTATGGCTTTTGGATATTCGAACATCTGGAATTTAAGTTTGCCACCTCGAGTAGTATATGATTAGAGCAATTATTCGCTGGTACCGGACATAACTGCTTCGCTGTTAATGATCTGTTGTGTGAAACGTGTAGCTATAAAGTTGGATGCGATTTGCCTGGGAAGTACAGAGTTGTCTTGGATAGTGATGCTCGAGAATTTGGTGGACACGGAAGAGTAAGGAATCTAAATTATTGTATGCAACTCTTTTGCTTTTTATTGATAAACTAGGTTATACTAAGATAAATGGCCTGGCCCTATCCACTCGCTAGTCATGATTCTCCAGTATTCCCATTCAGATGCTGAGGTTTGCACAAAATTTAAAGTGACATTCATTGAAACTTAACGTCAACATGGCTATGAAACTAATACTAGAAAACTTTACCGTGATAATGTTTGCTACTAAATTTTTTCACAAATTACGACACCTCGTAGGAATCTGAAAAAAATTACTACCTCAGCTGGAAAATTATCCCTGTGGAAGTAACTCTTCATTATACTGAAATAGAATAAACTAAACCTGGGTGAAGTTTAGTGATGATTTATGAACCCTTAGTTCTTTTCTTTCAACAATCAAATCTTCATTGCGGACATATTTATAGCTACTTGTGTCGAGCAATGACCCTTGACTTCTTGATGATTGAGTGTTGATTATGTAACGCAGGTCGCTCATGATGTGCACCACTTCACTTCTCCTGAAGGAATACCAGGGGTGCCAGAAACAAATTTCAACAACCGCCCCAATTCCTTTCAAGTACTAGCACCAGCGCGTACCTGTGTGGTATGGTAGTTCTCCACTTATTTCGAGTCGTTATTACTTAAATGTTTAGCGGGTGTTTCATTTACAAGTTACAATGTTTTTCCTTTTGCTGATTACATTCAGGTGTACTGCCGGGTTGAAGAAGCAGAGAGTGGTAATAAAGAATTAGTAGGCGCTCATGAGATACTAGGCGTAGTGGCTCAACAAAAGTCACTTAAAGAATCAGTTGCTGGCCTAGAAGATCTTGCTGGTTCAAGGCAGATGAGAGTTGTTGAGGTCGGAGATGATGCATCAGAGGATTAGAACAACCAGAATTAAATTTAAGTTTATCAGAATAAATAAATGTAGCTGAATTATTGAAAATTAAACACTGCACAAATACCATGTGTTGTGCGCCAGAGGACAATGCAGTCCTCAACTCCCTGTATATAGGCTAGGGTCCTAATACATTAAAGTATGGCAGACTTTGATTACAGAACTTGTCGTAATTCTCCATTAAGTAGGGCGAACTTTTGGCGGTGATGTGACAAGGTGGAGTGAGTTTTGATGGCTTCTACCCTGGACTTGAAATTTCCATCTGCAGGTCCTTTATATTCATTGATTCCGTGCAGTACTGCTTGCAAGATTTGCAGCGGATCACCGTGGCTAACAACCATTACCACACATCTGCAGATCATAAGACATACCAGTTATGATGAGATATATATATAAATCAACCCCAAACAGAAATGCATGGGAACTGAAGGATGCATAAACAGATGGTAATTACCCTTGAAGCTCTTTCTCCATGGTTTCCACGGCATTTCCAAGTCTTGAAGCAACGTCTGCAGCACTTTCTCCGCCTTCTTCTGGCCGTAAGAATGGATTCTTCTCATCTTGATCCCATATGTTACCGATCTATTTGATGAAACATGAAAATAACCAGTTAATGTTACCATGCAGTAAAGAATGGCCCTTCTGTGACTAAAATTTCCAATCCCAACTTTGTACTTACATTGTTATGATCTTTAAACTCAAATGAAGGTCCGAAGAACCGCTCGCGAAATTCTACCATGGCCTGTATCAATTAACATCAATCACTTCATCCAAAATAACAAAATGATTTAGTCTAATCCAAATACAATTAGTGCAAAGAAGTAAAAAAAAACATTCCATATAGTTTATGAGCAGAACCTTGCACTGAGAACTTGATTCAAATGGAAGATTAAGAACAGAAGCAACAACTTCAGCAGTTTGTTCTGTTCTTGAAAATGGAGAGTAGAAAATCCTGACATTTTCTATTGGTATATTATGTTCCTTCAACCAGACTTGGAATAATTCACCAGCCAATTTCGCTTGGTTGATCCCTTCAGCTGTCAATTGATATTCTGGAAGTACTCCATTTTCCTGTTGAAACCCTAGCTCAGTAAATTGATGCGTATTCAGATCTAGCAGCTAATTCATGATGTCTAACTATCGTTTCGTAAATCATAGCTAATCAGCAATCGGAAGAAACAGAAAATAACATTACTCATGTGAAGAGATGAAATGTGGAGACAAACCATTGTTGAGATTATGATGCCTTTTTCATTTGGAATGCTTTTCCCATGTCTCAGAACCCAGTATGTGTTCCGAGGGACAGAACTCACAGAAGAGGCTGTTGCCATTTTGAACTCTGAATGTTGTTGAATTGGAGCAAATTGATAGACTTTGATATGTTCAGAATTCTGTGAGACTGTTATGATCTGAATTCTTTTGATTGCAAAAAAAAAGTTTTTAGAGCGACGTCAGAGCCTACTTAAACTCTTTTTCCAAGTTATTCTATACTCTTCATTATATTATAGCTAAACAAAACCACAGTCCAGGAAAATTGGCATCAAATGTTGACAAAAACCTACCTGCCTTTCTTTATCTAAGACATTGCAGCGGGCACAACGACTAGTGATTTTGGTTCTACATAACCAACAAAGAGAACATCCAAGGAACATAAATCCAAAAGATACACTCTAAGAAAGTAAAATGACAAGCATAAAACAAATTTGCAATCGAGAGTAACAATGAATATCACTTGTAAATGGATAAACTTCACAACTGCTATCTAAGCATTATGGCTTTTCACTTTGCAGTTGCAGTAAAATCAGCCAGCTAAAACTAACAATCAATTTGACCTGAGATAACTTATTTGCTTAACTATGCAATTATTTAAACGAGTTGTCGGAGTTCTCCAGTATTTAAGGCAAATTTCCGGTGCTGTGACAAGATGGAAGGCACTTTCACCGCCTCTACTCTTGTCTTGAAATCACCACCAGGTGCTTTATCAGTTGCACTTATTATTGTTTGAAGAATTTGCAGTGGATCCCCATGACTGACAACCAATACTGCACACCTGCAACCACATCCATATGTTTATAATAAATATATACGGGTATCAAACATCAACAGTGAGAACGAAAGTACATTTGATTATCATTATCTTGCTAATATGATGTATAAATACATTGTCTACTAGACAAAAGCTTGTTATTACCCTTGGAAATCTTTCTCGATGGCTTCCACAGCAGTAGCAAGTCTTGAAGCGACGTCGGCCACACTTTCTCCACCTTCTTCAGGCTTCATGAACGGGCCCTTCTCGTCGTGATCCCATATCTCTGCATACTGTTTAATGAAAAATTAAAACAAACGATGTCAAACTGAAGGGGAACTAACGTCGCGAGGACTTCAACAGATTCATGCCGGAAAGACTTTCAGACATATAACCTCGACAATCAGAAGTTACTCAACTTGGGTGCTGCATCTGAGTCCTTTGTCCCTTAACATCAAGTTAGACAGAATTTAACATAAAGAGTTACTTACTTTGTCATGTGATTGAAGTTCAAATGAAGGCCCAAAGAAACGCTCCCGAAGTTCTTCCATCACCTATCAATGACAATTGCATCATCAACAACAACTCAAACAGAAGAATCAAGAAAGAGAAAGTATATCATACAAAGATTGACAAAGTTTCAAATTTAGAACAGATGATATTTTTATTAGTTCCTCATAAGAAGTTCACTGCAAAAAGGATTTAACCGCCTCATAAAAGAACTTTAGCCATCTAAGGGATATAATTATTTACCTTACACTGAGGACCTGCGAGGGAAACATTGAGAACAGAAGCAGCAACTTGAGCAGTGTGTCTTGTTCTTGAAAATGGAGAGTAGCAAATTCTAACATTTTCAATTGGTATATTGTTTTCCTTCAATACCTGCATGTAGTTGTAAATGAAGAACCCCTTCAATCAAATGAAATCGATACCCTATGTCACAGATATCCACATAAACTTTTCAGATTCATAAACAAAACATCCAAGTCATTTGAGCCGTTTCTGTTGCCACATTACAGATTCACATCATGTCTCACTAACTATACTACTACTATTTCTCTTCATCCTATGGATCAACATCAAGCCTTCAACCATCGTCATGTGATCCCTAAATCCCAACATAGCTGATATGCTCAAAGGGTGTCCAATTACCCTCCTCATCTATCAAATAAGTTGCAAAGATCTTAGGTTTTTTACCCAATGTTGGTATAAAGTCGAATTAATTTTCATTTGATTGTGATGTTTCCTATGCCATTTGGTTTGGATTTCTAGTCATATAGGTACATCTAGTTACTTGTAAACCCTAAATTCGTATAATGTCTGTAATTGTGTACAATCATACAATGAAAAATCGACCAAAAAACTTACCTTTTGGAATGATTCACCTGCTAATCTTGCTTGGTGAACACCTTCATCAGCTAATTGGTATTCTGAAAGAACCCCATTTTCCTGTTTAATGAAAATTACTAGTCCTTTTAGCGAAAATCAAACTAATTCAGTAAAATTTAAGGTTTACATTAGAGATCAGAAAAACAAATAATGAACAAGTTTACAAAAGAAACAAACGAAATTGGAGAGAAGAAAACAAACCAAAGAAGAAACGATGAGGCCTTTCTCATTAGGGATGCTTTTACCATGTCGCAGAATCCAGTATTTGTTTCCCAGGAAACTGAATTTCGCCATCGTTGATTTCAAAGATTTTGCTCTCGCTGGAAAGACTGAGCAAGTAAATTTAGTTCAGCTCAATTATAAACTGAGCTCAAGCTTTTATGACCGTAGAATTATAAAATGATCTTACGCTGTTACCATCTAAACGGTTTTAGTAGATCACTCATTACCATCTGACGGCTTTAGTTGATTTACGTTTTCGCTTTTAGTCACGACTTTCGGATTTTATGCGAGTTTGAGTCAAAAGGGTTACGCCGTTAAGGTATTCGAATCAGGTTGGATATATAGGAATTGTTTGGTAACCATTATTTTAATTGATTATCAGCCCATAATCCATTATGCAAATTATAATGGATTCTATCAGCGTTTGGTAATTGAAAAAATCCATTATTTCCACAAAAAAGAAGGCCTTGTTTGATAACCATTATAATTATCTATTTATAATTATAGATAATCATAAACTGAAAAATGATTATATCATAATCATTTTTGAAATAAATTTTAACAAACAACTTTTTGGAATAATTAATTATCAAAAAATGAAAAATGATTAAAATGAGAAGTTGTTTGGTACACATGTTTATCATTATGATTTTAGTGTTTTTTTAATAAACCACAACACACAAATTTAATCATAGTTCTTCAATACACTAGCAATTTGATCTTAGCTAGTTTCGGTATCGAAACTTATACATGGCATCGGCAATTTCATCTCTCACGTGATTCATTTCACTTCTTCTTTGTTGATCTGCGTACATACCACTAAACGTCGGTTCATCAGACGCGGATGTATCAACATCTATGACATTTTCTTCATTTGCATAATATGCAAACAGTTCATCAGACTTGGATTCCGTCCTAATGAAATTGTGAATTGCACATGTTTCTATTAATATTTGTACCTGGGTGTTGTATGGAAATGAGGCAGGATCTCTCAAAATTGGAAAACGAGATTTAAGAACTCCAAAGCTTCGCTCGATTGCATTCCTTAATGAAGAATGCCCAAAATTAAACAACACCTTTGCAGTGAACCTTCCATTGCTTCCTCTTCTACGGTCATGTAAGTGATAACGAACTCCCCGATATGGAGCAAGAAAACCAGGCATGTTTGGATATCCAGCATCAACAACATAATACTTTCCTAAAAATGTAAACAATGTCGGAGAATATTCAACAACAATAACATCGTTAGTCACAATACAAGTAGAGGGAATTCACAAGAAGGAAAAGCATTCTGGTCAGAAAGAAGACATGGTACACAAACGACAGCGTATAGTTTGGGAGACTAGTTACACTTATTCATCTTAATATGGTTATTTTGTAAGGTTATTACTAGCCATCGTCTATACCAGCACCAGTAGTGGAAGAGGACAGCTTAACTAGTCTTAAAGATTTCAGGTTGCTGTTGGGACTGCACAAGCACTTGCTTTATGATTGTAAACTACAAGTTCTGCTACTGAAACCGTAAATCTACTGACATACTTTTAGATGAAGGATATGACCTAAATACTCAGACTGCAGATGGTTGAAACTACTGCCTATACTAGATCGTTATGGCTTGGCCAATTTTCAAACTGATGCAGGAATATATTGGACCAGAATATATTTATGTACAGTATTAGGAGAGTGTCTTTGTATAGATTAGATCTTTCTATTTATACGCACAAGAACAAGATAAACTATTCTGAACTACCCTAACTGAAATAGTTTATTATCATGCTAATGAATAATCACTGTAAACAAAAAAAAAAATCCAGGGACCATTGCAGGAAAAATGTATAGCAAAATTAACTAACCTTCAGGGGCATGAGGAAACATCAAACTTCTATTACTCAAATCTTCCCATAAAATTCTTGAATCATTTGCCGATCCTTCCCATCCAGCGTAGATATATGTGAATTTCAAATCAAACGAACATATTGCCATCACGTTTTGTGATATATTTCTTTTCCTATCGAAGTATGGTGTTTGTTGGGCTAGTGGTACAATCACTTTAATATGTGTTCCGTCTATAGCGCCAATACAATCCTATAAAATATTTATGGATATAAGTTAAAAATGGGAAAAAAAAAAAGACAAAGTTATAAGAGATATCATCTGACGTACCTTGAACCATGGGAAATATTTAGAGTTGTTGAGTATTTCAGCTGGAGTCTCTGAAAAAGAAGGAGGTTTTATAAGTTCCTTGGAAAGTTCCATGATGGCTCTCAATACTTCATTGAAGTATCTACTTATAGTTTCACCGGAATGTTGAAATCTTTAACATTCTATTATCTTCATTATGTCCAATCGTGAGAAGGAAAATCGCCAACTGCTCTTCTATGGTGACCCATCGACCGTCACGTAAAAGTTCTCTTTCTCTTAAAATGTGAGTCAACCTTAAGAAAACAAATTTCTCCATGTGATACTGCTCATAACATCTACGGGGATGTCCGTGCAAAATCTCTTGCATGTGTTGATGTCCCGTAAGTATAGAAGTTCTACAAGGTTCCTTACATATGTGACCCTTAACGTTTTCTATAACTGCTGCAACCACAAGTAATAAGGTGCGTTCTTCAAGCTCTTCTTCGGAGTCCATATCCTAATATATACAAACAATTATTAACAAGAATTAAATTCAATTCTTCTTAGCCTCAGATTCACTACCAGTCTACTGCTCCCATAAACATTAACATGTATACATGATGGGTGTAAGAAAAATTGAAAACAATAAACCACATGCTATTAACAGTCTAAACCTTGACAACTTTCTACACAAGTGATCAAAGTAGAAACATGAATGAATTCTTTGTAAGTAGAGAGATCCAAATTAAGTAAAACCACATGCAATGTCTTAAAAACACTGAACACTAAATAAGTAAAAATTTTAAAAAAAAAACAAGCAGATCATAAGATTCATTTCATCTCAAGCATGTACTTACAAGAATATATGATAAATGGGTAACAAACAACAGAAGTGACAAACAAGCAGAAGCAAATCAAATGAAAAAAGAGAAACTAATCCAAAAAACAAACTATGCAAAGAGATTGGCGGTTGCAATCAAAAAGCACTAAACACGCACACATGAATAAACCAACAAACTCTTATCAAACCCAAGAAAACCAACCAAATCAAATTCATTTCAATTCCAATGATAAAAAAGCCATCTAAAGACACATTAAACCAGAACCCTTAACCACCAGGTTCACCCACCTAATAAACACACCATCCTATCCAGCACATGAGTGTTCAGAAATCTAGTTTCAAAAGTATTACAATTTAACTTGAATTGGCTGTTGTTATCAACAGTAACGGACAGTGTATGAAATTATACTGAAAAATGGGAAAGTAGTAGTTCTCCAAAAGGCAAAACAAAGTAACGGACAGTGTATGAAATTATGCTGTCAAGACAGTGTATGAAATTATTAGAATCTAGTCTAGTCTAGCATATTGAACAACATTATTTAAAGATTGCAGACCAACTTTTTAAGTTTCATATAGAGGAAGGCTACCTGGCTGGTAACTTCTTTGGCCATTTAACTGAATTCAGAATACGACCCGTCAAAAACTCTAATCAATTATGTTGTTTAAATGCTTATTATCTGTAGGCCATTTCCTGAAAAACAAATGAAACAAGTAAGAACAAGAGAGAGACACAGTAAAGTATGCTACATTAAAAAAGTATGCTACATTAGTAAAGTAAGAACAATTAAGACAAATTAAGAACCACATTCATAAAGCCAAGTTAACAAAACCAAATCTATTAACTATTAATCAGTAAACCTACTAGTTACTTATAGCATTCATGTCTTTAACATTTTCAAAACAAACAAAAACATCCAGTTCTAATCATAAAATGAAACGACCATTTCAACAAAGGTTCAAATGACATAAACATTAGCCTAGTACTCTAAAACCTCTCACAACCTCTAAGACCCGAGACTCTTCAGCCATTCCTTCTGATTATTAGGATCTAGTGACATAAAAACTTGTCTCCATCCAACATCTTGAAACTTCTCTAACGCCCCCATTAAACTTCGAACACTCACGCCATCAAGAGATTGCAAATACTTTGTACAATTTGGAATTGAAAAAGGATCCTTATCCAAATCAATAACATGTTTAGCTTTTGTGGCATCAGCAATAGCAAACAAAGCTTCACTCAGACCAGCAGTACTTGTAGCTCTCTTAGTTTGACCATAATCAATTGTTGCTGGAGCTTTTCGCTTTCCTCTTTCATTAGCTTTCTCTGTTGAGCTTTCACTTACTTCTTCCACCCCAACAACGGACGACCCCTGCCTCGAGGACTTAACTGGAGTATCATCATCTACGCTCTGAGCCGAAGCATACGCATTAGAACCAGTTACAGTTGAACCGCCAAAAATGGTACACAACTCTTCATAGATAGGGCAACCATTTGTCTTATACTTTTTTTTATCCGGGTATTCCTACGTCAAAACAGTACAAATTATCTACTGACTACTACCCACAATAATTCACAAATCAAAATACAACCTACAATAACAACAAAGAGGGTGATGTCAATTAAATTTACCCCAAGATATGCATCCCACACTCCTTCGTCGTCAACTATAATCTTTTTATCTTCCGAATCCCATTCAAAGCCACTAAGGGACATGAGCTTCTTCATGTCATTGTGTCTAACCCTGAACAAATTATACCTATTCTTAATTTGATCCATAGTAAAATTCTGTCCATTTTTCTTGTTGAATTCATCTTTTACTTCAATCCAAGCTTCTTTCACAAATGATTTAGGCTTCTTACCACCAAGTATTTGAACTATCAAAAGTTCACATAGGCTTTTTTCCAAACTATTACACCATTTGGCAGTCTCAGTCGACATTCTAATGAACCCAATTTTTAAGAAAATGTTAGTAAATACCAGTGGGGCAATTTCACAAACAAGATCAGAGCAAAACACTAAATTAACAAAGAAAAAAATTGATAACCCACTAAAGAAAACTTACCTGATTTTGATTTTGATAAGAAGTTCTTCAGATTTTGAGGAAGATGAATTCACCACCTTAGTTTGGGTTTCAAGAACTGTGAGAGAAGATCGAGATTAATCGTGAGTTGCTGATGAACAGATAACAGGGGAGATAAATTGAAATTAACAAAGAAAAAATTGATAACCCACTAAAGAAAACTTACCTGATTTTGATTTTGATAAGAATTTCTTCAGATTTTGAGGAAGATGAATTCACCACCTTAGTTTGGGTTTCAACAGAACTGTGAGAGAAGATCGAGATTAATCGTCAGGAGAGAAACCAGATCAAAAAAATGGGAGATGAACAGATAACAGGGAGAGTACTGCTGAAGGTGGTGAACTTCGACGAACAGATAACGATTGACGAAATCAAACAGGAGAGAAACCAGATCTAGGTTTTTATTCCCCCATTTTTTTTGCTTCTCTCGTTCCCCTCTCTCGGCTTAGTTTCTAACGAAAAGAAAGAAAAAGAAAACCCGTGTTTTTTTTATAAAACTGAGAATCAATTATTTTAATTTTTAAAAACAAGTTTTAGTTGTTTATAAAAATAATTGGTTTTTAAATTATTATTAAAATAACTGATTAATATAATTATTACCAAACACCCTAAGAATGGATTATGGCTCACAGAATTGATTATGAGCTCATAATCACTTATTATAATCATTACCAAACAGCCCCGTAAAGGTTGTTTTTAAAATTTATTATAATCAATTATTTTTTCTAAGAAAATCAAATTGAATTTTTTTCTTCTTATTTTCTCTAAACTATTAAAAGAGAGACAAAAAAAAAACATATGACTAAAAAATATCATAGGTCATTAGGGCTGCACAAAACCGACTCAACCCACCAACCCAACCCACACCCGCTTGAAATTACCCGAACCTGACCCAATCCGCCTAGGAGCGGGTCGACTATGGGTCACGGCACCAAAACCCATCGTATGGTGGATCAACTGTGGGTTACAGCTTCCCTCACCCGACCCAACCCACCCACCCGCCTAAATATTTCTAAGTTAATTCTAACCCTTAGATTACCTATCCTAGATGAACCACAGCCGTTATTCTAACCCTTAGATTATCTTTTGAGATTTGAACAGTTGAACTCATTTCTTGTTATTGTTAGCTTTATCACTTGCATGTAGTTTGAAACTTTGCACCAACTTATTACTTCTATGGATTTTTATTTTTCGAAACACCTTTATATAACTTCTTATGATGTTAATTAATTGTCTATACTTGACTTGGCGTCAACTTTTTGATAAAATCTATTACTTCCAATCTGTAAGAGTCTTAGTTATTTGTATACAGGTAAGTTTAGTACTAAGACTATAAGTCTGTAACTGTAATATAATGTTCATTTTATTTTATGGTGGTAACCCACCATCCACCCGATCCAACCCACTGTAGTGTGGGTCGGGTGAAAACCGACCCATTGTAATGTTGGGTTGGTTGCGGGTGACAACTTCTGTTACCCACCATCAGTGGGTTGGGTGGTGGGTGAGGCCAAAACCGACCCAATCCAACCCATGTGCATCCCTAAGATCATTGTTCTTTCCTCTCCTTTTTGAGATCACCATTCTAAGATAATCAATTATTTGAAAAAAGTGTTTGGAAAAATTTATTTTGAAAATAAATATATCAAAATCATTTATCTATTTATGATTATCTATAATCATAAATTTTACCAAACAAGACCATAGACGAAATATTCCCCTACGATATAGAAATATTTTTATTCGGATCACCAGTAGGTTTCGGAAATTGGACGTCTCCCTTCTTTATTCTTATTATGTTTAGCACGCACATAACATGTTTATAATCCAATGTTGGTTAAGTGTTCTAAACTCTATTTCAATCATTGAAACTTTCTTAGAGGATGGCAATAGCCGTTTCACACACTATTAGCATCAAAGCAATTTTTAAGTTAATAAAATAATCATAACGAAACATTCCAAGTCTACACCAAATGATTGTATCACATAAACCATGTAAGATGTTACTCGGCGATTTTCACATGATCATCTTTTGATTTTCGTCAAGAATATAAGATGAACTTGGTTGAAGCGAAAGCTTACCAACACATATTTCGAGAAATATGTAAGCGAGTTAAGCTCAGCTCGAAATCTCAAATGTGCATAATGAATACTATATAGTAAATACGACTTTTGTCTCAATATAAGAGATAGAGTAGAAATAGACTTTCCAAGTGATAGATGAGTTTTAGTCTCCACATACCTTTTTTTGATGAAGTTCCATAAGCTCTCCTTTGTAGTTCTTCGTCTTCAATTGATGAACGTCGTGAAGTCTAATGCTCAACTACACAATCTATCCTAGTCCGAGACATCACTATAAGTAGACTAGAGATCAAGACTTATAGTTTTGATCACTAACATTGACAAACAAGCTTGAGATAGCAACGCTTACGAGTTCGACCGAGCATTGCTCTAACAATCTCTCAATTTGTCAATTTTAGTGACAAAACTATGAACATATGGATTACAAAATAAATAAAACTTTGTAGCTTCTCATCCAAATGCTTGATCTCCTTGGTTCTTCAATATTACTCGAAATCTTCGTCACTTCCAAGTACTCCAATGATTCTAAATGTGTTCAATTCAGCATCATAGTTGTTGAAGATCCGTAGCTATAACAATGAGAAAACAGTTGCTCTCAATCATTGTTATACAGTGTCATATTATTATTACACATCATCAAAGTTCAATTGTATTACAACTTGGAGAACAATACTATCGTGATATGTATCACTCCCCCTTAGTCAATACTTCATCTCACAATGAAAATCACTCCCCCTTATATAATAATCTGTAAACCATATGTATTTGTAGTGTGAACTACATATTAATTCTCCTCTTTTTTGTTAATATAAATTGGCAAAGGTACGAAAATTAGTGGGATCCTCATGATATTTTCATAGAGATACTTCATGACTAAAAGAGAACAACATACCAACTTGTTTCGATGATTTCACATAGTCGAAACTTAGTGTATTCATCAAAGAGTTTATAAAGATACAAGATAACTCCATAATATTCCACAGCCACACTCCCCAAAAAGACTTGGCAATTAAGCACAAGTTCAATTAAGAACTCTCCCCCATAAAATGTCATTCCAGAAAGAACAACAAGAGCGACCTTACTTTCATAAGAAAAGAAGGATTTCTTTGGACATTAGCAAATCACATGAAACATGAATTTGTATCCAAAAATCTCAATTGAAACCACAAGGAAAATGATCAATTCAATTGGCCATGCTCAACATAAGAGAACTTACGGAGCCGCACAGTAGATACACAAAGATGTAGATCAGGGAAAGACCAATACTGCGGAATAATCAAAGATTCATTCTATTTTTCATCACTATTTGCACAATGACATATAATATACATAATCTTTGTAAACAAAAGTTCATCCTATCTTGCATCAATATTTGCATAATGATATAATAGGCTTAACTTTTGTAATCAAAAGTTCATTCTATCTTTTATTAATACTTTCATAACCACGTATGATAGAGTTAACTTTTGAACAAATATGGGACAATCAAGGTTCACGGACGTAAACAACATATCCTATAACAATTTGCAATATATAAAACTATAAATATTAATACTGCAAAAAACCATCTTCCAAATAACTTAGAATTTAAATAAATAAATCTAAAAACATTGCAAGATGAAACGCTGGCAATAGCTATGTGTAATCACAATAATGGCTATTCCAAATCCTAGTTATCGTTCTTAAAAACACAAGAATAAATTCTCATAAGAAGTTTCCTAGACATTGAGACCTCTGAAAAATTCTTTATCGTCCTCGAACTCCTTGTCGTCAACAACCATGGAAACATAAGGTTCGTGAAGAAAGGAGACAAATCCAATAAACCTTTTAACTGATGCCGAAACAGGGCCTTCTGAATTTCAAGAGTTATCAAAAAAACAGCCTTTATTTGCTGAATCTCCTTCCTTGTTTCCTTTAACTCTTCAAGAACACCAGAAAACTTCTGAGAATTTGAAGGAACCACTCTTGGCTTCCTCACATTCCTTCTTTTTCTTTTCAAAGTTGGAGATAACGGAGATTTATCTTTTTCCTTCATGATTGATGGCTTAACAATCATATTAACATCTTTTCCATCAGAAGACATAAAGCTTGGAGTATCCATATGTACGGATTTGTGAGAGGAGATCACAAGATAATCTCAACAAGCAGTCTTATGATGAAAGAGTTTCAAGAGGAGGAAAAAGGAATGTAGGGTTACAGAACCTTTAAACACACAAGTTCACGCACGCACAACTCTTATCCCTAAAGAGGGTAGAATTGTCGAGAATAACCCTCTTTTATTGATTAAACAGGGAAGTCCCTTCCAATATCAATTAGATATGAAAAGAAGAACGAATTCTAGACTTACAAAGTACATCAAAACTAACAAGAGAAAAACAAAACAAACTAAAACAATTCTCTTTTACCTAAAGCCTGAGGTGTGCACAATCTTGTCTCTTTGATCAGGCACATGAGATAAGATGCACCAACCAACACAATCAAGTTATGCTGGGGTGAACAATAATCTGTCCACCATAACCCTTTTCAAAAGAATTCATAGAATCCTGTTTCACAGAATGTTTAGACCACAATTTTTTCTCTAGTGATCTAGTCTTTTCTTTGGAAACTAACTTCTTCTAAGAAGAGATGGGTTTACATACCTCTGATGATTTTGGACAAGTTTGAGCTTGTTTGCTAATCGATTCGCTCTTCGTTGAATTTTTTTGACATATCTTATTTTGTGTTTGTACTTGAAACATTTTGCAAGTTCATGACCTTTGAGAGAACAATAAGAACATGTCAACCTGGAAGACGATTCAGACGCCCTAGATGTGTAAGCAGCTAGACACATAGAGGAACCTGAAAAATCAGAAGAAAAAAGTTTCCAGCAGAAACAGATAGATCCATTTTTTTTTTCTTCCAGACCAGTTGAGATTTCTTCTGATAGAATATCAATATTGATGTATGTATTGCTACAATTATCAAAATCAATATTTTCACAAAGAGTGCAACACTTGACTTTTCGTTTTCATTAGAATCATAGTTTTCATACATTTCATTAAGAGTTGCAGCTAGATCTTTGTTCCCAGTGTATTTTTTTTGATTTGGACACTCATTTGAAAAATGACCAAAACCTTTACACATAAAGCACCGTGGCTTATCCTCGTCATCAGTTTCATCAATATCCATGTTTTTAGGAGGAACAAGATTATGAGGTTTAACTGATGATCTAGGTTTATCTCTGGAGAACCGTTTACTTCTCTTTAAACGAATATACCTAAAATGTCTTGTGATCAGGGAGACTGACTTGTCAAGATCTTCATCTGATGAATCAGCCTCAGAAAGATCATCTTCAGATATGTAAACACTTTTACTTTTGTCAAGTAATTTGGTGTTCTTTGTGCTTTGAAAGTAACATCCTTTCTGGATTTGGATGTATGCTCATGATCAAAGATCTTTAACTTCCCAACCAGATTATTTCTGGAAAGAGATGCAAGGTTATTTCCCTCAACGATGGTATGCTTCTTAGAATCGTATCTAGATGGCAACGATCTGAGAATTTTCATCACAATGTCCTTATCAGGAATAGTCTTACCCAATGCAACAAATGCATTAACAATTTCAGACACTTTGTGATTATACTCATCAAATGAATGTTCATCTTCCATACAAAGGTTTTCCCAATCATAATTTAAATTTTGAAGCATAGCTTCATTTTCACAAGTATTCCCTTCAAATACAGTTTCCAAGATATCCCAAGCATCTTTAGACTTTGTGCAAGTAGTCACATGATGTTGGAGCTCTGGGGTAATGGCATGGATGATAGCACTTAATCCGTCAGAAATTTGCTTTGCAGCAAGAATCTCGGTAGCATCATAATTACTAATATCCTTTGGAACTGTTACATCTCCTTCTGTAACTTCCGGAGGATCATATCCATTAACTACATAAACCCATGATTAAAAATCACGCGCTTGAAGAAGGGCACGCATAGAAATTTTCCACCATAAGTAATTTGAGCCATCGAAGACTGGTGGTACGTTTATAAAGATAGAACTTCTGTCCATATTCAGATCGAAACAAACACAGACTTATAAGGTCTTAAATGTGTTTGCCTTCTCTATACCAATTGAAAAAGCGGGGGTATAACAACCACACCCAATATTTCGTTCGACAATCTGAATAGACAAACTCCAATATACTTTCAAGAAAATCAACTAGACAGTTAGACTCAATCTAGACAAAAGTATTTCAAAGTGATTATATCTCAAATTCTCAATTCAAATTCAATCTGCAATCAACAAATAGGAATTTGCGAGCCCGATTGAATAAGAGAAATAACTTGAACGGTACCAAAGACCAATGTTCAAGTGTCAATCAATTTAAATCAATAACCAATGGTTGGATTACCTAATTGATTGATCTTAACGCACAACCTATGATATTTCTATAATATAACAAAATATAATGCGGAAAAGAAATAACACAGACATAAGAATTTTGTTAACGAGGAAAACCGCAAATGCAGAAAAACCCCGGGACCTAGTCCATCTTTGAAAACCACATTGTATTAAGAGGCTACAAACACTAGCATGCTACTAATGAACTTCGGCCTGGAATGTAGTTGAGCCCTAATCAATCTCACACTGATCAAGGTACAGTTGCGCTCCTTATGTCTCTGAACCCCAGCAGGATTCTACGCACTTGATTCCCTTAACTGATCTCACCCACAACTAAGAGTTGCTACGACCCAAAGTCGAAGACTTGATAAACAAATCTGTCTCACACAGAAAAGTCTATTGAAATAGATAAATCTTTCTCCCACAGAAATACCCACGAGTTTTGTTCCGTCTTTTGATAAATCAAGGTGCACATGAACCAATTGATAAACATGACTTATATTCCCGAAGAACATCCTAGTATTATCAAACACCTCACAATAATATTAATCGTATGGTAGCGAAAAAAGATATTATATAATCACAAACGATGAGATGAAGATGTTTGTGACTACTTCTAATCTTACCTATCGGAGATAAATCTCAAGCAAATATTAGCAAAGATAATACTCAAGCACGATAGTAGAAATAAGATCAGAACATGCAACTACAGAGAAAATAGTTGGGTCTGAATTCACAATCCCAATGAATTCTTTAAGTCGTTAACCAACAGGGTTTCGTGAAAAACCTAAGGTTAAAGGAGAATCGACTCTAGTCGCAACTATATCACATAAGAGGTGTCGGGATTAGGTTTCCCAGTTGCTAGAGTTCTCCTTTATATCTTTTTCAAATCATGGTTTGCAATCTAAGTTACCTTGGTAACAAAGCATTCAATATTCACCGTTAGATGAAAACCTGATTAGACTCAAGCTAATATCTTTCAACCGTTAGGTCGAACTTAGCTTGTTATACACAAATGAAATATACCTTCATTTAGGTTTGAGTAATCGTACCTAAACGTGTACACTATGTTGGATCAACAGTAGTTAACCGAGGTTAGATATATGAACACTCTCATATCAATCTTATTCATCTTAACCATAACTAGTTCAAATGACTCAAACGAAACTAGTTAAAGAGTTGTTCAGTTGCTATATTCTCATAGAAGTATACAAGAACACAATTGAAGCAAAATCGGTTTGGTTCACTCGAATCGATTCATGAACATTATAGCCACGGTTTGCAAATAATGCATTCCTTATTAGTTCTTGTCACAACCGATTTTAGAACTTGATGAGTGCCAAATATTGTATATATTTATCCCTTTTTGTTGGCATTTTAACTCATCTTTTGTGCATTAATTCTACATTTTATCCCATATTCTGTATTTTCATTGTTTTCAAGAATAAATATTTTTCTTACTTAATTTTGCATTTTTTAGGTAATAAATAAAGTTCGGATGACTTGCGGAGCAAAAAGAGCAGAAAAGTGGTGAAAAGCCGGGAGAAATTACGCAAGGAAGCCGCAAAGAATGGAGCGCACGTCCAAAAAGCTGGAAATGGGCTCAAGAAGAAGAAAGTTGTTCTTAAAGAAGAAGTGGGCTCAAGGTTTTCCAAGCCCAAACTCATTTCCCAAACCCATATTCTATACCCAAAAGCCTAAAACCCAAATCCATACCCGCTTGCGTCTTCAGCCGTCAGATCAGTTCTCAGAAGCATCCGACGGTCGCTCCCTTGCTGTGCATCGAAGTTTGATATCTCCGCCTAACACTACAACACCTAACTCCATCTGGCGTCGTTGATTTTGTTGTATTATATAATCCAGCGGTCGCTACAAGCTTCACTTAATCTCACCGTCAGATTGATCTTTCATCTCCCTATCCCACGGCTCAGCGTCGCAGATCATCAAACTCGATACGCCCGCCTAACACCCAAGTATCGAACACCCTATACCCAGCCAAACGCACCTTTCTTCTTTCTTCTCCATCTCTTCTTCCTTCAGAACCCGTACCACCACCATGTCCGTCTCCATCACCACTACCTTCCCCCAAATCACTCCACTATCTTCTCCCCAAATCACTCTACCTAAGACCATCATCACCATCACGTACCATCTCTTTAGCATCACTAATAACCTCAATTTCTCATCTCTCTGCTCACTGAAACCCTAGGTGAGAAATTGGGGATATAAGTGATGATTAAAGCATCAATTGGAGCATGGGAGGAACGAGAAGAAGCAGGAGAAGAGTGGGTCGACGAGATGGAGCGAGTATCTCATCAACAGTAGGTAAATCAATTTCACCAAACCCTAGTTCTACTGATTTTGGGGGAAAATTGGGGGAAAACCCAATGATGTGTAATGGGTATAAATTGATGTTATGTGAAGTGTGTAGGGGACACTGTGTATCTCTCTGGACTAGCCAGTAGAGAATTTGCTACAAATTTTTATGAATTTCAATTTCAGTGCTTATCAGTTAACAAGTTGAAAATTGCTTATATTTTTAGTTATCTCAAATGTTGCTAGTTGTGTATGAATCATCTGTGTTAATGTATGTATGTTGCTATATCATGTTTAGCATGAGCTAAACAGCATCAGGCCAAGGCTCAGCTGAAGCCTTGTGCACTGTCATGTGACTAGAAGCTAGGATAGTTCTCCTGTTGCTATGTTTTGATTGAGCAAATGGGAGATACCAATGCTCATAGAGCCTTTGATTGGCTGTACTGTCAAAAGACAGCCAATGCTAGGGGCAAACTAGTGAGCAATTTGGTATTCTTCCATTTCTAGATGTATGCTTAGGAACAAACACAACCTAGAAACATGTCATTTGATTAGGACACAAGATGGATCCTAAGCCTTGGCTTAACCACCAATCCCTTCTCAGTCACTTACATTTTCAGTTCTGTGTGCTTTCAATTCAGTTTATTTTCTTGCCTTTTTTTTCTTGCACTTTGAAGCCTTCTGTGCACTGAAATCAGTGCACAATCCTCACCTTGCCCTTGGCTTCCAAGCCTTGGTTCTTTGCTGATTTACCTTGCTGTTTTCTTAGCTGTTTCTTTACTGCTTTACCTTGCATCCTTGGTTCATGCCATTTACCTTGCTTTGCTCACTGCCATAGTGCATAGTCACCATTGTTAGCTTAGGTTTCTCTTGTATGCTCCCACTCCCTGTGAACTGACCCCCTGCTTACCTTCTATATCATAACTTGGCCTTGTATACTTGCAAGCTTTTGTGTGTCTTTGCTTGTCACACCAAGTTTTTGGCGCCGCTGCCGGGGAGTGGTACTGCCATCTGCTGTTACCTGAGCTGCTGCTGCAAAGCCTGCTGCTGCTGTTGCCTTCTCTGCTGAGCTGCTGCTGCTGCTGTTGCTGCTGCCAAGCCAAAGCCAAAGCCTGCTGTTGCTGCTGCTGTTGGTGCTTCCTCTGCCAAGCTGCTGCTGCTGCTGTTGCTGCTGCCAAGCCTGCTGGGCTGCCAACTGAAGCTGTCAACTGGGCTTGTGCACCCAACTGAGCTGGGCTTGAACCAACTGAGCTGGGCTTAGTAACCTCAATCTCGCTGGGCTTGCAACTTCTGCTCCTGGGCTTCGCTGCAGATTCTGCTGGGCTCTGCTCCACCTGTTGCTGCTGGGCTTGGACGTGAGCTGCTTAGGACGATCCTAAAGCCCAACTGGGCTGTGCAACTAAAAGGGGACTAAAAGCCTATTTTTGGGCTTCCCTCCAAAAAACAAGTAAGCCTAACCCATGAGTTAACCCACTTGGGCCTCATTTAAATTCAAATTCGGGCTTGCGGGCTTGTAATAATTAATTTAATTATTTATTTGGGATTGTAATAATTTTTATTTTCTTTTTCTTTTTTATTTGGGACTGTAATTATTTTTTTGTTTTCTTTTATTTTTCTTTTATTTTTCTTTTTTCTTTTATGGGTTTGTTTCAATTATTATTATTGTTTTTATTTTCTTTTATGAGTTGTGATAATTTATGCTAGGTTTAGTTCAAAATTTTTTTTCCAAAGCCCAAATTTTTTTAAACCAAAAACAAAACCCCTTCTTTAAACCAAAACCCATTCAAAACCAAATCTTCATAACCCTTGTGGGCCAAACTGTTTCCGATTGCTCTGTCTAACCAACATGTTAGTTAAGGTACCTACTAGGACATGATTGTGACCTACAGAGACCAGACAAACAGACTTGTTAGAATTAACCCAGACGAACCTATCGAAATTCTAAGTTCTGAGGGAGACAGTCCAGATCAACCAGAAACAATGGGAGAACCCCGTACCCTCAAGGATTATATGTACCCAACTAGAGCCAGTCAACCTTCTTGTATTTTGCTGCCCGAGGCTAACGGCCATTATGAGCTGAAATCAAGCACAATACAGATGCTTCCTATTTTTAGAGGTGTTGAGAATGAAAACCCGTACCACCACGTGAGAGAATTCGAGGAAATTTGTGGAACTCTGCGTTTCACTCAAATGTCCGACGAAACCCTAAAGTTAAGGCTTTTTCCTTTCTCCCTGAAAGATAAGGCAAAGGCCTGGCTCTATGCTTTACAGCCTCAATCCATCATGACATGGGATGACCTCATAAAGGAGTTTTTCAAAAAGTTTTTCCCGAACCACAAGACTGCGACAATTCGTCAAAGTCTGAATAGCTTTGTGCAATTAGAAGGTGAGACCTTAGCTAGATACCTGGAGAGATTCAATGAATTATTGCTCCAATGTCCCCATCATGGTTTTGAAAAATGGAGACTTGTGCAAATTTTGTATGAAGGTCTAGATGTGTCCACCCGAACAACGATTGAGTCGATGTGTAATGGTCTATTCGTAGATAAAACTGCTGACGCGTCTTGGGACTTCTTGATTGAAGTAGCTGAAAAGACGCAACAGTGGGAATCCATCCGTGAAACCAGAAGACTACATCCGAAGCAAAGGCTTTTAGGATTGAAGCGGATTTTGAGGGTAGAGCAAACATGGCATCAATAGTTAGGAGATTAGAAGAGTTAGAACTACATAAAAATTCAAAACCTTCCACCACTACTCTCCGAGAACATGTCGCTTCGTCTGTTTGTGCTGCTTGTAACGACCCCAACCATCAATTCCAAAATTGTCCAGATTTGCTTGCAGTCCATGAGTCTAGGCTTGAACAGGCACATGCCATGTTTCAAAAACCAGAGCATAACCCTTATTCACAGACCTACAATCCAGGATGGAGAAACCACCCTAACTTTTCATGGTCAAAAGGACCCACTCAAGGAGGACCATCTCAACCCAATCAGAGCTATCAAAACAATCAGGGATATCAGAACAATCAAGGTTATCAACACCCGAGAAATCCTCAGCAACAATCAAACTCTCAACAACAATCATATCCTCAACACAATACCGACAAGAGATTATCCACCCTAGAGGAAATGTTCCAGAGTTTGATGCAAAGTCAGAAAAATCTAGATCAAAAGATGGATCAAATATGTGAGAGAGAAAAGGGTAAACTTCCGAGCCAACCCCAACAAAATCCAAAGAGGATATTTCAAACAGGCACAACATCCTGCACTGAAACCTCACCTGATCAAATCCATGCCATTACCACCCTCCGAAGTGGTAAAGTCATCGAGAACAACGTGGGCGAACCTAATGAATCTGATACAAATTCCACGCTGTCTCCACAACCCCAGAAAACCAAAGAATCTGAGCAAGTTGGAAAATCTGACAATTCTACTGCTGTGAATGTCCCTTTGCCAACTCATCTTCCTGTTGCCCCATTTCCTCAAAGATTGATCTATCAACAGAAAAGTACCCATTACAATGAGATGTTAGATCTGTTCAAGAGAGTCAACATCAACATTCCTTTTCTTGAAGCAATCAAGCAAATCCCTGCTTATGCCAAATTCCTCAAAGACTTGTGTACTCAAAAGCGCAAGCTCAATGTGCAAAAACGTGCTTTCTTAGCTGAGCAGGTAGTTCCATCATTCTGAACAAAACTCCACCCAAGTTTAGGGATCCAGGATGTCCAACAATTTCTTGCACTATAGGAGAACACACGGTCAATAAAGCGTTATTAGACCTAGGTGCAAGTGTTAACCTACTGCCATATTCTGTTTATGAGCAGTTAGGTCTTGGGGAGTTGAAACCAACATCTATCACTCTACAACTGGCAGACCGATCTGTCAAGATTCCTCGTGGAGTGGTCGAAGATGTTTTGATCAAGGTTGACAAATTCTATTTTCCCGTAGACTTCATTGTCTTAGACACTCAACCTGTACAAAACCCAGACTGTCACATTCCTGTCATCTTAGGACGTCCTTTCTTGGCTACGTCCAACGCGATCATCAATGTCGGAATGGAGTGTTAAAACTGTCTTTTGGTAACATGACGGTAGAATTGAATGTGTTCGATATTAGTCAACAACCTGTGAATCTTGATGATGATGATGTGCATGAAGTTAATATGATTGAAGGATTAATGCAAGATTCGTTGACTAACATTCTATCCGTCGACCCCTTTCAAGCATGTATGGAGAACTTTAACCCATTCCTATGATGATGCATACTGTAGTGACGTCCTATCTCTGCTCGAATCTGTACCTCAAATGGACGTCACTGAAAGGAAATATGAAGTGGAACCACCCCTACTCTCTGATTCCAAGCTTATTCCATCCATTGTTGAGCCACCCAAGCTTGAATTGAAAACATTGCCTAGTACGTTGAAGTACGCATTCCTAGGTTCTTCTGATACTTTACCTGTCATTATTTCATCATGTTTAGACACGGAACAGGAAAGTAAGCTTTTAGAAGTACTTAAGGAACACAAAGAGGCCTTAGGATGGACCATCTCAGATCTCAAAGGAATTAGTCCCACCATTTGCATGCACCACATTAACCTTGAAGAGAATGCCAAACCATCGAGGGAAATGCAAAGGAGACTTAATCCTAACATGAGAGATGTAGTCAAAGGAGAGATCCTGAAACTACTTGATGCGGGTATCATATACCCAATTCCCGATAGCAAATGGGTTAGTCCCATTCAAGTTGTGCCTAAGAAGTCAGGCATTACTGTTGTTCAGAACGACAAGAATGAATTAGTCCCTACTCGTACAACCACAGGATGGCGAGTATGCATCGACTACAGGAAGTTGAACACAGTAACAAGGAAGGATCACTTCCCGCTCCCTTTCATTGACCAAATGCTAGAACGTGTGTCTGGACACAGTCACTACTGTTTTCTAGATGGCTTTTCCGGTTATAACCAAATTCACATTGCTCCGGAAGATCAGGAAAAAACTACATTCACGTGTCCATTTGGGACGTTTGCTTATAGACGTATGCCCTTCGGGTTGTGTAATGCACCTGCTACTTTTCAGCGTTGCATGATGAGCATTTTTTCTGACATGATAGATAGTTTTCTCGAGATCTTTATGGATGATTTCTCTGTTTTTGGTTCCTCGTTTGACGAATGTTTGAAGCATCTTGCCCTCGTGATATCCAGATGTAAAGAAAAGAACCTTGTTCTAAATTGGGAAAAATGCCATTTTATGGTGAATTCAGGAATAGTTCTAGGACACATCATCTCAGAGAAAGGAATTGAAGTGGATAAAGCTAAAGTTGACCTCATTCAACATCTACCACAACCTTGCTCTGTGAAGGAGATCAGATCATTTCTAGGTCATGCTGGTTTTTACCGGCGATTCATCAAAGATTTCAGCAAAATCTCCAGACCTCTGTGCAGTCTTCTCTCCAAAGATGTTGCCTTCAATTTCGATGCTGCTTGTGTGAAGGCATGGGAGGAATTAAAAACCCTTCTCACCACCGCTCCTATAGTCCGACCACCCGATTGGAAGCTTCCGTTCGAACTTATGTGTGATGCCTCTGATTATGCTGTTGGTGCTGTTTTAGGACAGCGAGTTGATAGACTACCATATGTGATATACTATGCTAGCAAAACCCTTAATGATGCCCAACTCAATTATTCAACTACCGAGAAGGAATTGCTTGCCGTCGTTTTCGCATTAGACAAGTTTAGATCTTATCTGATAGGGTCTAAGATCATCATATACACAGACCATGCGGCTTTGAAGTATCTTCTTTCCAAGAAGGATGCTAAAGCTCGCCTTATTCGATGGATACTCTTATTACAGGAATTCGATCTCGAAATCCGTGATAAGAAAGGTTGTGAGAATGTGGTTGCTGATCATTTGTCTAGATTAACTTTAGAGTCTATTGATGAATGTGAGCTGATTAGAGAATCATTCCCAGATGAACAGCTGATGTCTATCTCAGACCTTCCTTGGTTTGCTGATATTGTTAACTACCTCGCTACAGGTAGGATGCCCTCACGTTGGTCGAGACAAGACCGCTCTAAATTCCTGGCTGAAGTCAAACATTTCCTTTGGGATGACCCATATTTGTTTAAGTACTGTCCAGACCAAATCATTAGGAGATGTGTCCCCAACACTGAACAGAAAGATGTGATATCTTTCTGTCATGACCAAGCATGTGGAGGCCATTTCAGTGCCAAGAAAACCGCTGCAAAGATCTTGCAGTGTGGATTCTATTGGCCATCATTGTTCAAGGATTGCCATGATTATTGTGTTGCTTGTGAACGCTGTCAAAAGCTAGGAAGCATTTCGAGGAGAAACATGATGCCATTGAACCCCATTTTGATTGTGGAGATTTTTGATGTTTGGGGGATAGACTTCATGGGTCCATTTCCCATGTCTGACAGCAAGTTGTACATCCTAGTCGCAGTTGATTACGTTTCTAAGTGGGTAGAAGCCATAGCAACCAGAACAAATGACCACAAGGTGGTACTTTCATTTCTAAAGGAGAACATATTTGCACGTTTTGGTACCCCTAGAGCTATCATCAGTGACGGCGGTTCACATTTTCGTAACAAGTACTTTGAGTCTTTAGTACGCAAGTATGGCATAACTCACAAGGTTGCTACTCCGTACCACCCTCAGACTAGTGGACAAGTGGAAGTGTCTAATAGGGAAATTAAGCACATTCTGGAGAAGACGGTCAACCCGTCCAGGAAAGATTGGTCATTGAGATTGAATGATGCTTTGTGGGCCTATAGAACAGCTTATAAGACACCAATTGGCATGTCCCCCTATCGTCTAGTGTATGGAAAGCCGTGCCATCTACCTGTGGAATTAGAACATCGTGCCTACTGGGCAATCAAAGAGCTGAACTTTTCTCTGGACGAAGCTGGAATTCAACGGAAACTTCAACTCAACGAGTTGGAAGAATTGAGAAATGAGGCTTATGACAGTGCCAAGCTGTACAAGCAAAGATGAAGATGTTTCATGACAAGCGTATTCTACGCAAATCCTTCACTCCTGGTCAGAAAGTCTTGCTGTATGACTCCCGATTACATCTTTTTCCAGGAAAACTGCGTTCCAGATGGAAGGGTCCGTACCTAGTACGCACAGTTTTTCCTCATGGAGCTGTAGAGCTGGAGGATGTCTCCAACAAGAACGTTTTCAAAGTCAACGGGCAGAGATTAAAGCCATTCCTTGAGCCATTTCCACCCGACATTGAAACAACCAACCTGGAGGACCCAGTCTATGTGGACTAAACTGGTCCACTCTTTCCCTAAATAACCAAAAAGTTTTCCAAATCTTTCCCTAAAAACCAAAATTTTCGTTTTCCCATCAAAACCAAATGTTTCCCAACAAAACCAAATTTTTCCAAAAAGTCCAATCCCATTAAAAACCAAATTTTCTTGTAGATAATGTGTTAGTTAAATTTCCTTTGTGTATATTTTGTGCTCATCCATTGTGACTCTAATATGATGGATTTTTGCCTTGAATAACGGAGTTTTAATCGAGCTGCCACCGTACAATCGGGTATTCTCTCTCCTTTTACTCTACTCAGCATGTTCCTCTTCATATATTGTTTTATAATTCTTTCCATATTTTGAAACATTGAGGACAATGTTTAGTTTAGGTTTGGGGGTATAGAGTAGATACCATGATAATTTGCCATAATTGAAAACGAACTCCTTCTTTTTTTGAAAAAATTGAAAAATTCCAAAAAAAAATTGAAAAATCAAAATTAAAAAAAAATTAAAAAATGAAAAATCATAAAAATGGAGCTCATTTACCTTGAAATGTTGACTCTTGTGCAAATATGTATTTTTATTAGGAGTCTTAGTCTAGATATTTAGGCACCCTGATTCTAGCACAATTCACATAGTGATAAGAAATTTGCACGCGCACGATCTACCAATACATGTATGGCCTCGATCTTCAAGGTGTTTGATAGGAAGTTACGATTGCCAATCACTTTAGAATACTGAACGAAACTTGACTAGCTTGTTCTTTGGTTGGTTGGGATAGAAGGTGGAGGTTACATTAAGAAAGACAACCATCGAATTTAACTGGGTGCATCAAAAAGGGCTACCTCTTGCAAAGTGTCATGTAATTTTTGTTTCCTTTTTATGTATCAAAAGTGTTTCTCTTAAAAAAAAAAAAAAAAAAAAAAAAAAAAAAAAAAAAAAAAAAAAAAAAAAAAAAAAAAAAAAAATCAAAAAAAAAAATACAAAAAAAAAAAATCAAGTATTTATCAATTCCATCATCTCTTGTTCCAAAAATAAAAGAGAATAGTCAATGTAAATAAGAGTCATGTAAATAGTCATTTTGTTTTTTTTGTAATAAGCAAGGAGGGTGTATGCCATTGATGTACAACGCGAGTAATTGTGAAATACCTCCAACTCATTCACAATTCTCGTAAAGTCCGGACAGCTAGCTAGATTTCGACCTCAGTTCTTAGCCTGAGAAACTATCTCTTGGTGATTAGTAGTCATAACTTCAGATCTTTCTTTACACATGTGTAGATACACTTTACACTCTTATCACATGTCTTTTTTTGTTATCAGTGCTAGGATTGTGCCTTCGATAGCTAGATTGACATCTCCATTTTGCTGTGAGCTTAAACTGTTTTGCACATGTCACATTTGATGGAATCTGAGCTTATATTTTGACCTAGAACTTTGTAGGTACGTTCTAAGCAAACCTTCACGAGACTTCAACTCGTCCACTAGGGACACTTAGTGGTTTAAAAGGCTTAGTGCATACGCTAAATGCATTCGAGAGACCAGCGACAGTGGTATAGTTAGGATTTCCTTAGTTTTGTTTTACTTGAGGACAAGTAAAATTCAGGTTTGGGGGTATTTGATGAGTGCCAAATATTGTATATATTTATCCCTTTTTGTTGGCATTTAACTCATCTTTTGTGCATTAATTCTACATTTTATCCCATATTCTGTATTTTCATTGTTTTCAAGAATAAATATTTTTACTTAATTTTGCATTTTTAGGTAATAAATAAAGTTGGATGAGTTGCGGAGCAAAAAGAGCAGAAAAGTGGTGAAAAGCCGGGAGAAATTACGCAAGGAAGCCGCAAAGAATGGAGCGCACGTCCAAAAAGCTGGAAATGGGCTCAAGAAGAAGAAGTTGTTCTTAAAGAAGAAGTGGGCTCAAGGTTTTCCAAGCCCAAACTCATTTCCCAAACCCATATTCTATACCCAAAAGCCTAAAACCCAAATCCATACCCGCTTGCGTCTTCAGCCGTCAGATCAGTTCTCAGAAGCATCCGACGGTCGCTCCCTTGCTGTGCATCGAAGTTTGATATCTCCGCCTAACACTACAACACCTAACTCCATCTGGCGTCGTTGATTTTGTTGTATTATATAATCCAGCGGTCGCTACAAGCTTCACTTCATCTCACCGTCCGATTGATCTTTCATCTCCCTATCCCACGGCTCAGCGTCGCAGATCATCAAACTCGATACTCCCGCCTAACCCAAGTGCGAACACCCTATACCCAGCCAAACGCACCTTCTTCTTTCTTCTCCATCTCTCTCCTTCAGAACCCGTACCACCACCATGTCCGTCTCCATCACCACTACCTCCCCCAAATCACTCCACTATTTCTCCCCAAATCACTCTACCTAAGCCCATCATCACCATCACGTACCATCTCTTTAGCATCACTAATCTCCAATTTCTCATCTCTCTGCTCACTGAAACCCTAGGTGAGAAATTGGGGATATAAGTGATGATTAAAGCAACAATTGGAGCATGAGAGGAACGAGAAGAAGCAGGAGAAGAGTGGGTCGACGAGATGGAGCGAGTATCTCATCAACAGTAGGTAAATCAATTTCACCAAACCCTAGTTCTACTGATTTTGGGGGAAAATTGGGGGAAAACCCTATGGGTAATGGGTATAAATTGGTGTTATGTGAGTGTGTAGACACTGTGTATCTCTCTGGACTAGCCAGTAGAGAATTTGCTACAAATTTTATGAATTTCAATTTCAGTGCTTATCAGTTAACAGTTGAAAATTGCATATTTTTAGTTATCTCAAATGTTGCTAGTTGTGTATGAATCATCTGTGAATGTATGTATGTTGCTTATCCATGTTAGCATGAGCTAAAGCATCAGGCCAAGGCTCAGTGAAGCCTTGTGCACTGTCATGTGACTAGAAGCTAGGATAGTTCTCCTGTTGCTATGTTTTGATTGAGCAAATGGGAGATACCAATGCTCATAGAGCCTGTGATTGGCTGTACTGTCAAAAGACAGCCAATGCTAGGGGCAAACTAGTGAGCAATTTGGTATTCTTCCATTTCTAGATGTATGCTTAGGAACAAACACAACCTAGAAACATGTCATTTGATTAGGACACAAGGTGGATCCTAAGCCTTGGCTTAACCACCAATCCCTTCTCAATCACTTACATTTTCAGTTCTGTGTGCTTTCAATTCAGTTTATTTTCTTGCCTTTTTTTTCTTGCACTTTGAAGCCTTCTGTGCACTGAAATCAGTGCACAATCCTCACCTTTCCCTTGGCTTCCAAGCCTTGGTTCTTTGCTGATTTACCTTGCTGTTTTCTTAGCTGTTTCTTTACTGCTTTACCTTGCATCCTTGGTTCATGCCATTTACCTTGCTTTGCTCACTGCCATAGTGCATAGTCACCATTGTTAGCTTAGGTTTCTCTTGTATGCTCCCACTCCCTGTGAACTGACCCCCTGCTTACCTTCTATATCATAACTTGGCCTGTATACTTGCAAGCTTTTGTGTGTCTTTGCTTGTCACACCAGAACTTTAACCACTCAAGTATGCAAACGGTTACGGATACTTAAGTAGTCGTACCATGTTTGGTTTTCGCCAGTATGCGAACGGGTACGCATACCTCCGAACTCAGCAAAATTTCCCGGACCTGAACCTTTCGCCAATACGCGTACATGTACGTGTAGTTAGGTTCCTGAACTTCACAAACCAACAGGTACGCACACGGGTATGCATACTATGGTTCCCAGACATGGATTACATATATGCAAGAGTGCATAACATGTTTATAATCCAATGTTGGTTAAGTGTTCTAAACATTATTCCAATCATTGAAACTTTCTTAGAGGATGACAATAGCCGTTTCACACACTATTAGCATCAAAACAATTTTCATGTTATTGAAATAATCATAACGAAACATTCCAAGTCTACACCAAATGATTGTATCAACAAACCATGTAAGATGTTACTCGACGATTTTCACATGATCATCTTTTGACTTTTGTCAAGAATATAAGATGCACTTGGTTGAAGCGAAAGCTTACCAACACATATTTTGAGAAATATGTAAGCGAGTTAAACTCAGCTCGAAATCTCAAATGCTCATAATGAATACTACATATTAATACGACTTTTGTCTCAATATAAGAGATAGAGTAGAAATAGGCTTTCCAAGTGATAGATGAGTTTTAGTCTCTACATACTTTTTGTTGATGAAGTTCCACAAGCTCTTCTTAGTAGTTCTTCATCTTCAATTGATGAACGCCGTGAAGTCTAATGCTCAACTACACAATCTATCCTAGTCCGATACATCACTATTAGTAGACTAGAAATCAAGACTTATAGTTTTGATCACTAACATTGACAAACAAGATTGAGATAGCAACAATTGCGAGTTCGACCAAGCAGTGCTCTAACAATACTCATGAACAAATACGTTTATGAAATAAGGAATGAAATATTTGGAAACCGTGGCTTAGTGTTCATGAATTGATTCTTATATAAGTACGTTGTACGATTATGAATCAATCTGATTTTGTTTCAATTTGTTCATATATATTTCTACGAGATATTGAACAATTGACCAACTCTATGTGAAACACATTCAGATTTGTTTGATTATCTTTCATGATTGATTGATCATCATAGTTGATCTATATGTGTTAGATGAATATGGTTAAGACAAAAGTGTTCATATGGCTAACTTCGGTTAACTGTTATTGAGCCAACTCAATATACATGTTTAGGTACCGTTACCATATCTAAATGAAAGTATATTTCACTTGTGTGTAACAAGCTAAGACCATCTAACAATGGGGAGATATTGCTTTGGTTTTAAGCAAAATTAGCTTGAATCTTAAATCAGGATTTCATCTAACAGTGAATATTGAATGTTTTGTTACTAAGATATCTTAGCTTTGATTGAAATCAAACCCTGATTTGAAAGACTATATAAGGGAGAACTCTAGCAACTGGAAAACCTAATGCCGACACTTTCTTGTGTCCTAGTTGCGACTAGATTCGATTCTCCTTTAACCTAGGTTATTCCAAAACCATTATAGGTTAACGAATTAAACACTTCATTTGGGATTCATGAAGCCAGATCCAACTATTTTCTCTGTAGTTGCGTATTCTGATCTTACTTGTTTTATTGTATTGAGTACTATCTTCTCTAAGATTTGCTCGAGATTTATCTCCGATAGGTAAGATATAAAAAGTAATCACAAAGTTCATCATCTCAAACTTTGTGGTTCCGCAGTAACTTCTTCTAACATCATATAGTTACGTTATTATGAGGTGATTGATATTTCTAGGCTGATCTTTGGGAGTTTAACACTGGATTATCAATTGGTTTCTGTTCACCTTGATTTATCAAAAGACGTAACAAAAACTTCGTAGATACTTCTGTGGGAGACAGATTTATCTATCAAAATAGACTTATCTGCGGAAGACATACTTGCTTATAAGTCTTCGACTTTGGGTCGTAGTAACTCTTAGTTGTGGGTGAGATCAACTAAGGGAACCAAGTGCGCCGAATCCTGCGTGGTTCCAGAGGCGTAAGGAACGCGATTGTATCTTAATCATTGTGACACTTGGTTAGGGCTCTTGATAGACACATTTTTGTGTCTAAGTTGTCCTCAATTTTCTGTATTGTTTATACTCGATTTTTGTACTAATTATGGTGTTTTTATGGTTGCACAGGTGTATTTCGAAAAATGAAATCTTATGGAAAAAGTTGCTCGGAAAGTGATATTTCTGCTCCCAGAAGAAAATTACTAAAGGCACCCAGAGGACGTGTTAAAGACATCCCGAAGTATGTTGGAGACGCCCCCAGAAAAATGATTTTGGCCCCGGGAGGACATTTTCTAAACGGACCCCCATATTGGATAAGGGGAACCTCAACTGATAAGGGACACCTCTTATACTATTTGCACCCCTGGGCGCCAATTGCTAATCGCACCCCATCTATGGATAAGGGGCGACCTTTTTCTTTTTTTCAAATCTGAAAAATGGCGACAAAACTCACATGTGACTGACATAATTAGGGTTCGTTGTTTGGATTGGATTTAAAGAGACTTAATAGCTTAATTTGATTGGGTTTGTTCATGTAGTCTTAGCAGGGCTGGTAAGTCCATTAAGATCGATTCACTTGGGCTATATCGTCGGAGAGAAGAAAACATGGGAATAAGTGTATGGAGGATATTCTCCATTAAACTCGAGAGGATTTGGGGAGATTTTATCGTTCCAATCAGTTTATTCCAACCTGTTACACTGAGGCAGGGATGGTGAATCCTTCAGATTCGAAGAAAAGAAAAGAAGTTACGTGGAATTTATGCAAAACAGAGGGTTGAGATATCACGGGGTTTGTAGAGTTATATTGGGAAGGTTTGCATGTATTCTCAGCGTTCGTGACTTCTTCTTAGACGTATTTCAGCGTGTTTGGAGTGTGTAAACACAATTCAGCTGCGTGAGGATAGTTAAAAAAGGGAAGAAAATATTCCCAAGGAGATATTCTTTACTGCCGAGTAAATGGAGAATTATATGGAGTTATGACGGGATATTTCGGTGCTGCGAGGCTATATAAACTGATGAGGAGTAATAAATAGTGGAAATTAAATTATTGTCCCTCCTTGTGATGGGCCTTCACAAATATCCCTAAGCCTCTTTACAAATACTCCTGATGGCATAATTAATTTTTTTTCTTCTAAAAACCTAATTATTATTATTCCTTATTTATCCTTTCTGATCTTTTCGTTCTTCTTCACTTCTCATAACAGAGAACAAAAGTCGCATCGGTCCCGCCACCATCTTGTCCATCGTCACCCACCACCATCTTCTCCATCGTCACCCACCACCACCAAAATCTATATCGGCGCCACCACAACTAGCACCACCACATCCGTTACGTCCACCACTAGTATCAACAAATTAGTCACGATTTTCTTTTGATTTCAACTGATTTCATACAGATTCAGAGATCGATTTGATTTTTTGGTTTTCGATTTTGGGTAATTTCGAGTTTGGATTCAGTTGCGCGTGGATTTTGAGTTAGATATTTGAACTCAGTGATTTGAGCTCCAGATTTGTTGATTCTGAAACTGGTAAGGTTTTTATTTTTAGGTTTAGGTTTTTCAACTCCTCTTTCTCTCTATATGCTCAATTTGCTTATCTTCTCTGAATTGTGTGGTGAATGGTACTCTAAGAATGATTGATTAGATAATGTGCATTATAGAAGTAGGAACGGAGTTGTTGGCATTGTTTTCCATGCATCTGGATTTGCAAGTCTGGATTGTAATGATTGTACTGCAAAGAAGTTGTAGAGATGGTGCTGAGTTATTGACAGAACAACAAGGATGGGTGCTGCTATTGGTGGAGGAAATGCAGGAATGGGTGCTGCTATTGGTGGAGGTACTGGATTAGAAGATGAGAAGATGTTACTGAATGGTTATATATGGGCTATGATGGTTGCTATAGGAGCCGAGAGGATTACAGAGGGGTTGGAATCAGATTTGTCTTTGGCTTCAGATGGAGAGCTTGGTCTTGAAGTTGTTGCTGTTTATGAACCTACAGGTAATGATCAATTGTTGATGTGACCCAATTTTTTATGAGATCAACTAGGGTTGTTGATCCTTTCAACTCCTATTGTTGACAATATTTCCTTGGATAAGTATAATCATGCTTGTAGTTTAAATCATGTAAATTTATTCCGATATTGAACTTGTGGTGCAATGGTAACACGAGTGACTCCATGTTAGATGATACGCGTTCTACTCACGCTAAGTTCACTCCATTTACATGGATCAACTTTCGTTGTTGATCCAATTTACGGGATCAACTACCATTGTTGATCCCCTAAATTGGATAAACTTCTACTGCTGATCCATTTTTTCTGATCAACTACCACTGTTGATCCCCTAAATTGGATGAACTTCTACTGTTGGTTCTATTTTTATTTGGATGAACTACTGTTGTTGAGGCGGCGGCGACGGACTAGAGGTGGTGGAGGACTGGTGGTGGAGTAATGGTGGTGGTGGAATATTAGTGGGGGTTAGTAGGGGGTGGTCGTTGAACGGCGATGGTGGAATGGTAGTTGAATGTTGGTGGTGGTTGTGGTAGTGGTGGTGGTGAAGTGGTAGAGAAAGAAATTTGTTCCATTTTGAAATAAAGAAAAATAATATATGAGTGAGGGTATCAAGGTAATCTAATTTTAAATGGACAATGTTATTAAAAAGTAGGGATACATTTATTGTTGTATAAGGATATATTTATTGGGTTTCAAAAGTAAGGACATAGAAATAATGTACCCTAATAGATAGGGGTACGGAGAGTTAGGTGGAGAAAACAGAGTGTAGAATAGATAGTTGTAGAGTTCGATACGAAGAACATAGAACTGCAGACAACAGTCGTTTATAGTCTAGTGTCTTATTATTTCGTAGACTCTGTAACAGTCGATTTGCGAAACCAGCTTCAGTTTGTGCCAATATTGTAATGGTGAGTTCTGTAACGCCTGAAAAGCGTTGCAAACTCTCTGTGTTATATTTTTATTCAATAAAACCACCTTTTGAGCTATGGATTATCTTTTTGAGTGTGTTTACATCATGAGGAGCTAGACCCCATCGCTGGAACAACGGAGGAAGCTTTTTTTCATCCATGTGGTAATTAAAATTAATTCTTTTATAACTATTTACATAGAATTTAATTGTTTTATGAATTCTATTAATTATTTGTTATTTTGTCTAATGTCGCATGCTTAGTTTTAATTACTTTTGATGCATCATTCTTACAACTTACAACTAATGTTTTATGAATTCTATTATTTACAAAGAATTAGAGTCACAACTTCTTTTGTTTGAGCCATTATTGCCTATAATTAAATTTTGAACCCCATGTATATGAAAAACAGTGAAATCCCGAATCCTAGTGTCCCTCCATTCTGCTACTATTTTGTGTATATATTTTCTTATTTTTAGTATTTTCGTTTATTAAATCTGAAATCAATCTCATCAAGTACGAGTGAACGACAACCTTCTTACCACTGTCTAGAATTCTATCAATTTTTGGTGTTGCCGACGCATACTTATTTATAGATTTATTTTTTAGGTTTTTTTAATTTTTGTTCTTTTTTACGCATTTTGGTATTTCTTGTTTGCTTTCAGATTTGGAGCTGAGCTAAAGAAAAAAAAAAGAGAAAGTGTTGAAAAGAAAAGCTAAGCCAAAGAAGGAAAGAAAAGAGGAATCCAAAAGAGTGAAAAGGAAGATTTTGTATATAGTTATTTTATTTCTAGACACTGTAAATAGGGTTTTATTTTTTGTAATATTTTATTTTTGGACTTTTTGAACTTTATTTTTGGGACATTGGACTCTATTTTTAAAACCCAAAAGGGTTAGTTTAAATAAAACTGCCACATGGAAAGACGATAGTTACGATACTGTCTCGGCCCCTCGGGCTCGTACACTGACATGGAGTCGGTGGCCTGGGGCGACTTCAACGGTTCATCGCGCATCCGGTACAGGAGGTAAGACTCTACCCACCCACGAATCCCATGTCAGTGGGTTTATTTTGTGTTGAGAATGTCGAACTGGTATTACAATAGCCAATACAACAAATATCCGACTGATTTTCAAAATGGACATTACTTTGGCTATAATGTAAATAGTGGTTGGGAACATCAACCTTTTGAAGGTTATGGCTCATACCATATTGATCCCAATTACTATCCACACACCCACCGGTCATACGAGTAAAACTCTTATAATTCCTCTTTACTAGAGTCAACACGTAATTTAGCTGAGTCGACACGTAAGTTAGCAGAAATAAATAACTTAGTCATGGACGAAATAAATGCAGCGTGTGAACCTTCTTTCCTAGATAAAATCAGGAAGTCATGTGATTCGAATCAGAAAATTTTGTTAGAGGCCCAGAAAAGTACTGCTCGAAACAATCTTAATTTCCAATATAGTGTTTCTGATAGTACCCTTGAAAATGAAGATAAATATTCACATAATCAAGATGACGAGGTTAGAATTGGTAATGCTACTGGTTTAGATGAGGTTCAACCATTTTCATGTTATTATAATGATGATTATTATGAGGATAGTGTTGATGAAGAATCAGACACATATAGGAATAATGATCAGGAATTTGTTACTCTAATTGAGCTTTATCATGATAATGTTATTTCTAGTTCAAATACAAATAATTTTAATAATTATTCACCTATTCAATAGGATGAGGATTTGATTAAAGATACCCACGTTTTAGACAATGTAGTACTTCCTTTTTACGAAGCCGATGATAGTTTTGAGGAACGAGTTTATCCTGAGAGTACTGTTTTAAAGTCTAGCAATTTAGAAACATTAGTCTTAGAAAAAAAAGATAGACTCATAGAGAGTTCAAATATGAGTGAGTATGCACCTCCCGATTATTGGAATCAGATGACCTTGAAATTAGAGAGATTGTGACTAGTCTATCTAGAGACACTGAAAACTCTAAGTTTGGGGGTGATTATCATTCTCCATGTGCTTCACCTTTGACTCTTATAGAGATCCTTCACTCGGGACTTGATATATGTGCCTCAACCATTGTGCTAAATTACCTTCATACTAGCTCTCCTGAACCTAATAATGTCCAGGAAGAAGTACAGTTGTTAGAAACCCATCCTATGGTTGATGTGGTTAGCCCAGGCTACGATACCTCGATTGACTTTGTTTTCCCACCAAAAACTTCTCTCCAATTGTGAGAACTTATGAAATTCAAATGTGTCAGATATTAAGTTTTGAGACTGAACCTAAGTACTTTAGGAGGTTAGAATCGACACATTTTCCTAAGATTGACCACCACTTTCATCGTGGTCAATTGTGTGACTCGAAACTGATTGACTTTAAGGATCCGCAATTATTTAGGTTATTATTATGTGCTTCTAAGGTTTTACTTGATTTTTTCCATACTCTAATACCTGAATGGGATCTTAGCTACGAGGAAATGCAGTCCATGAAAATATTTTATATATACCCAATTATAGAACCTGAACCTGAACCACAGCTAAGTGTAGTTGTCTTAAACAGGAAGCCATACAAGGGTGTGCTTTATTTGTTAATTTTCTTGGCATGTTGCATATTCCTTTTACTTGTGATAGCCCTATTTGGTTTTGGTGATCCACAGTTATTCCGGCTATTACTTTATGATTCTATAAGGTGACTAATGTTTTCTTAGTCTGGCTGAAGACTTTAAACTTGGCACTTCTTGGGAGGTAACCCATGCTCATGCAACTCGGTAATATCTTTCCTTAACTCTTTTCTTCAAGTGGTTAACAATTTCTCCTTGTTCATGCTTTATCTTTAGAACATTGAGGACAATGTTAGATTTAAGTTTGGGGGTATGGGAGAAACTTTTTAGTTGTTGTATAAATAAATAAACTCCAGAGCTAAGAAATTTATGCCTATTAAGGATAGCACTAACTAATCTAAGTGGATGGAAGCATCTTGGTTGTAGGAGTTGAGGAACCAATCTGATTGGATGAAAACATCCAAATAGAGTTTATTAATAAAAGCACAAAGCTCAGGTGTTAGAAATAACATGGTAGTTTTTCCATATCTCGTTGAGTCCTTTTCACCTTCTATTTTTATTTTCTTTTAAATATGTTTCTCTAAGTTATTTGGTGGGACACACGAATCAAGTTGTTACCACTGCTAGGATGAAATAGAGTGATTGAGTACCACACACAAAAAAAAAAAAAAAAGTTAGACCTGACCATTAGACCAACCGGAATAAACTCAATAAAATCGACCACTGGTTCCCTTGTATATGCCAGCTGAGTTGATATAGAGTTAGGATTATCGACCACTTGTTCCCTTTTATATGCCATTTGTGTTGATATTAGTCAGACCGGTATCTCAGTCCATTAGGATAGGTTCGTCTTGGCAGTGGCCTTCAGACAGATATGGGAAACACCGTTCACCTTGGTCAACATATAGAACCATCTACGTTTTTTTATCTATATCCATCTTCTTTATCTATTCATGTGATGGGTTTGTTCATGTAGTCTTAGCAGGGCTGGTAAGTCCATTAAAATCGATTCACTTGGGTTATATCGTCGGAGAGAAGGAAACATGGGAATACGTGTATGGAGGATATTTTCCATTAAACTCGAGAGGATTTGGGGAGATTTTATCGTTCCAATCAGTTCATTCCATCCTGTTACACTGAGACAAGGATGGTGAGTCCTTCAGATTCGAAAAAAGAAAAGAAGTTACATGGAATTAATGCAAAATAGAGTCTTGAGATATCACAGGATTTGTAGAGTTATATTAGGAAGGTTTGCATGTATTCTCAGCGTTCGTGACTTCTTCTTAAACGTATTTCAGCGTGTTTGGAGTATGTAAACACAATTCAGCTGCGTGAGGAGTTGAAAAAAGGAAGAAAATATTCCCAAGGAGATATTCTTTACTGCCGAGTAAATGGAGAATTACATGGAGTTATGACGGGATATTTCGGTGCTGCGAGGCTATATAAACTGTTGAGGAGTAATAGATAGGGGAATTGAGAGTTAGGGGGAGAAAAGAAAGTGTAGAATAGATAGTTGCAGAGTTCTCTTTGATGTTGCACGAAGAAGAAGATACGAAGAACATAGGACTGTAGACAACAATCGTTTATATTCTAGTGTCTTATTATTTTGTAGACTCCGAAACAGTCGATTTGCGACACCAACTTCGGTTTGTGACAATATTATGACGATGAGTTCTGTAATGCCTGAAAAGCGTTACAAACTCTCTGTGTTACATTTTTATTCATAAAACCACCTTTTGAGTTATGGATTATTTTTTTGAGTGTGTTTACATCATGAGGATCTAGACCCATCACTGGGACAACGTAGGAAGTTGTTTTTCGTCCATGTGGTAATTATAATTAATTCTTTTATAACTATTTGCATAGAGTTTAATTGTTTTATTAATTCTATTAATTATTTGTTATTTTGTCTAATATTGCATGCTTAGTTTTAATTACTTTTGATGTGTAATTCTTACAACTTACAACTAATGTTTTATGAATTCTATTATTGGCAAAGAATTAGAGTCACAACTTCTTTTGTTTGAGCCATTATTTCTTAGAATTAAATTTTGAACCCCATGTATATGAAAAACAGTTAAATCTCAAATCCTAGTGTCCTTCCATTATGCTACCATTTTGTGTATATATTTTCGTATTTTTCGTATTTTATTTCATTAAATCCGAAATCAATCTCATCAAGTCCGAGTAAACAACAACCTTCTTACTACTATCTAGAATTATACCATCTCTCAAAAGACGAGGGTACCCAAATAGACCACAATCTTTAATTAATCCACCTATCAGTCCTCTTACCGAAAGTGATTGTCTATGGACAAAGTCGAGACAATACGACAGATCGGTATTCACAATTTGTGTGATCATCTATGGATACGAGATCGATACAATAAAACAATCTAAGTGTGATTACTTGATAATAGGTTCAGACTTAACCAAACTCTATAGGATCACTATCAAGTAAAGCGGTGTTAACGTTTGTGTATTTTACTTTTAATTAGAATAAACAATTATAATTGCGGGAATATAAAAGAAAAAGACACAACAAGATTTTGTTAACGAGGAAACCGTAAATGCAGAAAAACCTCGCGACCTAGTACAGAATTGAATACTCTCAAAATTCAGTCATTATACAAAATCTAAACTAACTTCGTATAGTTGATACCAAGCAACTAACCCTAGTTCACTTAGTTTATCCAGTATCCCTGCACTTCCGTCTTTGATGAGTGTACGCAATGGAACAATTCCTTTGGATCGTATTCCAAACAGTAAAGGAACAACAAATCTGTTTGGTAACAACTATATTGATTCTTTCCAGATAAAGATATCTCAAGTCATATGCAAAGGCTCTTCCGTTTAAACTAATAAAATCATTTTCCTAGTTATATCAATCCAATCTCTATTACCTAAGTAATAAGATTCGAATTTGTAACAATCAAAATAGATCTCAAGAGAACTATTAGGCGTTACCGATCTCGCGCAACTAATCAATCGAATAAATATGATTCTAGTTGAATCCCAGACGATCAAGGTTTGTGCTACACAAAGATATGAAAAACCAATAAGAAATCTTCTTCCTCTTAAAATCTTCTTTAGTCTTCAATTAAACCTATACAACACCACTTGAATCTCTTGCGATCAACCACCCACAGAACGGAGTATGTTAACAATGGATTATCAGAAGATGTCTTTAGATATACAAACAGTTCTAAAGATCTCGTCGATACTTCGATCTAGTTTGAGTGAATCTTATATCAGAAGAGAAGATTCTCAAAAATAAACAAACTAGGTGCAATCAAAGTTCAACAACCGTTAAGCAATCAAATCAATCGAATAACTAATAAACTGCAATTATCTAGTTTCCCACCAATGGTACTCGTAGAGCTTCTTGATCCCACAGAAGTCTTTAAACGAGCGGTCGTAAGAGATTTCTCCTAATTAGAGTACTTTCCTCTCCGAATAGATGGATCCACCAGAAACAATAAAAAGATGAAGTTTTCCTGACTCTTAGGATAGTTTGCTAGAAATGCACACTTAGGTATTTATAGACCAAAGATGTTTGGACACCAAGGAATTTCCAAAACCGAAAGGCAATAAATGCCCATTCGGTTTTCATAATTCCAGTAAATGCTTTGCCCAATATTTTCCGAAATCTCTCAATAAAAAATCTCCAATTAGTAAATGCACATTACTAATTTTTATTCTCTACAGATATGCATTAAATTGCTGGTAATTAAAGCAAATAAAACTAACAACCTTAATTAAAAAGATTCTTAATTTATTTTGGAACGGGATCTCCTTGAGTAATTAAGGGATATCTTTGAACAATAAAAGATAAGAGTTACTGTTCGTGTTCAAAGTATGTTGACATCTTTTCTTTGTAAATCAGCTTTCATATTTACAATCTTGGAATCGATTATACCACACTTCCAAACAAGTTTAGGATTAGTTCATTTGTATTCCAAGACAACTATGTGATTGATCAAATATCAAATCACATTCATGGGTTCAATCGGTTCTACCAATCACTGGGATCGGTTTTACCCACGAATCTCTTAATTAAACGCATATATATATATATATATATATATATATATATATATATATATTATATCTGTGATACAAGTAGTATCACATATAACGTAAAATAAGTCTTTCGATCTTGTTGTTTGATATTGTATTAACTTCAGGCGATATTTATTAGAACAAAACATCATATTTTTGTTACCAAATCCAAAATACTAGTTTGTGTTAAAAAGCAAAAAAAATTGATGTAAGAAGCTTTACTTTAACGTTGTTGTTTTTATTTTCATATTCTATCATCTATGTTATTTTCCAACGAAACAATATAGTTTGTTTTTCAGAGCCCCATTTGGTTTTTCGCCTAGAATCCCTTGTTTTACCCCGCATCAGAAAAATTACCACATATTAGTATTCTATTGCTATAACGCTTATACATTTTCTATTCAGTTCTAAGGAAAATTAAGAATTGATGTCAGAAATTACCTTAAAAACACTGAATTCAGTGATGCTACGGGTACGACTGGGGTTGTAACTAGGAACATTATACACTGCATTTTGCATTTATGAAATTCCCGCGAAAATTTAAATTAACTGTGAAGGAAACTGATACACTATAATGAAGTAAGGCTACTTGTATGTTGTTACTAGTGATCGTAGAATCAAAAGAGGGATCAGAGTAGTTGAAATAAAATAGAATAAGAATTAAGAAAATGCCAATAAGAGTATTCATATTTCTCTTATATTCTCTATCAGTCTCTTCCTTTCTAATGATGATGCAAGTATACACAATAAAGGTTCTCTTTGAATTGAGTTGAATTTAACATTGATATTTAGCTTCTCATTTGTTATTAAATTCAGTTGGACGAAATCTTAACTTTCAAGTTCAGTTCTAACCGCGTTGGTTGTCTAGGGAAAACTTTGATTCAGTATGTTGAAAAAGGGTCAACTTACTAATATTGTCGAATGTCACTGTTATAACAATAAATAATGGTGAAATTGGTTTTTTTTTTCACTAATTTTTGATTGCTTCATAGTGTTTGACAACAATTTAAAAAGTTGTCTTTGAACTTGTAAAAGCAAAAAGTTACCGCGGTAATTAACTTGAGAGTTTACCTATGAGTTAAAAAGTTACCATGATTTTTAAGATAAATAAATTTTTGAAGTTGCTCAAAAGTGTAACTTTAGAGTCTAGACGGTAAATTCGTGAATCATTCGCAAACTCTACTGTATTACATGGATATGCATATCATGCCTATTTGTTGGAACTCTGAACATGTATACTAGAGGAAGTACTTATGAACCACTAAGGAGTCCGGTTTTTCGCACACTCTTTTAAAGAACATACAACACAACCATATAGATTTACTATGACTAACAATTATATTTTAATAAAATATATTCTTGTTTTCATTTTAATTAATCTTAATTCTAAAAATGATAAGCACTACATATCATATTTTGTTGTGAATAAAAATCCCCAATTATTTAACAAACTAGTATATCACTCTATCTGCAATTAGAATATAAATTTTCTTTCAATCTAATAACTAATATAAAGTAAAGAGGTATTTTTGGTGAAGTCTTGGTCTAACCCTGATATTATTGGTATGACCTTTAATATCAATTATCACTTCACATATTTTTAAGGGTAAAAATGTACATTAAATCAATATTTACATATTCAACCTTATATATTTACATATTAACAGAAATGCTATTGTTTTAAAAATACATCAATTTTTTTAAAAACTTGATATTTTTCAATATAGACAATGGATTTTGGTAAAATTAACATATTTGAAAAGCTCTTTAAATTAAATAAGTAATGAGTATAAATAAGAATGGTGTTAAGATTTTGGGAGGACTGGTGAGTTTAGATATGAAATTTATTAGTGATACGGTATTGAGCAGAGTGAATAAGACTGTCCAGCTAATGGCCTCCGTCAAAAAACTCAACGACCCCTAAAGTGAGATGCTTTTACTTCGCAATTGCACAGGTGTGTCCATATTATATTTCGCAATGCGTACTACCAATCCGGCAGCACTGCAATAGTCCACTAATCTTTTTGATGATCATTTATTTCGATATTTGAGACTCTTAGTCACGGGAGATGGGGCCGGCTTTGGGACTTTGCAACATAGATTATTTACTTTGCCTATCAAAGATGGTGGTTTGGGTATTTACACTATGAAAGACACACATACTTATCGATATCTTGCCTTTCAGAGCCAGACTGTTTCAGTGCAAAAACTGATTTTCGATAGTTTATTCCCTACAGATAAAGGTTCCTTCTTATCATCTGGTTCTTCGGAACTTCATCCAGCTATGTGGATTGCCTTTTAAATATTGTGTTGATGATATATACTTCCCCTCTTCTATGCATTCCATGGAAATTACTTATTTCGACGCAGTTAAGAAGTAAATCCGCATCCAATTTTTTATGTCTGCAAGATATTCCACTATGCGGCAATGTAACCATATCAAACACGCTCGGGATTATCTATTAGTTGTCCCCATTCGGGGGGCTGAATCAGTGCCTTGGGTCAAGACAATTAGAGATGTAGTTTGTTACTGCCTTGGTATTCCATTATTTGTTGAGAATGGCTTATGCTCAAGCTGTAATAGACCCATGGATATTTTTGGCGATCATGCACTCGATTATGCCAAGGATGTTGGACTCAAATTTCGACACGACCTTATTCGAGAAGTAATTTCTGACATTTGTTACAAGGCGAGGGTGCCTGCGCGTAAAGAGGTTTCTCAGGGATTTTTGTTGGATGATAATAAATATTTGTGACATGCAGATATTCTTGTTTATAACTGGGAGAATGGTCAATATGTTTGTATGGATGTCACGAGTGTCTCTCCCTTCACTGGTGAAGGTACACGTGCTTTTATCCCATGCCAGGCCATTTCGTATATTGTTTCGTGTAAACGTACTAAATACTTAGACAAGTATATTTCTAATGGTTATGGTTTGGGTGTTCTTGCTTTTTGTACTTTGAGGGAGCTTAGTGAGGATACTTTGTGTTTTTTAAGAAATTGAAGAATTGTTTTGCTAGTTTTGACGCTAGTAGTGGCGTTGAGAGTTTTATTTTTCATAGATTAAGGGTTGCTATTAAAAAGGTGTTAGAGCCCAGCTAGGTTACCAGCTAAAACTTTGTACTAATCATAGCTTGATTAGTATAACATAATAAATTTATTAATAAATAAAAAATAAAAAAATTAAATTTTATTTTACGAAAAAAAATATCATTGTAATCAAATTTGGAATTGTTAAAAAAATAAAATTCAAGAAACGATGTAAAATATTTATATTTAATAAACTAAACTAACATCTTTTAACATAAAATGGGAGGAGAGAGAATATCCGAAATTCTTGCGGTTACGATGGGGAAATATGGATCCAATCATCCTATGGCTAAGCGTCCGTAGCCACTGCTCACATTTTAAGTACTTGGCCATCCAAGTTCGCTGAAGCAAACACGACCTAATTACGGCCAGTTATGTTGACAAGCCGATTCCAGACCGTCATTGTCTGAGGCGCGTCTCATTCTGAATAGGGTTGACATGAAAACTGAAAAGGCGCTACCTGAATCACATTAAGACAGAAAAGACACAACTTTTGGAATCATTATTCATTTTTATATAAACAAACCCATCCCATTTGGTTCCATTTTGTGCTCTTTAGAGCAAGTGTCATGGAGTGAGGATTCTCATTCACTATGAATGAGTTTCACTAGATTTGATCAAATTTGGTGTTATTATGAAGTGAGAGTAGTCATTCATTCATCAATAATCATTGATACACTTATTGGAGTGAATGAGTGGGCGAAAGTGTACAGTGTACACTAGGCGACTGATCTTCAGCCTCTTAGGAAAAAATCACTCCAAGCGGCACATGTTTAGCCTCTCAAACATATTTTTGAGTTTTTTAATTTAGTTTAAACTCTTTTGTTGGGTCCCGCAGATATTTTATTAATAGAAAAAATGAATACATATCTAGGAGGCACATCTTTAACCGCTTGAAAATTTTTTTTCTCTCTAAGCGGCTGGAAATCAACCGCTAAGCGGTTGAAAATCATCCGCTTAGTGTATTCTTTTGGTTCCCCATAATGAGAAAATCCCTCTTTCACCTAGTCTCTCATTCATTATGACGGTGAACAAGTGTTTTTCATACTCACTCCGTAGTCCTTGTTCTTGGGGAACTAGGACGGTTTGCTAGACCGCCCAGACGTCAAAAGACCCCCCACATTGTTGCATTTGGAGCTTACCCCAAAGTTAAAGATCCATAAGGTACTCTCTTTGAATTGTTTATTTATTTATTATTATTTTTTTTAATTGTTAAATACTTGAGATTCATCTTGATGTTTCTGCCATTTCAACCAAGGAGAAAATATTCGCCGCACAATCGGAAATTAAAGGCCTAAACTACCAAATAATCCAGTGACTGATAGAATATTTTTGTTTCGATTTACTATGCTTGGAATGGATATTATTTATCTAAAAGGAAATTAGGTTGCAAGGGCACCACCACTTTTGTATTTCATCGGCATTGTCTTTTCTCCCTTGCCATTCATATCCATAACATACTAGTATTTTTTGGCAGAAAAAGTAAAACAAAATTAAATAGACTATTATACGGCCAATTTGACCCTATGAAAATCCATATTAAATATGGAATCCGCTCCCTCATCGGCGTTACCTCAATCTTAGAAAGATAATTATAGCATTAAGTATTCTTAATTGAAAAGATCTTTTCACTCCACTCCTTCAATAAAATATATCCGTTGAATTTTGAAATACTCACCCATTCCGAACCGTCAGATTACTAGGATATGACCGTTGAGAGACGCTCCTCACCTTAAAACATGAGACATTTTCTCTTCCTCCGACCTAAACAAAGAGAAACTGTAGAAAGTAAAACTCAAAACGAAGAGTGAAATAGTCACGGAGATCAAATTTTTAGGGTTCTAGCAGATTTCATGTTCAAGTGGTCTATCTCTCTTCCTCAATCAATCTCTGTAACTTTCTATCCTTGAAACTATTTTGATCACTTCGCAGAAATTTGAAGATGCCGCTCCAGAGATCTCCTTCAGATCGCCGACCACCGCTTGCTGAATCAATGAATCAGATCCGTTCTCGCAGGATGTTGCGTTCTAGTACTACTTCAATCCCATCTACACCAGGTAATAATTTACTCTAAACCCCAAATTTCAGAAAAACCCCAAATTTTTTTATTGTCTTTATTGTTCATCTTAAGTTTCAATCATAATTTCTCCTCTTGCTTGTGATAAAATTTGAAAATTCATATACCGAAGAATGATTTACACCCTAGATTATAAAAATCCCCAACTTTAATTTTAAAATTAATCTCTTTATGTTGCAGTTTCAATGATGAAAACCCAAACTCCAAGACATCTGATGACTCGAGATAGACCAGAACTTCGACAAGAGTATCAATCGATTACAACCGATTTCCAAGCCTTGGAAAAAATGGTGAAAGATCAATTCGGAAATCAAGACTTATCTATGACTGATTTGACCAACACTTACAGCGCTGCTCCATTTGAAAGAGGCAGGTTTTATGATGAATACTCTGCTAGAAGAAATGAGAGATTAAGAAGAAGAAAAGGAGGCGAAACTGTGGAAGAGAAGAAGAAGCCTAGCAGTGTTTATAATCTTGGTGTTGTTGAATCTACTATCAAGAAAAAAGGAGGAGATCAAAAGAAACTGGAAACTTTAAGGAAATCAGTGCCTGCTAATTTCTCAATTCCTAGATCTGAAACAACGGGTACTACTTCAAGATATTCTTTGAGAAGTAGCACTAAAGATGTCAGTAAATTCACTATGTCATCAGGCAAATTATCTTTCAGCAGTATGGATGGAGAACGCAGTAAGATCACTACTCGTCGAGGAGGAGGAGTTCGTAAGATCTGATTAATTAATCAATCAGAACACTTCTGTGTGTTCTTTTGGTCGTTTTTTTATCCCTGATTATCAGAGAGACTGAAACTAAATTCAGTCTACAAAGTTTAGGTTTTTTTCTTCTTGAATTCTCATATGGTGTGTGTTTTTTTTTAAGGAATTTTATTTGATTTAATTAATTTGAATCTACAAATCTTCTTCTATTATTGTTCGCTTCTTCCATTTTGTTTAAAAGGTGGATTAGCTACTCCTGTTGGTGGTGGTGTTAGTTCTTTAAATGTTCAAATGAGAAAAGAGCTTGATCTCTTTGCTTCTCTTGTCAATTGTTGTAATCTTCCTGGATTACCTACTAGGCACGAAAATGTTGATATCGTTGTGATCAGGGAGAATACTGAGGGTGAGTATGCTGGTCTTGAACATGAGGTCGTTCCTGGTGTTGTTGAGAGCTTAAAGGTATGTCAAGTTTTTGATTTAGGTTACTGAATTTCTTTGAATTTTTCAGTTTTTTGTCCTTCTAATTGGATTTGTGACTCGAAATTATGAGTTCAGTTTCATAATTTTCCTAGTAACCATTGATTATTCTTGAAAACGCTTTCGAAACTTCCCATAAACTGTATGTATGACTTTAGTTTTTAATCCATGAAATTGAAATGCTGCCATAAAATTGTAGTTCTTGTACTATGATATAAACTACAAACTGATAGTGAGTGACCCATGGTGTTGAGGAAAGAATTTGAATGTGAAGCTATTAGGTAACCACTATATCCCGGAAAAGCGGAGATGGCTGAGATGAGGAAAAGAACTACATATGTTTTTGATGTGATATAGTAGTGTATCGTATTATTCTCTTTGGATGCACATTTTTCTTGAAATGCTCAAGTGATCCGATTCTTGTAGGTGATAACAAAGTTCTGTTCGGAGCGCATAGCACAGTATGCCTTTGAGTATGCTTACCTAAACAACAGAAAGACTGTGACAGCCGTCCACAAGGCTAACATCATGAAGCTTGCTGATGGGTTGTTTTTAGAATCTTGCCGCGAGGTTGCAACAAAATACCCTGGTATCAAGTATAATGAGATCATTGTGGATAACTGCTGCATGCAACTTGTTTCAAAGCCAGAGCAGTTTGATGTAATGGTAGGTAGCTTCACAATTCACCTTATGTTTCAGTTTGTGTTTGCATCCTTGGTTGGTTGATCTATTTTGAATAGGTAGAAGGATATCTCAGTTCCTAAAGATGTCAATAAGAGCTCCTGACTTGTAACTTTATGATATAAATGTGATTTTTAAGAAACTTGGGTGAGATAACTTTTCAGACCACTGGATGGATAAACTTGTACGGCAGCAGTTCTGATTTGCTGCTATACACATTGTCGTTATATATTTGAGGAAACTATGACGGTTGTTAATATTCAAAATTCCACAACTGGGACGGATATCTTCAAGGAACGGGAAAACCACTTTAGTCCACCTACGTTTAGATGCACTTATATACATAACTACTTGCATCAGAGACTCATATATGGACCCATCTGATTAAGGAAGCATCTTATTTTGGGCAGGTTACACCAAATCTGTACGGCAATCTTGTGGCGAACACCGCAGCAGGCATTGCTGGAGGCACTGGTGTCATGCCAGGAGGTACTTATCTTATCATATGCGTTAGCATCATTTTTCTGTTTCTAAAAATTCGACTCACCTCAGTTTCCAAAAATGTTTTTTCAAAATCCTGCAATACAAGCAATGCTCTTCTTCTCATCTCTTTGAAGCTCCTATACATATTGTGAGCATAGTCTAAGTGTATCTTTTTATGCATATATGCAGGAAATGTAGGTGCTGATCATGCAGTGTTTGAACAAGGTGCTTCAGCTGGAAATGTTGGTAATGATAAACTGGTGGAGCAACAGAAAGCAAACCCAGTAGCGCTATTGCTGTCATCTGCAATGATGTTGAGACATCTTCAGTTCCCATCTTTTGCTGATCGATTGGAGACTGCTGTTAAACGTGTCATCTTAGAGGGGAAATACAGGACCAAAGATCTAGGCGGACAAAGCACAACCCAGGAAGTCGTGGACGCCGTCATTGCGGTTCTAGACTAATCACTTGATAACTAGCTAGAATTGCTAGCTGCACTACTCATCATTAATCCACTTAAGCAAAGTTTAATATTTTCTTTAGGTGGAGACTTGAGAGAAATTTATCATTGCCTATTATTGTTGGTCCCATGAAGAGGGTCCTATAAATTGTTTTGTTCAACATTTTCCTTAGCGCTACAGCTTAAATTGGTTGTTTGTTCTGCTGCTTACAACCCAAAACAAGTGTACAAATTGAAACCGGGAAATTTCTGTATACTTGAATAAAAATCTATTAAAGTTTGATCATCTGATTCATCCGTAGCAAAATATATGATATTCAAAAGACCTAATTTTGTGGAACCCAGGTCGAAAATGCTTCCCACCCCCAAAATGTATGGTACTAGAAGGTCAGTGCATCTACTCATTGTCATGTAGTGTTACACTGAGACGTTTAGGGAATTCAATTGTGTTGTCTGGTTGCTCTTTAAGGGTTTTTATCTCAAAATTAAATTCACAGTGGTGGAGGACAAGCAGCCCAAACCCCTTGTTGTTTCAGTTGGTGATTGTTTTGAGATATTCTTGTTTTAAAAAGAGATGCAAACCCATCATATGGAACATCAACAACAATACATTCGTTTACGTTTTCTCTTCACAATTTATTTATGTTTTGTATCTTTTTTTTGTATTTGTTTCATGTTATGATGTACTTGCTTCACTTTAAAATGATCATGTAAACGTTTTTTGTGGAATGAAATACTTATGGTTTGATAATTAAAAAAAAAAAACAGTACATTTTGGTCTTTGTTTCTCGTCTTTGCTTGTTTGCTTAAATCGCCACTTAGTTTCCAACATTGTCTTTTGGAATGTTACTATGATTATATATATATATACTTTTTTTTCTTTTTTAAAAAGAAAAAAAAAATTCTCACCAGAAGTTTAGTACAAATAGGGGTGTACAGCCGGGCAGGCCAGCCAACCCGATTATAGCACAGGCCGGGCCATACGGGCTTGTAGTCCTTACTACCCACTAAGTTTAACAGGCCATGTCGGGCCGGGCAGACCTCGGGTCCAAGAGATAATTCAAAATTTTAAAAAGTATATAGGTTTGTTGTCTAGCTTGATGAATGATGATATATCTGTAACTTGTTCAAATGATAGTTCAAGCAATTCATATTCACTACTGAGAAATGTAATTCAAAAGTTTCTCTAACCCCAATAAATTGTCCAAGTATGAAATTTAAGTTCTTGAGAAATCCATCACACTAGTAGAAAATTTTATTCCAGGCTATCGGCAGTAATGCAAGTCGGGTAAGTAAACAGGCTACCGAGCAGGCTAACAGGCCGGACTCTAATATTTGAACAAAAACCCGGGTCCGCCCACTTATAATTATCGGGCAAGCCCATGACAGGATGTTGGGCGCCCATGGGCTCCTTCGGACCCGGGCGGTACATGGCGGGCTGCAGGCTTACGGGAATTCTGTACACCCCTAAATACAAATATGTTATTTAGCATCATCCAGTAAAACTTCGATAAATTAATAGCCTTGGAACCGATGAATTATATCAATTAGCGAAGTATTAATTTATCGATAAATTAATGAGTTATTAACATGTTGAAACATATCTAACTTAAGTTTTAAAGATAAGTGTGTAGATCATTTTCCTATAATAACAAATATCTGGAGATTTTAATTTCAATTCAAACTATTTCATAACATAATTTTTGATAATATATTGCATATATTATATGTATAAATATATATACTTTGATGTTATAATTGAAACAATAAGAAGAACAACACAATAAAATCACTTCAGAACTTCTTAAGAAAGTACAACATAATTGAGATGAAGCCTTATATTATCTACATTTTTTTTTGATCGGAAAGGAGAAGATATATTAGATTAAGAGACTTTACAGAAGACTACCAGAGAAGGTAGATGAAAACAAAAGAAAAAAAGGTTACATCACAAGAACAAGTTTTCCCAGTCATTAATCACAGAACTAGTGAATTTCAAGTTTACCCAATCATTTATCTACATGTGAACAAGAAACAAACGATTTTGGATTCCTATTTTAATAAGGCATCATAAGGTAGTGCTATCACACCGATTATTAATTTATAGAAGACTAATTTAACGAAGTTCTATTGTATATGGGTCTATCATCATCATTCATCCACTCTTGCCGCAATTCCTGGAACAAGCTACAGTTAACATGTTTTACCCAATTACACTTTTTATCTTAACTATTTTCTTTTTCTATGTTGTTTTGTATACGTTGAAGAAGCTGAGGTCGTCCGATGATATATCAAACACAAGGCTCAACCTACCCCCTTTTACGCCGAAGATTTTATCTTAGGAAACTTTTATCAAATCACTCCCATAATTCACCAATGTTTTCATCATCTACCTATGAAATATCGAACACTGATGCTCTTACATTTTGGTGAAAAAAACTAAACTTGTGGTTTCATCCACAAAGATGGCAACTCAAATTTTAAAGACATGTGATCCTATATTCCCAGACAAGCTTCCTACAAAAGCTGCAAAAATTATCTTTTGGGGTGGAAATGATATAGCTCTAGCTCCATACGGTGAGCAGTGGAGACAACTCAGGAAGTTTTGTGTTATTGAGTTGTTGAGTACTAATAGGGTTCAATCTTTTAAGTTGGTAAGATAATAAGAAGTTGATAAAATCATAGAAAACATAACTCATTCATCCAGAGAATGTGGTACGATTCATTTAACTGAGATATTGTTCGCTATGTCGAACGCCATTATATTTAGGTGTTCACTTGGGAACAAATTTGACAAACATTATACAGACAAACTTGTTGGGTTGATAAAGAAGGCAACCATGTTGATAGAGTACTCTTTAAATTTTGGGGATTTCTTTCCATGGCTTAAATGGAGGGATATTGTCACTGGATTGAACGGAAAGCTTAAGAGAACCTCTCAAGAACTAGATGTTCTGTTTCAAATCATCGACGATCATCTCCTTTCCAATTCAGAAGTAGACGACAAAGATCATAATAGGAACTTCATAGATATACTTCTTCTACATGCTGGTGGCACAGATAATCTCAGTCTCACTAGAGATAATATATGTTTTGCATGTTTTGATAAAACAAATGCGTTCTATTGAGCCGTCATCTCACCCCAATTGACATTCTTTCATATATTTCAAAATATGGAAGTGGAAATTCAGAAGTTAGCCTATTGATTGTATTGCCTAAAATGTAATTTGAATTAATATATTTGTCGAAAATGTTGTTAAAAATGATCCATATTATATAAACTTCAATTATGTTTGGTGTGTAAATAAATTACAAGAAAAAGAAAGTACGCAATAGTCTCATTTGACCCGCAACGCTTCGAGTTCGGATCTCCATATGGATTTGACCCTGGTCCGGAACTCAGGATGTTACAGGGCATGCCTTGGACTTGCACAAAGGGCATTGCAAGCCTACTTCTAGCTTCCTTATTTTGCTTCCGCATTGTTGAAAGGATGTACTGGTCTTGCTCGTGCCAAGGGTGCATCATTCAGGCTCATGTCGTATTTGTATTGCATCATCCTTGTGATGCAAGTGGCTTATGCAAGCTCCCCTAACTTGCATGCCTATTTAGCTTCCTTTCATGGCTATGTCCAATTCACAATTGGTGAATGCCTAAGTGGAATGGATTGATAGGAAGTCGATGCGTGTCATAGGTGCAATCAAATTAGTGATCTTGTTTCCACTCAATTATAAATAATATAATGGAAGTCAAGTTCGTTCCAACGAAGAGTGGTGAGTTTTAGTTGTCAAGTGCGTCACAAAGGGGGGGGGGGGGGTTTGTTTAGATTTAAAAAATAAATAAATAAATCAAGTTGAAAAAATTAGATCGCAAGCAATAGAAAGTGATATGATAAAGGAATCCTTCTTCGTTACTAAATATTCATCAAAGTAGTATATTCATCCATTCGTCATTAAACATAGATTAAACTCTGTTACTCCCTAAATTCCTAATGTCACTGGACACGAAAGCGCTCGACTACCAGATTATATCCGTCTAAGCCACCAAGAATAAGCTCCTAGGTGTAACTTAGTCGAATACTTTAGATATCATGAACTTAGGTTTATCCTAGCATCAGACACATAAGCTCGGTCTGCTTACTAGTGTTGTATTTACATGTGATCCCTCTACAGAATCCCTATGCAATGTCTCACGTTTTCTACTTGTTTAAAGGGTCGTTTGAAAATTACATATCTAACTATTCTTTATTAGATTTAGATTAATTATCAAATTGAATTAGTTGGCCACCTAAACAATCTATCAATCAAACATAAACATTTATATTAGTAAAGACAATCGATAATCATATGAAAAACTCTAAATAGATTCATATATTAAATCAAATCTTATTTAGAACTTAAAATTCATCCCCAATCAATAGGTGTTTAGATACTAATGGATGTAGAATAATCCATCATATACATATAAGAAATATAAATTGTTAGAGCACTTCTCGGTCGAACTCGCAAACGTTGCTATCTCAAGCTTGTTTGTCAAGTTTAGTTGTCAAAACTATAAGTCTTGATTTCTAGTCTACTTATAGGTATGTCTCGGATTATGATAGAATGTGTAGTTGAGCTTTAGACTTCACGACGTTCATCGATTGAAGACGAGGAACTACTATGGGGAACTTATGGAATTTCATCAACAAAAGTTATTCTATTCTATCTCCTATTGAGACAAATTCGTATAGCTATATAGACTTTACATTATACACATTTGATATGTTGAGCTGAGTTTAACTCGCTTATATCTTTCTTGAAATATGTGTCGGAATTTTTTTTTCTTTAACTATGTTCATCATTATTGTTGACGAAAGTCAAAAGATGATCATGTAAAAATCACCTGGTAACATCTTACATGATTTGTGTGAGACAGTCATTTGATGTAGACTTGGAAAGTTTCGTATTGATAATTCGATCACTTGAAAATTTCTTATAAGCTAATAGTTTGTGTGAGACAGTTATTGTCGTCTTCTAAGAATGTTTCAATGATTGAAATAGGAGTTAAGAACAATTAGCCATTGTCTGGATACTGTTGTAAGAATGATTCAGGTCCAGGAACCAAGTATGCATACCCGAACGGTTTTAACTATCAAAGTTCGGGAACTAAGTTTGCATACCAGTTTGCAAACTTATTCACATGAGTTCGGTCCGGAACGGCAGTATGCACACCCGTTTGCGAACTGTCGGACATGACCAAAGTCCGTAACTTAAGTTTGCGTACCTGTTTGCGAACTTATGAGGTTAAGTTCTAAAATTGTCTAAGTATGATTTCATACTCATGAACAAATATATTTATAAATGAAGGAATGCAATCTTTGCAAACCGTGGCTAAAATGTTCATTAACTGATTCTTTTGAATCAATCCGATTTTGCTTCAATTGTATCTTGTATACTTCTATGAGAATATAAACAATTGAACAACTCTATGAGTAACACAAGTAGATTCATTTGATTATCATTTGATCTAGAAGTGTTAAGATGAACATGGTTAAACAAAAGTGTTCATATGGATAACTTCGGTTAAATGTTATTGATCCAACTCAATATACACGTTAAGGTACGGTTACCCATATCTAAATGAAAGTATATTTTATTTGTGTGTAAAAATCTAAGACCATCTAATGGTGAAAATATATTAGTTTGAATCTTAAACCAGGTTTCATCCAACAGTGAATATTGATTGCTTTTTTCCAAAGTTATCAAACCCTGATTTGAAGACTATATAAGGGAAAACTCTAACAACTGGGAAACCTAATACCCACACCTCCTGTGTGATACTAGTTGCGATTAAAGTCGATTATCTTTTAACCTACGTTTTTCCTAAAACCATTATAGGTTAACAACTTAAAGACTTCATTGGGATTCTAAAGCCAAACCCAACTATTTTCTCTAGTGTGTTCTCGTATTGAGTAATATCTTCTCTAAGATTTGTTCGAGATTTATCTCCGATAGGTAAGATATAAAAAGTAATCACAAATCTATTCGTCTCATTCTTTGTGATTCCACAATAACTTGTTCTACCACCATATAGTTAAGTTATTGTGAGGTGATTGATATTTCTAGGCTGTTCTTCGGGAATATAAGACCGGATTATCAATTGGTACCTGCTCACCTTGATTTATCAAAAGATGGAACAAACTTTGTAGGTATTTCTGTGGGAGATAAATTTATCTATCAGAGTAGACTTTTCTGTGGGAGACATATTGGTTTGTAAAATCTTTGACTTTGGGTCGTAGCAACTCTTAGTTGTGGGTGAGATCAGCTAAGGGAATCAAGTGCGTAGAGTCCTGCTGGGATTCAGAGACGTAAGGAACGCGACTGTACCTTAATCAGTGTGAGATTGGTTAAGGCTCAACTACATTCCAGTCCGAAGTTAACTTGTAGTACGCTAGAGTATGTAGAGACATAATACAGTGTGGTTTTTAAATATGGACTAGGTCCCGGGGACATTTGCGGTTTCCTCGTTAACAAAACTTCTGGTGTCTGTGTTATTTCTTTTCCGCATTATATTTTTTTATATAATTGAAATATCACAGGTTGTGCATAGTTCAATCAATGGATAAATCCAACCTTTGGTTGTTTATATAAATCGATTGGCACTTGAACATTGGTCTTTGGTACCGTTCAAGTTGTTTCTCATAATAATCAGGCTCGAAAATTTCTATGTGTTTGATTTGCTGATTACATTGAGAAACAGAGATATAACTCTTGGATATATTTTTTTGATTGAGTCTGACTGTCTAGTTGATTCTCTTGGAATTATATTGGAGTTAGTCCATACAGATTGCCTAACGAAATATTGGGTATGGTTTTTAGACCCTCGCTTTTTCATAAATAGATAATTTTATGATTGATGAACGCTCAGAATCCCTAGCTTTCGCTCCGTGTGTTATTTCTCATTTCCAAGACTTACGAATCTCGTGTCCTTTCTCTAAAAGGACGAATACCTATTTATATAGGTTTACAATGCTTAGCCTTCAACTATCTTAGTCGGTTCAGGAACCCGAACCTAAACTATGAAAGAAATACCTAAAAATAGTTCGTGAATTTTGGTCATCACGGTACACGTACCTAGTATGCATACCATCCCGTAGACTTCGATATTCGGTATACTTGTTTCTCCTGTAACTTTTTCATCCGAACTCGGAATGACCTAATTTTTTTGTGTTCTCTTCGTATTTCAATTCCGTTGAAGATGGTGAGCACTTTTGATCCTTTTAAGGCACTTCTTTCGCTTCTCTTCGACTTGGGCACTTGGATACTTGAAGTACTTCTCTTCTTAGCTTATTTGCATCCTTTTATACTCTTTTTGAGATGATTCACCTAATATAAACAAATAAAAAAAAAAGACTAATAACAAGAAAATATGCAAGAATTATAGTTAAAACAAGTATGAAATGGACATTAAAATCATATGAATTATGTGTTAGAGCATTGCTCGGTAGAACTCGCATGCGTTGCTATCTCAAGCATGTTTTTCAGTATTAGTGATCAAAACTATATGTTTTTATTGCTAGTTTATTTATGACTAAGTATCGGTCTAGGATAGTTAAGTGTAGTTGAACTTCAGACTCCATGGTGATCATCTTATGAAGACAAAGAACTACTCGAGGAACAAGTGGAACTTCATCCGACTAAAAGGTATGTGGATACTTGAACTTATTTATCACTCAAAAGTCTATTCTATCTCATGCTCTTGAGACAAAGTCGTATAAGTATGATAGTTTTCATACATACACATTTGCTATTTCGAGCCGAGTTTACTCGCCTATCTTTTTCTCGAAATACGTGTTGGTAAGATTTCTCTTTAACCATTTTCATCTTTACCCATGACGAAAGTCATGATGACGTTTCAATCTTGAAAACAGCTTTGATGACGACAGTCGTGAATAACGATTGTTATAACATTATAGAAGAATGTTTCAATGATTGAAATGTAAAGTTGAGATTACCATCTATGGATATAAGCATGTATAGTGTGTTCGCACATTAGTGTATAAATCCATGTGCCGGAAACCAAGTGCGTACATATGTGTGCATACGGTATTGGTGAAGGAGACAGGTTGAGTACGCGTACCCGTACGCGTACCAGCGGAAGTTTTCATACTGAAAATTTCTGCTGAGTTTGTAGTTTGCAAACTAGTAAACCAGTCATCTTAGGTACGCATACCCGAATGCGTACCCACGTAAGTTTTGATACCCGAAAATTTCTGCTGAGTTTGGAAACCAAAGCCAACTCAAATCCGGTAGCTAAGGTACGCATACCCGTACGCGTACCCAAGCTGGTTATTTCTCAAATCGGTAGTTCATGAACTTAAAACAATAAACTATAAGGAATGCAATCTTTGCAAACCGTGGTATTGTTGTTCATGAATTGATTCAAGTGGATCAATCCGATTTTGTTACAATTGTGTCTATGAATAAAGATCTAAGCAATTGAACAACTCTATAAACTAGTTCTTATGAGTTATTTGAACTAGTTATGAGAAAGATGAATACGGTTAATATGAAAGAGCTCATATGGCTAACCATTGGTTAACTATTTGTGAACCAACTAAGTGTACACGTTTAAGTACGATTACTCAAACCTAAATGAGTACATTTCATTTGTCTGTGACAAGCTAAGTTTCGATCTAACGGTTGAAAGATATTAGCTTGGTTGAATCAGGTTTTTCATATAACGGTGAATATTGAATGCTTTGTTACCAAGGTAACTTAGATTGAAAACCCTGATTTGAAAAATATATAAAGGAGACATCTAGCAATTGGAAAAACTAATCCCCACACCTCCTGTGTGATACTAGTTAGTTTTCCAGAGTCGATTCTCCTTTAACCTTAGGTTTCTTCTCGATACCCTGTAGGTTAACGACTGAAAGACTTCATTGGGATTGTGAATCTAGACGAAACTACTTCTCTTGTAGTTGAGCGATCTGATCTTGCCATTTTCTATCGTACGAGTTCAATTGAATAATTTACTTGAGATTATATCTCCGATAGGGCAAGATAAAAAGAAATCACAAACATCTTCGTCTCATCGTTTGTGATTCCAAAATATCTAGTTTCGCTACCATACGATTTAGATTATTGTGAGGTGATTGATAATACTAGGTTGTTCTTCGGGAATATAAGTCTGGTTTATCAATTAGTTCATGTTCACCTTGATTTATCAAAAGACGGAACAAAAACTCATAGATTTATCTGTGGGAGACAGATTTATCTATCATCATAGACTTTTATGTGTGATACAGATTTGTTTATTAAAGTCTTCGACTTTGGGTGGTAGCAACTCTTAGTTGTGGATGAGATCAACTAAGGGAATCAAGTGCGTAGTATCCTGCTGGGATCAGAGACGTAAGGAGCGCAACTGTACCTTGAATCAGTGTGAGATTGATTAGGGTTCAACTACAGTCCAGACCGACGTTAGTTTGTAGTAGGCTAGTGTATGTAGTGGCTTAATACAATGTGGTGTTCAATCTGGAATAGGTCCCGAGGTTTTTCTGCATTTGCGGTTTCCTCGTTAACCAAATTTTTGGTGTCTATGTTATTTCTATTTCGCATTATATTTTGTTATATAATTGAAATATCACAGGTTGTGCGTTAGGATCAATCAATTAGAATATCCAACCTTTGGTTGTTGATTTAAATTGATTGACACTTGGATATTGGTCTTTGATACCATCCAAGTTATCTCTCTAGTATTTGATAAAGATTCGCAGATTTCTATTTGCTTGAGTATAAATCAAATCGAGAGATAGAGATATTAACTCCTTGATATACTTTTTATTAAGATTGAGTATGACTGTCTAGTTGATTCTCTTAAAAGTATATTAGAGTTAGTCCATACAGATTTTTAATCGAAATATTGGGTGAGGTTGTTGTACCCCCGCATTTTCATTATGCACTTACCGTAAGTATGAGCATACTAAGAATAAACTATAACTTACCTCATAAAGTACGGTACCAATCATCTCTTGCATCTCATTGCCGAGCCAGATGATATGAGTTACCATAATTTCTCAATCACCTTGCAATTAGATGATATGAGCGACAAAATGTTGTACCACTAATGTTGCAACTCATTGCGGCTACCCTATGCACCCTTTTTCGTTCCTCGAAGAGATCAAGGACTGAATGTAGTTAATCAACGTTGGACAAGGAATTAAATCCAACTCGTGTTGCGCAACAAAAGAGGAGCAAAACATATTCCGTATAGGCTAAAGGGTCTTTCACAAGATATGCACAAGATTGCACATGATTGATACTTCGTCGGATAAGCTTCCTGGAGTAAGGTTCCTCGGGTAAACATCCTTGATTTCCTACCAAAAAACACCTCCTCCCTATATATGTCTTATTTACATTTTTACAAATATAAGTCTTTGAGAGGATGGATACTCGCCAAACACCACTTCCTCGAGGAACATCCTCAACTTCTTATAGGTACACTCACATCATAATGGTGCTGAAACATCGTTAATGCTTCTACAAGTTTAAGATGAGGCTTCATCTTGTTCAATTACGCATCCATGAGCATGCGTCATGCGAAAAGTGCGGGTTTTACGTTATCACCCCCATTTAAGGAATTTCGTCCCCGAAGTTCAAAACAAAACTATTATCGATAAACTTCTTCGATTTGGATTTTTTGAGCATATGTCTCGTTCCACGATGCTCAGAAATCGCGCAAGGTTTCTTTAGTTTGTTATGAACAACGATTAATTAAGACCTTTCTAGCATACATCCCACACCACATACCCATAATCAAAAAAAGAGTCAAACGTTACCGACAATATCAATTTGGATCCCCTAAGCATGCGTCCCATACCACACACTCAGGTTTTCCAAAAGGATATTGCAACACAGGATCTTATCAGAGATTATACGATTAAATCGGAAGCGGGTATTGGTTCGTACCTTGAACTTGAGCTCCGATTAGCAAGAACAAGCAGCAATAACAGCAGCAACAACAATGTTTCAACACAACGATCAACAGGTACTACAATATCCAAAGATGAGCACAAACTTGATATACAAGCTAAGAACTTAAAACCTTTTCTCCTTATAGTAACTCTATTTAGGGTTAGAGTTACCGCTTTTCTAATGGTAAAACTATGGTGTGATATCGGCGGAATCACTTCACCCTTCTACATACATGTTAGAGATGCTTATATAGGTTCCAAACCCTAAGGAATATGGAACCCTACCAGACTTGCCACATACAATATGGGCGACCATATTCAGATCCAACCCGAATATCTAACATCTCTCACTCGCACATAATGTGTGTGGATTGTACCAGAAGAAAGAAAAGTTCATATTAGTAAATAGCCCGTGCGACCGTCGAGGTACCTGCATTTTGGGAGCTCCATACTAGCATCTCGATATGAGGCAGCATTGAGACATCAACCCTTTAAGAAAAAAATGTTTGTATCTCGTAGTATCCTAGGTCCATCAAAATCTCATTGGTTTAGACTACTCTGATCCCTCGTAGAGCTAGTCTAGCCCTCATGCTATCTTATTGTAAATACATTCACACTTGTGTTGCAACTCCAGCAAGGAAACTTAAGTTGTCCACTGTGAATATAAAACGTTCATGAGTTTGATGACCTTCCTTTCACCCTATTACCATGAATTGTTAGATTCAACTGCTTTCCCAGATGTGTACCCTTTAGGCCGGATCATCCAAGGCCACATGAAAAATACTAAAGTAGCAATCATCGAATCTTTAGTTAATAACAAAGACAAAAGTCGTAAGGTTACTTGTGTATAATCTGATTATCATACGGACTCACATGGTGAGAAAAATATGGAACCATTTTCGCACCTCCGTAGTGATCGCAAGCACGCATAATATGAAAATGCGCTAGAGTGGAGTTTTACTTGTCTACACAAGTATATGTCACAAACTCTTACACTCTACAAATCTTGACTTAGTCTCAATTCTTGCGCTTAATCCGAAATTTCTAACTGCTCGCTTTCAACAAGCGCCGTGAAAGAGATTTCTCATTTGGCTATACTTTAAGGTATGATAAACAATAGGTACATTCATCATCGATCTCCACTATATAGATCTCATCTTGGTATTTCCAAGGCGATGCATCATCTCATCTTTTCTCGCTCTCCTTAGCGCCAAAAGGTGACTGCTTATGTGAGTAAATCAGTCCATACCTAGTGACATATCAATCAAGTTTTGACACAATGCATTCTCTATGCACCAATGTCAGCGTGTATATCCATGCCCATAAGTAAATAATTAATCACAACAATGATCCATTATCAAATTGTATTGATTATTAATAAATATCCATAAAATATATGCATCTACGATCATCATGTCTTAAAAATAAAATGAAATAAATATAGAGACATCCATTACCACCTACGTAAACCCAACGTTCTAATATGATACAATAAAACACCTCTTGGTATAGGTTTAGTAAGGGGATCAACTATCATCAATTCTGTAGGCATGTACTCCAAAACTATTTCTTTCTTCGCAAGAGCAGCTCTAATAAAGCAACACCTCCTGTCAATGTGCTTAGTCTTTCCATGGTACTTCGGGTCTTTTGTATACGCAATCATTGATGTGCTATCAGTGTGAATTTTCACTACATCAATAGCGTGAGTGAAAAATTCAAAACTCTCAAAGAACCTCCTCAACCAATTAGATTCTTGTACAGCAGCTTGACAAGCTACAAACTCATATTCCATTGATGACATAGCGACAATTGATTGTTTCTTACTACTCCATGCGATGGCCCCGCTATTTAGCAAGAAATCATACCCTGAAGTGCATTTTTTCTCTCCCATTTATCCATTCCAGTTAGCATCACAATAACCACTGAGACGTAGATCTGAACCCTTGTATCATAGCATGAGGTCGCTCGTCCCTTTGAGATACCTCAGTATCCTCTTGATTGCTTGACAGTGCTCAAAACTGGGATTCGACTGGTACCGACCAACTAATCCAATAGCATAGCATATATCAGGCCGAGTACACATCATAGCATACATCAAGATCCCAATTACGTTGGAACAGGGTACTCGCGACATCCTGTCTTTATCTTCAGGGGTATTGGGGCACATCTCAAGGATTAAGTTCTGACCATTAGCAACTGGAGTGTCTATGGGATTGCAATCTTTCATGTGAAATCGCTCAAGAACCATTTTAATGTATGTCTCTTGTCACATACTCAAAAGTCTCTTTGAACGATCTCTAAGAATCTTAATCCCGAGCACATAGCTTTCTTCTCCCATGTCCTCCATCTCAAAATTTGAGGACAACCACTCTTTTGTGGCGACAAAAATTTCCATGTTACTCTCATCTATAAGGATATCATCAACATATAAGGACATGATAATGACTTTATCAGACTGTTTAACGTACACACAATGATCTTCCTCTATCATCGTAAACCCATTGGAAACAATGTCTCGATCAAATTTTAAATACCATTGTCTAGATGATTGTTTTAGGCCATAAATTGATTTTTGGAGCTTACAAACTTTGCGCTCTTGACCTTTAATAACGAATCCCTCTGGTTGCTCCATGTAAATTTCCTCATCTAGTTCTCTATTGAGAAATGCAGTCTTAACATCCATTTGATGAAGTTCCAAATCCATATGTGCGACAATAGCTAACATAAGGCGTATCGAGGAAATTCTCACCACAGGGGAGAAAGTTTCCTCGTAGTCAACACCCTCCTGTTGGGTGTAGCCTTTCGCCACAAGGCGAGCCCTATATCTTTCATCTAAACCATCTGTATTGCATTTGACTTTGAAAACCCATTTGTTTCCAATAGCCCTGCGCCCTTCTGGGAGGTCAACGTATTGCCACACACCATTTATCCTCATTGATTCTATCTCTTCTTTCTGTGCAATAATCCATTTTTCCATTTTATTAGATGACATAGCCTCTTTGAAATTCTTAGGATCTGTGTCATCATGCGAACAAACCATGAAACTTTCCCCCTCAATCTGAAAAAGACGACGAGGGACTTTTCCATGTTCACTTCTCCGAGATTGAGGATCCTGAATTGATGGAGCCAATCCATTATCAGGTGGAGCACTCCCACTTTCCCTAGGAGAACGAGGAATTTCTTCGTTATTCTCAACTAGACGAATTGGTGCGTCTTCCATTGACTCTTCCACCTCAAAGAGGCTAAGATCTCCCCCTACCTCGTTCCTTCTAGGAAAATCTTGTTCTAAGAAATATGCATCACGTGACTCAATCTCAGTTACACTTCCATCAGGCTGCTCAACAATGAACACATGGCCTTTTGAGTGTTCAGAATATCTGATAAAGATACACTTTTTCGCTCGAGGGCCCAACTTCCCATACCGATGAGAACTGCTGTGTACATAAGCAGTTGAACCCCATGGTCACAAATTACCCAATTCAGGTTTTCTGCTGGTCCATAATTCATATGGGGTGGAAGGCACTGACTTCGAAGGCACACGATTAAGGACATAGGCAGCAGTCAGTAACGCATCTCCCCAAAAATAAATAGTAATTGCGCTATTATTGACCTAACCATGTCAAACAAAGTACGATTCCTTCCCTCTGCTACACGATTTTGTTGCGGAGTACCAGGAATAATCAATTGTCTCAGGATCCCTTTTTCTTCACAACACCCTTTGAATAGGTCAGATAGATACTCGCGTCCACGGTCAGTTCTGAGAGCCTTAATGCTCTTATTTATTTGATTTTCCACTTCGCATACATAACGTCTAAAGCAGTCCAATACTTCTGATTTATGGGATATTGAGTAAATATGACCATATCGCGTAAAATCATCTATGAAAGTGATGAAATAAGAGGCTTCATGTCTTGCCTTAACGTTCGTTGGGCCACATATATCAGAATGAATTAATTGCAAAGGCTCAGAGGCCCATTTGGCTGTCTTAAACGGTTTTCTAATGGCTTTACCTGCAAGACAATGTTCACAGGTAGGCAAGGATACTTTAGCGATGAGGCCTAAAAGACCTTATCTAGCTAACCTAGTCATCCTTTCTTGCCCTATATGACCTAATCTAGCATGTCAAATCACAGAATCATTATTAACATATGAGGAAGACGCAACTAATGAAATAGATTTGTTGGCATCATAAGAACTAGAATTGTCAACATCCAAAGCCATAAATCCATCCGACATTAAACCAAAACCACAAAACTCAGTTGCCAAGAAAATCTTAACATAATTACCCTCAAAAAGAAAACTAAAGCCTAGACGCAACATAGTATTAACTGAAACTAAATTTCGTCGAATATCTGGAGCATAAAGTACATCATGGAGGATTAAGGTGCGCTTCTGTCGCAAATTTAGCATATAGGTATCGATGCCAAGTACTTCTATGCTAGTTGTGTTCCACATATAAACTCTCATGCTCCCATAAGGAACTCGACGATAATCTAGGAACCCATCTCGGTCCCTCGCTACATGGTCGGTTGCTCCTGAATCTACAACCCACAAATGAGGAGAATGAGCAACTAATGCTTGACTAGAAACAAAAAATTCATAGCTAGGAAGGGGTTCAGAAATTACCTTCTTTGGCTCAGTGCATTCACGAGCAAAGTGTCATTTCTTATCACAGTTAAAGCATTTCATCTCTGTTTTGTCTTTATTACCAGCACGCTTGCCTCTTTTGCGCTTAGGAGCGTTGGTAGTGGATGGCCCAGATCCTCCACAAGGATTCTTATCAGAAGAAACATTACCCCTCTTGCGCTTAGACCCATTGGTCTTATGCGAAACAGATTCAGCAGCGAAAACAGAACTGTCAGTCTTAGCAGCTTCCAAGCGCTCGACTTCTAGTTCCACACGACGAAAAATATCCTCAAAAGTGCGGACATTATCATTATGTGTCATGTTTTGATTCATCTGCTCCCAAGAGTTAGGTAACTAACGAATAACAACTTGTACCTGTTGTTCATCTGTCAAGTGATGACCTGCAGCCTCAAGTTCGCGTATCATTGACGACATTGTCCTCAAATGTTGCTTCATTGTAACATTCGGCTTCTTTTGACAAGTGTCAAACTTCATAGTTAAAGAGTGCAACTTAGCCACAGAGGTAACTCCAAATATCTGCCTGACTGCCTCTAACATGTCATGAGAAACCTGGTGGTTCTCAAACTCGCCAATGAGATCATTGTGCATTGATCTCAGGATCATATGACGAGCACTGCGACCTTCTTAATCCATTCCTGGTAATCCTCGAGGTTGCGACGGTGTTGAACCGTCGTACCCTCCTCAGGCCGAGGCATCACATGCTCAGTTATTTCCTGCAGCCCGTCATCATTCAAGAGAAAAACGATCTTTCGGCGCCAGATGTTATAGTTGTCTCCATCAAGTTTTTCTCCCTTGTTCAAATCAACAATGATGTTCTTGGAAGCCATTTAGTCTAACATATCATGCGAAAAATAAGAAAAGGATATTAAACTTATGGCACTATACATATATTCAAAAATAACTTTGCGACATTAATCTAAATAAATAGCAAAACAACATTACAAGTCGCAAGATCGAAAAATCGTTAAACTCTTAATCATCTCTCGCGCCACAAGTAATATTTTCTACATCTATTTAATATATGCTTAAGTTAATGGTTTTTGGGAATTAAATAAACTCAACCAAACAACCTCCCACTCAATTGTTTTAATATGTTATTCTATCAAGATAATAATTCAATCAAACATGTTATCAAACAAAGATGATTATCTAATCAATCAACATGTTATATAGACATACAATTTAGTAAGATATGAATTCAATGCAGCACCATACATGTTTTATATTAAAGAAATTAGACAATCACAACATAGACCATTCACATGTTATCATGGATAAAGCGATTAACCATATAATTTCAAAAAAAACCTATCATGTGAATCTAATTAGGTTCTGAAAATAGTTTTATTGAATTCGGAGCGTCGAAAAACCTTAGGGTACTAAAATTGGAGTTGATCCGATAACCACAAATAGAGAAAAAATGAGAACAAATAACCAGGGCCGAACCGCGGGCTGAACTGCGAGTTGACCCACTGGTTTGGACCGCGACTCGACCCACTGATATGAGCCGCGAGCTGACCCACCTGTGCGAACCGCGAGCCGACCCACCGGTCCGAAACGCGAGTTGAATCGCCGATCCTAGACCGAGTTGACTCGCCGATTTGGACAGTGTCGACTCGCCAATTTTACTGTGTTGACTCGCCGATTTTAACTCGATTATTGTTCATCATCTTCTCCAAATTTCAGCAGCGTACAGACGCGCATGACCAACTTTGGGAGACGATATCTCACTCCTACAAGCTCCGATTCAAGCAAATAATATGTCAAATGAAAGCTCTCAGAGAGAACTATCTATCTACATAAATTTAAATTAACATGGATCGACATATATACATCAAAAAAATCATCAAACCACTGCTCACAAACTATATCTCTCAAACCACACGTTCAAACGATACAAAACTTTCCAGGAGATCATTTGAATCAATAATGAATATACCCAATTAAATATTTCAAAATAAAACACCCTTATCAAGATCCGAAATATTTATACATCCATTAATGGTTTTTAACCCAAAAAACAACAAGAACCCTAATCATGACACTATCATGTTATCATCAACTTACAAGAAACCAAAGCAAGTTATATCAAGCACGAAAATGCAGCAAACCAATAGCTCACGATACCAATATCAGAGAGTATCCGATTAAAGCGGAAACGGGTATCGATTCGTACCTTGATCTGGAGATCCAATTAGCAACAACAAGCAGCAACAACATCAACAACAACGTTTCAACACGACGATCAGCAAATACTACAATCTCCAAAGATGAACACAAACTTGATTCACAGTCTAAGAACTTAAAACCTTTTCTCCTTATGGTAACTCTCTTTAGGGTTAGAGTTACCGCTTTTCTAATGGTAAAACTATGGTATGATATCGGTGGAATCACTTCACCCTTCTACACACATGTTAGAGATGCTTATATAGGTTCTAAACCCTAAGGAATATGGAACCCTACCGGACTTGTCACATATAATATGGGCGACCATATTCGGATCCAACCCGAATATCTAACAGATCATAAGTGCACGTCCCATACCACAACACTCATGAATCCTCAAGGTTCACAGTTTGCAGTGGGTCATCGAAATGACAAGAAATTTGTAACACAATAATCTGAGGATCGAACTCTAATATCAGAGAAGTTGATCCATCGTTGGCTAGTTGCCAATTGTATTCAGGGTTTCTGTAGTGATCTACACTACAAAATGGCGTTAGAAGCAGAAATTCCAGATCTAGAGTCTGATATGAGAAGAGAAAGAATAATTGATAAAGAAGATAAGACTGTTTTTTGTTAGCTGACTAAGAAAGAAGATTACATGGGTAATAAATAGATATCAACGTACACTCTCACACGCTAGAGCACACACGCACAAGGTTAATATTTATTACAGCACCCAACTAACAGATAAAAGGCACCTCATAGGTCTGCCCATAAGAGAAGTTAGACTCTTTTTACTACAGTTTCCACTTGTACTGCAACATGCAAAAATTGGGAGTTGCAACTCATTTTCAACCATTTCTATTTCCATGAATTTCTATTGCTTATGAGATAATTTGTACGAACTTAGGGACCTTACTTTGAGTGCTTTATTCTCCATCTATTTATTGCACTAAAAACGAATGGAAGGTCCATTTCTAAACTCCAAAGTAGATATATCTTTAACATGACTACACTTAATTTTCTGAATCCTATCCAGATTTCTCTTCCTTGAGAAGTTTATTGTCTTTCACTCACAAATCTTCAACATCACCATTAATTTTTCTTCGATTATTATATTCCAAAGTGTAGATCTTTCCATGTTAAACCTTTAAGTCCATTTTTATAATAAAAATTTTGTTATCTGATCTCAAATTTCTAATAGCTAATCCTCTCAAAGCTTTGGGTTTTACAGAATTTCATCCATGATGTCGAACATATTGTACTTCTTTCAGCTACTAATCCATACAAAAATTCCCACATGAGTTTTACTAACTGTTTCTTTTTATCTCCAGGGACATAAGAAAGATTGACATATTCTAAATAGGAAGGCTTGATAGAGTGTTATTGATTAAAACAACTCTACCGAACTTATTTAAGAACCTTTTGTGCAAGTTTATTTTGAAACTTCTCAATAACAAAAACCCAAATTGAAGATCTTCTGCTAACACAAGTATTTGAGTGGAAGATGCTCAATTTTGCAATTGAGAATATCATTCACAACTTGAATTTTTCTGTTTGCACCCACACTAATTGCTACATTTTTTCCTTAAATTGGCAGTCAGACAAGTTATAACTTCAAAAATTTGAAGAATGATAACTATGTTTACTGTTTTTTTCTCCTTAACATCCTAAAACACCAGTGCGTCATATGCAAATTGGAGATGGGATACCCCAATGTTGGAGTTCACTTTGAACCCCGAAATCATATTAAGATCCATTGCATTCTTCATTAACTTAGTGAAGATTTCCGGTCCCATTAGGAATAAGGATACCTTCTCTCCAACCTTTTTTGAGGTCTAAATCTTTGAGATGGGCTTCCATTAATTAAAAAAAAAAAAAATCCTAGCAGAGGAAATGCACCAAAAAATCTAGCTCCTCCATTTCTTCCAAAACCTTGAACTTTATAAAACATGATCCAATATATGCCAACGAACATTGTCAACAACCTTTTCTATGTCCAGTACCACGAATCCCACTTTTGAGTTTTGAGTCAATAAGCTCTCTTCTTATCAAAATGACATTCAAGATTTATTTATATTTAATAAACACTCTTTGAGTTTCAAATATTATCTTAGGCAGAACTTTTTAGGTCTATGATATTAAAAACTTTGCATATAAATTTTATACATGAAAAGAATAGGGTACCAAGTACATCACCAACTTTTCGGCAAAACAATATGCACAAAACCTAATACAATCACAAGCAAGTCAAAGCAAAGAACCTTGATGAAGATTGTATATAAAGTTTTTCTCTTTCTATTTCACGATCAATATATATACATATCCATGTACCTGATTGTATTGAAGAGTTCTTGGATGATCTCAAAAATCAATATCCAAGATCAATCTAGTGGTATCTGAATTCTAACAAGTATAAAACTTGTAATCTATATTTCAAGTTATGAATTCAATAAGAACGAGTCTTTTTTTTTAATCTCAGACAATAATTAAGTACTTAACTATCTAGGTTGAGGACGTATCACTTATGCTATTCTTATTATAAAGATAAACAATATAATACGGGAAATAAAAAATACAAGACACCAGAAATTTTGTTAACCAGGAAAAATGCACCTTTAAAAAGACCTCTGGACCTCATCTAGATTTGAGAACCATATTGTATTAAACCTCTACAGACACTAGCCTACTATCAGACTTCGTACTAGAATGTAGTTGAGACTAAATTAACCCTCCAAACAATTCAGTTGCAGTCGTTTTTCTTATATATCTTGAGCATTGCAAGATTCTACGCACTTGATTCCATTAGCTGAAGTCCTTACATCCTAAGAGTTGCTTCAACCCCAGTGAAGATTTGTTATACCCATCTTCCTCTAACAGATAGGCCTATTTGATTTCCCTTTTCATATGTTTTAATCTAGGTTTGGAAATCTGTTTGAAGTAGACAAAGCCCAGTAAACCTCACGGATCTAGAACACTTACACTCTATTAGCAGAGAAGCCATATCATTAACCACCTCTCAAGAACAATCTAAACAAACCAAAGAAGAGCTTAGATATTCAGCTTGGGAAATCATAAAATCTGAGACAAAGAGAACTTTGTGATTTCAATCTATCTTGTTCCTGATATAAAGTTAGTGAACTTCGATAGCCAGTAGGAGAAGATCTGTATATAAGAATTATTAAGCAAAAAGATAGTCTGACCAGGCTTCACGAATCCCTAAGTGAAGTCTTCAAAGTCATAACCTAGAATACAATTTCATAAAAAACCTAGGTTATAGCGATGATTCTAGCTATGCAACTAGGACACAAGTGTTCCAGGGATTAAGAAATCCTGTTGCAAGAGTCTCTCTATTTATAGATTATCAAGGCTACAGATAACTTGAGATCCAAGTAAAAACTTTCTCAGTTTAGATGAAATTCTTGTTAAGAATTCATGTAAGCATGCAAAAATTCTCCTTGAAATTACGCAGAAGAATATGCACTATGATTCGATTCTGAAACCGCGCACAATGATAGTGCATAACGGCAAGTATGCCTTTAAACTTACAAGCAGAAAACAGTGTTCGATAACACTCAAGACTAAACAATAATCCACAAGACTAAAGTAATTTTGTGAACAAAGTTGTCCTAGAAGTGTTTATGAGAGTTGTATCAAAAGTGAACATAGTCATATAGAATAGTTCGCGACCTTATACTAAAATGGAATTATATAGCTTTGCAAAACACTGGAAGTTCGCGAAGTCAAGCCATACGGTTTGCAACCTTGAAAGTTCGCGAAGTCAGATTCAAGAGGTTTACAAACCTAAACAATTCCCGAACTCAGATATAAAGGGTTCACAAACCAGGTTTACAAACCTCTACAGTCCGTGATTGGATAAGATAACACATACAAGTATATGTACCTTGCACAAAACAGTTTTAAATATCTCATAATTAAATTTTAAATATTCCCAATAGACGTAGACAATATACATTGTTGCTTGAACAATTTCCAAATGATCAACTTGAAACAAAAATAGTTTTTGAACAATAAGTTGTTCTGACTAAGATTGCTAAGGATATACGAACATCCATTGCTTGAATCATATTTCGAGAGTTTAACCAAGACAAGCTTGAACTTGAAATTTCTTCTTTCCAATATTAAATCTACCAGAATCATACAACATAGTCTCATAAGATAGAATGATATATGCCATGAGTAAATATGGTAGATCAGTCTTGACATACCTATTTGTTGATGAAGTTCTCGCAAATGTCTTTATTTGTTATTTCATCTTCAATCTTCGAAGGTTATTTAATGATGTCTGAAACTCAACTATCGTAATCTAATCCTAGTCCGATACGTAACTTTAGTAGACTAGAACTCAAGATATAGTTTTGTACATCTAACATTGACAACAAACTTGAGACAACAAAACTTGTCAGTTCGACCGAGCGATGCTCTAACAATACATACTACTTCCCAGGCTTATGGGTCTAAAGTCTTGAGAAGTGTTCGCATGTTCTTGCGAAGGGATAAGACTAATGAACGAGAAATTTGCTCTCTAATCTATCTTTCTTTTTTGTTGAAATTCAAGGATGACCGCCATATCTATTTTGGAGATAAATTTATGCTAAATGGAAAGCTAAAATCCTATTTGTCATGAAAAAGTAATATTTTCACCCTCCATCAGATATGCTCCTATCTACTTCTGTTAAACCGAACTCGCCCCGAATCCCCCTAAATCCCTCTGTGCCAAAGCCACCATAAGCCTAGATGTTATAGAAGATAAACAATCTGGTTTAGATTTTGTCAGTATCCGGAAAACCTTGTACAGAATAAGGGTGCTCATCATGTCAACTAGATTGTGCCACAGCCCATATACAATGCATTTAGTGACATATGCATGTGTCGCTTTCTTGTTATGTGTACCAGGCACCTATTATTTTATTTATTTTTATTTTTCTTAAAGCCGTGCTTACTGCTTGCATGCTATTCACCGTGTTTGTTCTTTAATGAACTTTGTCTGCTCGGGTGATTCAGTAGTTGTATCACGTTTGAGTATCCTTGATGATTCTGAAAATAGACACGACATTAAAGTACAATATAATTGTTTTCTTTATCTGTTATCTGGTCATGGTTTGAAAAGCAGCCTCTTTACCTGCTTGCTGTACATTGTACTGGTTCGTGCCTTGAATAATCACGGGAATGAAGGTTAGGTAACAAAAAAAAGTCTTCATTAAATGGTCACGCACGCATAGCACAACAGCCACCAGAAGCAGCCACTACTAACTAAATATAAAGTAATGATCACCAACCATATCTTTTTGTTTTGACAATAGAAAGCTATATGGTTATCTATTCTCATCCATTTAGGAAATCTAATTCACAATCATGTTAGAACAACATACAGTCATGTCACTGCACCCAATCATGCTCTCTATCACAACCATTCTCATTTCCTGTGCTGTTATCTACATGTTAAAGAAGCTAATAATTAAGAGGTCTGCTGATAGATCAAACATAAAGCTCAATCTACCACCTTCTCCACCCAAGATTCCAATCTTTGGAAACATTCATCAGTTATCTCCGATACTTCACCAATGTTTTCATCGCATGTTTTTGAACCACTCATGCTTTTGAATTTGGACCACTCATGCTTTTGAATTTGGGTGAAAAACGTATACTCGTAGTTTCATCTGCAGAGATGGCAACTCAAATCGTAAAGACTCATGATCTTACCTTCGCCGATAGGCTTTGTACAAAAGCTGCAAAAATTATGTTTTTTGGTGGAAATAACATAGCTCTAGCTCCATATGGTGAGCAGTGGAGACAACTTAGGAAGTTTTGTGTTCTTGAATTGTTGAGTACTAAGAGGGTCCAATCTTTTAAGTACGTTAGAGAAGAAGAAATATATAAAGTGGTGGAGAAGATAGCCTATTCGTCCAGAAAGGGGGAAATGATTAATCTGAGTGAGACGTCGTTCACTTTGTCTAACTCCATTATAGTCAGGTGTTCACTTGGGGATAACTTTAACAAAGATTACATAGAGAGATTCTTAAAGTTGATTACGAAGGCGACGGCGTTGATAGAGTCTTTCAGTTTTGGAGATTTCATTCCCTGGCTTATATGGATGGATACTGTCACTGGGTTGAACAGGCAGCTTACGAAAACCTCTCAAGAACTAGATACTTTCTTTAACCAAATCATTGATGATCATCACCTTGACGACGACAAAGAAGACAAGAGAAACTTCATAGATCTACTTGTTCTTCATGCTGAGCATGATAACCTCAGCCTCACCAGAGATGCTATGAAAGGAATAATTATGGTAATTAAGTTCTATTCCTATATGTATGTCAGTTTTCCTCTATTTGCTTTCAGCATCATATATATAAATGAATTCGTGGTGTGGTGAATAAACAGGACATGTTTGTTGGTGGAAGCGATACGTCTCCAACTGTCATTGAATGGGCAATGGCAGAACTTATAAAGAATCCGAAGCTGATGAAGAAAGCACAAGAAGAGGTAAGAAGAGTGGTTGGCAACAAAACCAAGGTGGAAGAGGATGACATTAATCAAATGGACTACTTGAAGTGCATTGTTAAAGAGAGCCTACGCTTGCATCCGCCTTTGCCGAATTTGATTTCAAGAAACTCCACTGCTAATGTTAATATCGGAGGTTATGATATCCCACAAAATACAGGCGTTTTCATCAACGTTTGGACAATTCAAAGAGACCCCAAGTTTTGGGACAAGCCGGACGAGTTTTATCCTGAAAGATTTGAAAACAATCTTGTGGATTTGAAAGGTCAAGATTTTCAATTTTTTCCATTTGGGTCTGGAAGAAGAGGGTGTCCAGGTATATCATTTGGACTTGCAGTGGTGGAATTTGCTCTTGCCAACCTCTTGTACAACTTCGACTGGAAATTGCCTGGCGGTGCTAGCGCTGAGGAACTGGATATGACCGAAGGTTTTGGTATCACTGTTAATAGGAAGATACCTCTGCAAGTTGTTCCTGTGTTGTTCCGATCAGCTTCATCTTAGTCTCCCTCTCTATATGCAATATCCATAGAATTACATGAAGTACCAAAAAAATGTGCATTGAGATGCTGGAACTCTAGTACTGTACCCATGGAATAAACTGGAAATGCTGCCTGCATTTTCCGCAACAAAATTAGGATTATGCACACACAGTGTTGAACCTTAAGTTGTAATTAGGATTTGAGTGTGTTCAGCATCTTTGGTTGGGAAAGCTGGTGTTACTGAGTTGCAAACTTTTGTAGATTCTGAATGCGTGAAAAGATAACTACATGTTAACTTATTAATATCACCATTGGATTATTAAGAAGACAAGAATATGAGCAGAATATGGTTAAGATGCACCATCCATGTTTAGTGCTACAAGAGATGCATATATTCCATCCTCCATACCCATTAAGGTACTATGATTTCCTTCCTCAGCAATTATCCCATTTTTTACAACAGCAATTACATCAGCATTCTTAATTGTTGTTAACCGATGTGCCACCACAATTGTCGTCCTGTTCACCATAACTCGGTCCAATGCATCTTGAACTACTCGTTCTGATTCTGAATCCAGTGCACTTGTTGCCTCGTCCAGTAATAATATCTTTGGCCCTTTAACTATGGCACGCGCAATTGCGACTCGTTGCTTTTGGCCACCTGACAATTGGACTCCTCTCTCCCCTACTATTGTATCATACCCCTTCATTTGGTTGTAGAAAATTCAAATGATTAGATGAACAAGTTACTAAGTTACAATTAGAATTCCACTTATTACTGATACACTTGGCAAGATTTAGTGTTCTAACCTTTTGTAACCCACTTATGAAATTGTGGGCATTTGCTTGTTTTGCTGCCTCAAGAATCTCTGCCTCCGTTGCAGTTCCTTCCTTACCATATCCAATGTTGGTTCGGATTGTGTCATTGAACAACACAGGTTCTTGGCTAACCAACCCCATCTGTTGTCTCAACCATCTCAATTGAAACTTTTGAATTTCAATACCATCTATTCTAACTTGGCCAGAGTCAGGATCATAAAACCGCTGCAATAGTGATATCACTGTTGATTTTCCGCTTCCACTTTCTCCAACCAGGGATATCACCTAAGATTGCATACAAGAAGCAACTTTGTCAACAAAATGTTAACCAAGTTAAACATGTGAATTGTGATGCCTTCGTATATGAGTTGCAACACACTTTAAAATCTGGTATGTTGAAAAGAAAATAGTAAAAGATGAGTCAGGTACTACCTTGCCAGATTGAATAGTAAGACAAAGGTCGCTGAATATCTGAACATCAGGCCTTAGAGGATACTTAAAACTAACATGTTCAAACTCAATTTCACCCTTCAAAACTTCAAGTGTAATTCCAGAGGCATCACTCGAATCTAGTTTTGATTTCCCGTCGAGAATTGCAAAGATGGATACAGTTGAAGACTTAGCTTTGCTGAAGTCTGGTGACATCGAACTTGACTGGGAAATTCCAATTGCTGTCATAGTGAGGACAAGGAAAACCTATAAAGCAAATGTAATAAAACGTTAACAATCAAAAAACCCCTTAACATAGCTTATGATCATTGCAAAACGCAGCAAATGAAATACCATATGGATAGAGGAAAAATATCTGTTTTAGGAGCTTTAAGAAATACATACACGGAAAATTTCGGGAAAGGTTATCTTGCCATCCTCGAGTAGTTTTGCTCCAGCGTAAAAGCTCGTAGCATAGACACAAAACAACAAGAAAAAGGAGATACCAAAACCGAATCCGCTAATTAAACCTTGCCTTATCCCTGTCTTCCTTAGGCCAATACATTTGTTTTGGTACAATTTCATCACCTTCTCTTCAGCACAAAATGAAGCAACTGTTCTGATATTCCCTACGGCATCAGTGGCAATTTGACTTGCTTCTTCATACATCATCTGCAATTAAATCATGGAATGCTTAGACCAATACCACACTTTTAGGTAAGCCCCTAACTCTACACTTTGTAGTTGTCAATAGACTGACTACCTTTGCATTTGCACCAAATCCTTTCATGAGCTTCACTTGAACCCATGCATTCAGTCCTATCAACGGTAGCAAAACAAGAACAATGAGTGCCAATTGCCAGTTTGCTTCGAATGCAACACCTATACCAACAACTAATGTTACAATGTTTTGAATAAGCAGCCCAAGTGCATCTCCAACAAGATTGCGTACTGTTGCTGCATCTGCAGAAAGCCTTGTACCAATCATACCACTAGAGTGTTCGGGATCATCAAACCAACTAATATCCATGTAAACAACTTTCTTGAAGCACATTGAACGAATACGTTTTATTAAACTACAACCAGCCACAGCAAAGAAGTATGTTCTTGCCGGGGATGCCCCAAAGGATACAATGCCAAGGCCGACGAACATCAATGCCCAAAATCTTGCATCCCTCCGAAGCTTACTTGGAGGTTCATAAAATGTAGAAATCATACCAGAAAACATTACGGCAAAAGCAGGAAATACAATTCCATTGATCACTGCAGCCACAACACCAAGCAGTAAAACATGGAGCTCTGGCTTGTTAAGGTTGGCAAGACGACGAATTGAAACTTTTTGATCCTTCTCTGTAATTGGCATTTGTGATTTTTCTCCATGAATGTCGAGACTTTGGCGTAACAGAGATCTCTCTTGGACACTAAGGCTTGAAGAAGGGCGCATGTCCCCTGTTGATCCTCTACTACCGTATTGCTGGAGAGACATGAAGTTTCCTGATTGCCTGTCAGACTCCACACTAATTTCTGGTTTTACTGTATCAGTTTCTGAGTCTTTGTTTACTTCTTGCAAGCTTACAAGCTGACCGTAAGCCCCATCAGGATCTTTAAGGAGCTCCAGATGTGAACCTTAAAAATTTATTTATAAGAAGAGCATATGACGTCTCAGTAAGAGTTCAATTCTGTGCTCTTATGCACATAAGAAAATAAATGAGCCACACAATTTCAAACCTGAAGGGATATTATAGCTAGAAGTTTTCTTGGTTGGATAACTACCTTTTTCAACAATATTCCCCTGATGTATGACCACAATGGTATCTGCATTCTTAACCGTGCTCAAGCGATGTGCGACAATGATAGTGGTTCGGTCCACCATTACCCTATCTAGAGCTTCTTGCACAATTCGCTCAGACTCCGTATCAAGTGCACTTGTAGCTTCATCTAGAAGTAGGATTTTCGGGTTTTTCAGAATTGCCCTTGCTATGGCAATTCTCTGTTTCTGTCCCCCTGACAGCTGAGTCCCGTTCTCACCTACTAACGTGTCTAGACCCTGAAATCATGATACCAGCAATGAAATAATTCACATGTAAGTCAACTTTGAAGTACAAATACTCGTGTACTATTGTTCAGTTTAAACGTGTGTGTGTTTGAAAGTGAGCGAGAGAGAAAGAGAACGAAGAACCTGAGGTAAACTCTCTATGAATTTAGCAGCATTGGCTAGCTCAGTTGCATCTCTAATTTCTTCAAGAGTTGCATTTTCCTTTCCGTAAGCAATGTTATCTTTAACGCTACATGTAAGGAGCACAGGTTCCTGGCTGACAAGCCCAATTTTCCCCCTAATCCATAAGAGTTGAAACTCCTTCAAATTTGTACCATCTATAAGAACTTCACCTTCTTGGGGATCATAAAATCTTTCTATCAGACTAACTACAGTTGATTTTCCACTTCCACTTTGCCCAACCAAAGCATAGGTCATACCACTTGGTATATATAAAGAGAATCCATTAAATATTTTCTCGTCTGGTCTAGTAGGATAACTAAAGTGAACATCCCTAAACTCGATATCTCCACGAATATCATCTAAAATTCTCCCACTGGCGGTGTCATATGCATCAATCTCTGGCTTCCTATTTATTGTCTTGAACACCTTAAAGGCTGCAGCTTGTCCAGCGGCAAATGCACCCAGGCATAAAGATGACTTCCCTAAAGACCTGAAATATCGATGAGTCCAAAAGCTTCAGGAAATGCATTCTCGTCAGAAGTTAAAATACTGCTAGTTAAGGAAGATCCATAGAGTAACTTACATGGAGCCACTCAATAAAGCAACTATAACATTAATGACATCACCGCCCATGTATCCTTTCTGATTAATCATTTTTGCACCAAACCATACGGCTAAGGCATAAGAACAATAAAGAACGGAAAAAGTTGAACCAAGGCCTAACCCAGCAACTATCCCCTCCTGAACACCAGATTTGTAAACCTTTGTCAGGGACTTGTCATACTTAACGATAGCTTGATTCTCCCCAGTAAATGATGCAACCTGTGGATACAAATTGTGCTGGTGAATCACATAGGACAACAATGTACAAAATTCAAACTTACAGAATTCAGCAAGTTTAAATTATTTAAGCGACTCTGTGCCATGGAAACTTGTGGATTAATGCTACAAACCGTTCGAATTGAGCTGATAGTTTCTTCTACAACAGTTCCTGCTTGCAGATAGTCAGCTTGTGCACGAGATGCTTGCTTGCGTATTAAAATGGACATAGACATGGCACAAATTGCAAGAGGAGGAATAGAAGATAACATGACAAGTGTAAGAAGCCACCCTTTAATGAATGCAATGATAAAACTAGCAAGAAATGCTGAAATCAGCTCAACAAATGTGCCAGCCTGCAATTTCCAAAGAGTTTAATAATTAATCACCAACTTAGTTTGAATCTTAGATGTCTAAATGATGCTTTTAAATTTTGGGTTCATCTATCCATATTTAAACAACTTTTACCTTCTCGCCAATAGCATCTTGAATGAGAATAATGTCACCAGACATTCTCCCAATAACTTCTCCCCGGGTAGTTTCCTTGTCAAAGAAAGCAATTTCTTGCCTCAGTATCATCTTCAAGTACAAACCTCGTATTCGTACTGCCTGTCTCTCCCCTGTGATCATCCAGCATGCCACCTCTAGCAAAATATCAAATTTTAATTTTAGTTTCATAGTGTAATTGCTCGACTTCAAAACTTTTATACTGATCCTATGCATGTTAGCTAATTATACTCGACTGTTGTTAACTATATTATGTACAGATAGTGCATACATGAAATATACAAACTTACGGAAGAACGAGGCCACGCCAGATCCAATTCCGAGATAAACAAATTGCATTGCTATCTGAAGACATTAACAAGTGATAACTGTAACTAGTTGGCAAACATTTAGTGCTCATGGTATCGATCTACCCGTAGAACATGAGTTATCGAACGACGGAATTTAGTGCTCAAACATATGAACTTAAGCACATCTAAATTAGACACAACATAAGACTTTTCAATTACTATACATAAATTCCATATCTTTCAAACAGAATTAGAGATATACCTTTGAAACTTGTTTAAGTACATCGGAGCCATCAGTTGACGCAAAAGAGTTAATAAGTTGTCCACCGAGAACAGCCATAATGGGCATTTTCCAACCATTGATAAATGCTGAGATCGTACCAACAACCATTAAAATGACATCTTTAGAGTCGGTAAATGAGAATAGCTTGAAAAATGGAACAAGATTGGTCATCAAAATCTCTTCCTTTGCTTCTTTAGTAGTCTTATTCTCTGAATCTTTTTTGTCATCATCAATGGTGTTCCTTAAGCTGTTATCACCCATCTTTGCTTCTAAAAAAAATTACATGCCACAGCAATCTTTTTGATGTTGATAAACTTATAAACTACTCAAAGTTTCAGGTAATTAAGCGATTCTACATTTCAGAAGTGAGTGGTTGACTCTTAGCGAAATGAAAATTGGATTTTGTGATTTTGAGCATGAACCCAGTAAGTTTCCATGATTTGGTGGTAGATTTGAGGGCAATTGATTCGTGCTGGGATTGATGGGTTTGAAATGGGCAAGGATAGTACATTAACGTCTATGCTGAAAGGGACCTTCCAAAAGGAAATTGATTTTCTTTTCCTAGCTTAAATCTTCTTGGAGGGTTGAGAGGTTCACAAGCCTTTTGGATGAGCCGTTTTGAGAGATGTTTCTGTGCATTCCTTTAAGTCTCCGTCATGTTTCATTGGGACCAAATTTATTGAATGTGAACAGTTGGAACTTGGATAGGTAGTAAGACATCATCTTTTTTATTTATTTTTAATATTTGGACCTTGCATTCAATAAGCTAGTACAGCTTGCAGGTTCTTGATTTTGCTATACAGTAAAATCTTTTCGAATCGAGAATCTAGCGGTAAATAAAACCTAGATTTAGCATTTATATAGTTTCTTTTACGATCTTGTTACAGGGGCGGCAAGTTTCATTAGAGGTGCGGCAAGTGTGATAGCTATGTCCCTCTTATTGGTTAGGAGGTGTCTTATAGCGGTTGTAAATTGACTAGATTACTCTTTTCACCTTGAATGGACTAATTTATCCTTGCTTTTTTGGTTGAAAATACTGAATTGTCCTCCCCTATCTTTAACCTAATAGAAACTGAAAATCAAAACAGTTTTTTTTTCAACTTCAACTTCATCTTCTCTTCTCCTCCTCTCCACCATTAAAACTGATTTTTCATCGTCCTCTTCGATTAATCGGTGATTTGAAAAAACTGATAATCGTTGATTGAAAACTATATTAGAGATGCCGAAGAAGAAGGTTGACGAAGATTGTAGCCGTTCTAATGAACCAAATCCTCCATTAGGTCAAGAACATCAATTTGAAACTCCTCAACCGTCAAAATCAAGCACAATGACTTATTTGAGGTATGTTTCGAAAAACCCAGTTAGGGTTTAGTCTATTGTATTTGATTTAAGTTAGTTTTGCATCAAAAATTAGGGTTTTGGCTCGAAATTGAAACTGGAATTTGTGTGTTGCATGTGAGTTACGGTTGGTAATAACCCAGATACCAACCATAACTGTATATTTTGATGAGCTTACGGTTGGTAACAACCCAAATACGAACCGTAACTTTTAAGTTTTGAGAATTAGGTTAATGTACGGTTGGTATCGAAACCTTAGTTAGGAACCGTAATTCCTTCTGTATGTTTCAAACATGTTTTATGGTTTATATTTTCATCTCACTTACGAACCGTAATTGTGTTACGGTTTGTAACTCAATTAAAGTTACCAACCGTACATCATCTTGTATGTTAAGAATTTTTGAAGTAGTGATGTACTGTTCGAAACTACAGTTCACTTACCAACCATAGTTCAGTTACGGTTGGTCTCGATTCATTACTTAACAACCGTAATTGGTTACTGTTTGTAATTGATGTCATATTACGAACCGTAAATTAACCTACTCACCAATTTTTTTGTGTTTTGTTTTCTATATTATTTGTTCTACACTTAGTTAATCAATCAATTATAATGCTTGTGTAAGAATCCTGATAGGGTGAAGAAAAAAAAGAGAAAATGACCCCGATTGATCATACGCCCACCCCTCGCGGAGACAAGCATTTAGGTGTAGAAAATAGAGGTATCCACAAGAATGAGAAGAAGAAGAATAAGTTTGAAATTAAGTCGAGGGAACAACCTACGGCTGAATCTGGAGTTGAGTTAGAAGGAGTGGAACATAATGATCAAGAAGAGGTCGGAGTCGAAACTAACCTTGAAAGCAACGAAAATGAAATTGTAGAGGAAGAAACTAATTATGATGAAGATGAAGAAGAATCTAAAGAAACCGATGATGATGGAGAGGAGGAAAAGGAATCAAATGATGAAGAGGAGGAAGAGGAATCAAATGATGAAGAGGAGGAAGATGAAGAAAATGATGAACAAAAGGAAGAGGAACAAAATGATGAAGAGAGAGAAAATACCAAGGAAAAGAGGTAGTTGTAGCTACACCTCCAAGGAAAAAGAAAGAAAAGAAGCCGTGAAAGGAGCCTGCACCGAAAGGGATGCATATTCCTCACGACAAAGAATTGTTGTTTCCACCGAAGAAGAATAAAAGACCTTGGGCCGAGGCCCCAGGTAAGTCTTCAATCTTATTTGGTTATACCGGTTCCTGGTCTGCAAAAGTCTGTCAGACAAGGGTATGCTTTTTGTTACTTTTATTAAAACATTCATTATTTTGATACATTTTGTTTGTTTATTTCAGTTCACCATAATATGCTTACATATTTTTGTATATTTGTTTTCTTAGGACCACGCAAGATGCATAAAAATTGTTGAAGCGTCAAAGGGCTAAACATTGGTCATTAAGTTAAGAATGTGCTTCGGTTCGCAATCTAGTGGCTAGTACAAGACTAGGGCCTGGAATTCTTCATTTGCAATCGGAGTATGATAGTGTTGTGGTCTCTGCCTTCAGGGAATGATATTTGCTTGAAACCGATACGTTTCATCTTCCATTTGGAGAGATGACAATAACACCGGACGATGTGAAGCAAATTACTGACCTTGAAGTTGAAGGACAATCTGTGTTTGAAGGTTCCGACAATAACATGTCTTGGACTGACATTTACATCCTTGTTCAAGAAACACTTGGGTGGGAGAAAGATGAAACTGAGATGGAGTTTCAGTTGGCTGGTGGTGACCCTGCTGAACCACATAAACCAAAAATCATCAAAAAGCTATTGTCGAAGAATTTGAGGACCAAGTTTGAAGGAACAACAACAAAGGAAAGGGCAAGTGAGATGATGGATGAAACAAGAGTTAGGCGTACAGCCACATCGTATTTCTTATATTATCTTGGGACCGTATTCTTTCCCGATACTCGGGAAATAGGGTGAATGTTCATTACCTACAACTGTTGAAGAATTTGGAAAACATCAAAAAGTATTCGTGGGCCACTGCAACCCTTTCATATTTACTTGACAGCCTAAGAAAGGCCTCTAGGGTTGGAGCTACTGAAATTGCCGGGAATGTTGCGCTTCTAATAGTAAGTTTGGTTAGAGTTTTCTTAGTTTGTTATATTTTTAGTCATGTGCCAATTGTTTATATTTAATTTATTTTTTAGGCATGGGTTTATGACCACTTTCCGAGACTGAGACCTCCTACTGAATGAGAAGAACATGATTATGGCCCTACGGGAAAGAAGTTCAAGTTCACTGGCAGACAACTAAGGAACAAAGAGGAGAAGCTCATTAACATGAGGGAGCAAATAAATGCTTTCACTGATGAAGATGTTATCTTTGACCCTTATTTGAGGATTGAAAATGAAGTTGATGTTCGTAGGTTCACAGAGATCGCAGGCTACAACGGACCATTGTATCATCCCACATGTTACGTTATGACAAATCCTCGCCGAACTCTACGCCAAATTGGTCATATTCAACAAAGGGTTATCAAGGAAAACTTCAAATTATCCAAGCAAGGATCCAAGACAAAAGGCACCAAAATTATACTCAACTATAGCCCAACTCCAACGGTTGATGTTTGGAACAACCGCCATCAAGAAACATACCAACTCGCAGCAGGAGAGGCAATTCCTTGTAACAACACGAAAGAAGCCGTTGATGATTACATGTCTTGGTATTCTCATTTTGGTCATCCATATGTGATCAATAATGATATGGAGGCCCAGACATATATTCAAGTGGTTATTGATCAAAGGACAGCGGTCGACGAGACTAAAGAGAAAAAAGGTCTATTTGGTTTGACTTGGAAGAAGCTATATTTCATGTCGGTACGTAATTTTGTTATCCTCATGACTTTGGATATGAATATTAGTGATTATTATGAAATAATCTCTTAACATTCTTTTTGATATGTGAATAGAAAGAGCGAGGAAAAGCTTTGGCAAATAGCATGACTTCATGCATCCGTTGTAATGGTGTGATTAAAGTTCCTCAACAAAAGATCTTGCAAGAGAAAATAAGGAACATGCATAATCCAAACATGGAAGAATTGTATGAGGGGTTGGTCACGGAAGAAAGATGCTTAAAGAGGAGTAGAAACTCTCTTGGAGGTGCGAGTAGTAGCCGTCGTCAACCTTCACCTTGCAGCGAAGAGACAAATGATGAAGAGGAGGTGCACGGTGTGGGCACTAGACAAAGAGGTGGTCGTGGTCATGGTCACGGTAGTCGTGGTGGTCATCTTGATGGTCCTAAAACTCGTGGTGGTTGTAGCACCAACAAAAGGGGTCATGGTGGCCACCATACTTAGTTATGGATTTATCTTAGTTGTGTGTGGTTAGTTATGAATTTCGACTTATGGATATTATGACAAACTAATAGTTGTATGTTAGTTATAGATATTAGTTTATGGAATTTAACTTATGAACTTATTTGTATTAGTTATGGGTTTGAACTTATGGATATTATCTATGAATTTGAAGTTATGGATATGTGTTTGTTTGTGACAGTTTTTGTTTGACAATTTTAAGTTACAAAGCTAATTACAGTTGGTAACTAATTTTTGTTACGAACCGTAAATAACACTGCAACCAATATTTTTCACAAACTTTAGTTACGGCTCGTAACTAATTATCGAGACTAATCGTATCTTAAGTTACGGTTCGTAACTCTTTCACCTTAATCAACCGTAAAAACCCTGGAACTTATAGTTTTGGGATCTCACCAATTACGGTTCGTAAGTATTTATGTAACCAACCGTAACTCTGTATTTTTTCTTTTTGGCAGAGTTACGGTTTGTAACCTACGCAGGTAATCAACCATAACTCTGGAATTCAGTTTTCTTCAGAGTTACGGTTTGTAACTTCTAAACAGTTTCCAACCGTAACTCTGGAATTCAAAATTCTTCAGGGTTACGGTTCATTTGTTGATTGTAGTTACCAGCCGTAACTCTACTTTTCCCACAAAAAAAATAATTGTTTGCACTGACATGTCCTTGTGCAATTTGAAAATATAGCCATTGAAACCTTCAACAACTTCATTTTCAAAAAATAGATCCATTATTGAAGAATTATATATATATATATGATTATCCTCCTTGCTAGAAGTTACACCTCCACATGAATCATCTCTTACCTTAAACTAGATTATGGCTCCAAACTCTGAATTCACTTTGGAAGAAGATTTATGTATTTGCCGCAACTTTATTCTATGTTATCCAAAAAGAGGAGAAGAACGACGTCTATGTGGTCTTTTGAGTACAAGTTATTTGAGAACTCTTTTTGAAAACTTTTGTTCCGAAACAGGTAACCCTAATCACCGCGATGGAATTATGTTGTACGTTCGATATGGAACTATTCGGGATAACGTTCAAGAATTTATGACATTAGTTCGTATTATGGGTCAAATACGATTAAGGGGTGAAACTGACGCTGAAGTTTTAGAGAGCTCTATTCAAAAATGGAGACGATGGAAAAGGTCGAATTTTCAATACTTACCTCATTTCAACATCCTTAAGGACTTCTATCGCACTCGTAGACCCGGTTATTAGTATCCTTTTAATTCGCATGAATGAATGAGTTGTAATGTCATTTATGTTTGTAATGGTTTAATGGTTGTAGTGTTGGTTTAGTAATGAACATGGTTTAATGGTTTTAAATTACTTATAATTGTTTTGTATTTGGTGTCAGGGTCAGTTACGGTTGGTAACGGTATTATCGAGACCAACCGTAAATGACAATGACAGTTAAAATTTGTTTCTGAAGCTAGTTACGGTTGGTAATTGAATCTAGTTACCAACCGTACATAACCCTGAAACCTTGCCTCATATGGATACTAGCTCCACATACTTGGATTTGATATATATTAATTGAACAAAATACTTCATTCATAACGTGAATCAACTAGATATGATATTGTCACTTTTAATCATATCACATTTAGACCGATGAGAAGTGCAAAATGCTATGAATATGACCTTCATTGTGCATCTTGACGTTTCACCAAGACTTGAAAACATTTAAGAATCTTATTCATCATCGGTCTTAACTATGAATTGCTTCGGCATAGACAATATTATGGCCTTACATAATTCAATCCTTTTCTCAAATCGATTGCACCAAGTCTAGGGGAGTTCACCATCACAACCAAATTCCCTCCACAATGGAGGTAACAGGCTTCCTTCATGCAATCGGAGGCCGATGTAATGATTTCCTTCCACGTGCCCTATGACAATTGTTTTTGTTATTGACAAATCTTCGTCGAACGGTATTCTTGTTGGTGCAAATGTATGGCTCATGTCTCTGGATATTAAATGAATGACGCAATTGAATGCGTTGGCGAGTAGTTGGCCACATATAGGCATGCGCATCCAATATTGGCTTATCAAACATATATTGTCGGTTAACCGCCTTTCCATTTCCACGAAGCTCTCATTTAACACCTCATCGGTTTCGTTTCTTTCAACTCTCATCATCGGCTTATAGAAGTCGCGGCAACAACGTAGTTCCATTAAGCATTTTTGCCTTACGTAAGTAACTTGGTCACAACCCCACCCTTTCGCGTCTTCAAAGGGTCCAAGTTGATCCATGAAGACGTGGTAACCACAATTCCCATCACCATGAACATCCTCCGTGGCCTTGATATAACCACGAATATAGTCGGGGAAAAAACGAAGGTAATATTCATAGAGAATGTAATGGTTCCGGCTATATCGACCATTCTCGTCTCTAGGTGGTGGTTTAGGCACTCCTTTTAGATGAATCGTCTCCTTCTCCTTCTCACCACTTGACGTAATTTTTTCAACCATCGGACTCTTTCCATTGTTCCTTGCTAATTGTTTAACACCAACTTTACCAACAAGTCATTTTATTGAACTATCTTGGGAGGAAACCTCGGGACCGACATTGAAACCTTTACCTTTAAATCCATCATCTTTTTTTCCAATTTCTTTGCAACCATTTCCTTTAACTAAAACTTTGCTTCTTTGTAGTTCTTTGGAGCGAAATACCGGACCTTTTCCTTTAACATCAATTTTGCTTGTTACACTTTCTTGAGTAGGAAGCTCGATACATTTTTGTTGTACATTTCGACAGCTTGGTTCTCCTTTATCCTCTTGACCTCTTTTTCATCTGTTTCTACCTTGAACATCATCCTCTTCCATATCATCCCACGCTTCATATTCCTTTCTCAACCATTCACAACCCGAAGAATCTCTTTTCTTTTATTCTTCCGCCAATTCCCTTGCTTTTTTATTTCCTACGTACCTCTTTTTTTTGGTAGGAGGCCTCCCCTTACTCTTCCCCTTTGGTGGTTCCTTGATATCATACCTAAATTGTGGATATACGAAATCTCTCAAGTTACTCAACCATATTTGCCTTTGTCCTTGGCTTAGTGTAGCATATTTCTCGGCTAGAGATTTTCCAATCTCGGTATCGGCAAACGTTCCTCCAAATTGTTGATCAAAAATTATTTCAAGGAATGTTAATTGTTACCAAAAGGGATCAACATCTTGAATCGGGATCACTTTGTCTTGGTATGTGGCTATAACATGCCGAAATGGGAGTCCCAAACTTGTCATGTTTGGACAAATACACTCTTCTTCATAATCCCCCAATTCATAATGTTGTACTTCATACATTATCTTATCAATTTCGCGGTGCAAAACTTGATGTGTAATTCCCCTTAGCCACTCATTGTCTAACCATTTGGTGTGTTGTTTACTTCGGGTTTTTTCAAAAGACTCCGTAACTCTATCGTGATCACGGCGGAAATACGAATCCATGGCTTCAAATAACGTAACTAACCCACCATTACAACTATGAAGTTTCTTCTTCAACCGGTTGTGAGATGACTCCGCCGTACTTGTAGCTTGGTTGTCATAGTGCCTATATTGGTTAATGAACGCCGCTACGAACTTCTCTTTGTGCGGATCCAACCAATTATCCAACAAATACTTCACAACACTTGGATAACCTCTTTTCCAATGAGCCACTAACATACGAGCTCTATCCTCATATTCATCCACGGTGATAGAATAGGTCAAGGCTCTCCACTCCGTTTTGAAACTTTCCCATTTTAGTTCCGCCAACTTGTCATCCTTCTTAAATTTCTCTTTGGCCTCCTCTTGTTTATGTAACGGTAGTTTCTTTATTCAATTCATTTCGTTTTTTTTTGGTTGGACGGACAAGGCGCGTGCACTTAGTTTCAATACTTTTCCACAAGTGGAACGTGCAAAGAAGGTTATGAGCTTCCGGGAAAACCCTCCTTATTGCATTCAACAAAGCTTGTTCCTTGTCGGTAATAATCACATTTGGAGTATATACCTCTACGTAGAATAACTTCACTTGTTCTAGTGCCCACACATAGCTCTCTTCGAGCTCATCTTTCAAGAAGAAAAAACCAACACTAAAATGAGCATTGGTAGAAGTTTGCCCGAAAAAGTTCAACAACGGCATCTCAAACTTGTTGGTTTTGTATCTGCAATCCATTAGAAGCACTTGATGAGAGCACCGTGCCAACTTCACAAACTCAGGATTAGCCAATAAAAGATATCTTATTCGTCCTTTCTCATCTTCATCGTGGAAAACCGAGTAATTATGCGCCTCCCCCAAATTCCTTAATTGTTGCATTTCATTCCTTTGTTCCCATTTCTTAGCCTTCAATTTTGTTCTTGCGTTGTAGATGTTATCCAAAGTAGAAGCATTTTGTGGGTTTCTTTCCTTTAAGTGAGCTAGGATATCAAAGGGCTTCATACGAATTTGTTTCAGTGACTCTACGATCTTCTCTTCTTCTTCGGTAAGGCGTACAACATAAGAGTGTGACAGCAAACTCTCCGGTATAAGGTGGTTATGACTACCACATACAAATTTCTCCAAAAACCACCTTTTTGCTGCGTTCCTTTTAAACTGAAGCTTGAAGGGGCACCGAGTCTTCTTAGTGAAAGTAGTAATCTTCCTCTTTGTCTTTGCTACTTGTACGGTACCTTTTTTTGCGTGACTTCTATGTTTTCCACTACACTCGTAAACCATTTGAAAGTAACTATCACTAGTGGTATAATTACAAACTATGATACACATAATCAACTTGCCTCGTTTTTTATCCCACTTCTTTGCATCGTCTTTCTCCTTCCATGTCTCCTCGGTTAAATAGTGAAAGCTAGAATCTTTGGTGAGAACTTCATTTGCTAAAGGTTGTTCATCCATTATGGGAGGTACATCCCCGATCTAGACAAAAATATAGCCACATTAGTCTAAACGAGACAACAAAACAAAAATATATATAAAGGTACGGTTGGTAACGACAGAGGATACACAAATTGTAACTGAGTTACGGTTTGTAACTACAAACATATATGAACCGTAACACACCTACGGTTTGTAATTGTCATCTCCTAATAAACCGTAAATACATCAAAAGAAAATTGAAAACATACAGATGGAATTTACGGTTGGTAACAAAAATACACAACACACCGTAACAGAAGTTACGGTTTGTAACGATTCACATATTACCAATCGTAATAAGTGCAGTAAATACTGTCATGCACATGATGAGTTACGGTTGGTAACTACTGCATGAAATTGTCAACCGTAACCACGTTACGGTTCGTATCGAAATTTTCCCAGCCAACCGTAATTGGTATTACGATTGGGTTTTTCCCCAAATTGAACCAGTTACGGTTGGTATTTGATACTTTTTGAACCGTAAATGTGAGTTACGGTTGGTAACTAGCTTAATGTCAACCGTAAGTTCTTCTGAAATTTTAAAAGTTTCAATTTTTTTACGTACTTTAGAGAATTTCTAGCGACAAAAAGCTAATGGGAACTAATTTAGAAGTATACCTGGTCATTTTCAGTTGCTGGTTCTTCACTTTGTTGGCTAATTTCTTCAGTTGGTTGAGATTAACCTTCACTATGGGTTAAAACATCTCTACCATTTAACAAATACTCCATATCAGAATCTCCATCAAGGGGTATGTAGTATTTGATTTCTCTATCGTATAGAGATTCACCCATCTCAAATTTGCCACTGGAATCACTCATTTTGGTTGAGTGAATCAAAATCTAGGGTTTCACAAATATCACAAAAAAAAAATAATTCTTATCCTCTAAACTTTTTTTTTATAACTCTAAAAATCTGATTTTAGAGTTATTATAAGTGAAAATTAATTATCAACACTATGCTTGATTATGAACACTAATCTTGATTATCAACAATAAGGGTTAATTAGTCATTTCCATATTTTTTTTATATAGGTGGCACTTGAATTATTCATGTAATGACCCTTTTTGTCTTATTAGCTTGCCGCCCCTCTAATGGAACTTGCCGTCCCTATAACAAGATTGTTCTTTTAACTTTTTTTTTTTTTTGCATAGGCTGAGCGAGTCGATTTGTATCACTAGCTCCTTGCTTCATTTTGATTTTTCTAGGCGTGCCTAGGCGTTGGGTGAGGCTAGACGGAAGGCTTGGCGTCTCGCCTGACGCCTTAACTGTTTTGTTGGTAGCTTATATGGATTAGTCCATTTACATGCTCGTAGATCATGAAAATGAACAAAATGACTTTAGTTTACCTGGTTTATTTTGGAGGCCTCTGAAACAATTTGGGACTATCGAATAAGATAAAAACGGGTTACCCAAAAATAATCCATAGAATCTTTTAGTCAAATATTTTTCATAAATGGCTAATTTGCCCCTTCTTTCATTAGGAATAATTTTATTTATTGGTGTTAATCAATCTAATTAGGCGTATAATCATTTTTATTATTTATTTTTGTATTTTTCTTTTCAAAATTTTAAAAAAGAAAATTATACACGGATTTGCATGAAAAGTCATCATGGTATTGAATTACCACCATGACGACTTTAGAATTACAAATTAAATAGTAGTCTATTCTCCATGATCAATTTTTGTTTTAAAATTAAATTCATCCTGGAAAAATTGAAAAGAATCGTCATTGTTGGAATTTAAGACCATGACGACACAAATAGAGTCGTCATGGTTGACATATTTGTACTAGGACGATTTAACAGAGTTGTTTTGGTTTATAAATAATAAATGTGGCGACTTTTTCATGATCAACTTCTATTTTAAAATTTAAAAGTCGTTGTGATTAAAATATAGAACTATGATGACTGTAATAACATTTATAGAAATCTATTTTTGTTTTAAAATTAATAACAGTAGTCATGGGTAAAATTTAAGACAATGACGACTCTAATTTTTTCATGTAGAGTCGTTATGGTTGATAATCTATACCATGACGATTTGGTTGAGTCGTATGTTCTAAAAAATTTAACCGTGACGACTTTCGTGGTCAATATTAGTTTTAAAATTTAAAAGAATCGTCATTGTTAAGATTTAGAATTTTGACAACTCAATTTTTTTACCTAGAATTTAAATGGGTCGTCATGTTCATGATGAATCAACCATGACCATTGCAAAAAAGATTATTATAAAAAGTTTTTTTTTCCAATTTTTATTTTTACACTTACTATTTTTTATAAAAATAATTAATTAAAAAAATATATAAATAGGATGACACGTATCAAAATCCTAGGGGTTAGGATAATCTAGTCTTCTAACTAGATTTAATCACCCTTATCTTCCTCCTATGGGTGGGAGTAGCAGTCAATAGCCCCCATTCTTTCTGAAGGTCCCAAATTAAACCAGATTTAATTAATCTGTGGTCATCATTTACTGTGTAGACTATGGATCATTTTATTAAAAAATCAATTATTTTAGAATCATATTATTGGTGTTTTAAACGGCTGGTTTTTTTTTTGGCTTTATAGGGTCATGAAATAGTAATCCATAGAACTCCTTATCCTGATTTTTATGTAATACCTTATCTACTCTTAATTTGATTAGTGCTAATTAAATTGATTAAGCTAACTAATTAGTGTTAGTGAATGGATTAGACTAACCAAATGATTAAACTTTTGGAAATCAAAACTTGATTTTGATTTTGAAGAAGGAAAAATGATGATTTTGGAGAAATAGAGGACCTATTTATAGCAGAATTCTCTGATCCCTAGTAGGTGAAAATAGGGTTTGCTTGCCATGCAGAGCACTCTACCCGTATTTTCAGGAATAGCTAAGGATAAGTAAAAATGTCTTTATCTTAGATTCCTTTGACCGACTTTAATCTCTTTCATGTGATGAGGAATATCCGCATATTTCTCATACGTGTCGTAGACCGTCATACCAAAACCCTAATTGATATCCCCTATTTATTTATGAATGAAGTAGCCTTTGTGATAAAGTGTTTGACAGGGTATGATATTCTTTGTAGGTGACGTCAGTCAAGATAAAAGAATATTCCCTGATTTACGAGTATGACTAGGATGGGTCATGTCTTTGGCAGAGAATGCCTTGAAAATCGTACGTTGAACATGAAATGAGTTGAGGCAGAGCTCTATCTTTGTGTGGACAGCCGTATACGACTTGTGAAAGTCAAATACTTAGTTGTGGGTCCCTCAGATGGGTGTTTGGAGCTCCAGGATGTAAATTCACGTTTTTGGATAAACATGTAGGATTGATGTTCAATTCGCTAGTTGTGAGCGTGTATGGGAAGCTGAAAAAAGGCATGTGCCTTAGGTGATACTTATGCCTAAGTCTTGTGACTGTACAAGACCCTAAGATGAGCTTGTATTACTTAGAACTTGTGGGTCCGTCTGGGGCTTTGCTCTTGTAGAGTTTGAGTCTCATTCAGTTTGACTAACTAATTGGGAGGCTAATAATGTTTTTTGTCCTTACGGGGATGTCTCAGTGAGACCTTTGGAACATTTATCTTTGACCAGCGTATCTCGTGTGGACCTACTAGGAGTCAATCGTGACTTGGTACATATCATGGGGTAGACAAGACTAGTATATCTCGAAAGGGTGTTATAGGAGTCTGTCATGAGGCCTAGGGGTAGAATGGTCAGTTTAATTCACGGAGATATTCTAAGTACTCCGAGTCGTGTCCTAGAGTAGACATGAACAGTTGTATCTCATGGGGATGTACTCAGAATCAGTCTCTGATCTCAGATAGGGGCGAATATCGTACTTTACCGGAGATATTAAGTTTCTGCTCGGGCTCATGAGTCAGTTGTGGACGTTTAATGAGTTCTTACAGCCTACGCGACCAGAGTGTCTCGCGGGGATATATGCTTGGAATCGTGGCATCATGACCAGCGTGTCTCGGACTCTCGCATGGATGTATGCTATAAATCATGGCCTTGTAGACCAAGGGTTGAATCTCTCGTGAGAGCCGATTCTGATATATGAGAACTAAATTTCGTCTTTCTGAAACGAGGTCCGAAGCTAAGGCTGAGCTTTCTTTTGGCCATCAAGATTGAGGTTAGGGTCGAACTCGTCTTTTAGCCATCATGGATGAAATCTAGGCTGAACTTCGTTTTTCGTAGCAAGGGCTTGAAGTCAGGGATAAGCTTGTATTTTAAAAGCGAGGGATGAAATCAAGGCTGAACTTGACTTTAGACGCCGAAGGCTATTTGTCAGGGCCGAACTTGACTTTCGACGACAACGACTATAGTCAGGGCTGAACTTGACTTTTGACGATGAGGGCTACAGTCAGGGTTGAACTTGAATTTTTGCGACAAGGGTTGTATCCCATCTTCGAAACCCTATTGCTGAGCCTCATCTTTTGAACTATTTTTTTGCCGTGTACATTGAGGGAACTTCAGCATAATCATATGTGCTTTGATATACAAGACTACCATTTTACCCTTTGCTCAAATTTCACCATTTACAGTTGTACTTGTGTTTCCATACATTTGAAACGAAACTCAGAAAGATACGACTTTAATATTGTTGAAAAGGCGAGGGTACCCAAATATACCTCAAGCTAAAACTTTTCCAACCTATAAGTCCTTTCTACGAAAGTGATTGTCTATGGACTGAGTCGAGACAATACAGCTAATCGGTTCACACTTCGTGTGATCGTCTATGGATACGAGATCGAGACAATACAACAACGAAGTATGTTACTTGATAAAAAGGTTCGGACTTAACCAAACACAATAGGATTCACTTATCAAGTAAATATGAATTAACGTTTGTGTAATTTACTTTAATTATAATAAAACAATTATAATGCGGAAATATAAAGTAAATGACACGGCAAGATTTTGTTAACGAGGAAACCGCAAATGCAGAAAAACCCCGGGACCTTGTCCAGAATTGAATACTCTCAGGATTAAGCCGCTACAGAAAATTACACCTAACTTCTTATAGTTGAGACCAAGCAACTAAACCTATAGTTCACCTAGTTCCTTCTGTATTCCCATGCCTCCTACTTATAAATGAGTCACGTACTTGGAACAATTCCTTTGGTTCGTATTCCAAACAGGAAAGGAACAACAAATCTATTTGGTATCAACTCTATTCAACCAAGTGATATGAGTAGGACAAAGGCTCTTCTGTTTATCTTAACATAAACTCCTTCATCAGGTCCTTAGATCTATCATATGTTCAATTACCGAAGTAATCGTTGAGATTAAGCCAACAACACTCTTAATCCAAAGAACTGTGTTGATGCCGATCTACTTAATTAATCAATCCAATCTAATACAAGGATAAACCGATTATTAATTGGATCATCTTTTACCGAAACAAGTATTGTGCACACCAAAGATTATGAACCCACAAATCAGAAATCTTCAATATCTTCTTCGTCTTCAAATTTTCTTAGATATTGAATAATAACCTGCACACAATCACTTGAATCTCTTGTGATCAATCACGCATAGAACGGAGTATGTTAACAATGGATTATCACAAGATCGTCTTTAGAACTAACAACAATCTAAAGATCCCTGTCGAAACTCTGAACTAGTTTGAGTGAATCTTATATCATAAGAAAAGATTCTCAAGCATAAACAAACTAGGTGCAATCATATTTTAACCACCCTTAGTCAATCAAATCAATCGAAAACAAAAGATAAACCGTAATTATCTAGTTTCCCACCAATGGTACACGCTAGAGCTTCTCAATACCAAAGAAGACTTTAAACTGAGCGGTCGTAAGAGATTTCGCCTAATTAGGTTACTCTCCTCTCCAAATAGGCGACTACACCAGTAACAACAACAAAATAGGAAGTATGTTATTACGAAGGGTTAGTTTGCTAGAAAGGCAAACTTCTAGTATTTATAGACAAGGAAGTTTGGACACCAAGGAATTTCCAAAACCGAAAATATTGTCAAGATATTCATTAAAGCACAAATTCGGTTTCCATAATTCCTATAAATGCTTTGTCCAAAAAATAATGATTGAAATCTCTCGGAAAATCTAATTAGTAAATGCACATTACTAATTCTTGTATTTTCCTACAAAATGAAATTAATAACCTTAATTAAAAGATTCTTAACTTACTTATGTTTCGATCTTGGGATTCTCTTCCCTTAGCTATTAAGGAATAACTTTGAACAATTAAGGAAATAAACATTCACAACACGTGTTCAAAGTATGTCGACATCCTTACTTTGTAAGTTCTCTTTCACACTTACAACCTTGAAACCGATTTTCCACACTTACAAATAAGTTTTGAATTGGTTCATCTTACTTTCAAGAACTATGCGATTGATCAAATAACATTCAATCACAATCATGGGTTTAACGTTCTACCAAAACAAGTTTCGGTTCTACCTTCCATGTGAGTACTGAGCATAGTCACACTAGCTTTCCAAAATTCGGTTGACTAGGTACTAGGATCGGTTCCCCACATATATATAGTATCTAACTTATATGTGTTTCACATGTCCATATGATCGGTTTCCCTTTGCCTAAAAACGTGTTGCACATGTTCATAGGATCGGTTCCCCTTTCTGCTATAAACCTTGTTGCACCCCATACAAGGATCGGTTTCCCTTTGTGATGTACTACACCTCTTACTAGGATCGGTTCCCCTTTCCCAAATTTGGTCAGACAAAACACAAACCCGATCATACCATCTCAGGTGATTACTTAAGATCGGTTTTACTAATAAAAGTCATACCAATACATAAGTCAGGCCTTTGTGAATAGTTCTACCAAGAACACAACAAGTTGTGAACGGTTATACTCAATCACACATATTGGTTGTTTATAAGATATTCAATGAATAAGAAAACCAATAACGCCTGGAAATTTCCTTTTCGGTTCACAAACAAGTTTATGAACTTACTTCCTTAGAACACATATAAACCATTGTTCCCTAGGATGAAATCCTCAGTTCATACCCATACATAATCACAATAGCATTCAAATGATTATGGTGATGTCTTATCTACAAAGTTTAATAGTTAAGCAATAAACCTCGTATTGTATTCCTTAATACTATGTCTATCTAGAGTTCAAATATGCTTCGCAGTTTTGTTTTCAATATGCACGACTTGAAAGATACGTTAGGTAATGAAACAGTTCAAGTCAAATATCACTAACCTCGAGTGGAAGGATGATTGTTGTCGTTATAGCTCCTGGCTTCTTCACATCTTCAAGTCTTCGCAATACTTGTAATGTCTCATTATCCTAATACTTTCAAGCTAACCTATATGAAGTTGACTCTAGTACATAATCAAGTGACTCTTAACATGAGTTTTGATTCACTAAAATATGACAACCAAACTTGACATACCAACGCTTGGTGGGTTCAACCGAGCTATGCTCTAACAATATCCCCTTTTTTCAATTTTAGTGATAAAACTCTTACATCATATGGATAAACAAATTACAAGAATTCATTACACATACGCTTGATTCCCGAATTCAACAGCACGGTAAACTGCTTACATTCAACCCTTGAAAATGCCGCTGTTGACATTATAATAACAAAGCTAATACTCCCCCTCAGGAAGATTGGTAGATATTCAATCCGCACGTCTTTGTTATACTAATTCATATGACATGTTACTCCTCCTTAGTCTGTGCTTTCACTCTTTCGTTAGATAAACGGTCAAGCACCAATGTTCGTTTACTTAGCTATACCAATCAATATAAAATCAATGACAATATCACTTGTTTACTCCATATATTTCCCCCCCTTTTTGTCACAAAATGACAAAGAAACGAAAAAATAAAGGACAACACGAAAAGAATCTTACAAATCTCAAAATAGACTTGCAACCTGTAGAGTTAGGCACGAGGGTTCCACACATCATATTCTGATAACCAATATCAAGACCGAAACTACAAGTAGTATTATTTTGATATGTTACCAAGGAAACAATTGTCCGAAACAATTTTTCCAATTTAGTTTAGTAAAACAAAAATCAACTAAGCACCTTAGTCCCTTTTCTAAACCGATTGTTCAAAAACAACCGTTTAATTCGATAAGAGCAAAATAAAGATAACTCTATTTTTCTCATCAGGTTCTAAATATCCATAAAATTAGGCCTTTCAATTTTAAACAAGATAAGTACTAGGTTAGTTAACTAGCATTTCTTGTTAAGGAATTCGATTAGACTTGAATAACCGAAACTCACTTCGATAAGTCTAACTAGATCAGAATTAACTTAGTTTCTCTTATCCGGAATCGAATTGGACTAAACAAATCATCCCGTAATCCTTTTATTTCGTTAAGCCATAAATAATTCATACAAACCAACATAAATCAACTTGCATAATTATTCACCTCAACCGGAAGCAATTAAAACAACTTAGACAATAAAAGCACCACAATTGCACCAAAATTTCGTAAGCCTAAATAATTGATACCACACAATAAAGAAAGATAACAATAGTTTTTCTTAACCGGAACCAACCGAATCACACACATCCACACACACATCATGGTGTTGATGGGTAAAAACTGTTTCTGCTGGTTTTAGTAAATTTGGGTGTATGGGTGAGAAACGAGACTAAACCTTTAACAAATGCACTGCACGGGAGTACTTTAGATTCGAAAGATCAATCTGTACAATCCTGGCCTAAACCAAGAAATGGTCGTTCCAGTCTTGCTTCGGTCACAAAGTGAAGAAGAAGGGTTGGTCTTAGGGAGGGAAGCGAAGAAGGTATTGAGATCAGAATGGATAATTCTGAAGGTGTGGCTTTTTATGACTTGTATCAGAATTTGGAACTGGCTTGCGGAATGTAAGCTATCAGTTCTTTGGTATTTTCTGGATATTGTGTTGTTGTTAACCAAAACTGTTGTTTGGTGGAAATAGGTGAAACCTATTTATACAAGTCATAATTAAATGCACCCTGGTCTCGTAGGAAGTGGGAGTGATTGAGTGATGGAATAGCGGAGTAATGTATAACCGCCAGAAACCACGCTTCCACGATGAAGGAAATGGATTTGTTTACACCCATTACTTCTTGCCACCACAACTGCCCTGTTTCCTGGCACTTTCTTATAATGGGCGTGTTGCACGCCACACGCTGTAAACCGCCAGACCAATACCCTGATGAGTATCCCCCATTTTGTGGCATGTTTAATGTCTCGAGTGTTTTCGTGGAAAACGTGTAGCAGTCTGCTACGTGTGGCAAGTCAAAGTCAAGAGACTTACCACAGGAAAATAACACGTGATGTTATTAGGCTTGTCTTGGATGGTCGCCAGAAACTTGCCACAGTCCTGTCAATTCCATGGAGAATTTGGACGACTAAGATTGCATCTCATGAGAAAGGGTGGCCATTTATTATAGACACAGACTGTTGGCGCCTGTCAATAGCACAGTGGCGCCGTTGATACATGTTAATGGCGTAGTGGCGCTTTTAGCGCATGCCAGTGGCACGGTGGCATGGTCAGCGCATGCCAGTAGCACAAATGTGTAAGTGGCGCCTGGCGTAGCCATGGCCGCCAGATTTTGGCATATTGGTGTTGGACTCAAATGTGGTGTGGCAACATCAGTTCCAGTAGCCACATCAATCCCAATGTTCTGTGGAACATTATTTAGCTTGGTTGGCGTAGAAACTTTGCCTAAATTAGGGTTTGGCATGCCGAAACCCTAATTAGCACATGCGTCATACGGCATGTGACCGTGGCACAATGGCGTTTTGTGCAAGTAATGCCAGAGCCACGCCAAAGGAACCATATCCAGGCCATCATGTGGAAATGGACACAGGAGCAAGTATTGCCATGAGTGGCTATGGTATGGCGCCTTTATTAGAGTTTCCTAAGTCCGCACGTCTCGTGGCATGTTGTGGGGCCCGAAGTGGCATAATTTACGCCACGACTGGAAATTAGGGTTTCATCCATCACCACTAGAGAAAGGTCGTGCTGCTGGCTAGGAAAACCACGTTGAAGTCTGTTATGGAGTTGGCCACGAACAGAAGGTGGGTTGGTACGTAGGTGCGCTATTCATGGCGTGTTGGCGCGTTTGGCGTGCTACTACGGTAAAGTGGCACGTTTGTCATGTTCGCTTGGCATGCGCGTTTGGCATGGCGGCCACTTGACGCAATTCCACCTCTCTTAATGTTGTGGAAGGTTTAGAGCAACCTGATTGGTCAATAAAAAGAGAGGTCCGGCCAAGCATGGGCATGGCCACTCTTCTGGTGCGCGTGGTAGATTTAACGCGACCTGATTGGTCAATGGGGAATAGGGCCGGCAAGTATGGGCCCAGCCACAACTCATGGGAGTGTGGCAGGTTTAAAGCGACCTGACTGGCCGACAGGAGATAAGGGCCGGTTGGGCAACATGGGGTGTGGACACTTGCAAGTGGCACCTTCCGGCCTATGTCGTGGTCACACATTCTTTTTTTGCTGCTCCTTCTCCGCAGCTCCTTTATTTCCTGCTTTCTGATTTTGGGTAAGACTTTGCACCTACTAATCCACGACGGATCAATTGCTTAGTTGCCTAAGATTAATTTCGACCAACGAGGTCTAATATACTGCGCAGGGCGCAAAACCCTAATTTTTTCAACTTAATTAGGTTTATGAATTTATTGAACTATCACAAAATTGATTGAATTGTATGTGTTGACACGGAATTCTTTATGGCAAGAGAGCAGTATGCTTTCTGATTGTGTACTTAATGCAAGGACCTTAACCTTGATACTTGGAAATTTGTCCTACTCTGCTGCGAGTGAACACAAATTCGTCATGCCATACCAATATTAAGGGTTCTGCCGGGGAACATAAGCACAAGAAAAGTACTCAATGGGTCTTATATTAATAAATAATATAGACAAGGCGCGGAAATTTACAGAGTATATGGGATTGTTGCTACATGCACCAGTCTGGATAAATTTCATGCAAATATATTGAATGGCTCAATAAATGCGCCAGTGGAGAGTTTGAACACTCATTACTTTTACATGGATTCGTTTCTTTGCAGAATGACGGTACATAAATGCAAGGTTTTACAAATTTAACCCTGAACTAAAAACCACTATCAACATTAAGTCCCCTGCTTATCCCGTAACAGTGACATTGTTGCGTGGTAAGCATGAGATGGTGACAGACAAGGATAAAAAACCAAAAGAGAAAGACAAGAGAAGATTACCAGAAAAATTCGATTGACATTTGGAAATAGGCATGAGCAGTCTGTAATCTTTGTGCTGGCGCGCTTCTGCCTTGGCCACGGAGTACTGGTGCCATGTAGTGTTGGTACAACGAGCCTTGAATACAAAGACGAGTATTGAGGTGGTGGAGCCGCCAGCACTATAATGTATTAGGGCAGCATTCATGACAACACAGTAGTGAGTGTTGAAAAATTTGCACGTCTCAACACTAAGAGGAAGGATGTGTTAAGGCAGTATGCCTTGCAACACAGTGGTGAGTGTTGAGGAATTTGAACGTCTCAACACCAAGAGGAAAAATGTGTTGAGGCAGTTTACCTGACAACATAGTGGTAAGTGTTGAGGAATTTGAACGTTAACACTAAGAAGAAAAATGTGTTGAGGAAGTTTTCCTGGCAACACAGTGGTGAGTGTTGAGGAATTTTCACGTCTCAACACTAAGAGGAAGTATGTGTTGAGACAGTTTGCCTGGTGATGTAGTTTTTAAGTGGTAGTAAAGTTCGTTCAACTCGGATTGTGTGGACTCGATTTTAGACTCAAATTAAAATAGAAAACTTAAAGAGAAATTGTTATCAAGATTATAAAAAGCACTGAGACTCAGGATTCCACCAATCTCCAATTTTTATGTGATTTAATCTAGTCAATATTTATGCAACTCTTTACGTTTAAAGTGATTCTAATATTTTTGCCTAGACAAGTAGATACTCAAAACAATAGTTGTAAATCGAAAGAATGGACCATCAAAAGACTTAACCTAAGCATGACCCATCAATTGAGAACACAACCACTTAATCAGAATCATATATTCGATTTCAGTTCAGTGCAAATAATCATAAAAGAATTACGAAAATTAAATTAAATAGAATTTACCACATAATAATTGGAAAAATGGCTTCCTCCGTCGCATCAGCAATGGGGTTTAGATCCTCATGTTAATCATGTGCTCAAAATAGGTGTTCATAGCTCAAAAGGGTGAAAAACAAGAGAAAACTAATAAAGCAACGAGTTTGTAACAGATATAATTGTTACAGAACTCGCTGTTACAGAGGCTGCTGTCGCAAAGAAAACCCTTACTGAAATAATGTTACAAAACTTTTACAATATATGAAAGATTAGCCGACGGTTTTCCTATCTTCTTCTTCCTCGTTCTGCTGGTGATGTAGAATTTCTCTGCAACTTTTGTTTCTCTTCTGCAACTACTCCAAACGACCCCCAAAGTGTCCGATACCCTTTTTCAGACTCCCACCGCTTCTTTTTATACACCACAACCGAATAAATCCCGAGAATCTTTCCTTGCCTTTCAACCAAAGTTTCGGCTTTTGTTTCTCTCCTACACGTCTCTGCCTTGTTCAATTCTTTCCTAAACTCCGTCCAAACTTGATAGAAATAATTATTGGGGAATATCTTCTTCATACCTTCAGGTAACTTCCATATATATCCAAAAAGCCGAGAATATTTGTTCTTTCCCTGTTTTGAGAATAATTGAGATAAACTTATCCTTTTTACGTATCCAACTCATTACCAACCATGTTTTGTCATCACATGCCCAAACCAAGTCATTCCCACTGAAACTGCGACAAAAATTCCGATAGAATCTCGTCCAATTCTTTCCATGTTCAAACCGAAAACTAACCTTCCCTGTTTAACGAAATCCGGATTATCCAGCCCAAGTTATTCGATCAAAAACATCATACCAGGCCTGTTTAGTTAATTCAAGTCCATCCCATTAAAATATGGTGATTGAATCTCGTTAATACCCGTTCAATAATCCAACCCTAATTCTGTGTTCTCGCTGCAAATTTTCCCGCCAATTTCAGTTTTTCAAAAGCTAGGGGATGACCTCCCCCTATCCAGTTCGGGTGTCCCTTTAGCAGCTGCCTGGAAATGGATGCCCCTTAGTAATTAGGTTACCCCTTAGTAATTGGTTACCCCTTAGTAATTGGTTACCCCTTATCCATTTGAGGGGTCCGAATAGCAAGTGTCCTCCGGGGGTGCCCCGCGCAACTTTTCGAGCCGATTTTTCCAAAAATGTTTATTGGCCAAAAATAACTACACACACATAAAACACCATAATAAGTACAAAAATGAGCACTATCAATATATAGAATCGAGATAAATTAGACACAAAAATGTGTCTATCACCTGGCAACACCGTGGTGAGTGTTGAGGAATTTAAACGTCTCAACACTAAGAGGAAAAACGTGTTGAGGCAGTATGCCTGACAACACAATAGTGGTGTTGAGGAATTTGCACCTCTTAACACCAAGAAGAGGGTGTGTTGAGGCAGCATGCCTGGCAACACAGTAGTGAGTGTTGAGGAATTTTCACGTCTCAACACTAAGAGGAAGTATGTGTTGAGACAGTTTTCCTGGCAACACCGTGGTGAGTGTTGAGGAATTTGAACGTCTCAACACTAAGAGGAAAAACGTGTTGAGGCAGTATACCTGAAAACACAATAGTGGTGTTGAGGAATTTGCACCTGTCAACACCAAGAGGAGGGTGTGTTGAGGCAGCATGCCTGGCAACACAGTAGTGAGTGTTGAGGAATTTACACGTCTCAACACTAAGAGGAAGGACGTGTTGAGAAATCACGCCTAACAACATGATGAGTGCTAAAAAGTGCATATTTCTATATCTTTTTCTTGGCAATTAACTCATCTTTTGTGCTCTAATTCTCCATTTTATCCCATATTCTGTATTTTCATTGTTTTCAAGAATAAATACTTTTCTTAATTAATTTTGTATTTTTAGGTTCTAAATAAAGTTTGGATGGAATTACGGAGCGAAAAGAGCAGAAAAGTGGTGGAAGCCGAGAGGAATTACGCAAGGAAGCCGCGAGGAATGTTGTGCACAAGACCAAAAGGCTAGAAATGGGCTTAACAAGGAAGAAATTGTTCTTAAAGAAGAAGTGGGCTCAAGATTACCTACCCAAAACCTATTTCCTTAACCCAAACCCATTTCCTAAACCCAAATCCAAACCCGTTTCTCTCCTTCACCGTCAGATTGAATCCAATCCATCATCCAACGGTCGCTCCATCAGAGTACATCAAAGTCTGAAAATCCTGTCTAACACTACAACACCTAACTCCATCTTGAGTCGTCAGTTTCGTTGTATTAGGAATCCGACGGTCGCTACAATCTCCCTTCTATCTCGCCGTTAGATCAATCTATCATTTCCACATCCCACGGCTCAGCTTCGCGAATCATCGAGACTTGATGCAACCGCTCAACACCCAAGCACCTAATACTTATACCCATCAACCAAACACTCCCCTCCTTCTCCTCCGTCTGCAACAACCTCACCTTCACCACCTGCTCCGCCACCAACTTCCTGCCGCCTCAACCACCACCGAGCTCTCAAATCACCAACAACCCCATCACCCCATCATCCATCACCTATTCCCTTCTAATTTCAGAGACCTAATTCACCTAATTCACTTGCCTCTTCTCAGAAACCCTAGGCGTGTGAGTTTGGTAAATTAGGTTGAGAAATAACACAAATTGGAGGCATGGATAGCATCAAGAGAGTCAGAAGAAGAATGGGTCGACGTACAGAAGACATTATCAAAGATTAGGTAAACCGAATTTCAATTTTCAGAAACCCTAATTTACTGTTTTGGGGGTTTTGCTTGTAAAGTGTAATTGAGTATAAATAGATGCTTTGGGATGTTGTAATGGGCATGCCTGGACTAGCCAGAGCACCACCAAGAGGCCTGGAATAGCCAGGACCTCAACTGTTAATTTTGTTTTCAATATCAGTTCATTTTAATCTTCAGTTGTTTCATCAAATTCATCATGTTCTAGTTTAATTGCTAAGGGGGAGATGAAATCATGATGCTTCTGCTAATTTAATCCAAGCTAGATATTGTGCTTGTTGTGCTGAAATGTTTAGGATAGTCTTAATCAAAGCACTTTAGTTGTGATTAGAACATCCTTTAGGTTGTTAAAACACCTAAGTGGCTTCTCTGCGGGTAGTTGCAGTGTGAGAGCCCCAACTACCACAAGGTTTAGAATTATCTTAGTGTCTTTAGCCTCCTTTCTAACCCAACCCTTTGATGAGCAGCAGGCATAGAACCTCCACTGCCATCTAGTTAGTCAGTTGAGCCAAGAAGCTCACTGATAACTATAAAAGGGACAAGAGCAGTATTGAACTGAGATTGCCTTAGCATAGGTAAAATGGTGGATTTGAAGCCTTAGCATGTTCCTGTTTACTTGCTTTACATTCTACTGTTTTTCAGTTCAGTCACTGCCATCATCTCAAGTGTGTTTTAACACAACCAAGACTCTTTGTTACAACTCAGTTTTAGTGAAACCTTAAGCTTCGACTACACACACCTTGTCCCTGTGGATCGACCCGTATTTGCATTGTTCTACACCTCGACACCGTGCACTTGCGGTATTAGTTTGTGACTCTTTTAGAGAGCCACCAAGTTTTTGGCGCCGTTGCCGGGGACTTGGCGCTGTGTAGTTGAACAAAAAAAAATAAAAAAAATATATATATTTTGCTCTTGCTTTTCTGTTTTCAACCTGCTGTAACTTAGTGTAACTTAGCTGCTGTGTAGTGTAACTTAGTTGTAACTTAGTGTAACTTAGTTTTAATTAGCATCATCACCTCATGCATCATCTGCATTTTAGCTGTAACTTAGTTCTGCATTCATATTGCATCATTGCATTATTGCACATCTCCATTTTGTTTCAGCTCCACCTGCATCTCATGCTGTAGCTGTAAAAGTAGCTCATAGTCATTGTCATCTTGAATGCCTGAATCTGCATGATGTGAATGTGATGTGGTGTTGTCAGCTTGTCAGCCTGAAATTTGGTGCTGAAATTTGCCTGAGTTGTGTTGAATGTGCTGCTGTCATCTTGAAATTAGTTCCAAACTGTGAGAACTAACTCTTCTCTTCTGAGCCACCAAGTGCAAGCCTGTGGTGCTGCTGAGGAAGAAGCTTGTGCTGCTGCTACTGCTGCCAAGACTGCTGATGTGCTGCTACCTCCTGCTGCCAGCCTCTGCTGCTGCCAAGACTGCTGCTGGAGCTGCTGTTGCTGTGATCCAAAGCCCAACTGGTCTGTGCAACTAAAAACAGAGCAGCTGGGCTGTGCTTAAGCAAGTAAGCCTTAACCCATTAAGAGAACCCAACCTGTGGGCTTCCATTTTTAATTTGTGGGCTTGTAATAATTTTTTCCATTTTTCTGTTGGGTTTGTAATTAATTTCTTGTGGGCTTGTTTGTTTAATTGCTTGTGGGCTTGTGGTGTTAGATTGATTTGGGCATGTAGTTTTAAATTAGAAAAACTGAACTTTTAAAAGCCCAACTGGGCCGCAGACCAAACAAGCAACAATTGGGCTATCTCAAAAGCTACATTGGGCTTCAGTTTGCATACACATTGTGGGCTTGTTCACCTTCCCTTGGCAAAGCAATTTCTCCCACCAATGTGGGCTTGATCCCAATACTAAAACCAAAATTTTTGCTCGCAATTAAAAAAAACAAATTTTTCCCAAAAATCCAAACCCATTAAAAACCAAATTTTGGGCTTTGTAACATAGTTACTTAGCTTTTGAGCCAAATCATGTCTAGATCTTGGTCTACAGTTGGGGAATACAACAAATCCCTTAGAGAACTTGCGTATGGACATACTCCACGTTATGAACCTCCCATAGACCATGATGTCAATAGTTATAGGAATTATTATGGACATTTTCAAAGTCCCGACCCTCAATCCATGAACCCTAATAACTATTCACACATGCATCATTCATCACAACGTGAAAATGAACATTTTGCTAGTGCCTCACTCACACAATCATCACTGATCGATCAATTAGAAGCTCGAATCGCAACTTTAGAAATGCAATCACATGAGGAATCTGTCACATCTAATTTTCTTAGGCAACCTGAAATCTATGCATGTCCCGCATGTGGTAGTTTAGACCACTCTGTTGAGAATTGTCATATTTTGCATAATTTTAGGCAATCTAGAGAAAATCCAAGGTATGAAATGCCCATAAATTGTGAGAATGGTAGTCATTTGGACCATAATCAATCCTTTGAGGGTTGCGATCAATATTTTGTGAACCCTAATGACCATGCACATATGTACCATTCACCACAATTTGAACATGAAGAATTTTGTACTCCCATGAATTTAAACTCCACCACAGAAGCTTTCAGACTCAGTGAGCAAAACTTTGATAGATCTACATCACGAATTCAGGCATGTTTAGATCAGATTTTGCTTCACCTACAAAAGGAGGAAATTCATGAGGAAATGTATGTTGTCCCTAATGAAGTGTCTAGTCCCATTCTTGTAAATGATGTTGAATATGAACCTAATTTAGAGGAACATGAATCGACTAATGACACCACCACTGTTAATGAGGACCAATATGCATGCTACCATGATGATGATTATGATGATATGTTAGAAGAACATGAAAATATTGTGGAAACTGTTGGTTCAAAAACATATGGCTTCTCGCCCTCGACCTTCATGAATGTTGTTCTTTCTAATACTCATTGTAATTCATATGATTTTGATATTGACATGGGATTCGTACAATTATTCTGTGAAGATGAGCATGACATAGGAATAGTTGAATCTTCTGTAGACACTAATGTTAATATGCATGAAAATATATTTGATGTGTCTGATTCTCTACTTAGGTCACATTGTGATATTTCTCCTGATTTGCCGATGCATGAGAATAAATCTGTTGATGATGTTGATGACTCTGATTGTGATCTTGCCAATTTGTTTGATGATTGTGAGCATGTTGTGACACGTGTAGAAGACTTAGGAGATGTTGATGTGATTAGTAATGATGTGCCTATCGTCCTACATAAGTCACAATCTGATGGCCTTCCACCCAACCTAGATTTGGTTTGTACCCATATTGTCAAACCGACTTTTCTGAGAGTCCCTAATCTAGGTTTGGAACTGTGTGCTTCCCAAGTCCTTTTGGACTATTTTGCATCTAAGTATAATATCTTTGAGGAGCCACAGTTGGAATTAGCATGTTTGCCCGTCCCTAGCACAGTTCATTTCGAGCTAGACCTTGTGCATGATGAACCCCCAAAACTGCGAGATTATGTTTCCAAAATTTTGTCCGTTGAAAAATCCAGGTTTGGGTGTAGCTCATTTTGTTTCACAGTTTCACTTGCATTTCTTTCCTGTTATATTTGTGTGAAGCTGTTGAAACCTCTACACTTCGTCTTTTGGGTTGATCCTCAACTCTTTAGATTATTGGTGTATGGTGAATTTTTTGTACATAATCCAGTAGATAAATTTTTTTTTTTTAAAAAAAAAAAAAAAAAAAAAAAGCAGAACTCCTTCTTTTTGAAAAAATTTAAAAATTCCAAAAAAAAATTAAAAAATCATAAAAATGGAGCTCATTTACCTTGAAATGTTGACTCTTGTGCAAATATGTATTTTTATTAGGAGTCTTAGTCTAGATATTTAGGCACTCTGATTCTAGCACAATTCACATAGTGATAAGAAACTTGCATGCGCACGATCTACCAATACATGTATAGCCTCATCCTTGAGGTGTTCTATCGGAAGTTTTAGTTGCCAATCACTTTAGAATACTGAACGAAACTTGACTAGCTTGTTCTTTGGTTGGTTGGGATAGAAGGTGGAGGTTACATTAAGAAAAACAACCATCGAATTTAACTGGGTGCATCAAAAAGGGCTACCTCTTGCTAAGAGTCATGTAATTTTTGTTTCCTTTTGTATATGTATCAAAAGTGTTTCCATGTTAAAAAAAAAGAAAAAAAAAGAAAAGAAAAAAAAGAATCAAGTATTTATCAATTCCATCCTCTCTTGTTCCAAAAATAAAAGAGAGTAGTCAATGTAAATAAGAGTCATGTAAAGAGTCATCTTTTGTGTTTTTGTGTTATAAGCAAGGAAGGGTGTATGCCATTGATGTACAACGCGAGTAATTGTGAAATACCTCCAACTCATTCACAATTCTCGTAAAGTCCGGACAGCTAGCTAGATTTCGACCTCGGTTCTTAGCCTGAGAAACTATCTCTTGGTGATTAGTAGTCATAACATCCGATCTTTCTTTACACATGTGTAGATACACTTTACACTCTTATCACATGTCTTTATTTGTTATCAGTGCTAGGATTGTGCCTTTGATAGCTAGATTGACATATCCATTTTGCTGTGAGCCTAAACTGTCTTGCACATGTCACATTTCATGGAATCTGAGCTTATATTTTGTCCTAGAACTTTGTAGGTACGTTCTAAGCAAACCTTCACGAGACTTCAACTCGTCCACTAGGGACACTTAGTGGTTTAAAAGGCTTAGTGCATACGCTAAATGCATTCGAGAGACCAGCGACAGTGGTATAGGTAGGATTTCCTTAGTTTTGTTTTACTTGAGGACAAGTAAAATTCAGGTTTGGGGGTATTTGATGAGTGCTAAAAAGTGCATATTTCTATATCTTTTTCTTGGCAATTAACTCATCTTTTGTGCTCTAATTCTCCATTTTATCCCATATTCTGTATTTGCATTGTTTTCAAGAATAAATACTTTTCTTAATTAATTTTGTATTTTTAGGTTATAAATAAAGTTTGGATGGAATTACGGAGCGAAAAGAGCAGAAAAGTGGTGGAAGCCGAGAGGAATTACGCAAGGAAGCCGCGAGGAATGTTGTGCACAAGACCAAAAGGCTAGAAATGGTCTTAACAAGGAAGAAATTGTTCTTAAAGAAGAAGTGGGCTCAAGATTACCTACCCAAAACCTATTTCCTTAACCCAAACCCATTTCCTAAACCCAAATCCAAACCCGTTTCTCTTCTTCACCGTCAGATTGAATCCAATCCATCATCCAACGGTCGCTCCATCAGAGTACATCAAAGTCTGAAGCTCCTGTCTAACACTACAACACCTAACTCCATCTTGAGTCGTCAGTTTCATTGTATCAGGCATCCGACGGTCGCTACAAGCTCCCTTCTATCTCGCCGTTAGATCAATCTATCATTTCCGCATCCCACGGCTCAGCTTCGCGAATCATCGAGACTTGATGCAACCGCTCAACACCCAAGCACCTAATACCTATACCCATCAACCAAACACTCCCCTCCTTCTCCTCCGTCTGCAACAGCCTCACCTTCACCACCTGCTCCGCCACCAAATTCCTGCCGCCTCAACCACCAGCGAGCTCTCAAATCACCAACAACCCCATCACTCCATCATCCATCACCTATTCCCTTCTAATTTCAGAGACCTAATTCACCTAATTCACTTGCCTCTTCTCAGAAACCCTAGGCGTGTGAGTTTGGTAAATTAGGTTGAGAAATAACACAAATTGGAGGCATGGGTAGCATCAGGAGAGTCAGAAGAAGAATGGGTCGACGTACAGAAGCCATTATCAAAGATTAGGTAAACCGAATTTCAATTTTCAGAAACCCTAATTTACTGTTTTGGGGGTTTTGCTTGTAAAGTGTAATTGAGTATAAATAGATGCTTTGGGATGTTGTAATGGGCATGCCTGGACTAGCCAGAGCACCACCAAGAGGCCTGGAATAGCCAGGACCTCAACTGTTAATTTTGTTTTCAATATCAGTTCATTTTAATCTTCAGTTGTTTCATCAAATTCATCATGTTCTAGTTTAATTGCTAAGGGGGAGATGAAATCATGATGCTTCTGCTAATTTAATCCAAGCTAGATATTGTGCTTGTTGTGCTGAAATGTTTAGGATAGTCTTAATCAAAGCACTTTAGTTGTGATTAGAACATCCTTTAGGTTGTTAAAACACCTAAGTGGCTTCTCTGCGGGTAGTTGCAGTGTGAGAGCCCCAACTACCACAAGGTTTAGAATTATCTTAGTGTCTTTAGCCTCCTTTCTAACCCAACCCTTTGATGAGCAGCATGCATAGAACCTCCAATGCCATCTAGTTAGTCAGTTGAGCCAAGAAGCTCACTGATAACTATAAAAGGGACAAGAGCAGTATTGAACTGAGATTGCCTTAGCATAGGTAAATGGTGGATTTGAAGCCTTAGCATGTTCCTGTTTACTTTCTTTACATTCTACTGTTTTTCAGTTCAGTCACTGCCATCATCTCAAGTGTGTTTTAACACAACCAAGACTCTTTGTTACAACTCAGTTTTAGTGAAACCTTAAGCTTCGACTACATACACCTTGTCCCTGTGGATCGACCCGTATTTGCATTGTTCTACACCTCGACACCGTGCACTTGCGGTATTAGTTTGTGACTCTTTTAGAGAGCCACCACAACACAGTAATGAGTGTTGAGGAATTTACACGTCTCAACACGAATAGGAAAGGTGTGTTGAGGCAGCATGCCTGGAAACACAATAGTGAGTGTTGAGGAATTTACACGTATCAATACTAAGAGGAAGGATGTGTTGAGGAAGCATGCCTAGAAACACAGTAGTGAGTGTTGAGGAATTTACACGTCTCAACACTAAGAGGAAGGATGTGTTGAGGAAGCATGCCTAGCAACACAGTAGTGAGTGTTTAGGAATTTACACGTCTCAACACTAAGAGGAAGAATGTGTTGAGGAAGCATGCCTAGCAACACAGTAGTGAGTGTTGAGGAATTTACACGTCTCAATACTAAGAGGAAAGGGGGTGTTGAGGAAGCATGTCTAGAAACACAGTAGTGAGTGTTGAGGAATTTACATGTCTCAACACTAAGAGGAAGGATGTGTTGAGGAAGCATACCTAGCAACACAGTAGTGAGTGTTGATGAATTTACACGTCTCAACACTAAGAGGAAGGATATGTTGAGGAAGCATGCCTAGCACCACAGTAGTGAGTGTTGGGGAATTTACACGTCTCGACACTAAGAGGAAGGATGTGTTGGAGAAGCATGCCTTGCAACACAATAGTGAGTGTTGAGGAATTTACGCATCTCAACACTAAGAGGAAGGATATGTTAAGGAAGCATGCCTAGCAACGCAGTAGTGGGTTTTGAGGAAGTTACACGTCTCAACACTATGTTTGTGGGTGAAAACCGTTTCTGCTGATCTTGGTAATTTTGGGTGTGTGGATGAGAAACGAGTCTAGATCCTAAGCAATGCACTGCATGGGAGTACTTTTGATTCGAGAGATCAAATCTGTACAATCCTGGCCTAAACCAAGGAATGGTCGTTCCAGGCTTGCTTCGGTCACAAAGTGAAGGAGAATGGTTGGTCTTAGGGAGGGAAGCGAAGAGAGTGTTGAGACCAGAATCGTTGATTATGAAGGTGTGGTTGTTTAAGACTTGTATCTGAAAGTAGAACTGGATAGCAGAATGAAAAGCTACCAGGTGATTTCTAGATATTGTGTTGTTGACGACCAAAACTTGTTCTTTGGTGGAAATTGGTGAAGCCTATTTATACAAGTCATATTGAAACGTACCCTGGTTTTTCCGAGATCCAAAAGTTGCAGGATGAAGCGATCGAAGGTCCCTCTGCGGATGTGATCAACGAACAGGAAGCAGAAGTCGAAAGGCTGTCTCAGGAGTTGAAGCTGAAACGGGCGGCTCTTCAAAGCGCAAAGGATGCTTTCTCCAAGAAGAGCAAACCATTGTTGAATGATTTCCCTTGAATATCTTCTGTCTTCTGAACTTCCTTTCCTTAGGGTTTTTTTTTTCTTTTTTTTTTTTTCTTTTTTTTTTTTGAAAGGAAAACAAAATGCCTAGTTTATGGTTTGATTTTCTAGTTTTTTGGATTGATAGATGATTGTTTCTTATAAGAGTTTTCGGATTATCTTGGAATAATGGCCCTTTGACCAATTGATACGTCAAAATTTGCTTTAGTGTATTTCAAAAAAACTGAGTCTTCAGGGAGTAAATCCGAGTCTTTATGTGATGCCCTCGTTGCTGCGAGAAGTCCCCAGTCATTCTTCATTTTCTGTGGAACGTCTTTATGTCGATCCGCGGTAAGGCGGAGAATCTCTAGTCCCCAGATGTAATTCTCTTGGATCCTTCTTTTCTTGGACAATGAGCCTTAAAACATTGCATTCACTGGTAGGATGATGGAACTGAGAGTTGAATTTGCAACCGAGAGATTAATCTCCCACTGTGGTCACCAGTTGTTTTTGGGTGAAAACCGTTTCTGCTGATTTTGATAATTTTGGGTGTGTGGATGAGAAACGAGTCTAGACCCTAAACAATGCACTGCATGGGAGTACTTTTGATTCGAGAGATCAAATCTGTACAATTTTGGCCTAAACCAAGAAATGGTCGTTCCAGGCTTGCTTTGGTCACAAAGTGAAGGAGAAGGGTTGGTCTTAGGGAGGGAAGCGAAGAGAGTGTTGAGACCAGAATCGTTGATTCTGAAGGTGTGGTTGTTTATGACTTGTATCTGAAAGTATAACTGGCTAGCAGAATGGAAAGCTACTAGGTGATTTCTAGATATTATGTTGTTGCCGACCAAAACTTGTTCTTTGGTGGAAATAGGTGAAGCCTATTTATACAAGTCATATTGAAACGGACCCTGGTCTCGTAGGAAGTGGAAACGATTGAGTGGTAGAAAAATAGAATAACGTATAACCGTCAGACATTATGCTTCCATGATGAAGGAAGTGAATTTGTGTAACCGTCAGACATTATGCTTCCATGCTGAAGGAAGTGAATTCGTTTACACCGTTACTTTTCACCACCACTAATTGTCCCGCTTTATGACACTTTCGTGTAACGGGCGCGTTGCACGCCGCACGCTATAAACCGCCAAACCAATACCCAGTTTGTGGCATGTTTGATGTCTCGAGTGTTTTCGTATAAAACATGTAGCACTTTGCTACGTGTGGCAAGTTAAAATCAAGAGGCTTGCTGTACGAAAATATCATGCGATGCTATTAGGATTGCCTTGGCTGGTCGCCTGAAACTTGCCACAAGCCTGCCGGCTCGGCGGCGAACTTTGATGGCTGAGATTGCATCTCATGATGAAGGGTACCCGTCGATTATGGCTACCTTCTGTTGGCGCCTGGTAATGGTGCAATGGCGTTTTGGTGTACGCCAGTGGTAAGGTGGCATGGATCATGCATGCCAGTTGCATGATGGTGTAAGTGGCGCCTGACGTGCCATAGCCACTAGATTTAGGCGGCTGGTCGCCTGAAACTTGCCACAAGTCCGTCAGTTCGTTGGCGAACTTGGATGGCTGAGATTTGTAATTCAGGAGAGAGGCTGGTCGTTGATTATGGCCATATCTCGTTGTATACCAAGATGGCGTCATTGGCATAGTGGCGCCTGACGTAGCTATGGCATAGCGTCATACCAGTGGCGTAGCCGTGGCGTTGTGGAGTGGTCATGCTTGTTGCGTTATAGTATGGCCAAAACTAGGATTTGGATCCGTGGCCAAAGTTAGGGCTTGGCGGCATGGCCAAGGCGAGGGTTTGGCGTCGTGGCCAAAGTTATGGCTTGGTGGCGTGTCCAAGGCTAAGATTTGGCGTCGTGACCAAGGTTAAGATTTGGCGCCGTGGCCAAAGTTATGTCTTGGCGGCTTGGACAAGGAAAAGATATGGCGTCGTGGCCAAAGTTATGGCTTGGCAGCGTGGCCAAGGCTAAGATTTGGCGTGGTCGCCGAAGTTATGGCTTGGCGGCGTAGCCAAGGCTAAGATTTGGCATCGTGGCCAAAGTTAGGGCTTGGCGGCATGGCCAAATCTAAATTGGCTCGTGGCATGTTGTGGACTATGACCAAAAATTAGGGCTTCGGTTAATGCTACCGAAGCAAAAGTCTTGTTTCGATCATGAAATCCTAATTGGAGTCCGTTATGGCATTGAAAACGAACAGAAAGTGGATTAACACGTAGTGGCGTCATTTGTGGCACATTGGCATGTTACTGCGGCAGAGTGGCATGTTGGCATGCCGATTAATATGTTGTTGTGGCAGGGAGCGTTTGGCTTGCCAGTTAGTATGGTGGCGCGGCAGGGTGCGTTTGGCCTTTCATGTATGGTGGCGAGTTTAGAGCGACTTGATTGGTCAAGAAAAGGGGTCGTCCAAACACGAGTGGCCACACTTCTGATGTGAGTGTGGCAAGTTTAGAGCGACCTGATTAGTCGAAAAAGAGAGGGCTAGCCAAGCAAGGGTGTGTCCACACTTCCAGTGCACCGTGGAGGGTTTAATGGACCTGGTTGGTCGAGGAAAATAGGGCCAATTAGGCATGGTACATGGCCAATGTCAAATGGCGCCGGGTTGGCCTAAGGCATGGCCACGCCTCCCTTTGCTGCCGCAGCTCCTTGTTTTATGATTATGGGCAAGGTTTTGCACCTACTGATCCATGGCAGATTAATTACCTAGTTTTCCTAGGCTTACTTTCGACAAGCAAGGTCTGGTTCACTACGCAAGGCGCAAAAGTAGTTGGTTGAATTCTATGTGTTGACATAGAGTTATTTAAGTTCATTGCAAGAGAGCAGCATGCTTTCTGATTGAATACCTTATGCAAAGACCTTATCCTTGATATTTGGAAATTCGTGCTACTCTGCTACGAGTGAACACAAATTGTCATGCCATATCAACATTAAGGGTTCAGTCAGGGGAACATAGCATAGAAGGCATTCAAAGAAACTTATATTAAGCGAATATAGGCAAGACGCCGAAATTTACAGAACATCTGAGATGGTTGCTACATGCGCCAGTCTGGATAAATTTCATGTAAATATATTGAATGGCTCAATAAATATGCCAGTGAGGAGGTTGACACTCATGCCTCTGCTTCCTTACAGAGTGACGTCACATCAGATGCAAGGTTTTACGATTTTAACCCTAAGCTAAAAACCACCATCAACATTAAGTCCCCTGCTTAGCTCGTAACAATGGCGTTGTTGCGGGGTAAGTATGAGATGGTGACAGACAAGAGTAAAATCGAAAGGACAAGACGTGAAGAGATTGTCAGGGAAATTTGACTAACCTTTGGTGGAAGGCATGAGGAATCTGTGATACTTGCATTGGCGACTCTGCGTAATTATGACTTGGCCATAGGGTGTTAGCGTCAGCGCTAAAACTTTAGCTACTGATTGGAAGATATGGCACTACAATTTGGTCCGTGAAACAGGCGCTGGCTAGCTAGGTCACGGAACGTGCGGAGATGGCGCTGCTTTGGCTGGTGAAGACGGTGTTGCTTTGAACGACTAAGATGGTACCGCTTTTGCTGGTGAAGATCAATGGCGTTGGAAGGGTGGATAGAGCTGATTTGGCTGGCCATGGAATGGCCTATGGCGCTGTTGGTTAAGACGTGGAACGACAGAGATGTCCGCTGGCTTGGACGCGGGCTATTGGCGCTGGGAGTGGCCCGTTGGCGCCGTTTGTGGTGATAGCTGGGACACGGACTGTTGGCCCCGGCTTGGGCGTGGACTGTGGGTGCTGGCTTGGCCGCGGCCTGTTGGTGCCATGGAGCGTTGTCAGCGCGGCCCCGTTTGCCTTTTCCCGTGTGTATCCTAAACGAGAAACCTTCCTCTACTCGAACTTCAAAAGGGTTGTGCCTATAAAAGGCGCTACCTATCTTCTTCATCTCGTATTACTGGTTTTATTTCCACATCTTGGTGTTAGCGGCAAAGCAGTAGGAACAAAGCAGGCGAGCATATTCCAGATATGTATTCCAGTGTTTCTTATTTTGCTTGCTCTTTTGTATGGGTGTAAATCCAAGCCATAGGTACATATTCCATAAATTTGTAGAAATACTTCAGTATGAATAATTCTTCTTTGCCAGTAACACCGCAGTAATGTTAGCCACCACATTAGTAACAACGAAAACAATCATTATACAAAGTAGGCATGCACGGATGGGTGTCTGCCATTAACTTCCCTCCCATGTGAAAAAGCGGGGGTCTAACAACACCACCCAATATTTCGCTTAGCAATCTGTATGGAAAAACTCGAATATACTTTTAAGAGAATCAACAAGACTCAATCAATTAAAAGTACATCAACGAGTTTATATCTCTCTCTCTTGATTTGATTTCCCCAAACAGAAACTGCAAGTACTAATCAAATACAAGGAATAACTTGGATGGTACGAAAGACCAATATCCAAGAATCAATCAATGACAATCAATAACCAAAGGTTGGATTACTCTAATTGATGATCTAACACACAACCTGTATTATTTCAATTATAAAGATAAAACAATATAATGCGGAAACTGAAATAACACAGACACCAGAAATTTTGTTAACGAGGAAACCGCAATGCAGAAAAACCCCGGGACCTAGTCCAGATTGAACACACACTGTATTAAGCCGCTACAGACACTAGCCTACTCCAAGATAACTTAGGACTGGACTGTAGTTGAACCCCAATCAGTCTCCCACTGATCTAAGGTACAGTTATACTCCCTACGCCTCTGATCCTAGCAGGATACTGCGCACTTGATTCCCTTAGCTGATCTCACCCACAACTAAGAGTTGCTACGACCCAAAATCACAGGCTTTGACAATAAACAAATCTGTCTCACATAGACAAGTCTATCAAAGGATCAATTTGTCTCCCACAGAAAAACCCTAAAGTTTTTGTTCCGTATTTTGATAATAATCAAGGTGAACAGGAACCAATTGATAATTTGGTCTTATATTCCCGAAGAACAGCCTAGATAAATCAATCACCTCACAACAATCTTAATCGAATGGTAAACAAGATGTTGCGGAATCACAAACAATGAGACGAAGATGTTTGTGACTACTTTTTATATCTTGCATATCAGATATATTAATCTCAAGCCAATCAATCTGATTGTACTCGTACGATAGAACATGCAAAATCAAATCACACAACTACCATAAAAGTAGTATCGGTCTGGCTTCACAATCCCAATGAAGTCTTTAAGTCGCTAACCTGGTTTTATAAGAAGAAAACCAAAGGTTAAAGGATAAACAACTCTAGCATGCAAACTAGTATCACACGTGAAGTGTGGGGATTAGTTTTGCAGAGTTGCTAGATGCCCCCTTATATAGTCTTCCAAATCAGGGTTTCACCTTGGTCACAAAGCAAACAATATCCACCGTTAGATGAAAACCTGATTTAGATTCAAGCTAATATTTCTCAACCGTTATATCAAAAACTTAGCTTGTTATACACAAATGAAATACACGCTTCTAGGTTTGTTAACCGTACCCAAACGTGTACATTGTTTGTTCAACAATAGTTAACCAAAAGGTTATCCATATGAGCATTTCATACCAACCATATTCTTCTTCACCATAAATAGTTCAAATGACTCAAATGAACTAGTTAGAGAGTTGTTCAATTGCAAGGAAATCTTATGTACTACACAAGACACACTTCAAGCAAAGATGATTTGATTCACTCGAATCGGTTCATGAACTTTATAGCCATGGTTTGCAAATTGCATTCCTTAGTCTTTATAAGTTTAAGTTTGTAGATGGGGCAAAACGAGTTGCTGGTTTTTACGAAATTGAGGAGACGACTGTACGGAGGAAACTCCTTGAACCGAGCGAACTGTCAAACCTCACACAGATGCACTGCAAGAAGGGAGTGCTTTGAATTCGAGAGATCAATCTGTAGTACTCCGGACTAAACCAAGACAATGTCCGTTCCAGAGTAAATTCGGCCACAAGAGAGGATGGGTCGGTCTGTAGGAGGGAAGCTGAGAAATTTATGAGATCAATGGTGATCGAAGATTGTAGGTGTGTTGTGTATTATGAAAATAAGATAAGTTCTGAATGATTGAATTTGCTCAGACGTTGATTTGTTAATCTTGTGTTGTCTGTTTGACGTAAGATTTTCCTCCACTTTAATCATGATTCAGAGACTTATTTATATCGCTAGAATTGTAAACACCATGATCCCATGAAGTGTGACAGTTGATGGGATCAAAGAGTGGAGAAATGGAAATCGTGTGTTAAAACCAGTTGCTCAACGTGCGGAGACTTGGTCGATTTTCCATCCACTACTTTGTTAACTCCTTCAACTGATTGGACGACTTGCTCACATTCTCATCGTGTGTATGAACACACGTGCCGTAGACCTCCAGACCAAAACCCTAGTTAATATCCCCCAATGTGACACGATTGATGTCTCGTGATTGTGGAGTCTGCAAGGTAGACGTGTATTTAGTTAGTCAGTTGCTGACTTCATGGGACGATGAGTCCATGTATTGCTGAATTAAACATGATTTGCAAATGTTCTGAAATTCATAAATTGAACATGTCTGTTGAGATAGAGGTATAATTCTCAAGTAAACGTTGATATTTAAGGTGAGCAAATATTGCTCATTCGATGAATTGTTGAATATTGAGAATCAAACCAATATTCCTTGGTTTGAGAAAATATTGCTCATCTGAGCAAATGTTGCTCGTTTGATGAATAATTGGTAGCGTGACCAGAAAAAATATTAAATTATGATACTGGCAACTGGGCCGAGTATAATTAATAAAATGTTGACCATAAGATCAACGTAAAGTTATTAGCGTCTGAATCTGGGATTATGAACCTTGGACTCGAAACCCTAATTTGATCAATTGATGGTCTATTGAGAATTAACCATGAAATTAAGGAGGGACCGGCTATATTGATGATGGATCGACCATGTAGCGCCCAGATGCTCCAGTGAGAAAAATACCAAAGTCTCTTGAAGACGTTGATGAAAGGATGATTAAATGTCGGTTTAATCATTTATTAAAATAATGCTCGTTTGAGCCTTAGGTGATAAAACCTAATTAATTATGACGGGATGAGGGATCGACCAAGGGGTCATGAAACCAGCTTTGGGTGGTCACGGGATCGAATGACGATCATTTTATGAAGTTCCAAAATTATTTGGAAGATTTTTAACTTAATATGAACAAATTAGGTCAAATGATGAAAATATGTGGGACCGGCCTTTTACAAGCCAAGGAGCCAACCTTGGTCGGTCAAGGTAATATGCTCGTGTCTCAGTCCTGAGAATTTTGATATTTTCTGATGTGCATTTGAGCAATCATTTGGGAAAATATGAAGAATTCAGGGGTTTTTGCTGAAACTGAGGAAACTTCATGAGATGAAGGAAAAACAATAATAAAATTAAGGAATCATGAAGTGTGGGACCGGCCATGGTCAAGGCATGGCTTGCCGGCCAATGAGCCCGGTCCCATAGCATTTTTCCTAATTTTATTATATTTTTCATGATTTTATGAAAATATCATGAAATCAAGGAATTTATTGAAATAAAGGAATTTTCCTTGAAGTGAAGGAGTTTCGATGAGATGAAGGAAACAAATAATATAATAATAATAAAATAAGGGCGTGTGGGACTGGCTTGGGCATGGTCGGCCGGCTAGGACCCGGTCCCGTGAGTTTTCCCCAATTTTATGTATTATTTCCATGATTGAAAGAATTTTCATAATTTGAAGGAAATACCATGAAATCAAGGAATTTCATGGGATCAAGGAAACATAAAAATAAATAAGAATTTGGGTTGGTGCCCAGCTTGTTGCTAGGTTGCCAACACTTAATGTGTAATTCTTGACTTGGTTTGTTTTTTAATAAATAAATAATAATAAAATAAAGGGTGTGTGGGACCGGCTAGGGCATGACCGGCCGACTAGGGTCCGGTCCCACGAGTTTCCCTAATTTTATCTTATTTTTCATGGTTTGAAGGAAATTCCATGATATTAAGGAGTTTTCATGAGACTAGGATAATAATAATAAAATAATGAGGAATCATGAGGTGTGGGACCGGCCATGACTAGGGCATAGCCGGCCGGCTAGTATACACGGTCCCACAACACCTTTCTCAATTTTATATTATTTCTTTGATGCGAAGGAAACACCATGGAACTAAGGAGTTTCCTTAAAACGAAGGATATTTGTTCAAATGAAGGGATTTTCATGAGATCAAGGAAAATAACAAAAAATATGATAAAATATAAAATTGGGCGTGGGACTGGTCACGGCACGACCGGCCGGCCGGTGGTCCCAGTCCCCCAGGGCCTTGGTTAATATTTTATTATTTATTATTTTCTTTCCTATTTTGCATAGGTTCATTGCCCCGTCGTGTTTTGAGAGGCTCGTTCCTGCATTCAGGTGCTCGTTAGTGCATTATTGTTGAGTACATTTACATCATTTGGGTCGGGGCTTACTCGAAGGTAGCTCAGATGCCCGTGCGCTGAATATTTATTACTAACCCATGGAGCCCTGTTGAGAAAACCATGAATTGAAGTTACGAAATATTATGAAAAACATTGAATATTTTTTCAAGGATTCAGTGAATGAATCTAATGATTTAGGAATAATTAGTTGATGACTCTATACTAGTACGATCGTCTAGGAGTATTAATTATTCAGGAGTTGAGTGATATGAGCTTGTTGAAGCGTCATATTTATTCTATACCGTCAGGGAAAACATTGTTACATCCTGAAGACGTTATTGCTCTATACTAGCAGGCAAGATTTCTAGGAGCCGTCTAATCTTGCGATTTTATATGGAAGTGATCACTGAAGTTGCTCAGTATTCATGAGATATGTTGTTGCCTCAGCTGAGAGACTACACATCTACATATACTCTGAGAGACAGTATTCTCAGTCAGAGATTCTCGTGGTATGAGTTTTCACACTTTCGATAAGAGACATGAGCCTCAATACTCGTCTGATTGCTAAATCAGGAGCATATATAATTACGGGTTTACGATTTTATCCCTTGTCGAAAATCCACCATCTACAAAGTTCAGAAATCATCTCCAGATATATAACCTTCTTAAGTTCTCACACTAGGTTCGCAGACTTAAGCAACCGAGTAGAGTTTACAAACTCCAACAGAAAATCTCGGCAAAGACTTTCCGCCGGTTCGCGAATGGGGTTTGCGGACGCAGCTAGTTTGTCAACTCCAGCAGAATTTCTCGGAATGAGAAGTTCGGAAGTTCGTGGACTTGGCAACAAGCCATTCTTCTGGTTTCTCTTAATCATCAAAGTTCGCAAACATTGGTTCAAGGGATAGGACTTATACAAATATGTGTTTCTATAACAATACTTATGTCCATCATTGGTTATGTAACCTAAACTCTCATTCTAGCCATTGAAACATTCTTAGAGGACGTTATATAGTTGTTGCACCATTTATCGTCAAAGCAATTTTCAAAGTGATTGAAACATAGCATGACTTACGTCACTAGGTAAAGATAAACATGGTCGAAGCGAAACGCTCACCAACACATATTTCGAGATATAGATAGGCGAGGTATACTCGGCTCGAAATACCAAATGTGTATAATCTAAGTCTATATATAACATACGACTTTTTGTCTCAAGAAGTAGGAGATAGAGTAGATAGACTTTTGAGTGACAGATAAGTTCAAGTCTTCACATACCTTTTTATCGAGAAGTTCCACCAGTTCCTTGAGTAGTTATTCTTCTTGTATGATGAATCGCCATGAAGTCCTTGAGCTCAACTACACTTTCTATCCTAGTACGAGACTTAGCTATAGTAGACTAGAAATCAAGACGTATAGTTTTGATCGTTAACATTGACAAACATGCTTGAGATAGCAACGCATGCGAGTTCGACCGAGCAATGCTCTAACAATCTCCCCTTTTGTCAATTTTAGTGACAAAACTATCAATACATATGGAATACAAAAAAAAAGATAAAGAAACTTTAGTAGCTCCCATTCCACATGTCTAATCTTCAACATTCCACAAAATATTCGTCACTTCAAAGTACTCCAATGATCCCAAAGGTTGTAAGTTTAGCATCACCGTTGTTGAAGATTCGTAGCTATAACGATGAGAAAGCATCGGTCTCGATCATTGTTATACATAGTCATAGTATTATCACACAGTGTCAAAGTCCAATTGTATCACAACTTCAACAATAATACTATGGTGATATGTATCACTCCCCCTTAGTCAATACTCCATCTCACATGGAAACCACTCCCCCTTACACAATGATCCGAAAACCATATGTATTTGTGTGTGAACTACATATTAATTCTCCCCTTTTTGTCAATAAAATTGGCAAAGGTACAAGAACAGGATCATAATGAAATTTCCGTAAGAGACATTTCATGACTAATAGAAAATACATACCATCTAATTTATATGCAATCATATAGCCGAAGCTAATAGCATTCATCAAGGAGTTTAAAGATATAAGATAGCCCCTTTAAAATTCCACAGCCGCACACCCCTCAAGATATGACCATTAAGCACAAGTTCAAAAAAACTCTCCCCCATTTGATGTCATTCCCAAGGGAACAACAAGAGCGACCTTAATTTCAAAAGAAAAGAAAGATTTTTATTGGACACCAAAAACCATGAGAATGATTTTCTATACCCAAAAACTCAATCAAATTAATCACAAGTAAACCCATGATTAATTTAATCGGAATACATAATCAAATTAAACACAAAAGTGATCAATTTAATTATCATTTGTTTTGCTCGACATAAAAAGACTTATGGAGCAATAACTAAATAACCAAACAAGTTGATTAATTTAGTTCAAGAATGCTCAACATAAAGTGCCTTGCGGAACAACCAACAAAGCTAATCAAAAATTAATCAACTTGGTTGTATCGTGCTCAACATAAGACTCATTACGGAGCCTCACAGTATTACATAAAATATGGATCATTGAAGATCAATACTGTGGAATACACAAGGATTCATTCTATCTTCCATCATTATCTTCATAACGATATTTAACAGACATAATCCTTGAACACAAAACATTTTAACCTATCTTCCATCAAAGAATTGACAATATAGTCTTAAATTTTGTATATGTCAAAAATCTATTCATCCTTAAATCAATACATGAATACCGATCATGAACGACTTTACTTTTGACAAAATATGGGACAACATAGTTCACGGACGTAAACACCAATATCCCATAATAATTGCAATATATAAAACCATAAAGATTAATACTGCAAAAATCATCTTCAAAACAAATTTAGAGTTTAAACCAATAAATCTAAAAACATGAAGATGAAAACGTTGGACATAGCTATGTGTAATCACAATAATTTCTATTCCAAACTCTAGTAATCCTTCTCAAAAACAAGAATAAATTCTCATAAAAAGTTTCCTAGGCATCAAGACAAACTCGTAATGCACATATAAGATGATTTGTCCTTAGAGAATAGAATCAATCTTTTTCGCCCGGATTTATACCAAGAATAACTACCAAAAGCGTATAATTTTTTTTTTCAAAGAAGAACATACAAAGTCATTAACGACCATGCACCATAGTTCACATAAAATGATTGTGAACATTCAAGAATCCCATAGTAATGCATACTACTGCCCATTCTTGAACTTCCTTCTTTGTGATTCACCAACAAAATTCTTGTAAAATCTACAAATGAGCTTAGAAGATTAATACTTCATAAATCCAAGTGCCCAAGTCCAAGAGAAGTGGAACAAGTGCAACGAAATGGAGCAAAACACTCAAAACACAAGAGACAGGACAAGTACCAACCTTAACTCATCCAAATTCAATAATTATCATCTCCATTTTGAAGAGAATTCAAATAGGAAGAGAATGCAAAAATAATGAGGTCATTCCGAGTTTGGACGAAGAAGATACGGCCAAAACAAGTTTACCGAATATCGACGTCAAGTATGCATACGGGTTTGCAAACGAATTTTTGTATCCTGGAGCAGTATGCAGACGAGGTTTGCGAACTTAAACCCCTGGATTTTGGCACCTGAATCCAGGCCGAGTCATAAAGGTTTTGATGACGTATTGTTTTCATTGCTTAGAAGGAAAGGCTCGTTAGCGGGCTGATGTTATGCATACTTGTTATGTGTACCATGAAGTCCAAACATCCCGAACTAACGTTTTCAAACCTAAACATTTAAGAACCTTAAACACAGATCAAATTAGGTAGAAATGAACGATAATCAAGGTACATGGACCATTATAATTACTCAAACAAGTAATAAAAACATAAAACTTGTTCAAGTTTATAGACGTACCTTTTTAGAAAAGTCCAATTGAATTCTACAGCCTTACCGAATATAATCTGTGCGCCCCAGTTGTTGTGCTTCCCTCACCGTATACAAAACAGGGCATTTCTTGGTGAGGATGCGCTTTCAACACAAACAAGTTGTATTGAGGTGAACAATGTCTTGCTCACTATGGCACCAAAAAAGAGTTTCTTTCCAACAACTCTTAATCTTGTAGTGTTGAGAAACACCCAAGGAACTGTTTTTATAAGTCTATCAAAGAACTTCAAGATAACCCAAAAAGATTTGTGTTTCTGATTTTTTGTTTTCCAACTTATAAAAAAAAGTTTCTGCAGATAGTTTTTAGTACTGCAAAAGGGAAACTCTTTTGATAAAAAGAGACGTCCTAGATTCTTCATAAAAGAAGACAATACTACTATCTTGATAGGAAGTATCAGGAATTGAGCAACAAATCAATTCATGCTTTGAGGTGATACACTCAGATGACTGAGATTTAAACTCATCTTGTAATTCGTTTAGTTTATCACAACTAATTGGATTACGCAGAGGAGGAGCATTGCTTTCATTGATTAGTAAATAAATATCAACCTCAACATGAATATTATTCATCATAACTTGATTTAGCCTGTCAAGAGATTCTTGCTCTTTCTGGAGGTATAACTCAACATCAAGAGATAAGATCTCAAGCTTCTTTTCAAGCCCTGGAAACACTTCAAGGGATTTTAAACCTGGTGGAGGTTTAGATAGAATTTCTTCTACCGCTTTTATTAAATCAGTCATGGAAGAGAATTCTGAAATCCCTGGATCTGGTGGTGCATTTATTGAGATAGCACTACTGTCCATAGAGTCAGATCGCTACAAACATAGACATGTAAGGTCTTGAACGTGTTTTCCAGCTCTGATACCAATTGAAAAGGCGGGGGTCTAACAACACCGCCCAATATTTCGCTTAACAATATGTATGGAAAAAACTCGAATTACTTTTAAGAGAATCAACAAGACTCAATCAATTAAAAATACATCAAAGAGTTTATATCTCTCTCTGTTGATTTGATTTCCTCAAACAGAAACTGCGAGTACTAATCAAATACAAGGAATAACTTGGATGGTACCAAAGACCAATATCCAAGGATCAATCAATGACAATCAACAACCAAAGGTTGGATTACTCTAATTGATGATCTAACGCACAACATGTCTTATTTCAATTATAAAGATAAAAAAATATAATGCGGAAACTGAAATAACACAGACACCAGAAATTTTGTGAACGAGGAAATCGCAAATGAAGAAAAACCCCGGGACGTAGTCCAGATTGAACACACATTGTATTAAGCCGCTACAGACACTGGCCTACTCCTAGCTAACTTCGGACTGGACTGTATTTGAACCTCAATCAGTCTCCCACTGATCCAAGGTACAGTTGTACTATCTATGCCTCTGATCCCAGCAGGATACTGTGCACTTGATTCCCTTAGCTGATCTCACCCGCAACTAAGAGTTGCTACGACCCAAAATCGCAGGCTTTGACAATAAACAAATCTGTCTCACACAGACAAGTCTATCAAAGGATCAATCTTTCTCCCACAGAAAAACCCTAAAGTTTTTGTTCCGTCTTTTGATAATAATCAAGGTGAACAGGAACCAATTGATAACCCGGTCTTATATTCCCGAAGAACAGCCTAGATAAATCAATCACCTCACAACAATCTTAATCGTATGGTAGCAAAACAAGATGTTGCAGAATCACAAATAATGAGACGAAGATGTTTGTGACTATTTTTTATATCTTGCCTATCAGAGATATTAATCTCAAGCCAATCAATGAAGTCTTTAAGTCGTTAACCTGGTTTTAGAAGAAGAAAACCAAAGGTTAAAGGAGAAACGACTCTAGCACGCAAACTAGTATCACACGTGAAGTGTGGGGATTAGTTTTGCAGAGTTGTTAGATGTCCCCTTATATAGTCTTTCAAATCAGGGTTTCGACTTGGTCACAAAGCAAACAATATCCACCGTTAGATGAAAACATGATTTAGATTCAAGCTAATATTTCTCAACCGTTAGATCGAAAACTTAGCGTATTATACAAAAATGAAATGCACGCTTCTAGGTTTTTTAACTGTACCCAAACGTGTACATTGTTGGTTCAAAAATAGTTAACCAAAAGGTTAGCCATATGAGCATTTCATACCAACCATATTCTTCTTCACCATAACTAGTTCAAATGACTCAAATGAACTAGTTAGAGAGTTTTTCAATTGCAATGAAATCTTATATACTACACAAGACACAATTGAAGCAAATATGATTTGATTCACTCGAATCGGTTCATGAACTTTATAGCCACGGTTTTCAAATTGCATTCCTTAGTCTTTATAAGTTTAAGTTCAGAAATCATCTTCAGATATATAACCTTCTTAAGTTCGCACACTAGGTTCGCGGACTTAAGAAACCGGGCAGAGTTTACAAACTCCGGCAGAAAATCTCGGCAAAGACTTTTCGTCGTTTCACGGACCGGGTTCGTGGACGCAGCTAGTTTGTCAACCCCATCAGAATTTCTCGGGATGAGAAGTTCGTCAGTTCGCGGACTTGGAAATAAGACATTCTTCCGGTTTCTCTTGATCAACAAAGTTCGCAAACTTTGGTTCAAGGGATAGGACTTATGCACATGTATGTTTCCACAACAAAACTTATGTCCATCATTGGTTATGTAATCTAAACTCTCATTCCAACCATTGAAATATTTTTAGAGGACGTTATATAGTTTTTAAACCATTTCTCGTCAAAGCAATTTTCAATGTGATTAAAACATATCATGACTTACGTCACTAGGTAAAGATAAACATGGTCGAAGTGAAACGCTTACCAACACATATTTCGAGATATGGATATGCGAGGTATACTCGGCTCGAAATACCAAATGTGTATAATATAAGTCTATATATAGCATACGACTTTTTGTCTCAAGAAGTAGGGGATAGAGTAGATAAACTTTTGAGTGACAGATAAGTTCAAGTCTTCACATACCTTTTTGTCGAGAAGTTCCACCGGTTCCTTGAGTAGTTCTTCTTCTTTTATGATGAATCGCCATGAAGTCATTGAGCTTAACTACACTTTCTATCCTAGTCCGAGACTTAGCTATAGTAGACTAGAAATCAATACTTGTAGTTTTGATCACTAACATTGACAAACATGCTTGAGATAGCAATGCATCCGAGTTTGACCGAGCAATACTCTAACACCATGAAAACCTAGATTTAGGGTTTTCCTTTTCCTTTGTGGTCATGAGCACAATTTCCGTGGTGGGATGCACTCTTCCTTTTGGCCGAGAGCATGCTTCCTGCTGCAAGACGCGGTTTTGGATAGGGGAATGTTTTCCGCGGAAAAATATGGCTTGTTGAAGCGAGCATAAGTCCGCACTCTTTTGGATATGCGTGCTCCTCTTGGCCGCGCGTGTTATGACTTGTGGTTAAACAAAGTTTCCGTAGGAAAACTTACCATGGATTTTTTTTTTTGGTACTCGATTCTGACAAAGCTTTCATGCACGACTTTCTCAAAGTAGTGACTTTTCTCCGTTTTTTGGTCCATTACAGTTAAGCAGCATAAAAGTATTTTGTTAAGATGTCACCTGAAAGCGGTCTCACCGTTGCGTCGAAAAATGCTAGCGTCTCCAAACCAAATATGGATGATGAGTTCTTCATAATGTCTTCCACAATTAGGAGGACACATCCCAAATATGTCACGATCCTTTTGACCGGTTCCGAAAATGAGGGAGACGTCCAATCGGTTCGGCCAGGGCGTGTAATGCGGTTTTTTCTTCAAAGAAAAGAGTATCCTGCTTCTCCTATAGACTTCAAGATATGTCAAAGTCCATTGCAGTATTTTGATAAGTGGATGCAATTCATGATAAGTCAAGACTGCGTGAAGGCCAATCTGACCAAGGCGCAAATCATCAATGCTGTCATGGATTCTGCAACACTTCGAATCAGGAAAGACATTTGCGGGCTTGATCACTTTTATCTCCAGATGATGTCCGGATACTCACACGTCCATATGTAGGTGGGGTGAAATGACCATTTCTTTGGAGAGCGTATCCATCTTGCTGAATCTTCCAATAACAGGGAATCTTAAAGTCACTTTTTCCGATGAAGAAGACAAAATGCGTACCATGCTCGTCAAGATGTTTGCAGGGTACGTTCGGAAGGACAATGAGACGAAATGATTCTATAACTGGTGGGTGTATGAATGGTTCCCGGGTGAATCGGGGTCAAATCAGGGGATGAGTAGTATACTCCATGTTGCGGAATTTTTGGCTTTGTGGCTATCCAGAGACATTTTGGATGATGGCTCTGTCAAGAAGAAGATAAGACATGAACTCATCAAATTTTCCATCAAATTGGCGAGAGGTGTCATTCTCCCCATTGGTGTCTTATTTCTTGGCTCTTTGTACACCCATCTGGATCATCTGGCCGCAGACATGCATGCTTCCAATGGTTACATGAAAGTAGACTCGTATGTCCACGTTGCTTTCCTCCAAGCGTGTCTGTGGAAGCACTTCAAAAATTATGCTCCTAACCCGTTGGCTTCATTCCCTGAATCCTATGGCGGCTCTAGGATACTTCGTTGGTGGAATAAGCGTCCAAAAGATGGATAAAATCTCATTGACTTCCTCACAACACGTACGAAGTTAACTTTCGTCCCTGGGCTCCGGTTCATGCATCCATAGTTCAGGCGAACACTTTTGCCTCTTCCACGAACACGACTTTGCTTTCTACTGAAAAGAATCTGAGCATTGGAGAAATCATATTCATGCGAAGCTGTATTCCCGGACACGTGCCGTCTTTTTTCCGAGGATCTTATGATGTCGTTCCTTATAACATTGACAGGGCTTCTCGGCATATGGGTTTTGACCAAGGAGTCCCATTTCTTCGTCAATTAAAGGCTTCAGAAGAATTGTTGTCAGCTTCTCTTGATGCCAACGTCCTTGCGCGGGGTAAAAGTCTCCCTTTCCTGCTTTCAGAACGAAATCCAGCGACTACCTCCATATATAACACATTTTGGCAGGACGAGTTTCTTTCCATCCACGGGTTCGTGAATGAAGTGGTGAAAGGTCCCCGTGGCAAGCCTTCCTCTGCGATCTTGGCGAAACATCCATTATTGAGAGATCTTACCACAATTAAACTGAAATCTCTTATCCCGGATATGAGAAGTCCCCAGAAGAGGGAGCAAAGGTCGAAAGATCGTGCAGGCGGCTTCCAATCGGGTTAGACAGCTCTTGTGACCTTCAGTTCTTCCAATACACGGGTATGCATGAACTCCTTATTAACTTGATTGGATTATAAAAATCTTCTGTTTTGTTGTTGATCGTCTCTTTCTCTCTCTTTTTGAAAATCAGGGTCTTGACAACAACGCCTTTGCCCAACTCGCGCATAACTATAAGATGGCGTCTCTCGAAAAAGTGGGTGACAACACTGAGTCTCCCCACGGTGAAGGAGAATCCGAAGAGAAGGAAAGTTCGAAATCTAGTGATGATGAGAATAACTCTTTTGAAAGTAGTGATGAGTCTTCTTCCAGTGAGCCCTAAGACGAGTCGGTAAGTTTTCCATACATGTTTCTTTTTTTTCTTCTTCTTGAGATGTTTATTTGGAATAAATGCTCAATCGATAACATTGCAGGAAGTAAATATTCTTGGATATAAACCCCTGAGAGAGAGAATCGTCACAGTGAAGATATAGCTTCATCTCCAATCATGGAAGATGTACCCGCTGGTAATCTGGAGATGGAGGTTGATCGTCCTGGAAAGGTTGCTATGCTTCAAACGGCGAATAACGCTTCTATAGCTGTTGGTGCAATTGTTACCAAAGAACCCTTGTTGGTTGCGAGTTCGGCTGCAGGCGCCGCTTTCGTCCTTCCATTCTTGACTCCTTATGAATATCACGTGCTGATTGGAGGTTTCAGTATACCGGTTAAGTATGAGGCGCCGTATACCAAGATATGGAAAAATTTATGGAAATATTGCCACATCCAAAAAGATCACTAGCCTATTTGCGTTGGTTAGGCGCGTGGAAGAAGCTTTATCTTCAATTCATGACATGTGCAATGTGATTGGCCATACTGTTTTTGGAGATGTAGTCTCAAGCTAGGAGTTTCACCGGGATATGTGCGTAGACTTTGAGTTCAACGTCTCTTGGCTCTGTGAAGGTTTTTCCGAGATCCAAAAGTTGCAGGATGAAGCGATCGAAGGTCCCTCTGCGGATGTGATCAACGAACAGGAAGCAGAAGTCGAAAGGCTGTCTCAGGAGTTGAAGCTGAAACGGGCGGCTCTTCAAAGCGCAAAGGATGCTTTCTCCAAGAAGAGCAAACCATTGTTGAATGATTTCCCTTGAATATCTTCTGTCTTCTGAACTTCCTTTCCTTAGGTTTTTTTTTTTTTTTTTTTTGAAAGGAAAACAAAATGCCTAGTTTATGGTTTGATTTTCTAGTTTTTTGGATTGATAGATGATTGTTTCTTATAAGAGTTTTCGGATTATCTTGGAATAATGGCCCTTTGACCAATTGATACGTCAAAATTTTCTTTAGTGTATTTCAAAAAAAACTGAGTCTTCAGGGAGTAAATCCGAGTCTTTATGTGATGCCCTCGTTGCTGCGAGAAGTCCCCAGTCATTCTTCATTTTCTGTGGAACGTCTTTATGTCGATCCGCGGTAAGGCGGAGAATCTCTAGTCCCCAGATGTAATTCTCTTGGATCCTTCTTTTCTTGGACAATGAGCCTTAAAACATTGCATTCACTGGTAGGATGATGGAACTGAGAGTTGAATTTGCAACCGAGAGATTAATCTCCCACTGTGGTCACCAGTTGTTTTTGGGTGAAAACCGTTTCTGCTGATTTTGATAATTTTGGGTGTGTGGATGAGAAACGAGTCTAGACCCTAAACAATGCACTGCATGGGAGTACTTTTGATTCGAGAGATCAAATCTGTACAATTTTGGCCTAAACCAAGAAATGGTCGTTCCAGGCTTGCTTTGGTCACAAAGTGAAGGAGAAGGGTTGGTCTTAGGGAGGGAAGCGAAGAGAGTGTTGAGACCAGAATCGTTGATTCTGAAGGTGTGGTTGTTTATGACTTGTATCTGAAAGTATAACTGGCTAGCAGAATGGAAAGCTACTAGGTGATTTCTAGATATTATGTTGTTGCCGACCAAAACTTGTTCTTTGGTGGAAATAGGTGAAGCCTATTTATACAAGTCATATTGAAACGGACCCTGGTCTCGTAGGAAGTGGAAACGATTGAGTGGTGGAAAAATAGAGTAACGTATAACCGTCAGACATTATGCTTCCATGATGAAGGAAGTGAATTTGTGTAACCGTCAGACATTATGCTTCCATGCTGAAGGAACTGAATTCGTTTGCACCGTTACTTTTCACCACCAGTAATTGTCCTGCTTCATGACACTTTCTTGTAACGAGAACGTTGCACGCCGCATGCTGTAAACCGCCAGACCAATACCGTGATGAGTATCCCCAAGTTTGTGACATGTTTGATGTCTCGAGTGTTTTCGTGGAAAACATGTAACACTTTGCTACGTGTGGCAAGTTAAAATCAAGAGGCTTGTTGTAGGAAAATAGCATGCGGTGCTATTAGGCTTGCCTTGGATGGTCGCCTGAAACTTGACACAAGCTTGCCGGCTCGGAGGCAAACTTTGATGGCTGAGATTGCATCTCATGATGAAGGGTAGCCGTCGATTATGGCTACCTTCTGTTGGCGCCTGGTAATGGCGCAATGGTGTTTTGGTGTACGCCAGTGGTAAAGTGGCATGGATGGCATGGCTCTTGCATGCCAGTGGCATGATGGTGTAAGTGGCGCCTGGCGTATCCATGGCCACTAGATTTAGGCGGCTGGTCGCCTGAAACTTGCCACAAGTCCGTAAGTTTGTTGGCGAACTTGGATGGCTGAGATTTGTAATTCAGGAGACAGGACGGCTGTTGATTATGGCCATATCTCGTTGTATATCAAGGTGGCGCCATCGGCATAGTGGCGCCTGGCGTAGCTATGACATAGCGGCATGCCAGTGGCGTAGCCGTAGCATTGTGGCGTGGCCACGCCTGTTGCGTTGTAGTATGGACAAAACTAGGATTTGACTCCGTGGCCAAAGTTAGGGCTTGGCGGCATGGCCAAGGCTAGGGTTTGGCGTCGTGGCCAAAGTTATGGCTTAGCAGCGTGGCCAAGTCTAAGATTTGGCGTCGTGGCCAAAGTTATGGATTGGCGTCGTGGCCAAGGCTAAGATTCGGCGTCGTGGCCAAAGTTATGGCTTGGAGGCGTGGCCAAGGCTAAGATTTGGCGTCGTGGCCAAAGTTATGGCTTGGGGGCGTGGCCAAGGATAAGATTTGGAGTCGTCGCCGAATTTATGGCTTGGCGGTGTGTCCAAGGCTAAGATTTGGCGTCGTGGACAAAGTTAGGGCTTGGAGGCATGGCCAAGTCTAAATTGGCTCGTGGAATGTTGTGGACTATGACCAAAAATTAGGGCTTCGGCTAATGTTACCGAAACAAAAGTCTTGTTTCGATCATGAAATCCTAATTGGAGTCCGTTATGGCATTGGCCACGAACAGAAAGTGAATTAGCACGAAGCGGCGTCATTTGTGGTACATTGGCATGTTACCGCGGCAGAGTGGCATGTTGGCATGCCGATTAATATGTTGTTGTGGCAGGGCGCGTTTGGCTTGCCAGTTAGTATGGTGGAGCGGCAGGGTGCGTTTGTCCTTTCATGTATGGTGGCTAGTTTAGAACGACTTGATTGGTCAAGAAAAGGGGACGGCCAAACACGAGTTGCCACACTTCTGATGTGAGTGTGGAAAGTTTAGAGCGACCTGCTTGGTCGAAAAAGAGGGGGTTATCCAAGCAAGGGCGTGGCCACACTTCCAGTGCACCGTTGCGGGTTTAATTCGACCTGATTGGTCGAGGAAAATAGGGCCGGTTAGGCATGGGGCGTGGCCAATGGAAAATGGCGCCGGTTTGGCCTAAGGCATGGCCACGCCTCCCTTTGCTGCCGCAACTCCCTGTTTTCTGATTATGGGCAAGGTTTTGCACCTATTGATCCATAGCGGATTAATTACCTAGTTTTTCTAGGCTTACTTTCGAAAAGCAAGGTCTGGTTCACTGCGCAAGGTGTAAAAGTAATTGGTTGAATTCTATGTGTTAACATAGAGTTCTTTAAGTTCATTGCCAGAGAGCAGCATGCTTTCTGATTGAATACCTTATGCGAAGACCTTGTCCTTGATATTTGGAAATTCGTGTTACTCTGCTGCGAGTGAACACAAATTGTCATACCATATCAACATTAAGGGTTCAGTCGAGGGAACATAGCATAGAAAGCATTCAAAGAAACTTATATTAAGCGAATATAGGCAAGACGCCGAGATTTACAGAACATCTGGGATGGTTGCTTCATGCGCCAGTCTGGATAAATTTCATGTAAATATATTGAATGGCTCAATAAATATGCTTGTGAGGAGGTTGACACTCATGTCTCTGCTTCCTTACAGAGTGACGTCACATCAGATGCAAGGTTTTACAATTTTAACCCTAAGCTAAAAACCACCATCAACACTAAGAGGAAGGATGTGTTGAGGAAGCATGCCTAGCAACACAGTAGTGAGTTTTGAGGAATTTACACGTCTCAACACTAAGAGGAAGGATATGTTGAGGAAGCATGCCTAGAAACACAGTAGTGAGCGTTGAGGAATTTACACGTCTCAACAATAAGAGGAAGGATGTGTTGAGGAAGCATGCCTAACAACACAGTAGTGAGTGTTGAGGAATTTACACGTATCAACACTAAGAGGAAGGATGTGTTGAGGAAGCATGCCTAGAAACACAATAGTGAGTGTTGAGGAATTTACATGTCTCAACACTAAGATGAAGGATGTGTTGAGGAAGCATGCCTAGAAACACAGTAGTGAGTGTTGAGGAATTTACACGTCTCAACACTAAGAGGAAGGATGTGTTGAGAAAGCATGCCTAGAAACACAGCAGTGAGTGTTGAGGAATTTACACGTCTCAACACTAAGAGGAAAAATGTGTTGAGGCAGTTTTCCTGGCAACACAATGGTAAGTGTTGAGGAATTTACACGTCTCAACACTAAGAGAAAAAAATGTGTGGAGGCAGTTTTCCTGGAAACACAGTGGTATGTTGAGGAATTTGAACGTCTCAACACTAAGAGGAAAAATGTGTTGAGGCAGTTTGCCTGGCAACACAGTGGTGAGTGTTGATGAATTTTCACGTCTCAACACTAATATAATTAAAGCTTATTTGATACCTAATAGATATAAAACATTAGTTTAAGGATAGTTACTTAGCTCTGTCTCTGCTAGGTACGTCCTTCGCGCATGACTGGGCTTTAGGTGTATCAGGCTCTCCCGTGAGTAAGCGGCATGACAAAATTCCCCATGTGTAATTATCCTAAGATTATTTTCTCGTGGAAGATGTGCTTCCATTGCATTCCTGGTAAGGCGGTGACTGCGTTTATACTTCTAAACTTGAAGGAGGCTTCAGTCCCCCCAAGTGTAGCTTACTTTGATTGTACCACCTTGAATCCACGCCTCTGTGATTTGATACAAGTTTATTGTACTCTCCTGGATGGGATGCTTGGAACATCACATGGAAGAAATATTTTTTGTAGTGGTTGTTGCTATGGTGAAGCTCTGGCTGGTATCAACAAACGAGCAACAACGGTTCTTTGCAGCAGCTCGGTAGGAAGGAGTGGAGGCTTCTGGAGCGAAACGTTGAAGATGAGTGGCTTCTGGAGGTGAGACGTTGAAGAGGCTCCTGGAGCGAAGCGTTGAAGAGGAGCGGCTTCTGGAGTGAAACTTTAAAGCGAAGCGGTTCTGGAAGCGAAACGTTGAAGTGGAGCGGCTTCTGGAGAAAAAAGTTGAAGCGGCTCCTGGAGAAAAGTTCAAAGCGCCAACGCAACACGGCTGAGAGCTTGAAAATATATCTCCGCGCTGCACCTTGGAGAAATAAACAATCTCACACACATGCTCCATCATAGATTACATGGTTTTGTGAACAGAGTCCCCAGAAAGCATTAATGCACAAATCCACCAATTGATGTTCGGTCACATTTGGTTTATGACAATCTAACACCCGAATTCTGAATCCCTTGACTAATCACTCAGATGTTCATTGTTTCGCTCCTTTTGAGTTGCGTCCATGTCTGTCTGAGCCTTAGCAAAAAATTCTTGTATTTCCATCAAATCAGCAATGGTAATAGGGGCTTGGCTTCCTCTGGCTCCTCTGGTCTCTCGTCCTGATGGTGGAGTGACAACAGCTCTGGTTACAACTGGGAGCGTCACACTTGAAGAAACAGGGTGGCGGAAGCGGCTCTGGCTATGGTGATCGGAGGTGTAATGCCTGAAGGAACGTTTCCTACGTCGCTGGTGTTGATCATGCTGGCAGGTGGTACATTGATGCCACTGGGAGGAACGTTGATATCAAGGGTGTTTTCAGCGCCGGTGGCATCATGGTTTGTTGCTGACCCGGACCAGAGCTCTACCATCTTGAAATTGGGATTGAAAAAGGAAATTGGAAATTGGTATTGCAACCTAGAGATTAATCTCCCACTGTGGTCGCCAGTTGTTGATGGATAAAAATTATTTCTGCTGGTTTTGGTAAATTTGGGTGTATGGGTGAGAAACGAGCCTAAACCTTAAACAAATGCACTGCACGGGAGTACTTTAGATTCGAGAGATAAATCTGTACAATCCTGGCCTAAACCAAGAAATGACCGTTCCAGTCTTGCTTTGGTCACAATGTGAAGGATAAGGGTTGGTCTTAGGGAGGGAAGCGAAGAAGGTGTTGAGATCAGAATGGTTAATTCTGAAGGTGTGGCTTTCTATGACTTGTATCAGAATTTGGAACTGGCTTGCGAAATGTAAGCTATCAGTTATTTGGTATTTTCTGGATACTGTGTTGTTGTTATCCAAAAATATTGTTTGGTAGAAATAGGTGAAACCTATTTATACAAGTCATAATTGAACGCACCCTGGTCTCGTAGGAAGTGGGAGTGATTGAGTGATGGAAGAGTGGAGTAATGTGTAACCGCCAGAAACCACGCTTCCACGATGAAGGAAACAGATTTGTTTACACCCATTACTTCTTGCCACCACTAACTGCCTTGTTTCCTTACACTTTCTTATAATAGGAGTGTTGCACGCCGCACGCTGTAAACCGCCAGACCAATACCCTGATGAGTATCCCCCAGTTTGTGACATATTTGATATCTCGAGTGTTTTTATGGAAAACGTGTAGCAGTCTGCTACGTGTGGAAAGTCAAAGTCAAGAGACTTACCACAGGAGCATGTGATTCTATTAGGCTTGTCTTGGCTGGTCTCCAGAAACTTGCCACAGGCCTGTCAATTCCATGGCGAATTTGGACGGCTAAGATTGTATCTCATGAGAAAGGGTGGCCATTGATTATGGCCACAGACTGTTGGCGCCTGTCAATAGCACAGTGGCTCCATTGATACATGTTAATGGCGTAGTGGCGCTGTCATCGCATGCCAGTAGCACAATGGTGCAAGTGGCGCCTGGCGTAGCCATGGCCGTCGGGTTTTGGCACATTGGTGTTGGACTCAAATGTGGTGTGGCAACATCAGTTCCAGTAGCCACATCAATCCCAATGTTTTGTGGAACATTATTTGGCTTGGTTGTCGTAGCAACTTTTCCTAAATTAGGGCTTGGCATGCCGAAACCCTAATTAGCACATGCGGCATGTGACCGTGGCACAATGGCGTTTTGTGCAAGTGATGTCAGAGCCACGCCAAAGGAACCATAGCCAGGCCATCATGTGGAAATGGCCACATGAGCAAGTATTTCCATGAGTGGCTATGGTATGGCGCCTTTATTAGGGTTTCCTAAGTCCGCACGTCTCGTGGAATGTTGTGCGGCTCGAAGTGGGTTGGAAAACCACTAGAAATTACGCCACGACTGGAAATTACGGTTTCATACATCACCACTAGAGCAAGGTCGTGCTACTGGCTAGGAAAACCACGTTGAAGTCTGTTATGGCGTTGGCCACGAACAGAAGGTGGGTTGGCACGTAGGTGCGCTATTCATGGCACGTTGGCGCGTTTGGCGTGCTACTGCGGTAAAGTGGCACGTTTGACATGTGCGCTTGGCATGCTCGTTTGGCATGTGCGCTTGACATGCTCATTTGGCATGCGCGTTTGGCATGCCTGTTTGGCATGTCATTGGCGCGGGCGCTGGCTTTGTGAAACCAAATTGGCATGGCGGACACTTGACGCAATTCCACCTCTCTTAATGTTGTGGAAGGTTTAGAGCAACCTGATTGGTCAATAAAAAGAGAGGGCCGGCCAAGCATGGGCGTGGCCACACTTCTGGTGCGCGTGGTAGATATAACGCGACTTGATTGGTCGATGGGGAATAGGGCCGACAATTATGGGCCCAACCACAATTCATGGGAGTGTGGCAGGTTTAAAGCGACCTGATTGGTCGACAGGAGATAAGGGCCGGTTGGGCAACATGGGGTGTGGCCACTTGCAAGTGGAGTCGCCCGGCATATGTCGTGGTCACACCTTATTTTGTTGCTGCTCCTTCTCCGTGACTCCTTTAGTCCTTGCTTTCTGATTTTGGGTAGGACTTTGCACCTACTAATCCACGGCAGATCAATTGCTTAGTTGCCTAAGCTTAATTTCGACTAACGGGGTCTAATATACTGCGCAGGGCGCAAAACCCTAATTTTTGCAAATTAGTCAGGTTTATGAATTTTGTGAACTATCACAAAATTGATTGAATTGTATGTGTTGACACAGAATTATTTATGGCCAGAGAGCAGTATGCTTTCTGATTGAGTATTTTATGGAAGGACCTTAACCTTGATACTTGGAAATTTGTGCCACTCTGCTGCGAGTTAACACAAATTCGTCATGCCATACCAATATTAAGGGTTCTGCTGGGGAACATAAGCACAAGAAAAGTACTCAGTGGGTTTTGTATTAATAAATAATATAGACAAGGCACGGAAATTTACAGAGTATCTGGGATGGTTTCTACATGCACCGGTCTGGATAAATTTCATGCAAATATATTGAATGGCTCAATAAATGCGACAGTGGAGAGTTTGAACACTCATCAATTTTACATGGCTCTGTTTCTTTGCAGAATGACAACACATAAATGCACGGTTTTACAAATTTAACCCTGAAATAAAAACCACCATCAACACATGGAATAAACATCAATTGAACCGAAATTTTGTTAAGCAAAAGCAATAAATATATATGATATAAACTCAGGATTTTCTTAAACAGGAAAAAAATTAACTAACAAGATTGTTACCTCAAATTTCGCATCCAGTTCTCCAATATGTTTGCATCTTCGTCCAGGGAGAATTGATATCGAAATATCATCATGTTGTCATCCTTATGCAAAAAGAAAAAAATAACAACAACCAACCTTTACCAGATAAAGGTCGAAAATTGGTTTTAACAATTGCAAGAAAAAGTTGAAAACCGTTGAAACACATATGCTTTTATGCTAAACCAAAACCGATTCAACATATTGTGACTTTTTCACATATTGTTTCTACCAGAACCCCTCATGATTCTTTGATAAATCATACCAACATGGGATAGAACTTAATCCTGCTAAATCAAAAAGTCACCCAAACCACAATGGTTCACAACATATGAGATCGAATATTAAGGTAGTAAAACCGAAATCAAACATCCCATAAACACAAATGCAATACACCATAAATATTCATTAAATAATCAAGTATTTCAATTACCTCTATCTTTTGGGGAATCGAATTGTGAAAACAACGCAAAAAGAATGAGGTCATTCCGAGTTCGGACGAAGAAGTTATGGGAAAAACAGTTTTATACTTCTTCGTATAGGGACCTCTCACTTGGATCGGTTCCCTCCATTGCACCTATCACTAGGATCGGTTCCCCAAGAGTTACTTGTGACGGATGACAACACTAAACTGTTTTTTGACATAACTTTTGCATATTATGTCCGAATTTAGTGATTTTTGGCTCGTTTTAATCGTCAAAAAAAGAGCTACAAAAATATGATCAGTAGATATCAACATCATAAACTCAAAATTACCGTTTCTATAAAAAGCTCAAATATAGATAGATAAGGTATGAGTATAAAAGAAAAGAAATCTCCCTAAAGATGTTAATTAGTCATATAATAACCGAGAGATCATGTGCTTAGTTTTCCTATGTGCTTCATCACCTTTCAAAAGATTGAGCACCAAGGTGAGCATGCACATATCAACACAACTAGGTTGTGTTGAGTTGATCCTTGTCTTGTTCGTCACGAGTGATTAACAAAAAATCATCATTCTTGACCTCTTGTTTGGTTTGTTTTCTCTTGTTCCATCTCTTGTTTTTCAACTTTGACTTGTGATGAAGAGTGTCATTATCACAACGTCCACTACTACAAGAGATTTCAGACATAATGTCTTTCTTTAGCCTTTCAAGAAGACTCTTGTAATTATTGTCACCAACAATTAACAGCTGAGAGTCATTCTTGTGACTAACTTTTGGTCCCTTCTTGGCTATGGAGGACTTTGGGACCCATTTAGAGTTGGGTTTCGCAGGAGAAGCTTTCTCCTTCATATCATTAGGACGATTGTCCTTTTGAATACTTTGCGAAACATCCTTTCTCCAATTTGTAACATCGGATCTTGTCTTTGCATTTGAAACGCCATCTCTCTTTCTATAATTGGGTATTTTATGAGATGACTTTGTCGAGTGATATGCAAAATTTTAACTATCATTATAATAATTCTTTTGCCTAGACTTAGGACAATAACGATCTGAGTTCCTATGAGGATAAAACTTAGCCAATTCGTTTGATACAAAAGAAACTGCATCTTGCATCTTATGAACTTTGCATCCCCATTGCAAGTGTCCTTTATTACCACAATAATAACAATGCTTAGTATAAATATACACAATATGAGTTTTAATGTTACCTTTTTGTGGATCCTCTTGCATTGGAGCTCGACGAGTTTTCTTCTTATCCTTGTTCAACGTTATTGCTTTCTTGACATTAGCAGAAATGCCTTCTTTGATTACTGCTGGTTGAACACTATTCTTAGGCTTGACGTACTTTCATTTTTTACTAGAAATATGAGCATCTTTTTCATCAGTGGAAGCCTCTGATTAAGAAGAATTTGTAGCTTTAAATTTTTTTACCTATTTGCTAATATTTGAAGCATCTATTCCCTTATAGCCCAATCCTCGTGTATCACGATGATTTCTACTTGCTTCTAACATTGAGGTTAACTTGTTTGAGCTTTCACGGGATTTTTTCAGTTCCAAATTTTCTTCTTCCAACGTCTTGATTTTATCAAGAGCACCAGCTAGATCAGCCTCAAGGCATTTTTCTCGTGAGTGACATACACCTTCTTTACTTCAAAACTCTTTTGTTGAGATTTAATCCTTGTATCAGATTCAACAAGTTTCTCTTCCAACAACTGAATTTTTTCAAGAGCAGCATCACGCTCCCTTTTTAACAGTTCTGCTTGAGAGAGACTAGCGTTGCTTTTTCTTCAAGACCCTGAATTTGTTGAGAAGTATCTTCCTTCAATTTTTCGTAGTCAAGACGATGCCTTTCACATTCAGTAGTCTTTAATTGTAAAGTAACCAGAAGTTCCTTTATTTCCTCATTAGACACACTTAAGAGAATTTCGTTAGACAACAAGTGTTCAGGAATCTCTTCTAACTTAGAGTTTGTAACCTATGATTCTGAAGGTGGTTTAACTACCTTTTGCGATACATTAACTGAGTCTTTCAATAATTTTCGCTTTCGATTAATCTTAATTTGACTCATTTCTTATAGGTTGGATCGCACCAAACACAGATTTTTAGATCTTTTGGTGTTTTCCTGCTCTGATACCAATTGAAAAGGCGAGGGTACCCAAATATACCTCAAGCTAAAACTTTTCCTACCTATAAGTCCTTTCTCCAAAAGTGATTGTCTATGGACTGAGTCGATACAATACAACTAGTCGGTTCACACTTCGTGTGATCGTCTATGGATAAGAGATCGAGACAACACAACAAAGTATGTTACTTGATAAAAAGGTTCAGACATAACCAAACACAATATGATTCACTTATCAAGTAAATAGGAATTAACGTTTGTGTAATTTACTTTAATTATAATAAAACAATTATAATGCGGAAATATAAAGTAAATGACACAACAAGATTTTGTTAACGAGGAAACCGCAAATGCAGAACAACCCCGGGACCTTGTCCAGAATTGAATACTCTCAGGATTAAGCCGCTACAGAAAATTACACCTAACTTCGTATAATTGAGACCAAGCAACTAAACCTATAGTTCACCTAGTTCCGTCTGTATTCCCACGCCTCCAACTTATAAATAAGTCACGTACTTAAACAATTCTTTTGGTTCGTATTCCAAACAGTAAAGGAACAACAAATTTGTTTGGTATCAACTCTCTTCAACCAAGTGATATGAGTCGGACAAAGGCTCTTCTGTTTATCTTAACATAAACTCCTTCGTGAGGTCCTTAGATCTATCTCATGTTCAATTACCGAAGTAATCGTTAAGATTAAGCCAACAACACTCTTAATCCAAAGAATTATGTCGATGCCAATATACTCAATTAATCAATCCAATCTATCACAAGGATAAACCGATTATTAATTGGATCCTCTATTAGCGAAACAAGTATTGTGCACACCAAAGATTATGAACCCACAAATCAGAAATCTTCAATATCTTCTTTGTCTTCGAATCTTCTTAGATCTTCAATAGTAACTCGCACACAATCACTTGAATCTCTTGTGATCAATCACGCACAGAACGGAGTTTGTTAACAATGGATTATCACAAGATCGTCTTTAGAACTAACAACAGTCTAAAGATCCCTATCGAAACTCTGAACTAGTTTGAGTGAATCTTATATCAGAAGAAAAGATTCTCAAGCATAAACAAACCAGGTGCAATCATATTTCAACCACCGTTAGTCAATCAAATCAATCGAAAAAAAAGATAAACCGCAATTATCTAGTGTCCCACCAACGGTACAAGCTAGAGCTTCTCAATCCCAAAAAAGACTTTAAACTGAGCGGCCGTAAGAGATTTCTCCCAATTAGGTTACTCTCCTCTCCGAATAGGCGGCTATACCAGTAACAACAACAAAAGAGGAAGTCTGTTGTTACGAAGGATTAGTTTGCTAGAAAGGCAAATTTCAAGTATTTATAGACAAGGAAGTTTGGACACCAAGGAATTTCCAAAACCGAAAATATTCTCAAGATATTCATTAAAGCAAATATTCGGTTTCCATAATTCTTGGAAATGCTCTGTCCAAAAATAATGATCGAAATCTCTCGGAAAATCTAATTAGTAAATGCACATTACTAATTCTTTTATTTCCCTACAAAATGAAATTAATAACCTTAATTAAAATATTCTTAACTTACTTATGTTTAGATCCTGAGATTCTCTCCCCTTAGCTATTAAGGAATAACTTTGAACAATTAAAGAAATAAACATTCACAACACGTGTTCAAAGTATGTCGACATCCTTACTTTGTAAGTTCTCTTTCACACTTACAACCTTGAAACCGACTTTCCACACTTCCAAACAAGTTTAGAATTGGTTCATCTAACTTTCAAGAACTATGCGATTGATCAAATAACATTAAATCACAATCATGGGTTTAACGGTTCTACCAAAATAAGTTTCGGTTCTACCTTCTATGTGAGTATTGTGCATATACACCCTAGCTTTCCAAAATTCGGTTGACTAGGTAATATGATCGGTTCCACACATATATATGGTATCTAACTTATATGTGTTGCACATGTCCATAGGATCAGTTCCCCTTTGCCTAAAAACGTGTTGCACATGTTCATAGGATCGGTTCCCCTTTATGCTATAAATCTTGCTGCACCCCATACAAGGATCGGTTCCCCTTTGTAATGTAATGCACCTCTTAATAGGATCGACTCCCCTTTCCCAAATTTGGTCAGACATAACAAAAACCCGATCATGCCATCTCAGGTGATTACTTAAGATCGATTTCACTAATAAAATTCATACCAATACATAAGTCAGGCCTTTGTGAATAGTTCTACTAAGAACACAACAAGTTGTGAACGGTTATACTCAATCACACATATTGGTTGTTCATAAGATATGCAATGAATAACAAAACCAATAACGCCTGGAATTTCCTTTTCGGTTCACAAACAAGTTTATGAACATACTTCCTTAGAACACATGTAAAACATTGTTCCCTAGGATGAAATCCTCACCTTATACCCATACATAATCACAATAACATTCAAATTATTATGGTGATGTCTTATCTACAAAGTTAAATGGTTAAACAATAAATATCGTATTGTATTCCTTAATACTATGTCTATCTAGAGTTCAAATATGCTTCGTAGTTTTGTTTTCAATATGAACGACTTGAAAGATACATTAGGGAATGAAACAGTTCAAGTAAAATATCACTAAACTCAAGTGGAAGGATGATTGTTATCGTTGTAGCTCCTTGCTTCTTAACATCTTCAAGTCTTCGCAATACTTGTAATGTCTCATTATCCTAATACTTTCAATCTAACCTATACGAAGTTGACTCTAGTACATAATCAAGCGACTCTTAACATGAGTTTTGATTCACTACAATATGACAACCAAACTTGACATACCAACACTTGGTGAGTTCAACCGATCTATACTCTAACAGTTGTGATCAAGACTATTACATATGGTTAAGAAGATGTTGGAAAATTATTTTCCTTATTGATCCCTCAATAATATAATTCGTGTATTACATTCACTGGATCGTTACAACTTTTTGTAACAACAGGCCGGTTATGTATTACATACCGTAATACCAACACCAAAACAAGAAAAAAGGAAAATTAAGAGAGATAATCAATCTAAAATACATTAAACAAAACTTACTTGAACAGACGCGAGTAATCACTTTCCTTAAGAAGTTATTCGTCCCGTATATATGCTGTAACGATGTTCATAATGGGACGTATCCAAAGATATAATAGTTTCATTCATCATTAACATATCATTAGAATAACAACGAATACGGCGAACGCAATCGTATAAGTCTTCTTTGACACTTAACCACAGATGGAAACTACAATTTTCTAGTACTAGTTTATGATTATAAAATATTCTATTATGCAATGAGAATCGGTGGGGTTTATATAGGTTCAAAGCTGACTTTTAGAGAAACCCTTGCATGAAGAGTCATATCCTTTCGTGGAGAATCACATCCCTTAGGAAAAGACATCTCATGTTGAAAATGTTTAAGTGAGCGGACACATCCATTCACAAAAGTCGTTTCAATTTGAATTTTAACTAACTAAATCACATTTTTATTCAAAAATTCAAACAATCCTTCACATTGAATAGAAATCCATGCTAACTTAATGCAGGCACTAAAAAGATTTTGTACGCGTAACAACGCTGCATCGGGATAGACGGATTTTTGCTTTGAATCTTCCACAACGAATACCTACCGGGTTTACTAGTCGCTTAGTGAACGCGATATCTTGAACTGCTCAACTTTATGATGTAAACCAATGCAACGGATATCACACAACTTATTTCCTTACATGATTGGTTCTCGGTTGTGTTCATTTCGATCTTGAACGTTCTCGGTATTCTATGAGTTCTTTAGAGTAACAGAAACTTGTAGTTATCGTAAAAGCGACCCCACTTCTCACTCATATAAGTAATCTCCTATTTAGAAGTATCCTGCCATACTTTTCTTAGCAACCCTAAGCTACATGAATCATTAAGAAGATTCTCAACCTCTAACTTGACAGACAACATTTTTTCATCATAGAAATGGGAAGAGTCACCGTGTTTCCGGTGAGTATAAATTTACAACTTAGTTGTCCCTTTTGAACATAGATAATCATGGGATCTCCAACCGCTAGGTTAGGTTTCTGCTGTAAATATTATTCTCTATTTTAGGCAATAATCCCATTTTCACCGACGATGCAATTATACGCTCTCTAGAGTTTTTATCGTTTGTCGGCCAGAAATAATTCACATACACTGTTTTTTTTAGATGCACGCATTTAAGAGAAATTGATTTATGGTATCATGTCGTCGATTTATTTGTCAACAAATGCCATGTTACCAACTATATGTTTTTACCAACGTGCATGTAATATACTTCAGCCGTAAGTATATCTACAAGGATATTCCAAAATCATTTTACTTCTTCTCCAACTTTGCATCCAAAGTCTTAAAGCCCATTGTTGATCTCAGTATCAACATCTATTTTAGATAATTTCCCTGCTACCACACTCTTCCACGATATTCACATAGTTTTATTTTTAGTTGATGTCTTTAAATCATTTACATCAATGATTCCATGTACATATCACTTTCCTAGATATGTCGTATATAGATTACTAATTATCCCCAATAATTTTCCTCATATTTCTTTGAATTCTAACTAAAATTTGTGTTTGAGTTATGTAAATTACTCACAAAATTTGTCTAACTCATTTACCACATATACCCACGCATGTCCGGTCAAGTACATTTATTTCTTGTACTAACTATAACTACGTCTTTTGAGCACCCCATATTTTTGAAGAATTCACCATATCTCATTATAATGAGACGATCATCTTCCCCATGATCATTCTTTTAACGAGTACTAAAAGAATTTTATACCTTGCTGAAAGACGATCAATAGATCATCTATCTGATGATTTCAATAGCACCCTTGCGGAACAAAACGAGACATTATAAGCCAATCCAAATAATGGACTGCTGTTATAGTGTTTAGCCAAAAAGAAACCCAACGTTAAGTACAACTCAGAAATCCGAAACATTCAAGGCGAAACTCCGCTGTGAGATCTATGTGTTTTTTCGTTGGGACACATTGATATGGTTATAGTACAAACACAAAAGAATTATAAATACTTACTTTTTTTTTTTTTTTGTATGAGTGGTGTGATTCCAATATGTTGCACTATTACTCTTTTAAAACTGATGACCAAGCGTGATGGACCATGAGTCACTTGACAGAACAGACAAATGGAGAAATTGAGGAAAAATGACATCTTCCCCACGTACAGTTCACCCACTACTATTGTCAAAATTAGCATGTCATTTCGAACTTATAGTTTTCCCTTCGTAACTTATAGTAACTAAGTTCACCATTACCACATTTATGTATCTTGCAATACTAGTGTTATATCCAGATTGAAACAAGAATTTCCTTTTCCCAAATTCTAACACACCTTTTAAGTGTATGAGATGATCAACAACCAACATCCATTCTGACTTGTGGACAGTTGATCAATGTCCCAAATTTATTACAAATGATGAGAAGCCGGTATCATTAGAAACATGAGAAATCACATCTCGTCAACTTACGAGAATTTAGAGGGATGCTCATGCCAAATTTGGGAATATCAAGATCCCATTATTGGTGTCTAAGACATCTGTTGAGAGGAGGAGATCAGATGTTTGATTTTAGAAGATGCATTTTTTTTCCAGTGAGATCATTCCCTTACCCATGCCAAGAGGTTTTTGGCCTTTGCATTAGTAATTGCCTTGTACTCATAGTTCTTTCTCAAATGGCTTTCTTATCAGAACCACAAGCCAGAAAAAACCATTCGTGGAAGAATGATTCTCTGCCCAAAATAGATTTGAGAAAAAATCTCCTTTCATAGGATCCAACTACTATATATATGGACTAAAACCATGAACCATTATGTACCATGCAATAATCAGTTTATACCATTACATAGATTGTCAAATGGTCGGGTGATTTCCATAGAAATGAAACAAAAGCATTAACAAATCTTCTGTTTATCTAGTCACTTCACCATTTACGGGACTGAGGTTTTTCCAAAGATGCAAAATACCGTAACTGATAAAATCTTAATGAAAAGACGCATCCCTGTAATCTTAGGCATACATGGTTGACATTTAGTGTCGGTTATTAAGAAATTTTACTATTCACAATCTTGGATTGCTAATATTTATTAAGTCACGCAAAAAAGATTAACTTGACCTCTTGAACACGTAAAACTTGATACAGATTTGTTCTTGACATTTCCTAAGAAGATTTTCCGCAAATCTTTGATAGATCGTTAGATAATTCTTTATAGTGGAAAGATTATATCTCCAGAAAAGAATTCCATCGCACATCATAAGCAAATCAGTAACGACGATATACAGATTAACGTCTTAAGATTGTTGGAAAATTATCTTCGTTACAGATTCCTCAATAAATTCGTGCATCATATTCACCGACTCATTACAACATTTTGTAACTACGATCCTGTTATGTATTACATCCCGTAATACCAACATAAAAACGAGAAAAGAAGAAAATAGAGAGACGATCTATCTAAAATACATTAAACAAAACTTACTTGAAACGAGACGAGTAATCTCTTTTCTTAAGACGTTAATCGTCCTGTGTATATGTTATAATGGTTTCATAACGACACGTCTCTCAAGATATAACTACATTGGAATAACGACGAATACATCGAACGCAATCTGATGTAGTACAAACTCTTCTTTTGACACTTGACCATAGATGCAAATTACAATTTTCCAGTACTAGTTTATGACTTTAAAACATTCTATTATTCATTGAGAATGAGTGGGGTTTATATACTAATTTACGACTTTAAAACATTCTACTATTCATTGAGAATCAGTGGGGTTTATATAAGTTTAAAGGTGACTCTCAGGGAAATCCTATCATGAAGAATCATATCCTTTCGTAGAGAGTCAATCCCTTAGGAAAAGATACCTCATATTGAAAAGGTTTAAGCGAGCAAACACATCCATTCATACAAGTTGCTTCAATTTGAATTTCAAACAGCTAAATCACAATTCTATTCAAAAATTCCAACAAAAAATTTAGGATTATTTGGTTTTTGGTACTCAGGTTTTGTTCAAAACCTGTGTTTGGTCTAACATTTGTCCAGCCTTTGCGTTTGGTCTAGAATCCAACGTTGACTTTGGTGGACTTTCTTAAGTTAAAATTTCAGTCAATAAATAGGTAATTAACTAATTACTAAAATATGTATTACTTAATTAACATTGACTAACCAAGTCCTCAACTCATCAATACACATGTACGATCGTTCTTAGATTTTTACCCCATCAAAAAAATAATGGCTTAGATTACAATACGTGTCACTTTCCCTTCCTCCTCTTCCCACGACGATCCCTGGTTTCCAACTCCACCCCATCCTCGATAAAATAGTCACCATTACCAGATTTTTTGATTTGTTTAAAATAAAAGAATCAAGGTTATGATTACTGATTTCCCTATTAAATCAATTGGCTAAAGAAATTTTAAGATTGAAGTTACTGATTTCAAGATGTAACTGATTAGCTAGGGTTTTAGATCAATTAGTTAGGGTTTCAAATCAATTAGCTAGGGAGTAAAATTTCTGAAAACCATAAATTGAAGCTACAAGTACAGAGACAACTACTCACCGTTATGTGTATAGTTGCTTGTGGGCAACAACATGGCTGCTACTTCATGTTACAAGAGAGAGATCTCAAGTTTTAAGACAAGGAACAATCAGGCGATACAATTTGTTGGAGTTGGGGTAGAGTTATTGATCGATAAATCAATAATGAACAAGACTTGGGTAAGTGGTGAACTTGTATGAGAAAATCTTAAAGTCTTAATTGAGTATTGATTGACAGCAACTACAGAACATAATGAACGTATTTGGGGGTTCTTGACATGGGATGAAATTGAGTTAATTTTGAAGCTAAAAAACAGGGTTAGAAAAATGGTTGCTGCCATTAATTAATGGTTCTCAAAGATACGTAATCAGTGAGTTTTGACTTTTAAACATAATGGAAACACGGAGCTGGTGATGCGAGATTCAGACGGTTTCATTCGATCCGAAAAGTGAATATGTTGTTGTTTGTGGTGGTGGTGCCAAGGAGAATGAAGAACTCGATAAGAGTATAAAGAAGAAGCCGATGTGAAATTGTGAACTAGTGATAACAGAACTGTAAACAGCGTAACTAATTAGTGTATTTTTTTTTTAATAATTACTTAACTGAAGTCAAGATTTGAGACGGTCAACGAAGGCCAATGTTAGTCTTTAGACTAAACGTAAAGATTGGACAAATGTTAGACCAGATCCAGGTTTTGGTCAAAACCGAGTACCAAAAACCAAATAATCCAAAATTTTACTCGTTACTTTTTCTTATTTACACTACCGGTCTTGAAACGACTACAAATAAGGATCTTGATGGAGAAAAGGTGGGACCTTATTTACATCATGCGAATGCGCACGTGCGGACTCAGACAAGCAATTTCGTAAATGTCGGAACGGAAAATATCACCTTTGAAGGAAATCTTACTATGGTACCTTTTGTTGCAGCAGTGATTTTTACATCGCGAAAAAAAATAACTGCTGAATTTGGTAAACGAAAGATTCGTTGCAGGTTTGACTTTTGGGATATTCTTACAATAATTTCAACCTAAGGTCATACGTTGTTAACCAAGTCAATGGGATATGGTTTTCAAGGTTTGTACCTAACTAGTAAGCCTAACTGCTAGATCCAGTCAATAGTACAATTAGCTTACCATCTTCACTAGTGAGTATCACTGAATAACAATTTCTGCTCAGTTACTAGAATCAAAATGAATTTTATGTTTAGGAAATTTCTTCCCCCTTCAAGGTCAGTAATCTATGCATTGAAAAGAAATCAACCAAATTTCATACAAAAATCTCATTTTTCAAAGAATTCAGAATCAAATCATGTGAAATCAATGGAGGGGTTAGTTAAATGTTCAGCTAATTATGTACCTCTGTCTCCTATTAGCTTCTTAGAAAGATCAGCTATTGCTTATGGAAATAGAGTATCTGTTATTTATGGTACTGTGAAGTTCACTTGGAGACAAACACTTGATAGATGTCTTAAACTTGCTTCTTCTCTTACTCAACTTGGGATTTCTCGTGGTGATGTTGTAAGTTCTTAACAATCTTTTTAATCTTTATCTTGTATTCATTTGCGGGATGTTCTTTTCTTTTCTTTTATTTCATTTTGATTAATTACTTCGATTTCTGTAACGTTACTTAATCAGGAAATGATTTTGTATTTCTCAATTTCACATAGTAGTTGTTAAGTTAATTGGATGTAACTTGCATATTATTACTGAACATGCTTTTATTAAATCAGTTCAGAACTTGGATCGAAGTAATTGATCATTCTTAGAAACTGAGCAGGTAGCGACAGTATCCCCAAATGTCCCTGCAATGTATGAGCTGCATTTTGGTGTTCCAATGGCAGGGGCAATACTATGTACACTCAATACTCGCCATGATTCAGCCATGGTTTCGATCCTATTGAAACATTCAGAAGCCAAGATCATCTTTGTAGACTACCAGTTCCTTGATGTTGTTCGTGGAGCATTTGACCTTCTATCTAAAGCGAACTGCACACTCCCTCGTTTGGTGTTGATATCGGATTCTGAAAATTCGTCAAAGACTATAAACATCTCAACATCTAGTGATTTAGAGTATGAGAAGCTTCTTGAATTGGGAATTACTGAGTTTGACATCCGACGGCCAAATGATGAATTCGACCCAATATCCATAAATTATACTTCAGGAACAACGTCTAGTCCGAAAGGAGTTGTTTTCAGCCACAGGGGTTCTTATCTTAATTCTCTTGCTACAGTTATGCTTCATGATATGGGTGCAATGCCTGTTTATTTATGGACTGTGCCTATGTTTCACTGCAATGGTTGGTGTCTCACATGGGGGGTGGCAGCTCAAGGTGGTACCAATGTATGCCTTAGAAATGTCACTCCCAAGGGTATTTATGACAGCATTGCTCTTCATAAGGTGACCCACATGGGCGCTGCCCCTACTGTCTTAAACATGATTGTTAATGCACCAGGCAATGATCGTAGTGCACTGCCTTGCAAAGTCAACATATTGACAGGAGGTTCAGCTCCACCTGCAGGAATTATTTTTAAGATGGAAGAGTTGGGTTTCAATATAAGTCACATATATGGCTTGACAGAAACCTATGGTCCAGCAACAATTTGTGCATGGCAACCTGAGTGGGATTCCTTACCCCCTGATGAACGCGCAAAGAAGAAGTCTCGACAAGGGGTGCAACATATAGGTCTGGAGGTTGATATTAAAAATCCGGTCACCCTAGAAAGTGTACCGGATGATGGGAAAACCGTGGGGGAGGTAATGTTTAGAGGTAATACTGTGATGAACGGATACTTTAAAGATTTAAAAGCAACTGGAGAAGCTTTAAGTGGCGGATGGTTTCGAAGTGGTGATCTAGCTGTGAAGCACTCTGATGGTTTCATAGAGGTAAAGGATCGGTCTAAAGATATTGTTATATCAGGGGGAGAAAACATCAGCACAATCGAAGTTGAATCAGTGTTGTTTAGTCATCCATCAATATTTGAAGCTGCGGTTGTTGGCAGACCTGATAACCATTGGGGTGAGACGCCGTGCGCATTTGTGAAGTTGAAGGATGGGTGTAGTGCAAATGCCGAGGAGATTATTCAGTATTGCACGGACAGGTTGCCACGCTATATGGCTCCTAAAACTATTGTTTTTGCTGATCTGCCAAAAACCTCAACTGGAAAGACACAGAAGTACATTCTCAGGGAGAAAGCAAAATCAATGGGAAGTCTCTCTTAAAGAATTGAATCACTTATGGTACCACGTCCTTAGATGGCAAGAAGTATGAAAATAAGCCAGATTAATCTGGCGCAAATGCATCCTTGTAACCAACAAAGTGTTTCAGGTATATAATAGTGTAATGTACTACATTAATGTGAATTAAGGATCCACTATAATGCAAATATATTTAGAACATTTTCAGCAGCTTTTCCTTTTTCTTTTACTTTTCCTGTATAAATATACTCCAGTATAGGCTTAAAGAACAGCATACTGGGACTCTGGGAGAAAGATGTGGTTTATGCTCCCTTAGTTCCTGAGTTACTTTTTTGAGAACTGAAGTAGCGAAAGACTACACGACTGAACTACTGAAACAAACTTAAGAAGATACAGAAATTCTGGCAAGCTACTCACATGATCACATCTGTGAAGTGCGCACTATGTATAATTATCAACCCAACACTTAAATCTTTGAAAGGAAGTAGCTCTTTTACTTTCTTTGCCATGATTGTACCTTGCTGTTGCTTTATATGCGACTCATCACATCTGACTCTCTCTGTCTCATTCTTTCTGTCATTTATACCCCTGTGGTCCAGGCCATTCTGTGGGTCTTTTAAAATAAATTTCGGGGGTATAATTGAGAGATAAACTCAATGTTCACTGGCCTATTCTTTCTCTCTCCCACTCTCTGTAGGGCCTGGAGTCCCTGGACTGAATTAAAAGCTGAAGAAAATACTCAAAACACAAATTGGAATTTGAAGAGAACCAAAGCTGTTAAAAAAAATTTGAAAAAGAATCAATGGAGGGTTTAATTAAATGTTCTGCAAATTACATACCTTTGTCACCGATTAGTTTCTTAGAACGATCATCGGTTGTTTATGGAGATATAATCTCCGTTGTTTATGGAAGTACAGTTAAATTTACATGGAAGCAAACTCGGGAAAGATGTGTGAAACTTGCTTCTGCTCTTACTCAACTTGGGATATCCCGTGGTGATGTTGTAAGTTCTTTTTTTTTTCTTTTTGTTAAGAAGTTTCAATCTTTTCATTTTTGGGTTTCCACTGAATGTTGAGGGTGTTCAATATTTTGATTGAGTGTCATCTGTTTTGAGGGTTTTTATTTTCTTTCTTTGTTGCTCATTAGATCATTTTTGAGTCTTGTATGCTTGATTAATGTTTGATTTTATGTTTGTGGATTAGGTTGGATTTTCTGTGTCATTTTGTTTTTGCTTTTCTTTTATCATGCTTTTCTTTGGGTAAGCCAAAACTGTGGGAAGTACTTGCTTAATTGATGAACGCTGTTTTACCTTTGTAATGCAAATTTCTTCATGTTCTTGAAGTAATTTTAGATTCCGAAAAAGACTAGTTTTGCTACTCCATCAATCTTTAGTATGTGTTGGGTAGTCATGGCTCTAGTTGGTATGAAGTCAAAGAGAGACAAAATTATTGAAATGAGATATTAGGTGACATCAATCAGATTCAGAATCAGAACAACCCTCACTACCCACTATCTTCAAATCAATCAACAGTTGCAGGTTTAATGGAGAGAAGGGTTGGGATAATTGGAGCAGGAATAAGTGGGCGATTAGCTTGTAAATATGTTCTTGAGAAAGGATTTCAACCCATTGTTTTTGAATCACAGCCTGGTCTTGGTGGAGTTTGGACTCAAACAGTTGAAACAACAAAACTTCAATCACCAAGACAATCTTTTGTGTTCTCTGATTTTCCATGGTCCGTTGAAGAAGAGTATCCAGATCATAATCAAGTTGTAGAGTATTTAGAATCTTATGCTCTTCATTTTGGTTTACTTCCTTATATCAAATTCAACACCAAAGTTATCAACATTGACTATTTAGTACAAGAAGGCCAAGATATGCTCTCATGGAGTCATTGGGGTGGTTCAGATCAGGCTTTCAGTAATCCCAAAGGTAAATGGGAAATTACTACTGAACATCAAGCTTATGAAGTAGAATTTGTGATTCTTTGCATTGGGCGGTTCTGTGGAGTTCCAAATATTCCTGATTTCCCACCAAATAAAGGTCCAGATGTATTTACTAAAGGTAAAGTTATGCATTCTATGGATTACTCTGCCATGGATGATGCTGACGCTGCCAAATTCGTCAAAGGCAAACGTGTTACAGTCGTTGGACTTCAAAAATCAGCTTTGGACATTGCTAATGAGTGTGCCATAGCCAACGGTATGTAACTATAAATCTTGTCTGTAGTTTATTGAACTGCTGCTAATTGTCACCCCAAAATCTGTCCACCTAGATGAATAGCTCTGAATCTGCCCGTTGACCTCGCACCCTAACGTGTTTAAGATATCCGCTCTTATATGATGCATTCTAGACCTTATATGTGGCAGATGCCCCTACTGTTTAACAAATTTTAAGGCTGATAATTTCATCAGTGAATCTTCATTTCCATTAATTTAATTTTGCAGGAGTGGAAAATCCTTGTACGTTGATATTCAGAAGTGGACATTGGAATGTACCTGATTATCTTCCCTGGGGTGTCTCTCTTGCTTCACTCTACCTTAATCGTTTCTCTGAGCTTATGTTTCATAAACCTGGTGAAGGACTGTTTCTTAGTCTCTTAGCTACCTTGCTTTCGCCTCTGGTTAGTGATTCTGGACTTCATCATTATATTATGCAGTTTACAGTGACTGGGATTCACAAAATGTAAATCTTTGATTAATTATGATGACTTTGTTTAGAGGTGGGCAATTTCGAAATTTGTTGAAAGCTATATCAAATTCAAATTTCCTCTGAAGAAATACAATATGGTACCAGATAATAGTTTCTCTCAAGAAATTTCATCTTGCTTGCTCGCCATGGTACCCGAAAAATTCTTTGATAGAGTGGATGAAGGAAGCATCATATTGAAGAAGTCAAAGGGGTTCAGCTTCTACAAAGATGGGTTGATATTTGACGATGATGCGGGAGCGACTCTAGAAACTGATGCAGTCATCCTTGCTACCGGTTATAAAGGTGATGAAAACCTTAAAAGGATCTTCAAATCGCTCACGTTTCAAAATTACATCATGGGTTCGCCAAACTCCACAGTTCCGTTGTTCAGGTATGACCCATAGTGATAATATATCAGATTCAGACCAATGATACACTATTACACTGGTTGTTTTTTATCTTTCAACATGATATATGACCTGTTTTATTTTTGTACACGGATTGTATCTGTGCAGAGAATGTATTCACCCGCGGATACCCCAATTGGCGATAATTGGGTTTTCTGAGGGTCTCTCGAATTTGTATACATCGGAAATGAGGTGTCGATGGTTAGCACATCTTCTGGACGATGGGTTCAGGTTGCCAGGTATAATAGAGATGGAGAAAGATATCTTGAAATGGGAAAAATACATGAAACGTTACTGCGGTCAGTACTATAGGAGGTCTTGCATTGCTGTAGTGCACATTTGGTACAATGATCAGCTGTGCAAGGATATGGGTTTTAATCCAAAGAGGAAGAAGGGATTTTATGCAGAGCTCTTCGAGCCTTACAGAACCATGGATTACGCAAATCTAACTCAAAAGAAAGATTGAAGGATTGCCCAATCCTTGTAAATTGAAATTCGACTTATTGTGTGGTTTTGGACCTTACGGTCTCCCTCAAATATTTGGCATCGGCCTCATGGAAAAATAGGCATTTCAGATAAATTACCGCCTCTTTTCAGGCTTTCAGCACTAAATATATCCCCAGTTGGGGGTCGGAATTCAGCTAATTGTATATTAAGTACGCCCAAGCAAGGGTCAAATATATTACCGCCTGACCTTAACTTTAAAAGGTGAACCCAGTCGCTGGATCCCATATCCTGTGTATTTAGCATTTCCGTTGCATATCTCAGTTTTAGATGCTGCTGACAAATGCATCATTGTCAAGCCTATAAGAGTGTCCCAATACAAATCGGTACAGTGAATAAAGTGTGTCTTATCCTTCTTCTTGGCATGCTTAGATAGACGTAAACTTTTTTCCCAAATTTGATAAGCGGTCAACCGGTATATGTCGCATCATGTCGAGTTAAGACTGTAACCACTGGAAATCCAGCCGTACACCCAAGTAGTAAACTAAGACATCTTAAGGACCAAGCAAAATCAAAATCCTGATCATTAATTTATGAAAATAATACAAATACGAGGACTTAGATAAACCCTAATATCTCTACATAGACTATACTTCTCTCCCAACCAAAACTTCATCCCCTTACAATGACCAAAGATCTCTATTTATAGGCAAACTAGTTAGTGGAAGACAACTCATTTTATTTCGCCGGATATCACACATTCCATGTGAACTTTGCTTTTTTACTTCGCCCACGCCATTTTTCATAAAGCTTTCCCCTCATTTTCGTCGATAATCTCGGCACTTGTCGGGACAGCTGTATCATTTCTTGCTCAACAATCCATATACCTCGTCAGATGTCTTCTCGTTCATGTAACCTTATTTCGCCTATCCAGTTTCGCAGATGATGCCTTGTTCAACACTCCAACGGGCCCTTCGTGTCTCCAATCTATTTCGCTTATTCATCAACTTCGTATCGTTCCTTTGTATTCAGATCTATTTACTTCCGTCGATCCTACGAACTTCGCAGATCCGATAATACTAGGAGTAACTCTAACAGCTGATTTGACAACTCAGTGATCACTATTTTTGGGAAATGATACAAGATCTTTTGGCAAGATTTCTAAACCTAATTCGTGCTTTTTTGTGTGAACACGTGGTGAGTACATTTTTTGTACCTACATTTTTTCTTTTCTTATTCTATTCGAGTGATGCGAGAATGAGAATGAATAAGAATCATTCGAAATTTTCTAGCCGCCACGTTTCCCTTATCTTTGCTTCCACGTGGTCCCCTTGTCTGTTCTACTGCTCATCACCGGTTCATATCCTCCGATCGTGCGCATGACCTGCCTTAGTCGGTTACCCTTCCTTCTACTATAAATGCTCTGATCCTCCCGGTCTTTCTCTCTTATATATCCCCTTCTCCTGCTATTACTGTCGTTTCTTTTGTTGTCGCCTATCATTCTATCTTTCCTTTCTTATTTCTTTGTTTCTGTTCTTGAATTATCGAGGTCTTTTAATCTTTTCGTCAATGGCTCCTAAAAAGATTCGTCCTCCTGCCGTGTCCAAAACTTCCAAGGAATTCAAAGCGGATTTTCAAATGATGGGGTTAACTTTATCTCCAGCAGTTGATTCTTCCGTGTCTCCTCCCGTTGCTGCGGATAAATCCATGGAACTAAACTATCGATGGATCCAAGCCGAGACTTGGACCCCTACCAGAATGATGACCACCGTAGACCAATTGCGAGTTGGTCTTGTATTCCCTTTTTATGAAATAACCCTCTTTTCTACGAGATACTGGTCAAACTTCAGCGGGGCGTTTACCAGCTATGTGCGAATGCAATTCGTATTTCAAACAAATTTGTCAGACGTTCGAAGGGAGGCCCCTCTCAAATTCCGCTAGCGGCGAAATCGTCAACTCTGCAGATTATAATATCGACTCCTTTTCGGCGAATCTATATCGGCAAAGCTATGACTAACAGGAAATATCAGGAATGGGTATCAAACTTGCTCGCAGTCATATGGATAATCCCTCTGTAGCCCTACTCCAAGATGTCGAACCTTTTGGCAAGCCGCGAAATGATCGTCTTCGTTGTTCCAATGACGAGGACTGGATGATGTTCCCTGTAATTGTGGAGGGCCCTGCGATCTGGGGTTTTGACGAGAATGGTAACGCGCGTTCTGGTCCTCTTCCCGAGCATATTCATCTCGCGAATTACGAGCCTGGGAGGCTCCGATGGCCCGAAATGCACATCGAGGTAAGATTTGTTTTCTTCTTAGTTTTCTTACCCTTGACTTGATGCACCTTTTAACCTTTTCATTCTTTGCTATAGTACCCATTTCCTCCCCCGGTCTGTTGAAAGATCGCTCGAGAAAACCACCTATTGTCGAATCCCCTTCCTCTGAACCGGTATGTCTTTCCTTTTATATTTCGCTTCTTTCGTTATCGTGTTACCTTCTAACTTTATACTCCTCAAGCTGCGGTAAGAACTAGAAGTTCGAAGAAACGTGATCATCGTTCTGTCCCTTCTTCCTTTGGCCAGGTATTTCTTCTTTTTTAGTTCGTGACCTATATCCCTTCGTCATCTTCTGACCTTTTGGCTTACAGGGTGGCTCTTCCGTATCTCCTCCTGCTAAAGATCCTCCAAAGCGTCAGCGTAGGGTCCTTGATTTAACTGGTCTAACTCAAGTCCAGGTTCCTAAAGCAACTCCGAACCAATCTATTCCTCCTCCCAAGTGTCAGCAGTCTGATCCCCTTCGCGAAGTTACTCATTCTCAACCTACTCCTACTGTCCTCGTAGATGAGTCATCCAACATGCCATCCAAGGGCATGGGTAAGAAAAAGACCTACGAAGTGGAAGACCCTGCCTATGTTCCTGACATGGACTTTCTTAGGGATATTTTCGTTTCAACTCGTGAGAATGCCTCCCTAAGATCCCCTGCTGCTGAGTCTTTGGCTTCTTTTAGCTCTGATGTTTTCTTGGCTGAGGATCAATCTTTCATAGTGAATGCTTCTTTGAACCTCTCTCTTCAAACCATGTTGCTATAATGGGTTTGATGCGTCTTAGCATATTAAATCTGGGATCCTTCTTTTCTTATCTCGTGGGCTTTCTTTAACTCGTCGTTTAATTCGCAGGAATTCAACCGCAACATGGATCATCTTGTTGAGACCAGAATGTCTCACGAGCAGTTGACGAACTCTAACGCTCGTATTTGTGAACTCGAAAGGCATCTTGCTGGGGAGAGAAAGTACTCATCTGAGCAGGAGAGCAAAGTCGATGAGCTTCGTAGTAAGTTATCACTTATTTATTCCTCTTTTCTTTGAACATTTTCTTCCTCCTTTAGCTTTTCTTTGGTTTCATCTCCCTTCTTTTGTTTTTACAGAGTCTGAGCGAAGCTTCAAGGATCAGGTTTTCCTTCTATCTCGTCAAAGGGATAATCTTTCCAAGGAGGTTTCCAGTCTCAAAGAGGAGATCATGTTTTTGAATGAAGACCTTACTGCCATGGACAAGGACGCTGCTAAGGTCGCAAAGCTTACTCGCAAAAATGCTCAGGATGCTAAAGTCCAACTCTTCAATGATTTCTGTGATTCTCGCGGTATTCCCCGCGAACCTTTAGATCTCGAGATATTCTCCGACGATGAACCTGTTGATGACAAAACAGTTCATGTCGACGAAGATGCTGAGGATACTGAGACCGACGAGGATGATGAGGGTACCGAGACCGACGAGGACCTCAAGATTGAGCAAAATAAGGGGAAAACTCTTTTGACTATCCATACTTCCAACATTCCTTCTTCTTCGTCGAGTCATTTGGAGCAGCCTCATGGTACAAACAACGTTGAAGATGGCAGCCTCGATCAAGAACTCAAGGAATATGGTGGTGGTGGAACGGTCCCTATTCAACAACGATCTTCCCAACCTTAATTTACTGTCCTCCCTGACTCTTGTTTTTGATATCTCCACTCCTTAATACCTTACCTGAACTGGGCGCTCCCAAGCTTGGGGGCAGAATATTTTGGATTTTTTATTTTTGCTTTTCTTGGTCATAATTATAATGCGACATATGTTTACCAATTTTCCGTAAGTTTAACTTTATGCTTATTTTTATTCTTCTTCCTGCCAAGTATATATTTTCGACCGAAATACACAAAAGAATACCAAATGTAGAACTATATACTTGCCTCTTATTTTTTTGTGTGATTCCGAGACAACCCTTTTGCTTCCTCGCAATATCTTTGTTGAGTACTTTACTGCCTTAGTTCTTTCGATGTTAGTCCGGTTACTTTCCGAGCTTTATTTGCTTCTTGCTTGATAGTTTTCACTTTTGTCAAGTACTCATCCCCGCTTCTACCTTTAGAGATTTAGAATTTGCTAAGGTGAAACTCATAAGAATATAAAATATAAAAGTATATACTTGTCCTTTATTCTTATGAAGCGTCCCGTAGCATATCTATTATCTTTGTGTCACATTTCGATTTTGTGTTCATGTCCTGTACTTCGCATGTTGCACCTTATCTTGACTTGGGCTGGTTTATCTCATGGAATATATCCGATCCTGACCTTGTTCTGCTTTCATTGCTTTGTTTGGATATTGATTTTACTGCTTCGCCCTTATGACAGTCTCATGTTCTTCTTCATTTTGTCTCTATTTGGTGATTTTGCGTCAACATCTGGTTTTGTTTTTGGTGTTATTTCACATTTGCCTCTATTTTGCCTCTTGTGTTTCTCATAATTTTGGGTTATGAATTGTCACGGGTATGGTTTTATTGTCTTCTACTTGTGTTAAATTTTGGTCTTACCGGTCTGTTGAGTAGGACTTACTGTGCCCCTGTCTTCTACTTGTATATGGCTATACGAGGTCTTATTGCGCTTCCTAATTAAGGTGTTATTGCGCCTCACCCTATCATTAAGGGTATTAATTCGACGAAGTCTCAGGCGCTCGTTATCCTTTGCGAATAGCGATCCATCAACCTCTCCTCAACAATCATATTGAGGTCTTATTTCGCGACAATACAACATGCCTAATTTTTCCCATGAATAATTAGCCTCGTGGTATTGCAGTCTTTTTTTGTCACGCAACTCCCTATTCTGGAGGGTGTCGTCCCTTTATGCTCCTCCTGAATTTTTCCTTCAAGGAGGTTAACCCTAACATGCATGTTGGTCTCCTCCCTTCCGGTTATTACGACAGTCAGTTGTTTTATGACTTCTTATCCCTTTCGCCGATATGGCTAATGGTTACGAAGTCACACCCTAGGTGAGGTTTCTTTGGGACCGAGTGCGTCATAGCCAGGACTTTCCATACGGTCATGGACGGTAACGCTCCAGACGTCCCAGGCACCCGCAGCTCAACCGAATACTTCGGCGCGCTGGTCATATTTCTGCACCCCTTACCGAAGGCCATCATAAAAGGGACCCTCAGCGGATAGGTCTTATCATTGCCCATAGCTTATGTCTTTAGGAGTTGTTCACGACGTGCGTTAGGACTTATTGTTGCCTCTTTCACTTTCGTGCAAACTAGGCTGCACGTCGTGGATTCCCAGCCTTCCTAGGCGAAGGTTTTAAGTTTCTCTGAAACTGTTTTACTTCGTGGGTCTTATAAGCCTCCTAATCTGAGGTCTTACTTGCCTGTTTTAAATGTCTCCTTTTTCCCAAATATATGCACTTTCAGATACGAAAAGATATTTCATTAATAAATTCTTTTTCATTACATATTCTTTTATTTTTGCGACAATCTTTGATGAAGGATAATACTTCTTGATATAGATCGTATTCCAAGGATGATAAAGCTTTCGGTCTTTCCTTTCAATTTCGCCGTATATTATCTTCCCTTCTGCATCCGTACCCTTTCCTTCACAGTCTGCAAGCTCATATAGGCTCCATTCCCCACTATGTATACGGGCCTTCCCGCGTGGGTTCTAACTTCCCTCGTGATCCCCTTTGATATGGCGGTATCTCTCGCAACACAAGCTCACCTGGTACAAAACCTCGTGTCTTTACATTCTTATTATATTCTCGAGACAACCTTTGATGGTAATTCGTCATATTTCGTAGTGTTGTTTCTCTATTTTCTTCAAGATCTTCCCACTTCGCCAGAATAAAATCTGAGTTTAATCCCTTTTCCCATGCTTCCCTTTTAGTTGTTGGGAGGATGATTTCAGTTGGCAAAACTGCCTCTACTCCATATGTCAAACATAAGGGTGACATTCCCGTGGAGTCTCGCCTTGTCGTTCGGTACGACCATAACACATTAGGAACTTGTTCACACCATGCTTTATGGTGTCCTTCCAACTTCTTTTTTAGTGTAGATGCTTGTTCGTAGCCTCCGCTTGCCCATTACTTTGTGGGTATAACGGAGTCGACTTTCCAGATTGAATTTTAAACGCGTTGAACAACATTCTTATATTTTCTCCTTCAAATTGTTTCCCATTGTCAGAGACAATCATAACTGGTATCCCAAATATGCATATAATGTGTTCGAGAATGAAATCGTAAACATCACCATCTCGAGTATGCTGTAGAGATTTCGCTTCCACCCACTTCGTAAAGTAATCTTTTGCCACTATCAGGTATCTTCTCTGCTTAGTCCCAGTTACAAACGGTCCCACGATATCTATGCCCCACATGGCGAAGGGCCAGACACTTAGCACAGAATTCAAACTCGTGGAAGGTGCATGTATCCTTTTCCCAAATCTTTGACATGCCTCACATTGGGTTAAAATGTATTTCGCGTCCTTATGCATGTGCGGCCAGAAATAACCTTGTGTTCTAGTTTTATATGCTAGGGATTTGGTTCCGCTATGGTTGCCAGCATCACCATAGTGGATCGACTTCATAATTTTTGTCCCTTCCTTCTGCGATAAGCATCTCATCAAGGGGACCAAATATGATCTTCTGTATAAGACCCCTTCTCGCATCTCGTAGTTCGTAGCTTTGCTTTTAATTTTATTTGCCTCTTATCTATCTCGTGGAAAGTATCCTTTCGTCAAATAGTTATAAATGGGAGCTCGCCAATCCTCATCATCCATCTCCATATCTCCTCCTTCTATAAGCATGACCTTAGGCTCTTCATCTTCTTTGCTTACTGATGGCTGCATTAAGCGCTCAATACGGATGTGTTCAATGGTTGGATCTATAACCATTGAAGCTATAAAATCAAGGGCATTTGCATGTCTGTTATTATCTGTACATATGTTCCTCCAGATTATACTTCGTATCTTGGCGAGTATTCCTTCACGAGTTGCAAATATTTCTGCATCACTGGTTCGACCGCGTTATATCTCCCTTCGATTTTTCGCACTACCAATTGTGAATCGCTGGTAATTCTCACCTCATCTAATCCCATTTCAATCGCGATCCCTAATGGTTGTACCAGTCCTTCATATTCAGTCTCATTATTAGTTGCTTTGTATTCTAACCGAAAGCAGAATACCATTCTGACTCTTCCAGGCGAGGTAATCACAATCCACATTCCTCCTCCTGAACTGTTTGAAGATCCATCAACAAATATCTCCCATCTTCGGGGATGGCTTTCCTTTAACAAATCTTTTGGGTCTGGGCGACCTTGATCTATGTCCATCATCTCTTCTACCCCTTCATCTTCCGCCGATGGAAATTCGGCAAGGAACTCTGCAATGATGTGTGACTTCGTGGAGTTATGAACTTCATATTTTAATCCAAATTGATCAATTTGAGTATTCCATCTCTCGACTCTTTCCACCCTATTCATGCTCTTCAAGACTGATTCTATGGGGTTGTTAGAACTTTAATTTTGTGAGTTTGAAAATAAGTTCGTAACATTCGGGACACATAAACCAACGCTGGTATCAACTTTTCAATCTTCGGGTAATTCCTATCTGCTGATTTGAAAATTTTGCTAATCTAGAATATTGGTTTTTCTACCCCTTCATCTTTTCGAAGCAATACTGCGCTAAGGGCATCCGGCGTCGCGGCGAGGCAGATGAGTAATTCTTCTCCAGGTTCTGGATTTTTTAGGTTTGACAAATTGATGAGGTGCTCCTTGATATTTTTTAGTGCCTGCTCATTCTTGTGTCCATGCAAATTTTGCTCATTTCTTTAAAATATCGAAGAAGTGTTTACATTTATCCGAGGATCTCGAAATAAACCTTCCCAATGCTGCTAGTTGTCCATTCAATTTCTGCACATCTTTAATACTGACAAGAGACGGCATTTCTAGTATGGCTTGCACCTTGGTTGGATCTACTTCGATCCCCTTTCTCGAAACTATATGGCCCAAGAACTTCGCTGATTCAACTCCGAAAATACATTTCGTTGGATTTATCTTCATCTTGTATTTCCTCATTTGTTCAAAGATCCCCCTTTGAGTCTTTTGTTTTTACGACCATATCGTCAACATATACTTCCATCTTCGTATGTACCCATTTCGCGAAAATTTTCTCAACCATTCGCTGATATGTCGCCCCTGCATTTTTCAGTCCGAATGGCATTCGTGTGTAACAATACAGTCTTCTTGGCGCAAAGAATGTTGTATTCTCTTGGTCTTCTTCAGCTAAAGGTATTTGATTATACCCCGAATAACCATCCATCGATGAGAGTCTTTTGTACCCTGCTGTCGACTCTACCATTTGTGGGATGTTTGGTAAAGGAAAATTTTCCTTGGGGCAAGCTGTGTTCAGATCACTAAAATCAATACAAATCCTTATCTCGTTTTTCTTCTTCGGCACTACTACCATATTCGCAATCCAATCTGGATACTTTGCTGGTTTTATGATACCCGAATCCATCATTTTCTGAAGTTCCTTATCAATTTGCTTGTGGTAGGTGGTTGAGATCTTTCTTATTCGCTGCCTAACTGGTTTAATTGTTGGGTTCAAATCTAACTTGTGACATGCTACTCGCGGATCAATGCCTGACTTTTCGTCCATGCTCCATGCGAACACATCATGATATTCCTGTAGCAGCTTGATCATTCTTGACTCTTCGTCCGCCTCCATCCTTGTACCGATCTTTATTATTTTTGGTTCATCATTACTTCCCAAATTTATATCCTCCGTGGGTTCCACAGCTACAAAGTTCATAATTGGTTCGCCAAGTGCGGTTGGCTCCTTTAATTGTCGTATTGGGTCGCTTTCTTTCTCAGGAATCTCGTTGGGTATTACCCATCCTTCTTTTTCCTTGGTCATGTAACCATTAGTTCCTCATCCGATTTTGCCTCTATCATTCTTTTTTCCGCCCCTTCTTCCTTTTCGGGCTTTCTTCGTAATTATTGATATCTTTCTCGTTGCAGTTCCTCACTTCTTCCTTCGCCGCTCCTGCTTGGCATTGAGAATCGAATTGCTTGATGGTAGGTCGACGCTACACCTTTTATCCCGTGGATCCAGGGTCTTCCTATAAGGGAATTATAGGGTGATTCCACATCTACCACACAAACAGTAACTTCTGTCTCCAATTCTCCTGCGAAGATCTTCACGTCTATTTCGCCATTTGGCTTTGTTGCTACTCCATTGAACCCATACAGGTTGTATGATGAAGGATTCAGATTGGAGTCTTCGTATCCCATGGCTTTAAAGGTGTGATAGAAGAGAATATCGACCGAACTTCCCATATCTACTAGGATCCTATCTATCTCCCAAGTCTTCCCTCCTCGTTGGGTTCGGGTTTTCCTCGTAAATGTTCACCAAAGGTTAAGGTAATGACCAATGAATCTGTTTGTGAAATACTTCCTTTTGGTGCATCCAGGGCTGAAAATGTGACTGCCCTCTTCTGCCACTCCTTCAAAGGTTCTTTCTTCACGACATGGAATATCTCATTTCCTTCGAAATCTTTCTTATACACCCTCGTGGTCACATTATCATGGAAGTCCCGGATGTTTTCGAACGACTATGGAATTGCAATCGAACGTCCATGTTCCTTGATTTATGTTAATCTGATACATCCTTGCTCGGTCCCCGTTGCTATCCCGAGGCGGTTGCAATGGCAACGATCCTTGATCCTCCAAATAGTGCTCAAGATTTCCCTGCTCTATCAAATGAAATATAGTCTTCTGAACGTTTCTACAATTATTTATGTGATGCCCATGAAAGCGATGGTATCTGCAAAACTCGTGACTCCTACTTCCCGTATGCGGCTCCTTCCCCAAGTTTGTTGGTGCGGGAATGTCTTCTGGTAACACTATTGCCTCCAATATTTTATCCACAGTTGAATTAAATCTTGGAAGCTCCACGTCCACAAATTCTAATTCTCTTGATCTTCGTCTCTTAACTCCCTAGCTATTATTTTGTCGATATTTCGCATGGTCACCTCGCGGATCATTGTTTCTTCATTTCGGCTCTTCGTGCCTTGTATCAGCCCACTCATGCTCTTCTTTTGGCATCGTCACCAACCCCGTATGAACCAAAGCACTGAATGCGCTTAGTATATCCATTCCTGCTAACTGTGCTCCTCCTTCCTGGTGATAGTTTCCCATCTGTACTCTCATACTTCGTAGCTCGTGTAGGATTTCCTGATCCAGATTGCTTCCTCTCGTTTCGCGATTGTTTCTTCTTTCTTCGTCGTATCTCCTTTCATCCTCGCGTCTTCTTTCTTATTCATATCTTAATCTTTGATTCTCGCATCTTGATTCTACCAATAATCTTCTCATGTCTCGTTCCCTAATATCTTCTCTCCGTGTCATCCTCCTTCGTACTCTTACTCCCCTATTTCTCCTTTCTTCGTTTTCGCTAGTTTCGTCAGTATCATCCCTTCGTCGTAAGCTTCTTCTTTGTGTTGAAACCGCTATTTCTTCTAAATTCGCGTCTCTTCCACGTAATATTTCGATCATCCTTTATCCGTCTGGTTCGCAATTTTGTAGTTCTGATGGGCCGTCTTGTTTTGCTACTCCTATGTGTTGTTCCGCCAGGTCTCTACAACAAGAACTATATAAAATTTTCCATTAGAATTGACAAAGGACCCATAAAATCAATTCCCCACACATCAAAAATATCTACAACAAGAATTGGTGTGAGTGGCATTTGATTTCGAGCACCTAGATTGCCCGTTCTTTGACATCTATCACAAGATTTGCAAAAAATATATGCATCCTCAAATAGGGTATGCCAATAAAATCCACTTTCAAGTACTTTGAAAGCGGTACGTTTAGAATCAAAGTGGCCACCACATGCATAAGTATGACAAAAACTAAGAATAGATTGAAACTCAGAATTAGGTACGCACCTGCGAATGAATTGATCAGAACCGTATTTCCACAGATATGGCTCATCCCACACATACTACTTGGCTATTTTCTTAAGCTTAAGCTTTTGAAAATTATACATTGTACTAGGTACTTGTCTTGTAACCAAGTATTTTACTATATCCGGATACCAAGGTGCTGAATCTTTAATTGAGAAAAGTTGTTCGTCTGGAAAACGATCTTGTAAAGGAAGTTCTTCTTCGAAAAAAACAAGTCTACTAAGATGATCCGCAACAGTATTTTCAACACCCCTCTTATCCTTAATTCATAATCAAATTCTTGCAATAGTAGTATCCAGTATATAAGTCTTGGCTTAGCTTTTTTCTTCTTTAGTAGGTACCTAAGTGCCTGCATGATCAGAATATACAATCACTTTTGTACCTACCAAGTATGATCTAAATTTTTCTGGTGCAAAAACTATAGCCAAAAATTCTTTCTCAGTGGTAGAATAGTTGATTTTTTCATCGTTTAGGGTCCTAGATGCATAATAAATCACATGAGACAGCTTGTCTACTCTTTGACCCAAAACAGCTCCAACTGCATAGTCACTGGCATCACACATTAATTCAAATGGTAGAGTCCAGTCCGGTGACTTGATAATTGGTGCAGTTGTCAACAATTCTTTTAATTTATAAAAGGCATCCTTGCATTCCTTGTTGAAGTCAAAAATAACCTCTTTTTGCAATAATTTGCACATCGGCATTGAGATTTTGGAGAAATCCTTGATAAACCGCATGTAAAAACCTGCATGACCAAGAAACGAGCGAATTTCCCTCACCGAAGTGGGATATTGTAAGTTTCTTATTAAGTCTATCTTTGCTTTGTCAACTTCAATCCCTCGAGAGGACACGATGTGACCTAACTATGCCATGGTTTACCATAAAGTGGCATTTCTCCCAATTTAAAACAAGATTAGTGTCTGTGCATCTTTTAAGCACAAGTTCAAGATTTTGTAAACAAATATCAAATGAATCACCATAAACACTAAACTCATCCATAAATACCTCAATTATGCGTTCCACATAGTCTTGAAAATATACTGACCATACACCTCTGAAAAGTAGCAGGCGCATTGGAAAGACCAAACGACATCCTTCTATAGGAAAACATACCAAAAGGACAAGTGAAATTAGTCTTCTCTTGATCCTCCGGTGCAATAACAATCTGATTGTAGACCGAATAAGCGTCCAAAAAACAATAGTGTGAGTGTCCCGCTAACCTTTCTAACATCTGATCAATGAAAGGTAAAGTAAAGTGATCCTTTCGGGTTGCGGCATTAAGCTTTCTGTAGTCTATGCACACTCTCCATCCTGTTTGAACTCTTGTAGGAACAAGTTCATCATCTTGGTTTCTAACAACAGTGATACCTGCTTTCTTAGGTACCACCTGGACTGGACTAACCCATTTGTTGTCAGAAATTGGGTAAATCACCCGCACACTTAGAAATTTGAGGATCTCTTTCTTCACGACCTCCATCATTGGGGGGTTAAGCCTACGCTGAGCATCACGTATAGGCTTAAAATCATCTTCCATTAGGATTCTATGTATGCACATGGATGGACTAATGCCTTTGATATCAGGAATTGTCCAACCAATAACCGTTTTGTGCTCTTTCAGAACCCTAAGTTGACGTTCTTCTTGTATTGGGGTGAGGTTCTTTGCAATAATCACCGGAAGTTCTTCTTTATCACCCAAGTACGCGTACTTTAAGTGGTCTGGAAGCGGCTTCAATTCTAGTTTCGGTTCCTGCACAATAGAAGGTAATGGAACCTCATTAGTTACGACAAAGAAATATAAGAAATATTACCCGTTTTTGCTTCTTGTAATGTTGTTAAGGCACCACACATATCCACCAGCTCTTTGGTTACTTCAACGTCCAGGTTCGGATGTCCGTGAACGTCTAAAGAAATGATGTTGCATAACACAACTCCTTGTTCATCTTCACTATTCAAATCAAACATTTGGTGCGCTAACGAACCAATAACATCAATGGAGAAATCTGAGTGAACATCACTAGGATAGCGCATGGTTTCAAAAATATTGAACCGTATGATCTCCTTATCAAATTCCATAGTGAGTGCACCACTATCAACATCAATCTTCGTCTTTGAAGTTTTCATAAACGGTCTCCCAAGAAGTAACGAAGTAGATGAACGATTATCTCCATTGTGTATATCCACAATGTAGAAATCAACCGGAAAGATCAACTGATTCACTTGAATTAACACGTCCTCTATGACTCCCTTAGGATATATATTGGACTTGTTTGCCAATTGAATAGTGATCTTTGCCTCTTTTGAAGGTCCGAGATTCAAAGAATTATAAACATCGACTGACATAACACTTATGGATGCTCCCGAATCAAGCAAAGCATGCTCGAATCTTCGGTTACTAATGGTAACGGGTACCGTGGAACCGCCAGGATCTTCACACTTTGTAGTCCTCTTTTTAGTAACATAGCTATAGCACTTTCTCCCACTTGAGTGATTTCATTAGCAATCAACCTATCCTTCCTTGTACACAAATCCTTCAAAGCCTTGGCATACCTGGGTACGGTTCTGATGGCCTCAATAAATGGAATGTTGATGTGTATTTTGCTGAAAATGTCCATGATCTCCTTGTCTTGAGCTGGCTTCTTCGACTTGGAAAAACGACTAGGGAAAGGAGGTGGTATGGTAAAAGTGGGAACCGTGTCTTTAGGTTGTCCGTTTGAGGTTGGCTTTTCCTTTGGGAAGGTTTCCTCCTCTACTTCCTTTTCGATGTCGTTACTAACCTCTTTTTGTTTATGTGGCTCTTCAGTTTGTCTCCCACTTCTTAGAGTTACTGCATTAACGTGCTCTATTGGGTTCACAAAAGGTTGTGATGGAAACTTTGTCGAATCTTGTGCTTTCATTTGATTCATATCTGTCGCCATTTTCCCCATCTGAGTTTGTAAATCTCTAATAGCATTATCAGTTTTCAACTGATTTTGATCAGACTTCTGTTGACTTTGCTGAAACATGGAGATGAGCATGTCAATCTTAGATTCTTCAGTTGGAGGTTTTTGTTGTGGTTGGAATTGTTGTTAGAAACCGCCTTGTCTTGCATATGGATTAGGAGTTGCAGGTTTCTTATTCGTATAACTAAAATTTGGGTGATCTTTCTAACCAGGATTATAAGTATTAGAGTAGGGATCATATTTTGGCCTCTGATTAGGAATATAGCATTTACCTCGGCATCCTCTTCATATGAAGGAACAATTGCAGATGCTATGCATTGTACCATTTTTTCCATATTACTCATTCGTTGCTCCATGTGTGAAGAATCTCCCATCTCGCTAACTCTTCTAACTGTTGAGGAATATCAAGTGTAAAATTGTTGAGTGTTTGCAGCCATGCTCTCAATCAAACTAGTAGCTTCCTCGATAGTTTTATTAGACAATGCACCACTGCTAGCTGCATCAATCAAGTGTCTCTCATGTGGTAGTAAACACTCATAAGAGTGTGTGATATTGAGTTTCGGTGGATAGCTCGCCAACAGTCTCGTGTATCTCTCCCAGTATTCATACAAAGATTCTCCAGTAATTTGTACAATTCCACTAATCTCCTTAAGAACAGATGCAGCTTTAGAAGCAGGAAAATACTTCTCTAAAAACAACTTTTTCATACCATTGCACGTGGTAATACTTCCGGGAGGAAGATAATATAACCATGATTCTGCTTGGTCCGCCAATGAGAATGGAAAAGCTTGTAGGAAAGCTGTATCTGCATCATCGTCACTTTTTCTCATGCTTCTTAATGTATTCTGAAATTGCTGTAGGTGTCGATTAGGATCTTCACCCGGTAGTCCCTTGAAATTTGGAATCCAATGAAGAAGATTTGACTTAATTTATACTGTGTCATTCAGAGTAATACACAATGGTTGAGAATCCAAACATGGGGATGTTAGATCTCTCAATGTTCTCCTCTCCGGAGAAGGAGGAGGAGGTAGTGCTCCGTCTACCATCTCTTCTGAAGGAGGTTCTTGTTGCAACTGCTGACGTGCTTGAAGTATCGTTCCTTTACGGGTTTGAATTCCTCATCTCAGATAATCCCAATCTTTCGGTGCTAGAGAGTAAGTACTTGAAACCAAAATCTAGAAAACTAAAATTAATAAATAAAAAGAAAATATAAAAGCAAGGATAAAAATAAAAGAAATAACAACTAAAGCTACCGACTGCTCCCCGGAAGCGGTGCCACAATTCGATGGGTGTCGTAGGCTCAACAAATTAATAATCTTATTTCCACACAATTAACTGGTAATATAATGGAAGTAAGGATCGTTCCCACGAAGACCAGTTAGTTTTAGTTGTCCAAATGTCACAAAGGGGGGTTTGTTTTAGATTTGAATAAAGTAAATAAAAGCAATTGAAAGTATTAAATTGTAATCAATAGGGGGAGAGATGATCGAGGAATCCATATTCGTTAATAAACTATCAATGAGTTAATATATTTATTTATTCGTCATTAATCATAGATTATCACCAACTGTAGAATAACAAGTACGCTTAGCTATTCCCAAAATTCATTAAATCATTGGATAACAGGTATGCTTAGTTACCAGATTCTATTCATCTGAACCACCTTGAGGTACGCTTACAAGATGTAATTCAACCGAATGCTTTAGGTTTTGTGAATTTTGGTTGATCCTAGTAGTTAGACTCAGTACGCTCGGTCTACTTGCTAAGGTTGTGTTTACACGATATGATTTACAGAATCCCTCTGCAAGGTTTCACATTTTCTACTTGTGTAAGGAATTATTCAACAATTACGGATATCGTAACCCTCCCTAGAAATAGATTAAATCAACAAATATATTCAGTTGGCCACCTAAACAATCTATCAATTAATCATAAGTATTTTTAATAGTAAACACAAACGATAATCATACGAAGAAATCAAAATAGATTCATACATTAAATCAAATCAAGTTTACAACTTAGAATTCATCCTCAATCAATAGGTGTTTATATACTCATGTATGTGGAAGCATCCATGATATACATATGAGAAAAGTTTAGAGATATCGTTACGATTAAAGAACCGCTCTGAAACCCTAGCTTTCGATCCGTGTGTAGTTTCTTCTCCAAAAACCTTACAATTTTGTGACCTCTTGATTATGTTTCATAATGACCTAATACCTGCTTTTGTTGGTTTACATTCCTTGGACTTCACGTATTTAGTTCGGTTCAAGAACCCGACCCGAAAATACGAAATAACGACCCCAAACGTGACCTTAGGCATTCACAAGTATGCATACCCGTTTGCATACTTGCTAAATATGCGTACCGGCATGCGTACCTCAAATTCCATCAGAAATTTTCGGAACTAAGTATGGGTACCCGTTTGCATACTTGCTTGTCTTCGGTATTGGATAAAAAAATTGTTTTGGCCACAACTTTTTCGTCCGAACTCGGAATGACCTCATTATTTTTGCATTCTTTTTATATTTCAATTCTCTTAAAGATTATGATGAGAAATCCTTAATTTGAATGAGTTAAGATCGTTATATGGCCCATCTCTTGATTTTGAATGTTTTGCTCCTTTTCGTCGCACTTATTCCACTTCTCTTGCACTTGGGCACTTGGATACTTGGAATACTTTTCTTATAAGATATTTTCAGCACTTTGTAGCTCTTTTTTTGTATGATTCACCTAATAGAGGCAAATAAGAGAAAACAAGAGTAATAATACGAAAATATGCAAGAATAACAGCTAAAACAAATATGGAATGGACACTAAAATCATATGAATTATGCACTTATCAGTACCATACATATCACTAGTGACATCATAAGGGAGCTTGATTTACTGATAATCTTTTCGTTTTAAATTTGTTAAAAGCAAGAGGAACACCTATAGAAACCGGTCACATCTAATAAGCCATTACATAATAATCCAAAATTGCAGGTTTTCTTCTTGTGACTTAAGTCGTTTGCATATCCACATATCAAATAGGAATAAGAAATCACATTAGGACTGCAGTTCCCTTTCCCAGGTAAGTTCTTACACACACATAACACCTTGACTAGTGGTAGTGAAAGCAATAATCTCACGAGTCAGGATCATAATCCCGCTAAGTGTGAAAAGTTGTTGCAGAGTTCAAAAAATTGCTCATTGTTTCACATGAATTTTTAAACATGCTCCATTATTTTGTTGTTGCTTAAGGATCCGTAATTCAAATGGATCATGATGAGGTTAATCCTATTATAATTAGTATCTTGAATTAAGAATTAGGTTGTAAGGCTTTCTTTGCTTTTCTCTTGTTTTTCGGACACATCTGGCATGGTGCTAGAACTTTGTTCAGAGATGTTTTTGCTAGTATTGGCCCAGATTTAGATTCTAAAGTGGATCTTTGGGCATTCCAAAAACTTGGAGATCCAAATACCATGAAACAGCTAGTCTAAGATAACATTGCTCTGGTTTCTTTTGACTTTATTTTATTTTATTTTCGTGGTTAAACATAGCATAAGATACTGGAGAAATATTGATTTGAATCACTTTTTTCTTTGATTCTTGTCATTTCTTTGTCTTATCTGGTGCTGATCCCAAATGAACAAGTATGGAAGCTGTAATTGTAAACCACAAATCGAATCTTTGGAAGCATTGGTTTATATGTTCCTCTTAGTTTCGACTCTACGAATTATTATTTTCACTATCTTTTTTCGAGAACCACCTAAGGTTCCGAGTTAGAAATAATGTTTTTTCGTCTCAACTGAAGTAATATAACGAGTCTTCCTAACTGGTCCTCGTGTTCCTTGAATAAATCTCTTAGTTGTGAATAGAGTTGCCCAAAAGCGGTATATAAGGCGTACCCGCTAATGTAAGATTTAATTTTATAGGTACTTGATTTTGGATCGTGAACTTCATGATTATCATACAATAATATACAAACAGAGTTTATGGAAAATACCTTATAGCGATAATACTTAATCCTTTCTTATAGCGCTAATCTGTAATCCGTCGACGATCAACTGGAGTATCAATAATACCTTATGGAGGTCATGGTTTCTCTTTCTTAACCTCTTACATTATGAATGGAAAATTCTAGAACCCAATATTGATAGCTATTGTGTTCCTCTTATAGGTAGAAGGAGGACCAATTTCCTAGGGTTTAGTTAGTTACCATTAGATCTCGATCGTCCATCAAAGAAGAGATATTAGGAAATAATCCCATAGATGGTAACCGACATAATTTAGCAATATTCTCTAATTAACCAAATTATTACATTGCCCAAGGGAATATTTCTATGTACAGAAATATTCTTACAGCTAAAACTTACAAGTGAACCAGATTTCAAGATGGTGACTAGGGTTGTTGTTTCCACTATTATATATATAATTTCAAGACCACAATGAATTTGTTATAAGATCGTTTATTTAAAACATAATGGTATACAAATTCAACAGATTTCAGTGAATGTAAGAGTATTAATGTTTACACAAACCATTGAGGGTAGTTCCAGATCAGGTCCAAGACGAACAAATGTAGAAACTTTATTGAAACCATTGAATTGAAAATATGGTAAACTATCTCTTTGGGAACTTCCCCTTTGATGGGTATCGCAATGTCCTTGTTTGCGGTATTCATATGTCTTATTTTAGAGGTTTATAATTCTTCTGTTTTACTGGACGTGGTTTCAATGAATTGGGTCCATAAAAATCATGAAGTCCTGGCTTTTCGATAGAAAATGAATTACTAGGTTTTTTTTATATATAACATTCTGGTAAGAAAAAATCCGTGATACTGCGCAGGAGTGATTGGTAACAGACACTACACGAGAAACAATTAGCTATATGAAGAACAACATGATACACGACGAACTCTTTGTCGTGCGGAAAAAATGGGCTTAAAGGCCAAACATTTATCCGTCCATACTAAGTTTAGATTTTTTTAATAAATTTTAAACTTAAAGTTTTCTTTCTTTTAGTTTTTTATAACTAAAATTGAAATTTCCTTTTATACACGACTCATTGTTTACCGTTCGATATACCTTTCACGTTCTGCCCATAATAGCATGTCTCCTATGCTTCATGTGAATCGGTCCCCTTCATTTTAAATGGGTTAGTCTAAATCAAAAGGGACTACAGTATCGTTCTTATTGGAATGCGTTCTTCGATATGATGTTTATGTTTTAAATAATTTCTTCATGTCTTACCTGCATCAATTTGTAGTGAAGAAAAACCGAGGGAGATGGATCAGAGAGTGTGCAGCGCTGAAAAAAGTGGTCATTTTTCAACCTCAGTTGCAGTGGAAAAGATAAGAGAAAGAGAACCAATTCTGACATGGCCAAGGTACATTTGGAAATCTTTTTTACATCCTAGCATTACTAGTAACATCTGGAAGTTGCAACAGGGAGTATATGTCAATGATGTGATAATGAGAAACAGAGGTTTTGAAATGGTCTGTGTGTTGTATTTGTGTCGAAGAACAATACAACATGGAACATACTATTTGGGGATGTAAGTTCAGTGTTGCAGTCTAGAATTCGTTGAATACAGTTTTGGATTTACAAATCCCTGTTCATTTGAAGATATTTGTAAAGCAGTTAAGAATAAAAGTCCTCTAGTAAAAGAAATATAGATGACAACAGTATGTGTCACTATGGAAGAATTAGGGTTTGAGGGAAATGTAAAATTATGGTGAGGTAAAAACTAATTATAACAACTTTATGAAAAAAATATTTCAGATGATGCATGAGGGGGGTTATAAAATGAAAGGAAACATATGGGGGAAAGACTAAGACAGTCAGATAATTTCTCTTTTTAAGCTTGGGAATAGAAGTATAAGGTATCATTGTATAAAAGAATGTTTTTGGAAGCCTCCAGAAACTGGTTATACTCTCTTCTATTATGGTGGAGCTTCATTTGGAAGTCCAGGTAAAGCTGGTTTTGGAATTGCTGCTAGAGACAGTGATTGTCAAGTGGTAAGAACATTACATGAAGGTATAGGTAATGCTACAAATTTTATACCAGAAGTATATGCAGTATTGTGTGCATTAGAATGGGCAGTGTTTCTGAAATGCAAGAAGGTGATTGTGCAATCAGATTCTAAGTCTGTAATTAATGGATTTAGGAGGGGAGTAGTGCCTTGGTTTGTCAGAAAAAGATGGCTGGATGTGATTAAAGATTCAGAGGAGATAATCTTTTATCACTATTTCAGAGAAGTCAACTTCTCTGCTGACACTTCAGCCAAAAAAAAGAGTTGAACTTGATGCTGGAGTAAGATCAATTAACATGGGGATACCTTCCTTTCTTAAGCATATTGAAATGGCAGATGTGGAATATAACAAGTTCTGCTAGTCCTGTAAAAGAGTTTGTTTGTTTTATTGTTTCTATTCTCTAGTTTTTGTTTTGTTTACTTTGAAAATAGTTTGTCCTGTAATATTTGAGATTGACATTTAGTCATTCAATCAATAAAAAATGTGATTCAGCAAAAAGAAAAAAGAGTCACCTTTAGGTTAGGAGTTCGCTCGTTTTCCTTCAAATTGTGAATTAACGGGTATTAAAAATTCTAGAGTGATGTTGCATTTATCATGTATTGTTTTAATGTCCAGTTACTACTGAATACGTAAATTTGACAATTGCGTTCCACCATTCTCCATAGACGGCATCTATGTTGACATTTTTTGCTAAGGTTCCCTTGATAATTTACTTTTTTTTTTGTTTGGCTTCCACTTATCGACGAAAAATGATGCACGATGCATCTTTAGCTTACTTACATGTTTTTTATATTGTGGGCTGAAAACCTTTAACCTCAGAGTCTCTTATATGGAGTGATTGTGGTAAATGACTTATAGATTTCAAATGCATATGATGAGTGTAGTTATTGTCAATGTGGAAATTGCTAACCATTAGGTAAGAAACTACCTTAGACAAAATGTGAGCCCAGATCTGACGAAGCAGCTGAGTTCTATGCCTTTTATGTGTGATATACTACACAAAAAACTATGGACGACAGTGCAGGATAACATATTAGGTTATTTAAACAGATAAATATCTTTCTATATCTTTTAGATTTTTTGCCTTTTCGTTTGATCGATTCTCTCAAATCACTATGGTTTCTTAGGATTTTGACACTTTGTAGTCAGAAGTCTCAGTTTGACAAACTCGAAAGAAGAGCTGTTGCTGCTGGTTTTTACGGGAAGTCGGTGGAAGAACTTAAGCACATGCTTCTGTAAGGCAAAAATTGAGGCTTACAAGGGTTTACTCAATAAATTCTTTTACATATTTTTGAAAATTTTAAAAAAGTCACGAAAATTAATAACCTTCTGTATAGAATTAGGTAAAATCTTGCAGAGTTATGAAGAGTTATATAATGTCGTACATAGATTTGTAGAGTCCCGAAGAGTTATACTTTTTTTTGTATAAATATCTTTTTTTCTAAAGCATTTCTGCATAAATCTAAATAATTATTGTACTAACTTCAACTAAATAAAGAATTTATATAGATAACATATTTCTTTTGTTCAATAAGATGTAATAATAAAAATAATTATTATTACACATTTGCACAAAATAAATAAGATAAAAATGTGTTTAATCATATGATTCATATAATTTATATGCATCATGATATGGGTTTATTTAGCTTGTATATTTATGAGATAAATAAAAGAGAATAAGAGATATTTTTATTTTTTTCAAAGTCTTCCAAAATCTTTCACATTTTGTTAGACTTCCATCTAGGAAAATTTATACAGCAAAGTCACTCAAAGTTTTGAAAATAGACAAGTACACAAAGTTTTTGAATTTTCAAGTTTACAACGAGTAACACACACTTTAGAAGACCTTTTAACAATCTGTAACCAGTAACATAAAATTTGAAAGAGATTTCAGAAGTAAAGAACCAATAACACAATACTTTAGAATTTCGTTAAAGTCTTTAAATATCACTGAAAGTATTTATTGAGTAAACCTCCGTAAGGAATACAAAAAACTGGTATGGCAAACATAAATACAAGACACATCTAATTAAAACAGGACATATCTTTTTTTTTGGAAGAAAAATAAACTTTTAATTAATATTGTAAACATTCATACATCAAATTCAAGTACATCAACGAAGAATAACACACAATACAAGTAGTGATGAAAATTCCTATCATAAAGGAATTATGATACATCCAAAGTACTAACTGCATGTAATTCCAATAGGAAATCGATGCTTTTTGATGAATGGTTCCTGAAATCATATTTAACCATTTTAATTTGTGAGTCTTCAAACTCTGATTCTCCATTGAGAAGAAAAAAATAGCCCATAAAACTACTGCTACAATCAGAATCCACATCCCCTGATCTTATTGGTGAGGATTTACAAAATATTGATACGAAACATCTTCAACAACATACTTGAATATATGATCATGATTGAATACAACTGAATGGCATGTATAAGCCATTAGCGATATGAGACCACTTAACCAGCAATAACTTACCGTTAAACGTAGGAAAGAAAAAGAAGAAAAACTAAAACCTAAAATCTAAACGAAGCGAAAGAGTTTTATTTATGATATACAAGAACTAGTTACTGTATTAAAGATCCTGATCTGTTTGGAAGAACTGAAATATCATATCAGACCAAACAAATCAAGATCAATCTTGATTGTGGTTTTTTTTTTTTCCCGGAAGTTGCAGAAGAAGATGAGATAGAGGAAGAGAAGATATCTAAACATGACATATCTAATGCTATGAAGAGATACAAAACCACCCTTTCTCGATGATCCTAGAAATTTGGTTGTTGGATATTTGTAAGCCTATATCTCCAACTACCGAATTCCAATACCAAAACGACAAAAGAAAAGTTATAAGAAAAAAAACCATAAGGAAATAAAGATGGTCAACTTCAACTTATTAACATATAGATGGCGTGCTGTAATAACATAAAGAAATACAATAATAAAATTATACGAATTGGTCGCTAAGATGGTAGCAAGACCACCAGGTTCATCCAGAATAAACTTAACTAATGCTAATTTACACGTGTTCAAGAAAATTCCTCAACTTTCAGTAGGTACCCCCACCATGCACAACTTAACGGGGATTTAATCAATAAATACTTTTGAAAATACAAGGGTACCCAAATACACTACAATCTTTTAAATATCAAGCTATAAGTCTGATACCAAGTATGATAGTCTATGTACAAAGTCGAGACAATACAACAACTATGGAATACACTATGTATGATCGTCTATGGAAATGAAATCGAGACAATACAACAACAAAGTGTTCATCTGATAATAGGTACGATATGAAACAGAAACACTATATGATCAATATCAAGTGTAATTTACTTAATTATAATAACAATTATAATACGGAAGTAAGGTAAATGACACAACAAGATTTTTGTAACGAGAAAACCGCAAATATATAATAAACCCCGGGACCTAGTCCACTTTTGAATGCTCTCAGAATTAAGCCGCTATACAAAATCTAATACCAACTTCGTATAGTTGAGACCAAGTACTACCCCTAGCTACTTAGTTTCCTCAGTATCCCTACGCTTTCGAATTCTAGAGTCACGCACGTGAATAGCTACTCCTTTCGATCGTATTCAAAACAACAAGGAATGAATATTTTTAGTAACTACTCTAATCAATCTTTGGTGAAATACTTGTATGAGTCGTTGACAAAGGCTCTTCTGTTTAAACTAGTAAACTCCTTTTTCTAGTTAGATCAACCTAAAACTTGATTACCGAAATAATCAATTTCTGGATTCGAAATCAATCAATATAGAACTCAAAGAGTAACTATAAATTGTTGCCGATCTTACACAACAAGACAATCAAGTCTATCAAAGATAAACACGATTCTAGTTGGATTCCAAACGATCAAGGTTTGTGCACTATATTCACGAGATACAAAAACTAATAAGAAAATCTTCTTCGTCTTCAAATCTTCTTTTTCCTTCAATAACCTGCACAACACAACTTGAATCCTCTTGTGATCAATCACATACAAAAAAGAGTTTGTTAACAATGGATTATCACAAGGTGTCTTTGATCCGCAAATAGTTCTAAAGATCTCGTCAATACTTTGACCTAGTTTGAGTGACCCTTATGTCAGAAGAGAAGGCTCTCAAGAATAATCAAATTAGGTGCAATCAAAGTTTCAACAACCATTAGTTAATCAAATCAATAATCGAAAACCAAAATAACAATGCAATTATCTAGTTTCCCGCCAACGGTACTCGTAGAGCTTCTTGATCCCAAAAAAGTATTTAAACGAGCGGTCGTAAGAGATTTCTCCTAATTATGATACTTTCCTCTCCGGATAGACGGCTCCACCAGAAACAACACGAATGAAGTTATCCCGGCTCTTAAGATAGTTTACAAAAAATGAAAACTCAAGTATTTATAGACCAAGGTTGTTTGGTCAAAAGGAAATTCCAAAACTGAAAATATTCTCAACCAAGGTTTTTAAAGCGCGAAGCGAAGCGTGAAGCAGTTTTCAATTTTAAGAAGCGAAGTGTATGTTGAATCGTGAAGCGTCGTTTCATGGTTAATGTTTGAAGCACCCATAAATAATAACAGTTGCTCTAAGTTAATTGGGAAATGTAAAATTAATAAGATAATATTCGTAAAAATAAAATATAAATCCAATTTTCATAAAAAATGTAGTCGTGGCTCTGTGGTTTAGATGAGAATAAGCGCTTAGTAGGCGCTGGGTTCGACTTCCGCCCTCAGAACTTCACTTTTTTTTCTATTAAAATTTTTGGGAGGGAAGTATGTGAAGCGCATATATTAGAGAATCTAACACGCTTCACAGCAGCTTCGCTTCACCATTGCGAGTCGAAGCGGTTTGGAATATTTTGGAGCGAAGCGTACGCTTCGAAACGTGAAGCGTACGCTTTTAAAAACCATGATTCTCACTATATGCAATAAAGTACCTAAGTTTGATTTTCCTATTTCCAATTAATGTTAACCAATATTTCCAAAATCTCTCATAGAATTTTTTTATTATTAGTATAGCACATTTACTAAGAAACATTTTCTAGAGTATATGCTTTAAATACTGGAATTGAAAGCATATAAAATTGAAAATCATGAGTAAATGCTTTTTAATATTTCGGTTTGGGATCACCTTGAGCATCAAGGAATATATTTGAACAATAAATGATAAGAGTTAAGCACATGTTCAGATGATGTCGACATCTAGAAGTTTCTCGTAGAAAACTCTAATTCCAGAGTCACACAAATCATGAAGAAATATGTGAATATTAGAAACTCGGTTTTTCTTCTTGGGATCGGTTCTCTCATGACTCACAATGTAAGTTGTGACCGGTTATACCATGCTCCCCAAGATAGGTTGTGACTAGTTACACCATGCTTCCCAAGGTAGCTTGTGATCGGTTACACCTTACTTCCCAAATTAGCTTGTGATCGGTTACACCTTGCTTTCCAAAGTAGCTTATGACCGATTACAGCTAACTTCGCAATGTATCTTGTGACCGATTACACCTTGCTTCACAAAGTAGCTTTTGACCGATTACAACATGCTACACATTATAGGCTATGACCGGTTATACCTCACTTCCCGCGAAAACCTAGCTTCTAGGGTTTACTCCTTTTTCCTGGTGTGACCGTGTTCCCGTGGTGGGCGCGCCTCCTCGGTTGGGCGCAAATTTCCCGATGTAGGGTATGGTCTTGGTTTGAGGTGGTGATGCAGGGTCTGTCAGTCCCCATTTATTTGCCTATGCGCATTATGACTTTGAAACAAATTGGCTTGCGTCCAGGATGGATCTCTTGTGTCTGATAAAATAATTTCCATGCACTTTCCGTAATAATTTCTCTTCGTATTGTTCCATTGTGGTTATTTCGAAGGTGGAAGGAGCGTGAGAGAATTTTCGTTAGGATGTCATTTGAGAAAAGTTTTGCCGTACCGAAAGATGTTGGCAATTCCAAGCCGAACATAGATGATGAGTTCTTTAAAACATCCGCCACGATTAGGAGAAATCATCCCAAGTATGTGTTGATTCTTCTGACTGGTCCGGAAAGTGAAGGAGAGGCCCGGTCGGTTCGTCCAGGAGGTGTAATAAGGTTTTGTCTTCAGAGGAAAGAGTATCATGCTTCTCCTATTGACTTTAAAATCTCTGTGAGTACGTTGCGTCCCTTTGAGAAATGGATGCGATTCATGATGAGCCAGGAATGTGTAAAAACCAGTTTGACCAAGGCGCAGATCATTGATGCTGTCGCGGGTTCCTCAGAGCTTCAAATTAGGAAAGATATTCCAGGCTTGGTTGCTTTTATTTTCAGAAGGTGACCAGACACTCACACGGCCATATTCAGGTGGGGTGAAATGACTATCTCCTTAGAGAGCGTGTCCGTGTTGCTGAACCTTCCTGTAATAGGAAACCTCGATGTCAAATTGTCTGCAGATGAAGAAGAAATGCGCGTCGCTCTGGTTGCGAAATCAAAAGGATTCGTTCGGAAAGACGAGACGAGGTGCTTCTATGGCTGATGGTCGTCTCAGTGGTTTCCCGATGAGTTGGAGCCGAATCAGAAGAATAGTACGCTTCATGTTGCAGCGTTATTGGCTCTTTGGTTATCCAGAGATATTTTGGATGACGGCTCAGGTAAGAAGGAGATAAGACAGGAACTTATAAATTTTTCCATAAAATTGGCAAAAGGTGTCATTCTCCCTATTGGAGGCTTGTTTCTTGGTTCTTTGTACACACACTTGGATCAGCTGGTTGCGGATATGTGCGCTTCAAATGGTTACATGAAAATGGATTCGTATATTCATGCCGCCTTTCTCCAAGCGTGGTTGTGGGATCACTTCGAAAGGTATGCTCCAAAACCGTTAGCCGTACTTCCCGATTCTTGGGGTGGCTCTAGGGTACTGCGCTGGTCGAATAGGCGCCCAAAGATTGGTTCGAACCTGGTTGAATTCCTTGAAAACTAGTACACAGTCAATTTTCATCCATGGGCTCCGGTGCATGCGTCCATAACTCAGATCAGTACCTTTGATCCTGTTCCGAGCATGTTTTTGTCTTCTGGTAAAGATGATATGAGTGTTGGAGAGATGGTGTTCATGTGAAGCTGCACGCCCGGTTATGTGCCGTATTTCTTTCGAGGATCTTGCAAAGCAGTCTCTTACAATATTGATAGGGCGGCTCGGCATATGGGTTTTGACCAAGGGGTCCCACTTGTTCGTTAGCCGGTTGTTCCAGAAGTCTCGTTGCCAACTGTTCTCGATGCTACTGTTCTTGTGTCGGGTAAAAGTCTCCCTTTCCTGCTTGCGGAACAAAATCCATCAACAACCTCCAAATATAACATATTTTGGCAGGATGAGTTTCTCGTTTTCCATGGATTCGTGAATGATGTGGTAGAAAACCGTCGCGGTAAGCCTTCTCCTCCGGTTTTAGCGGAGCATCCACTGCAGAGGGATCCTTCTTCGCCCAAGCGAAAAATCCGTTAGCCCGAATGCAGATAGTCCCCAAGTGAAGGAGCAAAGATATAAAAGTCGTGCAGATGGTTTCCAGTCAGTTTCGACATCCCTACCGACTTTCAGTTCGTCCAATATGCGGGTACGTGTGATTTTCCTCTTGAATTTAGTTGGATCGTGTATATCCTTGTTTCTTTCCTGAGTATCCGTCTTTGTATCTTGCCTAGGGTCTCAGCATCATGAACGCCTTTACCAAACTTGCAAGTAGTCAGAAAACATCGCTTCTCTAGATGGAGGGTGGCAGTGCTGAGCCTAACTGTGGCGACGGGGAACCCGAGAAGGATGAAAGCTCTGAGTTCAGTGATGGTGAGAGTAGTTCTTCCGAAAGCAGTGCTAAATCTTCCTCTAGCCAGTACGAAAGCGATTCAGTGAGTCTCCTGCATGTTTTTTTTCCTTTCTCTTTGGAAAATATCTAATCCGTGATGTCATAGGGGGAAACCCTTTCTGAATATGGCCCTGAGACGGAGACTGGTGGTGATACAGCTTTGTCTCCAATTGTGGCATCCGCATCGGGCGACCTTGGAATGGATGTTGATCGAGATGAAAACGTCGTTGTGACTCAGACAATGGAGAGTACTCCAGTGGAAGGTGCAATTTTCGCTAGGAATCCCTTCCGGTTGCTGATGTAGATGCAGGCACCACTTTCAACCCTCCATACCTAGTTCCTTATCCGTATCATGTGTTGATCGGGGGATTTAGTGTGCCAGCCAAACATGCGGCGCTATACACCAAGATATGGGAAAGCTACGGACATATCGCCATGACCAAGAAGGTTACTAGTCGATTTGAGTTGGTTAAGCATGTGGAGGAAGCTTTGTCTTTGATTGACGACATGTGCAACGTGACCGGTAATACTGATTCTGAGGATGTAATCTCGATCTGGAGGTTCCATCGTGACATATGTGTAAACTTCGAGTTCAATGTTCCTTGGTTCGTTGAAGGTTTCTCTGAGGTTGAAAAGTTGTTGGTCGAAACAGTCGAAGGTCCTTCTGCGGATATGGTGAAGAAGAAGGAAGCGGAAGTCGAAAAATTATCCAGGAAGATGAAGTTGAAGAGGGAAGCTCTCCAAAGCACGAAGGAGGCTCTTGCTAAGAATAGCAAGCCATTGTTGAAAAACTTTCCTTGAATGTATTTTTGTCTTCTGAACTTCTTATTTTTAGGTTTTTTTTTGAAAGGCAAATGAAACGCCTAGTTTATGGTTTTGATTTCCTGGATTTTTTGGTTGATAGAAAAATGTTACCTTGAGGGTTTTGGATTATTCTTTTGGAATGAATTGTTTTGGAATGGATTTTTTTGGGAATGATGTTGTCTTGATTACGATTGCAGGTGACGCAAACATCCCAGGAAAACCATAGAACCGTGAGCGTTGTGTGTATGTAGATGACATGGGGTAAAACATAACATTGCTATCGGTTTCATCATTCCCGTGAAAACTTGAAATAGCAAACCATGTATTTTTTTCTAGGTAATACTTACTAGGTTTTTCAGGTCTCTTGATGAAAAGGGAATCTTCCGGGTGTAAGAAAGAGTTTTACGGGAGGCACCGCCGTGATTGTGAAAAGTCCCCAGTCGTCTCATCTTATAGTCGTCGATCCCTGGTTGGATCGTTCTCTTTTAACCTCTAGGCAGTCCCCAGTTATCCCTCGTCGTGTCAAAACTGATAATCGGGTCATCTGGTAACTGAGTCGTCGATCCCTGAGCGGATCTCCTGCTTCTACCGCATTGATGTCTGGGTCGAAGCATGAGATGGATGGTCAAAAATTGTCATTGTAACCGAAATATCAATCTCCCACTGTGGTCGCCAATTGCTTGAGGGTGAAAACGGTTTCTGCTGATTTTGGTAATTTCGGGTGTGTGGGTGAGAAACGAATTTAAACCCTAAACAATGTATTGCAAGGGAGTACTTTAGATTCGAGAGATCAATCTGTACAAATCCGGCCTAAACCAAGAAATGGTCGTTCCAGACTTGCTTCAGACACAAAGTGAAGGAGAAGGGTTGGTTTTGGGGAGGAAAGCGAAGAAAGTGTTGAGACCAGAATAGTTGATTCTAGAAGAGTAGTTGTTTCAAGACTTGTATTAGAAAGTGGGAAGCTAACAGATGGAAAGCTAGCAAATGTTTTCTGAGTGTTGTATCCTCCTGAACTGAACTTGTCGTTCGGTGGAAATAGGTAATGCCTATTTATACAAGTCGAAGTGAAATGTACTCTGGTCTCATTAAGAAATGGAAAACGGGTGAGTAAATGGGAGGAGGTGGTAACCGATAACGCTTGGAATTGATGTTCCATAAAAGAAAGTGTTTCACCATTACTCCCTGTATTTACTAACCGCCTCATCCTTATGACACTTTCTTATAACAAGCGTAGTGTACGCCGCATGCTGTAAACCGCCAAACCAATACCCAATGAGCATCCCCAGTTTGTGACATGTGTTGATGTCTCGAGTGTTTTCCTGGAAAACATGTAGCATGTTGTTGTTGTCTGGAAAGTTGAGCTTGGGAGACTTGTTGGCTCGGTGGTGACCTTCGACGGTCCAGATTTTGCATCTTAAGAGGAAGGTAGCCGTTGATTATTGCAACCTTTCGTTTGGTAGAAAGTGGCATGAAAGTATGATCAGTATGGCTTTAATATGGCCCAGTTTAGGTGCGGCCAAAAGTTAGGGTTTTGTCTTTGTTTAGGTGCGACCAAACTAGGGCCAAAGGTTACCATGTGTTAGCTGGTAACCTTGGACGGCTAAGATCTGCATCTTAGATGAAAAAGTGGTCGTTGATTTTTGCAGGCCTTCGTTTTGGTAGCCGCATAGGGAATGCCGGCATGGTATGGCGCGGCAAGGTGGTTGACATTCCATTGGCACATGTGGCATGGCATGCCTTGGCGCGGTTTGGCGTGGCCAAAACTAGGGTTTTGGGCCAAAGGTTACCATGCATTTTTTGGCGACCTTGGACGGATAGGATTTTCATCTAGAATGGAAGGGTGGCCGTTGATCATCGCACGCCTTCGTTTCGGTAGCCACATGGGGAAGGCCGACATGGTATGGCGCGACAAGGTGGTTGGCATGCTATTGGCACATGTGGCATGGCATGCCTTGGCGCGGTTTGGCACGGCCAAAACTAGGGTTTTGGGACAAAGGTTACCATGCGTTGTTGGGCGACATTGGACGGCTAGGATTTGCATCTAGGATGGAAGGGTGGCCGTTGATCGTCGCACGCTAATCAAGTTTTTGATTGTTGTTGTAGTAATGAGGTTCAAACTCTCGGACTTGTGAAGATTAAATTTAAAGATTTAATAAAATTATATACAAAAATATTAAAAAAGTGGGCGAGAGGTAACCAAGACACTAGAATCCACTATTACACATGAATGATGTCAAATATTTCATAACTCTAATTATCCTTTTAATCCTTTATTTCTTAATCCACAAATAATCAAACATATTCTCAAAAATTAATTGTATCCCTTAAGCATAGATTATCTAACCAAAGCATAACCTATCTAATTGAATCACAACTAATGAAGAAAATTATGTAAACTTTTAAGAACTCTGCAAAAGCAGTGACTGAGTGAATTATAATTAAATATTAGAGAAAATTAAATAGTTACCCATTGTTCATGTGTGAATAGCTTCATCCATTTCCTTGGTTACGGGAGAATTAGCCGCTCATCATGTTGGAAAACCTCTCAAAGAATTTCATTGATGCTCAAAAATGGTTTACAAATGATGAGAATATGAGAAATACAATAAAACCAGAGAACTACGACCCTCAGTGATAAAATAAGACTGCTGCAGCTGTGTCGCAAACGCTGTAGCAAATAAGTATGCCTGATGTACGACTCACAGCTGTGAGTCGTTATTACTGTAGAAAAACGACTGCTGTTGCAGGTCCGTTTTTCGTGTTCTTCATGTTCATCAGCAGCAGCAGAAACCGAGTTTGGGAAAACTCGAATTTCTTCTTCTCTGGCTCTCCTCAGCCCCCCAGACTCTCGACACCCATTCTCTGTGATACCAGAAATCTATTTATACTCCTCAGCCTCATTTAATCACGCCATAACTCAAGATAATTCTCTCTTTACTCGGCTTAAAGAGAAAATATTTTATGGATATTTTCTTCCTTTAATTAGCTCTGCACGCGCTGAAATGATGTATAAACACTCCAAACATGATCTTACACGCTGTAGAATTGATTCAACACTCTCCAAACACATGAGTACACGTCTAAATTTGATGTGATCGTGTGATATTCATTTCTTGAACGTGCTTCTTGATTTCTTGATTGCGATGATTCCAGCCAATTATGATCGATCCTAACACCCAAAATGTCTTCCTCTATCCATATCACAAATACCCATTGAAAATCAGAGGTTTAATCGAACTCTAACCCCTCCAAAAATCGATCGACCCAACTGCCAGTGAGAAGAAATATTTTCCCGCCTTTTCCAAAATTTGAATTTTGAGAAGAAAAGTGTCCTCCCCCTAATCCTGTACGGGTGTCCCTTTAGCAATTGGGGTGGAAATAGTAATTTTGGGTGGAAATAGTAATTTTTCTGGGTTATTCCAGGACATTTCTGGGATGTTTCCGGTGCACTTCTGGGGTTCTTCCGGTGCGCTATCAACGGAGCTCCAAACGCCGCATTTTAAACCAATTTCGCCTCAAAAGATTATTTTTCCAAAAACACCTATAAATAAATAAAACACCATAATAAGTATAAAAATGGGCACTAACAGTGTATACAAATGAGATATATTAGACACATAAATGCGTCTATCACACGCCTTCGTTTTGGTAGCCGCATGGGGAAGGCCGGCATGGTATGGCGCGATAAGGTGGTTGGCATGCCATTGGCACATGTGGCATGGTATGCCTTGGCGCGGTTTGGCGTGGCCAAAACTAGGGTTTTGGGCCAAAGGTTTGGCGACCTTGGACGGCTAGGATTTGCATCCAGGATGGAAGGGTGGCCGTTGATCGTCGCACGCCTTCATTTTGGTAGCCGCATGGGGAAGGCCGGCATGGTATGGCGCGGCAAGGTGGTTGGCATGCCATTGGCACATGTGGCATGGCATGCCTTGGTGCGGTTTGGCGTGGCCAAAACTAGGGTTTTGGGCCAAAGGTTACCATGCGTTGTTTGGCGACCTTGAACGGCTAGGATTTGCATCTAGGATGTAAGGGTGGCCGTTGATCGTCGCACGCCTTCGTTTTGGTAGCGGCATAGGGAAGGCCGGCATGGTGGGGCCAAGGCCAATGGCTCGGATGGCTTGGCATAGTGGGGCCAAGGGTTTGGTACGGATGTCTTGGCATGGTGGGGACAAGGCAAGGTGCGGTTGGCTTGGCATGGTGGGGCCAAGGGTTTGACATGCCATTGGCGCACGATGCGACTAGCATGGTGGGGCCAAGGGTTTGACATGCCATTGGCGTATGGTGCGGCTAGCATGGTTGGTTCCAAAGAAAGGTGCGGTTAGTTTGGCATGGTGGGGCCAAGGGTTTGGCATGCCATTGGCGTATGGTGCGGTTAGCATGGTTGGCATGCCTTGGCGCGGTAGACGTGACTGGCATGGTTTTCCATTGGCACAGTGGTGCGGCTGGCATGGTTTGCATGCCTTGGCGCGGAGATGTGGCTGGCATGGTTTGCCATTGGCAAAGTGGTGCCGCTGGCATGGTTGGCATGCCTTGGCGCGGAGATGTGGCTGGCATGGTTTTCCATTGGCACACTGGTGCGGCTGGCATGGTTGGCATGCCTTGGGGCGGAGATATGGCTGACATGATTTTCCATTGGCACAATGGTGCGGCTGGCATGATTGTCATGCCTTGGCGCGGAGATGTGGCTGGCATGGTTTGCCATTGTCACAGTGGTGCGGCTGGTATGGTTGGCATACCTTGGCGCGGAGATGTGGCTGGCATGGTTTGCCATTAGCACAGTGGTGCGGCTGGCATGGTTGGCATGCCTTGGCGCGGAGATGTGGCTGGCATGGTTTTTCATTGGCACAGTGGTGCGGCTGGCATGGTTGGCATGCCTTGGCGTGGTAGCATGATAATTAGGGTTTGGCATAGATGATGTCGGTCAATGTTAAGGGTTCTTCCGTGGAACATGACACATAAAAAAAAGGTACTCTGGTAATTCTTACATAGGCATGCTGACCGATTCAATAAATGTGCTAACGGTCATAGTCACGTCATGTCAGTTGTACGGTTTTACGATTTTAACCCTAAGCTAAAAACCACCATCAACACCTGCATATACCAATTACAGTACCACGAGGGGTTCCAGTGATTTCTATGAACATGTAGACCCATTCTGTCCAAATCCTTATTTGGTTGATGTCAGATTCCAACCTTAGATTTCTTAATAGTGTAAAATAATATTGTACTGTAGTTAAACCATCTTGAGTTTCCCACCAGATGAGGGATGTCATAAGCACTTCCACTAAAACAGGATTTTGCTGCAATTTAGTCACTTCTTCATACTGCACACATAGACCATTCTGAAGTTGAGGCAATAAGTGATTTCCATTCCAACCATGACTATGACACACAGTAAAGCGATGTACTGCAAGTAGCTCCATGAAATTCAATAGATGAACACAAATATTTCCTATACTCCATAAACCCCGTGAGCACCAGGTGGATTCAAATAAGAAAACCCAAAGATTATAATTCCTTTGCCTTTCCCCTTGAGTAAACAATTTAGTCCAGAGACCAATAACTAGCTGCAACATTTCTTCAAGGAACTTGCAATTAACCTCATTGTCACTCTTGTTACAAAAGACAAGCACAGTTACGTACTGCCCTAACAATTCAGAAGTAAGAATCATCAAGCATAATTTATAACTTCTTATAATTGATTCTAGCCACCGTCCTCGATCAACTACCCCTCCAGTAACATACGCGCTACAATGGGAACATCTTACTCTGTTCATAATTCTTCGTGCACAACCAGGGATTGTGAATAAACAATATCTCAGCTTGGAAACCTCACTGGAACAATAACTCATAAAATAATTTCCCCGTGTTTCTAGCTTAATAGAAACACCATTTTGAGGCTATAACGGTTGATGCTCATCGTAGCTGATACTCCCACCACTACTTCCACAAATTTATGCGCCAAGTAACTCAAGGAAAATTCATTTGAAAAACAAAAAGTTGTACGGTATGAGAACGACGAGATTCCACATTAGTAACAAATTGCAGTTGTTTATGGATGTCACTGACTCCATGAACACCTTCCAGGCCACTGTCATTTGTATACAAAGCCTGCAATCTTTCACCTGCAGTTGAGCAATCAGGCTCTGTGAAATGGCACCATCAGTTTCTATTTTCATTTGAAGAACAAGACTGCCCAGAGATTCCCACCTTTCTGCGAAGATTTCTCAAACAACTTACTACAACCACTTGTTGCATCTTCTGAATTAAGAACTTTGAGCACCTGAAAGATATTTTTGTACCCGTTGTATAATAGCTTCTGATAAATCGGCTCCACCAAGCACTATCATTCCCATCAAGCAAAAACATATGATAAAATAGAAGCAAGTGATGTAAACCTGAGAACCCACAAAGAATGATAGCCAATATCTCGAGTGAAAGGAACTTGCACTTAAAAATCTCTACAAGCACTCGATCAAAAATGTCTTGTTCCATGCCATATTCGTCTCGCCTTGGCCGTTGGAGACTCAATTTAATGATCTAAAGAGCAATATCTTGCTGCAACATTTTTTCACACAACTTGGAAACATCACTGCTGGTACCTCCTTTAACAAGAAAGCATACAATCGAATTGGAAAGCAAAAGCATGAAACGATGCATGTGCTCCGATATCAGCTCATTAAAAATATTTGCATTGGATTATGCAATAAAATCAGCCCATTCAGAACAAGCAAACCCAATTTAAGTAAACCAAAACTGAAACTAAAATTGTTGCTATTGTAATGAAAATATCCCCTGATCAATTTAACCCACTTTCCTCTATCAAATAATGTTCGAGCCAATTCAAAGTTACAGCAAAAACATGTCCCACTACGCAGCTTGTTGTCGATGACAAATAATACCTTATGAATATTGAAACACATATCCATAAATGGGAGTGGAAACATTTTATTAAATTTTCTCACATAACTAGCCTTCTCGAAATGAAGAAAAACATCCCTAGTCAATTTTAACAAAGTAAGACAGAGGTTTATCATCCCGAAGTTCTTGAGGAGAAACTAACTTCACCACTAGAGGCTTGTATTCCTGAACTCTATATGTGACACCATCTCTATCGACCTTAGAGAAAGCAAATTTAAATTTGTATTTGCATTTACCTTCATATCTTCCTAGAAGAGTAGAAGAATTTCGAGTGAACCCCTTTGACGAGATGAAATTCTTTACCTCACTCTCTCTAGCCTTTCTAGCTTGAAAACCCACATCCTCATTACCAATTATATTACCAAAATTGAATAGTTTACCTTCTTGTTAGTCCAGAAACATTGTAAACGCCTTGTTTTTCTTAACCTCATTAACATCATTAGATCCATTCACACAAGAGAACTCAACTACGGGTATAAATTTAAAATTACCTTCATCAATTGCACTTGGAATTGAAGAACCTTGAATTGATTCTCGTACCGAGCTTGAATCAATTGAAATTGATTTCAATTTGGAAATAATTTCGTCCTCGGTTATCTTCGATACACCAGATCCGTTAGAGATATTTTTTGTTGTAGTAGAATCTAAAACTCCATTAGAACCTTCCGGTGTAGGACCTTGACCAGCAGAAACTCTATCATGTTCGTCACGAAATTCTCGAAATAACTCTCGGATAGACTGTAAATACCTTGCTGATGGTTGTTCATGGTTTTGATCAACCTTCTTGAGTAGATCTGCGTGTTTAAGATCCAGATCGTCTTGTCTTTGGTTGGACTCCTTTTGAATTTTAGCTAACTCATAAATATTTCGGTTCAATTCATCAAACGCAGCTTTGTTGTCCATAGAAGCAGTCGGAGAATCGACTGCTCTGATACCAATTGTAGTGAACTCACTACAATCTGGATAATCAGGAACAGTTTGGGTCTCTAAGGATAGAGATAATTTGGGATAGATAGATGAAATTAGAGGATTAGGAGAAGAAATAGACGAATTAGGGGGATAATAAGAAGACATTGTTGGAGAAGAAGTTGCAGAAGGAATTTAGGGAAGAAGATACAGTTTCACTATTTCATTCACTGGTTCTCAACGTTGTACAATAGTCCATATTTAAGCTGGATGACACACAAATACCGTGCAGAGCACGAGCGACTCACATGATTAATAATATGTAGAACTACTAACGGCACCCGGCTCATAGCTAGATAGGTCCTTCCCATAACCAAGATGGTATTCCTTATGTAGGTTCATGACATCATCTAAGGGAATCAATTTCGTAGAGTCCTGCTGGTATTCAAGAGGCGTAAGGAGCGCGACTGTACCTGACTCAGTGGCAGACTGAGTTCGGGATCAACTACATTCCAGACCGAAGTTAATTGGTAGTAGGCTAGTGTCTGTAGCGGGTTAATACAGTTTAGTGTTCAATCTGGACTAGGTCCCTGAGTTTTTCTGCATTTGCAGTTTCTTCGTTAACAAAATTTCTGGTGTCTGTGTTATTTCCTTTTCCGCATATATTGTTTATCTTTATAATTGAAATACCACATGTTGTTGGATACGACTTGATTGATCCTTGGACATTGGTATTTGGTACTAAGATCATAATTAACTTAGCTTCTCTTATCCGGAATCAAATGGACTAAAAAAATGACCCTTGTAATTTTTCTTAAGCAAAAACAATAGATATAAACCAAAAGAATTGACATTCCATAGTTTTTATCAACTTGAAGCAATTGAAAAAAAAATATAATCAATGTAAGCACCGCAATCGCACCGAATTTCGTTAAGCAAAAACACTTGATATCAAACAATAAAGAAGATACAAAATCATAAGTCAATAAATTGACACAATATTTATTAACCGGAAACAATTGAATCATAAAAATCAATCCATACATAATAATGGAATATATCAATTGTGCCGAAATTTCGTTAAGCAAAAGCAAAATATAATCAATAAAATCAAGCTTTTCTTAAACAGGAAAAACGATTAACTAACAATAAAAATCGTTACCTTAAATTCCGTAGCCACTTCTCCCCAAAAAGATATATCATTTAAGCACAAGTTCAAATAAGAACTCTCCCCCTGTTTGTTGTCATCCTCTCGCAAGAAAAAAGAACAACAACAAGAGCAACCTTTACCATAGAAAGGTTGAATCGATTTTAACTAATGCGTGCCAATAGCAAAAGTTTAAACCCTGAACTCATATGTTGTGCTAAACACCACTGTGATAAAGCCTACCAGCGAGGGCTAGAACTTAATCCCGCTAAATCAAAAAGTCACACAAATCATAAGGGCTACCACAACATGAGATAGAATAATCAGGTTAAATAAAAACCAAAAACTAACATTTCATAAATCCGAAAGCAATAGCATAAAAATATTCATTTACACAGGCATATGCAATCAAAACTATCAAATAATGAAACAAAGATTATAAAATAAAATTGTATTTATAATAGCTATTGATAGTTTTATTCAAATAGACCTTATACAATATATCGAAATAAATCAACAAATTGAACAGTCTATTTCCCGGATCAAGTATTTCAGCATGTGACTTAATCCTTAGTGGTGCTTTGATTGTTCACTGAGTTTTCTTCAGTGTTCAAACTCTTGAAGCACGTATCGAGAGATTTGTCAGCAAACACTTCTTTCTTTTTTCAAGTTTTTCAACTTGTTTCTTCATGTCTGCAAGATCATCTATCATCTCTTCAATTCTATCTTTTAGCCAATCTTGATTTCGAACTGTTATTATGAGATTGGTTCTTAGTCCTTCAAAACCATTGATAAAACTTACCATACTCCCAGTAGGTATCCACTTGGTTTCTTTTGGATCTTGAAAGTTGAAAACCAGAAGACATGACTCATCTTGGGATCAAGTAGAACTACCAAACTCATAATCAGACATGATTTTTGAGATGATCTTATTCTTCCTTTCTGTATTGATTCCTAGACAATTATCAACTTTAAGAGCTTCCTCCTTATTAGCCTTTGTAATACTGCGAGTTTCGGAAATTTAAATAAGAATTATTCATGGTTCAGCAATACATGCAAGAGTAAATTTTCTTAAAATAAAATAACTTTTGGACCGGAAATACCAAAGAGATTTCCATAAATTAAAATACCCAGAGTATATTTTATTTCCATAAAATATTGTCCGAAACCCTCATGCTAGGAAGATTTACTCTGATAATATTAAAATTTGAAAATTTTAATTAAACCCTAAGTACCGAAGATCGGTGATAACATAAACCTTTTTAGACAAAATATATTCGCAGATACCCATTTTTTGTCGTAAATTTTTCTGATAAGAACACAATACATGTGCTCTCGTTTTATGTGCTTCCTCATTCTAAAAATTATGAGCACAAAACTGGATGAGGGCACATCCTCCATACAACTAAGTTGTATAAGAGTAAGCCTTGTCATGCCTACAACGAGTCTCAGAACCATAGTTCATGTTCCTCTTTGGAGACATCTGCCCAACGTATTTTCTCTCAAGTAATTGATCTTTCCTTGTGATGTAAGTTTGATCATGAGGAGAAAATAAACTGATGTGAGAATCTTAGAGATAGATAAATCTCTTTTAATTATGTTAATGATATTTTCATAGGATCTTCTCATTTTAAGGATTTTTTAATCATGTACATCAGTATGATTATCAAAAACAATGATGGTATTTTTTAGAATTTCTGATTATTTTTCTTAGCAGAAATTATCTCCTTCTGTTAGAGCATTGCTCGGTCGAACTCGCAAGTGTTGTTATCTCAAGATTGTTGTCAAATTTAGTTGATCAAAACTATATCTTAATTTCAAGTATACTTATAGTTGTCTCGGATTAGCATAGAAGTGTGTAATTGTGTATTAGACTTCATGTCGTTCACCATTTGAAGAAGAAGATCTACTGAAGACTTCGGAGGAAATTTGACGACAAAAGGTATGTGAAGACTAAAACTTATCTATCACTCAGAAGTCTATTCAATTCTATCTACTAATGAGACTAAGTCGTATAGCTATATAGATTTTATATTATACACATTGCGATTTCGATTTGAGTTTATCTCGTTAATATAATTCTCGAAATATGAATTTAAAGCTTAGAATGCTTCATCATCTACTTGACAACTTTGGTTATAAACAATTTATTGGTTGGGAACTAAATATTATGTCAAGATGACCATGTGAAAATTACCTTGAACATCTTACATGATCTGTATGAGACAATCATTTGATGTTAACTCGGGATGTTTCATATTGATCAAATAATCATCTGAAAATTACTTGAATCTAGTTGTATGTGTAAGATTACCATTATCGTTCTTCTAAGTATGTTTCAAATCGATTATCGATAGTTTTAGAATTACTACCAAAGTATGTATATAGCACAGTATGCGTATCCAGTACGCGAACTGTGAAATACTAGTTGGGTTCAGAACTCTTTTTTGTGAACAATATTTGTGAATGAATTTATCTGTGTGGGTCCGGTAATATAGATCGCGTACTTTGTTTGCAAACGGCAAAACTAGGTAAGTTCTGGAATGGTAGTTCGCGAACTCAGATTGCGAACTCAATGGTTTGGTTCTAAAAACGGCAGTTATGACAAGTTGTTCACATACTCCATATGCAAACGAAATTGTCTATACTCATGAACTCAGGTTCGTTTGCGAACTAAAGTCCCTGAATCTTCAATGCTTTTATTGTATGTGAACTCGGTTTGCAAACCGTGGCATTACGTTCATGAATTGGTTATTGTATACATACTTTGTACACATACAAACCAAGCCGAATATGTTTCAAATGCTTCACATATATTTCCATGAGATATTGAGCATTTTAACAACTCTCTTAAAACATATTTATATACATTTGATCATCTATCAAATCAGTTTATTATTAGGTTGAGTCTAGAAGTGTTTGATAAACATATCTAAGCTAAAAGTGTCCATATGGCTAACTTCGGTTAACTGTTATTGAGCCAACTCGTTATACACGTTTAGGTACGGTTCATCCATATATGAATATAAGTATATTTCATTTGTGTATATCAATCTAAACCATCTAATGGTGGAGATTGATTGCTTATTTTCTAAGCAAACTTAACTTGAATCTCAAGTCAGGTTTTCATCTAACGGTGAATATTGATTGCTTTATTTATAAGCTATCTTAGCTTTGATTGTAAGCAACTCTGATTTAAAAGGCTATATGAGGAGGAACTCTAGCAGCCGAGAAACCTAATCCCGACACCTCCATATCCAAGTCTTGTGGATATCTCTGTTTGCCCCAATAAGGAGTTTTGTGAGAAAACCAAAGCATGGATGGAAACTCTTGACTATTTTCCCGAGGAAGAAGCCTTTGAAAGTTCTCATACATATTTTTTTGATAATCACCCTTGTTTTTCTAACCGCTCTGAATGTTCCACTCTAGACAATCCATCTTCCTCAGAAGAAAAAATTGATCTCTTGACCAAAGAATTATGCTCAATGAAGATTATGTTTCAACTGAAGAAGGAATCATGGATTAAAAGGATTGAAATTCTAGAATATCAACTGGAGAAGTTAAAACAAGAAAAGGCGAAATCTCGCGTTCGTGATTCTATTGTTCACAAGAAGAAGAATCTGAAACCACTGGGGGTACCAAAATACACCACCAACTTTTTCGTAGGCAATTTGTATGGACAAAAAAAGGAGAAATCTCACATTCGTGATTCTAGAGTTATATATATTTTTCTCTCTTGTTATTAGAACGTTTACAGAATTGAATCCGTGAACCTAATTACAAAGAGAGTTCTTGGACGGTACCAAAGACCAATGTCCAAGGATCAATCAAGTCTTATCCAACAAACTAGGTTGGACCTATCTATTGTGATTGATCAACGCACAACCTGTGATATTTCAATTATAAAGATAAACAATATAATGCGGAAAAAGAAATAACACATACACCAGAAGTTTTGTTAACGAGGAAACACCAAATTCGGAAAAACCCCGGGACCTAGTCGAGGTTGAACACCAAATTGTATTAAGACGCTACAGACACTAGCCTACTACCAATTAACTTCGGTCTGGAATGTAGTTGATCCTGAACTCAGTCTCCCACTGATTCAGGTATAGTCGCGCTCCTTACGCCTCTTGAATCCCAGCATGACTCTGCGCAATTGATTCCCTTAGATAACGTTACACCAACTAAGAGTTGCTTCAACTCAGTTGAAGACTTTAAACCAAATCTTCCTCCCACAGATTTCATGATTACGACCGAAACATATGATCAAAATCAAAGGTAGGATCATGGTGTTGGAAATCGATAGCAATTCGACAAAGTCTAGCTATCCTCAAAATACGGACATATGCAACCCGAAGTGCATCCTAGATTATTATTCACCTCACGAGTATAAAACCTGTGGAATCAAAAAATTGAGACGAAGAGAACTTTGTGATTTCTATCTATCTTGTTCAAATGATAAATCAACGATTGAACAAGATCAGGATACTCAAGTTATCAAGATAAAAGATAACTGGACCTGGCTTCATGAATCCCAATGAAGTATTTATAGTCGTTAAACCCTAAAAGGATTTCTTGAGAGGACGACTCTAGATACAACTAGGACACACCAAAATGTAGTGTCAGGATTCAAAGATCCTGGTTGCCAAGGGTTCCCCTTTTAAATACATTCAAATCATAGGTTGCTTTAGGTTTAAGCTAAGATAGCTTTGGAATAAATGAAACAATATTTACCGTTAGACGAAACTTTGAATCTCATTTACATAAATAAGATATACACTTTGGTTAGGTGAAACCGTAACAGAACCGTGTATAAATACTACGTTCAATATGGTTAGCCGAACTAGCCGGTTTGAACTTAAAAGCTTAACACTCATTTTCATGAACACAAAGACATTAATCTTGAGTCACAATCATGTGATCAAGTAAGTATAGATGTTTTAGAGAATTGATCAAATGAAAATTATCTCATGGAAATAATTTAATCGCATTTGAACATAATCGACATAGTTGGTAAATGTACAAAGTACAAATACATAAGCCGTCCGTGAATCGGTTGAGTCTTGGTGTGCGTACCGATTGCAAACTAATGAGCAAAACTGAGATCCGGAGTTGACAGAAATTTTCAGTTCGCGTAACAGATTGCAAACTAATGAGAAAAACTAAGTTCCGGAGTTGACAAAACTTTTTCAGTTTGTGTACCGGTTTGGAAACCTTGAGACTTTTACCGTTTCCGTAGTTCATGGAACTTTTTCAGTTTGCGTACCGGTTTGGGTACTAAACCAGTTCAGGAACACATAACTGTATTGGTTCGCATACCGTTTAGATACTTAAACCCGGTTCCCTAACCACAGTTCGAAAATGGTTTGAATACGAATATGCATACCGATCCGGATCACGAATCAAACAGATTTTCCCAAGATTTACATACGAATATGCATATCACACAAATCTGTAAGTTGATATATACCTACTCCGCTACGTGTACGAATACACTTTATCTCAGTTTGTGAGACTGATAACACTGTCTTGTATTCCGAATATAATAGTTCTATATTTTTCTCTAAATCAATTCGAAACATTCCCGAATAATATCAATGACACGTATCATTATTCCGATCTATTTTCGAATGATGAAACTTTAATCCTAATTTTGGTTTCGAACAATAAATTATTCTCCACCTAAATTCATCAAGTATGAACAAATGTTCATTAAGCTTAGTCATTATATTTCGAGAACTAGTTATCAAGATTAACTTGACTCGAAATTCTTGTCTATGCAATCTAGTCTAATTATTTACGCGACAAACGTCTCAAGGATAAAAAATGAATATAACTTGAGAAATAGGTGGTTCAGTCTTCACTTACCTTTTGTTGATGAAGTTCTCCAAAATCTTCGGTTGATCTTCACCTTCAAACGGTAGAACACAAATGATGACTGGTTCGTTTCTCAACTACCTCTATCCTAGACTGAGACTTAATTAATTGTAGACTAGAAATTAAGATACAGTTTTGACAACTAAATTTGATAACAACTTGAGATAGCAACACTTGATTTCGACCGAGCAATGCTCTAACAATCTCCCCCTTTGTCAATTTTAGTGACAAAACTATTAATACATATGGATAACAAAACAAAGCTTCGAAAAACTCCTCGATCCATCATGCCTTGATTTCCTTGTTTTCTTTAACTTTATTTGAACTCTTCGTTATTTCAAGTTGCAATGATTCTGAACGTGTTCAACTCTGCATCGTTGTTGTTGTAGATCCGCTGCTATAATAACTTCCGTCGTTATACAGTAACATCGTATTATTATCTTCTCTCCAAAGTTCAATTGTATCTCAACTCTAAAGTAATACTACGGTGATATATTACTCCCCCTTAATCAACACTTACATCTTTTGCATAATAGGTAAAACCTGCAGATTATCGATTCACTCCTGCTTACATAATGATCCGTAAACCATATGTATGTAGTATGGAACTACTAAATAATTTTCCTCCTTTTTGTCAACAAAATTGGCAAAGGTACGAAAATGGGATCATAATGAATACAATTAATAGATATCTTCAAGTTTTAAGGAAGATAGAGATACTACATAATAATAATTAGATAACTAAATTATTATGCAACTCTTCATATCAACTTTTTTAGATGATACCACATAGTAATAAATACTTAGCGCTCCTCCTAAGAGATTAAAAAGATAAAAGCATCCCCTTTTAAATTCCACAGCCACACTCCCCACAAAGATATGACAATTAAGCACAAGTTCATTTAAGAACTCTACCCCATTAAATGCCATTCACAAGAGAACAACATGAGTGGCCTTGCTTTTGTGAAAAAGAAGGATTTTTTCGGACATTAACAAATCACAAGGATTTGTATCCAAAGTATCGATGTAAGTTGATCTCAATGCCAGTTACGAACAAAGAGACAATTTTAATCGAATTGAATCAAGATAAGAAAATCTTACGGAGTGTGTCAAGCAGTAAGATCACAAAATTTTAATCACAAGTAGATCAATACTATGAGAAAAAATCTCAAAGAGTTTGTTCTATTTTCTGTTTATAAAAACACAATAGATTTAACTTCTGAGCATATATGAAATACTAGCTCTATTCACGAAAAAACGTAAATGCACATATATTTCATAAAAAATTTGCAATAATTAAACCAAAAATGATTGCATACTGCTAGTTCATCTTCCAACAACTCTAGAATTTAAATAAATAAATCTAAAAACATGCAAGATGAAAATCGTTGGAAATAGCTTGTGTAATCACAATTTTTGCTATACCAAACCCTAGTTATCCTTCTCAAGAGTAAAATTCTCAAAAGAAGTTTCCTAGATAAAAATAGAAAAAAACAAAATAAACTAGATTTTTCCAGACTCTTCATCGATATTGAAACCCTTGAATTTGTCATCAACTGTATCCACGAGCTCTTCAGAGAAAATATCCTCATTGAGAAGTTCAGGAACGTAAGATTTCATGAGAACAAGGTCAGGATAAACCTTTTTCAACTCAGTCTTTAACATGTCTAAACTTTTTAGCGTTTCAAAAAGTTCTAGTTTAGATTCTTCAAATTGTTCAAGGAAATCATAAACAACACCAACAGAGATCATCACTTCTCTTTCAACATCTTGATGATGGTAAGCAAAGTAGCAATTCACATCAGATGGAATGTTGGATGATTCAATAACTTCGTCATCAACCAGAGTTCTCTTCCTTCCTCTTGTTTCAATACCATCGCGATTAATTGCTTTCTCCATGCATACATACTTAAGTTTGTACATCTTGCAAACTATCTTAAGAGCCAGGAAAACTTCATTTTTGTTGTTTCTGGTGGAGCCGTCTATTCGGAGAGGAAAGTACCCTAATTAAGAGAAATCTCTAACAATCACTCGTTTAAAGACTCTTGTGGGATCAAGAAGCTCTACGAGTACCATTAGTGGGAAACTAAATAATTGCATTTTTATTTTAGTTTTATATTATTAATTTGATCGACTAACGGTAGTTGAAACTTTGATTGCACCTAGTTTGATTATTCTTGAGAGCCTTCTATTCTGACATAAGGTCACTCAAACTAGATGAAAGTATTGACGGGATCTTCAGAACTGTTTTTAGATCTGAAGACAACTTGTGATCATCCATTGTTTACAGACTCTGTTCTATGCGTGATAGATCATAAGTGGATTCAAGTTGTGGTTTGCAAGTACATAAGAAGGTAATTGAACATTTGAAGACAAGAAGATTTTTCTTATTAGTTTTCATATTTCAAGACTTGTGCACACATCTTGATCAGATGGGATTCAACTTATATATAATTTATCTTTGATAGATTTGATCATAAAGTTGTTTAGATCAACAACTATCATTTGGTGGTTTTCCTTAATATGATAGTTGTGAATCTTACTTCGGTAAAAAGGATTTGGATTGATCTTATCGGACAAAGGAGTTTATTAGATTAAACATAAGATCCTTTGTCGAAACTCGACGAATCTTTATCTAAAAGATTATTGGAGGAGTTACCAAACAGATTTGTTCCTTTACTATTTGGAAGACGGTGAAAAGGAGTTTAGTGCTTAAGATTTTACATAAGTAAAGAAACTCAAGATAGTGATTTCTACCTTGAGATTCACGTACGTGACCAGACGGTCATAGACGCAGGGATACTGCGGGAACTAAGTAACTAGGGGTAGATTACTTGGCCATAACTGTATGAAGTTGTCTTTGTTCTTTGTATAACGGTTTAATTCTGAGAGTACTCAAAACTGGACTAGGTCCCAGAGTTTTTCCTGCAATTGCGGTTTCCTCATTATCAAAATCTTGTTGTGTCAGTTACTTTACTTCTGAATTATAATTTTTTATTATAATAAAGTAAATTACACTTGTAAGTTAAATCCTAATCACTTGATATTGATCATATAGTAAATCGGGTTCTAACCATAACTATTATCAAGTGAATACTTTGTTGTCATATTGTCTCGACTTTGTCCATAGACGATTACACTTGGTATCATACTTATAGATTGAAACAAAAAGCGTGGTGTATTTGGGTACCCTCATCATTTCAATTATGAACATCTGGGTAGAGTTGCAACACTAGAGATTAATTTTGAATGAATCCCGAATACAGAAAGAGATGCCGAGCCGCTCAACATAAATGATAAAATATATGGAATATTGAAGTTCTCCGTTAAAGACTCTGATATCCCTGTCATAAATTATCGCTTTGGTGAGGTTACATGACTGCAATTCACTTCTATTGCAGAATGTGAAGACATGAATTTTTATGCTTCTGATATTGTAAAAATACATACTTTTTCTATCTAATTTTACGAATTTATTCATCGTCAAAAATCCACCATCAAAAGAGCTGCGTATCCCCCCAAAAATACTCCCCTTATCATTGCCCAATGTATGTCAATCATTTTTGGCATTAGATTGACAACCCTTAAGAAAAGAAGGGGTCCATTTTATGGAATCTGTCCATTAGTTGTGAAACTCATAGTGGAGGGCAATTTTGGGGGATGAGAAGCATTCAGGCTAATTTCTATGATGTGCTAATCTAGCAGCTAGATTAGCAGTCCACGTCAGCTAAGACTACCTCCTAAGTCCTATGGGAGTGCTAATCTAGCAGCTAGATTAGCAATCCACATCAGCGTCCAGCGCTGTTTGGTTCAGCGCAACCAATCTCAGCCTTCATATCAAAAAATAAATCTTCCAGCGCTAAACCATTCAGTAAAAAGGTGTTTTTTTGTGGTGCTGGACCATTCAGCGCTACTATCTCGCTGCTAGTTCAAGTGCGAGTAAATGTTAGGAGAGAGAACTAGTGTTAATAAATAGACAACATCTTTTTTTTGAACTGCAACACTTTTCTGCTAATGTAGCAGCTCAATCTAGCTCATATGACTTAGCTCATGTCTGGACTCCACTGTTGTTCCGAGGGGATGAGTCTGGTGAAATCTAGGGTGTTGATGATGCCACATCATGGGGCCATAAATTGAGGAGAAAGTTGGAAGGTGTCTAGTAGGTTGGCATGTTTACTCTTATTTCCTGCCAGCAAGGTACTAATTGAATGCCCCAGCGCCAGGGTCAACAGGTTAAGTTAGAGACGATTCTCTACTCGAAAGTTGAAAATGCAGCAACAAAGACACTAGTCAAGTAGGAAAATCGGAAAATCTGTATGACACTCATTTAGTCGTTAGGATGTTTACATAGCCTTGGGAGACTCCAATAGGGATGTTACAATGACTAACAGTAGTACCGATGATGCGCAAATCGGTGGAGCCAAGACAAACCAGCTAATTCAATACGTAACCTTATCAAGACTAAAACGGTTAGATTTAGTCAGCATGCCGAGAATGTGGATAGCATTAAATATAATTTCTCTGTGTACCGAAGAAGAAACATTTCAAAACCATACCATATGAAGAAGCCCGTAAGAGAGTGCCACAGTATAAAACGATACAATGAAAAATAACGGAAATGCTATTCACAGCTCCACTTAGAGCTCTATTCACAGCTCAAACGCTAGGTGTTGCAAGAGTATTGGTTCATGACTTTCAGTCAGGACCCACCGCTGGATAAAAAGGTTCACCATTTTAGAGATGTGGGGTTTAGATGTCCTGAGCTGTGAGTAGTGTGGTGTTTTTGTGCTGTGAATAGCACCACCGGAAAAATAATATCACAAATTGATAAGAAGGCTAAATTGGGGGATCTGGAAAAATAATTGGGGATCCTAACTACAGGACGAAAAAAAATCATGAAATAGTAATTGGGAGTTATCCCTTATCCCCAACTTTTTTAAATGGCTAAACTACCACCAAATCATTAGTGGTAATTAAATTAATTAATTATTAATTAGTTTAATTAGATTAAAATCAGATTAATGGATAAAATTTTGATAAAAGAAAAATTTTGTTTTTGTGTTGTGGAGAGGAAGAAGTTGAGTTTTTGGGGATTCCAGTAGAGGAATCATATTGCTCAAAATGAAGGAACCAATCCTCAGAATGAAGAACCCGAAGCTCAAAATAATCAGGTAAACTTCCTATACTCTTCAAATTGTATGAATGATGCCCCAAGTGGTCGATTCATGTACACTATGCAACTACTCAGAGTGAGGGTCGTTAAGTCGAGAGGGTAATAAACGAACGACTCTAAGGAGTCGTCAATTACTTGACACAACCTTTGACGACTCAAACCTGCAACTTTTGCAGGTTATGAAAAATTGTCAACCAAGTGTGATATAATTGACGACTTCAGCTAGTTAGGTCATATAGAGTCGTTAACTTAATACGTTTAGAACCCAACGACTCTAAAACTTTTTACTCTCTGAAAATGTTACTCTTAGGGTCGTTAATTAGGCATTCCTATATACCGACGACCCTAGCGAGCCATTTCATAGATCAAGGGTCGGCAAGCAAAATTTATAAAACCAAACGACCCTTCAACATCGTTAACGACTTCACATGACGACACTTCAACATAGTTAACGACTACAACCATTTGACATGACGACCCTTCCTATTTTTTGAACAGGAAACAAATTTTGTATCATATAGAGTCGTTAGCGATTTAGAAATCCCTAGACGACACTATTCTAGGGTAGAAAACCAGGTTTAGGGTCGTTATCTACTACACCCTAATGGTTAACGATTTTTTATCAATTCAACATGCATATCAAAAATCGTTAAGCAATAAAAAACCGTGGTTAACGACCATGGCACTGTAACTGCAATTTTGCAGTTGAAAACCTAATTTTTTTTAGTTCACTTACGACGATGAATCGGTGAAATTTTTTTTTGCTCAGAAGTCATTAATGGAATGGAAAGCGGTGGGAGAGAGGGAGCGGAGGAGACAATAACCCGTTAATGGAATGGAATGGGAAGCGGTCGTTAATGAAAAATAATTTCACACATTGATAAGCCGTCAAAATTTACCGGTAAATGTCGCATCACATAGTATCTAATTAAGACAATAAACAAACTGACACGCAATAACAAAGTACAATGAAAAAACATTTTCAACCAACAAAAAGAGGTTAGAGGTTATCACCAAGAGATAAAACACCACAAGAAAGCACATGCACTATCTTCACTAGTGCTTCGTAATATTACTAGAAATTTTCCATTGCAGAGAGCTTTAACAATGGAAAGAAGAGTTGGGATCATTGGAGCAGGAATTAGTGGGCTACTAGCTTGCAAATATGTTCTTGAAAAAGGATTCCAACCCATTGTTTTTGAATCACAACCTGGTCTTGGTGGAGTTTGGACTCACACAGTTGAAACAACTAAACTTCAAACACCAAAACAAGCTTTTGAGTTTTCAGATTTTCCATGGCCTTCTTCCGTCAAAGAAGATTTCCCAGATCATAATCAAGTTATGGAGTATATAGAATCATATGCACTTCATTTCAATTTACATCCTTATATCAAATTCAACACCAAAGTTATCAACATCGACTATTTAGTACAAGAAGGACAAGATATGGTTTCATGGAGTCATTGGGGTGGTTCGGATCAGGCTTTCGGTAATCCTAAAGGTAAATGGGAAATTGCTACTGTTGCTGGCCAAGAACACCAAGTTCATGAAGTAGAGTTTGTGATTCTTTGCATCGGGCGGTTCAGTGGAGTTCCAAATATTCCTGATTTCCCACCAAATAAAGGTCCAGATGCTTTCCTCAATGGTAAAGTTATACACTCTATGGATTACTCTGCCATGGATGATTCTGATGCTGCTAAATTTGTCAAAGGAAAACGTGTCGTGGTAGTTGGACTTCAAAAATCAGCTTTAGACATTGCTAATGAATGCGCCATTGCCAATGGTAACGTCAAATTCTTGGGTTATGTATAATTAATCGAATTATAAGCAGATTCTGGTAAAATTATTTACATGTGATTGCAGGAGTGGAAAATCCTTGTACATTGATATACAGAAATGCTCATTGGAATGTACCTGATTATCTTCCGTACGGTGTACCTCTTGGTTACCTATACCTTAATCGTTTTTCTGAACTCTTGCTCCATAAACCTGGCGAAGGACTATTCCTTAGTCTTTTAGCTACTCTTTTTTCACCTCTAGTAAGTTCTTGACTGTCTAAATTAAGTTTGATTTTTTGTTAAGAACAGTTTTATGAACTTTACATCGTATATCTGATTACGATTTAGAATGTAGCTCTAAATATATCATCATGTTTATAATTTTGTTTAGAGATGGGCAGCTTCGAAATTTGTGGAAAGCTATATCAAATCCAAATTTCCCCTGAAGAAATACAATATGGTACCAGAACACAGCTTCTTACAAGAAATTTCTTCTTGCTCAATCTCAACCGCGCCGGAGAAGTTCTATGATAGAGTAGAAGAAGGAAGCATTATCTTTAAGAAGTCAAGGGGGTTTGGCTTCTACAAAGACGGGTTGATATTTGACGATGATGTAAGGGCGCCTTTAGAAACTGATGTTGTGATCTTTGCTACCGGTTATAAGGGGGACGAAAAGCTCAAAAACATCTTTAAGTCACCAACATTTCAGAACTATATTATGGGATCCTCAAACTCCACTGTTGCATTATACAGGTAAAAATGTTTGCACATTCGCACCTTATTTTGCACTTTGGTTTTTAGTGTTTACCTTCCAAGATAATGTGTAAGGACGTTGCTATGTATTTATATGGACGACTGTGTCTTTGCAGAGAATGCATTCATCCACGGATTCCTCAATTGGCAGTAATTGGGTATTCCGAGAGTGTTGCAAATTTGTATACATCAGAAATGAGGTCTCGATGGTTAGCACATCTCCTCGGGGATGATTTCAAGTTGCCAAGTATAAAAAAGATGGAGAAAGATGCGTTGGAATGGGAAAAATTCTTCAAGCGTTACTCTGGTCAGTATTATAGGCACTCATGCATTGGCGTATTGCATATTTGGTACAATGATCAGCTGTGTGAGGATATGGGTTGTAACCCAAGGAGAAAGAAGGGGTTCTACGCAGAAATGTTCGAGCCTTATGGACCCATGGATTATGCAAATCTTACTCCTGGTAATAATTGACTCGTAGTTCAGCTTTGGCGCTATGGCATTTTCCGGGGATTTGGATCATGTCGCTACTGGGGACTTTCAGCTAGCATGACTATTGTCTGTTTTAAACAGCATCCCATTTGCCATATAGGCTCCATATAGATCCTCATTAGCGTATCATCAGTACCATGATTGTTGCTTCATATTATTAGAGATATTCTTTCTGTTTCGATGTTGATTTCCATTCCCTCATTTTCATTTTGTGGATTTCTATCTTTCTTTGTTAATTAAGTTCCTCCGTTAGGGCAATTCCTATAGCAATCAACAATTATTTTTTATTGAGCCATGTAGTTGAACAAACGCGTTTTTGCATTATGGTAAATCAAGGCCAAATGAACATATTTGGTTTTAACACTAAATTAGTTAAAAAGACCAAAATCAATAATTTCTGGGTGAAAAAGACATGTAAAATTTGATACTATTTAAATGGACGAGAATATAAAAATAGCCAGGATGTAAACAATTTCATCCTACCCATTTTCAAATATTTTTTCTTATTTTTAATTTACATCACGATGCATCCAGTTTCATCCTCACTCATTTTTAAGTTTAAGTCAGGATTAATCCAGTTTCATTCTTGCTATTTTTTTGGTGTCCATTTCACCTATACTAATTTTTACTCGTCCATGAGAGCCATGTTTTAAAAATATTTGGACAAATGGCTAATTTTTCATGGTTTTAAAGGGTCCCACCACTATTTCTTTTTAATATAAAATGTTTTGGATCGGGATCTTTTAACATAGGCATTTGACAAATCTCGTAAGCCATTGGATGAACATAATCTGACAGCCCATAATTCCCATGACATGACGTTATAACTACATGTATTTTTTCGGCTCAGTTAGCCGAGCCAAATATTTCTCCTTTTCTATCCTAAAACTAAAATAAAAACAAAGATTTGTCTATATTTCCTCCACGATATATACACGATTTCCTCCACGAAATATACACGATCTTAATAAAAAAAAAAAAAAAATTCCCTTAAGATTTATCGTCTTCTTCCCCTGCTCTCGTAGTTGATTCTTGTTTGGTTTCTTTTTAGTACTATTTTACTTCTGGACCTTTATATATGGCTTTGTATACCCTAGTTATATGAACCTTCTTTCTAACTCAAGATCTAACTCAAGAGGATAAACTGTCCCTTGTACTCTGCATATTAAGATTATCATAGGCTTTTCGAACTAAATACTGGTAATTGATAGTTTTTCAAGCTTAATTAAGTATTCAAGTAACACTACTGTATGCTCTTAAGATTAATTAGTGTATTTGTTCCAAAGAATCTCACCACTTCAAAGTTCCCATTACAGTTTGTGATCTGCGGTGCTTAACTTGCAAATATATTTGTGATCTCGGTGCTTCAACATTGTGTCCAGTTAACTGTTGAACCTAGTCTGTTGGACGAAAATGTTGTCGCTAGCTAACTACAACAACTGATATTATTCCTAGGATCCCAAACAATAGAAGTTTGTATCACTGCCCGCGGTGAAACACATTTTGTACATATAAGATCATAAAGCCAAGTATCATTCAATGAAAATAAAATCTGTTCCTGCCGTTTTACTTCAAAAGTTAGGCTTTAGCCTTCTATATGAACCTCATAAACCAAAGAAACAAAACTGGTCGGCAAAATTTAAACGTACTGCCATCAGAAAATGAAGATGTCAAACTAATGCATCCTTTTTGAGTACACATTTTGTCCATCTTGCAATTTTTTCTTTCATTTTATGCATCTTCCTGTCACAAATTTGTCAGGCTTTTCTACCGTTTTCGGATACATGCCTACCGTCTGGATAGCTCAATACTACAGTTTAACTTTAGCAGTTGTAAGTTTGAAATCGTGCTTTGTTTTGCACGGAGGAAATATAGGTAAATCTTTATTTTTATTTTATTTTTAGGAAAAAAGATGAGAGAAACTTGGCTCGGCTAACCGAGCCGAATAAGATAAATATAGTTATGTCGCCAACGTCATCAAAAATATAGACCATCAGATTATGTTCATCCAACGGCTTACGAGATTTGTCAAAGGGGTTTGTCAAACCCCTTTGTTTAAAGATCCCGATCCAAATGCTTTTTAAGATAAAGCTAAAATATAAAGTATTATATTTGGTGAGATAAAATAGGATACAATGTGATAAAAAAATAGTAAAGTAAGTTTTGGGAATCAGGAATTGTACTTGGCGTGTGAGGAAGAGCCGGGCGTTTTTGGCACAACCGCCAGATATTCTATCAAGCGCGCGTTTATTCTTCCATTTCACTCAACAAACAAACAATTTTGTTGGTTTGCCCATCTGTTTTTCATGTTTGTTGAGTCCAAAGCGGGAGCAAAATGAACTAACTACAAGTTTGTTGAGTCCAGAGGAACTGCTCTTACTGAGGCGTAACGGATATACAGTATAGACTTATAAAGATTTAAGAAGATTATTGTCGTATGGAAATGACTCTTTTTTTGTTTGATCGGTAAAGATAATAATATATAGAGAAATGTTACGTATGATAATTTGTGACCAACCCTTATACAAGCTAAGTCCACATAACTTACATACAATCCCCATACATTTTTTTTAATAGAATACTGACCAACTATTTGAGGGCCCAACAAGAAAATACCCACATGAAAGCCCTAAACACAAATCCTAGCCCTAAAATGGAGTTAAAAGTGGAAATGTTTCTCGTCACCTAAACTCTAGATCCGCCACCTCTTTTAACATCCTTCCACCAGCGCAAAGTCCATAATAGCAAGTACATCTTCTCAACCACAACCATTACGAAAACGTCGCCACTTTTCTCTCCATATAAACAAGTACGTTTGGATTAAGAAATTAGCGGTTTCCAAATATTGTTGACCGAAGCAGATGAATAAATAATTAGAATTGAAAAAACAAGGACATAATCATCATCACTTCGGGAAAAAAAAAACTACCATATCTAATCCCATGATCAACTATTTTCCGTAAAAGAAGAGGAACCCCCGAAATGTTATCATAAAAAGTTTAAGAATAACAAAGACACCTCCATTGTTGTTGAAGATTTGAAACTGATATAAGATCTTGAATGAAGCAGCAACACAGAGACACCTCCACCATCATATGCACCATCATCTTCAAATCTCACAACGATCAACCACCACTGAAACTGCTCAAAAGAGATGGGATAGTTTTACCCAAGGTTTTTGAAAACATAAGGAATACCAAATACACCCAACTTTTTCATTTGGCAACCTATATAGACAAAACTTAATATAATAGCAAGTAGACCAACTTAATGATCCTTGACAATATGTATATAGAGTTTATATCTCAACCTCCACTCAATCAGTATGTATAGATACACTAGGTCCGTTAACCTGATTGTTAAGCAGAGTACTTGGACGATCAAATCAATATCCAAGGTCAACTAGTCGTATCCAAATAATTCAATAGGAATTATGCCAAGTGATTAAAAAATTTATCTATCTTTCGAGAAACGAATTTTACAAGAAACTAGTCTCGTAATCAATTACAATTAAGAGAGTGTATCTACTTAGATTGAATATGTACAAATATGTGTAAATCCAATTACAAAGATAAGCAATATAATGCGGAAAAAGAAAAATACGAGAAAACCGAAATAGTAGAAAAACCCTGGGACCTCGTCTAGATTGAACACCACGTTGTATTAAGCCGCTACAGACACTAACTTACTATCAGACTTCGGAATGTAAGGTTGTGATTGAATCCACCCTCCAAGCAATTCATTTACAGTCGCACTCCTTACGTCTCTTGAACCTCGCAAGGTTCTACGCACTTGGTTCCCTTAATTGACGCCCTTTATAGCCTAAGAGTTGTTTCAACCGAAGTGAAGACTTTTGATACCAATCTGCCTATAACAAATAAAAGTGTGGAAATATGTTTGCAATATACAAAGATAGAAAACCTCAAAAATCCGGAATTTACGACTCCCGAAGAGAAGTCTAGATTCTTAACCACCTCTCAAGAACAATCTTCGAAAGATCAACTAAGATCAGTCTTTAGATATCTATCTTGATGAATCACAAAGTGTGAGACGAAGAAAACTTTGTGATTACTATCTATGTTTCCTGAAAGAGATTATGAAAACCTCGATAACATATAAGCAAGATCAGAATTCACTAACTATTAAGGTAAAGATACTCGGACCTGACTACGAATCCCCAAAGCGAAGTCTTTTAGTCGTTGACCTAATAATGTTTAACGGAGGAAACCTTGGTCAATAGAGGACGATTTTAGAATCAACTAGGAAAAAAAGTGTTAGGGATTGAATTTCCTAGTTGATAGAGATCCTCTATTTATAGTTTTCAAAGACCAGGGTTATCTTAGAATTAAAGCTAAGATAACTTGAGAATCAAGCAAACACTTTAGGTCTTCTAAATACAATAGAAGAGTATACACATAGGTTCGGTTACAAAATCGTGTATAATGGTTGTTCGATTTAGCAAGTTATCCAAAGAACTGAAAGTTATTTGATTTTCATTTAAACACCTAAAAATTTAATCATGATACATACACATAAGTGTTTAAGTAATCAATGAAGTTTTAGAAGTGTTTAAGAGAGTTACAGTAATGCTAAACATATTATGAAAATGATTCTTTAAGCATATACTAAAATATAAACTGGGACAGTTAGTACAACGGTTCGTGAACCGCGGGGCTTGTTCACGAGTCAGGGTGTAACGGTTCGTGAACAGGGTTCACCAGCATTACTAGACTATCGAAATCATTTGACCACAGTTCGTGAACCGGGTTCATCATCTGCTAGCCTATATATATTTATCCAATGATAAAATTCAATTCACCACGGTTCGCCAACCGGGTTCGTGAATTGTTCCCAACTGAACTTGAGGTTTGGGAACTGGTTTGACAACCTTCATATATTTTTGTGTCTCAGATATCTATGGTTTGCGAACTAGTTCGCCAACCTACCCTGAGTAAAAATATCAGTAAGTTCATATTTCTCTCTTATGATGTTTGAATCATTCACAAGTGATATGATCATTTACATGGGCAATATTCAACTGATTCAAATATTTGTTCATATAACTAATATTGTTAAGGACTATTAAACATCTTATTTGCTAAATCATATTTCGAGATTTCTTACAAGACAAACTTGACTCGAAACTTCTTCTTTGTAATTCTACTATAAGTCATACGACATAGTCCCAATATATAGAATGATAGTATAGTGAGTAAAATAGAATGGTTCAATATTCACATACATGATACAGAAGTTCTCCGAATGTCTTCGTCGATCTTCAGTCTTCAATAGTGATCTCTGATACTCAAGTATAATTCTAACCTAGTCTGAGACTTGACTTAGTAGACTACAAATCAAGATATAGTTTTGATATTTTAACATTGATAACAAGCTTGAGATAGCAAAATTTGTGGGTTCAACCGAGAATGCCACAACATTTTTGACTGACAATGATGTAAAAAAAGTAGGAAAATAAAGACGAAGAAGAAAAGTAAAGAAACCCACAGTAGAAACCCAAATGAACCTAGATCTAAAACTACAACTTCAGAGACCGAAGTGTAAATTTCCAAAACAAAAAATAAAGAATCGGGAGGAAGTTGGGGAAGAAATCCGATCTCGAATCTGGTCCATAAGGACCATATTCGAACTCAGAGTAGGGAGGCGGCTGAAGTTATGAAGGTAGAGAAAGGGAAAAAGAAGAGAATGGAAGAGAGAAAAGAATATTTCCTGTAAGAAAATGAATTTTTCAAGCCTACTTGAGATCAAACAATTACATCTATTATTTTAGAGAGGTTATTACGAATCAAATATTAAATTATATTGTGCAACTTTTATTTGGATAAGTTTTTCAAGGACTCCTCCCGGCAGCTATCAGTGGAGCAACAGGTAGCGGTCAAACTAAATTCAATGTTAAGGGGGTTAAAACAATTTTATTTTTTTAAATGTGTCACAAGGCCAGGGATAAAACCAACTATTAAGTTCTTACAATTTTGTCAGTTGATTTCTCTTTTTTATGTTCGAGTAATAGGAAATAAGATGTCGTCTAAATTTGCAGGGGTTTTTCTTTTGTTCGCAAATCCGGTAATGATATAGTAGACAATTTAGCAAAACAACAACAACGAAGTTTTATGTTTGTAATATTAATTGGGATGGAATACCCCCAATTTGTATTTATTAGAAACTCTCGATAGATAAATCTAATATTAGGAGTGGTCATTCTTCAACTCCATATTAGATGAGTCTATTGATGATGATCGCAGCGTCGGTCGTCGGTTAGTTTTAGTGAATATCTAATTCACGGAAAAAAAAAGAAAAAAAATTAATCTGATGCAAACTTTTGTGTAAGAGTTTTTTTACTACATATGTATGGATCTAGAGGTATGATACATATATAAAGACTTGGGTGGCCTAAACCATGCGAATATATTACGACTTAGGTTGGCTAAACAATGCAAAAGCAAAAAAAAAAAATAGAAAAAATAAAGAGATAATAATAAATTTTATTTTTTCTAGGGATAGAGCCAGGAGTAAATAAATCTAATATTTGGAGTAATCATTCTTCTAACTCCGTATTGGTAGCTTAGGAATTAAACCTAAAACTATGGTTATATTTACACCTGCAAGTATACAGGGTCAGATAGTAGATAATGAAAAGCAGGGGAAGTCCACAGGGACAAGGAGGGAGCTGGTGTTGTTTCTACTTTTCTAGTGACAGAAAGTAAAGCAATGCAATATATTAGAATGGGAGGAAAATCAGCTTGCTCACTGATATGCCCCTAGTATTGACTGTCTTTTGACAGCACAGTCAATCACAGGCATACCAGAGCACTGATTACTTCCCATTGCTCAAACAAAACAGGCATCAAGATAAACATGAACAGGAGCTTGATATAAAATGTAACAATCACACACTCAAATTAAATACATGTTGGAGTTCAGAACAGCTAAGATTAACAATGCATTTGAATTGAGAATCATGGAATTGAAAAGATTGAAACCCTCAAAGCTACAGTTCATGGAAATAACAAAACTAAACTATTCTACTGATGCTCTGGTTAATCCAGGCATGATTCCAACACTCACCCAATATCCCCTTTTATACCCAATTACATAATTAGGGTTTACACCCTTTTCACCCAAAAATTCCCAAAACAGTAGACATTAGGGTTCTACCTAATGTGACAGAAAATCACAGTTAGGTTCAATTACCTACCCTATATCACCCACTTTATCTTCTCCATGTTCTATTTCAACCTAATTAGGATTTATGTAAAAACCCCCAAATTGACAGAACTAGGGTTTGGTAAATTCTTACCCAAATTGATGCGATTACACGCTACTGACTTCGACCCATTCTTCTCCTTAGTCTCCTGCTCCTCTCCATGCCTCTGATTATCTCCATCTCATCATCCTATTTCACCTATTTCACACCTAGGATTTCTGTGGCGTGAGAGGAGGTGAAATTGGTTGTTGAGGGAGGTGTAGAGTGTGCTAATGATGAAGGGTTAGGTGTTTGGTGGTGTTTAGGTGGCTATGGAGTAGGTGGTGGCGATGGCAGTGGCAGGGTAGGTGGTGGTGGTTCTGCAACAGGGATGGGTGAAGAAGAAAGAAAGAAAAGAAGAAGAAGTGGTCGATTTGGAGGTATGGGTATTAGGTTTTTAGAGTGTTGAGAGGCTTCATCAAATTTTGATGTTCTGTGACTCTGAGCTGCGGGATGCGAAGATGGTTGGTAGATCTAACGGTGAGATGAGAGATGAATCGTTGCAACCGTTGGATTTTGAAACACAACGAAGTTAACGGTGTTAGATGATGTTAGGTACTGTAGTGTAGATCGGGAGTATCTAGTTTTGATGCACAGGCATAGAAGCGATCGTTGGATTCAACTACAATCTAATCTGAAGGCTTGGAATTTAGGCGCTGTGGTGTTTGTCAGAGACTTCAGATTTTGATGATCTACGAAGGAGCGACCGTAGGATTTCGATGTAGTCCCATCTAACGGCTGAGAATGGAGGCGGTTATGGATATAGAAAATGGGTTTGGGTAAGGGTTTTGAGCCTTGGGTATGCCAAGCCCATATCTTCTTTAAGAACAATTCTTCCTTCTTGAGCCCATTCCTAGCTCTTTGGACTTGTGCGCACCATTCTTCGCGGCTTCCTTGCGTAATTTCTTCCGGCTTTCTACTAATTTTCTGCTCTTTTCCGCTCCGCAATTCATCCAAACTTCATTTATTACCTAAAAATACAAAATTAATTAAGAAAAATATTTATTCTTGAAAACAATGAAAATACAGAATATGGGATAAAATGTAGAATTAATGCACAAAAGATGAGTTAATTGCCAACAAAAAGGGATAAAAATATACAATATTTGGCACTCATCACGTATTAGATGACTTTACCAATTATGTTATCATGGCGTCGGTCATTGTTTAGATCAATGAGCATCTAATTTACAAAAAGAAAAAATTAGGAAAATTATTAATCCAACGCAAATTTTTATATAATAGTTTCTTTTACTACATATGTATAGAGCGGGAGGTATGATACAAAAAAATATAAAGGCTTGGGTGGACTTAGAGTGCTGCGGATATTCGTGCATATACTGGTATGTGAATTACATTGTACAATATTCTTTGCATACAATATTCTGCCAAAAAAATGATGAAATGGGAGGCATCGATCCAATCCAGTGTTCACGTTGAGAAAAGAATTACTGCCGCAGCATGAACCCCTTAAGCATTATACAAGAACATGTAAACGGGCAAAGAATATATTGTCGGCATAAGTTATTGTGTTCTCTAGGTATGGGTAGTTTGTGCTTTGTTGATTGGTAGTGTTAGTTGTTTAGATTTTTTTTGGATGACTGTCCTTGAATTATTTATCTTATGAGTTGTATTTCAAATATGCACTCTTGCAGAAGGTACTGGTGCTCCTCCTGCCATAGGTAGTGCTTCTCAACTGAGGGCTATTCTTTAACAGATGGTGGACAGGAATGTCGTGAGTGTTCATGCTTATACTGGTATGTGAATTATATTGTACAATGTTCTACAAAATAAAAATTGTACAGTACTCTACAAAATAAATGATGACATCGGAGGACTCACTCCAATGTTGACACAAAGAGGTGAGAGATAAAAGCATTATTGTCGCAGCACGACACCCTTTTGGGTGGACTAAACTACAGAAATATATTACGACTTGGGTTGGCTAAATTATGCAAACAAAAAAATATATATAAAATAAAGAGTTAATGATAAATTTTAAGTTTTTAGGGGCACAGAGACAGGCCTAGTCTACATTTGGTTCTGCAGCTGGTTGCAAGTCCATATATCTCGATATAAGTAATTAAGATTACTTATTCACATGGCTTGGCATGTGAGTATGATTTTTTGCTAAAAGAAATAAAATAAAATAAGAACAATAATAATAGTAATGTTAAATCATCAAGAAAATACATATCTTTAATTACTCTGCTTTTCTTACTGTTATATATCTTATAAGTTTTTTTTTATAGACAACAGGAAAAGAGAAACAAACTAAAAGATCATTAAAGTTAAATTAACAATTTATAATTGTAGAGATTTGGGAAATTGTTCATCATTGTTGGACATTATGCTCGGCGACATATTTTCCAAGACTATGAAATAAAGAATTGGCCTCGCGCTGGAGGAAGCAATATTCCACAATTAAGAGAGTTGAGCTTGCACTCTGCACCATCTCCATAGTCCTTAAATTTCTCAATGATAAAAAAACTTTGGAGAGGGTGTTCATTACTCTCACACAGTTACCTTCCACAATAACTAAATTATAACTTTCCTGATTAGCCCATCGAATTGTCAACATGACCTTATTTGCTTTAGTTAGTTTTAGCTTGGTAGTATTGATAAGAGCGATATACTTTATTTTTTTGGTTGCTTCCTATGTAACCCTTTCTTTAGAAATCGATAATTGGTTTGTATCTAATTTTTTTTTTTTGGTTTGCATAGTTTGGTAAAGGTAAAATATCTTAGATTCCTGTCAGTGATGGATTATCAGGTAGATCATGCTTTATATGTTAATGTATAACTTGATTTGCTTTTGTTTGTAGATACATGTCAAATGAGCTGTATAAGGATAACAACACTCTGATCTGTCTCATAATTTACTAAATATTCAAAGATATAAATCTCTATAAGCATGCTTCGTATATTTGGAAACACTTACAAATATATGTGTCCGCCGATTGTAGATAGTGCGCATCTATTAAAAGAGATCAAGCCAATTAGAATCACAAATTCATCATGTTTCTCCCTTTTCTTTTTTGGTTGCTTCTCATGTAACCCTTATTCTTCTTTTTAACTATGTACAAATATTTGGGTTCATTGCTTACAACAACAATAATGAAGTTGTGGGGATTTTGTATTATGAGATTTTCTTCTTGATTCAATAAAAATTTGTTTCAGCTACCGACTTCCCTTATTTGCAAGTATATATCCCGAAATATTCATGTGTTCCCGAAATCATTTTCCTACGAGGAAGAGTATAAGTAACTAAACAAATTCTGGTCACAAGACACATTTCACGTGACTAAAATAATTTTGTGTCACACGAAAGTTTTTGATCCACAGTAGTTGATTGTTAACCATGATGAAAATTTTGGATTGCATAGTACAAATTTTAGGTTGTGTGCCATATTTTAGATCTATAATAATAAAATATGGATCATGGGGTATATATTGGGTCATCAAGTGAATTAAAAAAATGTAACTAAACCATTAGTATTTCATTCCAATTAAGAAACATTTACATGATGGTTCTCGAGAAAAACAGACACATCAAAAACATGAAAAAATACAAAATAGATGAAAACGCTGTAAAATTACGAAACAAAAGAGCGATCTACAGTATCATGCAATTCTTGTGCAATGAAATTGGAGGAGGAATGATACTCGAAATTACAATTTGACCATTTTAATCGATTTTCTTCTTGGAAAAGAGAGGCTCATATGAGAGATGAGTGATTTTCCAAAACTTTTCATGTGTAACGAGTAACCCGGAAACTATATATCTATTTTCCCGCTGAAGAAGAACCTGATCTTGTCCGCGTCAAATATACGATGTACTTGTATTTAAGATAACAAGTACGTCGGATGAAACTCTATTAAAATGCAGACAAGAATCGCCCTAATAACGATTTCTTTTTAATTTAAAACAACAAAAAAGCTTCTAAATCAAGATCAACTATAAAAACTAAAACTCATTAATCGTTACTTAGATCGAGACCAAATCTGAGCTAATGAGGAAGACATTAGAAGAATTTTTTCTAGGTTTTTGAGAAGGAAAGTTTTTGAGTTGCAATGTAGGATCAACTCATATGGAGATCCTCAAGTAACGCGACAAACTTTGGCATACAAGACAAAATATGGATCACTAAACAAATTTGGATCATAGACTAGATTTTAGTTAAAATAGAAAATTGCATATTATACTGCATATTTTTTGTTATAATGATAGAATTTTTAGATCACAATGTAGATTTACAACGCAATATTTGGGTCACAAATTTTTTTGCCAAAAGAAAATAATATTTTGGATATATAAGCAATCTTGTACAATGTGGTGGAGTTTGGATCATAATGGTAGATTTTGGGTCGCTAGGAAAATTTTGGGCCATAGCAGCAGATTCTAAGTCATCATAAAATTTGGCTCGTGAACATGTTCTTTGAGTTACAAAATAAACTTCGGGTCATAGTGGTAACTACATACCCTATGAGCCAAGAAGAAAATTTAGTATCATGAGATACATATTTTGGTTAAAGGCACGCGGCCTATTTTCAATCATGTAAATAATATGGAATCACAAGTACATATCTTGGGTGACTCGGAGATTTTTATGTTACGAGACAAATTATACATGGAAATGGAAGCTTTTGAGTGACAATGGTCCGCTAGTAAATTTTAATTTATAAGGTAAATCCTCTATTACTGTATTTTTTGGTCATGGAGCAAAATTGAAGTCCACAATAACAAAATTAATTTCAGCATTTCTATATTCCATATTACTATATACTCGTAACATTTCGATGTACACGAAAGATTAAGGTATTTTAAGAACGCGCGATTGGGAATATAAAAAACAATTATGGGATATAGGAAAAAAGACAAAAATAGGATCCAAATATCAAATCAGGGTCACCTCTTATCTAAGTATTTTATGTAATTCTTAATCTACTCCTCACTAATCAGAAATAGTGATTAATAATAATTAGTAAAATCTTAAGATTTTTGATAATGATTAGTGTGTGTTATTATTTGTGTTTGGGTGGGTGAGGTGAGAGTAGAAGGAGGGAAAAAAAATTGAGAGGGAATTGTGAAAATGGAGGATGATTGTGAAGAGAGAATTGCTGCGGCTGAATCTTTAGCTCAACTACAACAAGGAGCATATCTTGAATCTTCATCCAGACAACAACTTACAATTGCAAGTTTTTGTGGAACCAACACCTTTGGAACATGAACTTTATGATCATGAAGTTTTTCGTGAAGAACCAACCCAAGAGAGTAAACTAGCTCAACATATAAGCACTCCCAATACTCAGGTAAAGCTGCGAATAGGTTGAAAATTTGATTTTTTTTTCTTTGAATCCACCATTGATGCTGCTATAAAAACTCTGTACCGGCATGGTAAAAGTATGAATATCATGCCAGAACCACATATACCGGCATACTATTCATACTACGACTATGCCGGAACCTTAATATCCCCCATTTTGAAACTAAAAGCGGCATAATTTGCAACCAAAAAACTATGCCGGTACAGAAGTTATTTTTTACCTACCACGGAATATTCTATCAACTATGCTACCGGCATGGTTAAATTCTAAGGTTACCATACCGGTACTGCATGAAAAACATACAGGAAGCACTGTCTTCCGAAGCTAAATATCGGCATGTAAAATTAATTAACTACCACGCCGGAAATGTGTACCGGCGTGGAACTGTAGATAACGAGAATGCCGGAACATCCTCCGGCGTTGTTCAATTTTAACGTTTCCATGTCGGTACCTACAAAAAAACATACAGGAAGGAGTGTTTTCCAAAGCTAAATACCGGCATGGTATATTAAGTATGGGCCACGCCGGAACCTCCTATCGGCGTAATAACTTAGATTACGAGCATGCCGGAACCAGTATTTCCGTCGTTGCTTTCAAATATATTGTTAATGCTGGAAGCGTCTCAAAATTGGTCTTCAGTTTCGATGCAGTTCGACTATGCCGGAACTGCATACCGGTATAGTATTAAATATTTCATTTTTGGAACTAATTTATTTTCTTTTCGTTCGATCCTTAGGTTGTGACATATATTGATCCAACAAATGCAAAACCGCTCGGTCGGGATACGTCGGAATACTATAAAATGCTTCCGATATGTTACCAAAGATTTATTTTCACCTAGTATCTTGAATATTACCAATGGATTGCTTGTAATGAACCTTATAATCTCCCATTGTTGTCCTTATGTAGGGAATAAAAGATCCAAAGGAAGCAATTGCTTGGGCTAAAGAGACTGCTCTTAAAAACATATGTGTGTTGGTGAGGAATACCCAAGGTTCAAAAAGCCGTTTTGAGATGGTTTGCGAGAGAAGTGGGAAACACAAGGAGAAGAATATCCACAAGAGAAATAATTATGTATATCCAAAGAAGACTAATAGGGTATACAAGACCCATACGAGGAAGGATAATTGCCCCTTTAAGCTTGTATTCCGTTTAACTGACAATAACAATGAATGGGATTGTGAGGTTTCGTTCGGCCGTCATAACCACCGAGATTCGAAAGATTTTGTTGGTCACTCCCTAGTTGCGAAGCTAAAACCTCATGAAATGGAGGATGTAAAGAGATTGACCAAAGCATTTATCAAACCGAGACAAATTCTCGGAGGCTTCTTGTGTGCCCTCTTCTTATTTTCGTCCCACAATTATTTTGCCTCCAGATCTTCTATTTTGTCTAACTTTTGCTCGACTTTCTCCATTTCTTTCTTGGTCAACACCTCTCCTTTATTGTTCTTTTCTTAAAGAACGTTGCCAAATTTCCTATCCGCTGACGTTGTTGTCATATTTTTAAAAATGTAATTAGTATGTGTAAACTTATATAAGTTCATAGATATAGATTGAAACAATAGGATATGAACAATAAGTACATACCAACAACGTAAGGACCTTTTGTAGTCCGTATACAGTAAGTTCAGCCGCAGTTGTGGAGGGAGGTGCTGCTTGTGGAGGAACTTCTATGTTAGCCGGGCGTACAACATAAGGATGCGAGTACTTCCAATGACTTTTAAGAAATGTTGGTTCAGTCTCATAACCGTTTTCCTCCAATTCCCAACCAACCCATCGTTCTCCCCTTTCACTCCCATGTGAAAGAATTAGTTTTGGATCGTAAACTACCAGAGTATGGTTCTCATTTGCTTGGCATTGAAGAAAGTCATGAGAGAATTTTTGATAAGATGTATCCGTAAGATCTTTCTGCTTGTACCCAATTTGGCGCATTATACGGCGAGGGTTGTGCATAACAAATACTTTTGGATAAAATAACGTTCGTTGTAGAATGAAACATTGTCACGCCTTTCAAAGTAAACTCGTTTGGCATTCCTATATGGGTCAAACACAACATCTTGGACAGCCACAGAGTCCAAATCCAATCTCATTGCACATAACCGTTTCCTGTTATTGAGCTTCGGGGCAATGTTGAAGAAGTATTTCTAAGCTATATCCTGATTCTCTAGATAATCAAGGAATTTCTTCAATCCTTTATACCCAATGAACAATTTTTGGAAGTGTTCATAAGCCCATACTGTAGATGGTGGATTTTCGACAAGGACTAAAATCGTAAACCCGTAACAATATATGCTCCTGATCTAGCAATCAGACGAGTATTTAGGCTCATGTCTCTTATCGAAAGCGTGAAAACTCATGCCACGAGAATCTCTGACTGAGAATACTGTCTCTCAGAGTATATGTAGATGTGTAGTCTCTCAGCTGAGGCAACTGCATATCTCATGAATACTGAGCAACTTCAATGATCACTTCCATATAGAATCGCAAGATTAGACGGCTCCCAGACATCTTGCCTGCTAGTATAGAGCAATAACGTCTTCAGGATGCAACAATGTTTTCCCTGACTGTATAGAAGAAATATGACGCTTCAACAAGCTCATATAACTCAACTCCTGAATAATTAATACTCATAGACTATCGCACTAGTATAGAGCCATCAATTAATTATTCCTAAATCATTAGATTCATTCACTGAATCCTTGAAAAAATATTCAATGTTTTTCATAATATTTCGTTACTTCAATTCATGGTTTTCTCTACAGAGCTCCATGGGTTAGTAATAAATATTCAGCTTAAGGGTATCTGAGCTACCTTCGAGTAAGCCTCGACCCAAATGATGCAAGGGTACTCAACAATAATGCACTAGCGAGCACCTGAATGCACGAACGAGCCTCTCAAAACACGACGGGACAATGAACCTATGCAAAATAGGAAAGAAAATAATAAATAATAAAATATTAACCAAGGCGCTGGGGGACTAGGCCCACCGGCCGGACGGTCGTGCCGTGACCAGTTCCACGCCCAATTTTATATTTTATCATTTTTTTTTTTCCTTGATCTCATGAAAATCCCTTCATTTGAACAAATATCCTTCGTTTTAAGGAAACTCCTCAGTTCCATGGTGTTTCCTTCGCATCAAAGAAATAATATAAAATTGAGAAAGGTGTTGTGGGACCGTGTCTACTAGTCGGCCGGCTATGCCCTAGTCATGGCCAGTCTCATACCTCATGATTCCTCATTATTTTATTATTACTTCCCAAATCTCATGAAAACTCCTTAATCTCATGGTATTTCCTACAAACCATGAAAAAATAAGATAAAATTAGGAAAACTCATGGGACCGGGCCCTAGCCGGCCGATCATGCCCTAGTCGGTCCCACACATCCTTTATTTTATTATTATTATTTTTATGTTTCCTTGATCCCATGAAATTCCTTGATTTCATGGTATTTCCTTCAAATTATGAAAATTCTTTCAAATCATGGAAATAATACATAAAATTAGGGACAACTCACGGGACCGGGCGTAGCCGGCCAACCATGCCAAGACGGTCCCACACGCGCTTATTTTATTATTATTATATTATTTGTTTCCTTCATCTCATGGAAACTCCTTCACTTCAAGGAAAATTCCTTTATTTCAATAAACTCCTTGATTTCATGATATTTTCATAAAATCATGAAAAATATAATAAAATTAGGAAAAATGCTACGGGACTGGGATCATTAGCCGGACGTCATGCCTTGACCATGTATGGTCCCACACTTCATGATTCCTTCATTTTATTATTATTTTTCCTCATCTCATGAAGTTTCCTCAGTTTCAGCAAAAACCCCTAATTTCTTCATATATTCCCAAATGATTGCTCAAATGCACATCAGAAAATATCAAAATTCTCAGGACTGAGACACGAATACTTTGATGACGCGAGCATATTACCTTGACCGACCAAGGTTGGCTCCTTGGCTTGCAAAAGGCCGGTCCCACATATTTTCATTATTTGACCTAATTTGTTCATATTAGGTTCAAACTCTTCCAAATAATTTTGGAACTTCATAAAACGATCGTCATTCGATCCCGTGACCACCCAGGGATGGTTTCATGACCCCTTGGTCGGTCCCTTATCCCATCATAATTAATTAGGTTTTGTCACCTAAGGCTCAGACGAGCATTATTTTAATAAATGATTAAAACGGCATTTAATCATCCTTTCATCAACGTCTTCAAGAGACTTTGGTATTTTGCTCACTGGAGCATCTGGGCGCTACATGGTCGATCCATCATCCATATAGCCGGTCCCTCCTTCATTCCATGGTTAATTCTCAATAGACCATCAATTGATCAAATTAGGGTTTCGAGTCCAAGGTTCATAATCCCAGATTCAAACGCTAATAATTTTACGTTGATCTTATGGTACTCGGTCCAGTTGCCAGTATATTAATTTAATATTTTATCTGGTCATGCTACCAATTATTCACCAAACGAGCAACATTTGCTCAGATGAGCAATATTTGCTCAAACCAAGGAATATTGGTTTGATTCTCAATATTCAACAATTCATCGAATGAGCAATATTTGCTCACCTTAACTATCAACGTTTACTTGAGAATTATACCTCTGTCTCAACAGACATGTTCAATTCATGAATTTCAGAACATTTGCAAATCATGTTTAATTCAGCAATACATGGACTCATCGTCCCATGAAGTCATGAAGTCAGCAACTGACTAACTAAATACACGTCTACCTTGCAGACTCCAAAATCACGAGACATAAATCGTGTCACATTAGGGGATATTAACTAGGATTTTGGTCTGGCGGTCTACGATACGTGTGTTCATACACACGATGAGAATGTGGGCAAGTTGTGCAATCAGTTGAAGGAGTTAACAAATTAGTGAATGGAAAATCGACCAAGTCTCCGCACGTTGAGCAACTGGTTTTAACACACGATTTCCATTTCTCCACTCTTTGATCCCATCAACTGTCACACTTCATGGGATCATGGTGTTTATAATTCTAGTGATATAAATAAGTCTCTGAATCATGATTAAAAAAGGAGGACAATCTTACGTCAAGCAACAACACGAGATTAACAACTCAACATCTGAGCAAATTCAATCATTCAGAACTTATCTTATTTTCAGAATACACAACACACCTACAATCTTAGATCATCATTGATCTCACACATTTCTCAGCTTCCCTCCTACAGATCGACCCATCCTCTCTTGTGACCGAATTTACTCTGGAACGGCCATTGTCTTGGTTTAGGCCGGAGTACTACAGATTGATCTCTAGAATTCAAAGCACTCCCTTCTTGCAGTGCATCTGTTTGAGGTTTGACAGTTTGCTCGGTCCAAGGAGTTTCCTCCGTACCTCAATTCCGTAAAAACCATCAACTTGTTTTGCCCCATCTACAGATTGGCGACCACAGTGGGAGATCATTCTCTCGGTTGAAATCTCACTTCTCACAAAGATGGTCGGTCTTAGGTGTGGTTTAGTTACCAACCCGGATTCAACACTCGGTTCTAATATTGCAAGCTCTAGTGGTACTGCCAACACCAGTCCCCCGGCGCAACCTGCTACCACCACTCCTCTGGTGCAACCTGCTACCACCACTCCTCTGGCGCAACCTTCCACTAACACTCCTCCGGTGTAACCTTCCACTACTGCCCCTCCGAGCAGTGGTGCCCCAGTGATCACCCATGCAAGTGACGGCACCGGAGCCATCAACAATCCACCCTTCGGACGGTCTCCTGAAGAAGTCAGGGAAAACCCACCTACCGTAGGTGATCTCATGAAGGTGCAAAAACTCTTTCCAAAAATCAGACTGACATGGATGCTACTCAGAAAGAACTATTCAAGTATCTCAAGACTCTTACAGACAAGATGTCGTAGAAAACTCAGGAGAAAGGAAAATCTAAAGAAACGTCTTCAGACGCTGATCCTGAGGTCACTCCAATTCATGTATTAGACGATGAGGAAGTTCCCAATGCTGCAGACAATCCACCAGCGAAAGATCCATCCAGCTTCATCACTCGTGAAGACCTGGAACGTCTTTTGGAGGATCTTGGAAAAGACAAAACGCCTTTTGTCCACCGTCACCAACCTCCATATCCTGCTTCTACACAAAGGATTCTTCTGCCAAAAGGTTACACCTCTCGAACCTTCACACATTATGATGGAATAGGCAATGCTCGAGAACATGTTTCTCGATTTCTAGAGGCACTGGGAGAACATCAGCATAATCATACTGTCCGTCTGAAGGAATTTTCAAAGTATCTGAAAGGCAGAGCATATACCTGGTATAACAACATCGCACCATGAAGTATCAAAAGTTGGGGAGAAATGGTTAATGCTTTCTACAGGAAGTATTTCTTCGTCTCATAACAAATCACCCTCTCGGATCTCGGAAGGATGTTTTAAAGGAGAAACGAACATCCTAACGATTATGTGAAAAGGTTCGGAGTTCAAGCTTTGGATTGCCATGATCCAAATGTCACTGAACAACAACTCGTGGACTTGTGCATCAATGGAATGATTCCAGTATGCAGAGCCTTATTGGAAAATCTCAGGTTCCAGACTTTCTCAGAACTTCATGAAGCGTCCAAGAGATCAACAACTACTGCACCTTCCTTGTTGGAGAGGGCTAAGATTACAAAAGTTGAAGATCCACGAGATACGCGAGGTAGCAGACGTTTAATCAACAAACAGTACAACCTCCAACCTTCTACAAATGTTGTTGCGGAAGGGAGCAAACGAAAGGCTGAGCCGCAGCACAAACATACTCCCTCAACTCCTTCGAAGGCACATAAGAAGGGCAATATGCAACTTCCTGCTCAACACACAAAAGCCGATCCAGAGGCACCCGATTTTCCCTGCTCCATTGAAGAGGTTATTGAACTTATAGATGCCTGGGTTCAAGACGGCGCAATCAAACTGCCATATGTCAAGCAAGAACCAACTGAAGAGGCCATGGAAAATCCTCGTTACTGTCGCTTTCATAGGTTCGTCAACCATCCCACAAGTGATTGCAGATCTTTGAAGCGCATATTTAAGGAAAATATTGAATCAGGAGAACTCAACTTGGGGACAGAAGGAGTACCCAGAGATCCTCTCCCAGTCATAACTTTCACCCTATCTGAACCTCCTGTCAAGGAAGCAGTTCAATCCTTAATCGAGCATGTCTGCGAATTGCTATACCTGTCAAAGGCTCAAAGGGGAGACATGTTTGCTGCACTGAATCACATCGTATCAGGGAAATGATTGTTGATTCAAGAGACGTTTCATGAACCGCCTTCAACAGCGGATGAAGAAATGTACGACTGGGGACTTCTCAACATAGTCTATCTTAAGGAAAATGAGTTCAAACGAGCATTAGTCGATGTCGGCACTGCTGTCAATGTTATCCCTCAGAAAACTCTCAGAGCTGCTGGTATCACACGACAAGAAGCCATTCATGCTCTAGTAACAATCACGGATCATGAAGGAACGCCCATAAATGCCTATGGCCACATTACTCTTAAGGTGAACATTAACTCAGTCTGGACAGAAACAAAATTTTACACAATCCGAGAGGATCCAAGATATGATATGATTCTTGGATGCACGTGGATTCATGCTGGGAAGGTAACACCAACACCTTCAATTACACATTTCTCCGCTGAAGAAGCCTCTGATTCGGAAAAAGAAGAAGATATATCATCATTCGAGTATCTGAAAGAAGTCAAAGCCCTGACGGAGCTAACACAAAAGCCTGCGGAAAATGCAAACGCTTTCATCAAAATATTTCGTACTCAGGCAAGTCTTATTCCTCCTCATGTGTCGATATTATCAGTTCTCAAACATGCTGCTTTGGTTCGAGGGCTCTACTCCACCAAAAACTTAGCAATTGCAAAGTGCTATGAATGGATAACCTCGCCTCAGCAATATTTCACCAAATGGTTAAGTTCAGAGCTTTTTCAAATTGAGCATACTATCAAAAGGTTTATCGCTGAAGACATAGCCAAGCATGACAAATAGTATCTCAAGTACTCCCCTCTACATGAGTGCCCATATATACCACAGCCATGGAACTCTACTACACAGAGAATTCCGAATCAGCATAAGATATTCAGAGCACGGACGATCAAGTCTAACAAGTTCCAGGAAGGAGATTTAGTTCTCAAAGAAACCAAGCGTAACTTTCATTCTACAAAGGACTCCAACTGGGAAGGACCTTTTATGGTATCTAAGTCTTCCGCTGGTGGATACAACAAACTAATCAACATGGACATCAAGGATATCGTGACCGTGATACATGAGAATTGGCTCAAGGACTTTGACGTTTAAGGTTTTGGATATCTGAGGTATTGGATATTCAAGACGTGACACGAACATCTCAAATATTTGGCGTTTAGCAATTTTCTTTCATTGTATTTCAATTACTCCAAAATATTTGCAATACTTGCATTCAGTAATTTAAATTCAGCAATTTATCAAAATTCAGTTTACTTAAAGAAAATCTCTATCAAACCCAAAGAAAATCCTCAATTATCTACTTATCCAAAACCAATCAAAACCAAAAATAAAACCTCACGTCTCTCAGAAGTTCAGAAGTTCAAGAGATTATGAAAGGAAATCAAAGAAAATCAGAAAAGAAAGATTTTTGCTCCTCTGCATCCTTCAAGACTTGTAAGGACGCCTTCTCCATGTTCAGCTCTTCGGTCAGCTTAGCAATCTTTTCTTCCTTCTCCATCACAGCGTCATTGGGAAAAGGTATGTTACTCTCACATGAGTCATTGATAGCATTTATATTCTTACGAAGCCACTTCACGTTGAAGCCAAGTCTCTCCGAGTTCTCCAAGTTGAACTCCCAATCAAAGAATATATCTGGAGTCACAGTATATCTGGAAATGCTTCAATATTGGTCGAGTAGCAATCATCTCATCAAAAGGAGGCTCCTTCACTAAAGGTTGATCAACTCCCACGAAATCAAGTAAACGCCTGATTTGTTGATCCCAAAGGTCTATGTAACCTGGAGTTACATATGTGATTCTATCACAGCTGGGGAACCAGAATTCACTTCCTTCCACATGTGTGCGGTCCAGACGGGTCATGAGATGTTCAACTGAGGGATTCCTTCTTCGAAAAGTCGGGACACACTGATCCATACCCATTTGCCAAGCCTCCCTATCAATATTGTATTATTCCACTAAAAATTCACCATGTATTATCGATATCAGATGACCAGGAGTGCAACTCAACATAAAAGACCTCTCTCCATCGTCCAAATCAACACCAGATTTCAAAATCATGCTCTCCTCAGTGTTAAAAGTTGTCAAATGAGAAATATAAGGAGGAACTAACACCCATGGGCAGAAGGTAAACTCAGATTCACGGTCCAAGACATCAACGAAGCGGCTTTTGAGTCAGGGTTTCTTTGTGGAACAACGCATAATCCTAGCATTGGCCTTCTCAGAGAAAACATGACGAGCATCAGCATCCAATCCTTGCAAGATGGTACGTGTTATGGGTGCATATTTCTTGAAACGCTCCCACATCAAAGCTTGAAGAAACATTTTGTTGGCATAGCATTCAATCTTCATAAAACCATTCGAGATACTGGAGTCTATAACCAAGGAGTCCAAGTTAGAGTACAAAGAACCCAAGAACAAACTACCTATGGGGAGCTGCTCACCCTGAGCCATCTTAATCGCAAAGGGAATCACGAACGGCTTCAACAAATTTCGAGCATCTTCAAATACATCTCCAGACAACCATAAATACAAGAAAGAAGCAATAGATAACGTACCGTCAACGGGCCACTCTAAAGGAGTATCTCTCGTCCACAATGTATTAACCAATGAGCATAGCAACCTTTACTGCTGGATTCCTTATTAATCTTCTCCATTGCAGCTGTCAATATGTTGGAGATTGCAATTTCCTATGATGAAGAAAGACCTTCAGGAAGGTTACCCGTGATGGGAAGATGCAGCAAAGCAACTACGTCCTCTAAAGTAATGGTAAACTCTCCCCATCTGCATATGAAAGAGTGAGTTGGAATACACCAACGAGCAAGTAGAGCTACTATACCTCGCGCATCATGAAAAATGAACAGATCTCCAGAAGGTTGAATAGCCCGTATTACTTGTGCGTCATGCAATTTGGCTCGAACACGAGGAAAACCTAGTATATACCTCGCCCATCCAGGAAACTTTTCTAAGGGCGGTCGAGAAAGATTGAATTCAATGATTGATGCAGAAAAATATCCTCGTTCAAGACAGAACCGAATAGTTGCATGAGGAGTCACCAATGTTTTATGAGTAACCTCTCTAGGATTTATTAGAAGACGAAATGTTGGAGTTTTGAGACGCTTTTCAGGCCCTTGATCCACGAAGAATGCATCCTCTAAGTTCGGGACGTTCTTAATTCCAGGGGTCTCATCTTCACCAATGGAAGTCTCATCCATGCATGAATCATCCTTAGAAGCATCATTTTCTATGAATGAATCCTCCCTGGAGGAATCATTATCCACGCATGTATCATCTCTGGAGGCGTCATTGGCTTGGGAATCAGACATCCTTGCAAGGTAGCTGTAACGTACACACAATACTCTGCTTCAGTATATCATTCATGCAAGATGCAAACGTCAATGGAATGAAGTAATTGCAAAAATGCTCATGCAAGCATATACAAAATGATAATTATCAACTCTTACCTTTTTACGATTCCACTAACAGTAGTGATGGTAATTCAAGAGTTAACACTTCAAAACTTACTCGTTTCTTCGAATCTACAAAAGACGAGCAAAACTCAGATTTTCATAAAATCATGAATATTTCTAATGTGTGAACATTCACCATAGAATTATGAAAACTAAAACATTATTTCATCATAAATAATTGTTTACTTCTAAGGAGTACACAAAACTAAAGTTTTGATTTTTAAAGAAAATAATATATATATATTTACATATATATATATATATATATATAAATGTGATTAACTCACGTAAATAAAAAAAAATCTGACGTGAGCAAGGCTCACGTAAATAAAATGTGTGGACATTCCACGGTCTCATCAAAAAAAAATCCATGAACAGTCCATGGTTTTATAAAAAAAAAATCTTTTCCTTCGTACTATCATTTGTCTTCAAAACGAAGGTTTATTTCGATTTTGTGAAGGCTCACATCTTTCAAGATAAAGTTTTGGTTTCCATGAAAGCTCATAAACAAAATTTTATCACTGGACACAGGTCTATATATATAAAGAAAAAAATATCTCTCCTAACTCAAGGATTATTACTAGTTTCTTAAACTAACGATCGAACGAACATACGTTTTCTAAAGCAAGGGTTTTCAAAAAAAACTCACACTCATATACGCACATATATATAATATCAACATGAACAAACTACAAACTTCTGGAATTTTTTTTTTTTGCTTACCTGGTCGGTGCCTGCCGGAAGTTGGCCGGACGTTAACGGCGACGGTCGGCGGCCGGCAGTGATGATCCCCGCGAAAAAAATTTCTCCTCTTCTCTGCTTGGACGAGAGGAATATGAAGAGATGAAGGTGGTGGTCGGTCGTATGGGAGAAATAAAAAAAAAAGGACATTAATTCCCATTTATATCAAATTTTATTTCCAAAACCTAATCTTACAGGGAATTCCTTATTGGGCCCAGCCCGTGAATCCGAAAACGACCGAGGTCCCGTCATCAAAATATACGGTTCAACGCCAAGTTATGCTCACTAGATGATGCTCTATCATGACACTGGGATCTTCATTCAAGCTGTAGTTTGCTCGAACTATCAAAAATCCGGTAACGTCTTAACTTACGACTAAGTTCAATTGCTTATACTGTTTGCAACTGGAAAATCACCATTTGATGCTGACTAGGGAACATGACTGTTCCTCACTAAGCAGGGAACTTAATGTAGATGGTGGATTTTCGACAAGGGCCAAAATCGTAAACCCGTAATTGTATATGCTCCTGATCTAGCAATCAGGCGAGTATTGAGGCTTATGTCTCTTATCGAAAGCGTGAAAACTTAGTTGCCAATTGAATCAAACCCATGGTCACGGCAAATTTGACTAATCAAGCAAGGTAACCTAACATCTTGACGGGTGAAGTCATCAAAATTATTTGAAAGATAATAAAACCACAAATATCAAGACTTGGAATACCCAATTCTAGGAAATAGACCTATTCTGCAAACTCATGACCCCACCAAGAATTTTCAATTGTAGAGGGACAAAGATTGGGGATACCAAGTTTTCCAAAAGCCATCAAAGCAATACTAAGATCATTAGTAGGGAACTTTCCTTGACTCCAAAGGTCCTTCTTCCCACAAATCCCAACTAAGATATCATCACATGATGGACGTTCATCACTTGGTCTAGGAAGTCGTAAGTTCCCTGACGGGATTTTGGTAATTCTTGAAATTAATTCTTTATCAACCAGAAACCTTTCTCTACCAATCATGGATTTGAACTCTATCTTTTTATAATCAACATCATGAATGTTGTCATAGAAAATCCTTGTAAGAGAATCAAATCCTTGACCAAGACCATCAAAGATATTTCCAAGTTTGAATCTTCTAAAGCATACCAAATCCTCTTCATGCCCACTAGATAAATCCAATTACTTTTCTAGAATGAAACCTTTTGAAGCAGTCTTATCAAACATTCTATCACAAGAATCACCCACAAACCTAATTCTAAGAGAGTTTTGGTCACAAGGAGAATTCAAGCTAGAGGATTTTGAGATTTTAGAACTCCTTTTTGTGCTTCTAGGATTCATCATAGATCTAGAAATATGAACAGATCAACATAAATTTACTTACTTGGAGTGAATCTTGAACACCCTTTCTTTCAATTTCTCCAAGGAGGCTTTAATGGTGGAAACACACAAAACCCTAGAGGTTCACGTACGCGAACGGGTGAAGAAGAAGAGGGTGCGCAGACTTCTTCTTTATAAGACCAAAAATGGGCTTGGACCAGTTTGTGAACCGTGGCCCACATGAGAAACGTAGGATTTTCTCTTAGTCGTTTGCACATCAAAGGTTATGCATCCCGTGACAACACACTTTGTGAGAGACGATGGATGCAGTAGAAATCTTTATTTGGTATTCGAAAAGAGAATAACACAACTGTACACAATTCAAACCATTTCTTGCCCCATTCAAAGATATATACACATGGGGTAGTGCCAAGCTTGTTACCAAGAGGCATAATGTGCAGAGGAATTCTCATGCAACATTTCCGGTTGATATATATGAATAGTCCCTGTGATATAATCAACGTAGTGATGATAATCAGGGCAGTCAGAGCTTTCTATCCTTCGTTTGATCTGGCTAGAAGTAAAAATCTTCTGATTCCTAGGTTGTACAATATTATTTAAAGGTTTACCATGTACAGAACCTTTTTCAGAAGGATTCTTAGACTTAACAGAATTAAGTTTTTCTAAGAGATTAAACACGCCTTCGAACGCTCTAAATAGATTTTTTATCAATTGATCCATTACGATAGTATTCCTCAAAGAGATCAAGAGTTAATCTAGTGAGGGTCCATATCCTTAAGCGTGACAAACGTTTCCTCAATCTTTCCTTCTTTTTAATTTTTCCTTTAGATTGGTTCTCATCATCTAAGTTTTCCTTTTTAGATGAGATGAGATTATCATGTACACCCATAGGAATGTAATATAATAATCTATGAACAACTTTTAAGGAACTCTGGTGTGCGTTACAGATACCATGATAAAGCCTTCCAAAAAGATTTCACATAGGGATAGACTTTTGAGGATCGGACAAACACAAACTTATAAGGTTTAAGGTGTTTGCCTGCTCTGATACCAATTGAAAAAGCGGGGGTCTAACAACACCACCCAATATTATGCTTAGCAATATGTATGGACTAACTCCAATATACTTTACTAGAGAATCAACTAGATAGTCATACTCAATCTAGATTAAAGTATATCGAGGAGTTAATATCTCTCTCTTGTTTTGATTTACTCGAGCTAACAGAAATCAACGAGTCCTTAATCAAACACAAATAATAACTTGGATAGTACCAAAGACCAATATCCAAGGATCAATCAATGAAAATCAACAACCAAAGGTTGGATTACTCTAATTGGTGTCTAACGCACAACCTGTATTATTTCAATTATAAAGATAAAACAATATAATGCGGAAAATGAAATAACACAGACACCAGAAATTTTATTAACGAGGAAACCGCAAATGCAGAAAAACCCCGGGACCTAGTCCAGATTGAAAACACACTGTATTAAGCCGCTACAGACACTAGCCTACTCCAAGCTAACTTCGGACTGGACTGTAGTTGAACCCCAATCAGTCTCCCAATGATCCAAGGTACAGTTGTACTCCCTACGCCTCTGATCCCAGCAGGATACTGCGCACTTGATTCCCTTAGCTGATCTCACCTACAACTAAGAGTTGCTACGACCTAAAGTCGAAGACTTGACAATAAACAAATCTGTCTCACGTAGACAAGTCTATCAAAGGATCAATCTGTCCCCCACAGATAAACCCTAAAAGGTTTTGTTTCGTCTTTTGATAATAATCAAGGTGAACAGGAACCAATTGATAATCCGGTCTTATATTCCCGAAGAACATCATAGAGTTATCAATCACCTCACAACAATCTTAATCGTATGGTAGCGAAACAAGATGTTGCGGAATCACAAACAATGGGACGAAGATGTTTGTGATTACTTTTTATATCTTGTCTATAGGAGATATCAATCTCAAGCCAATCAATCTGATTGTACTCGTACCTAGAAGATGCAAGATCAGATCACACAACTACGATAAAAGTAGTATCGATCTGGCTTCACAATCCCAATGAAGTCTTTAAGTTGTTAACCTGGTTTTGGAAGAAGAAAACCAAAGGTTAAAGGAGAACCGACTCTAGTTTGCAAATTAGTATCACACGTGAGGTGTGGGGATTAGTTTTTCACAGATACTAGAGTTCCCCTTATATAGCCTTTCAAATCAGGGTTTGCAATTAAATTACCTTGGTAAAAAGCAATAAATATCCACCGTTAGATGAAAACCTGATTTAGATTCAAGCTAATATTTCTCAACCGTTAGATCGAAAACTTAGCTTGTTACACAAACTTGACAATGCACGCTTCTAGGTTTGTTAACCGTACCCAAATGCACTTATTGGTTCAACAATAGTTAACCAAAAGGTTAGCCATATGAGCATTCCATATCAACCATGTTCTTCTTCACCATAACTAGTTCAAATGATTTCAAATGAACTAGTTAGAGAGTTGTTCAATTGCAAGGAAATATCATGTACTACACAAGACACAATTAAAGCAAAGATGATTTGATTCACTCGAATCGGTTCATGAAATTTTATAGCCACGGTTTGCAAACTGCATATCTTAGTCTTTTTAAGTTTAAGTTCAGAAATAATCTTCAGATATATAACCTTCTCAAGTTCGCAGACTAGGTTCACGGACTTAAGTTACCGGGCAGAGTTTACAAACTCCAGCAGAAATTCTCGGGTATGAGAACTTCGTCGGTTCGCGGACTGGGTTCACGGACTAGGTTCGCGGACTGATTTCGCGGACTTAGTTTCACGCAAGTAGTTTGTCAACTCCAGCAGAAATTCTCGGATTTGAGAACTTCGGCAGTTCGCGGACTTGGCTCACGCCATTCTTCCGGTTCTCTTGATCAACAAAGTTCGCAAACTTTGGTTCAAGGAATAGGACTTATACATAAATGTGTTTCCACAATAATGCTTATGTCCACCATTGGTTATGTAATCTAAACTCTCATTTCAATCATTGAAACATTCTTAGAGGACGTTATATAGTTGTTACACCATTTCTCGTCAAAGCAATTTTCAAGATGATTGAAACATATCATGACTTTCGTCACATGGTAAAGATAAACTTGGTTAAAGCGAAAAGCTTACCATCCCATATTTCGAGATATAGATAGGCGAGGTATACTCAGCTCGAAATACCACATGTGTATAATCACAGTCTATATATATAGCATACGACTTCTTGTCTCAAGGAGTAGGAGATATAGTAGATAAACTTTTGAGTGATAGATAAGTTCAAGTCTTCACATACCTTTTTTGTCGAGAAGTTCCACCAGTTCCTTGAGTAGTTCTTCTACTTGTATGATGAATCGCCATGAACTCCTTGAGCTGAAATACACTTCTTATCATAGTCCGAGACTTAGCTATAATAGACTAGAAATTAAGACTTATAGTTTTGATCACTAACATTGACAAACATGCTTGAGATAGCAACGCATGCGAGTTCGACCGAGCAATGATCTAACACACCTATTTCTCAAGTTTTCACCTTTCTATATATGAGACATTGTCGCATGACTAAATTAGACAGTACATGCATAACAGAAATTTCGAGTCAACTTTATCTTGAATATTGTTCTCGAAATATGACTACTTATGCTTAAGAACATTTGTTAATACGTGATAAATTTGGTAAAGAATAATTTATTGTTCATAACTTCAATTATGATTCAAGAATTAATCATTTGAAAATAATCTGGAACAATGATATGTGTTATTAATGTTATTCAGGAATGTTTTTAACAGGAATATTTTTAATTGATTATTATAGAGATATAGAAGTACTGTTAATCTGCATACAGGACAGTATGCATACCAGTTCACATACTGGTAGGGCTATCAATGGATGCTAACGTAATGGATATTGGCATAGCCGGTTCCGTTAGGTTAATTTTTATCGGATATGATATCTGATAACTTCCGATGAAAATCTGAAATTCAATTCCACTATCGTTACATTGGAGTTATCGGATATCAGATATTTTTCCGATAAGTTCTGTTAACTTATCCAACTCTAATTTGGATTCTCCAGTTTCGATCAATAGCCGCGTCTTCTACTGAGTTCACAATCTGAGCCATACCCATATCTCAAATTACTGCAAAACAAACACCAGACCTATTTGAATCATCCTTGATACTAATCAACCACAATAGCAGAACCATCCTCTCTTAAAAAAAATGATCCAGATTTGATTCCAACACAAACTCATCCATCCAATTTATTGTCTTTTCTTTGCTCAATTTCTTGCTGTAAAATCAAACTGGATACAAACCCATCCCTAATTTCTTCTCAACCTCGTCATTTATCATATGAACATCAACATCAACAACAACAACTTTTTCTTCTTGCTTCATTCAAAATCAATATGAACAATTCAAAATATGTTTTCTCGTATCCAAAATCAAACCAAACTCTTCACTAAATCATATTGAACTCTCCATCAAATTCTAATTTTACAAATCAATTCTGAAACCCTAAATTAAATTTCAAAATCAAAATTGAACTGAAAATATAGTTTAAGAGAAACCTTAGAAAAGAGATGAGGAGATGATGTTGGTAACTAAGAGTCTAGGATGAACTAATGTCTAATGAGCAGAAGAATAAGATTCAGAGGAGAAGAATACATGAACGAGTACTGGATAGGTAGGGGTGTTTTCTTAGTTTCTCTCGTTGTGAATGAAAATATAGGTGGGCTAAAGGCTAAATGGATGAATGGGTATACACATTATCGAATATCGGATATAAGGCTAACGGAAACTGCCTTAACCGGTACCGTTACGTTAACAAATAAATATCCGATAATTTATCGGAACGAATATCCGATAACCGATATGTCGGAACTTAACCTAACGGATTCCGGATATTCGGAAACGTCTATCGGATATCAGATATCCATTGACAGCAAGAACTGTTATAAGTCCGAAGCTGCAGTACATGTACCGACGTAGCTATGTTTCGGCAACGACTTTGTGGTACCCATACCCGATATCCATACCACAAAATTTTCGTGACTCGTGAACCAGGAATGGTAAGTGAAAAGACGAGGGTACCCAAATATACCTCAATCTAAAACTTTTCCTACCTATAAGTCCTTTATCCGAAAGTGATTGTCTATGGACTGAGTCGAGACAATACAACTAATCGTTTCACACTTCGTTTGATCGTCTATGGATACGAGATCGAGACAATACAACAACGAAGTATGTTTACTTGATAAAAGGTTCGGACTTAACCAAAAACAATAGGATTACTTATCAAGTAAATAGGAATTAACGTTTGTGTATTTTACTTCTAATTATAATAAAAACAATTATAATTGAGGAAATAGAAAAGTAAAAGACACATCAAGATTTTATGAACGAGGAAACCGCAAATGCAGAAAAACCCTGGGGCCTTGTCCAGAATTGAATACTCTCAGGATTAAGACGCTATACAAAATCAAACCAACTTCGTATAGTTGAGACCAAGAAACTAAACCTATAGTTCACCTAGTTCCGTCTGTATTCCCACGCCTCCAACTTATGAATAAGTCATGTACTTGGAACAATTCCTTTGGTTCGTATTCCAAACAGTAAAGGAACAACAAATCTGTTTGGTAGCAACTCTTTTCAACCAAGTGATGTGAGTTCGACAAATGCTTTTCTGTTTATCTCAATAAACTTCTTTTTCAGGTTCTTAGATCTATCTTATTATCAACTACCGAAGTAATTGTTAAGATATTGCAATCAATACCTTTAATCACAAAGAATTGTATTGATGTCGATCTACACAACTAATCAATCTAATCTACCACAAGGATAAACCGATTATAGTTGGATCCTCTATACCGAAACAAGTATTGTGCACACCAAAGATTATGAACCCCAAATCAGAAATCTTCAATATCTTCTTTGTCTTCAAATCTTCTTAGATCTTCAATAAACACCTGCACACAACAACTTGAATCTCTTGTGATAAATCACGCACAGAACGGAGTCTGTCGACAATGGATTATCACAAGACGTCTTTACATCTACAAACGGTCTAAAGATCCCTGTTGAAACTTCGATCTATTTTGAGTGAATCTTATATCAGAAGAGAAGATTCTCAAGCATAAACAAACTAGGTTGAATCAAAGTTCAACCACCGTTAGTCAATCAAATCAATCGAAAACACAAGATAAACCGCAATTATCTAGTTTCCCACGAATCCCACCAACGGTACTAATAAAGGTTCTCAATCCCAAAGAAGACTTTAAAATGAGCGGTCGTAAGAGATTTCGCCTAATTAGGTTAATCTCATCACCGAATAGGCGGCTTCACCAGTAACAACACTACCGGGGAAGTTTGCTGTCACGAAGGATTAGTTTGCTCGAAATGCAAACTTTCATACTGATAGACAAGGAAGTTTGGACACCAAGGAATTTCCCAAACCGAAAATATTCTCAAGATATGCAATATATTCCAAATTCGGTTTCCATAATTCCTGGAAATGCTCTTTCCAAAATATTGACCGAAAATCTCTTTGGAAATCTCCAACTAGTAAATGCACATTACTAATTCTCATTTTCCTAAAATAAAATTAAAAATATTAAATAAACGATTCTTAACTTATTTATGTTTCGATCCTGGGGTTTTCTTCCTTTAGCTATTAATGAATAACTATGAACAATTAAAGATTAGCATTACTGCACATGTTCAAAGTATATCGACATCCTTACGTTATAAGTCCTCTTTCATACTTACAACCTTGAAACCGATTTGCCACACTTTCAAAAAAATTTAGAATTGGTTAATCCGACTTTCAAGAACTATGTGATTGATCAAGAACAATCAATAACAAATTATGGGTTTCACGGTTCTACCAAAACAAGTTTCGGTTCTAACTCCATGTGAGTATTGTGCATAGTCACACTAGCTTTCAAAAAATTCGGTTGACTAAGTACTAGGATCGGTTCCCCACATATATATGATATCTAACTTTTACTTGCTGCACATGTCCATAGGATCTGTTCCCCTTTGCCTAAAAACGTGTTGCACATGTCCATAGGATCGGTTCCCCTTTCTGCTAAAAACTTTATGCACCTCATACAAGGATCGATTCCCCTTTGTGATGTGTTGCACCTCTTACTAGGATCGGTTCCCTTTTACCCAAATTCGGTCATACACAAAATCACAAACTCGATCATACCATCTCAGATGATTACTTAAGATCGGTTTCACTAATAAAAGTCATACCAATACAAAAGTCAGGCATTTGTGAATAGTTTTACCAAGAACATAAACAAGTCATGAGCGGTTATACTAATCACACATATTGGTTATGCACAAGACATGAATTGAACAATAATACCAATAACGCCTGGCGATTTCCTTTTCGATTCACAAAACAAGTTCATGAATTTACTTCCTTAAAACACATGTAAAACATTGTTTCCTAGGATGAAATCCTCACCTGATACCCATACATAATCACAATAGCATATAAATGATTATGTCGATGTCTTATCTACAAAGTTTAATGGTTAAGCAATAAACCTCGTATTTTATTCCTTAATACTATGTCTAACTAGAGTGTTCATGCTTCGCAGTTTTGTTTTCAATATGCACGAATTGAAAGATATGTTAGGGAATGAAACAGTTCAAGTCAAATATCATTAACCTCAAGTGGAAGGATGATGTTGTCGTTGTATCTTCTTACTTCTTCACTTCTTCAAGTCTTCGCAGTACTTGTAATGTCTCATATCCTAATACTTTCAAGCTAACCTATACGAAGTTAACTCTAGTACATAATCAAGCGACTCTTTAAATGAGTTTTGATTCACTAAAATATGACAACTAAACTTCACATACCAACGCTTGGTGGGTTCAACCGAGCTATGCTCTAACAATCTCCCCCTTTGTCAATTTTAGTGAAAAACTCTTACATCATATGGATAAACAAACTACAAGAATTCATTACACATACGCTTGATTCCCGAATTCAACAACACAATAACCTGTATATATTCAATCCTTAAATGCCGTTGTTTACATTATAATAACAAAGAATATTACTCCCCCTAAAGGTAAGATAGGTAGATTTTATCAATCCGCACGTCTTTGTTATTCCCTTTGTAATGATATGTTACTCCCCCTTAGTGTATGCTTTTACTCTTTCGTTAGATAAACGTTTAAGCACCAATGTCCTTTTTCTTAGTGATGCCAATCAATATAAATCAATGCCATTATCACTTATTTACTCCATATATTTATCCCCCTTTTTGTCACAAAATGACAAAGAAACGAAAAAATAAAGGACAAACCGAAAAGAATCTTACAAATCTCAAAATAGACTTGCAACCTATAGAGTTAAGCACGAGGGTTCCACACACCATTTTTGATATCAAAACCGAAACTACAAAGTAATTATGTTCTGATATGTTATCAAGGAAACAGTTGCCCGAAGAAATTTTCCCTAATAGTTTAGCAAACCAAAAATTAACTAAGCACCTTAGTTCCTTTGCTAAACCGATTGTACAAATACAATCGCTTGTTCGATAAGACCAAAATGAAGATAACTCTATTTTTCTCATCAGGTTCTAATTATCCATATAACTTAGACTTTTAACTTTTAAACAAGACAAGTACTAGGTTAGTTAACTAGCATTTCTTGTTAAGGCATTCTATTAGACTTGAATAACCGAAACCTCCACTTTGACAAGTCTAACTAAGATCAGAATTAACTTAGTTTCTCTTATCCGGAATCGAATTGGACTAAACAATTTATCCCGTAAACCTTTTCTTTCGTTAAGCCATAAACAATTCATACAAACCAAATAAATCAACTTGCATAATTATTCACCTCAACCGGAAGCAATTGAAACAACATAGATATCAAAGCACCGCAATTACACCGAAATTTTATAAGCCTAAACGATTGATACCACACAATAAATCAAGATAACAATAGTTTTTCTTAACCGGAAACAATTGAATCACACACACATCCGTACACACATAATGGAATAAAACATCAGTTGTACCAAAATTTTGTTAAGCAAAAGCAATAAATATATGAAATAAAATCAGATTTTTCTTAAACAGGAAAACAATTAACTAACAAGATTGTTATCTCAAATTTCGCATCCTCTTCTCCAATATGTTTGCATCTTCTTCCAGGAAGAATTGATATCGAAATATCATTATGTTGTCATCCTTATGCAAAACAAAAGAATAACAACAACCAACCTTTACCAGAGAAAGGTTGAAAACTGGTTTTTAACTATTGTAAGCAAAAGTTGAAAACCCTCGAAACACATAGGCTTTTATGCTAAACCAAAACCGATTCGACATATTGTGACTTTTTCACATATTGTTTATATCAGAACCCCTCATGATCATTTGATAAAGCCTACCAACATGGGCTAGAACTTAATCCTACTAAATCAAAAAGTCACCCAAACCATAAGGGTTCACAACATTATGAGACTGAATATCAAGGTAGTAAAACCGAAAATAAACATCCCATAAACATACATAGCAATAATAAAGCATTCGAGCACATGTTATGTAAATCAAAAACTATCACAAGAAAAATTATAAATCAAATAATTTTATTCATAATAATAGTTTTGTTCATAATAGACTTAATACAATCACTGAAAGAAATCAAAAATTGATGTCTATTTTCTTGAACAAGAGATTAAACTTATTCATCCTTGTTATCCTCTGTTTCCATGATTTCATCAAGGTTTTCTTCAAACACTTCAAGATTGGTAGAGTGTAAATTAATCATTTGAAGATCACAAAATTCTCTATAAGATGCCCAGCAAACAGCATGATAAATAATTTCCTTTCGGGCAACAGAAGATAATTCCTTTAGGAGTTCCTTTCTTCCTATTAGTTCAAGGACTCCTTCACATAGGCTTGTTACTTTCGTAAGAGGTGGCATGATCTGATATGAGTACATATCAGAACATATTTCGAATTTCCTTTATTAGAGGAATCCAAAACACTTTCCACATCCTGGATACAGTATTCTCCCACAAATTCGTTGTTTGATCTCTTATTCTTAGTGAAAAGTATTATATGAATTTTTCTAGTTAATAGATCATGAAATCTACAGGAGTATATCAAATCAGATGTAGCATTCTTTAGGTCTTTCATTATTAAAAACCATGCAAAATTCGAATAAGAAATTCAGTTCTTATAAGATTTTAACCAGTTATAAAAGAAACTTTTTATACAGAGATTTTTCGGTAATCTTTATCAAAAGGAAATAACTGGAATTACCCATTTTAAACAAATCTCTACAACACTTGAGTGCTTGGATACAGAGAAATTTGTTCTTAAGAAACAGTGCATTATTTTTGACTGTTCTTCCTTTTCCACATCTTGAGATATGATAAGTCATCATAATCAAGGAATGATTTAGAGTTTGTACCTTTAAAAGGATGAGAGTCAAACCTTGCTCGTTTAAAGTCATTTCTTTTTTCCTCCGTTCTAAACGATTTTGGTAGATACTGGATAGACCAAGAATCAGTATAATAGTCCTTTACTATGTTGGTTAAGAGTCGAGGAATAAGGTTTATTTTTCCCAGCTCTCTTGAAACAAAACGGAGAGCATTTTGCATTTTACGAATCTTGCACATCTTTTAAACATGTTTTTTGCTACCACAAGAATAACATCATTTGATATTATAAGAGTTACAATGTTGGTTGTTACCTGTTTGTGCAAGATTGTTGAAAACTCCTTTGTTTTTCTCTACTCTTCGTGTCTTCGATTTCTTCCTGTCTTCATGAGCCTTGTTCCTCTGGTTTGAAAGAACATCAACTGTTTGTTTGTCCCTACTAGTTTCTCCAGTGCTATGTTCGGCATTTTCTTTTAGAGAATCCTCTGTTTGAGTACACACAGATTTGACAAACTTTATTTCACAGTTGGGAACAACAGTACTACTACCTTCATATCCTAAACCACGTGTGTCACCATGACTTTTACCTATTTCCAACAAGGAAGATAAGTTGGTTGAGCTTTCATTAAGTTTTCTCAGCATAGATATTTCTTCTTTTAATGAAGTATTTTCATCAAGAGTAGAGTTAATAGTTTCCTCTAAACATTTTATGTTGGAAAGAAGACCTTTTTATTTTTTCCTTGAATGACTCTTGTTGAGAGTTCATTTTTACTTTAGAGTCATCAAGCTCTTTTTCCAGAAGACAAATTTGTTCTCGAGATTATTCCAGACCCTTTTCACAAGCTTCTACATGATGACGTTCAATATTCATCATTTTTTCGTAGTCACAAACTTGTTGTGTGATTTCTTCTTTTAGCAATTTATGCTCTTCAAAGAGATTTTCAAACTTTAATGTTAAATCTCGTTCTCTTTCAAGTGTTGAAAGAAGTTCATTAGAGCAGAAAAAAATTGTTTACTCAATTCCTTTAGTTCAGAAGTTTTCACACTTGATATTTCATTAGAGATATCAAGAATAGAACTTAAAAATGTCTCATTAGATATCTCATAAATTAAGCAATCCGAGATTGAAGAACAATATCCTTTTGAGCACATATCTTGAGATACGTTAATTGAGCCTTTCTTTAGTTTGCGCTCTCGTTTAACTTTGCTTTGGCCCATATCTTATAGGTTGGATCACACCAAACACGGATTGTTAGATCTTTTCGTGTTTGACTGCTCTGATACCGATTGAAAAGACGAGGGTACCCAAATATACCTCAATCTAAAACTTTTCCTACCTATAAGTCCTTTCTCCGAAAATGATTGTCTATGGACTGCGTCGAGACAATATAACTAATCGGTTCACACTTCGTGTGATCATCTATGGATACGAGATCGAGACAATACAACAACAAAGTATGTTTACTTGATACAAAGGTTCGGACTTAACCAAACACAATAGGATTGCTTATCAAGTAAATAGGAATTAACGTTTGTGTAATTTACTTTAATTATAATAAAACAATTATAATGCGGAAATATAAAGTAAAGACACAACAAGATTTTTCTAACGAGGAAACCGCAAATGCAGAAAAACCCCGGGACCTTGTCTAGAATTGAATACTCTCAGGATTAAGCCGCTATACAAAATCAAACCAACTTCGTATAGTTGAGACCAAGAAACTAAACCTATAGTTCACCTAGTTCCATATATATTCCCACGCCTCCAACTTATGAATAAGTCACGTACTTGGAACAATTCCTTTGGTTCGTATTCCAAACAGTAAAGGAACAACAAATCTGTTTGGTAGCAATTCTTTTAACCAAGTGATGTGAGTTCGACAAAGGCTCTTCTGTTTATCTCAATAAACTCCTTTGTCGGGTTCTTAGATCTATCTTATTATCAATTACCAAAGTAATTGTTAAGATTTTGAAATCAATACCTTTAATCATAAAGAATTGTGTTGATGTCGATCTACACAACTAATCAATCTAATCTACCACAAGCATAAACCGATTATAGTTGGATCCTCTATACCGAAACAAGTATTGTTCACACCAAAGATTATGAACCCCAAATCAGAAATCTTCAATATCTTCTTTGTCTTCAAATCTTCTTAGATCTTCAATAAACACCTGTGCACAACAACTTGAATCTCTTGTTATCAATCATGTACAGAACGGAGTCTGTTAACAATGGATTATCACAAGACGTCTTTAGATCTACAAACAGTCTAAAGATCCCTGTTGAAACTTCGATCTAGTTTGAGTGAATCTTATATCAGAAGAGAAGATTCTCAAGCATAAACAAACTAGGTGCAATCAAAGTTCAACCACCGTTAGTCAATCAAATCAATCGAAAACACAAGATAAACCACAATTATCTAGTTTCCCACCAACGATACTAATAAAGCTTCTCAATCCCAAAAAAGACTTTAAACTGATCCGTCGTAAGAGATTTCTCCTAATTAGGTTACTCTCCTCTCCGAACAGGCGGCTTCACCAGTAACAACACAACCGAGGAAGTTTGCTATCACGAAGGATTAGTTTGCTGGAAATGCAAACTTTCATATTTATAGACAAGGAAGTTTGGACACCAAGGAATTTCCAAAACCGAAAATATTCTCAAATATGCAATATATTCCAAATTCGGTTTCCATAATTCCTGGAAATGCTCTATCCAAAATATTGACCGAAAATCTCTTTGGAAAATCTCCAACTAGTAAATGCACATTACTAATTATCATTTCCTAAAATAAAATTAAAAACCTTAAATAAAAGTTTCTTAACTTATTTATGTTTCGATCCTGGGATTTTCTTCCTTTAGATATTAAGGAATAACTTTGAACAATTAAAGATTAACGTTATTGCACATGTTTAAAATATGTCGACATCCTTACTTTGTAAGTCCTCTTTCATACTTACAACCTTGAAACTCATTTTCCACACTTCCAAACAAGTTTAGAATTGGTTCATATGACTTTCAAGAACTATGTGATTGATCAAGAACGCTCAATCAAAAATCATGGGTTTCACGGTTCTATCAAAACAAGTTTTGGTTCTACCTCCATTGAGTACTGTGCATAGTCACACTAGCTTTCAAAAAATTCGGTTGACTAGGTACTAGGATCGGTTCCCCACATATATATGGTATCTAACTTGTACTTGATGCACATGTCCATAGGATCATTTCCCCTTTGCCTAAAAACGTGTTGCACATGTCCATAGGATCGGTTCCCCAATCTGCTAAAAACTTGCTGCACCTCATACAAGGATAGATTCCCCTTTGTGATGTGTTGCACCTCTTACTAGGATCGGTTCCCCTTTACCCAGAGTCGGTCATACATAAAATCACAAACTCGATCATACCATCTCAGGTGATTACTTAAGATCGGTTTCACTAATAAAAGTCATACCAATACAAAAGTAAGGCCTTTGTGAATAGTTTTACCAAGAACATAAACAAGTCATGAGCGGTTATACTAATCACACATATTGGTTGTTTACAAGATATGCATTGAATAACAATACCAATAATGCCTGGAAATTTCCTTTTCGATTCACAAAACAAGTTCATGGATTTACTTCCTTAAAACACATGTAAAACATTGTTTCGTAGGATGAAATCCTCACCTCATACCCATACATAATCACAATAGCATTTAAACGATTATGTCGATGTCTTATCTACAAAGTTTAATGGCCAAGCAATAAACCTCGTATTGTATTCCTTAATACTATGTCTAACTAGAGTGTTCATGCTTCGCAGTTTTGTTTTCAATATGCACGACTTGAAAGATACGTTAGGGAATGAAACAGTTCAGGTCAAATATCACGAACCTCAAGTGGAAGGATGATGTTGTCGTTGTAGCTTCTTACTTCTTCACTTCTTCAAGTCTTCGCAATACCTGTAATTTCTCATATCCTAATACTTTCAAGCTAACCTATACGAAGTAGACTCTAGTACATAATCAAGCGACTCTTTAAATGAGTTTTAATTCACTAAAATATGACAACCAAACTTGACATACCAGTGCTTGGTGGGTTCAACCGAGCTATGCTCTAACGGTACGCATACCCAGTATGCAAACCAGATTAGATCTGTTGGCTTTAATATCAAAAACGGTATGCATACCCGGTTTGCAAACCATAAAATATATGTGAGTTCTTGAACTTGTTTGTTTTTTTAAGGGCACCCATACCCGGTACACGTACCATGACAAAGACATTCACGAACAGGTATAGTACACGTACCAGGTACACGTACTTACCCTGTCAAATATTTTCAAATGCATCAAAATTATTTCTGTGAGATAATCGGCATTTGAACAACTCTCTAAAAACACTATCTAGACATGTTTGATCATATGTGTGAATCATCAAAAGTCTTAATATACTTAAGTATATATTTCAATTGAATAGTTTCGATTAACCTACATGAACATGTTATTATACATGGTTTGGTTACGGTCCATCCTAACCAGAATGTATATTCTTTTATGTTAATCTCAAGTCAAGTTTTTCATATAACGAGGATTATTGATTGCTTGGTTCCAAAGCTATCTTAGCTTAAACCTAAAGCAACCTTGATCTTGAAAGTCTGTAAAAAGAGAACCTCTAACAACTGGGATCTTTGAATTCCTAACACTATTATTATGTGTCCTAGTTGTAAACTAGAGTCGTCCCTTTCTTCAAACCCTTCTAGGTTTTAGCGACTAAAATGACTTCACCTAGGATTTTGTGAAACCAGGTCCAACTATCTTTATCTTGAAAGTTTGAGTATCCTGATTTTGTTTGGATTTTTGAGTTTCTCACTCGAAAAAGATAGATAGAAATCACAAAGTATCTTCGTCTGAGATTTTTTGATTCCACAAGTTTCGACTTGTGAGATGAATAATAATCTAGGTTACTCGTCAGGAGCCATAAGACCAGATTTTTAGGTTTGCTACACTTTGTCTATTGCAATCGATTCCTACCTTACCTTGATCTTTAATCAGATCGGAAATCACAAATAGGCTTATCTGTGGGAGGCAGATTGGTTTAAAGTCTTCAATTAAGCTGAAGAAACTCTTAGGTTATAAAGGACGTTATCTAAGGGAATCAATTGCACGTAGTCCTGCTGGGATTAAAGAGGCGTAAGGAGCGAAACTGTAAGTGAATTGCTGTGACGGTTTAATTCGGTCTCAACTACAATCTATTCTGAAATTCTAATAGTAAGCTAGTATCTGTAGCGTCTCAATATAGTTTGTTGTTCAAATCTGGACTAGGTCCCGGTTTTTTCTGCATTTGCGGTTTCCTCGTTAACAAAATTATGGTGTCTTTGTTTTTTTTTCCGCATAATATTGTTTATCTTTATGATTGAAATATCACAGGTTGTACGTTAATCAATCAAAGTAGATACATTCATCCTTGTTTGTTGGATACGACTTGATTGATTCTTGGATATTGATCTTTGGAATCGTCCAAGTACTCTGACACATAATCAGGTTCACTGACTTGCTTTTGTAAACTTTCTGACCATGAGAGAAAGAGAAATAAGTTCTTTATATATAATTCCTTGATTGAGATTCATTAAGCTGAACTCTCGGAATTGTATTCGAGTTTAGTCCATACATGTTTCCTAAGAAAAATTTGGTGGTATATATTGGTACCCCCATGTTTTCAATTGGTATCAGAGCAGGAAAACACGGAAAACCTAATAAGTTTGTGTTTGTTTGATCCTGGAAGTATATTCTAATGGGAAACTACTTTGGTAAGTTCTTTCTGACTACCTGTAATAGACACAATAATTCCTTAAAGATTCTTCAGATTTTAATTTCCTTAAGACCTTCTGTCTCAAAGGACAGGATGCTCTCGATTCGTTCAAGATTCCCTATATATTGGTTGATAGTTAAGAATCGATAGGAAAAAAAATAAAGGATCATATGCAAAGTTTAAAAACAAGAAATTTCATGTTAAAAGTAATAAGCTATGTTGTCTTAAAAGATTGTTAAACAATCTTTTTAAGGAATGCAACAAAAGAGGGTCTGTAGACGAAGATCTCTTTCTAGCTTTTGAAAGACTTTTAAGTTCTTGGAATACCTTGCATTGATCATGAGTAAGGAGAAGTCACCGCAGTTGTCTGACACTAATAAAACTTGTTATAAGTGTGGAAAATCTGGACATGTCAAAAAAACTTGCACCCTTTCTGCAAAAATATTGACTACTCCTGATGACTATGGAATATCATCTCTTGTTCACCTTGAGGGTGCAGAAACAGAACTGGAAGACTGTTACGCCAGGATGGTTAGTGAGCATTTTTCTCATCTGACCTCTTGTTAACAATACCTTGGCATCATCCCATCATGTAATTATTTTTTGAGATGGGGCAAACAGTGTAAAGGTTGTTTCCGTTTGTATTAATTTTAAAGTTCCATGATATATCTATCAAGTTTGCGTGATCCTAATATCTAGGTAAATGACTCTGGAAATATGAAGGTTTCTAGTAATCATTCATGATTAAAGTAAAACATCACATATTGTTGAGCTAGATCCAATTTTATGATGTTATAAGGTCATAATAAATTACAAGCGCTTCTAATCCAATGAATATCAATTCTTGTGTTATGAAACTCATTGTTCACAACAACTGACTCATTGAGCTAAGAATAAGATTAACCATCTTATATTGATACTGTAAAAGTCAACTATTTAGTATCATCTGGAAATCGTAATTTGATATGATTGTACACATCAAACGGAGTATGTTTATTTCTTTTCAATTCATGGGTTTCCGCACATGAACCGATAAAAAGCCCACTGGGGTGTAATAAAATAAAAAGGGTGTACGCGTACTCCCCTTTCTCCTTCTTCTTCCTCACAGTCACGAACGGGAATTGAGGTTGAGTCTAGGGTTACCGAACTGGGGTGATGTCCTCTTGAATTGGAGTTTGATTCTTCATAATTTTTTGTCTTTTTTTTTTTAATTTCAAGAAGGGTTGTCAGAAAGGAGTTTAATTGTGCAACCATATACAAAGGAGCCCTCCAAGTAAGATCCATCATTTACTTCTACTTTTAATTTACTTTTAATTTACTTTAATTGACAAGTCTAGGAAGAACTAAAGGTGTTAGTAAAAAATTCAAGTCTAAGGAGGTCTATGCTCCCATTCTCAAGGATGAAGATGAATCTAGAATTGTCTTTATTAATGAAGATTTTTATAGGACCTATAAGAAAATTTTTACTAGAGATTTTATCTTAGAGAAGAAATTGGAAGAAGGTTATATTCCTTGTGATGATTTATCTTGTTTTGATAAGTACTATCTTGGTAACATTTTTAATGGTTTTGGTGAAGGATTTGACGCACTTACAAGGGTATTTTGTACTAACTTTTTTTATATTGATCTTGAGAAGTTGTGTTTTAAGACCATGATTTGAAGAGACAAGATTGAAGTAGATCGAGAATTTAATTTCGGGAATCACTAGTCTCCCTGTGAGTGATTTTTGTTTTCTTAGGACAAAGGGAGAAAAAATCGTCTTGTGAAACCATTTCTTCTTGCCTTTGTGGAAAAAGTTTTGGTTGGAAAGATGGAAAGTTTTCTACCGAAGATCTCAGCATGGTTTTTAAAGTCTTTGGAAAATTTGATATTCCAAACATTTGTCCTTCCACGGTAAAATGGATACTCAAGGTCTTGACATGTGTGGTTGGATTATTCTACAAATGGCAACAATGACCTTATCCAACAAGAAATTGGGTTTTCCTTGTCTTGTTGAACGCATATGTGGAGAATTCTTCATCGGTCCGATTTGAAACTCTATTGGAAATCCTATTTTGGTTTGTGGAAGTACATTCAAACGTATGAGAAAGAACGAGTACATGAGAAAAAGGGCGTATATTTCACCTTTTGGCGGTTCTTTTGATCCAACAATCTTGAGTCTTCTTCAAAAAATTCACAAGGATGTTTATAAGATCAATTCCAAGGTAAAAGGTATGCAAAAAAAATTTATTTGTGCTTACTACAAAATTTCTCGACATCAAGGAAGAAATAGACAAGATTCAATCTTCCATGGGTGACTCTGATGATGAAGATAATGAGTAAGCCCTTCATATGCTTCTTTTGTCTATGTACTAGAAAATTTCTTGTGAGAATTTATTTTTGTGTTCGAGAAGGATAACTAGGGTTTGGTATAGCAAATATTGTGATTACACAAGCTATTTCCAACGATTTTCATCTTGCATGTTTTTAAATTTATTTATTTAAATTCTAGAGTTTTTTGAAGATGAACTTGCAGTATTTAATCATTATTGGTTTAATGTATTGCAAAGTCTTATGAGGTTCTTTACTTTTTGTGAATTGAACTGATATCTCATATACGCTCAAAAGTTAAATCTATTACGTTTTATGAACTGAAAATAGAAACAAACTTTGTGAGAATTTTTCACAGTATTGATTTACTGGTGATCACACTTTTGTGAAATTACTTCACTATCTACTCCGTAATATTTTCTTATGTTGGGTCATACCGATTAAAGTTATCTCTTTGTTTGTAACTGGCGTTGAGATTAATTTATGTCGATGTTCAGGATACAAGTCCATGTGATTTTTTAATGTCCAACACCTTCTTTTTCATTAAAGTAAGGTCACTCATGTTGTTATCTCGGGAATGACATCAAATGGGGGAGAGTTCTTAGATGAACTTGTGCTTAATTGCTATATCTTTGTGGGAGAGTGGATGTGGAATTTACCGGGGATGTGTCTTAAATCTCCTATATGAGATCTAAGTATTTTTTACTCTGTGATATCATCTAAATTAAAGTTGATATGAATCCTTCTAAGTAGTGGAATATCTTTTGATTGAATTCATTATGATCCCATAATTTTCATACCTTTGCCAATTTTTATTGACAAAAAGGGGAATAATTAATTAGTAGTTTTGCACTACATACATATGGTTTACAGATCATTATGTAAGGGGAAGTGATTCAATATTTATAGGTTTCACCTATTATGAAAAATATGTAAGTATATATTAAAGGGTAGAAACATATCACCATAATATTACTTCGAAGTTGTGATACAATTTAACTTTGGAGAAGAAAATAATACTATGTTTCTGTATAACGACGATTGAGAATATATGTTTTCAAAGTTGTTATCGCTACGGATCTTCAACAACAAAGATTTTGAGTTGAACACGTTCATAATCATTGCAACTTGAAGTAACAAAGAATTCAAGGAGTTGAAGAACCAAGGAAATCAAGCATGATGGATACTGGAATTATTTTGAAGCTTTATTTTTTAATCCATATGCATGGATAGTTTTGTCACTAAAATTGACAAAGGGAGAGATTGTTAGAGCATTTCTCGGTCAAACTCACAAGTGTTGCTATCTCAAGCTTGTTGTCAAATTTAGTTGTCAAGACTATATCTTGATTTCTAGTCTACATTTAGTCAGGTCTCAGATTAGGATAGAAGTGTGTAATTAAGAATCGGTTATCACTGCGTTCTACCATTTTAAGGAGAAGATCAATTGGAGCTTTGGAGAACTTAAAAATGAAAAGGTAAGTGAAGACTCAAGTTTTCACCTTTCTATATATGAGACATTGTCGCATGAATAAATTAGACAGTACATGCATAACAAAAATTTCGAGTCAACTTTATCTTGAATATTGTTCTTGAAATATGACTACTTATGCTTAAGAAAATTTTCTTATACGTGATGAATTTGGTTAAGAAAAATTTATTATTCATAACTTAAATTATGATTCAAGATTTAATCATTTGAAAATAGCCTAGAAGAGTGGTATGTGTCATTGATGTTATTCAGGGGTGTTTCGAATTGATTATTAGAGTAATATAGAACTACTGTTAACCTGGATACAGGACAATATGCATACCAGTTCACATACTGATAGAACTGTTATAAGTCTGGAGCTGCAGCACATGTACCCAGTACACGTACCGGCATAGCTATAGTTTGGAAGAGACTTTGTGGTACGCATACCCGTTATCCATACCACAAAAATTCGGTGACTCATGAACCAGGAACGGTACGCATACCCGGTATGCAAACCAGAAAAGATTTGTTGGTTTTAATACCGAAAACGGTATGCATACCTTGTATACAAACCATAAAAGATCTGTGAGTTCCTGAATTTGTTTGTTGCTTTATGGGTATTCATACCCGGTACAGTACCATGAAAAAGACATTCACAAACAGGTACAATACATGTACTTACCCTGTCGAATATTTTCAGATGCATCAAAATTATTTCTATGAGATAATCGACATTTGAACAACTCTCTAAAAACACTATCTAGACATTTTTGAACATATGTGTGATTCATGAAAAGTCTTAAAGTTCTATATGAAAATGGTTACATAGATAGTTCAAATGTATAGTTTTGGCTAACCTACATGAACATGTCATTATACACGGTTCAGTTAAGGTCCATCCTAACCAAAGTGTATATTCTGCTATGTTAATCTCAAGTCAAGTGTTAGAGCATAGCTCGGTTGAACCCACCAAGCATTGGTATGTCAAGTTTGGTTGTCATATTTTAGTATCAAAACTCATATAGAGTCGCTTGATTAAATACTAGAGTCAAATTAATTTAGGTTAGACTAGAAAGTCTAGGAATATTGAGATATACAAGTATTACTCTGAAGATCTGAAGAATGAGAAGAAGTACGACTACAACGAAGACACCATCCTTCCGCTTGAGTTTAGTAATATTGACTTGATCTTGTTTCCATTCCTGACGTATATTTCAAGTCGTATTATATTGAAATCATAACACGCGAAGCTGCATGTATATAATACTTTAGTGGCTAGACTTGGTCATATCATTATGATCTAAGTGTCAAGGAATTTATTGAATTACGAAGTATAAACGCTTATCTTTTGGAACTTCGTAAATACGACATCAACAAAATATTTGTATTTAGTTACTTGATTATGTGTAAGATACAGGTGTGATTTCATCCTAGAAAACTATGTATTATTACATTGGTTTAAGGAAGTAGATGTATGAACTTGTTTCATAATCGAATGAGAAATCACGATTGGTCCGGTTCTTTATTGAATATCTTTTGGATGACCAATGAAAGATGACAAGGTAGAACCTATCTTAACTTATGTTGAGAATTGAGGTATAACCGGTCATAACCTATAATGTGTAGCAAGGTGCATCCGGTCACAAGTTGTTTCAGAAAGCAAGGTGTAATCGGTCACAATTTACTTTGTGAAGCAAAGTGTAACCAATCACAAGCTACATTGGGAAGTTAGTTGTAATCATCACAAGATACTTTGGGAACCAAGGTGTAACCCATCACAAGATAATTGGGAAGTAAGATGTGACCGATCACAAGCTACTTTGGGAAGCATGGTGTAACCGGTCACAACCTAGTTTGGGAAGCATGGTGTAACGCGTCACAACCTAGTTTGGGAAGCATGGTAGAACCGATCCCAAGGAGCAAAACCGAGTTTCCAATATTCACATATCTCTTTATGTCTTGTGTGATCTTGGAATTAGGGTTTGCTGAGAGAATATTCTAGATGTCGACATTATTTGAACATGTACATAACTCTTATCATTAATTATTCAAAGATATTTCTATTACTCAAGGTGATCCCGAACCGAAATATTGAAAAATATTTAATTATGATTTTCGCAATATATGTTTTAATCACCAGCAATTAAAACATATCCTCTGGAAGATATGTTAATGTGCTACACTAATAATAGAATTTTTCTGAGAGAGATTTCAGAAATATTAGTTAACATTTATTGGAAATAGGTAAACCGAAATTAGGTATTTTAATGATTATCTTGAGAATATTTTCGGTTTTGGAATTTACTTGTTTTCCAAACAACCTTGGTCTATAAATAGTTGAGTTTGCATTTCTTGCAAACTATCCTAAGAGCCAGGAAAACTTCATGCGTGTTGTTTCTGTTGGAGTCGTTTATCCGAAGAGGAAAGCACCTTAATTAGGTGAAATCTCTTACGGCCGCTCGTTTAAAGACTTTTGTGGAATTGGGAAGCTCTATGAGTACCGTTGTTGAGAAACTAGATTATTACATTGTTATTTTAGTTTTCGATTATGGATTTGATTGACTAACGGTTGTTGAAACTTTGATTGCACCTAGTTTGATTATTACTGAGAGCCTTCTCTTCTGATATAAGGGTCACTCAAACTAGATCAAAGTATAAGGGTTGTTTAAACTTTGATTGCACCTAGTTTGATTATTACTGAGAGCCTTCTCTTATGATATAAGGGTCACTCAAACTAGATCAAAGTATCGACGGGATCCTTAGAACCATTTGCGGATCTAAAGCCATTGAAAAAGCGGGGGTCTAACAACCATAGTCAGACTCAATCTTTAGAAAAGTATATCAAAGAGTTTATGTCTCAATTTCTCAATTCAATCCGCAGTGAAACAAATAGGAATTTGCGAGCCCGATTGAATAAGAGAAATAACTTGGACGGTATTACAAACCAATATCCAAGTGTCAATCAATTCAATCAACAACCCAAAGGCCGGATTCAAGAACTGATTGAACTTAACGCACAACCTGTGATATTTCAATTATATAAATAAATATAATGCGGAAAAGAAATAACACAGACACCAAAAAATTTGTTAACGAGGAAACCGCAAATGCAGAAAAACCACGGGACCTAGTCCATCTTTGAACACCACACTATATTAAGCCGCCATAGACACTAGCCTACTACCAATAAAATCCAGACTGGAATGTAGTTGATCCCTAATTAATCTTACAGTGATCAAGTTACAGTTGCGCTACTTACGTCTCTGAACCCCAGCAGGATTCTACGCACTTGATTCGCGTAGCTGATCTCACCCATAACTAAGAGTTGCTACGATCCAAAGTCGAAGACTTGATAAACAAATCTGTCTCACACAAAAAAGTCTATTGAGATAGATAAATCTGTCTCCCACATAAATACCTATAAGTTTTGTTTCGTCTTTTGATAAATCAAGGTGCACAGGAACCAATTGATAAACCGGACTTATATTCTGGAAGAACAGCCTACTATTATCAATCACCTCAGAATAATCTTAATCGTATGGAAACGAAACAAGATATTATGGAATCACAAACGATAAGACGAATATGTTTGTGACTACTTTTTATCTTGCCTATCGGAGATTAATCTCGAGCAAATCTTAGAGAAGATAGCACTCAATACGATAAAAACGGGCAAGATCAGAACACACAACTACAGAGAAAATAGTTGGGTCTGTCTTCAAAATCCCAATGAAGTCTTCAAGTCGTTAACCTACAGGGTTTTGGAAAAAACCTAAGGTTAAAGGAGAATCGACCCTAGTTGCAACTAGTATCACACAGGAGGTGTGGGGATTAGGTATCCAAGTTGATAGATTTCTCCCTTATATAGTTTTCAAATCAAGGTTTGAAATCAATGTTACCTTGGTAACAAAGCATTTAATATTCACCGTTAGATGACAACCTGATTAGACTCAAGATAATATCTTTCAACCGTTAGATCAAACTTAGGTTGTTACAGACAAATGAAGTGTACCTTCATTTAGATATGAGTAATCGTACCTATACGTGTACACCTTGTTGGCTCAACAATAGTTAACCGAAGTTATCCATATGAACACTTTCATATCAACCTTATTCATCTTAACCACAACTAGTTCAAATGACTCAAATGAAATTTGGTTCTAGAGTTGTTCATTTGTTAAATTCTCATAGAAGTATACAAGACACAATTGAAACAAAATCAGTTTGATTTACTCGAATCGATTCATGAACATTATAGCCACAGTTTGTAAAATATTGCATTCCTTATTTCATTAATGTATTGGTTCATAACCGATTTTAGAACATAATTCACTCAAGTATGCAAACAGGTACGCATACTTAAGTAGTCGAACTTGGACTGTGTTCGACAATACGCAAATGGGTACGCATACTGTCACATATCCAAACTGTTAGAGCACTGCTCGTTCGAAATCGCAAGCGTTGCTATCTCAAGCTTGTTTGTCAATGTTAGTGATCAAAACTATAAGTCGTGATTTTTACATGATCATCTTTTGACTTTCGTCAAGAATATAAGATGAACTTGGTTAAAGAGAAAGCTTACCAACACATATTTCGAGAAATATGTAAGCGAGTTAAACTCAGCTCGAAATATCATATGTGTATAAATCGAAAACTATATAGTTATACGACTTTTGTCTCAAATAGGAGAGAGTAGAAATAGACTTTCCGAGTGATAGATGAGTTTCAGTCTCCACATACCTTTTGTTGATGAAGTTCCACGAGCTCTCCTTAGTAGTTATTCTTCTTCAATTGATGAACTTCGTGAAGTCTAAAGCTCAACTACACAATCTATCCTAGTCCTATACATTGCTATAAGTAGACTAGAAATCAAGACTTATAGTTTTGATCACCAACATTGACAAAAATATTGAGATATCAACGCTTGTGAGTTCGACCGAGCAGTGATCTAACAGATTTCTTGTGATTATTCATTGTTAACAGACTTCATACGGTAAATGATTGATTACAAGAGGATTCAAGTTGTGTTGTGCAGGTTATTGAAGGCAACAGAAAATTTGAAGACAAAGAAGATTTTCTTATTAGTTTTCGTATCTTGTGAATTTAGTGCACAAACCTTGATCGGCTGGGATCCAACAAAAATCGTGTTTATCCTTGATAGACTTAATTGTCTAGTTGTGTGAGATCGGCATCGCTTTATAATTACTCTTTTAGTTCTATATTCTAGAAATTGGTTATTTCGGTAATCAAGTTTTGGATTGATCTAACCAGACAAAGGAGTTTGATTAAACAGAAGAGCCTTTGTAAACAACTCATAATATCTTTTACTAAGAGTGGTTACCAAACAGCTTTATCTTTTAATGTTTGGAATACGATCAAAAGGATCGATGATTCATGTGCGTGACTCTAGAAGTCGAAGGCGCGGGGATACTGAGGAAACTAAGTAGATAGAGGTAGTATACTTGGTCTCAACTATACGAAGCTGGTATTAGATTCTGTATAGCAGCCTAATTATGAGAGTATTCAAAACTAGACTAGGTCTCGGGGTTTTTCTGCATTTGCGGTTTCCTCGTTAACAAAATTTTGTTGTGTCATTTACTTTACTTTCGCATTATAATTGTCTTATTATAATAAAGTATATTACACATATACGTTAATCCTAATCACTTGATATTGATCATATAGTGTTTCAGTTTAATACCGTACCAATTATCAAGTGAACACTTTGTTGTTGTATTGTCTCGATCTCGTATCCATAGACGATCACGCAAAGTGTATACCATAGTTGTTGTATTGTCTTGACCTTGTCCATAGACGATCACACCTGGTATAGGACTTATAGGTTGATATTTCAAAGATTGTGGTGTATTTGGGTACCCTCGTATTTTCATCAAGTTTTTTATCTAACGAGGATTATTGGTTGCTTGGTTCCAAAGTTATCTTACCTTAAACCTGAAGCAACCTTGATCTTCAAAGTCTATAAAAGGATAACCTCTAACAACTGGGATTTTTGAATCCCTGACACTATTCTTGTGTGTCCTAGTTGTAAACTAGAGTCGTCCTCTCCTTCAAACCCTTCTAGGGTTTAGCGACTAAAAATACTTCACATAGGGATTCGTGAAGCCAGGTACAACTATCTTTATCTTGATAGTTCAAGTATCCTGATCTTGTTTTGATTGTTTAGTTTCTCACTCAAACAAGATAGATAGAGATCACAAAGTATCTTTGTCTTAGACTTTGTGATTCCACAAGTTTCGACTTGTGAGGTGAATAATAATCTAGGATGCTCTTCGGGAGTCATAAGACCGTATTTTGAGGTTTGCTAGACTTTGTCTATTGCAATCAATTTCCTATCTCACCTTGATATTTGATCAGAACGGAAATCACAAATAGGCTTACCTATGAGAGGCAGATTGGTTTAAAGTCTTCAATTGAGTTGAAACAACTCTTAGGTTATGAAGGATGTTAGCTAAGGGAATCAATTGCGCATAGTCCTGCTGGGTATCAAGAGGCGTAAGGAGCGCGACTGTAACTGAATTGCTGTGACGGTTTAATTCTATCTCAACTACATTTCAGTTCTAAGTTCTAATGGTAGGCTAGTGTCTGTAGTGACTTAATACAGTTTGGTGTTCAAATTTGTATTAGGTCCCGGAGTTTTTCTGCATTTGTGGTTTCCTCGTTAACAGAATTCTGGTGTCTGTGTTGTTTCTTTTTTTGCATTATATTGTTTATCTTTATAAATCAAAGGTTGTACGTTAATCAATCAAAGTAGATACATCCATCCTTGTTTGTTGGTTACAACTTGATTGATTCTTGGATATTGATCTTTGGAATCGTTCAAGTACTCTGACACATAATCAGGTTCACGGACTTGCTTCTGTAAACTTTATTATTGTGAGAGAAAGAGATATAATCTCTTCGTATAAATCCTTGGTTGATATTCATTAATTTGAACTCTAGGAGTTGTGTTCGAGTTTAGTGCATACAAGTTTCATAAGAAAAAGTGGATAGTATATTTTGGTACCCCCACGTTTTCACTATGATTTCTAGGTTGTACAAAATATAAATGCCACAAAGATATCTTCATACAGTTTCTTGAAAAACAGGGGGAAGGTAATTGAATATTGTATTGAAGTCAAACTACCCACTTCTTAAAGCGACTGAATTAACTCGCTCTGGGTGGATAGATATGTGTATAAGGAGTATACCATAGCCAGTTAGTTGTGTAATATTTCAAACTCATATTCTTTATTCTGTTCATAATTGAATCACACGCTAGGGTGCTAGTTGATCTTTTGACTTTTTTTTTTTTATTTTTTATTTTGGTTTCAAACTCATATTTATAGAGAAATAACTAGAGAAAATATGGAAAGGAAAGAGAAGGTCGGAAGAGGAACAGTGGAAGGTGTGAGTGTTTGTAGGCGAAATAAAGTGGATTGTTGTCGATATTGATTATCGAGCAGTACAGTTAAAATCTCCAACTATAATTCTTTATCGCTGACATCATAGTCAAGATCGCTCGATAGCAACTCCATCCAGTGGCGTATCCAGAGCAAAAATTTAATGGGGACATACTTTACTAACACGAAACTTTGGAAGCTTAATGGTCGATTATCCTAATTCTCAACTCAAATAAAATGCGGATTCCTATTTATTCTAAAATCAACAAGTGGTACAACTTTCAAATCAAACCGATGAGCGATGGCTTATGTACGCACTATGCCACTAACAAACATCCAAATACTAAACATGGGACTGCTTGAGGGCATATTTGTTAAGGAAAGGTATGATTAATTACCTCATCGTGGTATTGAAAGTAAATAAAAACAAAACGACAACTCACATAGGCTAGTAAACCAAACTAACATATTCAAATTATATTCAAATTTTTGAGACTAAATTCACATGAAAACCAAAACGTGCCACAACAAATGACACATAAGATGATGTTTGTATAAATATCATAACCTCTTTTCTAAACTTAAGGAAATCAATTTTGTTTTCGGTATGTTAGGAATTGTATCATTGTAGTTGTATGTGCAAAAAAATACTTAACCTAAGGTAGTTTGGTAATACGTGGTAGTGGGAGGAGGAATAAGAGAGGAAGTTGGTTTCAAATAAGATCTTTAATTAGGTAAATCTTTCAAATTTTACGAGGCCCTAAGGTTATGGAACGACAATGATGTAGGACCTTTTTTTTTCCAAAAAATTATAGGGAGTCGACGACTCCATGGGCACCCCTATGGATTCGCCTGACTCCATCACTTAATTATTTTTCTATAGTGACGCGGCTGGTTTTCCAAGTCATCTAGCACATCAAATTAATGCTTTTGGAGGAGGAAAAGACTCAAGTTTGCCACTTTTTCACCCACTATGGGCATAGCAAAGTGGCAAATTTGCCACTTTGCCAGGTCAGGTCCAGTCTCTACCGAGTGGCCGAGTTTCGACTGGCAGCGGTGTAGACACGGCCGCTAGCTGCATATCATCCAACGGTCATCAATTCATCACCTTATAAATACAATATACAATTTTATTTCAACTCACACCATTTCTTCAACTTCATTCTTTCACTCCACAAATTCAATATGTTAGTTCGTGGTCGCAAATCTCGCTTAGCTGAAGATGAATGCATTGGCAGGAATTATGTCCTTGTTACAAAAAATGTGCTCAATGGTGCACAAAAACAACAACTTATTGTAAGGAAAAACATATTTCAGAGATTTCAAGAAGACACATTGAACCTCAATAATTGAGATGCAAATTCTTTGTGTCATTGCTTCCAAGTAATCAACAAGGATGTGATCTTGCGTGTTGCTGCGCTTATTGAAGGCAATCAAAACCGAGTAATTGGTCAAAACGAATTTGATGTGGAAAAAATGTTGTGAACACATAAATCACGAAGCCATCCACGTGTTCACAAACAATACTCGCATACATCCTAATTCTAGAATTGTACGTCGTTTGCGTAAAGGGGATGATTATATCGATTCATCGACTCGAAGCCTTCGGGCTTGTCATTGTCTAGTCGAATATTATCATAAATAATGTTCGTATAAAGGAATAAACCAAGAATCAAGTATAAATGTAAAGCATATGAAGTTTAACGCTGAATGTAAGGTGCTGAAATGTAAATAAGACAGATTTACGTGGTTCGGCACTAAGGCCTACATCCACGGGGCTGGTGTTTCACTATGTATTGAATGGTCACAAAGATAGTCAAATGACTTTAGAGTATACATAGGTCTTCGGAAGTAGGGGGATTACTTACTCTTCCTATTTCTCTCTCTCTATTTTCTCCTATAATTGCTCTCAATCGGTCGACCCCTTCTCTCTTAGTTGAGAGGGGTATTTATAGGGTTGGAACGTGGGTCCTATTTCTGAGGCGTCGTTGTAATCTTATCCTCTTGTGCTTTGTGCCTATTACGCAGAGGTCTTCGGCATATGTTGCGGTCTGAGCCTGAATACGAAGGATTATCTTCGCCTCTTCCACGAGCTGATTGACATGTGTATATCTCTTTGGTATTTAATGCGGGTAGATGGATGTCTGCTCGTGTCAGACAAGTGTCTCTTTGTCTGGTCACATCTGTATCAGCCACACTTCCTCTCGGCCGTTGATCTGGGATCTTCCTCGGGATTGGGTGTGATAACACCCAAAGGGTATTATCTGGCGCTCCTCTGAGCCATCATACCTCTGTGATCCTCTGTCCCTGACCGTCAGATCTGCTGACCGGTGGCATCTTCTGGTGAGATGCTTGCTATCATGTTTTGATATCTTGTTTTGCATGCCGTCCACGTGTCTCTTTCTGTACACGTGGTGGATGATGAAAGGTGTACATATAATTTTCCCCTCTTCTTCTGACTTGGGCGTATTTTGCAATTTTGAAGAAGAAAGGTCGTCCTACACGTTTCCCACTTTGCATTAACTTTCCCCGTAACTGCTCCTTGGTACGAGGAGCAGTTATTTTCTTCTCTAGCTTCATAAATAGGAAAGAGAATGTGAAAAAAAACTTTTATCCTCTTCTTGTCAGTGTTCATCCTCTTCTTGTTTTCTATTCTTGTTCTTTAGTCATTTATTATAATCATTTTTGTGAGGAAGATAACAACATTCAATTTTCTGTTTCTTTCGCTCTCGATTGTTGTTGCCCCTGTATCTTTTGATATCTCCGATCCTCCTTTCTTCGACTATGGTTGGTGCTCGTCGTCCTCTTCTATACAGGTATGGGGTTTTTCATTTAGCTGTTCATCATTGATTTATCTATGTATCTACCCGTTTTTCTCCTGCTGCTGTATTCTTGGTTTTTTTATGAAGATCATACATGTCGAAGCATATATGCTTGCCCCTGTTCTTTATTACAACGTCTGTGAGTCCGTATCTAAGTATTATCCCTGGAGTTGGATGGAGTATTTTTTAGTTCTTAGGGTTTTTAATGTCTATCCGGATGAACCATCAATTATGGGTTTTTTGATCTTTAATGATCTCCTCGTATTCTTCTCTAAACTGTTTTTGTGTTTCCTTGTAGATATGTCTGATCATTCGCGGGCTCCTTACCAAACCCCGCCGCCTAGTCCGCCAAGATCCCCTCCGCGTCGAGATTCTGATAGATCTCCACTTGGGGAAGGTCCTTACAAGTCTTCGCAATCGGATCCTCGGGGTCATAGGGTTTCATCTTCCTCCGGTGCGAAGGTTGTGCCTACTAAGAAAGGGGATGTGCCGAAGGGTCCTTCTGGATCTAGGTATGCTGTTAACCGCGCCCCTTCTCGTCCTCGTGAAGATTCTAGGAGTACGCAGGCTCCTCCTCGTGATGACTCTAGGAGTACGCGGCTCCTCCTCCTCGTACAGAAATAGTGGATGTTCCGCCCCTTCGTTCAATGGTCTCCTTCAGTGCCTCCGCAGAAATCTTTGCCTCCTCCCGCGGTTTCTTTCAAAGGGAAGTACTCCAAGGGTACTATGTCGAGAGCTGATCCGTCTAAAAATCTTCCTTAAAAGGAAAGCTTCGGAATTGAGTCCTACTTCTGATTCCGCAGACGAAGAAGAAACTGTCCCCGTGATACGCAGCATTTCAGTTGGTAAGAAGAAGGTCACTTTCAAGCATATTGATCTTGAGATGTTCAAGGAAAAACATGAACTTCAAGCTTTTGAGGTTCGCTTCTATGCAACCCATCAGAAATACTATACATGCACCTGACGATGATATCACTTACGAGCTCCTTGCTAAGTATCAGTTTGACGAGTTCGAGGCGGGTCTCATGTTGCCCCTATATAAGTCGGGTGACTCCTTTTATTATGACGTGTTGGCTAGTCGCGAAGGCTCTTCCACGAACACTCATAATCGTTCCGTGTCACAACTATCTGGGAATTATCTTCGTTCACTGAAGGAATGTTACCTGCGAAGCAAGGGAGAGACTATGATGACCTGCTATGTTCCAAATCCTGCTGAGAGAGAGTGGTACACTCCTCAGAATTTTAACAGTTCTTTTGGGGATTATGTCAACAGCAGAAACCGTAAGCCGTGGAGTGTTAGTCTTCGTAATATTGCTGCTCCCCGTGGTGAAATTCGTCTTTTGAGTGAGGTGAGTGATGCCAAGCTGAAGTATGTTCCTGGTACTGAGGGATCTGCTAAACGGAAACTCTTTCCTGCTCGTGAAAGGATTAAGCGTGACCATGATTATGAATGGCATACTGTTATTGAGGTAGTTGGTCCTTGGGCTTATGGATGGATTCCGGGTCCACGCGGTTGGCGTCCTTCTGAAAATAGCAAGCCTCGTGAAACTCCTCCTGCTCGTTATGGAGATTTCTGTCCTTGGCGTCCGAATTTCGCGGGCATGAATTTTCCTTATGCTCTTGATGTCGTTGATGGAGATGAGGAGGAGGGTTCTGGTGTACCCATCCAACGAAGGTGCTGCTGCTGCCAAGGTATAGTTTCTTCTTATATTCTCTATTCTATTTGCCCCTTTTTCCTTGCTTGAAATAATTTTCATTTTTGAAGTGAGGGAAAAAATGAGCCTTTGTGGGATGTATACTGGTTTGTAGGTGTCGAAGAAGAAGAAACTTGGACCCAAACAATCTTCTACTTGTGGGTTACCGGTGAGGCTGAGGTTTATGAGGAGGTTACGAGTCCCGTAAACGAAGGGTATGTGTGAGGATGAAGAAATGTCCGATGGAGAAGAGCGTACCGACACTTCTCACCCTGATGACGAAGGTGGTAATGGTGAAGAAGAGGTTGCCGCGGGTGGTGATGGTGAGTCTGAGGGTAATATTACCGTTGGTGGTACTGGCGGGGGTGGATCTGCCCCTGTTGGCGATGATATTGTTGGTGTGGGTACTCTTCCCGTTATTTCCCCTGAATTTTCTTTCGGTAGGATATATTCCGCGGGGGAATCCTTTGATGTGAATGCTGCCATGGGTCTTGCCGAAGACTTCTCATTGCTTTCCCCAAATGATGATTGGGATGTGCTTGGGAATCTTGGTAAAGAAAGTACCACTGACCAGCAAGCTGAGAACGCAGGTGGTCATGCTGAGGGTGGTAATGTCAAGACTTGCGCGGGTGAGGAGATAACCGCCAAGGGGAAGTCTGCGGTTGAGTCTCCTTCAGAGGATTTCCATTACTCGCTAATGCCTGAAGGTGAAGATGTCATTTTGGCTTGGCTTAAGAAGAAGAACCTGATGTTCGTCCCTAACCCTGCCCCAGTGGTCGCTGGTGAGAAGAATTCCGACGCTTATACTCGTCGGATGATGCAATTGTCTTCTGAAGCCCGCGTTGCTGAGATGTGGGAGAAGAATCTGAGAGCTTCGGAAGCTAACCTAGTGGTTGACCCTCCCTCCTCTGTTGCTGATATGATGGCCATAGCTGATGGGTACCAATACGGTTTTCCCCAGCAGCGTGTCTTAGAGGTGAATCCTTGTACTTTTTTTTTTCTATGATATCCGAACATTGTATTCTTCGTGATATCTGATCCCTTTGGTATAATAATGTTTGTTGTTTGTGACATAGATGATGAGGAGCGAACATTGTAACCATGTTCTATACCAATTCTTCAAAGCAAAGTCTTTAAAGCTGGAGGCCAAGCTTCGTCATAGAGAAGAGGAACTGTCTGCGGCTGAAGTGGAAATAAATGAATTGAGGGGCCGTCTGAAGGAAAAAGAACAGATGGGTAACGCTGAGGAGAGTCTTCGTTCAGAACTTGTTATAGTCCGCAACGAATTGGAGCAGACTCATAGAAATGTCTCGTCCTTCACAGGTTCGTATTTTACGGATCTTTCAGTCCTCGTGATTCCCTATCTGTATTTTGGTGTTCTGTATGAGTCTCCCCACCCTATCTTCAGTGGGTGGAGTCCCCGAGTTGATATGGCTTCGGAAAGAAAGGGAACGACAGAAATATCGTATTGCAGAGTTGGTGGGTAAGTTGAAAAGAGAAGTCGTAAAGTGGAATGCTCGTGCTGATGAGCACAACGCCTTAACAGCTGAGTGGCGTGAAAAGCGAACACTGATGGTTGATATGCAAAATAAGTACAATCATGACCGTTTTCTGTTTAATGGTACGCTGCTATGGACGCGTGACAACCTGCGTGATGCTCGAGAACATGCTTCGGACTTAGAGGCTAGAGTGTGTTTTTTGGAAGGAGAGTTACAACATGCTCGTTCTTTCTTAGGCTCCGGGGTTAGGGATAGTATGCTGCGTCTTTCCGAGGAAAGAGATAATGCTAGGGCCGAGGTTGGTGCTCTTAGTAAAGCCCTAGTAGCGTCTCGAGCTGATGTTGCTCGCCAAGTGGAGTCTGAAAGAGATCTTGAAGTGAATGTGTATCGACTCCATAAAAGGATGGGGGAGATGAATGACGAAGTCAACCATCTTCGTCACTTGGATTCAATGAAGCAGGTAGACTTAGACGCGAGTCAATTTTCCCTTACGAACCTTCAAACGGATTATAAGAAACTATGAAACGAATATGACTTTCTTGATGAGGCTCGGGACGCAGTTGTCAATGAGTATGAATAGGCTTCGGCTAATGTCGAAGGTATAACCTCGTTTTATCGAGTGTGAGTCTGTTATTTCTTCGTTTTAACCCCTTGGTATTTCTTGTTTTCAGCACTCGAGGGACAGCTTCACGCAGCAAATGATGAGCTTAAAAAGACTCAATCTGCCTTAGTGCAGCAGGAAGGACAAGCCAACTATTTCAAAGGGTTGGCCGCGTCTCGTGAGGAAGCAGCGGAGATTGCCTCCAAAGAGGCGGAACGCCTATCTGCATTGTTGTCTCAGGCCAACCAGCGGACCGCTGTTATCACTTATAAAGCTCGATGTCAGTTGGATGAAGAGACCAACAAAGTCCTAGATAAGATTGAACTTGATCTTAAAGTCGAACATGGTCTAGTCAAGAATTATCCGCGTCGTCCCCTTCCCGTGCCCTTTCCTGGTTCTTCTGGGACCTCTTCAGGTGGTAGCGTACCTTCATCTCGCAGAGACAACCCTGTTGATGGAGCTGTATCGTCCAAGTAGATTTCTTTTATTAGTCATAGAAAGTTGATCCTTGTTGATTATATAATTTCGGATCATTTTTTGATGTGTTTCCTGCTTTATCTTATTTGCTGAATCTTGTAATCAACTCTTTATGAAATGGATCATCCTTTTGGCATACCTGTGTTATCAATTCATCTTTTTATTTTAAGTATTGTGAAGTGTTAAACTAGAAATTTTAGCTTTGTAAAAAGTTGAGAGTGTTTGGGTGCGACACCGAAGGTAAATACCTTTGTGATCGTCTTGAGACCTGTCACCCCGCTGGCGAATCCTGGGCCAGAGGATTCCCAAACGGTGGGGGCCGAGGCAGCGTTCTAGGATATGGAATGCTTTATTTGAAAATATTTACATGCACCCATTCCTTCGACCCGCTACCTTAAAATTGGTTGGGTATCTCTTTCTGTTGGTTGCCTTCCCCCTGGTCTTACACTCATAGACACTGATAGGGGAGCCCTGAGAGATTGTAGATTAACTACTTTCCCCAATATTGTTAATTTATCATGTAATGTACATGCGTTCATCCAGCGGGCCTTTTGACCATTTCGTTTGCTTGGAGATTTCCAAAAAGTTTGTTTGATTGATAGGTTGAGGCCTGCTACTTCTCGTCCAGAGATAGAAACATGTAAAGCGGTTACGCTGCCTTCTTCTTCTGGTATTCTTCACGCAGATGCAAAGCTGCGCTGCTCCTATAGGTACGGTTTGAGCCATTTAGCATTCCAAGGGTGCCGGAGGACCTCGCCTTTCAGATTGCGAAGATAGTAGGAACCGTTTCCCGCAATGTCGTGTATTATAAAAGGTCCTCCCCATGTAGGTGCTAACTTTCCCCATTTCTTCTCTCGTTGATACTGCGGGATTGTTCTTAGCACATATGCCCTTCTACAAAATTTCGAAGCTTAAACTTTTTGTTGTACTCTCTCGCTAGTCTCCGTTGATAATTTTCCATCTTTTGCAATGTTGCTTCCCTCCTTCCTTCCAGGTAGTCCAGTCTCTCTAACATCATGTCTGTTGTGAGATTTTTCTCCCATGCTTCGGTCTTTGTGGTTGGCATGAGGATCTCGTTGGGATGACTGCTTCAGCTCCATAAGTGAGGAGAAATGGGGACTCCCCAGTGGCAGATCTTCGTGTTGTCCTGTATGCCCATAATACATTGTGTAGCTGTTCACACCATCGCCCCTTGTGTTCGTCTAATTGCTTTTTGAGGATAAGGGCGAGGGTCTTGTTAGTAGCTTCCGCTTGTCCGTTGCTTTGAGGGTATATGGGGGTGGACTTGTTTTTCCTTATTTTGAAAGTGTCGAAGAGCATGTCTATGTTTTTCCCCTGTAATTGTTTACCATTATCGGACACGATTTCCGCTGGTATGCCGAACCTGCAAATAATGTTTTGGAATATGAAAGTAAACACGTCCACGTCTCTGATCCTGGCTAAGGCTTTGGCTTCCACCCATTTACTGAAGTAGTCCGTGGCTACTATCAAAAATCGTCTTTTCCCTGATCCTTCGATGAAAGGCCCAACGATATCTATGCCCCATTTTGCAAATGGCCACGGACTATCCACAGAATTCAACGTTGTTGCTGGTGCGTGTATCTTTTTGGCGAAACGCTGACATTCTTCACATCGTCGGGACATTCTTGCAGCATCTTGTATCATTGTGGGCCAGTAATATCCTTGCATTTTTGCTTTGTCGGCTAGTGATCTCATGCCGCTATGATTCCCTGCGTCACCATAATGGATGTCGTTTAGAATTCGATGCCCCTCTTTCCTGGATAAGCAACGTAGTAACGGTCCGAGGAAAGATTTCTTGTACAGGATCCCATCCCGAAGATCATATCTTCCTACTTTGGAGAGTATTTTCCTGGTTTGTTTGTGATCCGCGGGTAAGGTTCCATCCTTGAGAAACGCATGGATCATCATTCTCCAATCATCTTCGTTGTTGAAATCTTCGTCTTGATTTGCTCTTGACAGGATATCTTCTTCGTCAAAATCGTCACGGATGTCTTCTCCCACCTGATCTTCGATATTTTCTTCCACTGTATCTTGATTTGTAGCAAAGGAAAATTGTGATGCAATCGAAGGCTCGTATACCCTTGTTTTTTGATAGCTTCGATACTCTTGTCCTTCAGCATGGATATATATGCTAGGGCATCCGCGTGCCTGAGATCCCTTCTGCATAAGTGCCGGAACTTGATGTTCGGAATTTGTGATGCCAATGTTTGGACCAAGGCCATGTAAGCTGAGAGGGTGTCGTCGTACACATTGTATTCGAGCCCTATTTGCCGTATGACAAGCTGCGAATCACTTGTCAGTCTTACATCAGTTACCCCCATCTCTATTATTAAGCGGAGGGCATGTACGACTGCCTCGTATTCGACGATGTTGTTAGTATGCTCTTTGAATTCTAACCTGAGTGCCTGTACGATCCTTTCTCCAGTTGGGGTGGTGATGACAATGCCTATTCCTGCCCCTTCCTTATTTTTGGAACCATCAACGAAGACTTCCCATTGTCTTTGACTCGCGGGTTCGAGGACATCAACTGGATCCTTGCTTTCCTCGTCGGCTTCTGGTATTCCCCTAATCTCTTCATCGTTGTCCAGGGGGAGGTCTGCTAAGAAATCCGCCAAAACTTGGGATTTTTGGGAATGTTGAATTTCATGAATGATGTTGAATTGGTCCAGGTGGGTGTTCCACTTGGCTATTCTACCTACTTTTCCCGCGCTTTTGAGGACTGCTTCCAGTGGTGCTTTGCATGGGACGCGGATGAAGTGAGTTAGGAAATAGGTTCTCAGCTTTTGAGTAGCCCATACCAATGCCAGGATGAGTTGTTCGATCTTCGTGTAATTCCTTTCCGCAGAATTGAGGGTCTTACTGACATAATAGATAGGTTGTTCTATCTTCGTATTGGTTTTGACCAACACTGCGCTAACTGCGTCTTCTGTCGCTGCTATGTACAATGCCAAAACCTCATCAGGATCAGGCTTCTGCAGGATTGGAATTGAAGCCAGGTGTTCCTTGATTCTTTGGAAGGCTTCTTCGCATTCTGCGGTCCATTCAAACTTACTCCCTTTTTTGAGAATATTGAAAAAATGTTTGCATTTGTCCGAGGATCGGGCAATAAATCTGCCCAAGGCTGCTAAGGACCCATTGAGCTTTTGCACTTCTTTTAAATTCTTCGGAGATGGCATTTCCACTATGGCCTGAATCTTCGCGGGGTCTACCTCAATACCCCTTTTTGTTACCAGATATCCGAGGAATTTCCCTGAGGTGACACCGAAAGTGCATTTTTCTGGATTTACTTTCATGTGATGTTTCCTCATTGCTTCGAAAATATCTCTCAGGTCCTGGTGGTGATCTTTGCGCAGCCTACTTTTGACGAGCATGTCATCAACGTAGACTTCTAGGGTACTACCAATCCATGGCCTGAAGATAGCATCGACCATTCTTTGGTACGTTCCCCTGCGTTTCGAAGTCCAAAGGGCATTCTAGTGTAGCAATAAAGGCCATGCGGGGTGTAGAATGCTGTGTGTAGTTGATCTTCTTCTGCCAGGGCTACTTGGTTGTAACCAGAATATCCGTCCATGAATGACAGCTCTTCGTATCCTTCCACTGCTTCAACCAGTTGATCTATGCTCGGCAGGGGATAGCTGTCCTTTGGACATGCCTTGTTGAGGTTAGTAAAGTCGATGCATATCCTAACCCCTCCATTTTTCTTAGGAACGACGACCATGTTGGAGATCCATGTAGGGTATTTGACTTCCTTGATGAAGCCTGCTTCTAGTAGTTTCCGAAGTTCTTTTTCTACTGCCTTATGATACTCTGGTGCAACTTTTCTTTTTTCTGCCTGAAAGGTGGCGTGCCTGGTTTGATGCGCAGCTCGTGTTGGATTATTTTCGGATCAATCCCCGGCATGTCTCCTAACTTCCAGCGAATACATCCGCGTATTCTTTAAGTAATTTGGTTAAGGAATCTTCTCTTTTTTCGTCCATTATGGTCCCTACTTTGATCATCTTCGGGTTTTCTTCCGTTCCTATGTTGATTTCTTTTACGGGCTCCACTGGTGTGAACACCGGCTTCGGGTCCCCAAGGACTGGGACGTTCTTTAATTGCTATTTGGTATGTTTTGTCCTTCGTTGGCTGCTGAAGTACTTGCCTCTGTGTTAAGGACATTATCATCCTTTGTCAAGCCCTTCCTTGTGGTTTCCTTGAGGAACAGGTCTATGGCCTTTTCTTTCGCAGCTTCTTTATTTTTGATCCTTGGGTTTTTCGCTGCTCTTCCTGTTCGTTGTTGATACGATCCTGAGTGGTCTGGCACTCTTTTGCAGAGACCCGATCTCCCTTGATTTCCATCACTCCCTCGGGTGTAGGGAACCTGAGATATTGGTAGTAAGTTTGCCACTCCCTTGAGTTTATGTACCCACTTTCGTCCAATAATGGCGTTATAGGGGGATGGGGCGTCAACCACGCTGAATCGTGTTTCTACTTTCATGGGCCCGGCGTTCACCTGCAACACGATGTCTCCCAATGGCTTTGTGGGCGCTCCGTTGAACCCGTAGATGGTGTAATAAGAGGTCATAGTTGTTCATCATGGAGCTTCATCCGTTTGAAGGCGTCGTAGAATAGAACGTTCACTGAGCTTCCCCCGTCGATGAGGATCTTTTTGAGGTTACATCCGGCCACTGGTAGTGTGAGGACCAAGGGATCGTTATGGTCTTCCATATCTTCTTCGATATCTTCAGTATCGAAGATGATAGGTGCGTCCATCCACTCTTCGTGCTCGTCCACCTCTACGCCATCAATCTTATATAATTCGCAGTGGTCTTCGAATTGCTTCGTAGCCTCTTTCCTATCTGCGCTGTAAGTGAGGGCCCTGCGGCTTCGGAACACGAGATGGTGTTGATTGTGCGGTTTCCCTCTGGAAGTTGGACTTGCTTGGTTCGTTTGGATCTGTCCTCGGTGACCTCCTTTCGTATGTATTGCTTGAGTTCGCCAGCATCAATCAATTTTTGGATCATTATTTTGAGGTTTTTGCATTTCTCGGTCTGGTGTCCATTGAAGCAATGATACTCACAGTAATCTTTAGACTTCTCGGTTCTTGGGGGCTGTTTTCCCTTAGACCACGGCCACTCCAAATTTTCCCTTCCTTTGATCTCTCGCAAGATCCGAGCGTAGCTAGCATTGAGCTTCGTGTAAACCTGATCTTCGAATTTTCGATCGTCTTTTCGTCGTTCATCTCTTCGTTCCTTCCTATCTTCGTGGCCGTTCCACTGAGCTATTTCTTTTGGCCCCGCTGGTTTGTTCTGCGGAATTGGTACGGTGAGACCTCTGCGTTTGTGCCCTCGGGTTCTCACGCTGGATTTCTTCAAGACGAGCGTACTTCTCAATAATTATTCGAAGATCTCCTTCTGTCTTAGGTACGCTTCCGTGGATCTCAACAAATAGTGGACTCATTCGGTCTAATCCCCACTTGTAGCAGTTGATACTTACTACGGGATCCACACTCCCTATGGCTTGGCAGATCTTGTGCCATCTGTTGGTGTATTCCCTCGTGTTCTCCTTGTAACCAATTGCCAGAGAAAAAAGTTTATCCATTCCGGTGTTGACAGCTTTGTTGTACATGTAGGTTCTCAAGAATTTCTCTGCGAGTTGATCGTAGGAGTTGATGGAATCAGGTGGCAGGTTGTCAAACCAAGACAAAGCCGATCCCTTCAGACTTGATGGGAAATCTACAGAGGACGGCGTCGTTTTGACTCCATCGGGCTAAGATACGATTATAATACCGGATATGTGCCGCGGGATCACTGGATCCGTCATAGCATTCAAAAGTTGGGACAGGGCACTTTAACGGAATGGGGGTATTTGCCAGGCGATGAGTTAGGGGCGTGGAGTTAGCTTCTTTCATCACCTCTTCAAGCCTTCCTCCGCCTTGTCTGGCTTTTAACTGCCTGATCTCAGCCATCATCTCATCACGCAGCTCCTCCATTGCGCGGTAATATCCCACGTTCTCATGCTCAGTTGAGCGTTTCTTTCTTCGAACTTCACTGTCATAATAGTCTAAGTCTTCGGCGGCATATTCCGGATCGGATGCACTGCTTCCCCTGGCGGCGTTTGCTAGGATGATTCTTCGGTCTCGATTAGGCTCTGGTGCTTTAGAATTTGCTTCGTCCAGTTGTTGGCTAGTCTTCGTGCTTTGGGCAATCCTATCTTTCAAGTCTTGGTTCTCCCTGGCCAGAAGAGCTACGGCATCTGCGTAGACCTGCTGGCTCTTTTTCAATTCTTCGAGCTCTACCATCAGTCGGTGGGACTGGTTTGATCCCTGATTGGGAGTTCCGGCTTGTACCCCTACGGCCATAGTTCCCCCTTCGTCTACTGTGTGTATTAAGGGTGGCGAGGATCAGCTTCAATTGTTGGTATCTCCAAGTTTGGTCCCCTCGGTTGAGCTTCCACCCGCGGTACTAAAACCACTGGTATGGTTTGATTCTGACCGTTGGTTGACGGCATTCCGAAGACTGGTGGATGTGCGGGCTGATGTGTCATAGATTCTGCCACCCCTTCTTTTGTTGATGGATTTGGTTTGAAACCAAAGTCTTGTTAGCTTCTGTAGCCTGGAGGGCCGCAACAGTTGCGTTGTTCTTTGTGGCTGCTGCTTTGAGAGCCGCGGCTGCAATGGAGTTAGTGTTCATAGGTGAGGTGATTTCCGCAGCATCCTGCCTCTGAGTAGTTTTAGCTTTGTCTCCTTTCTGCTTGCTTCGGGTCATGACCGGGGTAATCCTCGGTGTCTCCTTTGATGAGGCTTTGGTTTTTCCTGCCTCTAGTATCTTTTCCATTTTTAATCTTTTTCTGCATAGGGGAATAAATAAAGAGAACCAAAGATATCCACGAGGATCGGGTTAGTGCCATTCGTATCCGCAAGATTATTGGAATAGAAGGAAATGAGCTGCCCAAGGGCCTTAATAAAAGAGAAATGTAAAGACTCCATCGGTCTTTTTGCAATACAAATCCTCTAATAAACAATCATGGACCTTGTTTTCAGACTACTTTTGAAAAAGAAAACTCTTGAAAAGGCAGATCCGTCGCGAGAACTCATGAATCTGGATTATTAAGTCTTAGTTTTAAAAGAAAAACGCCTCACGTGCAAATCTGTGATAGATAGCCGTGGATTTGTCTGCTTTGAAATGGTGTTTGTGAAAATGAAGACCATGAACCCAGAATAAAAAAGGTTTTGAAAGCACGCTGAACCCAGAATAAAAAAGGTTTTGAAAGCACGCTGAACCCAGAATAGGGCACAACCATAATGCGCGTTTAAGGTGAAATCACAGGATAAGATAAATCTTTTACCGGGACAAAGTCCCTGTTTCTAGCGCCAGATTGTGAACACATAAATCACGAAGCCATCCACGTGTTCACAAACAATATTCGCATACATCCTAATTCTAGAATTGTACGTCGTATGCGTAAAGGGGATGATTTTATCGATTCATCGACTCGAAGCCTTCAGGCTTGTCATTGTCTAGTCGAATATTATCATAAATAATGTTCGTATAAAGGAATAAACCAAGAATCAAGTATAAATGTAAAGCATATGAAGTTTAACGCTGAATGTAAGGTGCTGAAATATAAATAAGACAGATTTACGTGGTTCGGCACTAAGGCCTACATCCACGGGGGTGGTGTTTCACTATGTATTGAATGGTTACAAAGATAGTCGAATGACTTTAGAGTATACATAGGTCTGCGGAAGTAGGGGATTACTTACTCTTCCTATTTCTCTCTCTCTATCTTCTCCTATAATTGCTCTCAATCGGTCGACCCCTTCTCTCTTAGTGGAGAGGGGTATTTATAGGGTTGGAACGTGGGTCCCATTTCTGAGGCGCCGTTGTAATCTTATCCTTTTGTGCTTTGTGCCTATTACGCAGAGGTCTTCGCATATGCTGTGGTCTGAGCCTGAATACGAAGGATTATCCTCGCCTCTTCCACGAGCTGATTGACATGTGTATATCTCTTTGGTATTTAATGCGGGTAGATGGATGTCTGCTCGTGTCAGACAAGTGTTTCTTTGTCTGGTCACATCTGTGTCAGCCACACTTCCTCTCGGCTGTTGATCTGGGATCTTCCTCGGGATTGGGTGTGATAACACCCAAGGGGTATTATCTGGCGCTCCTCTGAGCCATCATACCTCTGTGATCCTCTGTCCCTGGCCGTCAGATCTGCTGACTGGTGGCATCTTCTGGTGAGATGTTTGCTATCATGTTTTGATATCTTGTTTTGCATGCCTTCCACGTGTCTCTTTCTGTACACGTGGTGGATGATGAAAGGTGTACATAGAAATGTATCGGGTTGAATGGCGCGACAGAGTGAAAAAATATTTTCAATTCGATAGTTGTTATGGAATACTGAGAGTGTTGGCCAAATATAATTCATTTATATTTTTTTTTCTTGTTATGATGCATTTTATTTTAAAGTTATTGTCAAATCTTTATTAAGTTAAGTTTAATTTTAAGATATTATTAAGATATAAACTAGATAATCGAATTTTCGAATTTTAATTTACGTTAGTGCATTTTTCATAAATCTAGATAATAAGATATAGACTAGACATTCATAACTTACAATAAAGACTTAAAGAATAAAAACTTAGGACAATGTTCTTCATCTTGTTTATCTTCTTCATTTCACCAAACTTCCAATCAATGCATCTACGAACAGTGTTTTCTTTGTTTGTTTTTTTTTTTCCTTCAAATTTTCCTTGTCTTGAACTTTTCTTTGTCTTTTCGTAGTTGGAGGTTTGATTTAGTTAACATCCAAAACTTGTAGACTTCTTTGGTTTTTACATATTTCTTTATAACCGTCACATATCTTACTAACAGCGGCTTCAAGTATCACTCCCGAAAAATCAAGTTGGATACCTATATCTAGTTCGGATTCAAACTTTGCCATTTGAATTATTTTGGAAGAAAAGATAGAAAATTTTGGTGTAAACTTTGTGTTTGAAATTCACATTTTTATAGCGATGGAGAATAAATTGTTGGAGGTCTAAAATCCAACGTTCGATAGAGACTCGATCGATAAATTATTTTTCCATAGTGGCTCGGCAGTTTACCATGTCACCAAGCATGGCGTATGAATGGGTTAGCCAGCCCACTTAGGAACCGGCCTAACTACACGCATACGGGATCACCCAACTTTTAATTTTACCGGTGGACGACACACATTGATTACTCAAATGAGCATCAAGTCAAGAAATGTTGTAACTAACACGTTTTATAATAATACAGAAAAGTGTCATATCGGGGGTATCATTACACACACAGCCAGCAACAAAACATCAGTCCAACATGACTAGAAACAGCAACAAGATCCCACATGCAAATGGTGCCGTCTGTTATGGCAAGAATGTGATCATTCATTGATCCTCTCTGTCAACAAGATCTCGATTAGGCCACTGTGGAAATCATCCCATGTTTCCATTCATAGTTTAACAAACCCATATAATTACATCAAACGGCTTGAAGTCTGGCACAAGAAGAGATCAGTTTATCCTCAAACGATCTCATCCATTGAACGTGGATATAATAAAGTAAAAAGAAAACCTCTCTGTTCCTCTTTCACACTGGATGAAATTGTTTTTCTTTTTCCCACATTCAAAGACAAACAGTAACAGAAAAAAAAAATACTGTAAAATCAAGAATCTGAAGAAACAAAACAAATTATCAGAAGAAGAAGAAGAAGAACAGAACGAAAGAAAGAAGAAAAGGAAAAGCTATTGCTTCATATTTCTCCTTCCGTGTCTTCTACAAATGGGTTTCCGTTACTTTCCTCTCTCTCTTCTCTTTAGTTTTCTCCAACTTTTGTTGATTGTTAATGGAAGAAATCTATCTGAGTCTTCTTCTACCCCGATCAATCAGGATCTATACCATTCCAGGTATTTACTCTCACTTGTTATTTCCTCGAATTTTTCCATTGATTTATTATTTATTTATGAATTAGTCCCTTGGAATTATTGCAGTGATGCTTTGGAGGAACAAATCAGAGATTTAGTGAGTCGTCACCCTAATAAATTGAGAGTAAGTAATTTTACAATTTTATTATTGCAATAGGATTAGACAATTCAGCTTCTTATATGAAACCATTTTGAAACAGATAGAAACAATTAAGACCCAGAATCAGGGTTATTTGGCAGAGATATCAGTAGTTACTTACAGCCACTCCAACACCGAAATTGATAACAAATCGAAGTTCCGGATACTTCTTGTGAGTTATTTTGATAGGAGTTTGAATTATCATTTTGTTTTTGTTTTTGCAAATTTGTTGTATGTACAATAGAGTCATCTCAGATTTGTAATTCCTGGTTTTGTTGACAGATGATTACTTGTCTTCCAGAGTTTTGGACAGCATGGAAGGGAACTTATTACCACAGAACTTGCTTTACGCCTCTTGTCCATCTTAAGTGAAGAGCAGCGGATTCCAAACAGTGATCCAGTTTTCTTAAACCATACCCTGGATAATCTTGTGATTAAGGTAATGCTTGTTTCAAAACTTGTGTTAACAACTTCAACTTAAATGGTTTTGCGAAGTCCACAAAATTATGTGAAAGAGTCAGGAATGTTGTCTAGTTCTCTTGCTTTAGAATCCTAACACAGCTTTTACTGTCAGGTGGTACCTATGGAGAATTTGAACGGACGTAAACTTGTTGAAGCAGGGGATCTTTGTGAGAGGAGAAATGGTAATAAAAGAAATTGTGATTTTTGATTTCAGTACGTTACCTTTTGTAGTTAGTGTTGTTGAATGCTTGTTTGTCGTGCTCCGCAGGAAGGGGAGTTGATCTGAACCGAAATTGGAGTGTAGACTGGGGTAAAAAGGAAAAGGTTTGTGTCTCATGCATATAATATCGGGCATACTTACTTAGTTTCCTACTTAATATTTGAAACATCACTGTATATGTAGAACTCATTGTATAGGATTTCTCTGTCCAAATGTAGGACTACGATCCATATGAAGAGAATCCGGGAAGTGGTCCTTTTAGTGAGCCGGAGACCCAAATTATGCGAAAAATCTCCCAATCATTTGATCCACATGTGTGGATTAATGTGCACTCTGGAATGGAGGTAAGCTGTGATAAGTGCAGATTTGTTTGATAATGTAGAATATCTTTCTATTCCTTATTTATATTGTGTTAGGTTCACGTTACTGAATTCCTTAAAAGAAATTCATGAACCAAATGGTGGATAGCAATATAAGTTTCACTTCCCAAGTAAATCAAGAACAACTGAATATGCAGTTGGCTTTTGTAATTCTGTTAGTACTATAAACGGATTCAATTACTTGATCTGGACGTGCTAATAAGTTGTACTAGTTCGGATAACACTTTTCACTTTTCAGTCTAAGGGAGCTGAGCAACACTAAGGTATTAGGGTCCTTCATAATTTGTATCTTATTTGTACTTATCTTGGTGTTGGTTTCTCTCAGGCTCTCTTCATGCCGTACGATCATAGGAACACAACCCCACACGGATTGGCATCCCATGCTATGAGGTCACTACTCGAAAACTTGAATGACCTTCACTGCCAGGGGCGATGCTTAGTTGGATCTGGCGGCGGCTCTGTGGGGTATGTATTTATTATAAAGGGAAACAAGTATAATGCGAGGTCCTAAATTTCTAGATGCTAGTCGCTGGTATATTAGAGGTGAGTCAGTGTCTGAATTATTCACCGAGTAAACTTCATTCTAAATAGATATGACATGTTCCAGGTATCTTGCACATGGGACTGCGACAGATTACATGTATGAAATTGCCAAGGTGCCCATGACGTTCACCTTTGAGGTCAGTGCCTCATGCTGCTCTTTTCTTCCCAGAGTCTCTTTTCCATTTGATTATAGAATGGATGGGGTTCTCATTGTTAGTTCTTTTGTTACTAGATCTATGGAGACACAGATGCCTCGTCGAAAGACTGCTTTAAAATGTTCAATCCCACTGATACCATAACCTTCAATGTGAGTATGCAAATTCCACAGTTTAGCATTTAGGCTGTTCCACATCCTGGCGTATACACACAAAATTACTAAACTAAATCTTCTGTTTGTTGGGGGTCTCAGAGAGTTCTGAACGATTGGTGTGGTGCATTCTTCACGATTTTCAAAACGGCCAAGTGGAGGTTGGATGAAACTTACTCTAACGCCTCCACTGAGAATGTGGGGAAATTAGAATCTATAGATGAATATTTAGGAGGGTATTTGATGGAGAGAAGCAGTAGATATGGCAAGAGGACAGAAGTCCTTGAGTTAGGAATGCAAGAAATAAGAACGTACTTTAGACTATTTCTATTATCATCAGTTCTGTTAATGTTCATGTTCTGTTCTAGAATTTCCAAGAGCAAGTGTCCTTCTATCCGACCACTTGTATAAGCAGTGTCTCTTAGAGCTGTGGTACTGCTACCTTATAAATGTTGTCGAAGATTTGTGTCAAGCTGAAGACAGCAGCAATCATCACAAAGAGAAGGGGTATAGGTAGAGAAAGTAAGTGTAGTTTACCAGATCACGGGCATTCTTACTTTGCTGATTGGACTGGGTCTTCCCTATCATTCTTCATTGTGTTAACTATACACCCAACTGTGTATAATGGAAATTTCTTTTTGATTCTTCACTCCTGCTTCATAAACACCCACCTATTTCAAGTGACATGGGCAACTTCAGCGGTAGGAAAGAAATACGTGTAGCTGGGATGCGGGATTGGTCAACAAGGGTTATTTTTCCGGAAATTACCGTGTGAATGGAAGTAGGATACAGCAAGATAATTTTTCTCGTCTTTTTTTTCTCCACCTTCTAGTGGAGTTTCTCACAGTTGAGGATACTTCCCTTTGTTAGTTCATGGCAATGTCGCTCTCGCTCAATGATACTACCACAGAATAATCTATCATGTTTAACATGTGTTCGTGCATAAGAGGTAGGAACCCAACAAAAAGGCTCCCACTATGCTAGAGTTTTTTTATGAAAATCTGCAATGCCAGAGCTATTATAAGAAATTTAGTAATACTAAAGTAATTCTAGAAAAAAAAAAGGTTTGAGATGAAAGGTTTTATCTGTATCGTTCCAAGTTTTATCGGATTTCAGGGGCAAGTTCTTAATTGTTTCGTTGTCCCTGAATCGGATCCGCTGAACGTTGATCATCGTTGCATAAGGTTTGAGTTACATTCCGAAGACAAATTAAAACACATACTAGTATTTTTTTTGTCATAATAAAGCGACTAACAACTCGGAAAATTAAGATTTATAGCTATCTTAGTTTTGTGACATCAGTATGACAGACATTAGGCGTGTATGGTTTCCGAAAAAAAAAAATAGGCGTGTAGACCATTTTATATGGTATATGTCAAATTCGGATAAGATTGTATAAGTTTTGATTGCTGGAACACATTTCTAAAAGTTCGACTGTGGGGTAAGTTGAACTCTGAAAAATCAACAAAGTACACGCACTTATAACGACCGACCATCTTAATGTACTGAACTGTTTTTGAGATGATTCTCTTATTTATTTTTCTGATTTTGAATTTGGCCAATCGGGAATGTTAGAGCCATTTGAATGGTTATGAACAACTGTGCTGGTTGGCATCTCCTAATCAAGTAGTCAAATGGGTAATTATCTTTTGCTAAGACGCAGTAATTTGACTAGGTGAAGTTAATTGGCTCTCACCAAACCACAAAACAAGAAGAAGAAAAAAATGGCTGACATGACCTCAAACAAAAGATAGGAAGTCCTCAATTTGATGCAATTAGGTACCTTGCATTTTGGTTCCTAGACTCTAGAGAGTAGACTGTAGAGACCATCCTCGTAGAAATGGTCACCTTGTTACCATATTCTAAGACGAAACCTTTCCTTCCCATTCGAATTATGGGTATGCAAACTAGAAACTGTACTTTGACTTGAAATTAAATCCATCCGAAGTGAAATTCAAGGGGGTAATTATTTCTCTGTTGCTTTTTTTTCTTTTTTGTTTTCTTTTTTTTTTTTTTTGAATGAAAAGAACAAGAAAATCCTAATATTTAAACCTGTCATGTCCCACTTGAACGTATTGGTTGAAGCCCGGAACCATTAAACTGTTCAGAAATGATACTCGTACCGAAGCAGTGCACTGTGATGTGCATCGTGATCAGATCCAACTGTCATTAGGACAGTCTTGGAGGAGATTTACAGGGGATGGGGTTAAGGGTGAGATCCACCACTTTTTTTTCTCTCACACCAAACGTCACGGTGCATTGCTGCGGTATACAAACATTTCCGTAAACTGTTACAGGATGACCCAAAAAGGAAAAGTCTTGGGAGTTGGGATGACAATAAAACTAAATTTTTTGATTATAACATCTAATTAAGCTCATCTAATTTTTTATTAATATTGAATTTTTATTAGTAATTAAAAAACTTAAACCAAATAAATCACCAGAACCAGATGGTTTCCCAGCTAGCTTCTTCAAATTGAACTGGGAAACAATAGGAGAACAAGTTATTTCTGCAATTCAGCATATTTTTATTTCTGGAACTCTTCATCCAGAATTCAATAAAACCTTTCTTTTTCTTATTACTAAAAGTAGACATCCTAAGGATCCTGGTGGTTTTGGACCCATATGGCTTTGCAACACTACGTATAAAATTATAGCTAAGATTCTTGCTAATAGAATTAAACCATTACCAAATACATTCATCTCCCCCTTTTAAGCAGCATTGCTCTCTAAAAGGCAAATATCAGATAATATCATTATTGCTCAAGATGATAATTCACTCTTTTAAGGAAAAAAAAGTGAAGCATGCTGGAATGGGTATTAAAATTGATATGTCTAAGGCATTTGATAGAGTTGATTGAGACTTTTAATCAATGCAATGAAAGATTTTGGTTTTGATTCTAACTTTTGCAAGCTGATTCACCAATGCATTTCTTCCTCAACTATTGTTGTCTTACTCAATGGTTGTCTCGGGGATTTTTTTCAAACCAACTAGAGGTCTTAGGAAAGGAGATCCACTCTCTCCTTATCTGTTTATAATTTGTATGGAAATATTTTCTAGAATGCTTTTAACCAATGAAGAGGAGAAAATTATCCATTGAGTGAAAATCACTCCAAAAAATATCCCTATTTCTCATCTTTTTTTTTTTGCTGATGATTGTCTTCTTTTCATTAGAGCCGATCTTAAGGAGTGTCACAATATTCTTGCCTTGATTGAATCTTTTATTAAAGCTTCAAGCCAATTAATAAATTTCGAAAAATCTGGTGTTTTCTTTAGCAAAAAAGTTCAGCCTAAGCATCAAAGAATGATTATTAAACTGCTAAAAAAAAATTGACCCAAAAAACACTTATCTAGGAATACCTCTTTTCATTAGTAGAGCTAAGATATAACTATTTAAAAGAATAGTGGAAAATATGGAGCATAGAATTCAAGGATGGATAGGAAAAACTTTAGCTCAAGCCAGTAAAATGGTCCTCAATAAAGAAACTCTAGCCAGTATGGCTAGTTACCAAATGAGCTGTTTTATTCTACCAAAGAAAATCACAAAGAAAATAGATGATCCGCAAAGAGATTTTTGGTGGGGAAAAGAAACTAATCATAGAGGATATTACCCAAAATCTTACTTCTGCCTTTGTAAACATTTAAAAAAAGGAGGACTAGGCTTTAGAAATGCTCATAAATTCAATTTAGCTATGATTACTAAATTAGCTTTGAGGTTATTAACAGAACCTAAGGCTCTGTGTGTGACACAATTAAAACCTAGATGTTTCAAAAACTCTTCGGTTTTTAAGGCAAAAATCCCATCTTCTAGCTCTTGGATCTGGAAATGCATCAGTAAAGGAATTCAACTAGTGGAACAGAATAGAATTTGGGAAATAGGAGATGGAAATAGTGTAAACATTTGGGAGGATAACTGGGTGCCACAGTTGGCAAATAATCTTAGTAGCTATAACACAGTTACTAATTCTAATTTAAAACTTGTGAATGATCTTTTAGATCCATTTACATTGAAGTGGAATTCTAAAATTATATTTGAAATGTTTCCTGCTCATATGGCTAGGAAAATTTATAATATCAGATTAGTCAAGGATAAATCTGATACTCTTAGGTGGCTTCTTACAAACTCTGGCACATTTACATTCAAGTCCATGTATAACAAGCTCAATTAAAGAACTGAAAATATTTATAACTTAGGACAACCTGATTCTTTTTGGGCTCATCTTTGGAAACTCAATGTATCTCAAAGAATAAAAATATTTTCTTGGAAATGTCTACAGAATGTCATTTCTACTAACTTGAAGTTGTTCAAATTTATGCATGATGTTCATCCTAGTTGTTCCTTTGGATGTAATGAAAATGAAACTATAGAACATCTTCTTCTTTTTTGTCCATTTGCTCAATCTGTGTGGGCAATTGCACCTTTTCCTGTCACTTTGTATTTTAATAGATCTATAACCTTCTTAGATATATGTAAGGAATGGATAGGAAAAAAAGAACCATCTATATTTTTAGAAACAATTCTGACGAAAGCATGGTTTATATGGAAAAAAAGATGTGACAGAGTCTTTGAAAATAAACAGAAAACAAGTATTCAGCTATGAGCAGAAATAATGAGATATTTAGAGTTTTGGAATAATGTCTCTGGGTTATGTTATAACAAACAAAGTAGAAACTCCTAAATGGTGTCCTCCTAGGAAAACTTAACTAAAGCTCAATATAGATGCTGCATGGGTTTCAAGTATATTGTCTGTAGGTTTTTCTTTAATTCTAAGGAATGATGCAGGAGAATTCGAACAAGGAATAACAGGTCCTCTCTCAGCAGCTACCCATGAAGAAGCGGAAGCCTTAGGTTTGTTGCAAGGAGCTAAATGGGCATTGGACAAAGGATGGTCCAATTTCAGTGTGGAAGGTGATTGCAAAAATATGTTTGATTATATGAATGGGAAACCATATAAAATAGAATGGCAGAACCAATCACTTATGGATGAAGCTAAAGATGATTTCAACAAATGCAAAAACTTTATGGGTTTTTTTACATTCCCAGACTTGCAAATCAAGCGGCTGATACACTTGTTAAGGAAGCAAAGTCTTTTGTTAATTTAGTTAATTGGGACAAGAGTCCCCCTACCTGTATTTTTCTAAACTTAGAAGTAGATAAATCTAATGCGAGGGATAAGAACCATATCTCTACATTATAAGACTCTACTATTAATGATGTAAGGGTTTATAACTCCCTAAGTTAGTTGTTTTAATGAATTTTCAACTTACAAAAAAAAAGAAAAAAAGAAGAAGAAGAGTTCACCTGTAGAATATATATTTATTTATTTTTTGATGTGAAAGGACGTATTTCATAAAAACTAATAAAGATGTCACCTTGAGCAACACCGAAATTACAAATGGATAAATAATAAATAGATAAAATAATAGAAAAACACAAAAATAAAGCAAGCTCATGAAGGAGCAACTTAGAATTTAAAAGCTCTAAACTCTAACAAGAATTACCTAAGATCCATTTTCATCGTGAAAGAGTATTTGACATCATTAATTTGCTCATCATAGTTAGATTTAGAGTAAAAATCTCTCAAATCATCATTATTCTCAATCAGAGACATTTACATTTCTTAATAAGATTTAACAAGACTCTCAAATAGATTCTTACACAAAAATTTCATCATAAGATCATCAGAGACACCCGTCAACTTATTAAAAGTCATTTTGGAATATAATTTGGCCTCACTAATAAAGGGAGCCGAAACAGAACTATAAGATAGAATCAAGTCCTTTCTCATAAGAATTTTCTTCTTCTTTTTCCGGATTGTAACTCAACTAAAATCCATTTGTGCTCTAAACTACTCTCGTAGAAAAAATCTCAATAGAATCAATTGTCGAATTTTGAGTTGAAAATCCATTTACCAAGAACTGGGATAGTTGCTCTGAGATTTCATCATAATTAGTTGTTCTACTCCCATAATCTCATTAATTGTTTCAAATTCTAATACACCATCAGAATCATCATAAGTCTCTCTTGCTTTTTTCTCTCCTTTATATTTGTCACTGCCAATTTTTTCAACAACTTTCTATTTGATGATCTCTGGTAGTTCTTCCAAGTTCTTAATAGTTGCATATTCAGGGACCGACTCTACCATTTGTCGGTTTTTATTATTCTTTTTTTTGTGTGTGTATAATACATTCCCCTTATGATGTGTGAGCCACATTACCAAGCCATCCAAATACTCCCAACTAAATTATTCTCTTTTGAAGATTGGTTGTCCACCTGAGCAGTCTTCTTTGGGGATTCATTGAGACCATGCACCATGCTTAACTCATTTATACTTTCATTCACAATAATTTCTTCCCCCGCCGGAATAAAATAAAGTAATAACAATATTCTCTATCTTGGCTAGATATAAGGTTTAGATTTTTTTGGTATCCAGCTTTGTTAGTGATGTGTCTGATAGTGGTTGTGAATCTTGAGTATTCGTTCCCGCTAGCACATGACTAGGATTCAAGGAATTTTTTTTAGTTAACTACGTGAAAAGGGGAGGGTACCTAGTACAACACCAACTTTTTTGTTTGTGAACCTGCATTGACAATTTTTTGTACAATTAGTTAGTATAAATCAACAGAAAAGATCCTTGTACCTAATTGTAAAACAAGGAAAATCTAGTGTATATCCAAACTGTACAAAAATTTAATTCCAACAAGATCAAGTTTTGTAATATATATTTCAAGACGCAAATTCACAAGCACAAGTCTTGTAAGTTCTATACAATTTTAGCTAAAAAACTATCTAGGTTGAATAACATACTACTTGTGATATTTCAATTATAAAGATAAACAATAGATTATGGAAAAGAAATAATATAAGACACCAGAAATTTTGATAACAAGCAAAACTACGATCTTGCAAAAAAAAAAAAAAAAAAACTGACCTCGCGTAAATTGAGCATTGTACTGTATTAAACCGCTACGAACACTACCCTACCATCAGACTGGAATGTAGTTGAGATAGAATCAACCTTTCGATAAATTCAGCTTCAGTCGTGATCCTTACACCTCTTGGATCTCGCAAGACCCTACGCACTGATTTCCCTAGTTGGCGTCTTTTACAGACCTAAAGTTTCTTCGGCCACAATGAAGATTTTTAACTTTTCTGCCTCTAAAAAACAACTTATTGATTTCCTTCAAAGATATAGTAAATCAAGATAATAAAAATTTATTTTCTTATGGGGGATCTTCAAGGACAAAGAAGATATTAAGAAAACCTCAATAATTAGGATAACTCCCTTTAAAAGGTTATAGGGATGCCTAATCGATTCTATCTCACAAGATCAATCAAAGAACAATATGAAACTTGTGGAATCACAAAGTATAAATATAAAATAAAAAGAACTTTGTAATTTCGATCAATATTATTCACTGACGATGGTTCTTAAATGGTCGTATAACAGAAGAGATGATGAACCCTATAATAGACAAGAGCTATGATGATCATGATAAGATTATGGATATCAAGAACTATCAGGTTAGAGATATTAGGACCGGGCTTAAAGAATCCCTTAGTGAAGACTTCAAAAGTAATAATCTAGTATAGTTTCACTGGAAAATTTAGGTCTTTAATAAGAGGAGAATTGTAGCCGCATCAAGGATACAACGTGCTAGGATTGAGATTACAGTATGCAGATAATCCTTTATCTATATTTATTAACAAGACTAGGTAGCATAAAATCAAAGCTAAGTTCGTGAACTAGTTTCCATGTTTACGAATCTCAATATTAGACTGATTCATGTAAGCATGTGAGAAGTTTGCCTTGAAAGAAGAGTATACACCCGCGTATTTATCTATACAAGCTTTGCACACTAAAAGGTTAGTTCAAGAAAACTGGTTAAGTTATTTGTGAATCATCAAGCAATCATGGAGTTCAATAACTCTCAAAGATAAATCAGTTCGAAGTTCAGGAAATTTTTTTATTAACAAGTTCGTGAAATGTTCAAATCAGTTTGTGTACTCAAGTTACAAAAAGTATCTAGGAACCACTGAAAGTTAACTAGTTCAAGTACTGAAAAAATCATCTAATGTACTTGAGGATTTAAAAGTATCCAAGAACATCTCAAAATCAACCAGTTCATGATATGGAAAAATCAGTTCATGTAGTGAGTTAATAAGAGATTAATTCATCAAGTATATTATCAATAATTTAAAGTTCGTATACTAACCAAATCAGTTCATGAACATGAGTGTAACTTGATGTCTCCTATGAAGTTCTTACGCAATTACAATATACTGAATAATAAATTATTCTCAACCTAGTATGCGATAAGTTCTTTATAACTTCCATTGCTTGAAATTATAATCCGAGATTTGTCAAATATTAGCTTGAATTCGAAAAAAATTCTTTGGAATTTTCATCATAATATCCAAGTTATGTGGCATTATTTCAGTAGATATAATGGTAAAAAATATGAGTAAATAGGATAGTCATTCATCACATACTTTGTTGATGAAGTCCTCGTAAATGTCTTCATAGTTTTTAATCTTCAAGGTCAATCAGTGAATTCTGATACTCAACTACCATGCTCTGTTCCTAGTCCGAGATTGACATCAAGACTATAAATCAAGATATAATTTTGATCAACTGAATTTGATAACAAGATTGACATACCAAATCTTGTGAGTTGACCTAGCGATGCCCTAACACTACTAATTCGCTTATAGCTTTGTTGCCCATTAGAAAGTTGTTTTACTTTTTCTTCTAGATATACTTTTGTTCTGCCATTGAAGATGAGTATTCTTGCATTACTGCATCTAGATACACGATCAACGCCGCGTATCATCTTCAAAAAAATTGGATATCTTACATATAATAAAATCAATTTTAATGAGAATTTCAGCTATTCTATATACAATTTGAACTATAGTACTTCCAAGTAAAAAAAGGTTTCATACTAAAAAGCCTGATACTACAAATTGTTTGGAGGTCCTAGATGTTATCCCACTTTAAGTTCGAGTTGTAGTGATTCTTTCAATGAGTTTATCATATAACTATCTGGTTGTAGAATTACCTTTCTTGGTCATGTCAACCTTACTATATTTACTTTATGATGGTTATTTTTCAATGATGTTGTAGTAATAAGTTCGTTGAGACTTGTGAAAGCAGATTTTTTAGACTTAATTTTTATAAATAAAAATAACAAACTCAATTAAAAAGTATTGTAAAAAAATAAGGAGAGACTGGGGCTAGGATTCCACCAATTTCCACACTCATATGGTTCATATATCAATTTTAAGCAATAAAATCTCAAATGATAAAGTTTTATTGACTCTAATTCATTGCCTAAGGTAGATTTCGAAAGTAATGGGTGTAAAAATAAAGCATAGGACATCAAAACATCTAAGCTAAGCATGACCCATCAATTGTAATCACAACCATTCAATGAAACTCATAAATCAATTGAATAATAGTGCAAATAGTCGTAACAAGAATTGATAGAGTTACCACATCTGTGAAACTTGGCTTCCTCCGTCGTCCCATAGGATGGGTTTATCTCATCATAATGGAAACACGCTCAAAAGTTGATTTCATTGCTCAAAGGGTGTTTACAAATAATGAAAGGGAGGAAAAATAATAAAACTTGGATTCTGTAACATGAATAATTGTTGCAAAATAACTGTAACAGTAAGCGATATGTAGGATGTATCGTTGTTACTGTAGCTATGCGACTGCCTTATGGCGTCATTGTTCTTCGTGTTTTTCCTCCTTGTGCAGCAGCAGAAAAAATATTCTGCAGCTCTGAATTTCGCTCTGTTCTTCTCCCCCACTCCCCGTGCCGATTCTAATCAACTCCAACACATTATATACTCCTACAGACACCAGAATCATGCGTCATAACTTCATATATTCTTCAATTAATCGGCACTGAAGAAAAATATTTTCGGGAATATTTTCTTCCCAGATTTAATTCCTGACGCGTTGATTTTCTCCCAGCACGCTCCAATCTCGTTCATTTAGAGTAAAACACGGTATAAACACACACCAGCAACTAATTCTCACAGGAAATCTTCAACCAACTCGTGACAATATGAGTGAAGTCCAAAAAATACTCCACCTCTGTTTTGCTTCACTTCAGGTTATCTGTCCAGTTTTAGTCGAGACAAAGACCCAAACCAAGTCTGTTAGGCGCAATCACGTCGTCACAGAGAGTTTCACCCGTTGAGTCTCTCTATAACACAATCGAAACTCGAACCCTAAATCTTCCCGTATGCTGCAACATTTTCCCGCCAAAAGAATACTCAAACGATGAAGAAAGGGCTGCCCCTTATCCAACAGATGGGGTGAGAATAGCAAAGAAGGTGCCCCTTAGAAATTGAGTTACCCCTTATCCAAAATGAGTGTCCGTTTAGCAAATGTCTTCTGGGGGTCCCCCGAGCAACTTTTCGAGCCAAATTTTCCAAAAATACCTAAAAATACATAAAAACACAATATTAGTACAAAAATCGAGTTCCAACAATACAGACATTGAGGACAATTTAGACACAAAAATGTGTCTATCACTTTACAAAATTTAATTTTTTCAGAATCTAGTAGTTGACAATTTTATCTGAAAAGCAAAGGGTACCAAGTATTGAAAAAGAGGGGGTACAACAACCACACCCAATATTTCGATTAGCAATCTGTATGGACAAACTCCAATATACTTTCAAGAGAATCAACTAGACTCAATCTTAATAAAGTATATCAAAGAGTTATATCTCTCTTTCTCGATTCAATTCTTACTCAAGCAAAGAGAAATCTGCGAGTCTAATTGAATACAAGAGAAATCACTTGAACACCAAAGACCAATGTTCAAGGATCAATCAATTTCAATCAACAACCAAAGGTAGGATTTCTCAATTGATTGATTCAAACGCACAACCTGTGATATTTCAATTATATAACAAAATATAATGCGGAAAATAAATAACACAGACACCAGAAGTTTTGTTAACGAGGAAACCGCAAATGCAGAAAAACTCCGGAACCTAGTCCAGATTGAACACACATTGTATTAAGCCGCTACAGACACTAGCCTACTACAACTAACTTCGCTCTGGACTGTAGTTGAACCCCAATCAATCTCACACTGATCCAAGGTACAGTTGCGCTCCTATATCTCTGATCCAAGCAGGATATTACGCACTTGATTCCCTTAGCTGATCTCACCCACAACTAAGAGTTGCTACGACCCAAAGTCGAAGACTTTAATAAACAAACCTGTATCATACTGAAAAGTCTATGGTAATAGATAAATCTGTCTCCCACAGAAATACCTACGAGTTTTGTTCTGTATTTTGATAAATCAAGGTGAACATGAACTAATTGATTAACCAGACTTATATTCCCGAAGAACAACTCAGTATTATCAATAACCTCACAGTAATCTTAATCGACGCGGCGAAAGAAGATATTGTGGAATCACAAACGATGAGACGAAGATGCTTGTGATTACTTTTATATCTTGCCTATCGGAGATATCAATCTCAAGCCAATCGTTATGATTGTACTCAATACGATAGAAAAAGAAAGATCGGATCACACAACTACAAAAAATTAGTATCGGTCTGGCTTCACAATCCCAATGAAGTCTTCAAGTCGTTAACCTACAGGGTCTCGGTAGAAACCTAAGGTTAAAGGAGAATCGACTCTAGCTTATACAACTAGTATCACACAGGAGGTGTGGGGATTAGGTCTCCCAGTTGATAGAGTTATCCCTTATATAGTCTTTCAAATCAGGGTTTGCAATGAATGTTAGCTTAGTAACAAAGCATTGAATATTCACCGTTAGATGAAAACCTGATTAGATTCAAGCTAATATCTTTCAACCGTTAGATTGAAACTTAGCTTGTTACACACAAATGAAATGCACATTTTAGGTTTGTGTAACCGTACCCAAACTTGTACATTTATTTGGTTCAACAATAGTTAACCAAATGGTTAGCCATATGATCACTTTTATATCAACCATATTCTTGTTTACCACAACTAGTTCAAATGACTCAAATGAGCTAGTTAGAGAGTTGTTCAATTGCTTAGATCTTTATAATAGACACAATTGAAACAAATACGATTTGATTCACTCGAATTGAGATGAACTTTATAGCCACAATTTTCAAACTTTCATTCCTTAGTTTATATAAGTTTAAGTTCACAGATAATCGTTTTTAGAAAATAACCAACTTAAGTACGCGGACTAGGTACGCGGACTTAAGTACCCGGAATAAGTTTGTAATTAGCTCACAAACTCCAGCAGATTTTCACGGGAAGAGAACCTCCGACAGTACACGGACTGGGTTCGCGGACTCTGTTCTGGTTTTCCTGATCAACAAAGTACGCATACTTTGGTTCAAGGAATAAGGACTTATACATGCATGAGTTACTACACAATGCTTATATCCAACAATGGTTATATAATCTAAACTCTCATTTCAATCATAGAAACATTTTTAGAGGACGTGATATATTTGTTGCTCACAAACTATTTTTCTTCAAAGCCATTTTCAAGTAATTGAAACATAATATGACTTTCGTCACTGGGTAAAGATGAACTTGGCCAAAGCGAAATCTTACCAACATATATTTAGAGAAATAGATAAGCGAGATAAACTCGGATCGAAATAACAAATGTGTATAATCAAAGTCTATATAGCAAAACGACTTTTGTCTCAAGATAGGAGATAGAGTAGATAGACTTTTGAGTGATAGATAAGTTCAAGTCTCCACATACCTTTTAGTCGATGAAGTTCCACCAGTTCCTTGAGTAGTTCTTCGTCTTTGTATTATGATCGCCATGGAGTCTTGAGATCAACTACACTTTTTATCCTAGTCCGAGACTTAGCTAATAGTAGACTAGAAATCAAGACTTATAGTTTTGATCACTAACATTGACAAACATGCTTGACATAGCAACGCATGCGAGTTCGACCGAGCAATGCTCTAACAATCTCATCCTTTGTCAATTTTAGTGACAAAACTATCAATGCATATGAAATACAAAAATAGATAAACAAACTTTTGTATCTTCTCTTCCACATGCATGATCTTCTTGGTTCATCAACATTACTCGAAATCTTCGTCACTTCCAAGTAATCCAATTTTCCCAAAGGTTGAAAGTTTAGTATCACAGTTGTTGAAAATCCGTAGTCATAACAATGAGAAAACAAGAATTCTCAATCATTGTTATACAGTGTCATAGTATTATTATACAACATCAAAATTCAATTGCATCACAACTTCGACAACAATACTATGGTGATATGTATCACTCCCCCTTAGTCAATACTCCATCTCACATGGAAACCACTCCCCCTTACATAATGATCCGAAAACCATATGTATTTGTAGTATGAACTACACATTAATTCTCCCCATTTTTGTCAATATAAATTGGCAAAGGTACGAAAACTAGTGGGATCATAATGAAATTCTCATAGAGATACTTCATGACCAAAAGAAAGCACATATCAAATTTATAGATGCCATCATATAGCCGAAGCTAAATGAATTCATCAAGGAGTTTATTAAGATACAAGATAACCCCTACAATATTCCACAGTCGTACCCCCCACAAAGATTTGGCAATTAAGCACAAGTTCAATTAAGAACTCTCCATCATAAAATGCCATTCCCTAAAGAACAACAAGAGCGACCTTAATTTCATAAAAAAATAAGGATTTCTTTGGACATATCAAATCACATACAAATATGAATGTGAATCCAAAAATACTCAGTTAGATTAACCACAATAAAACCCATGATTAATCTAATCGAAAATGCTCAACATAAGAGAAATTACGGAGCCTCACAGTATATACATAAAATATGGATCAGGGAAGATCAATACTGCGGAATAGACAAGGATTCATTCTATTTTCCATCACTATTTGCACAATGACAGACAATAGACATACTCCTCGTAAACAAAAATTCATCCTATCTTCCATCAATAATGACATAATAGGCTTCAAACTTTTGTAATGTCAAAAGTTCATCATTCTTTTATCAATACATGTATATCGACATACGAAAGACTTAACTTTTGATAGAATATGGGACAATCATATTTCAAGGACGCAAACACACATATCCCTTAACAAGTTGCAATATATAAAATCATAAAGATCAATACTGCAAAAATCATCTTCCAAACAATTTTAAAATTTAAACAAATAAACCTAAAAACATGAAGATAAAAACGTTGGACATAGCTATGTGTAATCACAATAACGGCTATTCCAAACTCTAGTTATTCTTCTAAACAAAACAAAAAAAATAAAATTCTCATCCGAAAACTTACTAGACAAAATAAAAACACAATTCACTTATCATCTTCATCATAGAAAACACTCCAAGATGCTTGAATCATGTTCAATTCTTCCTTGAGTTCGGGAAACTTAGTTGCAACCAACGACACTTGTTCTTGCATGCACTTCACCCTTGCATTGACCTTACAAACACCCTTGTGAATTTTCTGAAGAAGACTCAAGGTGATAGGATCACAAGAATTTTCAAGGGAATCATCTCTTTGTCTTTTGCACACATTCTCCCTTATACGTTTGAAAGTACAGGGATGAACAGGTTTGGGAACCCCGAGAGAATTTCCAATTGATTCAAAGCCACGTTCAAGGAAAATTTGACTAATCAAATAAGGGTAACCTAACTTCTTGTTGGGTGAAGTCATCAAAGTCATTTGATGAATGATGAAGCCACAAATATCGAGACTTGGAACACCCAATTCAAGGAAATAGACCAACTCCGCAAACTCGCGAATCCACCATGAATTCTCAATTGTGGAGGGACAAATATTATAGATACCGAGTTTTCCGAAATCCATCAAGGCCACACTAACAACATTAGTAGGAAACTTTCCTTGATTCCATGCAACTTTCTTACCACAAAGACCAAGATATTTGTCTTCATGTGATTGTCGTTCATTACTCGGCCTAGGTAGAAGAACATTACCCAACAGAATGTTGGTAATTTTCGAAATCAACTCTATATTAATAAGAAACCTTTCTATATTTATCATGGTTTTGAATTCCATTTTTCCGAGATCAACATCATGAATGTTGGCGTAGAAAATTCTTGTGAGAGTATCAAATCCTTGACCAAGACCATCAAAGATGTTTCCAAGATTGAATTTTTCAAAGCAAACTGAATCCTCTTTATGTCCACTAGAAAAATCCAATTTCTTTTCTACAATAAAACCCATAGATGAAATCCTTTCAAAAACATTAGCACAAGAATCATTAACAAACCTAATCCTAAGAGAATTTTGGTCCAAAGGAAGATTCATGCTAGAAGAACTCAAGTTTTTTGAAACCTTAGAATTCATAATGAGATCTAGAAATTGGAAGGAATACTTACTTGGAATGAACCTTGAACACCCTTCCTTTTAATCTTCCTCCAAAGAAGTTTCAATGGAGGAACACACGAACCCTAAAGTGTTCACGTACGCGGACTGATGAGATGAGGAAGAAGGTGCGCGTACTTCCTTTTTATAAGACCTACTAATGGGCTTGGATCCGTTTATGAACCCCGACCATCAAAAGGAATATGGGATTTTCTTTTGAAGTTCATACATCAAGGTTGCATCCCGTGATAACACAAATTGTGAGAGAGGACGGATGCAGTAGAAAGCCTTATTTCCAAAAAGGATATAATGATATTCTTAACCCAACTGTACACAAATCAAACCATTTTTTGCCCCTTCTCAAGATATATACAAATGGGGTAGTGCCAGGCTTGTTACCAAGAGGCTTGATGTCCAGAGAATCCTCGTGCAACATTTCTGGTTGATATTTGTGAGCAGTCCCAGTGATATAACCAAACAAATGATGATAATCAGGGTTGTCAGATCTTTCTATCTTCTTTTTGATATGACTGGAAAGAAGATTCTTCTGATTCCTTGACCCTGTGTCGAATGAGAACCCACATTGGATCTACTTGTGTTGACAGAGTGTTCATTCCGTACATCGTTATTCCATAGTTTTACATGTACAGATATTTTATCGGGTCGATTCTTAAACTTAACAGAATTAAGTTTTTCTAGGAATCTGAAAACGCTTTCAAATGCTCTAAATAGATCTTTGTCAATTGATCCATTACGATAGTATTTCTCAAACAGATTAAGAGTTAATCTAGTGAGAATCCATATCTTTGAGCGTAACGAACATTTTCTCAATCTTCCCTCTTTTTTTTTCTTTAGATTGTTTCTCACCATCTAAGTTTTTCACATTCTTAGATGACACGAGATTATTATAAAAAACCGAAGGTTTTGTCCATAATAATCTTTGAACAATTTTTAAGAAATTTTGGCGTGCGTTACAGATGCCAAGAGCAAGTTTTCCAAAGAAACTTCCCATAGGGAAATTTTTAAGGATCAAACAAACACAAACTTATGAGGTTTATAGTGTTTGACCGCTCTGATACCAATTGAAAAAGAGGGGGTACAACAACCACACCCAATATTTCGATTAGCAATCTGTATGGACAAACTCCAATATACTTTCAAGAGAATCAACTAGACTCAATATTAATAAAGTATATCAAAGAGTTATATCTCTTTCTCGATTCAATTCTTACTCAAGCAAATAGAAATATGCGAGTCTAATTGAATACAAGAGAAATCACTTGAACGGTACCAAAGACCAATGTTCAAGGATCAATAAATTTCAATCAACAAACAAAGGTCAGATTTCTCAATTGATTGATTCAAACGCACAACCTGTGATATTTTAATTATATAACAAAATATAATGCGTAAAAGAAATAACACAGACACCAGAAGTTTTGTTAACGAGGAAACCGCAAATGCAGAAAAACCTCGGGACCTAGTCTAGATTGAACACACACTGTATTAAGCCTCTACAGACACTAGTCTACTACAACTAACTTCGGTCTGGACTGTAGTTGAACCCCAATAAATCTCACACTGATCCAAGGTACAGTTGCGCTCCTATGTCTTTGATCCCAGCTGGATACTACGTACTTGATTCCCTTAGCTGATCTCGCCCACAACTAAGAGTTGCTATGAACCAAAGTGGAACACTTTAATAAACAAATCTGTATCACACAGAAAAGTATACGGTAATAGATAAATATGTATCGCACAGAAATACCTACGAGTTTTGTTCCGTCTTTTGATAAATCAAGGTGAACAGGAACCAATTGATAAACCAGACTTATATTCCCGAAGAAGAACTCAGTATTATCAATCACCTCACAATAATCTTAATCGACGCGGAGAAAGAAGATATTGTGGAATCACAAAAGATGAGACGAAGATGTTTGTGATTACTTTTATATCTTGCCTATCGAAGATATCAATCTCAAGCCAATAGTTACGATTGTACTCAATACGATAGAAACAGCAAGATCAGATCACACAACTACAAGAAAGTAGTATCGATATGGCTTCACAATCCCAATGAAGTCTTCAAGTCGTTAACCTACAGGGTCTCGGTAGAAACCTAAGGTTAAAGGAGAACCGACTCTAGCTTATACAACTAGTATCACACAAGAGGTTTGGGGATTAGGTTTCCCAGTTGCTAGAGTTCTCCCTTATATATTTTTTCAAATCAGGGTTTGCAACCAATGTTAGCTTAGTAACAAAGCATTCAATATTCACCGTTATATGAAAACCTGATTAGATTCAAGATAATATCTTTCAACTGTTAGATCAAAACTTAGCTTGTTACACACAAATGAAATGCACATTTTAGGTTTGTGTAACCGTACCCAAACTTGTACATTTAGTTGGTTCAACAATAGTTAACCAAATGGTTAGCCATATGATCACTTTCATATCAACCATATTCTTGTTTACCACAACTAGTTCAAATGACTCAAATGAACTAGTTAGAGAGATGTTCAATTGCTTAGATCTTTATAATAGACACAATTGAAACAAAAACGATTTGATTCACTCGAATCGATTCATGAACTTTGTAGCCACGGTTTGCAAACTTGCATTCCTTAGTTTATATAAGTTTAAGTTCACAAATAATCATTTTTTTAGAAAATAACCAACTTAAGTACGCGGACTTAAGTACCCGGAATAAGTTTGTAATTAGATCACAAACTCCAGCAGATTTTCTCGGGAAGAGAACCTCCGCCAGTACGCAGACTGGGTTCACGGACTCTGTTCCGGTTTTCCTGATCAACAAAGTACGTATACTTTGGTTCAAGGAAGAAGGACTTATACACGCGTTAGTTACCACACAATGCTTATATCCAACAATGGTTATATAATCTAAACTCTCATTTCAATCACTGAAACATTCTTAGAGGACGTTATATAGTTGTTGTTCACAAACTGTTTTTCGTCAAAGCCATTTTCAAGTAATTGAACATAATATGACTTTCGTCACTAGGTAAAGATGAACTTGGCCAAAGCAAAATCTTACCAACACATATTTCGAGAAATAGATAAGTGAGATAAATTCGGCTCGAAATAACAAATGTGTATAATCAAAGTCTATATAGCAAAATGACTTTTGTCTCAAGATAGGAAATAGAGTCGATAGACTTTTGAGTGATAGATAAGTTCAAGTCTCCACATATTTTTTAGTCGATAAAGTTCCACCAGTTCCTTGAGTAGTTCTTCGTCTTTGTATGATGATCTCCATGGAGTCTTGAGCTCAACTACACTTTCTATCCTAGTTCGAGACTTAGCTAATAGTAGACTAGAAATCAAGACTTATAGTTTTGATCACTAAATTTGACAAACATGCTTGAAATAGCAACGCATGCGAGTTCGACCGAGCAGTGTTCTAACAAGTATACCACCAACTTTTTCGTTCAACTACCTGTATGGAAAAACCTAATACAATTGCAAGTATATCTATTTAAAGATCCTTGGACAATATGTATATAGAGTTTTCTCGTATCTCTTCCACAATCAATATGTCTAGACAACAAAATCCGTGAACCTGTGTAGAAGAGTTTTTGGACGATCTCACAAATAAATATCCAAGTTCAATCTAGTCGTATCTGAATCAAGAGGATCTGAATTCTGTCACGTATGAAACTTGTTATCTATCTTTCAAGATAATAATTTCTTAATAAGGACTTAAACAAACTAGATTATATACATAATTACTTAAAAATGAGTCTCACAATTGATCATAATTAATAAGAACTTAAACTACCTAGATTGTGTACATATTACTTGTATTATTCTTGTTATAAAGACAAATAATATAACGCGAAAAAGGAAAAATAGAAGACACCGGAATTTTTTTAACAAGGAAAACTATACCTGTAGAAAAACCCAAGGACCTCGTCCAACTTTGGACACCAAACTGTATTAATCCGCTACAGACACTAGCCTACTATCAGACTTCGGACTGGAATGTAGTTGAGACCGAATTAACCCTCCAAGAAATTCAGCTGCATTCGTGCTCCTTACATATCTTAAAACTCTCAAGGGTCTACGCAATTGATTCTCATAGCCGACATCCTTACATCCTTAGAGTTGCTTCAAACTAAATGCGTAATTTTTTATACCAATTTTTCTCTAAAAAAGGCCTATTTGATTTCCTTTTAGATCGTTCAGATCAAGGCTTGGAAATCTGTTTGCAATACACAAAGATAGAAAACTCACGAATCCGGAACAATTACACTCAGTTAGCTGAGAATCCTGGATTACTAAACACCTCTTAACAAAAATCTTAAACTGATCAACAAAGAAGAGTTTTAGATATCTATCTTGGGGAATCACAAAGTCTGAGACGAACAGAACTTTGTGATTTTTATCTATCACATTCTTGATTGGAAATTGACTAAAACCTCGAAAATCAATACAAGTAAGATCAGGATACACAAACTATCAAAGTAAAGATAGTCAGACCTGGCTTTACAAATCCCTAAGTGAAGTCTTTAAGTCGTAAACCTAATTATGTTTCTCAGAGGAAACCTATGTTAATAGAGGATGACTCTAGCAAGCAACTAGGACATAGAAGTGTCAGGGGTTAGAATTCCCAATTATTTAAGTTTCTCTATTTATAGATTTTCAAGACTAAAGGTAGCTTTGAATTCAAGCTAAGATAATTTGAGATTCAAGCAAACACTATCTCACTTAAGAGGAAAATCTTGTTAGGAGTTCATGTAAGCGTGTGAGAAGTTTTTCTTCAAATTATATAGAAGAGTATACACTATGGTCCAGGATACTGTAACCATGTATAATGATAGTTCATGGAAAGTATGCCATACAAACGTATACTCATAATTGTATTCATTTAACACTCAAGACTTAAATCATCATTCACAAACACAAAGTGATTTAGTAATCAAAGATGTCTTAGAAGTGTTCATGAGAGTTGTAACAATGCCAAATGTATTTGTGAAACTAGTTTATAAGCATCTTATCAATTCGTACTGGGTAGGTATATGTAGGGGTACACGCACCTATGAACCAGTTCGCGAATTCAGGGAACTAGGGTACGCGTACTGGGTCTGAATGCCCTTAAGTTACTCACGACTTCATGCTCTTGGGGAAAGCGTATTGGGTATGCATACCTCCCACTTTGCGAATTCAGAACCTCAGGATACGCGTACTGGGTATGCGTACCTACATACGCTCCGGAACACAGCGTATTGGGTATGCGTACCTACCCTGTGTCCAGATTTCAGTACTTCTGCAAAACTCTCTTTCATAGTTTGAAACATTCCCAATCTCAATAGACATGAAATATCATTGCGTAGGCAATTTCCTAATGATCAACTTGAAACAGAAATAGTTGTTGAACAACAAATTGTTCTTCACTAAGATTGATAAACATCTATGAACATCCATTGCTTGAATCATATTTCGAGATGTTTAACAAGTATAGCTTGAATCGAAACTTATTCTTTGTGATATTAAATCTACTAAAATCATACGACATAGTCTCATATAGATAGAATGGTAATGCAATGAGTAAACTGGATGGTTCAGTCTTTACATACTTCTTTTTCGATGAAATTCTCCCAATGTCTTCGTTTGACCTTCAGTCTTCAATCTCGAGGGTTATTCAGTGATGTATGATACTCAACTACCATCCTAGTCCGAAACTTGACTTTGGTAAACTAGAAATCAAGATATAGTTTTGTAAATCTGACATTGAAAACAAGCTTGAGATAGCAAAACTTGCGAGTTCTACCGATTACTTGGCAGTACTCTAATAGTATCTCATATCAAACCTAACATCGACCAAAAATGGAACAAAATATATATATATATAAACATGGTTAACTAATGAGAGAGATATGAAATCGCTGAACTTACGATGGACGTTAATAGAGATTCTTCTATGAGGATTTTGAGGAAAGAAATTGGTGGTGAACATGCTGGTTATTAACAGTTCGAAGAAGAAAAACAGGAATAAGAAAAATAAGAAGATGAAGAATGAAGTGGTAGTGCTAGCGTTAGTAGTGGGTATAGTCCTGTTAACAATGGTGGTGGTGTTACAGCGTTAGAGAATGAAGAAGAACCTGGTTAGGAACTGAGTGAAGTAGAAAATGATGAACTTATAACTGAAAATTGGATGGATAACATATTTTTGAGATTAGATATATGGCTAGGCATTACCGGCTTCTTGGTTCGGTTTTAAACTAAACCAGAACCAATCCAGATGTATCCGTTTTCAGCTCTCTAAAACCAAAACCAAAACATCAACACATGGCTCGGTTCTTTTCAGTTCTCAATATAATATAACGGTCTGGTTTGGTGCGGCATCAAAATAAATGTATTTATTGCAAGATGCAAAGCATTCAAAAAATATGCGGATCCGAAGGAAAAAAAATACATGACCAAAGTCATGCAGTATCATTACTATTCGTTTTTTTTTAAATGCAGTGGACTACTTTCGTTTCGTTGGGGGCACTCTAAACTTTAGACAGTGGAAATTGATAACAAAACTTGATTTTCTTACCAAAGCGCGGTGGAAATTCAAGAAAATAGAGCTTTCCCATGGACGTATCCCAAGCCGGCCAAATTGCTGAAACCAATCCACGTACATACCCACTCCCCGCCCCACCATTGAAAAACTCATCTAAATCTTGTCCGACTGTTATCACTTATCACTTGATTTTATCTTCTTTCTTATTTTAAAAGTTTGGAAAATAAATTACAGTACATAGTTAAAAAGTTTAATCAACTTACGAACCAAAAGTGTATATGCTATCGTCGTCAAGCTAAACTGGGGTCATTTGGTAAGATGAATTACATTTACGTAACTACAACTTAGATGCTTGAACCAGACTTTTTCTTTAAATTGCCCATCTGATTCTCTCATTTCCTTATTTGTAATCCTTTGGTAAGAATAAGCGGATAATGTTTTCTTTATCGATAAAAAAAAAATGTCAGGATGGAGGTTTGAAAATAGGGTTCAAATGTAAAAAATGAAGGTTAGGGTGAATGCAAATGTTTAAAATTTTATTTTTTTTCTAAAAAAAATCACATTTCAATTCATTCAAACCAAAATGATGATTTCATGATTGCTTACAAGATTATCAAAAACACCAAAATACAAGATAATCAAAACCCAAATACAAATGATGACACCAATTGCAAGTACATCGCGAAGAGAAAGAGCCATAAACCGCAAAAACATCCAATTTTTGTAGATGTAGTAGTGATGAATGATGGTGTGAACCTGAAACAACTCCGACCATTTAAAAAAATTATCTTCTTCAATAAGAGATGCTCCAAAAGAAATGGAGTACTTTGCCCAAAATCTTATAGATCCAAACGAATCCGGGTGCTCTAAATCCCTCTTTTTGAAGAATCCAAAACGACACCGAGCAGAATCGTTGATGTTCTTGATGAATCAAGAATAGCAAACCAAGAAACACCATGAAAATTTGAAAGAATCGCTAATAAAGCGAAGAGAAAATCGTCCGAAAGACGTAGAAAAAATCGCCCAAACAGCGAAGAAATGTGTCCATAGACACCACAAACAATAAAAATAAAACCTAAAAACACATATTAGATTATTCTTATTCATAAAATAAAATAAAAAATTATTAAATCATTGCTCAGATCTAATCAAAAAAGGAAGAGGAAGTTCTAATGTTTAGATGCTAATAAAGCCATTTACCGTGAGTCGTTGATTACATTAGGTCTAATTAAAAAACATTATGGTGAATACCAGAATTTGGGGACCACGACATGGATTTTATATTTCCAAAGATAAAAAAAAGAAACATTAAAGCCGGCAATCAAAACCAAGACTAGCTAGAGAAGTAGAATGACCAACTGATTGAGAAAAGATAGATAAAAAGCACTTGAAAGTTAAAAAATGTAGACATGCTTTCAAAGAGGTGGAGTTGGCGGACGATGAAAGCGATCGAAAGTTGTCAAACTTTTAGGCTGGGTAGTATTTCTCCCTTGATCCCCAATGTCCACATGACATTACATAAGCCGCATTTTTGGGAAGTCATTTTCCCAACTTTTGACCTAAGGTAATCATGCAACTAGGGATTTTCTTTTGTTTCATTTTTTGATCAAACAGATTTTCTTATGTGGATCATGAAATTCGAATCCCTGTGTAGTATTAGCTTCCCAACCGTTTCCCTGTCTATTTAGACATACATGTGGTTGAATTTTTGAAGCCATTTCAAGGTTTGATCCTAGACATATATACAAATAGTGGATCAACGGGGAGTTTAACCAGTTCCTAATTAGACGCTCAGACATAAAAATTATTATGAGATGAGACAAGATAAAAGAACCTAGTATGACGTCAAATGTAGGTAGAGGGAGACCCCACAAAATCTTTGTTAGGGATTATTAAATATATATGAAGATCTAAGAAACCTTCGTTCGTTTGGCAGCTCGAAAGATTTATGATAATCAAATGGAAGTAGTGACGATACGATGACCAAAATCATACCTCACCTAAGAATATGTCTTACACAGTTCAATCCCGCGAGTCTTGGCATCAAAATTCAAATATATTTCTCAGATAACGCGGAATACACTTTCGGAGGTCTGTAATTTTCTTAAGTCTTGATATTGTTCCAGCATTTGTCAAACAATTCCTACAAAACCACAGTTAGGTCAGTCTTGATAAAGCACTAAGGCCATCCATTAGTGAGATTTAATAAGTTATATAATATCAAAGTGTGCTTTGCATGCACATTAATCCCTATGGGGAGAGTGATGAAAGTCTTCTGAAAACATAAAGCTTACCTAAGGAGGAATATCCCTTTTCCAAAAAACTTTCTCAAAGCCACAAAGTAAACACTATTATCTTACAACTCATAACACTTTTGAACTGAAAAAGACACCAAAATAGAGAAAACGTCATCTTCGTTCAGTAACTTATGAACATCTGAATCTTGATTTGAATGTCCAAAATTTAATCCTTGATGGACAATGGGTTGTGATTGCTTCTCTGCAGCAATTCATCCCTGCGAAAGATTTGCCTTTCATATTTGGACTTGAGGATGAAGAAATCTGCAGTGCAGATACTTCTGGTTGTCTTACTTGCTGATGCATATAATAATGTAAGAGCCAAAAATGCAACTTTTAATATCTACAATATAATTTGGAAATATTGGATTCATCCTTATATTTCTGGTAACGTTTGGAATTTTTGTTAGAGGCATTTGTGCCGCTGATGATAATCTCGAAGATAGAGGTTTTAAATTAGCTTCTAAGTTCCATCTCTATGGACATCATCAAGAATATCTTGTGCATATTCTTTGGAAATGCAATTTCAATCTGAAAGTATGAAATTGGATTAGTGATCTTTTCAATTGTTTAACGCCAAAATCCTTTAATAAACTGATCCATTGTTGCAAGCACAAAAGTCCCATGTTGATTAAGATATGGTTTGCAGGGAATAAACATCTTTGAAACTATTTCCCCAACTATGGGTAAAGTCAAGAAAATAGTTTTGCAGTTGACTCAAGAGTTGAGTTTTAGACTAAATGGTTACTAGTGGAATACATCTCAAGTATTGATATTTTTTAATATCATGGTGTTCAAATCAGCAAGATCAGACTTTCCAAAATTATTGAATGTTTCTTCAGATTGCCTGAGAATGATTTCACCCTCTTATGTTGTGATGGATCTTCGTAGGTTAACCTTGGAATCGATGGATATGGATTTGTTTGCAGGGATTGTGTGAGTTCTTTTATTTATCCAGAATCTGGTGGTTATGGGATATCGCTTCAAACTTTTGTTAAGTGGGAAATGAAAACTGGAAAAGTTAAGAAGGTTATCTAGTCTGGTTCTAAAACTGTGATTTTAGTCTATTTGTCTTCATTGGTATATTGATGCAAGATGGGCTACAAGCAGTTCTTATCTCCAGGCTATTTTATGGAATCATGCTTATAGAGAAGTAAATTTCTCAGTGGACTTCTGTAACACACGCACTTTTCGCATGGCGCATGATCAAAGAATGCGTCATGGCCTGGGATGAAGATTCATATGGAGCTTATATAGTATGTTTGACATGGGGCCAATATGGCACTAAGGGGGCGCATTATGTTGGGTATAATGGCCAAGGGACAATATCACACCAAGAGGGTGCAAGTTGAAATCTACATTGATCTAGAGCCAATATTGCATCATCTTGGCACATTACCTGGGGCCAATATGACGCATTATGTTAGCTAAATTGGCCACGGGCCAATACTGCACCAAAATGGTATATTAGGCCAATTGGATGGCTAGCCTTGAGCAAAGCAGCGCCACTATGGCGCATTACGTCACATCGGCCTAGGGAAAATATCGCACCATAGTGGTGCATCATGCCAGATCAGGCTGGTCGAGGAAGTGTGGCATAATCTTGGCGCAATATTAGAGTTTTCCTATAGGCTAGAATAGGAACACAACCATCATAGCAAGTTATTCAGAGATAATGGAAACAACCATGAATAATGAAGCAAGAACGTCAAAGTGTTCCCCAACTTTAGTTGTAGAAATGTCAATAAAACATATATAGGGAGGGGTAGTTGGTTGAATGTGCATATGCGAACTATGCAAAAGTAAGCTTCATAGCTTAGACAGTAATGCATAAATAATCCTCATTTATAGCTACATAGCCTTTCCAATGGAGCATTTTATCCATGGGAATCACTATGCCCTGTCACGGACTAAAATATGCATCACCTTGATGCATTTCTTCAGAATAGCCTATGCGGACTAGGCATAGATTTGCCACGACCTCGCAAAATGAGTTGTCCTAAGTTGTTTGTCTCAACATGGATGAACTACGGTGTATTCTTGATCCATTTAAGGTACGTAGGCAACATCCATGAGTTGCAGCATCGATGGTCCAGCATATTGTCACTTATATCATTTAATTGCGAGGCGTTTGCGACATTATGGTAACTCATATCATCTGTCTCGGCAAGGCGATGCAAGAAATGATTGTAACCATACTTTATTGAGGCAAGTTGTGTTCCATTCCTTGGATGTTCATACTCCCCATCAAGTTATTCGACATAGGCATGCACCAATGGCGCATTGGACATGGTCAGAAAAGTAAGCTACATTGTTATGCAAGTTAGCAGAGCTTGCATAAGTCATTGGCATCATTAGGATATGCAAGGCTAGTACGTATGAGCCTGAATGATGCAACCTTGCCACAAGCAAGATCAATGCATATTTTTCAGCAATACCTAAGTTAAGTAGGGAAGATGGAAATAGGCCTCCAACAGCCTATGCGCAAGTCTAAGGCATGTATTATGCATGGACAAGGCTCGGAAGCCAGTCATGCATGCAATAATGCATTAGTATTATCCTTTATGGCTTTATACCTTTTACAAAATAAGGGTAAGTTGGAATAGTATTGAAGCAAGGTTTTAAGGCAACATGATTGTAAGGGAAAATGAACGTGCATTTGCGAAGCTTGAAGAGAAGTTTTAAGGCCCGATTAGTAGCATCAGAGTGGAACATCGGGGATGTTATAGCCTGCGTACCCTGGCGTGTTAAGTGTAATTTTCCGGTCCATCACAACTTCTTTGCAAAGAAAGGCTCTCATATGAGTAGGGGTCAGATTAGGCATTTTCATTCTCATCTTGCCGATCTGCAAAGCTGGATTTCTTGGTCTGGTTTAATCTTATATTTAGTTTAATTTAGTGGGCTCTTATTTTTTGGTGGACTCATTGTTTTTCCCTCCTTTTTTTTTATCATTTCATTTCATTCTTTTGTAACTGGACTTTTTTTTTCTTTAATAAGGTTTGTTTTTTGAAAATAAATAAATAATTTATGAACATGACCTAGCCCACTGCAGAGAAGGTTACCTTTGCTCATGGACTGATAAATTTTTTCTTGACCAACAACAGAGTCCTCCACCTGAAATCATCTCCTTATGAGACATGTATCTGGTACCAACCATCGAGCAAACTCTCCCACCATCAAAAGGTGACCCGTTGTCGAATCTAATATTATTTGTAATGAGTCATCCCCTACCGATATTGTCTCTGAATTTAGCCACTTCATTTAACCACCTGCTTGAGGTTTTCAATAGACAGTGCTACGTTCATCTAGTAACAACTTTCCAAGAGGACACTTATCCCTGGATTGCTCATGACCAAGCATATTTAACTTTACAATTCTCTTACAACTTTGAAACTGATTATGCTGAAAATATCTCATAGCTAGCTTAAGGTATATTATTATTTGTGTTCCAATTAAGGTTCGAAATAGGTTACACTTAAATATAGATTTAAGACTCATCATTGATGTTGTGACACAACCATACCATGTAGCTAGGTTACCAAGATATATAAACATTGTACACATAGAACTACTCGAGTATGTTTTAAGTTCGTAACTTGTTGTTTAACGAGCTAGGATTTTCCTTTCTAAGGAAGTAATTCTCAGAAACGCTATTATGGAAGTCACTTGGGAGCCAAGATTTTCGTGATATATAAAATATGATAAGACTTAAATATATACCAAGTAAACCTTAAGGCTTCTACCTATAAATAGAGGACTTCTGAAAGCTTAGAGTTTTTCACCAAGTAGTAGAATTATCTATACCTTTATAAGATTGAAGTTAGGTAACTTTAATTAGTTGTCGGTTAAATTAAAAAATGTACTCCATTTGAGACTCAAATGAGAAAATTTGAGAAAGTATGTGTTCATGAGACCGATACTCGGTCTATGAATGATTGTTATCAATCTTTGGGTATTTACTTTGACACCTCGTGAGACTTGTGACTCATTAAGTCAATACCATCTTCAAGGTTACAACTTAAGTGTATAGAGATCACACATAAAAAAGGTTCAAGGAGGAGCTCTATATATTATATCAAGCATGAGAGCTTGATTTAAAATAGGCCGTAAATAGAAAATTAGCTAGGTTCCTGATGTTTTTGTTATTTCATCATTCACAATATAATACACGAAATGCTCCTGCAATATTTGGGCACATATAAACTAGTTTGATTATCTAGCCAAAGTGCCAAACAATCAAAATGGAATTTAATACATCTGGATTAACCTCAACCTAGGACGATCAAAGGATCAAAATTTACTCAATCAAAGTAAATCATCCTTTTTTAACGAGTACCAATACACATCTATTATAATAAAACCAAAAATCAATTTTATATTAATTATGCAATTTGGGAAGTATATTTGTGTTCAAACTCTTGATGGGCTGGCTGAAGATAATATCCTTTCAGAAAAGGAGCAGAAGGTGCACCTTCAATATAAAGAGGACTTTGAAAAGATTACTAAAATGGAGGAGACTTCGTGGAAAATAAAATCAAATACGAAGTGGTTACAGGAAGGCGACATAAATACTTCTTTCTTCATCATCAATGTTCATACAGACGTAGATACAACAGAATCAGACAACTATATATCGGTTGTGAATTGGTGCCTGACAGAAGCAGGTTGCAAGATCATATTGTAGGTTATTACAAAACTCTTTCTTCTGAGGAAGAAGTCATTCGACCTTGTCTAGAAGGAATTGAGTTCGATTCAGTTACCTCTGTAGAATCCAATATCTTAGAGTCTGATTTCACTGAGGAGGAGGTTATGCATGCTATTAGGGATATAGGGAACGACAAAGCATCGGGACCGGATGATTTCCCTATTCTCTTCTTTCAGAAGTGCTGATACTTTATAAAGGATGATATTATGGGTATTGTTAATGAATTCTGCACTACAGGTACTATCAACTCTAAACACAACTCTACTTTCATCACTCTTGTGCCTAAAAAAGATCACATTGAGACTATAAAGGATTCTACACCAATTTGTCTGCTTACTAGTGTTTACAAGATTATTGCAAAAGTTTTAGCTACCAGGCTGAAGCTTGTTATGGATAAACTGATTTCCCATGTGCAATGTGCTTATATTGAAGGTAGACAAATCATTGATGGCACCCTTATTTCCAATGAATTGGTAGATTCAAGACTAAGGTATGGAAATCTGGGCATTATATGCAAAATTGATCTTCAAAAGGCGTTCGATAGAATCAATTGGAGATATCTTGAGTTTATACTTGTTCAAATGGGTTTTAGTAGGAAATGGTGTAATTGGCTAAGGTTTTGTTATATATCTTCATCATTCTCGGTTCTTATCAATGGATCTTCATTTGGCCACTTTACTAGTTCAAGAGGTGTTAGACAAGGTTGTCCGATATCTCCTCTTTTATTTAACAATGCTATGAAAGATTTTTCAAGATTTATGGATAGGGCATCTAATCAAGGACTTTTCAGCGGTTTTTCTGTTTCTCCAATAAGTATTGTGGTAAACCATCTTCATTATGTGGATGACACAATCTTATTTTTAGCTGATAAAAAAGAAGAGCTACATAACTTTTTTTCTGCATTGCATTGTTTCGAGTTCATAGCCGGCCTTAAGGTAAATTCTCTGAAAACTAGACTTATTGCTATTGGAGTAGTCCATGACTTACCTCTGTGGGTTGAAAAACTTGGTTGCTCTGTTGACTGCCTTCTTTTTATGTATTTGGGAACTCCCCTTAGATCTAAATCTGGTTCCATAAGAATTTGGGATCCAATTATTGAGAAGTTCGAGGCTAGACTTTCATTTGGAGACGTATTTCATTATCAAAGGGTGGAAAAGTAGCTCTCTTGAAGTGTATTCTTTCTTCTCTACCAACCTACTATTTTTCTCTTTTTAAAGCCCTAATCTCATTTATTAAGATTCTTGAAAAGAAAATGCGTAATTTCTTATGGGAATTTAAAGAAGGTACAGAAACTTCCAATTTGGTTAACTGGGATACTGTGCGTGCAACAAAGGAAAGTGGAGGTCTTGGAGTGAGCAACCTTAATCTTATGAATTTCACAATGTTAGTTAAATGGTGTTTGCGTTATGGAGTGAAAAAGAACAAGCTTTAATATAAAATCATAGAGGACAAGTATGTGAATGAATACTCCAATTGGATACCGGGTAAGGTTAAACAACCATATGGGGTGTCTTGTTGGCGGACTATTGTTGAATCTGCAAGTCTCATTAGTGACCATTCATCCTTATTTCTTCATTCAGGAACAATCATTACTTTCTGGAATGATTGCTAGTGTGGACAACGACCATTAGCCTTCTCTTTTCCTAATCTTTTCATGTTGTCCAGGAATAAAAATGTACACATTGTTGAATTGATTTCTAATGAGGGAAACTGGAAGTTTGACTTCAAGCGGGTACTTATAATTAATGAAGCTCAAGAATATGGTGTTCTCATCACTTCCATTGGAGATACACCCCCTGCTCGCGATGACCTGACAGACACAAGGAGATGTAAATTGCATCCCTCAGGAGTATTTACTGTCAAATCATTGTATTCGTAGTTGGTAGCGGAACATGGAGTGTCAAACTTCCCTTCCCAATTCATATGGCAACCTGAAATACCTCCAAAAATTTGCTTTCTTTTGTGGTGTTTGGCTCACGACAAGTTGAACACGATAGAAATGCTTCATCGGAAAAGTATGAACCTTGATAACAATTGTGCTTTCTGTGGAGGAGGAGAGGAATCACAAAACCATCTCTTCCTGCATTGTAAAATTACATATAAGTTCTGGTGTAACGTAACACTGTTGGGAGATATATATATTTAAAAACATAGTTTTTTAATTTATATCAAACTTAGAGAAATAGTGTGGTGGTATTATTTTGGGCTCCCACACTATAGACTTGGGTTCAAGTCTCACCCCATGCATTTGACTAGGTATATTTATATTATTTATTTAAATCCGGGAGAGCGAGGCCTTGGGGGTCTTGGGAGGTCTGGTGATTCAGAAACTGATTTTTTGCATATTTAACTCTTGATTTCCAAAAACGGTTTTTTCAACTTAATATTCTCCAATTAATTCTATTAATTGTTAGTAATTATATTGTTACCGTTTTGTGACTGTTATGGAGGATTTTCAGTGAGCACTAATTGCAAAATTGATTTTCATTAAAACCGTATTAATTTCTTTTGAGTTATAAAAGAACAGTTTCTGGAGAAGATGAAACACAATTGTTTTTCATCTATTTTGAGTTCTGAGCAAGCGTAGAAAGAGTTGTTGTTGGTTCGATTTCTCACAGTGCAGAGAAATCGAACAAGAGAGTTATCAGCTGTTTTATCCCATAGGGTTTTCGACAAGAATCGATTCCTAGCACACAATCAAGAGGCAGAGTCGCGAAACACCTTAAAGATAGCGACCTAGTCCGCGACTCAGCTGTTTGAGATCCGTTTTGATTTTGTAAATTTTTTCCAACAATTTTAAGGTGCTTGATTTTGCTATGGAGGTTGAAAAGAAGCGCTTTGATGATACCAACAAGCTTTTCAAATTTGAAGGGTTGCATTTCAGAAGATGGAAGCTGAGGATGTTCTTTTATCTCAAACTGATGAAGCTGCATATGATTGTGTTTGAGTGTTCATCCTGGAACCCTGAAACCTGTTGCTGATAAGACTGCCGCTGCTGCTGATGCTGGTGGTGCTTCTACCAATCCACCTCCTACCGGTGGTGCCAAAGAAGTTGTTCCTCAAACTCCTGAGGAGAAACAGAAGGCCATTGACAAATGGGTCGGTAATGACTTCAATTGCAAATACTACATTTGTAACGCATTATCTGATGATTTATATGAGTATTATTCAACTTTTGAAACTGCTAAAGACGTATGGGATGCATTACAGAAAAAATATGACACCGAAGAAGCTGGTTCAAAGAAATATGGTATGAGCCGGTATGTGAGATACCAAATGGTGGAGATAGATCAGTTGTTGCACAGGCTCATGAACTTCAAAAAATTTACCACGAAATTGTGGCCGAAGGTATGAAAACTGATGAACAATTTCAAGTTTCTGTAATGATTGACAAGTTACCACCTAGCTGGAAAGATTTTCGTAATACTTTGCGTCACAAGACTAAAGAAATTTCTCTTGAAAGTTTGATTGTTAATCTCAGGGTTGAGGAAGAAGCTCGGAAACAAGATAAGAAGGAAGAGATTCTCATTGTTTCTAACAATAAGACTCATCCCAGTTTGAAACCTAAGAAAAAGGATATGAAACCTAACCCGAACCAGAAGAAAGGAGGAGGAAGGCCTAATCAAAACAAGAACCAACACCCATCGAAAAATGGACATAATTCCAATTCTGAGTTTATTTGTTATACTTGTTGTAAACCAAACCACATGGCTAGGAATTGCAGGTTTAACAAGGAAAAGAATAACGCACAAGCTAATGTTGTGAATGATGTTATAATTTCCATGGTCTATGATCCAGAGTTCTACATGGTTGGTGGATCCGATGGATGGTGGATAGACAGTGGTGCTTCACGTCATTGTTGTTTTGATAGGTCCATGTTTAAGACTTATGCTGAAACCAAAGATAAGAAAGTGTTGTTGGGAGACTCTCACAGCACTATGGTGAAAGGTTCTGGTACGATAGAGTTGAAGTTTACTTCTGGGAAGACACTCATGCTGAAAGATGTCCTTCACACTCCATAAATGAGAAAGAACCTTGTTTCCGGCTATCTTCTCAACAAGGCTGGGTTGTTTCAAACTATTGGGTCTGATATTTACACTATAACTAAGAATAGGAGTTTTGTAGGAAAGGGTTATGCTACTGATAGAATGTTTAAGCTTAATGTTGATGCTACGAATACAATTGAATCTTCTGCTTATATGGTTTGCAATTTTAATGTTTGGCATGGTAGGTTTTGTCATGCGGGTAAAAAGTTAGTAAATAACATGAGCAAGTTAGGTGTCCTCCCTGAAGTTTTTGAAAATGAATTTGAAAAATGTGAATACTGCAGTCAAGCAAAAATAACCAAAACTTCACATAAATCTGTTGTAAGATAATCCAAACCACTAGACTTAATACATTCTGATTTGTGTGAATATGAAGGTATCCTAACTAGAAATGACAAGAGGTATATCATGACGTTCATTGATGATTGTTCTAATTATACTTATGTTTATTTTTTGAGCCATAAGAATGAAGCTATTAAAAAAATTTAAGATTTTTATTACTGAAATTGAAAATCAATTTGGTAGAAAAATTAAGAGGTTTCGTAGTGATAGAGGCACTGAATATGACTCTACTCCTTTTACTGAAATTTATCAAACTAATGGCGTAATACATGAAAGAACTGCTCCATATAATCCTCAAATGAATGGAAAAGCTGAAAGAAAGAATTGTACACTGACTGAACTTATTGTTGCTTGTTTGCTTAGTTCTGGTGCTGCTTCCCATTGGTGGGGTGAATGTTTATTGACTGTTTTCCATGTTTTGAATCGCATTCCCAATAATAAAACCAAGATATCTCCTTATGAAATCTGTAGAGATAGAAAACCTAATGTCTCTTATTTTAGAGTTTGGGGTTGTTTAGATTTCGTTAGAAAACCTGATCCTAAAAGACATAAGTTAGAAAGTAGAGCTTATGAATGTGTTTTTATTGGTTATGCTCAAAACAGTAAAGCTTATAGGTTCTTTGATATTAATAGTAAGGTTATTATTGAATCTATTGATGTTGATTTCTTTGAAGAGAGATTTCCTTTTAAATCTAGAAATAGTGGGGGTTCTTTACCTAGTACTTTACCTAGTTCTGATTCTGAACCTAGATTAGAAGAACCTAGAAGTGGAGAAACTAGGATCACTGAAGTTGAACCTAGACGTAGTAAAAGAGCTAGGACTGAGACAAAAGATAAAGATCCCGATTTTGAATTTTACGCTATAGAGGAAGAACCTTCTAATTTACAAGAGGCGTTTAGTTCTGCAGAGTCTAGTTTCTGGAAAGAAGCTGTAGATAATGAATGGGATTCTCACATGTCTAATGGAACTTGGTGTATGGTAGATTTACCTCCTGGTTGTAATCCTATAGGTTGTAAATGGGTTTTTAAAAGCAAACTCAAACCTGATGGAACAGTAGATAAACACAAGGCTATACTGGTTGCTAAAGGATTTAGGCAACGAGAAAACGTAGACTTTTTTGATACTTATTCTCCTGTTACTAGATTAACATCAGTACGTGTTTTGATTGCTGTTGCTGCTGTTCATAATCTTGTTATTCACCAAATGGATGTGAAAACTACTTTTCTGAATGGTGAAATAGAAGAGGAAATTTACATGGAACAACCTGAAGGTTTTGTAATTCCTGGACAAGAACAAAAAGTATGTAAGCTAGAAAAATCTCTTTATGGTTTGAAACAAGATCCTAAACAATGGCATGAGAAATTTGCTAATTTAATGATTTCAAATAACTTCAGAATAAATGAGGGTGACAAATGCATCTATTATAAATCTGAGAATGATGTGTGTGTGATTGTTTGCTTGTATGTGGATGATTTGCTGATATTTGGTTCCAATTTATCTGTTGTCAATGAAACTAAAAGCATGCTTAGTTCGAATTTTGACATGAAAGATTTGATTGAAGCTAGTGTAATCTTGGGAATCAAAATAACTAGAACTGATAGTGGTATTTCTTTAGATCAATCTCACTACATTGAAATTTTTTTGAGGAAGTATGAATATTTTGATTGTAAACCTGTTTGTACTCCTTTTGATCCTAATTTGAAATTGTTTAAGAATACTGGAGAAAGTGTTAGACAATCCGAATATGCTAGTATAATTGGAAGTCTGTGTTATGCAACTGATTGTACTAGACCAGACATTGCATATGCAGTGGCAGTTCTGTGCAGGTTTACCAGTAATCCTAGTTTGGAACACTGGGATGCTGTTGAGAGGGTTATGTGGTATCTGAAAAGAACCACAAACCTAGGATTACACTATAAGAGGTATCCCGCAGTCCTTGAAGGATTTAGCGATGCTAATTGGAATACTCTTTCGGATGATTCCAAGGCCACCAGTGGATATGTTTTTACTATTGCTGGGGGCACTGTATCTTGGAGATCAAAGAAACAGACAATTATAGCCCAATCTACGATGGAGGATGAATTGATGGCACTAGCAGCAGCTAGTGAAGAGGCAGGATGGATGAAGAGTCTGTTGTCAGACATTCCAGTATGGGAAAAACCGATACCAGCCACTTTGATCCACTGCGATAGTACTGCAGCTGTAGGTGTAGTAGAGAATTGTTATAATAACAATAAGAATCGACAGATACGTCTAAAGCACGACACAGTTAGAGAATTTCTCACAACTGGCGTTGTTAGAGTAGATCGTGTGAGATCTGAAGGAAACTTAGTTGATCCTTTGACGAAAGGATTAGCAAGAGAAAAGGTATGGAATACCTCTAAAAGCATGGGACTTTTTCCTGTTAGAAGTTGAGTAATTTATAATGGATACCCAACCTAGAAATAAGTTCAAATGGACTAGACGAAGTTATAAATGATATGATAGAGTCATGCATTCCGATAGCATGATATCCTGAAGTGGGAAACAGGATGAGTTTTTAACTCTTAATGATGTTTATAGCTCTTAAGTTAGAGTGGGATACACAGGAGTGTTCTTGATAGATTCACCTATACGAATGTGAAGGTGTGGCCACCTTCTATGAGAAATTGGGCATTTCTCTAGATCATTTGTTAAAAAGGGGGATAAGCACATGGCCTTAATGTGCGAACTTAAGGACTTTACTCTAGATATAGTTGTATGTGTTAAACAATCTAATATTAGTTAGAGTTCAAGACGCAAGTCACTCTAGTCACCTGGTACTTAGAAAGTTTAACACTATGCAGAGGTTCAAGTCGAAAGGCACCTTTGCAGATGCACAACTATACAACACTTGCTCAATGTTTTTAAAATATAAGTGGGGGATTGTTGGGAGATATATATATTTAAAAACATAGTTTTTTAATTTATATCAAACTTAGAGAAATAATGTGGTGGTATTATTTTGGGCTCCCACACTATAGACTTGGGTTCAAGTCTCACCCCATGCATTTGATTAGGTATATTTATATTATTTATTTAAATCCGGGAGAGCGGGGCCTTGAGGTCTTGGGAGGTCTGGTGATTCAGAAACTGATTTTTTGCAAATTTAACTCTTGATTTCCAAAAACGGTTTTTTCAACTTAATATTCTCCAATTAATTCTATTAATTTTTGGTAATTATATTGTTATCATTTTGTGACTGTTATGGAGGATTTTCAGTGAGCACTAATTGCAAAATTGATTTTCATTAAAACCATATTAATTTCTTTTGAGTTATAAAAGAACAGTTTCTAGAGAAGATGAAACACAATTGTTTTTCATCTATTTTGAGTTCTGAGCAAGTGTAGAAAGAGTTGTTGTTGGTTCGATTTCTCACACTGCAGAGAAATCAAACAAGAGAGTTATTAGTTGTTTTATCCCATAGGATTTTCGACAAGAATCGACTGCTAGCACACAATCAGGAGACAGAGTCGCGAAACACCTTAAAGATAGCAACCTAGTCCGCAACTCAGCTATTTGAGATCTGTTTTGATTTTGTAAATTGTTTCCAACAAACACCAAGTGCAGTTTGGAGTTGGGCTCTTTCGGGATCAATGAGAACATTGGCACAGACTTGGCATTCATACCAATTCTCCCTTTCAGGCAACTACATTTGGAAACTACTCCTGGCAGCAATCATTAACACGATATGGAGAGAGCGGAATTGTAAAATATTTGAAGAGAATTACATCTTCAAAACTGATGATGATCTTATTTATAAGATCAAATCTTCAATCATGTTTGGGCAGCGGCTGCAGGACATAAAATTCACTTAGAACTTCTTAAATGTTGTGTTATCTAATTGGCAAGCCATCTTCATGTAATCTATGTTTTTGTTCTCCGTTTTTTTTTCCTTCCATTGTCATTTACCACTGGTAGACCTCGGTGTACATTCCTCTTCTATTTTTAAATCTCCCTTTGGATAAAAAAAAGAAAGAAGAAAGTATATTTATGAAAACCAGCGACGAATTAATTTATGACGCCCCCTGTGCGTCACACAGGGTCCTACTCGCCGGTGTTGACCTAAACTCAAAATAAATTCCTGATTATATACGATATTATCATGCATGCCACGCATGTATCATAATCGTTGTATAAAGTAAGTATTGATTAAGTAATTTGGATTAATTCAATTGTTTAATGAAAGAAAAATGTTTGATATACTCATCCGTTTTGTAAGGCCCCAACTATGCATACACTCATCTTCTCTTACAAAATAAAATAAAATTAATGGTCACAATTAGTCCGATCGATTATAATGTAATGTGTGCGACAAGCCGATCAAATAAAAATATAAACGCGTGATGGAAGACCAATCTCAATTAGTGGTATCGGCATCAAATATGATTTTAGATCCTCATTGTCAGTCACTAACCAAATGTAATGGTTTGGTGACTAGTTTGCTAGTAATCATGCATTTTGTGATCGACTCTCATCATGATTAATACTCCCTCCGTCCCACTATTAAGTGACCTAGTTCAAATTTGCATAATTTTTAAGACAAACAAGGGGAAAAGTATTTTTAAACACTTTTTACAATTATATCCTTATGGATAATAAATAGTGAAATTTTGAAATGATTTATCTCTCAAACTACACCACGGATGTTCGCAAACTTCGTACCATTGAAAGGCATTTTAAAACACCTACGTAACGAATATAAACATGGCTATCAAATTATGCATATTTCTTATATTTCTTATAATCAATTAAAAGGATAATTTTAGAAATATCTCCTTGTTTAGTGATATAGGTCACTTAATGGTGGGACAAAATCTAAAAGTAACTAGATCATCTATTAGTGGGACGGAGGAAGTAATTTGTTGTCCCCGTGTAGGGATTACATGGTGATTACATACGAAAAGTTCCAACTTCGCAGCTAGTTCACCTACTTCCAACTTCAGCTAGCATTCCCGGTAAAGCTTTAACTTCAGCTGGTATTGCTTTTCAAGAGCCAAGACTCATCATTTCCTAAAGCCTAAAACTGTCTCACATATAGTTGATGTTCATCACACAACTTTTTTTTTTATTAAGAGAAGTGTGAAAGTGTTAGCTAGCAGCAGCAGTTCATTAAGAAGATATGTGGCATGACAAATTAACTAATGCAACTGTAACCTGGTAGAAAAATAGATTTTAGAATCAATAGGCATATGCATATGCATATCACATTGAGCAGAACAGGAGGTATGGATAATCTTATTGAGTTACGTATATATTTGTGATTTCGACTAATCCAGCTACAGTTAAAAGCCAAGACAAACATATTAAATGACTCGGGTTAAAAAATTTCTCAATAAATCAAAGGGGGGAAATATTAATATTAAATCACTAAGAAGATAATGCACATATGTAGTTTTTTCTTTTTTTTAAATGTTTGACTAATAATGTTACATCTAATATTAATATAAAAAATATATTATTAATATACTAGGAATTACTAATAGGTACCATTATAGTGTTCTTAGTTAGTGGCAGGTCCACCCATTAAAGCCTACTAATCAGAGGTCCATAATTAAAAGAAAACATGAAAATGGACCAAATTTTTTAAGCCCGGGTCATGTACACGTGCGGGACCAAAGATGTGTATTTCAAAAATTCCTAAAATAACCTTCACCTAAGAAATAACATTTTAAGTTTTTTATATTCTCGATCAAAAAAAATCAGATCGGTTTTCTTCTCTCCTTTCTCTTTCTTCTGCTGTTGTTGGTGCTGGTGAATTTAGACGTAGGGTTTTTGAAGGTCGCCCTCTTTTTGCAGGTATGTTATCTAATCTTTTCTATAATGTTTGTTTTTGTTTTCTGTTATCCTTTCAACTGAATCATAAAGATTAGATCGATTTCATGATTTTGGTAACTCGATTATAATGATGTTCTCTATGTTAGTGATTTCTGTGATTTACATTGTTTATATTTCTATTTGTGAATTGTTTTTTTTGTTTTTGTTTTTATAAATCTTCTTTGTGATCGTTTGATTCCGTTGTTTCTCATAGATTCTTAAAAAAGTGAGAGATCTATGCTTTCGATTTCATTATCTTTCTGTTTTTGCTTCAAAATCAGGCTTGTTTATACTTTCAGATCGTATTATCCAGCAATACATATACGGAATACTCATAAAGCTCGGTCGTTTTTGTTCTTTTTTTATGAATCTTGTTCATATTTATTCTGTTATTTGGTTAGATTATCATGTTTTTAATGATTTTAGCTATCGATTTTATTATTTTTATGTTTTCGATTTGTTTGTACTTTCAGATCGTATTATCCATCAGTACATATATGGAATACTCATAGAAACTGCTCTTAGATTCTGGTTCTTTCATAGATCTCTCATTTTTTTAGTTTGATCCATCAGTACGTATGTGAAATACCGTATTATGTGCTTCGATTCTGTTGTTCTCATAGATTTTTAATTATTCTTGTCATGAAGTTGATTTGTAGTTCATGAAACTGCAGTACATATATGACATACTCATAGAAACTTCTCTTAGATTTTTGTTTCTTTCATAGATCTCTCACTTTTTTAGTTTGATCCATCAGTACATATGTGAAATACCACATTATGTGCTTCGATTCTGCTGTTTCTCATAGATCCTTAATTATTCTTGTCATGCAGTTGATTTGTAGTTCATGAATCTGCAGTACATATATGGCATACTCATAGAAACTGCTCTTAGATTCTGTTTCTTTCATAGATCTCTCACTTTTTTTAGTTTGATCCATCATTACATATGTCAAATACCATATTACGTGCTTAGATTCTGCTATTTCTGATAGATCCTTAATTATTCTTGTCATGCAGTTTGATTTCTAGTTCATGAATCTGCAGTACATATATGGCATACTCATAGAAACTGCTTCTAGATTCTGTTTTTTTCATAGATCTCTCACTTGTTTTAGTATTGAGCCATCAGTACATATGTGAAATACTGTGTATTAATACTGTTACATCTTTGTCACATTTACAGGTTCAAAACATGTCTGATGCTGAGTGATCCAATCCAAATACTTACTCCTATGCATACATCTATTATAAGCATCATCATTTTGCCTTCCTTCTGGCAACCAGGCTATGTAATGCTGGTATTAATTGATAGTCCCGACAGTTCCTTCATAAATGCCTTTCTACATGGATCAGAGAGTGCACCAGCTCATTGTATACTGATGTCTACTTTCCGAATGATTCATACACAGGTTTGTACTCGCCATTTTCTTTGTGCTTTCTCTTTGTGTTTTCATGAATCTTCAGTACATATGTCACATACTGATAGGAAGTGCTCTTTGTTATGTTTGATTCAGTACGTATATGAAATACTGAAATAAATGATCTTTGTTACGTTTGATTCAGTACTGGAATTGGATATGAAGATGATCTGGAGCTGCAGTTCAGAACTTATTGCAAGAAATGACAGATTTTGAATGATAGGAACAAGAGTTGCTATTGGTTCAGATTTGCAAGCTTGTGAAATTGGTGGTGGTCTTGATAAAGTTACAAATTGGTTGTGATGTGTGTTTGAAAGAAGGTGTGCTGAAAATGGATTTGGAGGAACATAGAAGGTTGGGTTGCTGATGTAAACTGAAGATACATATGAGATAGATGAGGAATTGTATGTGGTGATTACTGTGAACAAAATCAGTGGATGAGATGTTCGTCTCAATGGGTTTATGAAGATGGTAGTGCTGTGTAAACAGGGAAGAAGAACAAGTCTGTGTTGCAACTGAATTGAAATGACAATGGTGTTGATGTAGCTGTTGCAGTTGTGGTTTAAGCTAAGAAGATTGTGATGCAGCAAGAGAGAAGATTACTGAGAAATAAAATAGTAGAAGTACTCAAATTTGTAAACAGTGTAGCAGATATGTACTCAAATTTGTAAACAGTGTAACAGATATGTACTCAAATCTATGGTCCTTTATATGTTTTAATTAAATTTGGACCTCCAGATAAATAAAATTCTGATTTGGTAGAAGTATGTTATTTCACACGTACTTAGGATAAGAGTAAAATCCAGTTGGACCCTACTATAAATAACCTTATGGGCTTAGGACCAAACAAGAAATTTTCCATTAATATAATCCAGTTTAGACTAAACACATGAAAAATCAAGAAAGCTCATACTCGCTTTCCCCACCCATGCATCTATAAAAGCACTTCGGTTTCTACCATAATCGATCAAAAAAGCCACAGTTAACTCCTACCAACAGTGCTAATATAAAATCTCTCAGTCATTTCTTTCTTTTTCTCATAAATTAACTCTCTATATTTATTGATCAGTATGGGTGATATTGCTTTCGATTTTGAGAAAGAATCGGACGTATTCGAATTTGTTGTAAAAAAGGGTCATGGTGTTAAAGGCTTAGCTGATACTGGTTTAACAACTGTACCACCAAGGTATATTCATCCACCATCAGAGCGTATCGATCGTAAAGACACAATCGATTCTGCACCTTTTTTAAGTTCTCCTATCGACATATCAGCTTTGCTAGAAGAAGGTGATGTTGATAGTGAGAAGAGGAGTGAAGTCAGTAAGAAGTTGTGTGAAGCTGCTGAAAAACTGGGGTTTTTTCAAGTAGTCAATCATGGTGTTTCTCACGAAGTTATGGAGAATGCTAAACGTGCTGCTCATTTTTTCTTCAACCAGCCCCGGGAGAGAAAACTGGCTTACTCTAAAGAAAACTCACCATGCCCAACCCATGTTTTTTGCGGTACCAGCTTCTCCCCTCAAGCTGAAAAATCCTTGGAATGGAAAGATTATTTAAGCATGGTCTACATTTTTGACGATGAACATGTTCGAAAGTTTTGGCCTGAGGAATGCCGGTACGTGTTCAATCTTTTTATTTCTTTTGTGAAACCGTAACTAGATAAGCTTAGGTGACTGTAAATCTTTTGCCGGAGATTCTCTAGCATGGATGCTACTGCCATCTAAGAACAGTTCAAGGGTTTAGATTTTTTTTTCCGTAAATTATTAATAATTTTTTTAGATGTACATAGTCCGTTAGTTTTGTAGTATATATTATCCACCATGCACTTTCGTTTCCATTAATTAGCGGTGATAATGAAGAAAATTAAGCTCATTTTTGTTAGCCAATTATGCAATGGAAGACAGACTTATGATTAAAAAGTTAGGTTTAAATCATATTATACATAAAAGTTCAACAAAGACGTGTAAACACAAAAAATATATGAGTGCCCTGGATTAGGTAAGGAATTTAAATCAGGCGGCCCTTTCCTTGCCAACTCTGTTTGCACTTAGCAGTGTGCACTATAATGGTCAAACTCGGTCAATCTTAGTTCATGTGATTTTGACATACCAACTCTGAATGGCTTTGTAGGGATGCTGCTGTTGCTTATCTAAAATCAGCCGACAAAATGATACTTGCCATGTTGAGTGCCCTCCTAAAAGGATTGGGTGTAGAAATTGATGACTCCACGATCCGTTCCTACACTGGTGCTAGAGCTGTAAACATGAATTTCTACCCACCTTGTCCAAATCCTGATCTAACGGTTGGTGTCGGACGACACTCTGATCTTGCTGCCCTCACTATTCTCTTACAAGATGATATTGGTGGTCTCTTTGTTAGGGCTCAAGATAAAGGGTGGATTGAGATCCCACCGGTAGAAGATGCACTCGTCATCAACGTTGGTGACACCCTAGAGGTATATACATATATGCATGACTTCAAAATTAGTGAGTCGATTCGGTCATAACTCAGACCTAATGACCGAACCCATTCGTTAACTTTCTTTTCTGAATTGACCCGACAAGCATCGATTATGAATTAACAACAATATCTTGAAATCTCTCACTAATACAAGCAATTGGTTTACATCCTACTAAATCTTGTCCACATATGCTTGAACCATTCATAACAACAACGACAAGGTTTTAAATTTCAATCCAAATAGCTGCTAAAATGATGTCATGTGAGATTTCTTGCAAGATTTATCTTGTTATAATCATACTTAATATATTTTGATGTTCACAAGTTTGATTGAGAAATGAATCAATTTGTGTTGCAGATACTGAGCAATGGTAGGTACAAGAGTGCTGAACACAGGGCATTGGCAAGTAACACAAGAGCCAGGGTTTCGGTGCCTATTTTCGTGAGCCCAATTCCTCCGACCCCCATAGGACCACTTCCAGGGCTGGCTGAGAAAGACGGGAAGACGGTGTACAGACAGATGTTGTTTGGGGAATACATGGAGAACTATTTTGGAAATGGTCATCAAGGCAAAGCTACACTAGATTTTGCTAAAGCCTATCTGCCTCAACCAAAATTTAATTTACTCGACGATAGATGAATCACAATTATACTACAAGTATTAATAAACATAAAATAAAAAAAATTAGTGTGGTAGTTGGATTAAAAAGAATACTTCGTAAACTAAGTTTATATTTGTTACCGAATAAACCAGTGATTATCGAGAAAAATCAAGTTTCTTGTTGTGTGAACGTTTGTGTTTTTGAGTTCGTGGAACTAGATTTTGAGATGGTAAAGCAGTAAATTGGGAAGAATGTTAAATGATAATTAGTTCATATGTTTCATCCGATTTCGAGCCGTTCTGCACAATAGAAGAAAGTGACAGAATTAGCATGAATTATTTGTAAAAGAACATTAAAAAAAGGCCACCAGCAAGCATGCTAGGAATTTATGCCAAAGTTTCAAGAAGAAAAATGGTTCGGCAACATGTTGTCTTATAGATAGATTATCGTTACCAAGACTTTTTATGCCAGAGAAAGACGCAAATTCTGACGACGCTAGCAATTGACTAGATTCTAGCGCACGATAGCTGTACCTACTCCCAGGCCTCAATCGACGTACAAACGACCCACACACAGTGATACAATAATAGTTAAGCTTATCCATAAACTGGGACCGGATAGGCATTTAGCAACGCGCATTTATATGGCGAGGTGTCCGCAAGGACTGCAATCTACTAAAGGCGGGGGCATAAAAGGGCCCAAACCGAGAAGCATTTGGGGCCGTAATGATGCCATTTAGTTTGTTTATTTGTTAATGGAAATCAATGGCATTTAGTAAGGTTGTATTGAAAGTGGAAAGTGGGGCATGTGATGTGTCTCTATTGCAGTTTGGATGAAGTGCTCAACCAGTGCACTTCCTTCCTGTAAACCTTAAATGGTCTTCCTATTATGTCTTCCATGCAGTCATATGAATTCACTCTTTGCCGCTACTATTTCCATGCCCACCAACTTTGCCCATTTGTAGCAAGATCAACTAGTTTCTTTCAGTCATCGCTCCATCACAAATTCACAACTCTTCACCTACAAATACGCCAACCTTGGAGGGCATTAGGACAAGAACCTATAATTAGATAAACTGCTTGAGGTTTTGAGTTATTTTGTATTTTGTATGTTCGTTCAAAATGATATTTTGGTTGAATTCGCTTACACTTGGCCCAATTTGGTTATGCACCTGCAAGGCTGCAACCCTTGCAGTCAACATGTTACAAAACCAGCTTCTTCATTCCAAAAATACAGAACAAAGTAAAACGTAAAATTGATATCCATAAAATAGCATTGAACTACTAATGTGATAAAAAAGACAAAATCTTAAATACAAAGATTTCTATAATTGAGTTTCATAAAAGTCCAGAGCATTTGCACATTTATATGGTGTGAAATTCAGCTAAAAATGATTGACAGTCTACCAAACTCTAGTATATGCTAACCTGGCTGTTCTGAAAGTCCTTGTGCAAGAACCACCATGGCCCAGATTTGGACATAAATCTGAGAAAAACAAACATAAAAGGAACCATCATATATTTAGATACTTGTAAATCTATGTCGATCTCTAACTGCCTCTTCTCCAGTAAATTTACTACTACTTATACTCCTATTTACCAAAAACGGGAGCAACTTCACTACCACTGCCAATAAATTCTTATAAGAGAGCAGCAATTTCAAACATGCCGATCATGGTAAAAATTATCAAGAAAAGAAAGTGTGATCACATAGCAAACTGCAAAAGAGACGCGGAATCTGAGAAACCCAATGATTACCTCATTAATCCTGCCACCATACGTAAACCCATGAAAAGACTCAAACCCATCCAAACTCCAGGAAGACCATAAATTGGAGGAGCGTACAGCAAAAATGCAGAAGTTACACTTCCAACCAGCATCTGTAAAACAAATCAATATTACTCGAGGAAAATAATTTATTAAATACAAAAGAAAAGAAAAGATCCATAAATATAACACCATACAGATTAAGCAAGTAAGTCTCAGGATTTATGATAAGCAAAGGTTACCATAGACTGAGCTGCATATTTGAAATCTGAAACACCATAGTGGAGACCATCACAAACAAAAGCTAATGCATTGAGCGGCTGACTAGCACAGACAAACTGTAAAAAATGCACACATCAAGATCAAGTTGAAAAGTTAACATATTGACTAGTCAACAGTGAAAAAATAGGTAGGGTATAACAGACATACCAGTATCCCTGATCTAGCAATTGCTAGAACTTCAGCGTCACTAGTGAACAATGTGGCAATTTTACCAAAAGATGCACCAAGTATGATAGTTAAGGCGAGACCCGAAAACAGTCCTGTCTGAAAAAGTTACATGGTCACCGAAGGAAACTCATGCTAATACCATAACCAAAGAGGAGAAGCTAAAAGTACATCATGATATAACAAAAGAAACTTTTCATGTTTAGAACTATTAAATGGCCTCAAACAAAAAAAAAAAATTACCTTCAAAACGAGAATGGTAATTTCTTTCACTCTACTGTAATCACCTTCTGAGTAGGAACTTGCAATCATAGCCTATCGATTATAGGAAAAAAATTAATACATGAAAGTTTAGGAAGTGAAGTCTTGCACGCTCATATATTACAAAGGTAAACTTATGACTCGTTAATAGCAATGTCTTTAGTTAATATATGATTCTCAATTTGACCTACGTTTTGAAATTATGAACAAAAAAGAACAAGAAAAAGTGTAACAAAAAACCCACTGAAAGAGGAAATGAATTAAAATTGACAGAGCAGAAAATGGAGAGTACAACGGTATACCTGAGCAGATGAAGCCAGGGCATCTGCAAGGAGGGATACTGCCAACCACACCTGGAAGCATATTTGATGAGCCGCCATTCGCAATGGACCTTGACGTGCAGCCATGGATGTCCCTAACGTCACAGACCCAAGGACAGCAAGAGTTCTCCCCATAAGGAAACCACCTGAAAGGAGCAGAAAGTTTCAAACATAGACAAATGTTTGCAGTCTACAGAAAAGAAAATTGCATATTCTATGACATCAAAGAATGTTTTTAAATAAAATAAAAAAAGAAAAGAGCTTTTGCCTGCTATGTGGAAATGCCTAGGTATTGATCACTTCATTTTTAGATGCAAAAAGAACGAAAGGAAAATACATAGAAACCAACCCAGCTACTAGTTAATAATTAGCACCAATAATAAACACTAACCGGATTTTACGTAGCCACCAAACTGCAGATTTTCCATCTTAGGCGGCAGTAATATAACCTTCTTACTAAGAATCCAGATTAACAAAATGGTGGTGATATACCTGAAACATTTCGAAAGGAACATAAAAAATAGAACATGCTAAAAAGGTGTGCATTTGTTATGTCAGCCAAGGTACCATAATGCATACCATGGATGGACGCAATACATGCACCCAAAGTTTCAGATGCATTTTAATAGATACTGCAGTATAATTTTTGTATAGCGTAAGCAGGGGTTCAGAGTTGACAATAAGTGTGAGAAATTTAGAGTGGAAGATGATAGAATGTGGAAGGACATACTGAGATGAAACAGTGGCAATGGCTGAACCAATTACACCCAGACCAAATGTATACATAAGCAATGGAAACAAAAATACAGCCACAAGGTTGCCAACTCCTGCACATAGATTAAGATATCAGTTGGGGAAAAAATGAAGAGTGAAATACACAGAAATTTATATATGCTATATGTTTAACAAATATGCAAGTAAACATTATTGATGACAGTGAAACATGCTTGCCTAGACAGAGCAAAGGAGTCTTTGTATCTTTAAAACCACGAAAGATGCCTTGAAGTGCTAAAGACAGAACGACTGCAGGAGCACCAATTGCCCTCAGTTTCAAAAATCTTTCTGCTGGAATCCGCATGGACGAAGCCTGTTCAGAAAATGAGGTTTAAGATACACTCCTCCCCTGTAAACGGAAAATAATGTATAAGAAGAGTCGAAGAACTGTAGGACGAAAGGAAGAAAAGTGAAAACATTACTACAGATCATTTTCGTATATACTGGAAGAAAAAATTCATTTCTATAAACCCTTAAGAGGCGAGGGGAAGGAGATACTGTGGCATGTCGGTACGAAACATTAAGCAACATTGTAGTATGTCAATGTGGAACATAAGAAAAATGGTCAAATCATTTATAACTTACTGGCGACACGCCCATCAACGTTAAGAAGAATCCAGATCCAATATACAATGATATAGCCTCAAAAACACCGATTCCAACAGCTAATAATAGTGCGGTGGATACTGATGCTAATTGCTTTTTCTCAGGAACTTCAAGAGGCCTGCCATTATTACTTTCTTTCTGGAAAGACCCATCTGCTACCAGCGCTTGAATTAGATAAGAAACGAAACTACTCAGATTTTGATTGCTAAATACATGTGAACTAGTCCCTGCACCCCGTTTAAACTGTTGATTACTCACCTGAAGCAGATTCCTTAGCTGCAGCTTTTGAAATGTCTTCTGCCACGAATGAAGTTGCAATACCAAGAAGAGGAATATTGAATAACTTTGATATTACGTTGAAGATTGATACAGAGATACCAGCAGAAGCCAACTCCAAAGGACCTATTGGAATTAGTTATATTGGGTGATGAGAAACTACCAATTCAAGTTTAACCTCTATATTCAAAGCAAGTGAACAATCATGAAAATAAAGACGCAATATGTCTATATCCAGGAAATGTAATCAACAAAATAACTGCATCATCAAGACTTCTCCAGTAACCATGTTCGGATGCAAGACTTTAAATATGAATCGGCGACGAACAAAGATTTGTTGGGAAACTAGCTACAGTTGAAAGATTTCAAATTGATTTTTCATCAAAACCATGTTCCTCCAAAATCCTGGATTCAAACACATCATATGAGGTGTGAAAAGTGAAATATAAAAAGGGAAAAATTCTTACCAAAACTACCAATATAAGCTGTCTCCATCAGTTGTGCTAAAGGATCGATTGCTTGTCCACCAAATGCTGGCAAAGAAAGACCAACAAGTTCTTGTGTGACACTTAGATTACTTGAACTACTTATCAGATTCTCCGCCAACTTTCTGCAAATCAAACAAAACAATTTCGTAACCAATCAATACAAAACCACTAACCCGTTACCACTGAGAGCTACATTCTCATACAAAATTGATTCTTTTTTTTTTTTTTTGCAATATGATGCACATAAAGTGTCAACACTTACTCAGTTCCTTGCTTGAAACTTTTTGGAACATCCCCACTCTCTTCCTGTACTCTGAATTTCTCCTCCACATTACCCAAATCAGAATCGGAAACCTGATTTCTAACCACTAGAAACCCCGTCTTTCTACTAGGAGTTATCCGCAAAGAAAACAACTGTGCTTGGCTAGCCGACATGGTTTCACCACAAGAAAACCCTACTTTCTTAAGACCATTGGTAGAATGAATTCCATTAGTCTTATCCATCAATGTAAGGTGATTCCTTTGCGTTCTAACAGCACAAAAAGGTGTTGAAAATGCAGCCATTCTCTTAATAGGTTTACTAGTTAGTCCATTACTGGGTGAACCGTGCATATACGTACTCGCCATCTTATAACTCTCAACTAAATTTGCTTGGGTTGCTTCAAATGAAAATGAAAACTGCAGATATTGAAAGATTGTCTATATTAAAAACAAATCCAGAAGATTCAGATTATTAACCAAAAATTATCTGTCTCTATCCCTCAAATTGAGTAAAAAATTAGAGAAGAATCTGAACATCAATCAGAATTGTTCAAGAACAAGAATTGAGAAGGGAAAAAAAGGGTTTAATTACCTGATTATTTATTATTTATCTAGGGTTTTAGTTTGTGACATCAAAAAAATTGATAAACCCTAGCGGAGAATGTAGGAATAAAACAAGACGGATTCCTAGAAACGACAGCCTGATGTTTGAACTTCTTCACGAGGAGGAACTGAAGTTGGTTAACTAGGTGTTTTGTCTCGAGTTACATACTTAGCTGTGAGATGAGATGACATTAAGTGCGTATCCGTAGCACAGGATTTTACCACGTGGAGTTGGTATCACCGGCACAAGATCCTACACGATCCCACCCGACAACCAATTTTTTTTTGATGGAAAGGGTTAATGCCTCGAAATTTCATTCATATGAAATTGCTTACGGTAGTATCGATTACATCAATAAACAGATTAAGATGGATAATACAACGTTTACATAACTCGAAACTTAAAGAAACGAATAATGAAAAAATCAATAAATATCCATAATCTGACAAGGAATTCAATGTAATTTTAGTGGTATTTAACCATTTTTGTTGATCAACAATGGTGTCAAACCTTTGTACTTGATGTTCACCGTAGAACTTTGATGCTTCTATAAAAAAAAAAGTGATATACTCATACTGCTCCGATCGATTTCGATATTTGTTGATCTTGTTTGATGAATTGATCAATACTTTGTCGAAGGTGGATCGTCCTTGTATTGTGTTCGATAACAATGAAGCACCACCAAAATAAGCTATAATAAACCACTCCAAGAATGTAAGAGAATACAGATCGACAAGATGTTGTCATCTGATTTTATTTATAATACATAAATATAGAAACCTAAATTACTCTGCCTGGATCTTAAGTTATAATCTTGATCCGGGCAGAAACCTAAATAGAAATAAAGATGACGAGTAAAATAATTAAAGTTGAAAACAATGAATTAAGGTTGAAGATGAAGGAATTGAAGTGGTTGATGAATATAACTGTCCCTAAACAAGAAGGGAGTTGCAGACCCCAACAACCAATTTTAGCCGGTCCAGGATGGTCCAAGACGATTCCTTATTTTATTTCACGTATTTGCAAGTTGCTACATTAGAGCAACTCAATGGGCACAACAAAGGTAGATTTGCGCATTATACACTACAGTGTGGCTGGCAAACCATTAAAACGGATGAGCGAACCCCTGAATACAAAGGTTTGTCCATCCTGTCTCAGATTGAGTCGATCGATTCAATCTGAGACGAACAGTTCCATCAGTATCGGTCGGTCTCTTCTGAGCCGAGAGTCGTCTCACACAGAGCCGACTGGTTCATGTTGATACGACAGCGGCTAGTCCATTCAACGGCTATGAATCCGTTCCCTATAAATTAGGTTGATTACAACTCCAAAATCACATCTTCTCCACAATATACACTTACAAATTTTTCATAATTTCACTTCAATCTTCATTACTCAATCTCAAAAAATGGCTACCTGAGTTCATTGTCCTAGGTTTTCTTTGGAAGAAGATTTAGCAATTTGCACAACTTATGTTTCTCAAACAAGAAATGGTATCCACAGTGTTATGAATTTTACGCAAGCAACTTTTTGGCAACAAGTTTTTGCAATGTTCACTGTAGAAACGGGAACCTGAGGGACCGTGACTTTAATGGACCGTGTCATCATTTTCAAATAATTTCTCATTCTGTCCACCAATTTCTTGCTATGGTAATGCAAGTTAATCGAAACAAGATTAACAGTGAAACTGAAGATGAAGTGATCCAAAGAGCTAGAGCGATGTGGCATCAAATTAACGGGAGACCTTTTTAGTTGTTAGCTCATACTAACGTCCTTAGAGCTCTTCACAGGTTCAACCCCTTCTACACTCTATATGCTCCTCCAGCCGCTCCAGAAGTTGCTCCTCTAGATGCACCACAAGTCGCTCCTCCAGACGCTCCATGAATGAGGATGTTTTATTGCTTTCATTCTATGATTTAATAGTAATTAAGTCTAATGTAATATTTAATGAAAAGTAATGTGAGGTTAATGTAAGGTTTAATGAAATCTAATGTTGTTTGATATAAACATAAAAGTGGTGCAAATACATAGACATTTCCATTAATTAAGTTAATGTCAACATTACAATGGTGGAATCAATTCATACACTCAACCAATCTACTCCAACTTAAAACACGAAGGACATTACCATAATTGTTTCCCATATGTGTCTTCTTTTGTAGAAGTGTGCAAATTCATAAAAAGTTTGCAACCAAGGCTTGAGTATTCACTAACCATTTGTTTTGTAAACTCTACTTCTCTGCAGTGATTGGGTTGTGGCTTCTTCAACCTGACTTTAAGCTTCAAGTTTCTCCAAGATGTTGCTAGCTTGTTATCTTCTTGCTCCTTAATAACATCAGCTAACTTTCGTGGTTCTGCGCGGCAGTTACGATCTTGACATTGCAAATACCTGATATTTTCTGGTTGTGATTCAACGATCATTCTATTAGCTGAAGAACCAACTTGTGGACACTTGGAATACATCCAAGGGAATTTTGCATGAGACTATGGTCATCCATGAAACATAATGGACAAACCTCTTGTTCTTTCACACATAGTATTTATTTTCCTTTGCTTTTGGAAAACATTGTTTTGGATGAAGAATATGTGGAGAATATTGGATAAAATATTGGAAAACAATTTCGGATGAGAATGTTTTTGGTTGTCTACTTAGCCATAGCTAGCTTGATTGACCCGAGTCTTCCCATCAATACATTAAAAATGATTCTTTTTTCCTTAGTCGAAAAAACACCATCGACAACTTCCTAAAATGTTTTGCTAGCGTATTGTTTGGATAATTACATTCCTTTATAACCTTCTTACACCTCCAGGCAATAAAGTTATTTAAATGGAATTATATATATTTAATAATGCTATGATTCTTCCAAAAGATAGTATAACAATCTTCACTAACAATGGTCACAATATTTTTGGAATCTTCTTCAATAATAATGTGTTGCAATAGTTGAGAACATCTATAAGACTGCCTCCAGAATTTCCAGACACCGAGCAACTTAGACACCATTTTTGGTCATTGCAGAGTTGTGTATCTTTTTTATTCTGAAAAGTATACTTTTTGTACTGTATCGCTGATTTGTGAAGATTCTGAATTTTCCTTATTGTTGAGATGGGGTTTGGTTTGATCTTTTCAAACACACTTTAATTTCACTATCTATATCTCCAGGCTCCACAAGACATGTGATAAAATCCAATCTTCATCAAAATGTTGAGTGACTTGAGAAATGATAAACTAATTCTTAATCTAACTGCTCACATCATAACAAGTAGTTAGGCCAAGCACTATGGTGCATCGAAATCCAACTAGTATGGTCTTACGTGTCGCTTAAATGTAGCGATATCCCTTAGCTACACTTTAAATTTGATCAGATCGGATCCACCTTGTGGCTAAGGAAAATCACACGGAAACTGAGTTTCTATTGAAAAAACTACTTTACACAAATTCAGTTTCCACGTGATGTTCAACGAATACTGAGTATCCATTTCTGGTTTTTACTCGTTTACACTAAAACTTCTGTTTTTCACTATTTTCATTAATTAAAATTGTTTTTTTTACCTATTATATCTCTTTTTTTCTCCTCTTAATTATCTTTTAACTTGTACAAATACTTTAGAGGAAAAAAAATAAAGAAAAACAAAACGGATACTCAGTTTCCGTTTGGCACTATTTACACGGAACTGAGTTTCTATGTGGTTTGGCTAGGGGTGGCATGGCGCCATAGTGAGGTTGACTTGAGAACGCCATTTCCCTTAGCTTCAAATGAGCTATAGCTAAGGTAAATCCTTCACCATAATGCTTGGCCTTAAAGATCTAATGATACCAGGGACATATGAAAATATTACTCATGGGAAGTTGCAAGACAAAATGATGTGTTCAGTAGAGTCCAAACGCCGACACACATTGCACACATAGAACATACCCTATAATTTGCTTCATTAATATTTCATTAGTTGGCGTATTGCCAGTTATGCATTTTCATAGGCAGAGTTTCACTCAAGTAGGAATGTTTAGTTGCCATGGAAATTTTTAAATGCTTAAATCTTTAGAATGATGAAACTGTTTTTTTTTTTAATTTATTTCTCCTCTTATGGTATGCTGACTTGGTAATGAAGACTCCACTATTTGTTAATATCCAAACAAATATATCTTCCGACATTATTGAAACTCTTAATAAATAATTTAAATGCAATATCATCATGAAAGAGTTTGTGAACAAGATTTACTTTCCAAGTTTTCTGATGTTCATTGATGAGGTTTGACACCATCATGTTTTGTTGAAATTTCTCAGCATTAATATTTATAGGAGTAAAACGATTAAAGACTCCAGAGCATATTTATCTCTCCAAACTATAATTTTATTTTTCCATTTTCTACCTATCAAAAACTAAAACGTTTAATGAAATCTACTTCCTTGTTAATGAAATCTACTTCCTTGTATTAGGTCGTTTCTCGGACTTCCTTTTCTTTTCCTTGTTGGAATTTTTACTCTTGTACATATACAAGCATGTTGTTTTCGTTTAATTTTGACTCTTAATGTACTCGATATCTATGTAATTTTGTTTTTTTTATTATTAAATAAATCAAAATCAATCTCGCGTTGGTTTTATTTTGAATTCTTCTTAGCATGAAAAAGAGTCAATGGTATTATCTTACAAAAAAGTGTTCAATGTCATTGTATATCTTCACAAAGAAAGCTCTACAAACACATTTTCATCTTAAATTGCATCCATAGGCGTACATTTTTTGAGAAAAATAATATCCTATATAATTTTCATTCAAAATAATTGAGAAAAATAATATCCTATATAATTTTCATGCGAAATAACTTTTTGCCCCCATGATATTTACAACAAATACTCATGTAAAAGGATTCCTAAAAAACTAACTTCAACCTTATTCAATTCCACGACCTAAAATTAAGGATTAGTTGTGGATACAATTCATATTCCGCTGTAAACAAAATAATTTCCTTGGGTTTAAAGTTCATACATGAAATTAACATGCTTCAAAAACAAAAAACAAAAAAAGAAGCTAAAGACTAACTCTATTGTTATAGGCTTATATATAGCTAGTAAAAGGGAGGAACGGCAAAGAGGACCTCAGTGAAATTCATAGAAAATTTTCTAACACAAATTGAAAACTCGTTGAATGAGTTCATAGAAAAATCATTCATAACGAATTATAAAGGAACTAGGTGAAGTTTTAGATCCTAAAGTCTCAAGTTCATTCAATCAAAAATGTTGCAAGGCAGTTCTTTTGCGATGTTAATTCATATTTCATATTGAGTTTGATTTCTTAGAGACTGAATAAATAAGTCGGTATTGCATAATTGTCATCTTAACCAGTTTGCGTATACTTCGTTTCTCAAGTAAGGATTTTTTCCCTTAAGTACTCAAATTATTCTTTTGTATTTTGTAATTACATAATTTTTGTGTCGTTTTGATTGATAAAATTGATTAATATTTAAATATGAATAAACCTTGCACTTAGTTTGATCAGACTTTAACCCTTATGGTGTTTAATTTAGTTTTTCGTCGGCGTATATGATTTGTTCAGTTAAACTTTTAGTTATAATCGTCAAGAATATATCATGCCCCCATTGAACTTTTGCTTTGGATTTAGGATTTTTATAAAGTACCCCTGTTTTGAGAAGTACACTAAAATACTATCCACGTTTTTTTCAACTTTTCCAAGGTATCATAATTTTGACAGTTTTATTATAAAAGCGGATTCCATCCACTTAAGTGCAAGGAGGGAGCTATATTACCTATTAAAATATAATATTTACCCCTGAACTATATCTCCTTTGTGGGGAAGGATTCGATGATTTTTAAAGCGGTGTCACGATTCTAAACCAGACTCGACGAATCTTAAAAATGTTGTTGAAGGTCGATTCTCCGCCAATTTAAAACCACAAGACATTCCGGGATGAACCTTATTGGGGAAATAATGTAATAGACCTCATAGCATAGAAAGGATTATGAACCGAGCTTGACAAACATGTAAATGATATAGAAGATCAACAAGGCAATAAGTAAAAGGGTAAATATGTAAATTGTAGAAGAGTAAATTAGTATTGACTAACTCTAGATGGAAAATCTAACTTTGAATGTGTGGATCACGGATCAAGAATTCTACAACGGTCTGATAAAATCGCAACTATATCTTGGTTTATTTGGAAGTACAAATGCTATGTGGTTTTCGATAAAATCATTCCAAATCCAAATCACCTCATAGAGCAAATCAATAAATTCGTGCACCAGAATTCTCTAGGAAAAATCCAACAAAAATTGAAGAAAAAGAAAGAAATATTTCGAAGGAAAGATGGTCCGACTTAAAGACGGACTGGATAATCTTTATTGATGCGGCTTTTAAAAAAGAAGATTCAACGATGGGATACACATTTCTACTTTACTCAGTGGATAATGAATCTTTAATGCATATTGCAGCGGGATCGGAGTGGGCCTCCTCAGCTTTTCATGCAGAATCAAAAGCCTTGTTAAAAGCCTCCTCATGGTTAAGTGAAAATATATTATCTAGTGTCTCGATAGCAACGGACTGCAAAACACTGGCGGAAACGATCAACAAGACTTGCAAAGATTCACCTTGAAACGCGGATAATACCATTCAGGAAACTATCTCAATACTGAAAAATCTTCCACAGGCCCAGGTAAAGTATATAAACAGGAAATATAACTGTGTAGTGGATTACATTGCTAAAGAAGCTCGGATAAAGCATCTTAGGCACATGTCCTCCAATATTCAGCAAAGAGTTTTAAAATCTAGTATATTTCCAATGTTTTTGTCAAAAATAAGATTATAAATCTCTTGTACTTTGTTATTTGATTAATAAAATTTGCCTTTTCATCCAAAAAAAAAAGGTACTTTAGAAAAAATATAAATATTGGGAGGAGTGTTTTAATGGTGGTCAATACTACGGGACATCAAAATTCTCTTCCACATTCGCCATTGATTGCATCATTATTCTACTCATTACGATAATGCTCTTTATTAGAAAGAATTGTCTTTTTCAGTGTTCATAAGTGAAACATAATTACACAAATTTATATTTTCCGTTAACAACACTTAATAATGTTTAATTGATAATGCTCTTTATTAGAAAGAATTGTCTTTTTCAGTGTTCATAAGTGAAACATAATTACACAAATTTATATTTTCCGTTAACAACACTTAATAATGTTTAATTGTAAACACCGTAATGGTTTTGATCTTAAATCGGCTATCTCAATCTCTGTTTTAGGCTTGCCTCTTTTATAAAAAAATAATTCCAAAGTTCCAAATGTTAAATTTTGTATATCAATTTATACAAACATCACTTAATTGTATTTTGACATTCAAAACCAAATACATAAAAATATGATTATTACTTTTATCCAATCTAGATAAATCAATAAATTTAACGAATCATAGGCTATAAAACCACTGTAGAAAATTCAACTGCAACATTGCTTCCCATTGGATTATTTATTTTGTCTCAAATACGATATCTATATAAGGGCATTACAAAGCAGTAAGCCAAGGTTCATCGTGAGCCGCAAGAAATTCCAGTGCTGCAAACTCATCTTTGACGATCCAGATGGTACCCATGGCGATACTGTTAAATTAAATCAGAAAAGTCTGATGAATATAACCTTGGGAAATGTTGTGCTGGAATAAATATATATAATAGAAAAAATAATAATACAAAGTGGGATACGTGGTAATCACTACTGACCGGTACAGTCGGATACATTTGCTACGGTCGTAGAGATACTTCGAGACTGATTGTTATATCCAGTGTAAGCACAGTAATTTGGGCAGCTTCCTTGTGCCCCTAGTTCAATAAATTGTTTCCCCAGTGGAGTACCATATACATTCGTGCACTGGGACGAAGGACATTGTTGCCAATTCTGAACTTTGACATCTGCGGGAGACGAAGGCTCACAATACAACCTGAATTTAACATAATCAATGTTATAAAAATAAAATAAAAACAGCTCGTAGAATGTATTTAGCTAACATGTCTATCTGCATTTCTATATCAGTCGGTATAAAAATAAAGAAATATACTCGGTATCACTTCGAAAGGAAAACAGTTATTGACTAAAAATAAAGGATATAGCAAAGACTAGCATAGATTCGACAATAAAGTGAAAATGCGCTTCTATAAGGAAATTACGTCCAAGCGTCGGGTTTCGGGAATAAGTTCCAATTCTGGCTGTTTAAGTCACAAGTGCACTTGATACAATTGTTGGCTGTATAAGTGTAAGTCCCATCGGAGAGAAGCAAAGGATAATCGGAAGAAGCATTGCTGACCATAGACGTACAAGCTGCATTTCCAAATAACAACCAAATAAGCAAACTACTTACAGCATCTATAGTGGAATTGCGAAAATTTGAAGTCAATGGTATGCAGAAAAAACAACCATTAAACCAAGATTGAGTAACTAATTACCTCTCAATGGAACATCAAGAACTGATTCCGCTTTAAGTTCTTTGGCATCAGTAAGGTTATTAAGTTTCAATAAACTCTCTTCTGTGGCTCCAAACTCGTCGACAATCATCTCTAAAGTTCCTTTGGGAGGCACCACGTGCACATAATGAACGACTTGAATTTCATCCACATCATCACAGCTACAAGGAAGAGGGATCCGCAAAGACTGCCCAGGTACAATCGAATTAGCATCACTAATATTATTCACGGCGGCGATTTCTTGATACGTGACTAACAATGAAAATATATTCCTCGCGATGTGATCTAAACCATCCCCTGCTTTCACCGTATACACCGGACTTCTATCAGAGATTCCTGTTCCGTTATTACAGGAACAGGTGAATGGGATTTTAATAGTCTCATTAGCAGCCACTGATTTGCTCTGTGGTGTGTCTATCGGTAAATTGTTAGCTCCGAGGAGCGAATTGAAGTCTGTTACTCCGAAAAGAGTTGTGATGTTTGCAAGAGTTGTAGCGTTTGGTGCTACATAACCAGCTACAGATTTACATTTGGAAATTGCAGTGGATCTACAGACCAAACCTTGAGATTTCACTGAAGAAAAAGTTGCAACAGAGAGGAAAAAGACGCAAAAGACAAATTTGTTGAACATCATCTTGTTTTAGTCTTAATTGATGTAGGGTTGTCAAAATTTGAGTTGATATGGGTATGAAATGTTAAGCTAATAATAGACGAGTTAGCTATATAAATAATAATTGAAGACGCGGAAGGAAAGTGGCCGTGAGACAGCGATGGAAGTGGGCGAGAGTCCGGTCAAATTGAAATTGGTAAATGTAAGACTTTTGACTAAATTAATAGACGGGTCAATTACGCCTGCGCATACTATTACTAGGCAGCGAAAAAAGAGTGCGTTCACCACATCCCACAGACTAGTGTCTTAGTTTTTCGTGTATAACTTTCAGGATTTTCATTTTAAGGAGCATGTACAGGAGGTAAAAATGAAAAAGAAAAGCGCATATTTAAATTTAGATCATCTTCTCACGGATACAATACACTCGATAAATATGGAAAGTAAATAAATTTATTGGAAGATGCCGAGGAAACCAAAACTCTTCTAATATAGAAGGGAACTACAAAGAAGTAAGCCCAAGCTCATGGTGAGCAACAAAATATTCCAACCCTGTAAATTTTTACGTGGTGAACCGGATGGTGATGGACCAGACGGAGATGAACCAGATGAGGATGGACCAGATGGTGATGCTTGAGGTGACCCACCTGTGATTGAAAAATATTAATTAGAAAGATCAAAAGGTCGCCTACATTGACTTGATTTAGCAGTATCTGGGTTTCCGTGTTCTCGGTCTTTCACGTGGATTAAGTTTGAGGGTGATGATACACCCACCGATTCTGAATCCCAAATTATGGCCCGCCAGACACAGCCCTTGGACCCACCTGAGATTATAGGGATGGGTTTGGACCCACTAAAAAATCTGTGTCACGCGGGATTTAGCATCGGAACAAAAGGTCCGTAGCTTTATCATTTCCGATTAAGTTTGGATTTATTTCTGCTAAAAAGCCTAAACAATTAGGTAAAGAAAGACAACACAAACTACTAGTACCCACCAGGGCATTTGTTGACCATGGATCCGATAGAAGTCCCGTTGGAGCCAAGCGAAAGATATTCCCACGAAGTTTTGTTTGCCATAGACCCACAAACTACGGTACAAAATAGATCGTCAGTCATGCAAAACTGTTACAAACTATTTGGAAACAATGAAATCCTAGAATGTTTGGCGGAGTTTATCATCAGATATTTGCCAATGTTATTTATCTCTAAACATCACAATCATTTTAAACATAAGAACCGCATATTCCTCGGCCACTAAGATAGTCACAGGATCCTTGAAAGCTATTTAGGATTTTTCTTTCTGTGAGGAAACATGCGTAAATAATCCTCACAAGTGATGTGAAAAGCTAACAATTTCACTACCTCTATTATCAATGATTGTACTAGATTGAGTCTAATAAATGAACAGTATAAAGTAATTAGTGATTAACAAACCTGTTAATGGAACATCAAGAACTGATTCAGCCTTGAGGTCTTTAGCATTATCAAGGTCATTGAGATCCAATAGAGTCTTCTCCGGTACCCCAAACTGCTTCCCGATCATATCTAAAGTTTCTTTAGAAGCCACTTTGTGTGCATAATGAACGACTGGATTTCCATCCACAGGATCGCAGCTACAAGGAAGTGGGATAGTCAAATTCTGGCCAGCATCAATCTTGTCAGGATTAGTAATACCATTAGCTTCAGCGATCTCTTGGTATGTAATTAACAACGAATATATATCCCTGGCGATGTGATCTAAATCGTCCCCTGCTTTTACTTTATAAATCGGAGTTTTATCAGATATTCCGTTACCATTATTACAAGAACAAGGGAAAGGGATTTTGACAGTCTCCTTCGCGGCTACTGATTTGCTTGGTGACGTTCCGATTGGTAAAGAATTCGCTCCAAGTAAAAAATTCAAATTTGTTATCCCGAAAAGAGATGCGATGCTTGAGTATGTGGTAGCGTTGGGTGATACATAACCAGCTAGAGATATACATTTGGCAGGGGATTTACAGTCGAAACCTTCATCAGATTTCACTGATGAAAACGTAATTAGAACAGAGACAAGTAAGAAACATGAGAGGAATTTGCTCAACATCTTGCTTCTGTTTCTGTGTTTACAGATCTAACAGTATGGGTTGTTGAATTAATAGTAGAGGGGTTGGGTGGATAAGAATTCAAAGACGCGGGAGAGAAAAAAAGTGATGATGATGAGACAGAGAAGGAAGTGGGAAAGAGACTGTAGTAAAGTCCATCCCGGTGGCGAATGTTGACAAAGGAAGACCTTGACTAAAGAAAGACACAAACGGGTCAATCACGAGATTCACAGCTAGCTAGGCCTACCACTTGGCTACAAACACCATTAAACGCGAAACCGGACTTTTGACCTATGAAGCAGGGATACTTCAAAATTGGTGACGTATCCGTATCGACGCCTTATCAGTATCGGATATCTGGGAATGTGTATCACATACTTCATTTAAAGTGTCACCTTTTTAAAATTACAAAAAAAAGTAGGGAATACTCTGGAATACCTCTCAAATACTTTATGAGAGGATACTTCCTATAATCTAACATTTATTTTTTAATACAAAATCTATATATTTATAAATTTATACATAAAATCTAAATATTTATAGATATTTGTACTCATGAATATATCGAATAATTATATCTAAACCTAATAACTTGTTGACTATAAAGAAAAAGACTTAGTATTTATATTTATGGTGTTTCAAAAAAAAAAAAAAACGGAGTTAGAAAAATCTAGCTTTAAAACTTATTGGGCAGTCATGTTCTTCATGTTGTTTAGAGAAAATCGAAGTACATATGATTTTATCCGTTCAATTAACATAAGTAAGACTGAAACCCAAAATGTTTAAAATTTAATGTTTGCTCACTTTAATATTCAAAATATTATCTATTGGATTTTTTTTTATTTTATGACTTTTTAGTAGAATGAATTATTATTATATTAAATATTTTTTTAATAAATACACGTATCCCTCCGTATTCCTTATCTCCATTTTATGAAAATTGACGAATTCCCCGTATCAGTGTCACCGTATCAGTATCCCCGTATCAATATCGGTGCATCATAGCTTTTGACCGACTAAATACGTATATGCATTTTCAAGTATGACGTTAGAAACGATCATATCTACGTTCTAGATCGAGACCCTTTCGTGCAGATGTTTTTTTTTTTTTTTTTTTTGGTGAAGCATTTTAAGTGGTTGTTGGTTGAATATAGCAGTCACTAGCAGATATGGGCAGAGAGAGAAAATTTAATCCCTTAATGGAGCAGGGGAAAGGATAGAGAGTTTCTCTTAAAATTTTTTTTTATAAGCAATGTATACCACCAATTCATATGCTATTTTAGTTCTTCAGTTGGACTATTTTGAATTTTCATCCCTTAAAATTTTGGATTTGATATGGTAATTAGGTCAGGAGAACAATTTAATCAAGAGCATGTCATGTTTCTGCTATTAACAGAATTCCCTTTTGGATTTGTGGATCCATGACTTCATTTATGCTCGCTTATCTTGATTCCATTAACTTTGAGTGGACATCAATTATTGAACAAGAAGAATGTTAAATGTTAAATGAATGAACTTTTAAAAATGTTTGGCTACCCATTATAAAGTTACTTATGATGATAACCTGGCTTAGAAAATCTTACTCTAGGATCCTTTCTTTTAAGAAAATTTATGTTGAATGCAATAATTGGAATTGAGAAAAACCAAGGAAACATAAGTTATTAGTACTCAGCTTATATTGTTCCTCTTATTAAATTCAGCTAATATTTTGATGAATATGTTCCTCCTATTAAATTCTAGATTTTCTACTAAATATGAACACAATTCGAGATAATAAACCTCATTGTCTACCAATTTTAATTTCGACCATTAATTTTAACTGATTGATTTTTAAAGTGGTAGATGGGCGGTGTTATACGTCTCGGGTTGCACCTTTTTCTTTAGGACTATCGAGTTACATTAGAAGAACGCATCACCAAAGTATTGACTTCAAATTCATTGATGTTTGGATTCTAAAGAAAAATTGGGTCAAATCTTGTCATATAACGTCCATATAAGATTGTTCATGTCCTCCTTCTATTACATTTAAGTTGATCGCATGAAAAAAAAATTCATGGTGTTGGGATATACTGTATATGCTTAAATATATTTTGTAGTAGCATTCTGTCAAACTTAGAAAATTGGAGTGGTGGTAGGATTTTGGGCCTCCAACATTGAAAAGGGTTCAAGTCTCACCCCTTACCATTCATCAGATTTTATACAAAGGTTATACTCGTTTTAGTGACTATTACCAATTTGATAAAGTGGAGCATGTTCTTAATTCATGTCCAGATGTCCTCAACCCCATTGGAGGCCTCCTAAAAATGGTACAATGAAGTTGAATATCAATGGAGTTGTTCATGATTATAAGTCTACTGTTGTTGTTGCCAGAGATTGTAACTCATCAATTCTCACAGCTGCATCTTCTCTTTGTGCTCAAATTATCTCTGATGGAAAATCATGCGTCTTTAAGAGGATATTCAAGCTCTTTGTCAAGGCTCCAACTCGGTCACGTACTCATTCATTAACTGAGATGCCATGATATGGCCCATGATCTCGGACGACACCCGCTGCTAAAACATTTTTATACTGCGTGGACTCCTCCAAACCTCTCCTCATGTATTGCACTTCTTTCACTCTAGTGTAGTGTTTTTGTTTTCAACTTGTTCTCGTTCTCTTTCCGTTTGTTGTTTTGTTTTGATTCAAAAGAACAAGTCTCATCCTTTATAATTAATTAGAGTATATATAACAAAAGTTGAGGATTTTGGGAGTCTTGGGAGATCCGCTGATTTATAAAAGATATTTTTATTTTGGGTTTCTAAAACACATTTTCCTATTTTTATTCTTTAAATAATACCATTGATTTAATTAATTATACAAGTAGAGTGCACGTGTTCATGTTTTCAATTAGAAATTTTATTTTTAAATACACTAATTTACCTATTATCTATTACAAATACCCACGTTCCTATTAATTTATTACGTTTAGGTCCATGTGCATTATGTTTACCTTTTATTCTATTAGAAGTCCCCGTGTTTATCTTTATTCTGTTAGAAGTCCCCGCATTTCTTTTTATTACATTTAAGTTCCCGTGTGCAGACACCAAAATATAACATGATCTAACGGTTGAATTTTGAGATCATCAGATCCAAGGGACAAATTTTACTCCGTCCCAAATTAGTTAGCCTTTTTAAATTTTGACTTGTTGTTATTAAATGAACATACAGAAATGCGCAGACACTAAATTTTGGTTAACGAAGACACGGAAATGTTTCCGGTCTTTCTTGTTTCTATTAAAAAACGGGAGATTTTGATCGTTTTATGACTGTTGAGAACGATCTTAACTGGGCAATCAATCAAAAGATTTTCTTATTAATTTCGTCGAATTTCTTGGCGATAAAATGGTGTTTTGGGAGAGTTGAAAAAAAAAACACAAGCTTTAGAAAAGTTCTGTGTGATTTGTAGCAAATGTAGAAAGAGTAGAAATTGGTTCAGTTTCTCATAATGTAAAAATTAAACAAGAGAGTGATCATTTATTTGATCTCATAGGGTTTTTATAAAGAGTCTTCTAATGGCTCGATCAAGCAAGAGTAACCTACTACACGACTCAGCGGTTTTAGATTTTGGTTTAGTTTTTTGTTCAATTGTTTCCAATATATCTCTTGAATGGTAAAAATTCTAAACGGAAACACCCTACTACAACATTCAGAAATTACCATTCAAGAGATATATTGGAAACAATTGAATTAAAAACAAAACTAAAATCTCGATGTTAGAGCATAACTCGGTTGAACCCACCAAGCGTTGGTATGTCAAGTTTAGTTGTCATATTTTAGTGAATCAAAACTCAGTTTAAGAGTCACTTGATTATGTACTAGAGACCACTTCATATTGGTTAGACTAGAAAGTCTAGGGAGACATTCAAGTATTACTCGAATACCTGAAGAATGTGAAGAAGTAACGAGCTACAACGAAGACATCATCCTTCCTATTGAGGTTAGTAATATTGACTTGAACTGTTTCATTCCTAACGTATCTTTCAAGTCGTGCTATATTGAAAAACATAACTGCGAAGCGGTGAATGATTATTTTACTCTAGTAGTTATGCATGATCATATGATCATAGTATTAAGGAATTAGACTATGAAGTATAACGCTTATCTTTTGAACTTTGTAGATATGACATCGACATAATCGGATGAATGCTATTATGATTATGTAAATGGGTAAAGGTGAAGATTTCATCCTACAAAATAATGTTTACATTTGTTTAAAGGAAGTATATTCAAGAACTTGTTTTATGAATCGAAGGCGAAAGGGCTAGGCTTATTCGTATTGTTATTTATTGCAGATCTTTGGATTACCAATATGTGTGAGTTAGTAGAACCGATCATAACTTGTTATGTATCTTGGTATGACTAATAAAAATGCCTGACTTATGATTTGGTATGACTAGTTTTGTTTAATTAGTGTAACCGATCCTAAGTTATCACCCGAGAAGGTATGATCTATATTTATAATTGGTGTGACCAATCCTAGTAATTGGTGTGACCGATCACAAAAGAGTTGTTTAATCGATCCTTGTAATTGGTGTAACCGGTCCTAGTAATTGGTGTAACCGATCCTGGTAATTGGTCTAATCTATCCTAGTGACTTGTGTAACCGATCACAAGCAATACCATGAGTCTATGGTAGCCGGTCCTGGTAATTGACGTAACTGGTCTCGGTAACTGACGTAACCGGTCCTGGTAACTTGTGTGTCTGATTACAAATAATCCGTATTAAGGTATAACCCATCCTAGTGATCGATAGAACCAATTGAACCCATGATTGTGATTTGATATTTGATCAGTTACATAGTTGTCTTGGAATACAGATGAAACAATTCTAAACTTGTTTGGAAGTGTGGTATAATCGATTCCAAGATTGTAAATATGAAAGATGATTTACAAAGAAAAGATGTCAACATACTTTGAAAACGAACAGTAACTCTTATCTTTTATTGTTCAAAGATATTCCTTAATTACTCAAAGAGATCTCGGTCCGAAATAAATTAAGAATCTTTTAATTAAAGTTGTTAGTTTTATATGCTTTGATTACCAGCAATTAAATGCATATCTCTGGAAAATAAAAATTAGTAATGTGCATTTAGTAATTGGAGATTTCTATTGAAAGATTTCGAAAAATATTGGACAAAGCATTTCCAGGAATTATGAAAACCGATTTGGGTATTTATTGCATATCTTGAGAATACTTTCGGTTTTGGAAAATCCTTGGTGCCCAAACATCTTTGGTCTATAAATACCTAAGTTTGCATTTCTAGCAAACTATCCTAAGAGCCAGGTAAACTTGTTGTTTCTGGTGGAGCCGTCTATCCGGAGAGCAAAGTACCCTAATTAGGTGAAATCTCTTACGACCTCTCGTTTAAATACTTCTGTGGGATCAAGAAGCTCTACTAGTACCGTTGGTGCGAAACTAGATAGTTGCAGTTTATTAGTTTTCGATTGATTTGATTGACTAACGGTTGTTGAACTTTGATTGCACCTAGTTTGTTTATTCTTGAGAATTTTCTCTTATGATATAAGATTCACTCAAACTAGATCGAAGTGTCGACGGGATCTTTAGAACTGTATGTAGATCTAAAGACATCGTGTGATAATCCACTGTTAACATACTCCGTTCTATGTGTGATTGATCACAAGATATTCAAGTGGTGTTGTGCATGTTTAATTGAAGATTAAAGAAGATTTGAAGACGAGGAAGATTTCTTATTGGTTTCTCATATATTTGTATAGCACAAACCTTGATCGGCTGGGATCCAAATAGAATCGGATTTATTCGATTGATTAGTTACGTGATATCGCTAACACCTAACAGTTCTCTTGAGTTCTAATTGTTACAAATCCGAATCTTATTACTTAGGTAATAGATATTAGATTGATATAACCAGGAAAGAGAGTTTATTAGTTTAAACGGAAGAGCCTTTGCATATGACTTGAGATATCTTTATTTGGAAAGAATCAATAGAGTTGTTACCAAACAGATTTGTTGTTCCTTTACCGTTTCGAATACGATCCAAAAGAATTGTTCCAGTGCGTTCACTTCTTGAATGTCGGAAGCGCAGGGATATTGAAGAAACTAAGTGAACTAGGTTTAGATTCTTGGTCTCAACTATACGAAGTTGGTTTAGATTTTGTAAAGCGACTTAATTCTGAGAGTAATCAATTCTAGACTTGGTCCTGGGGTTTTTCTGCATATGCGGTTTCCTCGTTAACAAAATCTTACTGTGTCTTTTACTTTTCTAAATCCGAAATTATAATTGTTTGATATAATTAGAAGTAAAATACACAAACTTTAAGTCCGTATTACTTGATAGTGATCCTATAGAGTGTGGTTAAGTCCGAATATATTATCAAGTAATCACACTTTGATTGTTGTATTATCTCGATATCATATCCATAGACGATCGCCCAAAGTGTGAATACCAATTTATCGTATTGCCTCGACTTTGTCCGTAAACAATCACTTTCGGTAAGAGGACTTATAGGTGGACAAATTAAAGATTGCGGTGTATATGGGTACCTCGTCTTTTCACTCGAAATGGATATGGTTCGACGATCATCGTCACATGCATATCAGAGCAAGGGGATGACTATCAGCATGAAGATCCAAGTAAGAAGACCTTTGATATGGCAAAGAGTTGGGTTGAAGCAATTAAAGGAAGAAATTGAAGTAGGCTATTATTGGGGACAAACACGTTTCTTCTAGTGATAGATGGAAATTTATTTCATGCAAAAAACAGAATTCAATAGTTGTTTTTGCAAGTGAAAATTTAATGTGAATACAAACCCTTTATGTTTTGTGTCAGATCAAAAACATTCAGATCCATGAAGTGAAACATAAAATAATATTTGAATCAAGTGTTAATATGTTGTCAGTTGGCTAAAAACCATCATGAAAAAAGAATAAGAAGGATTGTTATGGAAAGTGGAAATTGGATCTAAGATGAGCGGGTGATTCTTTTATTTTCCTTTTTGATTCAAAATTAAAAAAAAATGGAAAAACTTTTGTTTTAATTATTTACTCAAAATTAACAAGAACTTTATTATTTTGCTCGGATGAAAAGGATTCAATAGATATAATCGTTTTGTTCATGGTTTTGATAAAGTTCTTACTTCGATTTCTTAGATGTCATTAATATTAAGAATAAGATTACAAATAAACCCAATAGTAATACACACAAGAGTTACCGAGACTAAAGATAACATATCAACTTTTAAGACGATTCCACTAAGTAAAGTTAGTGTTTTCATCGAGGAGAGATAAAGGTACAATCATCTCCTATAATTCGACAGCTACACTCTCCACAAAGATATAGCAATTAAGCACAAGTTCAAAATTGAACTCTCCCCTATTGGATGTCATTCTCAATTGAGCAATATGAGCGACCTTTCTATAACAAAAAGAGAAGGATTTCTTGAATATTAACAAATTTACAAGTAAATTTGTATCCTAAATATTTTTTTCTCTTCTCGCCAGTTACGAACAAAAAAGTTAAAAATAATGATCTTAATGTTAGAGTCATCAAGAAATATCACCTTTGTGAGAAAAACTACATCGAAAAAAAATATTCTTTAGGCCATTTATGAACATAGAGATTAAAGTTCTCGAATTTATTCCCTGGAGGTTATGTATATTCGGAGAGGTAAGACCATAATTAAGACCATCTTATGGAATCAATATATTCATAAAGTATATTCGTGGGAAGATCAAAATTGCAATTCTCAAAACAGTTTATTCTTCTTTATCCAGTTATGAATAACAAGAGTTAAGAGCTTAAACTATTTAACATATGAGATATCCTTTCTAATTATTAGTAAAAGGAAGAGGATACCAAGTACACCACTAACCTTTTCATTCAGCAACCTATATGTACAAAACCTAATACAATAACAAGGTACCAAATTTTTTAACGATAAACAATATAATACGAAAAGGAAAAACACAAGATACCAAAATTTTCATTATGCCTATAACAGACAAGCCTATTTGATTTCCATTTTGATATGTTTTAATCTAGGTTTGGAAATATGTTTGCAGTAGACGAAGTCCAGCAAACCTCACGAATCCGGAACACTTACACTCAGTTAGCTGAGAAGCCTGGGTTACTAACCACCTCTCAAGAACAATCCAAACAAATCAAAAAAGAGTTTAGAATCTTGAGGAATCAAAAAATATGAGATTGAGAGAATTTGTAACTTTTATTTATCTTGTTCCCGATGATCCATACGGAAACCTCAAAAATCAATAAGAACAAGATCCAGATTCACGAACTATCTGGTAAAAAAATGTCTGTCTGGGCTTCACAAATCCCTAAAATGAAATATTCAAAGTCGTAATATAGAATACAGTTCTATGAAGAATCTAGGTTATAAAGGATGACTCTGGGTTAGTAACTAGGACACAAGAGTGCCAGGTATGTAGAAATCATGTTGCAAGTCTATCTATTTATAATATTTTCAAGGCTCTCGGTAGCTTTGAATTCAATCTAAGATAGCTTGAGATCCAAGCAAACATTTTCTCAGTCAAGATGAAATTCTTATTGGGAATTCATGTAAGCATGTGAAAATTCCTCCTTGAAGTTACATATAAGAATATGCATTATGGTCCAGGGTTATGGAACCGTGCATAATGATGGTTCATAGTGGCAAGTATACCTTTGAACTTACACGCACATAGCGCTGCTCAAAAACACTCAAGACTAAACAATAATCCACAAGCCTAAAGTTATTTTGTAAATAAAGTTTCCCTATAAGAGTCTATGAGATTTTTAACAAGCAAACATACATAATAGTTTGTGTACTTCTGCTAATGCTAGAACTATATAGGCTTTCAAACCGGGTTTGTATACCTTGGAAGTTCCCAAAGTCATATTCAAGGGGCTTGCAGACCTACCCCTATTTAATAACTCAAATGTAAATGTTAGAGTATTGATCGGTCGAACTCACAAGTGTTGCTATCTCAAGCTTGTTGTCAAATTTTAGTTGATCAAAACTATACCTTGATTTATAGTATACATTTAGTCAAGTCTCGGGTTAGGATAAAAGTGTGTAATTGAGTATCAGACATCACTGTGTTCTACCGTTTGAAGTGGGAGATCAACCGAAGCTTTTTTTCATCAATAAAAGGTAAGTGAAGACTGGAACACTTATTATTTAAGTTTTTGCCATTCTATCTATGAGACAATATCGCATGACTAAATTCGACATAATATGCATAATATAAATTTCGAGTCAAGTTTATCTTGTTAATATTCTCTAAAATATGTTGACTAAGCTTAAAAACATATGTTCATACTTGGTGAATTTGGTTAAGAACAATTTATTGTTTATGACCTAAATTATGATTCAAGATTTAATCATTTGAAAATAGCCTGGAATAGTGATATGAGTCATTGAAGTTATTTAGGAATGTTTCAAATTGATTATTATGGAGATATAGAACTACTGTAAATCTGGATACAGGAAATTATGCATACCAGTTCACATACTGGCACAACAGTTATAGGTCCGGAGCCGCAAAACATGTACCCAATACACCTATTGGCGCAACCATAGTTCGGCAACGACTTTTGGTATACATACCCGGTATGCACACCTTAAGAAGTCTGTTGACTCGTAAACCAGGATGGTATGCATACCTAGTATGAAAACCATAAAAGATATGTGACTCCTGAACCAGGATGGTACGCATATACCCAGTATGCAAACCGGAAAAGATCTGTTGACTCTTGAACCCGTTTTTGACTTAAAGGGATATAAAGCCGATGCATCAGATTTATTTCTGTAGGATAATCGGCATTTGAAAAACTCTCTAAAAATATTATCCAGACATGTTTGATCACATTTGTGACTCAAGATTAAAGTCTTAAAAATGTTATATGAAAATGGTTAAGTTTATCGTTTGTCTGGCTAGTTTCATCTAACCTTTCATGAACAAGTCATTGTACACGGTTCAGTTACGGTTCATCCTAACCACAAATTATATATATTATGTTAATCTCAAGTCAATTTTTTCATCTAACGATGATTACTGATTGCTTAATTCCAAATCTACCTTAGCTTAAATCTAAAGCAACCTTGATCTTAAAAGTCTATATAAGGAGAACCTCAAACAACTGGGATCTTTGAATACTCAACACTATTCTTGCGTGTCCTAGTTGTTAACTAGAGTCATCCTCTCCTTTAAAACTTTTTAGGTTTAGTGACTAAAAATACTTCACCCGTGGATTCGTGAAGCCAGGTCCAACTATCTTTATCTTGATGGTTCGTGTATCGTGATCTTTCTATTGATTATTGAGCCTTTAGCTCCAATAAGAAAGATAAATAGAAATCACAAAGTTTCTTCGTATCAGACTTTTTGATTCCACAAGTATTTACTTTTGAGGTGAATAATAATCTAGACTACTCTTAGGGAGTCGTAAGTACCGGATTTTGAGGTTTTCTAGACTTTGTCTATTGCAATCAATTTCTGATCTCAGCTTGATCTTTGATCAGAACGGAAATCACATATAAGCTTTACTGTGGGAGGCATATTGGTTTAAAGTCTTCAATTGAGTTGAAGAAACTCTTAGGCTGTAAAGGACATCAGGAAAGGGAATCAATTGTGCGGAGTCTTGCGAGATTCAAGAGGCGTAAGGAGCGCGAATGTAACTGAATCATTGTGACGGTAGATTCGGTCTCAACTACGTTCCAGTCCGAAGTTCTGATAGTAGACTAGAGTCTGTAGCGGCTTAATACATTTTGGTGTTCAAATCTAGACTAGGTCCAGGGGTTTTTCTGCATTTTCGGTTTCCTCATTAACAAAATTTCTGGTGTATGTGTTATTTATTTTTACAAATTATATTGTTTATCTTTACAATTGAAATATCACAGGTTGTACGTAAATCAAACAAAGTAGATAAGTCCATCGTAATTGTTAGATACGACTTGATTGATATTGGATATTGATCTTTGGAATCCAAGTTGTTAAAGCACTGCTTGGTCGAACTCGCAATCTTTGCTATCTCAAGCTTGTTTGTTAAGTTTAGTGATCAAAACTATAAGTCTTGATTTCTAGTCTACTTATAGCTATGCGTCTGAATATGATAGATTGTGTAGTTGAGCTTTAGACTTCACGGTATTCATCAATTGAAGACGAAGAACTAATAAGGAGAGCTTGTGCAACTTCATCAACAAAAGGTATGTGGAGACTGAAACTCATCTATCACTCGGAAATTCTATTTCTACTCTATCTCATATATTGAGACAAAGGTCATATATCTATATAGTATTCGATTATGCACATTTGATATTTCGAGCTGAGTTTAACTCGCTTACATATTTATCGAAATATGTGTTGGTAAGTTTTCGCTTTAACCAAGTTCATCTTATATTCTTGAAGAAATTCAAAATATGATCATGTGAAAATTTCCTGGTAGTATCTTACATGATTTGTGTGAGACAGTCATTTGATGTTAACCTGGAATGTTTCGTACTGATTATTTCAATAACTTGGAAATTTCTTTGATGCTAATCGTTTGTGAAAACAACTATTGTCATCCTCTAAAAATGTTTCAATGATTGAAATGGAGTTTAGAACACTTAACCATAATTAGATTATAAACATAGTATGCGTACTTGCATGTATGTTAATCCAAGACCGGTATAGTATGCATACCCGTATGGTACTGGCAAGGTCAGGTAAAGTCCGGGAGCCTTGGTATGCATATCCGTACGCATACTGGCGAACTCAGTTGAAGTCCGAAAACTATTGTATGCGTACACGTATGCGTACTAATTCAACTGTTGTTTTGGATGTGTGATAGTATGCGTACCCGTTTGCATACTGTCGGACACAGTCCAAGTACGCCTACTTAAGTATGCGTACCCTTTTACATACTTGTGTGGGTTATGTTCTAGAATCGGTTGTGATATGAACAAATACATTTATATAATAAGGAATGCAATCTTTTGCAAACCGTGGTCATAATGTTCATGGATTGATTTCGAGTGAATCAAATCGATTATGTTTCAATTGTGTTCTTGTATACTTCTATGAGAATATAACAATTGAATAACTCTATAACTAGTTTCATTTGAGTCATTTGAACTAGTTGTGGTTAAGATGAATAAGGTTGATATGAAAGTGTTCATGTGGCTAACTTCGGTTACTATAGTTAAGCCAACCTAGTGTACACGTTTAGGTACGGTTACCCATATCTAAATGAAGGTACATTTCATTTGTGTGTAACAAGCTAAGTTCATCGCTATCAAACCCTGATTTGAAGAATATATAAGGGAGAACTCTAGCAACTGGGAAACCTAATCGCCACACCTCCTATGTGATACTAGTTGCGACTAGAGTCGATTCTCCTTTAACCTTAGGTTTATTCCAAAACCCTGTAGGTTAACGACTTGAAGACTTCATTGGGATTGTGAAGCCAGACCCAACTGTTTTCTCTGTAGTTGTGTGTTCTGATCTTACTAATACTATCGTGATTGAGTAATATCTTTTCTAAGATTTGCTTGGTATTTATCTCCGATAGGTAAGATTAAAAGAAGTCACAAACACCTTCATCTCATCGTTTGTGATTCCATAATATCTTGTTTCGCTTCCATACGATTAAGATTATTATGAGGTGATTGATAATACTAGGCTTTTCTTCGGGAATATAAGTCTGGTTTATCAATTGGTTCATGTGCACCTTGATTTATCAAAAGAATGAACAAAACTTATAGGTATTACTGTGGGAGACGGATTTATCTATCTTAACAGACTTTTCTTTGTGAGACGGATTTGTTTGTCAAGTCTTCAACTTTGGGTCGTAACGACTCTTAGCTATGGGTGAATCCTGCTGGGAATCAACTACATTCCAGAGATTTAATTGCATAGAATCCTGCTGGGGTTCAGAGACGTAAGGAGCGCAACTGTACCTTCATCAGTGTGGGATTGATTAGGGCTAAACTACATTCTTGTCTGAAGTTCATTGGTAGTAGGCTAATGTTTATAGCGGCTTAATACAGTGTGGTGTTCAAAGATGAACTAGGTCCCGGATTTTTTCTTCATTTGCGGTTTCCTCATTAACAAAATTTTGGTGTATGTGTTATTTCTTTTCCGCATTATATTTTATATATAATTGAGATATCACAGGTTGTGGGTAAGTTCAATCAGTTCTTGAATCCGGCCTTTGGGTTGTTGATTGAATTGTTTGACACTTGGATATTGGTTTTGAAAAGACGAGGGTACCCAAATATACCACAATCTTAAACTTTTCCACCTATAAGTCCTCTTACCGAGAGTGATTGTCTATGGACTGAGTCGAGACAATGCAACGAATCGGTATTCACACTTTGTATGATCGTCTATGGATACAAGATCGAGACAATACAACAATCAAAGTGTGATTACTTGATAATAGGTTTGGACTTAGCCAAACACTATAGGATCACTATCAAGTAATACAGAGTTAACGTTTGTGTAATTTACTTTAAATTATAATAACAACAATTATAATTGCGGAAAACAAAAGTAAATAACACATCAAGATTTTGTTAACGAGGAAACCGCAAATGCAGAAAAACCCCGGGACCTAGTCCAGAATTGAATACTCTCAGAATTAAGCCGCTATAAAAAATCAAACACAAACTTCGTATAGTTGAGACCAAGCAACTAAACCTATAGTTCACCTAGTTTCTTCAGTATCCCTGCGCTTCCGACATTCAATTAGTGCACGCACTGGAACAATTCCTTTGGTTCGTATTCCAAACAGTAAAGGAACAACAAATCTGTTCGGTAACAACTCTAGTGATATGAGTTAGACAAAGTCTCTTCTGTTTAATCCAATAAACTCCTTTGTCGTGTTTAGATCAATCTATCCAACAACTACCAAAGTAGCAGAGTTTAGATTATGCAATCAATAATAGAATCTATCAAGATGCTAAATACAGATGCCGATCTGCACAACTAATCAATCAAATATATCAAAGATAAACCGATTATAGTTGGATCCCAGCCGATCAAGTTTTGTGCACACCAAAGATTATGAACCCAAATAAGAAATCTTCGTCGTCTTCAAATCTTCTTAAATCTTCAATAAACACCTGCACACCATAACTTGAATCTCTTGTGATCAATCACGTACATAATAAAGTCTGTTAACAATGGATTATCACGAGACGTCTTTAGATCTACAAACAGTTCTTAAGATCCCTTCGACGCTTCAATCTAGTTTGAGTGAATCTTATATTAGAAGAGAAGATTCTCGAGAATAAACAAACTAGGTGCAATCAAAGTTCAACAACCGTTAGTCAATCAAATCAAATCGAAAACTAATAATACTGCAATTATCTAGTTTCCCACCAACGGTACTCGTAGAGATTATTGATTCCACAGAAGTCTTTAAACGAGCGGTCGTAAGAGATTTCGCCTAATTAGGGTAATTTCTCCTTCGAATAGACGGCTCCACCAGTATCAACATAACAAGGTAGTTTTGCTGGCTCTTAGGATAGTTTGCTCGAAATGCAAACTTGGGTATTTATAGACCAAGGAAGTTTGGACACCAAGGAATTTCCAAAACCGAAAATATTCTCAAGATATGCAATATATTTCCAAATTTGGTTTTCATAATTCCTAGAAATGCTCTGTCCAATGTTAACTGAAATCCTACTAGAAAATCTCCAATTATTAAATGCAAACTACCAATTTTTATTTTCCAGAGATATGCATTTTATTTGTTGGTAATTAAAAGCATATAAAATTAACAACCTTAATTAAAAGATTCTCAACTTATTTCGGTCCGGGATCTCCTTGAGTTATTAGGGAATATCTTTGAACAATAAAAGATAAGAGTTACTAAACATGTTCAAAGTATGTCGACATCTTATTTCTTTGTAAATCCTTTTTCATATTTACAATCTTGGAATCGATTATACCACACTTCCAAACAAGTTTAGAACTGGTTCATATGATTTCCAAGAACTATGTGATTGATCAAATCAACACACTAATCATGGGTTTACGGTTCTACCAAACACAAGGATCGGTTCAACCTTAATATGGTTACTGGGACCGGTTACATCAGTTACCAAATTGGTTACATCAATTACCAGGACTGGTTACCATATTCTCATGGTATTACTTGTGATCGGTCACACCAGTTACCAGGATCGATTACTCCAATTATCAGGACCGGTTACACCAACTACAAGGATCGGTTACAACTCTTTTGTGATCGGTCCCACCAATTTCTAGGATCGGTTACACCAATTACTAGGATCGGTCGCACCAATTACAAATATTGATCATACCATCTTACACGATTACTTAGGATTGGTTACACTAATCAAAGTCATACTAATACATAAATCAGGCATTGTGACTAGTTTTACCAAGATACGTAACAAGTTATGATCGGTTCTACTAACTCACACATATTGGTAATCCAAAGATATGCAATGAATAACAATACCAATAAGCCTAGCGATTTCCCTTTCGATTCAAAAAACAAGTTCATGAATGTTCTTCCTTTAAACGCATGTAAAACATTGTTTCCTAGGACGAAATCTTCACCCATACCCATACACATAATCACAATAGCATTCCTTAATACTTCATATTACTACTAGAGGATAACCATTATACTTCGTATTGTAATTCCTTAATACTATTTCTACTAGAGGATAATCATTCACAGCTTCCCAGTTATGTTTTCAATATAGCACGAGTTGAAAGGTACGTTGGGAATGAAACAGTTCAAGTCAAAATATTACTAACCTCAAGAGGATGGATGATGTCGTCGATGTAGCTTGTTACTTCTTCACATTCTTCAAGTCTTCGAGTAATACTTGTATGTCTCATTATCCTAATCTTTCTAGCCTAACCTATACGAATTTTTCTCTGGTATATAATCAAACGACTTTTAAATTGAGTTTTGATTCACTAAAACATGACAACCAAACTTGACATACCAACGCTTGGTGGGTTCAACCGAGCTATGCTCTAACAATCTCCCCCTTTGTCAATTTTAGTGAAAAAACTCTTACAATCTTATGGATAAACAAATTACAAAAATTCATTATACATACGCTTGATTCCAAGTTTCAACGGCACAATACCCTGCATATAATTAATCCATAAATGCCGCTGAAGATATAAATAACAAAGCTAATACTCCCCTAAAGGTGAGATAGGTAGATCTTTAATCCGCACAACTTTGTTATTTCCCTTTGTAGTCCAAATAACTACAATCATCATATTATATGTTTCTCCCCCTTAGTCAACGCCTTACTCTTTAGTTAGATATAATGTTTAAGCACATTTTTCCTTTCTAAGTGATTACAAATCACTTGTTTACTCCATATATTTCTCCCCCTTTTTGTCACAAAATGACAAAGGTCCGAGCAAATACCGAAAACCGAAAGGATCTTACAATCTAAAAGACTTGTACAACCTATAAGAGTTAAGCACGAGGGTTTTACATACCACTTTAGATAACCAATATCAAAACCGAAAGTACAAGTAATTTGGTTTTAATATGTTATCAAGGAAACAATTTCCCGAAGCAATTTTGCCTAATAGTTTAACAAATTGACTAAGAAGACTTAGTTCCCTTGCTAAACCGATTGCACAAGTACAATCGCTTGTTTCAATAAGACCAAAATAAAGATCGGAATTAACTTTATTTTTCTCATCAAGAACTAATTACTCAAACGATAACTTAGACCTTTCACTTTAGACAATACAAATACTAGGTTAGTTAACTAATATTTCTTGTCATGGCATTCGATTATACTTGAATAACCGAATATTTTACTTTTGATAAGTATAACTAAGATCAGAATTAACTTAGTTTCTCTTATCCGGAATCGAATTGGACTAAACAAATGATCCCGTGTTTTGTTAATCCATAAACAATACATACAAACCAAATAAATTGACTTGCACAATTATTTCTCTTAATCGGAAGCAATTGAAACAAACATAGACATTAAAACACCGGAATTGCACCGAATTCCGTTAAGTCTAAAACAATTGATACCAAACAATAAACAGATATATCAAACTAGTTTTTCTTAACAGGAAACAATTGAATCACACACACACACACATCCATCCATACACACTGTTAGAACATTGCTCGGTCGAACTCGCATGCGTTGCTATCTCAAGCATGTTTGTCAATGTTAGTGATCAAAACTATATGTCTTGATTTCTAGTCTACTTATAGCTAAGTCTCGGAGTAGGTTAGAAAGTGTAGTTGAGCTCAAGACTCCATGGAGATCATCATACAAAGACGAAGAACTACTAAAGGAACTGGTGGAACTTCATCGACTAAAAGGTATGTGGAAACTTGAACTTATCTATCACTCAAAAGTCTATCTACTCTATCTCCTATCTTGAGACAAAAGTCGTTTTGCTATATAGACTTTGATTATACACATTTGCTATTTCGAGCCGAGGTTATCTCGCTTATCTATTTCTCGAAATATGTGTTGGCAAGCTTTCGCTTTGGCCAAGTTCATCTTTACTAGTGACGAAAGTCATATTAAGTTTTAATCACTTGAAAATATCTTTGAAGAAAAATGGTATGTGAATAACAACTATATAACGTCCTCTAAGAATGTTTCAATGATTGAAATGAGAGTTTAGATTACATAACCACTAGGGATTAACCCGTGCCGTAACGGCACGAGAAAGAATATGTATTTCAAATATATCAATCGGTTCATACATATCATAACTGTTGGCGAAAACTCGATCCACTTGATCCAAGTCTAAATGTTTTTGAGGTGTTGGTTAAGAAGCATGTTCTTAGCCTTAAATCTTTTAATATTATATCTGTAAGTCATACAGACAAACATATAGTTAATCGTTAACCAAATCCTCAAATTCCTATGAGCCTGTGGGTAACAGAACACTACTTCATTCACAAAACAAAGCAGTGTCCTTACTTCGAAAACAAATAAATCATCAAAGGTCGTTCACCAAATTTGTAACAAAAATTAAAATGCAAAATTACTTCAAAATTACAATATGAGTTACTATATCAAACGGTAATTTCACTTATAGCGGTAACTTATTTGGAAGAAGTAGTGGTAGGAAAAGCTAAATCTACGGCTGTAAAATGACCAGTTTAATTAAATTTCAATAATAAATATTTTATTAGTAATTCACAATAAATGTTTGTTTATAAATAATCAAATAAATATGCTTTCATTAATACAGTACATAATAAATTTATCTTATATTAAATCAGTAGACGTTAATGGTGGTTGTGATGGTGGGTAGGGGTGGTGGATCAACGGTGGAGATAATGGTGGTGGTTGTTGGTGAGAATGGTGGAGTGATGACGTTAATGGTGGTGGAAGAAATAGTGGTAATGGGATGAGAAAGGTGTTCTAAAGTAGATAAATTACTTAGTTACCCTTGGTTAATTTTTTATTTGATATTACTTCTTTTTTTAAAAACATTTAAAATAATACTTTCGTTCATACAATATATAATAAATTTAATATTGGGGAGGAGTGGTGGATCAGCGGTGGGAATAATGGCCGTGGGTGTTGAATGTGAGAATGATGGAGTGGACGTTAATGGTGGCGGTGCTGGAAGAAGTAATGGTAGTGGGATGAGAAATGTGTCCTAAGGTAGATAAATTACTAAGTTACCTTGGTTTATTTTTTTTTATTTGATATTAGTTTTTAAATTTGTTTTTCTTTTATTTTTTTAAATTTAAAATAATATTTTAATTAATATAATACATGATAAATTTATATTATACTGAATCAGTGGACATTAATATTGGTTGTGATGGAGGGCGGAGGTGGTGGATCAGACGTGGGGATAATGGTGGTGGGTGTTGGACGTGAGAATAGTGGAATGATAACGTTAATGGTGGTGGTGCTGGAAGAAGTATTGGTGGTGGGATGAGAAATGGTGTCCTAAGGTAGATAAATTACTTAGTTACCCTTAGTTATTTTTTTTGTTTGATGTTACTTCTTAAATTTATTTTTTTTAATTTTTTTTAGTTAAAATAAATATTATGGGCAAGATATTTGTCGGGTCGGGATAGGAAAGAAAATGAACGGTTGAGGACTATAAGAAAACCAAGCTCATTCTGAAAGTTAGATATCAAACCAATATAAAACGCGGTTATAATTGAAAAAATTATTTTGCTAAAAAGATGTCTCAGAAGGCTTTATTAGAAAATAAAAGAACAAACGTTTACACCGAGTTGATTAGTAGTCGAGCGACAAGCTGGGCCCCAACCTTACATGTAAACTCTAAATAATGTTTTATTCTGCATCCATACCGAAAAAACTATAATTTTTTTTTTTTGTGTGTATTAATCTAAATTTTGCATTTGGACAAGTTAGACAAGATAAAGAGCGGTTGAGATTTGTTTAGGGAAAAAATATATCAATTGTTGTGGTTGTTTACATCATTATTGTATCATTAATTTCACATAATATATATTTCACTAATCTCTCATTATAAATGAAATATATTTTCATTAAATAAATAATAAATTTGTTAATAATCATTATGGGTGATCGGGGTGGTCTTTTGAGTGGTGGTGCATGGAGCCGGTGACGATATTGTTGGTGGTGGAAAAGGTAGTGGTGATGAGTGGTTTTTCCGGTGATGGTAGTGCAGGTGCTCAGTGTGTTGATGGCAATAATGTTTATTTTATGTTGTTAAGACATAAGTAATATTTATTATGGAAGTTGTGGTTGATTTTATTAATGTGAAAATAAGATGGTTATTAATACAAAAGAAACTATTGTACAGGCTGACCACAATTTTTTCCGAAAAACAACCCCTGAAAAACCCAGCGATAGGGATAGTAAAGGTTTTGAGTTGGTCTCACTGCATGTTTCACCCGGTGATTTTTTCGAGAAAAATATTTAGGTCAACCTAGCAATTCTCAGAAAGAAAACATAACAATTAAAAAACATGGAGAATAATTGTCATTTTATATAGAGCCAACAAAAAAAATGTCAAAGATTAAAATTGACATAATTTTTTTACTTACTACGGAGGCCGTGTCGTTACGGCACGGGCATAACTTTTCCTTTAGTTATGCATTTTTCGACATATAAATATTAAATATAATATTTATTAACATCAACTTTACCCTTCTTAAAGTTATAAAAGTAAAGGAAAACCCGATAGATATTTTTATTCTTCACTCCATAAATCCATTTTTAGCATCTTTCGCCTTGATATTCTCCCATACTATATCTCTTCTTTCTCGAGTTGTATCCCCAAGCCAGGCATAAAATTATTTCGGAATTAATTTTTACATATTTTCCCCCCCTCAAAAAATATTATTTGGTTATGTTTTTTAGTTTACAAAGATATAGTATCGATCAATTGAAATTGAATTATCTTTCTGCATCTTCCTTATTTTAGTGATAAAGGATGTTAGGATCTTCATGGACCATAGGAACCTACTATGGGACCGACCACATAGCACCGATGTTGTCCCTACTTGACCACCTTGGGATAAGAAGTGTGCGGTTTTAATATAAAAGGCCTTAGTGCTTTGTAAGGAGATTCCCAAGCTTATTAAGCTCACCATGTACTCCTCTTTCTTCCATGTGGGACTATCTCTAGATATACATATGTGGTTTATCACGCCACATACTCCAACAGTCTCCACCTTTGCGAGATTAAACCACTTCACCAGTCCAGTCATACTCCACCATATGATTCCCATCTGTATATGCTACCTATCGATCATGATTATTGTCATTATGAGCCTGAAATCCTACTCCACTTTGAGTTAATGAGAATTTAAGCACTAAATCCACCTTGAGCATTTTCCTGTACACCTAGAACCCTGCTCCACTTGAAAGTTAATGTGCGAAACACTAACTCCACCTTGAGCGCCAGTTCAACCTTGAGCATTACCTTGCCAATATAGAACCCTGCTCTACCTGAGTTAATGGTTGAGACACTAACTCCACCTTGAGCGCCAGTTCAACTTTGGGCCTTTTCTGCTCCACCTTGAGTCTTACTCCACTTGCGCCCTAAACCGGGTGAAATCCACAACTACTTCTACGTTCAGACACTAGCCCCAACCATGGGTTCTGATACCAATTTTTAAGATTTTCACGGACCATGAGACACAACTCGGGGCCTGCCACATAACTCCGAACCCCACTTGACCACCTTGGGATAAGAGGTGTGGGGTTTTAAACTAAAAGTCATGGGTTCTATGTATGTAGATGCCCAAGCTTCTTAAGCTCCACATGTATTACTCTTTATTCCATGAGGGACTATCCCTAGTTTTACATACGTGGTTTATCGCGCCACATACTCCAATAACCGAGCGGAACGAAAATATTAAACTATGTAAGCTGTAAAAAAATTACAACACCTGAACTCATTCGTATCAAGAATAATTGTATATATACTAACAATGTTCGGATCCTTGTTACTTTTTTCCCCTTTAAGAATAGTTTAAAAAGAGTGAAACTCAGAATTGAGTCAACAGTACATCTCGTATTGTATGTTCTTACTATTTCAATGACATAATAAAAAGCTAATTCATTCACTTAAGCTATTATATTTTAAAATGTTAAGTCATTTCCGATGGCAAGCATTTTACTCACATACAATGTAGTTCAAGTTATTCAAAATTCCCAGATATATTATGTACTTAATTCAATTTAGAATGAAGCATTCAACGAACGGAATATAGGTAATGACTTGTCCTTTCGCAACATTGTGGCCTTTTGGACATAGTTAGATCCAGAGTTGGTAAAAAGCACTGTATTTATGCATTCTCGGGCGAGAGTAATCTAGGGATGGGCTACGTCTTAGAAAACTATTGATGGATGACCGCATATGTATTAGTTGAAAATCCCGTACTTTCGGATAACCGCAGTGACTAAGTGAGGACAGTATTGGCAGAGGATCAGGTCCTTCAAATGGTATCAGATTCGTGGGTGAAAGAGTACGCTTGACTGATTGTGTCGGGAAAGGGTCTTATGAGTGAGAAAAAATGCAGAGTTAAGATTGAACATATTACGGAGCCGAGGAGGGCTCCAAATTAAGTTGATGGTATTATAGTACTCCGATTCGGCAGGTAGGATTTGTCAAATGGAATATAGGTAATGGTTTGTCCTTTCCTAGCACCGAGACCTTTTCAACATAATTGGATTCATAGTTGGCTAAAAATCTCTATAGTTAAGCATGCTCGGTATTGAGTAATCCTGGGATGGGTGACCTCCTGAGAATCTGCTACTGGATGACCGCAGCGGTGACCATTGAAAACCACATACTGTTAGATGACCGCAGTAGCTAAGTGAGCCCATTATCGGTAGAGGATCAGGCCATTACATTCTACAAAATTACGCTTCCAGATGTGAGGTTATTTGTTGCAAAAAAATAACAAAACCATGATTAGTTAGTAAGTCAAATTGTTAAGTATTTAACCTAATAACAATACAGTCTACTAACAATAAACATTGTTGTCCATCATCATTGAATAAAAATATAGTTAAACCATTTATCAAGAAATACGTGAGACGATGCAAAATTATGTGTCTCCAATTTTAACAAATAAATTATGAGAAATTAATAAAAAAAAACATTTATAAAGTTTAAGTTGAACAAACCACGTCCGTAGATTTGTCTTTGGCTCAATATGATTATAAGATGGCTGATAAATATGATTACATTTTGGTCAGTTTCAAAATTCTAGTTACACGCGAAATTATGTGTCACCAATTTTAACAAATAAATTATGAGCAATTAATAAAAAAACATTTATAAAGTTTAAGTTGAACAGACTATGACCGTAGATTTGTCTCCCCTCATAGTTAAAATTCGGTCATTCTTTATCTAGCCTAATTTAGCCAAGCTTTGTTTAAGAAAACAAAGATTATGTCAAAATTAATCCTTGTCATTTTTTTATTGGCTCTATATAAAGTGTCAATTATTCTCCGTGTTTTTTACTTGTTATATGCTTTCTTTTGGAGAATTGCTAGGTTGACCGAAATATTTTTCTCGAAGAAACCACCGAGTGAAACATGTAGTGAGACCAACCGAAAACCTTTGCTATCCCAATGGTAGATCCATTATCCTACCATCGTTGAATTTTTCTCGGGTTGTTTTTCAGAACAAATTGTGATTAGACTATACAATTATTTTGTATTATAATTTTCACATTAAAAAAGTCAACCACAACTTCCATAATAATGTTACTTGTGTCCTAACGACATAGAATAAGCATTTACCAACTGCCACACTGAACCTTCACTACCATCACCATCACTAGAACCACCCATTACCACTACCTTTTCCACCACCATCACCGGTTTAGTGCACCGCCACTTACAAACACCACCCCGATTATCCCTAATGTCTGTTGATATGATTATAAAAAAATTGTTATTTATTTAATGAAAGTATATTTATTAAGATAATTATAAGATATTTATAATGAGAGATTAGTAAAATATTTATTATGAGAATTTAATGATACAACAATTATGTAAGCAACCACAATTATTGATTTATCTTCTCTCTAAATAAATCTTGCCGCTATATTGCCTAACTTGTCCTAACGTGACATTTTATGGTTTATTTTTAGTTTTTTGATCTTTCACGTACTTTAACCGAGTTATTTTATTTTATAATATTAATAAGACGATCAACCACAACTTCTAATTTATAATGTTGCCAATTTTGTAGCGATACAAATTAACATAGCCTATTGCTACTCACCAACCGTTGCCACCACTACAAAACCATATATAATACCATTTATTTCTCCACCACAACCGTCGCCTACCTCCCGTTGGCCGTTTTTCGTACTTCTAATTTTATCACAAACATCATGAGTAAAATTATGGTTGAACAAACTTAAGTCGTTAATTAATTTATTCCATTATATCTTTTATTGTTATATACTCTGTTGTATTGCAATTAATTTTACTTTAATGGTTAGAACCATGATTTATACAACCGGGTGCTAAAGGTAGCAGGGGTATCATTTAGATGATCCGACGGTTATGATCATTTTTTAAAATGATATGATATCATCCTAAAAATATGATATTTGTTTTTATCAATCGTGATGACCAACTACATCTTTCAGGATACAATGTTGCTTGTGTTGTAAATGTACAGAACTAATAATGTTCACGACTATTCTCCAACATCACCATCATAAAACCACCCATCGACATTGTTTTTTCCACCACCATGGATATTATCGCCTCCACTACCACCGCTTCTACTAAGCACTACTTCTTCCACTACTAACCACTAAATTCTATGGATATAGTAATTTTTATTAAAATTATTTAGTAATGTAAAAATACATATTTATTAGATTAATTAAGAGGATATTTAATAAATTATTCATTATGAAAAATTAATGAGACACTAAGTAATAAAAGCACACATAATGATCAATTTTAATTAGAGGAAACCACAACCATGAATTTAGCATCAAGAATATAATCAAGTTTTGAATTAGCCAACAGCTAAATTAGATCTGGCATGCAATTTTAAATTGGTTTTGGCATATGTACAACTTGTAAATTAAACCAAGAAAATCAATTAAACCCAACCCATTATCAATCGGACTCATCAATTAAATCAGTGGTATAATAATTCATCGACTAAGAAATTCATACACTTACATCTGGAGATTATTTTTTTTGTTTTTTTCTTATCAATCTTCGGTGAGGATAACCCGACGAACAACAAAAAAAATTCATACACTCACAACGGAGTTGAATCATGATGCCTCTCACGATCAGGTAGAAAACAGGATTGAAAGGATGGTTCCACCGTTAAAATGGATAGACGAAAAGCAAGAGGATAGACGAAAGGGATGAACAGATGTGAGATAGAAATGGGTGACCACACATGTCGTGTCTTAGAATCACACGTGGAAATGACGACGCACGTGAGATCGAATTGGGTGTGGACACCCATAACCATAGATTTAGCTTTCCCCAAACTTAATCCCCACTGTCCTTTATCTAGGTTAAGTTATCTCTGCTTTTTTTTATAAGGGAGATGGAAGGATATAAACATTGCGTGGTAACACATATGTGTGTAGGTCCTTATTCCTTGAACCAAAGTATGTGTACTTTAATGCTCAGGAAAACCGGAACCAGAGTCCGGGTACTGTCGGAGGTTCTCATCCCGAGAATTTCTGTTAGGGTTTGTGAACTGAAAACAAACTTATTCCGGGTACTTAAGTCCGCGTACCCAGTCCGCGAACTTAAGTTGTTTATTTTTCTAAAAACGATTATTCGTGAACTTAAACTTATATAACTAAGGAATGCAAGTTCGCAAACCGTGGCTATAAAGTTCATGAATCGATTCGAGTGAATCAAATCGTTTTTTCTTCGATTGTGTCTTTTATACTTCTATAAGATCTGAGCAATTGAAAAACTCTCTAACTAGTTCATTTGGTCATTTTAACTAGTTATGGTAAAGAAGAATATGGTTGATATGAAAGTGCTCATATGGATAACTACTTGGTTAACTACTGTTGAACCAACTAAATGTACATGTTTGGGTACGGTTACACAAACCTAGATAAACGTGCATTTCATTTGTGTGTAACAAGCTAAGTTTCGATCTAACGGTTGAAAGATATTAGCTTGAATCTAATCAGGTTTTCATCTAACGATGAATATTGAATGCTTTGTTACTAAGCTAACATTGATTGCAAACCCTGATTTGAAAGACTATATAAAGGAGAACTCTAGCAACCGGGAAACCTGATCCCTGCACCTCCCGTGTGATACTAGTTGTATTATCTAGAGTCGATTCTCCTTTAATCTTAGGTTTCTATCGAGACCATGTAGGTTAACGAATTGAAGACTTCATTGGGATTGTGAAGCCAGACGGATACTACTTTCTTGTAGTTGTGTGATCTGATCTTTCTATTTCTATCATACTAAGTACAATCGTAAGATTGGCTTGAGATTGATTTCTCCGATAGGCAAGATATAAAAGAAGTCACAAACATCTTCGTCTCATCGTTTGTTATTCCGCAATATCTTCTTTCGCTAGTCGATTAAGATTATTGTGAGGTGATTGATAATACTAGGTTGTTCTTCGGGAGTATAAGTCCAGGCTATCAATTGGTTCCTGTTCACCTTGATTTATCAAAAGACGGAACAAAAACTCGTAGGTATTTCTGTGGGAGACAGATTTATCTATTACCGTAGACTTTTCTGTGTGATACAGATTTGTTTATTAAAGTCTTCGACTTTCGGTCGTATCAACTCTTAGTTGTGGGTGAGATCAGTTAAGGGAATCAAGTGCGTAGTATCCTGCTGGGATCAGAGACGTAAGGAGCGCAACTGTACCTTGGATCAATGTGAGATTGATTAGGGTTCAACTACAGTCCAGACCGAAGTTAGTTTGTAGTAGTCTAGTGTCTGTAGCGGCTTAATACAGTGTGTGTTCAATCTGGACTAGGTCCCGGGGTTTTTCTGCATTTGCGGTTTCCTCGTTAACAAAACTGCTGGTGTGTGTTATTTCTTTTCCGCATTATGTTTTGTTATATAATTGAAATATCACAGGTTGTTCCTTGAATCGATCAATTGGTAAATCCAACATTTGGTTGTTGATTGAAATTGATTGATCCTTGAACATTGGTCTTTGGTACCGTTCAAGTGATTTCTCTTGTATTCAATCAGACTCTTAGATTTCTATTTGCTTGAGTTGGGGTTGAATCGAGAAATTGAGATATAACTCTTTGATATACTTTTTATTGATTGAGTCTGACTGTCTAGTTGATTCTATTAAAAGTATATTGGAGTTAGTCCCATACTTGTTCAAAAGTTATCTCTATTATATGTTGGTATGAAAGTATTGATAAAAGATAGAATGAACTTTTGACTAACAAAAGTTATGCCTTTTATGTCATTATGCAAATATTGATGTAAGAAAGAATGAACTTTTGTTTACAAGAATTGTCTATTATATGTCATTGTGCAAATAGTGATGGAAAATAGAGTAAATTCTTGTTTATTCCGCAGTATTGATTTTCCCGGATCCACATCTTTGTGTTTTTACTGTGTTGCTCCATAAGTTCTCTTATGTCGAGCATGTGCAATTGAATTGATCATCTTGTGTGGTTAATTCTATTGATCCTTTGGATACAAATTCATTTTTTCATGTGATTTGGTTATGTCCAAAGAAGTACTTATTTTATTGTAAAAGCAAGGTCGCCTTTGTTGTTCTCTCGGGAATGACATTTTATGGGGGAGAGTTCTTTTTAAACTTGTGCTTTATTGCCATATCTTTGTGGGGAGTGCGGTTGTGGAATTTTTTTAGGGGTTATCTTGTATCTTTATAAACTCCTTAATGAATGCATTTAGCTTCGGCTTTATGATTGCATCTAAATTTGTTGGTATGTTGTTCTCTTTTTGTCATGAAGAATCTCTATGGAAATCTCATGAGGATCCCACTAGTTTTCGTACCTTTGCCAATTTTATTGACAAAAAGGGGGAAAATGTGAAGTTTCATACTACAAATAGATATGGTTTACGGATCATTATGTAAGGGGGAGTGGTTTTCATATTGAGATGATGTATTTACTAAGGGGGGAGTAAGACGTATCACCGTAGTATTATTTTCAAAGTTGTGATGCAATTGAACTTTGATGTTGTGTAATAATACTATGACACTGTATAACAATGATCGAGAGCATTTGTTTTCTCATTGTTATAGATACGGATCCTCAACATCTATGAGACTAAACTCACAACCTTTGGAATCATGGAGTACTTGGAAGTGACGAAGATTTCGAGTCGTGTTGAAGATTCCAAGGAGATCAATCATTTGGATGAAAAGCTACAAAGTTTTTATTTATTTTGTAATCCATATGTATTGATAGTTTTGTCACTAAAATTGACAAAGGGGGAGATTGTTAGAGCATTGCTCGGTCGAACTCGCATGCATTGCTATCTCAAGCATGTTTGTCAAGGTTAGTGATCAAAACTACGAGTCTTGATTTCTAGCCTATTTAGATGTCTCGGACTAGGACATAGATTGTGTAGTTGAGATTTAGACTTCACGGCGTTCATCTCTTGAAGACAAATAACTACTAAGGGGAGCTTGTGGAACTTCATCGACAAAAGGTATGTGGAGACTTAAACTTATCTATCAATTGGAAAGTCTATTTCTACTCTATCTCCTATATAGTTTTCTATCACTTGAGACATAAGTCGTGTTACAACATAGTTTTCTATTATACACATTTGAGATTTCGAGCTGAGTTTATTTCTCTTATATATTTCTCGGATTATGTGTTGGCAAGCTTTCGCTTCGGCCAAATTCATCTTACATTCGTGACGAAAGTCCGAATAAGATCATATGAAAATTGCCGAGTTACATCTTACATGGTTTGTGTGATACAATCATTTGGTGTTATCTTGGAATGTTTTATCATGATAATTTCAATAACTTGAAAATTGCTTTGACGAAAAATAGTTTGTGAACAACAACTATATAACGTCCTCTAAGAAAGTTTCAATGATTGAAATGAATAGTTGATGATGTAACCATCTTTGGATATGAGCATATATAGTGTGTTCGCGTATTAGTGTATAAATCCATAAACCATGAGCCAAGTGTATGCATATGTGTATACGAAATTGGTGAAGGAGACAGGTTAAGTATGTGTACCCGTACGCATACTGGCGGAATTTTTCCAACCGAGATTTTCTGCTGAGTTTGGTTTTGACAAACTCTTAACTAGTCACCTTAAGTATGCGTACGGGGGGAAGTTTTCAGAACGAAAATTTCTGCTGAGTTTGGGAACTAGAACAAACTCAAATCCGGTTGCTTAAGTTCGCATACCCGTACGCATACTTAAGCTGGTTGCTTTATCAAATCGGTTAGTTCATGTACTTAAACATTTAAATCATAAGGAATGCAATCTTTGCAAACCGTGGGTATAATATTCATGATTGATTCAAGTGAATCAAAACTATTTTGTTTCGATTGTGTTCTTGTATACTTCTATGAGAATATAGCAATTGAACAACTATTTAACTAGTTTCATTTGAGTCGTTTGAACTAGTTATGGATAAGATGAATATGGTTGATATGAGAGTTATCATATGTCTAACTTCGGTTGACCATTGTTGATCCAACATGAGTGTACATGTTTGGGTACGGTTCATAAACCTAAATGAGGGTACATTTCATTTGTGTGCACAAGCTATGTTTGATCTAACGGTTGGAAGACATTAGCTTGGTTGAATCAGGTTTTTCATCTAACGGTGAATATTGAATGCTTTGTTACCAAGGTAACTTGGATAGCAAACCCTGATTTGAAAACTATATAAAGGATAACTCTAGCAACTGGGAAACCTAATACCCACACTTTTGTGTGTTACTAGTTGCATAAGCTAGAGTCGATTCTCCTTTAACCTTAGGTTTTCCTAAACCCTGTTGGTTAACGACTTGAAAGACTTCATTGGGACTATGAAGCCAGACCCAACTATTTCTCTTGTAGTTGCGTGTTCTGATCTTTCCCGATTCTATCGTTTGAGTACTATCTTCTCTAAGATTTGATCGAGATTAATTTCTCCGATAGGCAAGATAAAACGTGATCGCAAACATCTTCGTCTCATCGTTTGTGATTCCACAATATCTAGTTTCGCCATCATACGATTTAGATTATTGTGAGGTGATTGATAATACTAGGTTGTTCTTCGGGAATATAAGTCTGATTTATCAATTGGTTCCTGTTCACCTTGATTTATAAAAATACGGAACAAACACTCTTGGGTATTTCTGTGGGAGACAGATTTATTCAAACCTATAGACTTTTCTGCGTGAGACAGATTTGTTTATCAAGTCTTCGACTTTGGGTCGTAGCAACTCTTGGTTGTGGGTGAGATCAGCTAAGGGAATCAAGTGTGTAGTATCCTGCTGGGATCAGAGACGTAAGGAGCACAACTGTACCTTGAATCAATGTGGGATTGATTAGGGTTCAACTACAATCCAGTCCGAAGTTCATTGGTAGTAGGCTAGTGTCTTTAGCGGCTTAATACAGTGTGGTGTTCAAAGCTGGACTAGGTCCCAAGGTTATTCTGCATTTGCAGTTTCCTCGTTAACAAAATTATGGTGTCTGTGTTATTTCTTTTCCGCATTATATTTTGTTATATAAGTGAAATATCACAGGTTGCGCGTTGTATCGATCAATTAGGAAGTCCAACCTTTGGTTGTTGATTGAAATTGATTGATCCTTGAACGTTGGTCTTTTGTACCGTTCAAGTTTACTCCTCTTATATTCAATCGGGCTCGCAGATTTCTATTTGCTGATTGTGGATTGAATCAGGAGTTAGAGATATTAAACTCTTTGATATACTTTTCTCTAGATTGAGTCTGACTTTCTAGTTGATTCTCTAGAAAGTATATCGGAGTAAGTCCTCTCATATTGCCAAACGAATTGTTCGGTGTGGTTGTTAGACCCCCGCATTTTCAGCTTTTATGTTAAACAAAAATTCAACATATTGTGACTTTTTATGAGTTTCAATCGGAATACCTTATGATCCTTTGATAAATCCTACCAACATGGGATAGAACTTAATCCCGCTAAACCAAAAATCCACACAAACCATAAGGGTTCACACATCATATGAGATCGAATATTAAGGTTGTGAAATCCGAAATCAAACATCCCATAACACATAACAATAATAAAAAACATTCAAGCATAGGCAATATAATCGAAAAACTATCACAAAAAAAAAATAATTTTATTCATAAATAATAGATAGTTTTATTCATCAATAGTCCCTACACAATAATTGAAAGAAATCAAAACTGATGTCTATTTTGTTGCAACTTAGTCCTTCATATCAGAGGTAGAGGAAGGAAGATTATTACTTTCAGTCTTCAGCTTGTGAATTTCTTCAAGTAGATAACCTTGTTGCTTGACCAATATTTCTTGCAGTTGACAAGTTTTTGTGAAGGATTCTGCAAGAACATGTAATTCTGTCTTTAATTGAACACAGAAGTGTGTCAATGCTTCAATACACTGATCTTTCTTCAGCATATTCTCTCTTTCCTTCTTGCTAAGACAATCCCTCTTTTTAATTTTTCTCTTTGAATTCTCAATATCAAGAGAAGGTACAAACTTATTCTTAGAGCGATCTTTCTGATCCAGTACCCTATCAAGAGAAGATATCGGATCCTGACTCACAATTCGGACAAGGAATGACCAAAGAATAAGAAGGATATTTTTATATTTTTCATACTTCGAAAATATAATATTCCTATAAATACGAATATCTTAAATATATTTTCATATCTTTAGATTTTCATTCCCATATTCTATACAAAAGTGCCTTGAATTTTTTACTTCCTCACACACAAAATCGACACACAAGGTGAGGATGTAAATTTAATACCGATTAGGTGGTATTAATGTGATATTTTCTATCATTAAGGGAATTAGAACAAACAGTTTGTTCTTGATCTAGTCTTGTATGAAAAACGTTTTTCTTGTTACCTCGAAATAACGAAGCATCTTGAGATTGACTGATGTTGCATATGCAGCTTTTAGCAATTTTTCAATTAGTCTTATACTTCCCTTTGCTATTAGATGATTTATTAATATCGGAAGATACGTCCATTCTTAAAATAGTTAAATCACTAATGGAGGAGGAAGGAATATTGACAACTAATGCAATATTAGTTGTTTCCTCTTCTTCGGAGTCATATGAATCAGAGGTCTCGTCCAGAGTTACAGCCAATGCCTTGCTTCCAGTGTATTTCCTAAGATTAGGACATTCTTTAGCCATATGACCATAACCTTTACACTTAAAGCACTAAGGTTGATACTCATCATCTTCTACTTGATCTTTCTTGTTCTTGACAAGAACTCGATCATGGGGTCGAGAAGATCGATGAGTATATTTTATGAATCTCTTGTTTCTTTTCTTCAAGAGATCTTGGAATTGTATGATGATCAATGATAATGATTGTTCAACTTCATCATCGGAATATTCTGCAATCCGTTTGTCAGAATCATCCATTAGTCTATCCTTTTCCAATGGTGCTTTTGGAAATTTCATAGCTTTAAAAGCGATTCCTTTATCTTGAAAATACTGTGATTCATGATCAAAGATCTTCAATTTTCCAACGAGAGTGCTTCGTGAGAGAGTTGAAAGATCATTTGCTTCGATGATTGCATGCTTCTTATATTTGTATCTAGATGACAACGATCTGAGAATTTTGCATACTATATCTTTTTCAGAAATAGTCTTTCCAAGTGAGAAAGAAGCATTAACTATCTCAGAGAGTTTAATATGAAACTCTTCAAAAGTATCGTTGTCATCCATTTGAAAGTTCTCCCATTCGGACGTAAGAGTTTGAAGTCTAGCTTCTTTCTCTGATGTATTACCCTCAAACACGATCTGAAGATTATCCTAAGCTTCCTTTGATGTTTGGTATGTTGATACATGATGTTGTAGATCACGACTTACAACATGTATAATAGCATTCAAACCATCTGAATTATGCTTTGCAAAAGCCTTTTCTTCCTTAGTATAATCTACTAAGCGTTTAAACCCAGTTTCTGAATTTTCGATTTTCGGGCGATTATAACTATCAACAACTAATAACCAAGTATTAAAATCTCTTGATTGAATAAAATATCTCATAGCAGATTTCCACCGTAGATAGTTTGTTCCGTTAAATCTTGGCGGCACGTTAACTGAAATCGATTCATGTGAACTCGAGTTCATTTCTTATAGGTTGGATCGCACCAAACATAGATTGTTAGGTCTTTTCGTGTTTGCCTGCTCTGACACCGATTGAAAAGACGAGGGTACCCAAATATACCACAATCTTAAACTTTTCCACCTATAAGTCCTCTTACCGAAAGTGATTGTCTATGGACTAAGTCGAGACAATGCAACGAATCGGTATTCACACTTTGTGTGATCGTCTATGGATACAAGATCTAGACAGTACAACAACAAAGTGTGATTACTTGATAATAGGTTCAGACTTAACCAAACACTATAGGATCATTATCAAGTAATACGGATTTAACGTTTGTGTAATTTACTTTAAATTATAATAACAACAATTATAATTGCGGAAAATAAAAGTAAATAACACAACAAGATTTTGTTAACGAGGAAACCGCAAATGTAGAAAAAAAAACCCGGGACCTAGTCCAGAATTGAATACTCTCAGAATTAAGCCGCTATACAAAATCAAACACAAACTTCGTATAGTTGAGACCAAGCAACTAAACCTATAGTTCACCTAGTTTCTTCAGTATCCATGCGCTTCCGATATTCAATGAGTGCACGCACTGGAACAATTCATTTGGTTCGTACTCCAACAGTAAAGGAACAACAAATCTGTTTGGTAACAACTCTATTCAATCTCAGTGATATGAGTTAGACAAAGGCTCTTCTGTTTAATCCAATAAACACCTTTGTCGGGTTTAGATCAATCTATCCAACAAGTACCAAAGTAGCAGAGTTTAGATTATGCAATCAATAATAGAATCTATCAAGATGCTAAATAATGATGCCGATCTGCGCAACTAATCAATCAAATCTATCAAAGATAAACTGATTATAGTTGGATCCCAGCCGATCAAGTTTTGTGCACACCAAAGATTAAGAACCCAAATAAGAAATCTTTACCGTCTTCAAATCTTCTTAAATCTTCAATAAACACCTACACACCAAAACTTGAATCTCTTGTGATCAATCACGTAAAAAACGGAGTCTGTTAACAATGGATTATCACAAGACGTCTTTAAATCTACAAACAGTTCTAAAGATCTCGTCGACACTTCGATCTAGTTTGAGTGAAGCTTATATCAGAAGAGAAGATTCTCAAGAATAAACAAACTAGGTGCAATCAAATTTCAACAACCACTAGTCAATCAAATCAAATCGAAGACTAATAATACTGTAATTATCTAGTTTCCCACCAACGGTACTCTTAGAGCTTCTTGATCCCACAAAAATCTTTGAACGAGCAGTCGTAAGAGACTTCGCCTAATTAGGGTACTTTCCTCTCCGAATAGACGGCTCCACCAGTATCAACACGACAAGGTAGTTTTGCTGGCTCTTAGGATAGTTTGCTCGAAATGCAAACTTGGGTATTTTTAGACCAAAGAAATTTTGACACCAAGGAATTTCCAAAACCGAAAATATTCTCAAGATATGCAATATATTTCTTCGTTTTTCATAATTCCTAGAAATGCACTGTCCAATATTAACCGAAATCCTACTAGAAAATCTCCAATTAGTAAATGCAAATTACCAATTTTTATTTTCCAGAGATATGCATTTTAGTTGCTGGTAATTAAAAGCATATAAAATTAACAACCTTAATTAAAAAATTCTCAACTTATTTCGGTCCGGGATCTCCTTGAGTTATTAAGGAATATCTTTGAACAATAAAAGATAAGAGCTACTGAACATGTTCAAAGTATGTCGACATCTTATTTCTTTGTAAATCCTTTTTCATATTTACAATCTTGGAACCGATTATACTACACTTCCAAACAAGTTTAGAACTGGTTTATCTGATTTCCGAGAACTATGTGATTGATCAAATCAACACACTAATCATGTGTTTACGGTTCTACCAAACACAAGGATCGGTTCTACCTTTATATGGTTACTGGGACCAGTTACATCAGTTACCAGGACCGGTTACCATATTCCCATGGTATTACTTGTGATCGGTCACACCAGTTACCAGGATCGGTTACACCAATTACCAGGACCGGTGACACCAACTACAAGGATCGTTTACAACTCTTTTGTGATCGGTCACACCAATTACTAGGATCGGTTACACCACTTACTAGGATCGGTCGCACCAATTACAAATATCGATCATACCATCTTAGGTGATTACTTAGGATCGGCTACACTAATCAAAGTCATACCAATACATAAGTCAGGCATTGTGACTAGTTTTATCAAGATACATAACAAGTTATGATCGGTTCTACTAACTCACACATATTGGTAATCCAAAGATATGCAATGAATAACAATACCAATAAGCCTAGCGATTTCCCTTTCGATTCATAAAACAAGTTCATGAATGTTCTTCCTTTAAAAGAATGTAAAACATTGTTTCCTAGGACGACATCTTCACCCATACACATAATAACAATAACATTCAAACGATTATGTCGATGTCTTATATACGAAGTTCAAAAGATAACCGTTATACTTCGTCTTGTAATTCCTTAATACTATGTCTACTAGAGTATAATCATTCACGGCTTCGCAATTGTGTTTTCAATATAGCACGACTTGAAAGATACGTTGGGAATGAAACAATTCAATTCAAAATATTACTAACCTCAAGAGGATGGCTGATGTCGTCGATGTAGCTTGTTACTTCTTCACATTCTTCAAGTTTTCGTGCAATATTTGTATGTCTCATTATCCTAATCTTTCTAGCCTAACCTATACGAAGTTGTCTCTAGTACATAATCAAACGACTCTTAAATTGAGTTTTGATTCACTAAAATATGATAACCAAACTTGACATACCAACGCTTGGTGGGTTCAACCGAACTATGCTCTAACAGGTTTGTGATAACGTCTAAGTTATTTTTCCTATTCAATCGGGCGCGCAAATTCCTATTTGTTTGATTACAGATTGAATTGAGAAATTGAGATATAACTTTTTGATATACTTTTCTAAAGATTGAGTCTGACTGTCTAGTTGATTCTCTTGAAAGTATATTGGTGTTTGTCCATTCCGATTTCCGAACGAAATATTGTGTGTGGTTGTTAGACCCCCGCTTTTTCACAAGTACTCTCACGGAATAATCAGGTTCACGGACTTGTTTATGTTTACATACTAATTGTGAGAGAAAGAGATATAATCTCTCCATTCTTGGTTGAGATTCATTAAGTTGTAACTCTTGGAATTGTATTTGAGTTTAGTCCATACAATTTTCCTAAGAAAAAGTTGGTGGTGTATTTTGGTACCCTCGCATTTTCAGTAAAAGGTTCTCCAACCTCTATAGTATGCGTAATTCAGACTAATTTAGGCTTTACATAAAAGTATGTGTACCTTGAGCCAAGTAGTTCTAGATAAATCTCTCATAATTAAATTTAAAACATTCTCAATAACATAGACAATATGCATTGTTGCTTGGGAAATTACCAAATGATCAACTTGAAACAAAAATAGTTTGTGAACAATAAATCCTTCTAACTAAAATTGCTAGGGATCTAAGAACATCAATTGCTTGAACCATATTTCGAGAGTTTAACCAAGAAAATCTTGAACTCGAAATTTCTTCTTTGCAATATTAAATATACTAAAATCATACGAAATAGTCTCATTAGATGGAATGGTAAATATCGTGAGTAAATAGAATCAGTCAGTCTTCATAAACCTTTTTATTGATGATCAAGTTCTCGCAAATATCTTAGTTTTCTCTTTAGTCTTAAATCTTCGAGGGTAATTCAATGATGTAGGATACCCAACTATCATACTTTAATTGTAGTACGAGAGTTGACTTTAGTAGGTTAGCAATCAAGATATAGTTTTGTACTTCTAACAATGACAACAAGTTTTAGATAAGAAAACTTGTGAGTTCGACCGAGCAATACTCTAACAAAAATAGATGCAGCATATGTGAAGATCATAGACATATAGGAATAGTATTTATGTTAACTAGGAAATTCTTTTATATTTAGTAAGCATATGTAAATATGATTATGTAGTTAAGTCTTAGGATTATTTTCTTTACTTATGTAACATTGTTCTCCTTTATTCTTGTATGTATAGTAGAACTTGGCCCGTGCCGTAACGGCACGGCCACGAAATAAGTGAAAAAAATTATTTTGGCCGGTGTTATTCATTTGTTGTTGCTATTTAAAGTGATAATTGTTCTTCATACACTTTGATTATTATTTTTTCTTTTGTATTTGACCGAGCTTATTTTAACACCTAAAAAATCAAGCACAACTTGTAAAATATAATGTTATTTGTGTCATAACGACATCGAATAAACATTGCACACTATTATATTGACTAATTCTGATACCACCACCAGAACCACCAATTACAACTACCTTTTTCACCAGCAGCATTGCCTCCACGGGATCCATGCACGCCACTCACAAATATCACCCTGATTACCCATAATATTTATTGATGTAATTATTAACAAAGTCGTTATCTATTGAGTGGGATTATATATTCATTTAGATAATTAATAAGACATTTATCATGAGAGATTAATAAAATATTTATTATGAGAAAATAATGAGATAATAATGATGTGCACAAATTAAGACCGTTAGATATGAATTTCTAACTTTTAATCATAGACATTACACTTACTTAAACAACCATTGATTTATCTTCTCCCTAAACAAATCTTGAGGATGATACTAAAAACAATTGATACATTAAGGCACTAAAGATTTCGAGGATGATACCAAATCATCAAGGAAATAAGGTTGAGAGAAATCATGTTCTTGGATTTAATTTCTTTTGTCTCTTTAGTCTATCTCTAATTCCCAAATTTATTTCTGATTTAGGTTTGCTCAAAAGTGGGGAACTAAAATTTTTAAGTCCCACTCCTCCTTCTGAATGTGAGTGAGAGAATCAATTGTTTAGTTTTATGGGAATGTAGGTTTGTTATTTTTAGTCTATCAAGTTTCTCCACTTTGTTTTTGATTTTTGGGATGGGAAAAAGAGAATATGTAATGCATTTTTTCCCAATTAAAGCATGTATTCATGGGATCGACCACAAACGTGGATTTTTCAATCGGGAGGGAAAATCAAGATCTCTCTTTATGTTAACTAACTTAGTTAAACTTTATTTTATAATACAGAACACAAAAACTTGAAAACAATATCACCTAGCTATGATATAACTCGTGTCATAACCGTGCGACTTAGTAATAAGTTAATTTATTGTGTATTGATTTTGATTCGTACCGTTCGTTTGCAGTTATTATTTTAATTGTCATGTATTTTTACCGAGTTCATGTTATCATTAAGACGATCAACCACAATTTATATTCTTTATAAGGTTAACCAATTTGTGGTGAAACATTATTAATATAATATATTACTTTCGCCAACACCCACCACATCCAAAATATCACTTGATACCACTTCTTTCCCCCACATCACCGTTGCTTCCACCCCCAACCACTGGACGTGCTTTTTAATTTTTAATCACAGACGTCATGAGAAAAGTTTATATTGAACAAACTTAAGTCGTCAATTAATTTATTCCACTATTTTTTTTTATTCCATTGGTTTGTTTTTATTAAATTCTCTTTTATATTGTAATCACTTTTATTTAACACTAAAAGTCATGATTTGTCTGATCGGGTATTATTTGGGTGATCCAACGGTATATGATAATATTGTCTTATAAGATCTGGTATCATCCACGAAATATTTGATTTTTTTCCTTACCAATCGTGCAAAAAGATAGCTAACTGTATCTTTCACAATATAATGTTGTGCGTTTGTAAAGACACAAAAATATTATTGTTCACTATTATTCACCAACACCCACCACCATTAAAAACAGCCATCAGCACTATTTCTTCCACCACCAGGGAAAGACCAACACCCACCATAATATTTTCATGTATTTAATATCTCTACTACCCACTACTTCATCCAATACCACCATTAATATTTATTAATATAATTTTTAATAAAAATATGTATTTATTAGATCAATTAAGGGGACATTTATGATGAAAAATTAATTAATAATTTATTATGAGAAACTAATGGGATACTAATTAATAAAACATTTATAATAGTTTGGTTGAGCAAACCAAGACCGTGGATTCATCTTCTTCCTAGACAAATTTTGGCCACTACTTAATAGCCTTTAGTTTACCGCAGGTTTATCTAGCGCTTAACCCGTGCTGAAACGGCATGGCCATAATTTTTATCTGGATATTAAATTTAATATTTGTTAATTATCGAGTTTACTATCCTTATTACAAAAATGAAGACAAAACCAATATACTCATATATGATTCCTTTCCGGTATGTTTGATATTTTGATATTCTCCCAAATAATGTTTATTCTTGCCATCTTTCACAACAAAACCAACGATATTTGATATGTTTTATAGTTTGCAAAGACAAAAACATATTATCGATCATTTGAAATGGTATTTCCCTTCTACATCTCCCTTATTTTAGTGACCGCGCAAAACCAAAACATCGAACTATGTATAATAAAACAAAATTACATCACTAAAACTCATTCTTCCTATAAATAATTGTGTCCCATAAGCTCAGAATCCTTGTTTATTTTGTCCCATTCTAAAATGGTCCAAAAAGATTAAAACTCTGAATGGACTCTACAGTACATATTACATCGTATGCTCTTATATTTGAATAACACAAATAAATACTAATTCATTTATCTAAGCCAGTATATCATAAAACGTTGAGACATTTCAGATGGAAACCCATTCGACTCAGAAAAGATATATCTCCAATTCTTGAAAACTCTCAGACAGTCATTGATTTTCTAAATGTGAGCCATTTCAGATGACAACCCACCACCAAAACCACTAATTACCACTACCTTTTCCACCACCATCACTATCGTCACCGGCTCCATGCATCTCCAATCTCAAACACCACCTGGATTATCCCTAATTTTTATGTATGTGATTATTAATAAATATATTATTTATTTAATAAAAATATATTTAGAAAAATGTAATGGGTTGAAAAGAATTTTAAAAGTTATTATGATTTTTTATTAAAAAATTTATTATTTTTCTAATTAAAGTATATTTATTAAGATAATTATAAGACTATTTAATAAAAATATATTTCGAAAAATGTAATGGTTGAAAAGAATTTTAAAAGTTATTATGATTCTTTATTAACAAATTTATTATTTATCTAATGAAAGTATATTTATTAAGATAATTATAAGTCATTTATGATAAGTGATTAATAAAGTATTTATTATAAGAAATTAATGATTCAATAATGATGTGAACAACCAGAGCCATGGATTTAGCTTTGCCAAGAATGAATCCTGGCCGCTCTTTATCTTTCCTAAGTTGTCCAAACTATGCTTTATAAGGGAGATTGTGTATATAAATATAAACCCATGTAATGGCATTATCTAAATCACATCACTTAAAAAATTAGTTCAAGGGTTTATGAGATTTTCATATGGTAGCGGAGATTTCGTCTCCAATAGCTATCGATTCATCCAACACTGATGATTTTCCATCCAATACTAATGATGCAAAGAAGAACTCATCAAATAAAAATGATGTTGTTATTTATAATTTTCTTGTTGGACCTTATGTTATTCATCCGTCAGATTCTCAATCAACTATGCTCATCACACCATTGCTTTCCGGTGATAACTACTCAACTTGGGTATGAAGAACGACCATGGCTTTAAGAGCAGAAGGTAAATTTTATTTTGTTGATGACTCATTCGAAAATACAATCAGCTAATGATTTTTATTGTTGGAAAAGATTCAATGATTTAGTTGGTAGTTGGATAGTTGATTTTGTAAAACCAGAGATCATAGCTAGCATTTTACAATGACGATGCTTTTGCTATTTGGGAGTATCTTCGAGATTATTTTTCACATTCAAATGCTCCCAAGATTTTTTAAATTAAAAAAAATAATGTCATGTATTAAAACAAGATGGTCTTATTGTTTCCGAGTTTTACACCCAGTTGAAATCTATATGGGATGAGCTAAGTTCTCTTACCCCTCTTGAACCATGAAAAACTAACAACTCATAATAAACTTCAGAATTTCCAATATATTTATAACAACGGAATCTAAATCGTAATTTCAAGTAAGAAACTCAACAAAAGAAACCTAGAGGAACAATGATTATTCTAAAACGAATACAAGATGTATGAATACTTACATTTTGAAATGCAAAAAGTATCACATAAATCACTTATATTTTATACTTTTAAACATGTAAAAAATTACATGAATCACGTATGAGAAACAAAAATTTCCTGAGACTTATGTTGTATAAGAAGTTTGCTATGTTGCGCATACAAAATGTTTATTTTTAGTAATAAAAAAAACCTAACACAGTACTAATATTATCAAAAGCCTAAAAAAGAAAAATATTAATATTACTATTTTCTCATGTTAAAATATTTTATTTTTTATCCATAATTAAAACTGAAATAAGATAAAACTATATAGAGGGCGAAGTGATGTTTCTTTTGGCGCGGTCGACCATCCCGCCATATCTAAAAGATGTCCAGGCATATGAGTTTATTTAGAAGATTGGTTTTCCATACTTATTTTTCTATGTCATTTAAGAGTCTGTCAGAAAGATTTCATCTTTCCAAACACATTACTTTCATGAGTTTCTGTTTTTTACAATGGTTAAAAATTATGATCAGGAAAAGCGCTTCTATCGACAACGGAAATCCTTCAAAAACAATTGATATGCGTCACTCTCAAATCTACTTCTCTTTCACCATCACCACCACTGCCTCTTGTCGAGTATGTGCTCTTCTTCCAATGGGGATACACGGTTTGTGGTCAATTCGATCCCTAAATGTGAATGGATGAATCTAATTCCAGACTTAACCATCCATGCATATGGATGGTAAACTTTGTGCCTTCAGGAATGAGATGCCTCTGATAAAGTAAAACAATCTATGAAAGCTCAACACTCTTTCTGGAAGGACAATGCTAGGGTTCTTGGGTGGCAGATGGGGATGCCAACACAAGGTTTCTCCATAGAACAACCAAAATTAGAGCTTCAACGAATAAGATTTCTCATCTAAAAGTTAATGGTGATATTATCTTGGATGAAAATAATATGTCTAAAGAGAAATATTACACAATATGTCTCGGCTAGAGAATTCATCCCTTACTCTTTTCTCTAGCATGCAACAAATTAAAGATGATGTGCTTAGCATGAATACAAATGGAGCCCCGGATAGCAAAAACTTACGGAATATCTTTGGGTTCTTTATCGTTTCGTCATTTGGGAGTATTTCAGGGAAAACCCAGAAAAAGGTTAAACTAAAATTCGCAAACTGGAAAGGAAAGTCCCTTTCCAACATGGGTCGTGTGAAATTATTTAAGTCCGTTATAACAAGATCTGCATTAGTTTCCATATGTATGAAAGGCCTAAAGCCTGTATTCATAATCTTGAAACTTAATGTGAAATATCATATGGTCGGGTGGTATTAGTATCGCAAAACCAATTACTATTTCTTGGAAAACTCTTTGCCTCCCTTTCAAATATATGTTATATCCGAAGCCTTAATCACGTTGTTCATAAGAAGTTTACTTGGAATATTATTGCCGGTGACTCCTTTTGGTGCGAGTTCATTGATGCCATATTTTTAACTTCTTCGCCGATCAAATTTCTACAAGAAATCCTCAATATGGCCTAGTACCGAAAGACAATGGTAGTTGTTGCAATTTCATTTGGTTTGCTTAATTGGTTAACGTGACAAGGTCATGTTCTGGTTGGACAATTTGTGCTCCGGTCTAGGTTTCTCTATTGCTAAATTTTTGAATTGAGATGAACACACTAGACACTCACGTAAATAGAAAATATGTGATTTATAATTGATGATGTATGGGAACTAACTTGAGTCTCGATCCCCAAATAATTGCTTTGCTCCATTCGGTACCTGTGGAAAAACATATGAGTGACAAGATTGTCTGAGATAAAAAATAGTTGTGGGGATATTTCTTTAAAAGATGCTTACAAACATGCTCGTCCAAGACAACAACATAATATGGATTTTGAGAGTATGTGGGAGGCTAGTGTACCATCAAAGATGACCTGGTTAACTTCTCCACAACAAAGTCTCAACTGATGACGTGATATGGGATTCAGATATTAGAGTGGTTCCAAGTTGTTATTTGTGTGTTGCCACTCCCATTTCGAAACCAATTCTTATTTGATCTTTAACTGCTGCTCTATGAAGATGGCTCAGTAGCATATTTGAGGTAAATTTAGTTTGCAACATAATTTCAGGAGCTTTTCACAATTGCCAGGAATTTCAATGGCTCGTCACTGTTCATAAATATTCTTTGGATTGGTACAATCAGTTTCCTTTGAAAAGTTTGGTGTTGTCATAACCAACAAAGATTCAATGGTTCTTTCTCGTCGCTCCAGTAAGCCACTACTAGTATCAAAAAATTCATTGCGGAATCGGGTAATCGGGTTAAAGGGTTTATGTGCAATGACCTTTAAAAACTCGTTATTACTAGATTTTTTGGTATTAAAAGAATATTGAAAAAAGGCACCAAGAATTATCAAATTTAAATGGCATCCCACGTTACAGAGGTGGATTAAGTTTAATGTCGTTGGGTATTCGTTGGGAATTCCAGGACTATCTGGTTGTGGTGTTATTTGGAGGAATTCTTTTAGTTTGGTTTTGAGTTGTTTTGCCACTCCGATTGGCATTGATAATTCAGTTAGGGATGAGTTTGTGGAGCTATACATGCTTTCATAATTTCCAAAGAAAATATTTGTTTGAATATGATTCTATGAATGCTATTCTAGCTCTTTTGAACAACTCTTTGGTATCTTAGGGGTTTATAGTTCATTGGGAGAATCACATGCATCTCTTGAAGGCAGATGAGATTCGGTTTTCTCATATTTACATGGGGGTAATGCTTGTATGGATAGCTTCTCCAATCATGGATCTATTAGTGTAGCCTTCCTGGTGGGATTCCCCGCCTGCGGTGATACACACTGTAACGAGCGATAAGTAGGGTGAACATCCATGTCTTCCATCGCACACACAACAGAGTCTGTTAACAATAGATGATCACAAGTCAACATCAGATCTAAAGACAGATTTGAACTATGGTTAATTCCTTGATCTAGTTTGAGTGACCTTATGTCGGAGAAAAGGCTCTCAAGAATAATCAAACTAGGTGCAATCAAGAGTTAACAACCGTTAGTCAGTTAAATCAATAATCGAAAACTAAAATAACAATGCAATTCTAGTTTCCCACCGATGGTACTAGTATACGCTTCTTGATCCCAAAGAAATCTTTAAACTAGCAGACTTAAGAGATTTGCGTATTTAGGTTACTCTCGTCTCCAAGATAGTATTACGAATAATATTATTAGTCGGCTACAACATTGACTACAAGATGAGATGTTTACCCCAGGATAAGTTTGTAAGAAGAACAAACTTCACTATTTATATACCAAAGTAGTTTGGACACCAAGGAATTTCCATAACCGAAAATATTATCAATATATGCAATAAGCACTTAGATTCGGTTTTGTCTAATTTCAACCAATATTCAATCGTATAATCGAAATACCTCTTGGATTACAACTCAATATTAGATAGCATACAAGATACTTAACTAATATATATCTTTCATAGATATGTTTTGCTTGCTGGAAAAACAAAACATATATATTCGAAAATCTTAACAAAAAGATTATCAAATATTTCGGTTGAGGATCTCACCTTGAGTATCAAGGAACATATTTGAACAATAAAAGATAACATTTGTGCACATGTTTAAATTAGTCAGTATGTCAATATATTGAACTTTTCTATTTTGCAAACACAATTTCCAAAATCACACAAACCCCAAAGTGCACGTGACTATAGAAACCTGTTTTGCACATAGGATCGGTTCTACGATGACTCATAATGTAGGTAGGATCGGTTATACATTGATTCCATATATGTAAGGATTGATACTACCTTGACTCCTAACGTAGGTAAGGATCGATACTATGTTGATTCCTAATATAGGTAAGGATCGGTTGTAACATGGTTCCCAACATAAGTAGGGATCGATCCTTCCTTATATTTTGAATGAAAACCGAACCACCAATCCTATTGATTTTTTTCAAATACGAAACAATTTAGTAAGTATATTTCCTTAAACTCATGTAATCAAGCATAGTTTTGTAGGCAGGAAAACAATCTTAAGTTCATTACACAATCCAGTAAACAAGTTACAAATATTATGTCTATATCGAAATTACGAAGTTTAAAAGATAAGCATTATACTTCGTCATTCAAAATACCAAGATTATAAAACAACTTGTATATTCTTCCTTGAAACTTTGATTCTAATAAGATGATCAAGTCTTTAATACTAGAGTTTCATGTATATAACTTCACATGTTATGTTTTCAATCTAAACGACTTGAAAGTAACATAATGGAAATGGAAAAAATTCTAGTCTAGTCTTGTATTACTAACCTCAAGTAGAAGGATGATGTCTTCGTTGATGTTGATACGTCTTCGGATTCTTCGGGTCTTCAGAGAAATACTTGTATGTCTCAACATTTCTATACTTCCTGGTCTACCTAACGAAGTTTTCTTTAGTAATCTAATCATGCAACTTTTGAGTTTTGATACTAAAATGTGACAACCAACGCTTGACGGGTTCAAACGAGCAATGATCTAACAATGCTACCGAGCCATCTTCATAGAGCAGCAACATAGCTACAGTCGAAGAATAAATAGGAATTGGTTTTGAAATAGGAATGAACAACACATAAAGAACAACTTGAAACCAATGTAATACCTGAATCCCTCATCACGTCAGTTGAGACTCTGTAGTGGAGAAGTTTCCGTACTAACCAGAACATCTTCGGTGATACACTAGCCTCCCATATATTCTCGAAATACATATTGTGTTGTTGTCTTGGACGAGCATGTTCATAAGCATCTTTTAAATAAATTTCCACATAACTATTTCCATATCAAATAATCTTGTCACTCATGTGAGTTCCCACAGGTACTGAGTGAAGCAAAGCAGTTATCTGAGGATCGAGACTCAAGTTATCTAGTTCCCATACACCATCAATTATAATACCTTAGCGTCTAGTGTAATCATCCCAATTCAAAATTTTAGCAAGATATGAGCCTAAACCAGAGCACTAATTATCCAACCAGAACAGGATCTTGTCACATTTACCAATTAACCAAACTAAATACAATTGCAACAACCGCCGTAGTTTTTTGATACCTGGCCATATGAAGGATTTATTGTAGGAATTCAATGAAGAAGTTAAAAATATGGCTTTAAAGGAACTCGCGCCAAAATGAGTCACCAGCAATAATATTCCAAGTAAACTTCTTAAGAGTAGCATGATTAAGGCTTCAGAGAAAATGGATATTCAGACTACCTTCGAACCATATATGTCATTCATTAATTATTTTTTTTACAAAATATGTTGATGCACTATCAATTTTTTTTTGTTCAACTACCTGATGGTAGTCAATCTCTTGTATATATCTTATTTATTCATATCATTAACCAATTTCACACTAAACTTATAACTATACTGATCGTCAGAGAATGGTAAAAAAAATTCTCTCACAATTACAAAAGTTTAATCCTGATAATGGGTCTCATTTTCCATCTAAAGAACTACAAGAATGGTTTCATACTAATGATATTCTTCGTCAACGTATTTGTGTTGATACTCCTCAATATAATAGTGTTGTAGAACGTAAGCGCCGATACTTACTGTATGAGCTATACGATTTCAAGATGATATACCTTTGATTTTTTGTGCTAGATATCTAATAAAAAAAACTCGTACGCCTTTGCTGAACAATAAATTACCTCATGAGGTATCATTCAATTCTTCACCTTCTTATGATCACCTACGGGTTTTTGGTTACCTATGTTTTTCCAGGAATATCAATATCAAACACAAATTTGATCAATGCTCTCGACCTTGTATTTTTATAGGAATACCCATATAGACAGAAAGGATACCGTGTCTGCGGTTTAGAATCTCATAAAACTTCGTGTCTCACGACGTGACTTTTCATGAAAGTAGATTTTCTTATAAAGTATTTTGTTCAACCATAGTCAACATTACTGTTCGATGATGATGGTACGTATAGCTATAACTTAACTTCATATGATTTTATAAATGTGTTGATGGTGGTTTTTACTTCAGGGTTAAAATTGTAAAACCTCACATTTAATGTGCTGTCACTCTGCAAAGAAACGAAGCCATGTAAAGTGATGAGTGTTCAACCTCTCCACTGGCGTATTTATTGAGCAACTCAATATGTTCACATGAAATTTATCCAGACTAATGCATGTAGCAACAATACCAGACTAAGCAATTGATCCGCCATGGGTTAGTAGGTGCAAAGTCCTAACCAAAATCCGAAAGCAAAGAATAAAGGAGTCACGGAGAAGCAGCAACAATGAGAGGAAGCGTGGCCATGCCATAGGTCAGCCGACGCCACTTGGCCGATCCCCATGCTACCCAACCGACCCTTACTCCTTTGTCGACCAATCAAGTCGCTTTAAACCTGCCACACTCCCATGAGTTTTGGCTGGGCCCATACTTGCCGACCCTATTCCCCATCGACCAATCAGGTCGCATTAAACCTACCACGTGCACCAGAAGTATAGCCACACTCGTGCTTGTCTGGCCCCCTCTATTTATTGACCAATCAGGTTGCTCTAAACCTGCCACAATATTAAAAGAGGTGGAATTGTGTCAAGTGGTCACCATGCCAAATTGGCTTCCAAATGATTGTACAAACAACTGGGAACGTTTGATAAACAATTTTAGTGTGAGCTACATGCCAAAAGTTTCGTATTGATGTCTAGCATAACATATTAAAAATTAAAATCAATTGGAGTAACGAGCTAAAAGATACAGCATAAAAGGAGAGCTAGGTCATGGATGAAAACTGACAGAATCCCTCCCGAATTCTTCCTGAGTTTCACTTTCGGGATTTTTTCACCTCCTAAACGAGCTCAAAACCTAAATATTCCTGCACCAGGAGATAGGAAATTCTTTTCTGATCAGAATGGAGGGGCGTACCGTCAAAATCCGAGTTCGTACGAGAATTCTACAACGATTTTAGTGAGGGTCCCACATCTGAATTTTCTGATTACGAAATTTCATGAGTTAACATAAATTTATGTGAATCATCTCAGCCATCCAACTTGGCTAGCCAACTTAAATGGTTTATATTTAATTTGAGCCAATCATCTCGGCCATCCACGACCACATGCCGCATGCGCTAATTAGGGTTTTGGCATGCCAAACCCTAATTTAGGAAAAGTTGTTACGGCAACCGAGCCAAAACAATGTTCCACAGGGTATTGGGATTGATGTGGCCACTGAAACTGATGTTTCCACACCACATTTGAGTCTTACACCAATGTGCCAAAATTTAGTGTCCATGGCTACGCCAGGCGCCACTTACACCACCGTGCCACTGACATGCATGAGCTATGCCAATCATGCCTCAATGCCACTAGCATACACCAAAAACGCCACTGGGCCATTACCAGGCGCCAATAGAAGGTAGCCATAATCAACGACTACCCTTCCTCATGAGATGCAATCTCATCCATCCAAGTTCGCCACCGAACTAACGGACTTGTGGCAAGTTTTAGGCGACCAGCCAAGACAAGCCTAATAGCATCACACACTATTTTCCTGCGACAAGTCTCTTGATTTTTACTTGCCACACGTAGCAGAGTGATACATGTTTTCCACAAAAACACTCGAGACATCAAACATGTCACAAACTGGAGGATACTCATCAGGGTATTGGTCTGGCGGTTTACAGCGTGCGGCGTGCAATACGCCCGTTACAAGAAAGTGTCATGAAGCAGGGAGGTTAGTAATGGCAATAAGTAATGGTGTAAACGGATCCAATTCCTTCATCATGGAAGCATAAATTCTGACGTTACACGTTACTCCACTCTTCCACTACTCAATTATTTCCACTTCCTACGAGACCAAGATACGTTTTATTACGACTTGTATAAATAGGTTTCACCTATTTCCACCAGACAACAGGTTTTGGTCGGCAACAACATAGTATCCAGAAATCACCAAAAGAACTGATAGCTTTTCATTATGCAAGCCAGTTCCACTTTCTGATACAAGTCATAAAACAAGCCACACCTTCAGAATTAACGATTCTGGTCTCAACACTCTCTTCGCTTCCCTCCCTAAGACCAACCCTTCTCCTTCACTTTGTGACTGAAACAAGCCTGGAATGGCCATTTCTTGGTTTAGGCCAGGATTGTACAGATTGATCTCTCGAATCAAAAGTACTCCCTCAGTGCATTGTTTAGGGTCTAGATTTGTTTCTCATCCACACACCCGAATTTACCAAAACCAGCAGGAACAGTTTTCACCCGCAAACAAAATGATACTGTGCCAACACATCCAGTAATGGATTTATCATCCACTAATAACTTATCTACATGCATGCTCTCATATGCATGACACACTACCTGGACATATGCATTTACACCACCTTTAAATTCTTCATCTAGTGCAGACTCTTATTCACGTACATTTACTGAACACTTTATTAACTCACTTACATCTTATGATAATGAAATTCGGTGCATCGTCATTGAATCATCTCAATTATTCTTAACTTTAATTCTAAATACCATTGACCCATGCATATTTTTAAAATCTTCCCACATGGAACAATACTATGGTTAAAGAGGTCACTGCACTTGTAGACAACAACATATGGTCTATGTACGATCTACCATCTGAAAATTGGTTTATAAAATTAAGTTTAATGTTGATGAATCCATAGAGCGACATAAGGAACGCCTTGTTTCCAAAGGATATATTCAAATTGATGGGCTCGATTAAAATGATAAAATTTCTCATATTGCGAAACTTGTCACAGTTCGAGTTCTCTTATCTCTTGCTTTTATCAAAAATTGAAAATTAAATCAATTGGATGTCAATAATGCCTTCTTACAAAGTGACCTTCATGAAGAAATGTATATGAAACTACCACCCGGTTTACATGGGATACTTGAGTTTGCAAATTAAACAAATTACTATACGGGATTAAACAAGCTTCACACCAATGGTTTGAGAAATTTCCTTCTTAAATATTAAATCGTGATTTTATTATCACGAGACGCATGTAACATCCATACAAACATCTTGGCCATTTTACCAATTATAAACAATAATATCTGCCCCATCAAACAAAAAAAAACAACAATAATAAGCGGACTACTCTCTCTTCATTTATAAATAAGGTAATAGACGTATTTACCTTTTAGCTTATGTAGATGATATTATTATCACGAGAAATTATGATAATGTTATTATGAATTTAAAATCTTTTTAGAATAATGATTTTCAATTAAATACTTGGAAAAACTTCAGCATTTTATAAGAATAGAAGTTTTCCGATCCCAAAATGAATTTTTCTTATGTCAATGCAAATATGAGATCGATATACTCAAGGATACAAGGATGACAATTGCTAGAATATCATCTTTTCTGATGGAACCAAAACTGAAACTATGTCTCGATGATGGGAATCTTCCTTCTGATACTACATTGTATCTTCGTCTCATTGGAAGTTTACTATATCTTACGGTTACGCTCCCGGATATTAATTATGTTGTCCACAGCCTTAGTCAATTTATGCAGTCTGCACGTCACATATGGATGCAGCCAATCGTGTCCCTCGTTATCTCAAAGGCTCAATCGGGAAGGGTCTTTTTCTTTTCGCAACTAGTAGTCTTTATATAAGTATTTATGGTGATTCTGATTGGGTGGATGTCCCACTCCTCGTCGATCCGCGAATGGTTATTTTCTTTTTGTCCCTGGCCAGATTTCTTGGAAATATATGGAACAACCTATAATTTCTCACTCTTCGGCGGAAGCTGAATATCGAGCTTTGGCCACTCTTTATTTTGAACTTCGATGGTTAAAATATCTTCTTAATGATTTAGGTGTTCTGCATCCAGAACCTATGTCCATATAAAATAAGGACACATCGATCACCGAAAATCCTTTTTTTCATGAACGCACAAAGCACATTGAGTTTGATTTCCATTTTATGCGTGAAAAACACAATCCAAATTACTATCCCCTGCCTTTGTTCGTTCTAACAATCAATTGTTAGATATATTTACTAAGCCTTTGGGGATGATATTTTCAACAAGTTACTAAGAAAGTTAGGAGTGATTGAAATTCCTCAACCCACTCCAACTTGAGAGGGGGTATTAAAAGTTCATACTCGTACATGCTACCAGGTATGGTCCATGTTCCTAATTTCTTGTGAAGCAAGTCATACAGCTGTAGTACCTAGAAGATATGTGAAGATGAACACAATATACAAGTGTATATTGAAGATAAATGCAACATATGTGAAGACGTAGACATATATGAATAATATTTATGTTAAATATGAAGCTCCTTTATATCTGCATATGTAAATATGATCCTGTATTTAAGTCTTAGGATTATTTTCTTTCCTTACGCAACATTATTCTCCTTTATTCCTACATGTATATTGTGTATATAAACCCATATAATGGCATTATCCAAATCACATCAGTTAACAAAACAATTCAAGGGTTTGTAAGATTTTCATATTTACAAAAGTTCAGTAACAAAACCGAACAATATGTTGCATGAATCGAAAATGATCAATTTTTTATTATTTCAATAAATCTATAGATCTTTATTGATCCAAGTCTTCTAGCAACTCGGTGTGTTTGAGAACTTGTAACCAATCCACTATTAACAACCTCTATCTTCTTCATAGTCTGATCTTCCATATCAACAAATCAACTAATTTGAACCTGAATTTAAATGGGTTTTCAATTTGATGTCGATTCAATCGGGATATCTCTGATGTGGATGGATTTGGAAGATATGTATTTTTCATACCTCTTGAGTTTCTAGACTGTATTTGGTCGAGTAGATGAAAATCTGGTTGTCCAGAAGTCGGAAACTGGGTTGAGTTCCTGGAATCTTCTTCTATTTTCCCTACCTTAAGTATCTATAATTTTTTAAGCATCATAACTTTGTTTCACTTTAGTTCGTATTCTCTTTGTTTGTGGTGCTCAGATTAGGCAAAAGTGGTACGTATGATCCCTGTACCTTGGTGACTATTATTAAAGAGGCGGAATTCAGAATAATAATAGAAAAAAACTAGAAAACATAACACACTAGAAATCAGATTCGAAGAAAATATAACTTATCTAGATTATGAACAAGAAACCGATTTACAATTCTCTCTTTGTTACGCTGATAATCTCTCTAAACAGTAGTTAAACCTAAGTTGTTCGCAAAATCTTGCCTTTGACAATAACACAGGTATTTGTGTACAAGCTTTCTCTAGGTATATGTGTTTAACCTCTTTTTTAAGGTGTCAAACCACACTCTCTAGATTCTCATAGCTATGAGCTAAACATCTCTATTTATAGCTTTTGGTTTGGTTTTTAAAACCTTATAGGAATCTATTTCCTTACGTAGGAATAATTCCTTTTTCTAGGTATATTTCCTTGTCTAGGTATATTACCTTGTCTAGGAAGTATTTCATTATCTAGGTATACTTCCTTACTTTAATGTGAAAAAGCTGGGGTCTAACAACCACACCGAATATTTAGTTAGGCAATTTATATGGACTAACTCCAATATAATTCCAAGAGAATCAACTAGACAGTCAGACTCAATCAAGGAAATATATCCAAGAGTTATATCTCAATTTCTAAATACAATCTGTAATTGAACAAACAGAAATCTGTGAGCTTGATTGATATGAGAAATAACTTGAGCAGTATCAAAAGCCAATGCTCAAGTGTCAATCAATTTTAATCAACAACCAAAGGTCGAATATACTAATTGATTGGACTAAGAACAACCTGTGATATTCAATTATATAAACAAATATAACGCGAAAAATAAATAACACAGACACCAGAAGTCGTATTCTTTACGCCTCTGAATCCCAGCAGGACTCTACGCGCTTGATTCCCTTAGCTGATCTCACCCACAACTAACAGTTTCTACGACCCAAAGTCGAAGACTTTATAAACAAATCTGTCTCCTACAGAAAAATCTATTCTGATAGATAAATCTGTCTCCCACAAAAATACCTATGAAGTTTTTGTTCCGTCTTTTGATAAATCAAGGTGAACAGGAACCAATTGATAATCCGGTCTTATATTCCCGAAAAACAACCTAGAAATATCAATCACCTCACAATAACTTAACTATATGGTAATAGAACAAGTTATTGTAGAATTACAAAGAATGAGACGAAGAGCTTTGTGATTACTTTTTATATCTTACCTATCGGAGATAAATATCGAGCCAATCTTAGAGAAGATAATACTCAATACGATACAACAAGTAAGATCATAACACGCAACTACAGAGAAAATAGTTGAGTCTGGCTTCAGAATCCCAATGAAGTCTTTAAGTAGTTAACCCATAATGGTTTTAGGAAAAACCTAGGTTAAAGGAGAATTGACCATAGTACACAACTAGTATCACACATGAGGTGTGGGTATTAGGTTTTACAGTTGCTAGACTTATCCCTTATATAATCTTCAAATATGGGTTTGATAGCTTTGAAACAATTCAATAAATGTCCATCGTCAAATGAAATCCTGATTTAAGATTCATGCTAAGTTTGCTTAAAACCAAAGCAATAACTCTCCATCGTTAGATGGTCTTATCTTGTTACACACAAATGAAATATACCTTCATTTAGATATGGGTAACTGTACCTAAACGTGTATATTGAGTTGGCTCAACAATAGTTAACCGAAGTTAGCCATATGAACATTTTTCTATTAACCACATTCATGTAACACTTCTATATCAAATGAATCTAATTGTGTTACTCATAGAGTTGTTCAATTGTTTATATTCTCATAGAAGTATACAAGACACAATTGAAACAAAATCGGATTTGATTCAAGAGAATCAATTCATGAACATTAAGCCACAGTTTGCAAAGATTGCATTCCTTAACTTATATATGTATTTGGTCAGTAGTATGAAACATACTTAACCGATTTTAGAATATAAACCACCTTAGTTTGCAAACGGGTACGCAAACTTAAGTTCCGGACTTTGGTCTTGTCCGACAGTTCGCAAACCGGTATGCATACTTTCGTCCCGGACCTAACTCGGGTAGATACGTTCACACATTGGTATGCAAACTTGGTTCACAGACTTTAACAGTTAAAACCGTTCGCATACTGGTATGCAAACTTGGTTTCCGGACCTGAATCATACCACAATAGTTTGCGTACTGGTATGCATACTGAGCTATATCCAGATGATGGTTAATTGTTCTAAACTCCCATTTCAATCATTGAAACATCCTTAGAAAACGACATAGCTGTATCACACAAACTATTAGCTTATAAGTAATTTTCAAGTGATAAAATGATCAATACGAAACATTCCGAGTCGACATCAAATGACTGTCCCACACAAATCATGTAAGACATTTCAAGGAAATTTTTACATGATCATCTTTTGACTCATTATTTAGTTTCCAACAAATAAATTGTTTCCAACTAAACTCGTCAACAATGATGATGAATGTAGCTAAAGCAAAAAGCTTCCAACATATATTTCGAGAAAGATATAAGCGAGTTAAACTCAGTTCGAAATATCAAATGTGTATAATGTAAAAGTATATATAGCTATACAACTTAGTCTTTATTGGAGATATAATATAATAGACTTCTGAGTGATAGATAATTTTAGTCTCCACATACCTTTTGTTGATGAATTTCCTCCAGGCTCTCCTCAGTAGATCTTCGTGTTCAATCTATGAACGTCGTGATGTCTAAAGCTCAACTACACATTCTATCCTAGTCCGAGACATAGATATAAGTAGACTAGAAATCAAGACTTATAGTTTTGATCACCTAAACTTGACAAACAAGCTTGAGATATCAATGCTTGCGAGTTCGACCGAGCAATGCATTAACAATCCCCCCTCCCTTTGTCAATTTTAGTGACAAAACTATCAATACATATGGATTACAAAATAAATAAACTTTGTAGCTTCTCATCCAACATGCTTGATTTCCTTGGTTCTTCAATTTTCCTTGAATTCTTTTTCGCTCCAAGTACTCCGGTGATTCTGAACGTGTTCAACTCAGCATCAATGTTGTTGAACATCCGTAGCTATAAAAATACGAAAATAGTTGTTTTCAAATATTGTTATACAATGTCATATTATTATTACACAACATTAAAGTTCAATTGTGTCACAACTTTGACAATAATACTACGGTGATATGTATCACTACCCCTTAGCCAATACTTCATCTTACAATGAAAAGTACTCCCCCTTACATAATGATCCGCCATATATATGTAGCATGAACTACAAAATAATTCTCCCCCTTTTTGTCAATATAAATTGGCAAAGGTACGAAAACTAGCGGGATTATAATGAAATTCTCAAAGAGATTATTCATGACTAAATGATGACATATCAACTTGGTTTCGATGATTTCACATAGCCGAAACTTAGTGTATTCATCAAGGAGTTTATAAATATACAAGAAAACTCCTACAATATTCCACAGCCGCACTCCGCACAAAGATTTGGAAATTAATCACAAGTTCAATTAAGAACTCTTTCCCATAAAATGTAATTCTCGAAAGAACAACAAGAGCGACCTTACTTTTACGAGAAAAAAGAATTTCTTTGGATATTAACAAATCACATGAAACATGAATTTGTATCCAGAAAACTCAAATAAATTAACCACAAGAGAACCTTAATGACTAATTTAATTGGAAATGCTCAACATAAGAAAACTTACGTAGCCATACAGTACTTTCACATAGAAGTGGATCAGGGAAAGATCAATACTGTGGAATATTCAAAAGTTCATTCTATCTTTTATCAATATTTGCATAAAGACATAATAGACTTAACTTTTGACATATACGAGATAATCATAGTTCACGGACGTAAACACACATATCCCATAATATTTTTGCAATATATAAAACCATAAGATTAATACTGCAAAATCATCTTCCAAATAACTTAAAATTTTAAATAAATAAATCTAAAACATTGCAAGATGAAAATCGTTGGCAATAGCTATGTGTAATCACAATATTTGCTATTCCAAACCCTAGTTATCCTTATTAAAACACAAGAATAAAATTTCATAAGAAGTTTCCTAGACAAAAATAATGATAAAAAAAAGTATACTAAAATCAAAGTACACTTCCGGAACCCTCACGGGTTTTGAGTCCTTTGAGCTTGTGATTCACAGCATGAACTGCTTCTTCGGAGAAAATATCCTCATTGAGAAAATCCTTAACATGTGTCTTCATGAGAACAAGGTCAGAGTTAACGTTTTTCAACTCAGTACATAACACATCGAGACCTTTCATGGTATCAACGAGCTGCAGTTTTGCTTCCTCACAGTATTTAAGAAAATCATGAACCACTTCAGCAGAAACCATTTCATCATGCTCTACATGTTGATGAGTATATGCATAATAACATGAGGCATCAGAATAATCATCAGGATTTTAAGCTTTGACATCGTCAACATCCACTAGGGTTCTTTTCTTCTTCTCTTTGGAAGCGTACCCCAAACCTTTATCAAGAAACCCTTTTGTAAAATCACAAGAGCGTGATGGAATTGACATTCTTTATATGAGAAAAAATAACCTAGAGTGAGATAACTCAACATCATAGGATAGGTATATAAACGGTTTCATAGGGAGTAACTTTAGGGTTTTTAAAAATTGGTTGGTGACACGATAATGTGGGTACCCGTATGAAAACCAATATGAACCCAAAGAAAACTTAAAAACTGTCAAAATGCGGGGGTACAACAACCTCACCCAATATTTCGATTAGCAATCTGTATGGACTAACTCCAATATACTTTCTAGAGAATCAACTAGACAGTCAGACTCAATCTAGAGAAAAGTATATCGAGGAGTTAATATCTCAATCTCTTGATTTGATCTTTACTCAAGCAAATAGAAATCTGCGAGTCTTTATCAAATACCAAGATAAAAACTTGGATGGTACCAAAGACCAATATCCAAGGATCAATCAATTTCCAATCAACAACCAAAGGTTGGATTACACAATTGATCGATACAACGCACAACCTGTGATATTTCAATTATATAACAAAATATAACGCGGAATAGAAATAACACAAACACCAGAAGTTTTGTTAATGAGGAAACCGCAAATGCAGAAAAACCCCGGGACCTAGTCGAGATTGAACACCATACTGTATTAATCCGCTACAGACACTAGCCTACTACGAACTAACTTCGGTCTGGACTATAGTTGAACCCTAATCAATCTCACATTGATTCAAGGTACAGTTGCGCTCCTTACGTCTCTGATCCCAACAGGATACTACACACTTGATTCCCTTAGCTGATCTCACCCACAACTAAGAGTTGATACGACCCAAAGTCGAAGACTTAATAAACAAATCTGTATCACACAGAAAAGTCTATATAATTGAATAAATTTGTCTCCTGCAGAAATACCCAAGAGTTTATGTTCCGTTTTTTGATAAATCAAGGTGAACATGAACTAATTGATAAACCAGACTTATATTCCTGAATAACAGCCTAGTATTATCAATCACCTCACAATAATCTAAATCATATGGTAGCGAAACTAGATATTGTGGAATCACAAACGGTGAGACGAAGATGTTTGTGATTTCTTTTTATCTTGCCCTATCAGAGATATAATCTCAAGCCAATTATTCAATTGAACTCGTGTGATAGAAAATGGCAAGATCGGATCGCTCAACTACAATAAAAGTAGTTTCGTCTGGCTTCACAATCCCAATGAAGTCTTTTAGTCGTTAACCTACAAGGTCTCGAGACGAAATCTAAGGTTAAAGGAGAATCGACTCTAGAAAACCAACTAGTATCACACATGAGGTGTGAGGATTAGTTTTTCCATATGCTAGATGTCTCCTTTATATAGTTTTCAAATCAGGGTTTGCAATCTAAGTTACCTTGGTAACAAAGCATTCAATATTCACCCTTAGATGAAAAACCTGATTCCACCAAGTTAATATATTTCAACCGTTGGATCGAAACTTAACTTGTCACACACACAAATGAAATGTATTCATTTAGGTTTGAGTAATCGTACCTAAACGTGTACACTTAGTTGGTTCACAAATAGTTAACCAATGGTTAGCCATATGAGCACTTTCATATTAATCGTATTCATCTTTCTCATAACTAGTTCAAATGACTCATAAGAACTAGTTGAAGAGTTGTTCAATTGCTTAGGTCTTTATTCATAGACACAATTGAAACAAAATCGGTTTGATCCACTTGAATCAATTCATGAACAATAGAGCCACGGTTTGCAAAGATTGCATTCCTTATAATTTATTTTTTTAAGTTCATGAACTACCGATTTGAGATATCACCATCTTGAGTACGCGTACGGGTATGCGTACCTTAGCTACCGGATTTGATTTTACAAACTCAACCGCAATTTTCGGTTCGAAAACTTCCGTGAGTACGCGTACCTAAGGTGACTGGTTTATGATAGCAAAAGGAATAAGTCCTAAAACTATGTTTTAACCTAAACCTGCAAGTATACATGATCTAAAGTAGTGAGTGAGCAAATAAGGGGAAGTCCACAGGGACAAGGAGGGAGTTGGTGTTGTTTTCTAAATCTTTCTACTGATTTCTAAGTTTCCTAACTATTTCTAGTGACAGTGAATAAAAGCACTAGGGCATTTGAATCCACCTAATAATCCTAAGATAAGGCAATACCTATTCAACTTATGTTATTGTTCCTTTCCAGGGAAGGATAAAATGGATAATATGCCAACCATTCTCACTAACTCACCCCTAGCATAAACTTTCTTCTTACAGTACAACCTATCACAGGTTCATTTGATCAATTTAGCTAACTATCATCCCTAACAGGATAAAATGGATAATAATTCTAGCTATGTTATCTAATTCACTCCTAGCATGAACTGTCTTCTCACAGTACAACTCATCACAAGTGCATTTGAATGCTTTAGCTAGTAATCATCCTACAACAGTGAACATCATAAAAACATTAAATTGAACAAAAATTTTCTCAACATATGACTAAGGGTTTCATCTACACCCTAGCAAGAGTAATTAGAACATACTAGACATGGTGAACAAATACAATTGAAATTACTGAACTTGAAATTAAACAAGAAGTAACAGTAGAGAGCACTGGCTAATCCAGGCCTCTAAGGTGGTGCTCTGTCTAATCCAGGCATGCCCATTACAATATCCCAAAGCATCTATTTATACTCAATTACACTTTACAAGCAAAACCCCCAAAACAGTAAATTAGGGTTTCTGAAAATTGAAATTCAGTTTACCTAATCTTTGATAATGGCTTCTGTACATCGACCCATCCCTCTATTTCTTCTCCTGATGCTACCCATGCCTCCAATTTGTGTTATTTCTCAACCTAATTTACCAAACTCACACGCCTAGGGTTTCTGAGAAGAGGCGAGTGAATTAGGTGAATTAGGTCTCTGAAATTAGAAGGGAATAAGTGATGGATGATGGGATGATGGGGTTGTTGGTGATTTGAGAGCTCGGTGGTGGTTGTGGTGGTGGCAGAGAGTTGGTGATAGCAGAGTTTTCTCTGCAGACGGTGAGGGAGAAGATGGAGTCGATAGAATTGGAGAAGGGTGCGTTTGTTTTGCGAGTATAGGTGTTAGGTGTTGTAGTGTTGAGCGGTTGTAGCAAATTCGATGTCCAGCGAAGATGATACGTTGGATGATCACATCTGGATTGAATTGAACGGCTAAGATGGAACAGGCTTGCAGCGACCGTTGGATGCGTGATACAACAATTCTGACGGCTTAGATTGGAGTTAGGTACTATGATGTTTGACAGGAGATTCAAGATTTGATGATCGGTGATGAGGCGACCGTTGAATGATGTGATGGATCCAATCTGACGGCTCTCATGGAAATGGGTATGGATATTGGAAATGGATTTGGGTAAGGGTTTTGGGCCTTGGGTATGCCAAGCCCATATCTTCTTTAAGGACAATTCTTCCTCTTCAAGCCCACTTCTAGTTGATCCGGCTCTTGCAAACATCATTCTTCGCTGCCTTTCTGCGGGAGTCTTTGCCGTTTCTTTGCTCTTTTCGCTCTGTGAGTTAACCAGGCTTTATTTAGTACCTAAAAATGCAAAATTAATTAATAAAAATATTTATTCTTGAAAACAATGAAAATACAGAATATGGGATAAAATGTAGAATTAATGCACAAAAGATGAGTTAAATGCCAAGAAAAATATATAGAAATATGCACTTTTTAGCACTCATCAGTTTACTAGTTTGCAAACTTACAAACTCCAACAGAAATTTTCGGTACGAAAACTTTAGTGGGTACGCGTACTCAACTTGTCTCCTTCACCAATACCGCATGCACACATATGCACGCACTTGGCTTCCGGCACATGGATTTATACACTAATGTGCGAACACACTATATATGCTTATATCCATAGATGGTAATCTCAACTCTACATTTCAATCATTGAAACATTCTTCTATAATGTTATAACAATCGTTATTCACGACTATCGTCATCAAAGCTATTTTCAAGATTGAAATGTCATCATGACTTTCGTCACGGGTAAAGATGAAAATGGTCAAAGCGAAAGCTTACCAACAGATATTTCGAGAAAAAGATAGGCGAGTAAACTCGGTTCGAAATAGCAAATGTGTATGTATGAAAACTATCACACTTATACGACTTTGTCTCAAGAGTAAGAGATAGAATAGACTTTTGAGTGATAGATAAGTTCAAGTCTCCACATACCTTTTAGTCGGATGAAGTTCCACCGGTTCCTCGAGTAGTTCTTCGTCTTCGTAAGATGATCGCCATGGAGTCTGGATCTTCAACTACACTTGACTATCCTAGACCGAGACTTAGTCATAAGTAAACTAGAAATCAAGACATATAGTTTTGATCACTAATATTGACAAACATGCTTGAGATAGCAACGCATGCGAGTTCGACCGAGCAATTCTCTAACAATCTCCCCTTTTGTCAATTTTAGTGGCAAATCTATCAATACATATGGATTACAAAAAAGATAAAACTTTGTAGCTTCTCGTCCACATGCTTGATCTCCTTGGTGCTTCAACATTACTCGAAATCTTCGTCACTTCCAAGTACTCCAATGATTCCAAAGGTTGTAAGTTTAGCATCATCGTTGTTGAAGTTCCGAAGCCATAACAATGAGAAAACAAAAGCTCTCGATCATTGTTATACAATGTCATAGTATTATTACACAACATCAAAGTTCTCATATCACAACTTTGACAACAATACTATGGTGATATGTATCAATCCCCCTTAGTCAATACTTCGTATCAACACGAAAACCACTCCCCCTTACATAATGATCCGAAAACCATATGTATTTGTAGTGTGAACTACATATTAATTCTCCTCCTTTTTGTCAATAAAATTGGCAAAGGTACGAAAAAGGGATCCTAATGAAATTCTCATGGAGACACTTCAAGACCAAAGAAAATTACATATCAACTTTGTTTTGATGCAATCATAAAGCCGAAGTTAAATGCATTCATCACGGAGTTTATAAAGATACAAGATAACTCCTCAAATATTCCACAGCCACACTCCCCACAAAGATATGGAAATTAACCGCAAGTTCAAAAGAACTCTTCCCCATTTGATGTCTTTCCTGAAAGAACAACTGGAGCGACCTTACTTTTACAAGAAAAGAAGGATTTCTTTGGATTCCAACAACCAAAAAATGATTTTGTCATCCAAAAATTCTCAATAAAATTAACCACAAGAGAACCCATGATTAACCTAATCGGAATACACAACCAAAATAATCACAAACGAATCTATGATTAGTTTAGTTGGAAATTCTCACACAAGAATACTTATGGATCCACACAATATATACATAAATTATGGATCAGGGAAGATCAATACTGCGGAATATACAAGGATTCATTCTATTTTCTATAACGACATACAATAGACATAATCCTTGTAAACAAAAGATTTTAACCTATCTTCCATCAAAGAATTGACATAATATGCTTAACTTTTGTTTGTCAAAAGTTCATTCATTCTTTTTATCAATACATGCATATCGACATATAAACGAGATAACTTTTGACATCGTATGGGACAATAGTAGTCCACGGACGCAAACATACATATCCCATAACATATTGCAATATATAAAACCATAAAGATTAATACGGCAATCATCATCTTCCAAAACAATGTTTTAGAATTTAAACAAATAAACCTAAAAACATGAAGATGAAATCGTTGGACATAGCTATGTGTACTCACAATAATGGCTATTCAAAACCCTAATTATTCTTCTAAACAAAACACAAGAATAAAAATCTCTTAAGAAGATTTACTAGATAAACAAAAGAAAATCGTCAAACCCAAAACGAATACAAGCTAACATTAAACAGCTGATTCACGATCCTCAAACTTGAGATTTTTGAGCTTGTGATTGACAGCATCATCTGCTTCTTTAGAGTGGATATCCTTGTTGAGAAGTTCCTTTACATGAGATTTCATGAGAACAAGGTCAGAATTAACCTTTTTCAACTCAGTTCTTACCATATCAAGACACTTCATTGTATCAACAAGTTGTTGTTTTGCATCCGCGAAGTTCTTGAGAAAGTCAACAACCACTTCTTCTGAAATCTCTTCAACTTCCTCAATATCTGAGTAGGAATCAGGAGATTGAGGAAAAGACCTTTCAACATCAAAAAAGATTCCCTTCTCTTTATCGAACTCGAAATACACTGCATTATCAACGAAGTCTTCAGGTAAATCCCAGTAGCAAGAAGAAGACGCCATTGATAATGAAAGACCTAGAGTGAGATATCTCAATTCAATAGGAAGGGTATGTAAACGGTTTCAAACAGACTTAGGGTTTACAAGCACGATTTTCGAAAGAACCTAGAGACCATACGTAAACCCATAGGAAAGAGAGTTCACAACTTACTAACCAAAAAAAAAAGGTTAATTGTGAAGATAGTCTGCATAGTACCCATGCATCTTAGCTCCAGGATCTAAAGCAAGAAAAGGTAACGAAAGAACATGCATAAAAGAAATACTCATGTAAAAGTGTTTGAATGACCATCTATCTAATTACGATAAGAAATTAGATAGATAATCAGAGACACTTTGCCAAAAGTATACCTATTCAATTCTCGCACAACTAGGATTTTTGTAGGTGAGATTTAAACCTTGTGATTAATTTACAAAAGTATGAGCCTTCATCTCATTAAATGAACATTTTCTTTGTTTATCCTTCTTTCTTAGATTGACACTCATCCCAGAAGAGTAAGACACAATTCGTTTAACATATCCGTCAGAGGTCTTTCTCTGAGGACTAAAGCTAGGACCTCTTGCGATTGGTTCAAGAGGATCAGGATAACGAGGGATCCATTTTCTAGACTTAGATTTACCAGAATCATTCTTATAAGCACAGGGAATGTGTTCATTAGCAGCACAATTTATACCATTAGATGCACTTGTACCCTGTGATGATTTCCAGAAAAGAGATCATTTTTATAAGGTTTCTGGTTTTCTGTGGGCATGCGGTTCACTGCAGTGGTCGACTGACTATTTACTCCATTGACAGTAGAGAGAAGCAAATTATGAAGTTTATATATTTGTTTCCTGCTAGCAAAACAATGGATAACATAGTGATTCTCTTTCCAACAGAAGGAACAAGTTCGTGGAATAGAATTGTCAACAGGTAACTGCTTCAAACCCATGTCCCGTTTGGAAGTTTGCCGTTTGTATTTTGCAGGGACTTCTTTTGATGAGTATTTCTTCATGTCAGGTAACTCAGCATGTGACACAAGAGAATTTCTCATTACAGTTTTTCCCTTCATCAAGGAGACAGACTGTTTTTGGGCTAGGTGAAGAGATGCAGCAATATTCCCTGTTTCAACACGAAGGTTGTTCAAATCAGAGAAGTGTGTCTCAATCAAACGTTTTTCTCTAACTGTTCCCTCTTTAACAACATTTTCAAGGATGCTAATATTTTCTTGTTATAGCATATTTTCTTGAGTGAGTCTCTTAATATTGTTAGAGAAGGATTCAATGATTTTGTAGAGTTCACGTTCTCGACTAAGAGACTTTTCAAATTCATCCAAGAGTTGAGAATGATTGTGTAAATCAATCGGCTCTGTTGGATTTTCAACATGGAGAATCCGAAGCGTACCTTATTAGCCCAGCTCCGGACGCTTCATGAGCAGTATGGGACTATTTCACCCACACCCCCAAGAGAGCCGTCCTCGTCTCTGATACCAAGTTTGTAGCGCCCCCTCTACCACGGCGGACGATATTGCCCACCCTTTGGACACCCCACAGGGGTAGGTGGTTTTGTTCCTGGGGATTTTTAGGACCCCAAAAGGCCTCGTCAACATGGAGAATCCGAAGCGTACCTTATTTTCCCAGGATCCGGACGCTTCCTAAGCAGTACGAGACTATTTTCAGATTTGAACACCACACTGTATTAATCCACTACAACCACTAGCATTCTACAAGTTAACTTCGGACTGGAATGTATTTGAGCCTTAACCAAGTCTCCCACCGATTAAGGTACAGTCGCGTTCCTTACGTCTCTGAACCCCAGCAGGAATCTACGCATTTGATTCCCTTAGCTGATCTCACCCACAACTAAGAGTTGATACAACCCAAAGTCGAAGACTTTATAAACAAATCTGTCTCCCACAAAAAAGTCTATTCTGATAAATAAATGTGTCTCCCACAGAAATACCTATGAAGTTTTTATTCCGTCTTTTGATAAATCAAGGTGAACAGGAACCAATTGATAACCCGGTCTTATATTCCCGAAGAACAACCTAGAAATATCAATCACCTCACAATAACTTAACTATATGGTAGTAGAACAAGTTATTATGGAATCACAAAGAATGAGACGAAGATCTTTTTGATTAATTTTTATATCTTACTTATCGGAGATAAATCTCGAGCCAATCTTAGAGAAGATAATACTCAATACGATAGAACAAGTAAGACCAGAACACGCAACTACAGAGAAAATAGTTGGGCCTGGCTTCAGAATCCCAATGAAGTCTTTAAGTCGTTAACCTATAATGTTTTTAGGAAAACCTAGGTTAAAGGAGAATGGACTCTAGTACGCAACTAGTATCACACAGGAGGTGTAGGGATTAGGTTTCCCAATTGCTAGAGTTCTCCCTTATATAGTCTTCAAACTGGGTTTGATAGCTTTGCAACAAAGCAATCAATATTCATCGTTTGATGAAATCCTGATTTAAGATTCAAGCTAAGTTTGCTTAAAACCAAAGAAATATCTCTCCACCGTTAGATGGTCTTAGCTTGTTACACACAAATGAAATATACCTTCGTTTAGATATGGGTAACCGTACCTAAACGTGTATATTGAGTTGGCTCAACAATAGTTGACCGAAGTTAGTCCTATGAACATTTTTCTATTAACCACATTCATCTAACACTTATAGATCAAATGATAATCAAATGAATTTAGTTGTGTTATTCATAGAGTTTTTCAATTGTTTATATTCTCATAGAAGTATACAAGACACAATTGAAACAAAATCGGATTTGATTCAAAAGAATCAATTCATGAAAATTAAAGATTGCATTCCTTAATTTATATATGTATTTGTTCATGAGTATGAAATCATACTTAACTGATTTTAGAACATAAACCAACTTAGTGTGCAAACGGGTACGCAAACTTAAGTTCTGGACTTTGGTCTTATCCGACAGTTCGCAAACCGATATGCATATTGTCGTCCCAGACCTAAATCAGGTAGAACCGTTCGCATACTAGTATGCAAACTTGGTTCCCAGACTTTAACAGTTAAAACCGTTCGCATACTGGTATGCAAACTTGGTTTCCGGACCTGAATCATACCACAAATTTTTGCGTACTGGTATGCATACTGTTGTATATCCAGACAATGGTTAATTGTTCTAAACTCCCATTTCAATCATTGAAACATCCTTAGAAGACGACAATAGCTGTATCACACAAACTATTAGCTTATAAGTAATTTTCAAGTGATCGAATGGTCAATACGAAACATTCTGAGTCGACACGGTCTCACACAAATCATGTAAGATGTTTTAAGTCAATTTTCACATGATCATATTTTGACTCATTATTTAGTTTCCAACAAATATATTGTTTCCAACTAAACTCTTCAATAATAATGATGAATGTATCCAAAGCAAAAAGCTTCCAAAACATATTTCGAGAAAGATATAAGCGAGTTAAACTCATCTCAAAATATCAAATTGTATAGTGTAAAAGTATATATAGCTATACGACTTAGTCTCAATAGGAGATAGAATATAATAGACTTCTGAGTGATAGATAAGTTTTGGTCTCTACATACCTTTTGTTGATGAAGTTCCTCCAAGGTCTCCTCAGTAGATCTTCGTCTTCAATCGATGAACGTCATGAAGTATAAAGCTCAACTACACATTATATCATAGTCCGAGACATAGCTATAAGTAGACTACAAATCAAGACTTCTAGTTTTGATCACCTAAACTTGACAAACAAGCTTGATATAACAACGCTTGCGAGTTCGACCGAGCCTTGCTCTAACAGTTTGGTTTCCCAAACCTTCTAGGAATCTATTTTCCTTCTATAGAAATACTGCCTTAAATCAGTAATCCCTCATAAATTACAATTATATCCTCAATCCGTCTTGAGGATCACTAGTTCCCGGGGAAAGAAAGATACACATGTATCATGTGCCCCCCTCAAGAACTTGAACTCATATGAATGTTATATTTTGAGGTTAGGGAACCCGAGAGTTCCTTTAACCCTGCTGAACCATTTCTCCTTGCTGGGAACTTGACTTTGACTTCCAATTAGAAAAACGTCTTTATCTTCTGGTCTTGTCTTAGTCACTCTTCGCTCCATAATGAAATCCTCTTCGAGTGTTTCTTCTATATCAAACCACAAGTCTTCCACATGTGCCAAGATCATCTTGTGATATCCATCATCATCTTGTAATGGTGGATCAAACAACTTAGATTGTTCAGTATTAATAACCGAGAAAATTCCTAGATAAGGTGGTAAATCAAGATTAAAGGCATGGTTACCAATCTGACCGAAAATACGAAGCGATACACATCTCAATAGCTTCAACTTGTTACCTTCGTCATATGATAGTTCCTTATCTAACTTCAGCCATATCATGGTCTTCTTGTTATTCTAACGTCTTCTTGCTTCTCGAGTAACTCACCAAGATTTTTGTAGAGAGATCTAGTGAGAACCATAAACCACTGGAATCTTCCCTAATAATAATAATAGGTAATTCAGAGGCGGAATTCAGAATGATAATATACGAAAACTAGAAAACAGAACGCACTAGAAACCAGATTTCAAGAAAATATATATTCTTTAGATTATGAACAAGAAAAGGATTTACAATTCTCTCTTTGTTATGCTCACAATCTCTCTAAACAGTAGTTAACCCTAAACTGTTTGCTAAAGCTTGCCTTTGACAATAACACATGTATTTGTCTACAAGCTTCTCTAGGTCTGCGTGTTTTACCTCATTTTTTAGGTGTCAAACCACACTCTCTAGATTTTATTAGCCATGATCTAAACATCTCAATTTATAGCTCTTGGTTTGGTTTCTCAAACCTTCTAGGAATATATTTCCTTATCTAGGAATAATTTCTTTTATAGGAATATTTCCTTGTCTAGGTATATTACCATGTCTAAGAAGTATTTCCTTATCTAGGTATACTTCCTTACTTTAGTTTGGTTTCCCAAACCTCTTAGGAATCTATTTTCCTTCTATAGAAATACTGCCTTAAATCAGTAATCCCTCATAAATTACAATTATATCCTCAATCCGTCTTGAGGATCACTAGTTCCCGGGGAGAGAAAGATACACATGTATCATGTGCCCCCCCTCAAGAACTTGAACTCATATGAATGTTATATTTTGAGGTTAGGGAACCCGAGAGTTCCTTTAACCCTGCTGAACCATTTCTCCTTGCTGGGAACTTGACTTTTGACTTCCAATTAGAAAAACGTCCTTATCTTCTGGTCTTGTCTTAGTCACTCTTCGCTCCATAATGCAATCCTCTTCGAGTGTTTCTTCTATATCAAACCACAAGTCTTCCACATGTGTCAAGATCATCTTGTCATATCCATCATCATCATCTTGTAATGGTGGATCAAACAACTTAGATTGTTCAGTATTAATAACCGAGAAAATTCCTAGATAAGGTGGTAAATCAAGATTAAAGGAATGGTTACCAATCTGACCGAAAATACGAAGCGACACACATCTGAATAGCTTCAACTTGTTACCTTCGTCATATGATAGTTCCTTATCTAACTTCAGCCATATCATGGTCTTCTTGTTATTATAACGTCTTCTTGCTTCTCGAGTAACTCACCAAGATTTTTGTAGAGAGATCTAGTGAGAACCATAAACCACTGGAATCTTCCCTAATAATAATAATAGGGAATTCAGAGGCGGAATTCAGAATGATAATATACGAAAACTAGAAAACAGAACGCACTAGAAACCAGATTTGAAGAAAATATATCTTCTTTAGATTATGAACAAGAAAAGGATTTACAATTCTCTCTTTGTTATGCTCACAATCTCTCTAAACAGTAGTTAACCCTAAATTGTTTGCTAAAGCTTGCCTTTGACAATAACACATGTATTTGTCTACAAGATTTCTCTAGGTCTGCGTGTTTTACCTCCTTTTTTAGGTGTCAAGCCACACTCTCTAGATTTTCTTAGCCATGAGATAAACATCTCAATTTATAGCTCTTGGTTTGGTTTCTCAAACCTTCTAGGAATATATTTCCTTATCTAGGAATAATTTCTTTTATAGGAATATTTCCTTGTCTAGGTATATTACCTTGTCTAAGAAGTATTTCCTTATCTAGGTATACTTCCTTACTTTAGTTTGGTTTCCCAAACCTCTTAGGAATATATTTTCCTTCTATAGAAATACTGCCTTAAATCAGTAATCCCTCATAAATTACAATTATATCGTCAATCCGTCTTGAGGATCACTAGTCCCTGGGGAGAGAAAGATACACATGTATCAAAAAAATATTAACAAACCAGGATTACATCTTACTCATTATTCACTCATAGTTCTTACTAATTTCTTTAGAACTCTTTACTCTTTCTATGCCAAAATCAGTCCAAGAAGTTTTCACAGTCACATCTTATCTGATCAAATCCCAACCAACATCACCTACAACACCTCACAATCTATTTTTTCTTTGATCATACTAACCCTTATTTATATCCTTTTATACTTGATGGGTTTCTCATAACTTCATTGCCCTTTAAGAGGATTAAGTTATGGCTACAAAGGTCCTTGTAAATCATCAACCAAATAAGATCTTCAATCCACACAGAGAAGTTAGTTTGGCATAAGAAATGGAAGAGAAAATAGTTTATTTGGTAATATTCCATCTGCAAAACGGTGTTGGTCGGAAAAACTTAGGAATCGATTTGCGTCTTCATCGAACCAAGGGAATTCAACCTTAAAGCTCGGTTACAAACTCAATGTATCAAGAAAATATCACACCTCATTAAGTGATTTACAATGAAGATGAAATTACTTTTTTTCCAGTTTCTTCGACGAGCAGTTTGGTCGAGTTAATGGAAATTTGGGTTATGGATTCGGCAGCGATCTCAATTGGGAAGACCCATGTGTTTAGACCCGGTATGAAGTGGGTTTGAGTCACAATATCTTTAGAAGGGATATATATTGCTTTGGAAAAAGAGTATGTTTATGTCTCTGTTGTTGTTTCTGACAAAGAAAGGGATAAGGGTCCTTTTGGACGACATGTGGAAACATTTGGACAGAAGGAGATGGGACAAAAATTTGGTGACCACGTGGATTATTATTATCCCATAAAAGTAATGATTGCAACTAAAAGTAATTTGATCAAAACAAATTGTCCAGGCCCAAATAATGTTATATCTACAACTGAAGGTAGGGAGAATGGGAAAAGAGTAAGTTCATCTATGGGAGGCCCAGCAACACATGTCTTCGGTAAATAAATGCGAGAGTTTGGAAAGACCCAGCTCTCGCAAGCTCAATGAATACCATGGGACCAGACTGTCAAAAGTTGCAACCATTGATAGTCCAAAATCCGCATAGTCTTACACACAGTTCTAGTGCAGTTATTTCCTTCTCGTCGGGCGTGGAAATTAGACTAGTATGTCCCTTTTTGTTTATGGATAATATAATTAAGTATGTTACGTGTGTTTTAGGTCTAGTTTTAGGTCCTGTATTTTCTCTCATGTATTTTCCTTCTATGTTTATAAACAAGTTTTCTAGAAGTACTAAGGATACTTTAGATCTTGCGAGTCATGAGCAACATGAGCCCGCCCTGCAAGCTTTATATCAACAACAAAAGGTGCTCACAGAAGGTGGGGTTGGCAACAATCGATCACACTACAGCAGCAACATCTACCAATATACCAATCACTCGGCTACACAACCATCATCAACACCAATGCATCACTTCAATATTCAAACATTAAAGTATCCGCCATATTTTAGGTTATTCTTGTGGATAGTCATTGAAGAAGGTTTAACAACCTTCACACTTCGGATACATCACCATCACACCACCAACACATATTGGGCTATCTATATCTACTGTGTTTTACACCAAATGTGGACTAAGTCACCCGTGCCAAGAAACGACAAACTTTGTGATGAAAGTGTGCAGGTTACAAGAATCAAGACTCTTAGGAGTATCAACATTATCAAGGGATAAGGTCGCGACGAACAACTCCCTCAGAAGTTAATGCTTATAATTGGGAATTGGCTCAACTACTGTTTTTTACCCAATTGTAAAGACTATGAATTCTACATTCGTAAAATATGTAAACCTTGACTAATCGTCACCTATATAAATAAATACCTTTTTTTTTTGGAAAAAATAAAAAAAACATCTCTTCCTCCAAAACCACAGTGAGATGCCGATATTATCATGATCTCATGAAGTATATAGCCATGACCTTCACGACCAAGTTAAAGGAATACAATCTCTAGAGCTAAATCATATAGGGTCATGGTCGACCAAACTTGAACGAACCGTTCTTAAGTCTTAATAGTTTTATAATTTTTAGCTTCATTTGAAAAACAAAGATTTTATTTCGACTCATCTAAAATTTGGCTTATATGATCACGCTACTCAAGGAATAATCCTAAACAAAACCGTTATATTTGGTTAACCATAAGGAAAAAATTGTAGACTTAATTTTTTTTTAAGGTTGTATTTATTTATTCTAACACTAAAGAAATAAAAATTCTAAAAGTAAAATTTTGGTTGTATTTAGTCTAAATGCGGGTTGTATCTAGTGACTTGCCATCTATGATTTCCAAATCTTTTACATAGATTAATGAGGGAGGACTCATGGATGTTAAGATATCCCGTATCTTGAGTATATTGTTGTTATCTTGTATTTATTGTTTTGTTATTCTGTTGTATTCTGTTTCCTTTATTATCGTTTGTATATTGTATAAGTATATCTTGTAATCCTTTTTGAGATGAATACAATCGACTGAAACCCTTTCATCAGATCTCTATGCCATGACAATCTTTGTCATGGTATCAGAGCCAGTCAAGATCCAATAACCTTCCTCCGTTGTCAATCTAGAAAATCAAACCCTTTGTATTGTGATCAAGGTATCATAAATCCATCCAACTTTATCCTTGTATTTTGTTTTATACTATTATTATAAACCCTACCTGTTAAGAACCCTTACTGTGTTTTCAGGTTATTCCGTAAGATATTATCATGTCTCGTGAAGACTCTCAACCCATTATGTTAAGTTCGATGGAACCAACTATAAACATTGGTCTTTTCTCATGAGAAGCTTTCTCAAAGGAAAAAGTATGTGGAAATATGTTGATGGTAAAGAAAAACGGCCAATGGATAGCACTAGTGGTGAGAATAAATATGCTGCAGATACCGATTCTTCTGAAACTTGGGAAGTCAATAATCACAAAATACTCACTTTGATAAGCAACACTGTCATTGCATCCATAAGTATGCAACTTACTGGTTTTGAAGAAGCCAAAGAAGCATGGGATTTTCTTGCAAAGAGATACACACAAGTCAATTTTGCTCAAAGATACAAGCTTGAACAAGACATTCGATCTTTGAAACAACAACATGAGCAGACAATCTCTGATTTTCACTCTGAAATGTCAATCGTGTGGAATCAACTAGCGCTTATGGAGCCTAAATGGACAACTGATGCTGAATTGTGGCAAAAGTATAGAGAAGAATCTCGCCTTGTTCAACTTTTAATGGCTCTAAGAGATGAGTTTGAATCTGTGAGAGCATCTATTCTTCATAGAAATCCATTGTCGACTGTAGAAAGTGCCCTGTCTGAACTTATTACTGAGGAGTCACACAAAAGAATCAAGCCAGGCATTCCAGCAGTCCTTGCAGTACCTTCTCGTTCAAGCTTTAATCCAACTTTCAGTTTGCATAGAAACTTATCAGTTCCAAACTATCGTGATCTTTCTCAAGTACAATGCCATAACTGTAAGGTTTTTGGGAATCTAGCAAAGAACTGCTCTTCACCTGCAAATACAAATAACTCTCAAAGATTAATTGTGTGAGGTTCAATACCACCACCAGGAACACGACAATGCAACTACTGCAAGGAATTTGTACATATGGTAGGAAACTGCACTTCTCCATCCTCAAGAAACATGAGAAACAAGAGAAGATTCAGCACTGCTACTCCATCTTATTATTCATCAGCTCATGTTGTTGTTGCACCAGCTCTAGAGCAAGCACATGAGTCACTAAACTCTGAACCAAACAACCTTGCAGCTACAAACAATTTGGCAGACATTCAAGAGATGCTGAAACAAGCTCTTGCAATCGGTAACAATCCTACAGTAGCATCTGTTCTTTCAGTTCCCTCAGGTACCTTTTCAACTGAATGGTTTCTTGATTCAGGAGCATCAAATCATATGACCTATAACTCAAATCTGTTTGAGAAAATGAAACCTATTATTACTCCTTAGATTCATACAGAAGATGGGTCAGGGATTATTGCTACTTATATTGGTCAGGTTTAATTTTCGAACAAGATATACATAGCAGATGTTCTTCTTGTTCCTAAGATTAAAACGAACCTTATTTCCATTGGTCAACTATGTAACTAGGGTTTTAACATCTTCTTTTCTTCTCATGGCTGTGTTATACAGGATCCCAAAACAGAGAGGCTTGTTGGGATAGGCCGTAGAGTTGGTCGTATTTATGTCCTAGAGTCTCTAGATATTCCTAAATCCAAGAACAAACTTGTTGCTGCCATAGCTTCTACTTTACCTTCCACAGTATCTCCTTTTATTTCTTGGCACTCTAAGCTAGGCCATGTCTCATTTTATCGTCTTTCCTATATGATTAATAAAGGGTTGCTAGGTAATGTTCCCTTGGACAAAGAACCTTACTGTATTGCTTGTAAGATGGGTAAACAACCGGCTCTTCTATTTAATAACGTTACTACTTTTTCTTCTGCACCTTTTGATCTCATTCATTCAGATGTCTGGGGAAAGTATCCCATTGCTTCAAAGTGAGGAGCTTTGTATTATGTCATTTTCATTGACGATTACACTCGTTATACATGGGTGTACCTTTTAAGTTCTAGATCAGAGTTCCTAAGAATCTACATTGACCTCTCCAATATGATCAAAACTCAATTCGAAAAATCTATCAAAATATTTCGTGCAGATCAGGGAGGTGAGTACATATCCAATCCTTTCAAAGATTTTTTGAAATTTGAAAGTACCCTTCTACAGTTATCTTGTACTGAAACACCAGAATAGAACGGTGTCGCAAAACGTAAACACCGTCATATCATAGAGACAGCTAGAACCCAACTTCTACTCTCTTATGTTCCCTCTAAATTTTGGGGTGAATCTGTTTTCACTGCTGTTTACACTATCAATCAAGTTCCTACTGCTGTTATAGGTGGTGTATCTCCCTATGAACGATTATATAATAAGAAACCAAACTATTCAGAGTTGCGTGTTTTTAGTTCCATTTGCTTTGTCCTACTGTCTGAAAGGGAATGCAATAAACTTGGCAAAAATAACACTTTGTGTATTTCTTGGTTATGGCATAGAGCAGAAAGGGTATAGATGTTACAATCCAGAAAGTAGGATATTACGTATTTCTCGTCATGTCACTTTCTGGGGAAAGATACGATTCTGGTTACTTCCTAGTAGTAAAGCATCAACTCTAGAAAACTTTTCTTATTTAGACCCATTTAATGATGAATCTCCATCTGCCTCAACATCTCCTAGCACTCCTGTCAGCAATGTCTTTCTTCCTCCTCCTGTTGAACCCACAGAATCCACAGAAGCAGTTATTGACCACTCTATGGACAATCTGAATGCAACAATTCAACATGGGGATCCTTCTCATGAAACTTCTCAACTGCCTCCTCACACAAGACGGCCACCAGCTAAGTTATCTGACTATCACTGCTCATTAACTACTATTTTAGCAGAACATGAACCTAAAAACTTCAGGGAAGCTGCAGCAATACCAGAGTGGCAAGACTCGATGGGAGAAGAACTAACTGCTCATAGACAAGCTGGTACATGGGACATGGTTGATTTACCTCCTGGAAAACTTGTTGTAGGAAGTAAACGGGTTTGCAAGGTCAAGATTAAATCATATGGTACGTTAGATCGTCGTAAATCACGTGTAGTTGCACAAGGATATACACAGGAATATGGTATTGATTATGAAGAAACGTTTGCTCCGGTTGCCAGAATGACTACAGTTCGCACATTACTTGTTGTTGTTTCTGCTCGCAAATTGGATCTCCACCAAATGGATGTTAAGAATGCATTTCTTCATGATGAACTTCAAGAGGAAGTTTATATGAGGCCACCTCCTGGTTTGGATCATGCTCCAAATCAAGTCTGTAAGTTGCGCAAGGCTTTATGGGCTAAAACAAGCACCTCGTGCTTGGTTTGAAAAAATTTCAACTGCAATCCTAAGTATGGACTCAAAGTCCTTATGACTCTGCTATGTTTGTTCGATCAACTGGTAAGGGAATGGTTCTCCTTTTGCTTTATATTGATGATATGGTCATCACAGGCAGTGATTTAGAAGGTATTCAATCTCTTAAATCTCATCTCCACTCTAGTTTTGAAATGAAGGATCTTGGTTTCTTGAGATACTTTCTTGGAGTAGAAGTTGACAAATTTTCAGAAGGGTATTTCATTTCACAAGTCAAGTATGCATCTGAAATTTTGCATCGTACTTGTCTCACTGATTCTAAGATTGCAGAAACACCACTTGAATTGAATGTGAATCTCAATCATGTTGAAAGCAAAAGCTCTTCCTAATCCTACTCTATATAGACAGCTAGTAGGAAGCCTAAACTATCTGACCATTACCAGGCCAGACATCTTTGTCAATCGACTGAAACCCTTTCATCAGATCTCTATGCCATGACAATCTTTGTCAATGGACACCCTTATATATACACTGTTTCATATGATTGATGTCATTTTTCTTATAAAACTCAAACAACAATGAATATATAGCGATCTACAATATATACGAGTGTCCATGGATCTACAATATAGGACTCCATATTCCTAAAAAAAAAATTTCGAATCTCACCATCTACCGATTTTAATTTCAACTGTTAATTTTCAATAGCTAATTTTCAAAATGGTAGTATTTATGCGTGTATACATAATATATACGAGTGTTCATGGATCTTCCCTCCAAATTAAATGTTGTTTTATATAGAATCCATCCACGGAAGAAAAGAGAAATGAGTAGAAGATCCCATTCGGTCTGATTTATGTTTTAAAACGTGGCTCATCTCAAGTTACAAAGAATATGAAATCTTACAGATTTGAATCATTTTGCAGAAACATGAGATACTCGACAGGAGATTAAAAAAAAATAAAAAGATACCCTGGAAACTGCTTGGAAGATACCATAATATAGCGCACTAACTGGATATAAGTGCACTGCAGAGAAGTAAACCGAAGTTTATCAAGAACGATACCAAATTCGAGGACTGCGTGCTCATCTTTGATGAACCGGACGATGGTCCTCCTGTGATAAGGTAACATACGTTAAACAACACTTATAACATTCAAAGTTCAAACAGCAGAAAATTCAGTTAAAAGACTAAAATTCAAACTTTCAAAAATTTGCCCTCAAAATATGTTGTACTTACTGATGCACCTTGTTTCGTTAACCATGTATACTGACACAGTCTGACGCCGACTGTTATATCCCGTGTATGCACAAGACCACTCGTTGTGCTTCCCCTCAACATCACTGCAGCGACTATCAAAAATGCTCATCCCGAGTTGAACACCCCAATTATTTCCTGGCTCGATTTCTTTTACACACGTGGTCGTAGGACACTCTTTCCAGTTACGAACCTTTACCTCTGGAGGAGATGGCTCACAGTATAACCTGAATTCAGTTCAGCATAAGCAAACTTAACACTAGAATTAAACTTGAATCTATATTTAACAAAAGTACCAAGTCAAAAACAGTTAATGTAATCGTCTAAAGCACTAAAATGAAGGAGATAATTACGTCCAATTTTTGGGTTCTAGAAATGTCTCCCAATATTTGCCGCTGGAGTCACAAGAGCACTTGACACAATTGTTAGCCGTAAAAGTGTAAGTCCCATTCGGGAGAAGCAAAGGATAATCTGCCGAAGTATTCCTTATCATAGAAGTACAAACTGCATTCCAGAATAACTTGCAAGTTAGCAACTAGCTACTCGTAGTTAACAGCAGATCTTCACTTTGTCTAAAAACGAAACAATTAATGCAACCACTGACCTCTTAATGGAACATCAAGAATTGATTCTGCCTCGAGTTGTTTAGCATCAGTAAGGTTATTGAGTATCAATAAACTCTCTTCTGTAGCCCCAAACTCCTTAGCAATCATCTCCAAACTTTTATTAGGAGACACTTTGTAAGCATAATGAAGGACTCGATTTCCATCTACATCATCACAGTTGCAAGGAAGTGGGATCCGCAAAAGCTGATCAACATCAATCAAGTCAGGATTACTAATATTATTGACTGCTGCTATTTCGTCTGTTGTAACTAAGAATCCAAATAAATCCGTGGCGATGTGATACAAAGACTCTCCTGATTGCACTTTATAAATCGGACCCTTATCAGAAATCCCAGTTCCGTTGTTGCAAGAGCAAGTGAAGGGGATTTTGATAGTCTCCTTGGCGGCCACTGATCTGCTTGGTTTTGTTCGTATTGGTAAATTGTTAGCTCCGAGCAATGAATTGAAGTCTGTTATTCCGAACAGACTTACGATGCTTGAAAGAGTTGTGGCGTTGGGTGATACATAACCAGCGAGAGATTTACATTTGGAAGTTGTATTAGACTTACAAGTGAAACCTAGAGATTCTGCTGATGAAAAAGTTAAAACAAAGAAAAGTAAGATACAGAAGAGGAATTTGCTTAACAACATTGTTTACAATGGAGGAACTGTGTTGATGAATGAAATTTTAATGTAACAGGATGCGAAATGGAGCAGTGAGAGGGGATTGGTTATATGCAATTTGCCATACTGGTTGGTTTAGTTTGACTATAATTTATTTTTCGATGTCATTTGGTATGGTCAAAAGCTGAGGAGGAGTATGATTTATATAAAATCATGTCATTTTTCATAAAATACTACTAGTAGTAGTATATTAAGTTTCTTGGTTTATTCATGTCTGAGAAATGTTTGACTTTATGCTCATCCATTGACATTGGTTACAGAGAAGATTAACACGACCATGTGCAAAGAAGACGCGCTTAAAATCGAGAAATATAGAAAGAAGAAACCCTTGAATACAAGCAACTGCAGATAATGGTTTTTATGACACGATCATTGTAATGAATATCTTGGTTTAGAAACAAACTCATCCTTCAAATATTTTTATATATACACGAATGTTGACTAAATTTTTTTAGTACGGTTATTTATGCACCTAGAGTTTTCTAAAACTACTGATGGTCTGCTTGTATCGCGGATACCGGACGGACTCCGGTACTTGCCCGTCTATAGACAGCATCCTGAGTTATGTACCATTACCATATGATTCATAGCATAGGTTTAAAGAACTACCAAAAGAGCACGCTTCGGTTTGCGCTGAAAGTCTGTAGCCATTTTTTCCAAACTGTAATATGAAATGTAAGTTTAGTTACAGAACTAAAACAGAGGACTAATTTCAGTAAAATTGAATGAAAAAAAAAGGATAAGATAATAAATCTGGAAAACCAGATATTTAGGTACTGCCAAGTGCCAACTAAGGAAAAAAGAAAATAAATAATAAGAACGGGATATGTACCGTATATGCAAATGTAGTAGCGTAGCACATTTTCAACGAGGCTCCAGTTCACTCATTGAAGTTTCATTCACACTCAACGCTGCATATTCAGTAGTTGACATGCCTTTCATAGTTCCTTGCTCTTCAGTGTGACCAGTGTAAAATGGAGGTGGTGAAGGTACACCGTGAGTGACGGAGTCGCTGTTAAGCATTAGGAAAACCCTCCGCATTGTCGGTCTGTCTGCAACATTTTCTTGAACACATAATAGCCCAATAAGGATGCACCTCATCGCGTCATTTCCTGAACATGTGTCCTTAACGACTGGATCTAACAAATCTAAAGCGGAGTTTTTCTTCCAATGTCTCCATGCCTGCATCAATTTATCCCATGTTAAGTTATTCATCCTGTTACCATAAGTAAACAAGTACTGTGTATATGAGTGAGACTCACATAGCTGAGAAGGTCCCGAGCCATTTCTGAATTCTGAAAACGGCTATTCTTCTGTCCACTAAGGATCTCTAAAATTAAGACACCAAAACTATAAACGTCTGATTTCGCGGAGAATTGCCCATGCAATATATACTCTGGAGCCATGTAGCCACTGCAAAACCCAAAACCCAAACAAAATAAATATCTCAAAGATTTCTTGGGAGCGGTTCTGAACAATTGATTGTTCTTATACTTACTGCGTTCCAACTATTCTGTTTGTACTGGCATGAGTTTGGTCAACCACAAAAAGCCTAGCCGTGCCAAAATCTGCAATTTTAGGATTCATGTCCGTGTCTAATAATATATTGCTAGCTTTGAGATCTCGATGGATAATTTTAAGGCGCGACTCCTCGTGAAGATAGAGGAGTCCTTTTGCTATTCCTTCTATTATCTTGTATCGTCTTTCCCAATCCAGATATGTGCTTTTTATTGGATCTGCAATCCACGCAACCAGTTAGCCAAACTTTTAGGTCCTCAATTTAGTCTATGTATCAAAATAACAATACACGGGCAAAGAGTATGAGGCAAACCGAATATGAATTGATCAAGGCTTGCATTTGGCATAAATTCGTAGATGAGCAATTTTTCTTCACCGGCTAGACAGAAACCAAGAAGCCTTACAAGATTTCTGTGTTGAAGTTTGGCTACTAAGATGACTTCATTTCTGAACTCTTGTTCAATTCGACATGAATTTTCTGATAGCCTCTTCACGGCTATTTCTTGCCTGTCCTCAAGTGTACCCTGAGAACATTAAAAAAAGCCGAAGAAGAACAGTTCTTATATGTAAACTTCAAAAACCATCATCACCTATAAGAAATCAGTTTACATGTATATATCTTGTATATGTTTGAGTACCTTATAAACCGCGCCAAATCCACCTTCTCCAAGCTTATTAGCTTCAGAGAAATTGTCTGTTGCATCCCTTAACGTAATGAAGTCGAATTGCAAGGATTCTGCGCTTCGAATCTCATCATCGACATCTTCATGAGCAGAACAACAATAAAATGAATCAAATAAGAAATACTCTGAAACCATATGCTGCAGCAGATATTCATGTTTGGGGCTATAGCAACTTGCCTTCCAATTTCTTCACCTCTGGTTTCTTTCTACTGAAACAGAAGAGCCAAACTGCGATGGCTGAAAGTACTGCAATAACTGAAGGAATGCCTATACTAATAGCAAGTGTGAATGAGTTCTTTCCCTTTGCTGCACGAATACAAACATTTTACAATTAAGAGCAGCGTACAGTGGAGTACTTCAATACCCAAACTGAACTCTTTGAGTTAGATTGTTACTAGAATGAATTTGGAATCAAATCAAATTTGAATTGTTTGCTTATTTTCCTCTTGAGCTGAAAAGATCAAATAATAAAGGAGTACTAAGTAGTACGTACAATTTGGTGTAGTTGCATTTGTTGATGATGGCGGTGGTTTGAGGGCTAACAGAGTGACGTCTGTGTGATATAAACAAGCAATCTCAAGTCTTAACATTACAATCTTAACAAAAAATTAAAAATTTAACAAAATGCATGCACAAGGAAACCAGTATAAAATAGTTAGACCTGTAAACATAAATTTGAGAGTGTTGATGAGGTAATCGGGGTTCTGATACTTCAAAGGTGGCAGAGCAATCGTTAAAGTTTGAGTATGTGGTTGTGGTACTCACCAGGGCATATGGATCCATTGACTAGGGATGCAGAGATTGTCCTAGACCGGTTGTTGTAACCAGTGTATGCACATCTAGTCTCATCACAACCAGCTATGTAGGATATTTGCCCGAGCGCATAACTCGATGCATTGGCTTCGGCTCCACTGCCTATGCATCGGACAGAAGGACATTGTTGCCAATTCTGAACTTTGACCTCTGGAGGAGATGGCTCGCAATGCAATCTACATTCAGCATTATCAATGTTTACATTACTAACTGAAATATATAGGAGACAGAGAATAACGTCGATAATACTTTGTCGGTCAAGATAAAGGTTAAACAAACTTAATTACGTATACGTAATGAGAAAGAGAATTACGTCGAGTTTTTGTTGTTGTAGTCACACTTGCACCTGATACAGTTGTTGGCAGTAAGAGCGTAAGTCCCATTAGGGACTAGCAACGGGAAATCCGGAGATGTATTATTGCTTACGGTAGACTTACAAGCTGCATTGCACAATAAAAAGACTACCAAGTTATGCAACTCGCTATTTTGCAAAGCTTGATTTGCATTCAATATGACAGTCGTTTTTTTTTCTTTCCATTTTTATTAAGTTGCATCGTTACAGCCTTTCATTGGTTTGGATTTTGGAAGCCAGCTGGTTATACCGACTCTGCCACTCGTTTATAAACAGCCTGCGCATTAATTATAGGGTAATGATGAGTAGTGACTAACCTCTTAACGGAACATCAAGAACTGTTTCAGGATCAGGCTCTTCCTTACCACCATTAAGTTTCAATATACTTTCAACTGTAACCCCTAGCTCCCTCGCAATCATATCCAAAGTTTCCACATCTCCGTCACCGTTATGACGCACCACCACATGTGCATAGTGAAAGACTTGATTTCCATCCAATTTGTCACAGCTACACGGTAGAGGAATCCTCAGTACTTGACCATCGTCAATATGTTCGGGATTCCTAATTTTATTCACGGCTGCAATTTCTTGATACGTAAACAACAATGAAAATATATCCCTCGCTATGTGATCTAGAAAATCACCTGTTTTTACTTTATAAATCGGACTTTTATCCGAGATTCCTGTTCCGTTGTTACAAGAACAGGTGAACGGAATTTTGACAGTCACGTTCACAGCCGCTGATTGGCTTGGTGGTGTATCAAGTGGTAAATTGTTAGCTCCAAGTAAAGAATTGAAGTCTTTTACTCCAAACAGAGTTGCAATTTTCGAAAGAGTTGTAACGTTCCCTGGTAAATAACCAACTTGAGATTGGCACTTTGCCGGTGTTTTACATGGGAAACCTTGAGATTTTACTGCTGAAAAAGCTTGAGTGAAAAGAATCAAGATACAGAAGAGGAATTTGCTGAACAACATCTTGTTCCATACGTTCTCTCTACCTCTCTGGATCTGGAAGAAGACTCATTTAATTCTGCATGGGATAGGCTGGGAATTGGGAGTTGGGAGAGGAGTAATGAGAAAGGACTGAGAGGCAGAAGGAACTGAAAGAGTGAGGCTGCTGAAGTTGTTGTTAAATCGGCCTCAAGTCGTTGGCTACAGTTAGTTAGAACCAGCTAGTTGGTCTGAATCATTATTGGCTGCGAATGTAGACAAAGGGAGACTTTGACGAGGTAAACAGAAATGTCAACCACGGCTGGACCTACATATACCACTAGAGACTAGACAACTAAATGGGATCCTGATCACAAACTCATATGTTATCATTGCCGATATTTATCATGGCCACCATTATGAGAAAAATGGTTGTAGTGGAATGATAAAAAACCGAGTCGTACTAAAAAAACCGGGAAACTAGACAAACTTAAAACGGTATAGACTCATTAGTTTGGACTTGCCCCACTGGGATTTGCATGGGGCCCATTTTATGGAGCCTACCATGTCTCTATACGGTTTTTAGAGAGTCTAAGGCTTAGTTTGGTATTGTTGCAGTTTTTGTAAGAGCACTTTCCAGCTGTGAGTTGGTTGATGTGCTGTGAGAAAAAAGTAGTTTGACGTTTGGTAAAATATTAACTAAAGTTAAAGCTGATTAAAAAACTAGTTAAAGTGTGTTTGGTAAAATATCAGATTCGACCATTGTTGTTGTTGCAAATGACAAAAACAAACATATCTTTGAAAATAGTTTTATTCAATTTTATTGGGTTAAAAATAACTATTTTTTAAATTTAATAATTGGTACAATTATTATGATTGTTAAAAAAAATTAATTTACTTAACCACTTTTTAATATATATATAATTTTCAAACAAAAAATCAAACTAAAATTAATTAAGTAATTATTTATTATTTGTTTTTATTTTTATTATTGATAAATGAAATGAAATGGTATTTAAAGTAGTTTGAAAATAAAATACAATAATATTTAAATAATTATATATAAAAAATAAAAATTGATTGTATATAAATTTAAGGGTAACTTTTGTCATTTATAAAATAAAATATGGACAAAAAAGATAAATCAAACATTAAATTTAGGTGGGACCAAAGCTTATGCTTTTGTAGATTTTACAAGCTCCTCCACCCCAGCTTTTAAAATTGGAGGAATTTTGGGAAGTGTTTTGGATAAAAAACACTTTATTTATATTTTACCAAACACTAATTTCAAAAATTATTAACATATATAAGTTTTGAAAATGCTTTTGAAAAAAGAAAAACATTACCAAACCCAGCCTAACACGGTTTGTGAAGAATTTTCGTAAAACACCCACCAGTAGGGTTGATGAACTAATAAGAAAACAATAAGAAAAATTATTGTACTCCTTCTATTTTTTCTAAAAACATGTTTTTTCCTTATTTAATATATGTCACAAGAATAGGTTGTTTTCATAAATGGAAAACGAAATGTTATGACTTTACTAATCCTGGCGAGATTGTGGTATACCCAGATTAATTGGGGTATAATTAATGAGACAAAATCCGGATCATTTTAAAGTAAAACAGGACAACAGTTAACCATTATTTTCAAAATACCTAATCTACCCTTGCTTAATTAACTAATAATGTGTTTAGGTTAATTAATTTAGTTAGTTAATTAGTTAAATTAAAATTCTCAAATTATTTAGATTGAACTCATGAATTATGTGCTATGATTTTTGAGGATTTTTTTTTGAGATTTTTTTTGTAACGGAAATGAAACCACACTAGCCAAACACTTCTACAAAGGGGATTGCAAAGCTCCTGAGTGATTTTATGCTCAAAATTACGGAAGAAATCAACACTTTCAATTCTGAAAGTATGAAAAGTCGGCAAGGTCGACAAAAAAATACCTTGCCGACTATAAGATTTTTGACATACAAAGAAAGGTGTTACAAATGCATGATTAGTCGGCAAGGTATTAATTTCATAGCATGTCGACTTATACCTTGTCGACCTGGTAAATGCTAATTTCAGAGATGAAAAGTCGTCACGATATTCAATCTAGGAAGCTTCCAACTAGTATTAGTCGGCAAGGTCGACAAAAGATTACCCTGCCGACAAAATATACCCTGCCAACTTCTGGTAAAAATATTGAATCATAAGGGATTTGAGATTGAGTATGATTTTGTACCAATCTCAACTCGAGTATGCATTTGATATTGGGTACAAAATCATACCCAATATCAAAACCTGTATGCTTTTTTTTGTTTCATTTTGATTCTATTTTTCTTTTCTTTTTTTGATTTCATCATGTAGAGTTTTAAAGAGATTTTGAAAATTGTTTTAGTAGGTTTTAGGTTTTAGTCGACATGGTTTAAATTTGGCTCAATATAATAAGGACAATTTGGTCTTTTGGCATCTTTTAAACACCCCTTAAAACACTACCTTGGATGGGTTTAAAATTGGTATCCCCCAATTAATCTGGGTATACCCTAATTTGGAAGAAGGATCATTGTTTATTTTATTTTTTTAACATAAAAAGTGGACCACTTATCTTTTCATTTTTTTCTCTAATATCAATCGGATCAAGGATTAATTAGGAAAAAAAAGTATGACAAAGTGACTACAATAATTAGTTTTCTTAATCTTTATGCAAACCAAACAAGCCTATTTTTTTAGAAACAGAAGGAGCATATGTATATATATATATGTAAGAGTGTTGATGAGTGAAAACGATTTACTGGTTTTTGAGGAAAAGTGGAGGGATGTGTGGTTCCTTGATCGAGAAAATTGCCTAAACCTTTAACAAATGCACTGCACGGGAGTGCTTTGAGTTCGAGAGATCAATTTGTAGGACGCTGGCCTAAACTAAGACAATGGTCGTTCCAGAGTCAATTCGGTCACAAAGAGGGACGAGGGTCACTCTGCAGGAGGGAAGCTGAGAAGTGAGTAAGATCAATGATAATTGAAGGATTGTGGATGTGTTGGAGACTTCTGCAAGTTTAGTGAACTGTTGGGTTCATGTAAGATAAGTTATGTTAGATTCTTCAATTATGGATTGATGAACCTATTTATATTGCAGAAATAATAAACACATTGTTCTCCAGTAAGTGTGACGGTTGCAGAGGAGTGAAAGAGTGGGAAATTGTGGTTAAACAAGTTCCACATGCGTGGAGAATTGGTTCATTGTCCATCCACTTCTTTGCTAACTCCTTCAACTGCTTGCAAGAATTACTCACATTTCTCATCGTGGATGTACACATGTGATGTAGTCCACAAGACCAAAACCTAGTGAATATCCCTCATGTGACATGATTGATGTCTCATGAATTTGGAGTCTGCAAGGCAGACGTGTATTAGTCAATTGTTCACTTGGCTAGCCCATGAGGCTTAGCCTTGATGATTCGAGCATAATGGACGAATGTGGTATGCTCTGAGACTCATGGATTGAGCATAAGATGTCTGCTGGGACATGATAATGCACATACGTCGAGTCTGATGAATTGTGGTGTATCATTTTACCAGTTAAGGCAATTGAAAATGCATGGGTACCAAAATACACCACCACTTTTTTCTTAGGAAATATGTATGGACAAACTCAATACAACTTCGAGAGTTAAACTTGAAAAGGCAGGGGTATAACAACAACACCTAATAATTCGTTCGGAAATCTGTATGGACTAACTCCAATATTATTCCAAGAGCACCATCTTATAAAGCGAGCTCTATCAAGAAAAATATCAAAGATCTTTTTTTCTCAATTCAATAAGCAAATCAAACAAATAGAAATCTATGAGGCTGATTGATATGAGAAATACTTGGACGGTACCAAATACCAATGCCCAAGTGTCAATCAATTTATATCCAACAAACAAAGGTCGGATTTACCAATTGATTGAACTACACACAACCTGTGATATTTCAATTATATAAACAAATATAATGCAGAAAAGAAATAACACAGACACCAGAATTTTTTGTTAACGAGGAAACCGCAAATGCAGAAAAACCTTGGGACCTTGTCCATCTTTGAACACCATATTGTATTAAGCCGCTACAGGCACTGGCCTACTACAAGTTAACTTCGGACTGGAATGTAGTTGATCCCTAACTAAATCTCACACCGATTAAGGTACAGTCGTGTTCCTTACGCCTCTAGAACCACTCCGGATTCTGCGCACTTGATTCCCTTAGCTGATCTCACCCACAACTAAGAGTTGCTACGACCCAAAGTCGAAGAGTTATAAAAAAAATCTCTCTCCCACAGATAACTCTATTCTAATAGATAAATCTGTCTCCCACAGAAGTACTTATGAAGTTTTGTTCAGTCTTATGATAAATCAAGGTGAACATAACCAATTGATAATCCGGTCTTATACTTCCGAAGAGCAGACTAAAAATATCAAACACCTCACATTAACTTAACTATATGGTAGTAGAATAAGTTACTGCGGAACCACAAAGTCTGATACGAAGAACTTTGTGATTAATTTTTATATCTTACCCATCGGAGATAAATCTCGAGCAAATCTTAGAGAATATAGTACTCAATATGATAGAACAAGTAAGATCAGAATACGAAACTACAAAGAAAATAGTTGGATATGGCTTCACGAATCCCAAATGAAGTCTTCAAGTCGTTAACCTAATATGGTTTTGGAAAAACCTAGGTTAAAGGAGAATCGATTCTAGTCGCAACTAGGACACAAGAAAGTGTCGGGATTAGGTTTTCCAGTTGCTATAGTTCTCCCTTATATAGTCTTTCAAATCAAGGTTTGCTAACAATCAAAGCTAAGATAGCTTAGTAACAAAGAAATATTTACCTTTAGATGAAATCCTGATTTAAGATTCAAGCTAAGTCTGCTTAGAAATAAAGCAATTAATCTCCACTGTTAGATGGTCTTACCTTGTTACACACAAATTAAATATACCTTGATATAGATATGGGTAACCGTACCTAAACGTGTATATTGAGTTGGCTCAATAACAGTTAACCGATGTTATCCATATGAACACTTTTGTCTTAACCATATTCATCTAACACTTCCAGACCAAATATAATGATCAATCAAACATGAAAGATAATCAAATGAATCTAAATGTGTTTCACATAGAGTTGTTCAATTGTTCATTATCTCACATAAATATATGTGAACAAATTGAAACAAAATCGGATTGATTCGTAATCGTACAAAGTACTTATACAAGAATCAATTTATGAACATTAGGCCATGGTTTGCAAAGATTGCATTCCTTAACTCATAAATGTTTTAGTTCATGAGTATGAGAATCATACTTAACAGATTTTAGAACTTAAACCACTGTGTTTGCAAACCAGGTACGCAAAGAGCAGCTCTGGACCTTGGCCTGTCCAGGCATGCGTAAACCAGGTATGCGAACAGCCGTCCCGCACCCAACTCAGGTAGAACCGTTCGCGTACTAGGTACGCAAACAAGGTTTCCGAACCTTTACAGATAAAACCGTTAGCATATTAGGTATGCAAAAAAATTTCCCGAAACTGAATCATTACAAAACAGTTCGCATACTAGGTATGCATATCGTTTTGTATACTGACATGGTTGATTGTTCTAAACTCCCATTTCAATCATTGAAACATCCTTAGAAGACGACAACAGTTGTCTCACACAAACTATTAGCATCAAGTAATTTTCAAGTGATCGAATGGTTAATAAGAAACTTTCCAAGTCGACATCACATGCATGATTGTCTCACACAAATCATGTAAGATGTTTCAAGGCAATTTTCACATGATCGTCTTTTGACTTAATATTTAGTTTCCAACAAATAAATTGTTTCCAACTAAAATCGTCAAGAATATGATGAACATAGTTAAAGAAAAAATCTTCGAACACATATTTCGAGAAATAGATAAGCGAGATAAACTCGACTCAAAATATCAAATGTGTATAATGTAAAAGTCTATATAGTTATACGACTTAGTCTCATTAGGAGATAGAATAGAATAGACTTCATAGTGATATATAAGTTTTAGTCTCCACATACCTTTTGTTGAAGAAGTTCCTCCAAGATCCCCTTACTATATCTTCGTATTCAATTAGTGAACGTCGTGAAGTTTAAAGCTCAACTACACGTTTTATCCTAATCTGACACATATCTATAAGTAGACTAGAAATCAAGACTGTAGTTTTGATCAACTAAACTTGACAAACAAGCTCGAGATAGCAACGCTTGCGAGTTCGACCGAGCAATGCTCTAACAAAACTCAATCAAGGATTAGTATCTAGAGTTATATCTCTCTCTCTTGTGATTAGAACATTTACAGAACCAAATCCGTGAAGCTAATCACAAAGATATTACTTGGACGTTACCAAAGACCAATGTCCAAGAATCAATCAAGTCGTATCCAACAAACTAGGTCGGGTGTATCTACTATGATTGACTAAAGTAAAACCTGTGATATTTCAATTATAAATATAACAATATAATGCGAAAAAATAAATAATACACACACCAGAAGTTTTGTTAACGAGGAAACCGCAAATGCAAAAAAAACCCGGGACCTAGTCCAGATTAAACACCAAATTGTACTAAGACGCCACATACACTAGCCTACTACCAATTAACTTCGTCCTGCAATGTAGTTGATCCCTAAAAGGTATCCCATCGATTAAGGTACAGTCACACTCTTTACGCCTCTTGAACCCCAGCAGGACTCCGTGCAACTGATTCCCTTAGCTGACATCACACCAACTGAGAGTTGCTTCAACTCAATTGAAGACTTTGAACCAATCTGCCTCCCACAGATTAATCCTATATATGATTCCTTTTACAATCAAACAGTTTGATCAAAGGTGGTGGTAATCAATGACAATAGACAAAGTCTAGCTAACCTCAAAATCTGGACTTATGCAACCCGAAGTGCAGCCTAGATTATTATTCACCTCACAAGTATAAAACCTGTGAAATCAACAAATTTTGAGAAGAAGAGGACTTTGATGATTTCTATCTATCTTAATCGAGTGAGAAGCTCAACGATCGATAAAGATCAGGATACTCGAGTTATCAAGGAAAGATAACCGGACCTGGATTCACGAATCCTTATGAATACTTTGTAGTCGCTAAACCCAATAAAGGGTTAAGAAGAGGATGAGTTTAGATACAACTAGGATACACAAAAAAGTAGTGTCGGGATTTAAAGATCCACGTTGCTTGAAGTTCCCTTTTATAGACATTCAAAGCATAGGTTGGTTAGGTTTAAGCTAAGATAATTTTGGAACCAAGCAAACAATACCCATCGATAGATGAATCTTTGAATATGATTTACATAAACAAGATATACACTTTGGTTAGGTGAAATCGTAACCGAACCGTGTACAAAGACTATGTTCAACGTGGTTAGCCTAAATTAGCCGATTTGAACTTAAAGCTTAATACTCATTTTCTTGAACACATAAGACATCATCTTTGAGTCATAATTATGTGATCAAATAAGTCTATTATTTTATAGAATTAATAAAATGCAAATTATCTCGTAGAAATAATTTAATTGCACTAGAAGATAATCGACATGGTTAGTAAATACACAAGTACAAATACCATTGCTGTTCGTGACTCAGGTCAGTCAGAATACGTGTACCGGTTTGTAAACATTTAATCAAACCAAGTTCCGGAATTGACAGAACTATTTAGGTATGCGTAATGGTTTGGAAACCTTAAGACTACGACCGGTTCCGGAGTTCACAGAGTTATTATAGTTTGCGTATCGGTTTGGGTACTAAACTGAGTTCGGGAACACATAACTATTTTGGTTTGCGTACCGGTTTGGATACTAATCCCAGTTCCGTAATCACATTTCCAAAATGGTTTGCATACGAGTATGCATACCGATCTGGTTTAGGAGTTAAACAGATTTTCACATGATGTATATAAAAATATGTGTTTATATAGCTACACCGCTAAGTGTACGAGTACATGTAATACGTGTTCAGACTTATAACGGTTTTTCCAGTTTGTAAGACTGATAACATTGTCTTGTATCTGAATCTATAGTAGTTTCATATTTCTCTCTAAATCGATTCGAAACAATCCCGAATAACATCAATGACACATATCACTATTCCGGGCTATTTTCCAACGGTAAAATTTGAATCATGATTTTGATTCAGAACAATAAATTGTCCTTAACTGAAATTCATCAAGTATGAACGAATGTTCATTAAGCTTAGCCATTATATTTCAAGAACTAATTATCAAGATAAACGTGAGTCGAAATTATTGTCTATGTATAATAGTCTAGTTAGTTATGCGACATCGTCTCAACGATAGAAAAGTCAATATAACTTGAGTCAGTCTTCACTTACCTTTTGTTGATGAAGTTCTCCAAAAGCTTCGGTTGATCTTCGCCTTTAAATGGTAGAATGCAATGATGACTGCTGTGATCCACTGTTTCTCAACTATATTGTTATCCTAATCCGAGACTTAACTAATTGTAGACTAGAAATCAAGATATAGTTTTGACAACTAAATTTGACAACAAGCTTGAGATTGCAACACTTTTGAGTTTGACCGAGCAATACTCTAACAACAATAATGATGTTTTGATAATTTGGATCGACGAGCGTCCAATGAGATTGCTCGATCATGGACCTATTCTGATATGTCGAGCATTTGACAGGAAGTCAGATGTTGCTGAGTTATGTAAAATTCTCATTCCTAATCTAATATGTCATGAATTGTCGAATGACAAAGTAGGAAATTGAGTAGAATGATCGTCCAATTAAATATGGATGATCGGCCGACTGGATGGTCGTCCAATCATGTTGCTCTCAGACAGTCGAGCAACTAAAATGTTGGTAGCAGGACCGAACATTAAAATTAACAAAAATAATGATTACTGGATCAATATAAAAGTTATCGACGTTTATTGAATTATCGTAAATTCGAAACCCTAATTTCATAGAATTCTGGATCCCGAAGATGGAGAGTTGTTCAATGTGGGACAAAGAATATCGACCAACCAATCGACATGAGAGCCTTCTGTTGGTGGTGTATGGATGTCCGAGCGTGCGGAAGAGTGTCCATGACAAAGGATTTACTAAAATATGGAGAATTATTGAAGAATTATGAAAAATATGGATAATTATTTAAAATAATAATGAAGAGACATGGGACTGACTGGCCATGATGGCCAAGGGACCAGCCAGGTCCGGTTATGGTGGTGCACGTGCCACCATGTCCCTCACGCGTCCATTCATGAAAATCTTAGGTATTTTATTGGACACTTGTGCAATATTTTTTATTTTTGGAAGAGTTTGATCTAAAGAAATTCTTATTTTTTGCTTGAATGAGCAATTAAGGTTTTTGCTCGTACTTCCAGTATTTAGAATATGAAAATAATTTTATTTTAATATTATTCGTAAAAAGACATCATAATCGTGGGATTAAGCTTTTTGGACAGTTGAGCAATATTTGGAGAAATATGGAAAAACAAGAGTTTGCATGAATATGGGAATTCAAGAGATGTAAGAAAACAATAATAAAATAAGGAAATGGAAAGGCGTGGGATCGACCACGGCCGTGCCATGGCTGGACGGTTGGTGGGTTCGGTCCCATGCGTGCCTCTCCATTTTTATTATTTTATTTTCCCTTTTTTCATAAATCTCCATATTTCCTCATTCATCCATATTTTTGGATATCGTTACTGCATTATGGCTAAGTGCACTCGCACTATTTGGGCTTACTAGGTGGTAGCCCACATGCCCGAAAGTTGAATATTTATTACTAATCCATGGAATTCTGCTGGGAAAAGCCGTGAATTGAAGTAATTAAACATTGGAGTAAAATATTTTCTAGGAATTCAATTGATGAATACTTCACTAGAATTAATTGATTCATGGCTCTAACTAGCAAATAATCTGTCTAGGAGCATTATATATATTCGAGAATCGAGGTATGAGGTAGTAGAAGCATCATACTCGTTCTGAATGTTTATTTTGCATAGTCAGGGAACATATGCGACATCCTGAAGACGTTATTGCTCTATACTAATGATCAGTCCATCTAGGAGTCGTCCAATCATTCTCGATTCTATACAAAAGTGAATACTGGAATTGCCAGTATTGTTGATGAAATATGAAAAATATTGAAAGCTCAGCTGAGAGGCTTTAATAATTGCATTTATATGCGCTCTGAAGAGGCTATACACTCATTCAGATATTATCGTGACATGAGCTTTCATGTTTAAATTCTAAAGTATGAATTTCATATCCTCGTCTGAAGTTAGGTCAGAAATATGAAAAATTATGATTTTACGATTTTAGCGTTTGTCAAAATCGACCATCAACAAAGAGATGATTCTAGAATTTATCCTGCATACTGTGAAAACGCACAAAAATGAATTAACAAGATTTTTTTTTATGTGGGATAAATTTGAATTCATCATGTGTAATTCGAGATAACTATTCAGGAGAGAAAAAAATTATAACTTTCTCTGTTTCAAAATATTTAAACATGAAAACCGGTTTATTATATTGAAAGGGGGAGACTAAATCATACTCCATGTTATAACAATTTCAAGTAAACTTAGGTGCACAAAGAAACAAAAATTTGGATGAAATATCCAACTTCGGATATTAAAATAAAATATTTGTGATTCTTGAATATCTATTATCTATTACTATTATAAAGGGAACATCCCTTAGTACTGAACATGAACAGTAATTTGAAGCTGTAAATTTCAGTTTGACTATTTTGCCCTTATTCAATGGTGATGCAAGTGATGAGAAATAAATAATAGGAGGGCATATTAGTAATTGAATTGTTTGATGAGAAATACCATGAGATACTAATTTACGTCCAAAAGTAATGGACCCGGATCTAGCTTGCACGTGAGGGACACTTGTAAGAAAAATATGTTTCCATACATGCACAGTAAACCCAAAAAAAATAATGGAAAATCTATAAAAAAAAAGATTGTGGAATCTATAGCTTTCTCGTGGTCCTGATGCTAAAAAGTTCAACAAATTTACGATGGCATATGTAAATAAGGCGTGTAAATGGGGATGAGATAAGAACTGGTTTTGTGTTTCTTATTTTCTTTATATTCCCACTAAGAAAAGCTTTTATTTATCTTTTCGCAAAGGCTAATAGAGCAAAATTTATTATCAACGACATTGACGAAAGTGATATCCGTGTAAATCCCGATATTTCTTTATCTAGTTCGATTTCATATGATATATATGCTCAAGCCTATAACAGAGTTGTGTCAAACGTTTTAGGAAAAACATCAAAAGAGATCATTATTTTTTTATTGTTTCGTTGAAAATGATTACATAAATGACCTGCATTAGAATTTGCAAATAAATCAACCACATTAAAATATCCAACCTATTAATAAGAATGCGCAATTAAGGATATATAAAGTAATTGGGGATATGAATTAATATCTTCATCCAGTAGTTTCTGATAAGGGTATTTTTTAAGGCGGAAATACTAAAATATCTTTAAAACAAATAAAATCTAAATAAAACATAAACATTCCCCATTCTCTTTCAAGTTTTCTTCTCCGTCGTTGTCGGCTCCTGACTTCGAAAACGATTTTTTAAAAAAAATCACCGGTATTGTATTAGTGATGAAGACCATGTCGGAAGTGATGAATACCACGCCGGAAGTGATGAAGACCATGCCGGAAGTGATGAATATCATGCCGGAAGTGATGAAAACCATGCCGGAAGTGAATTTTTTTCACATCGCCGACATTGTATTAGTGATGAAGACCATGCCGGAGGTGATGAAGACCATGCCGAAAAATGGTGCCGGTGTGCTCGATAAATAACTTACAATGCCGACACTGTAAGTTTGGAGTACCCATTTTCTGTACATTTTGTAACATTTGTCGGCATTTTGTATGTTGGGAATACTCATTTTAACCAAATTCCTATTACCTCAAAACTTCTACTCACACCCAAGTGAAGTGATTATGATTTATACTGCTCTATTAACTTAGCTAATTATAATTAACCACTAAACATGATTAGTAAGGGGTAAATTAGAAATTAGTTAAAATACATGGATATAGGGTTACTCTAATTTACTATATAAATCCCTATTTTGTCCTATTATCATATCTCTCAATTACTTTATATATCCCCCAATTGTGCATTCATTAGTAGCCTTCTTGGCTTCCTTAATGCAAATTATCAGTTATTGCACTATAATCAATGTTGTTTATCGTATCAACCTCAGTTAATAAAATCGCTAGATCATTCAATTTTTTTTGTAACACTGTCGACCAAAGGTATGACTTGTTCAACTTCGACTTTGAGAAACTTCTTTTTGTAGAGACAGTTGTAGCTGAAATTGACAATAAAATCATGTATGTAATTTCTGCATATGGATAACAACCTTTCTGTTAGAGCACCGCTCGGTCGAACTCGCATGCGTTGTTATCTCAAGAATGTTTGTCAATGTTAGTGATCAAAACTATAAGTCTTGATTTCTAGTTTATTTATAGATGTCTCGGACTAGGGCATAGATTGTGTAGTTGAACCTTAGACTTCACGGCGTTCATCAATTGAAGACGAAGAACTACTAAGGAGAGCTTGTGGAACTTCATCAACAAAAGATATGTGGAGACTGAAACTCATATATTACTTGGAAAGTCTATTTCTACTCTATCTCCTATATTGAGACATAAGTCGTGTTACGATATAGTTTTCTATTATACACATTTGAGATTTCGAGCTGAGTTTAACTCGCTTACATATTTCTCGGAATATGTGTTGGCAAGCTTTCCCTTCGACCAAGTTCATCTTATATTCTTGACGCGAGTCAAAAGATGATCATGTGAAAATTTCCAAGTAACATCTTACATGGTTTGTGTGATACAATCATTTGGTGTAGACTTGGTATATTTCGTTATGATTATTTCAATAACTTGAAAATTTCTTTGATGCTAATAATGTGTGAAAACGGCTATTGTCATCATCTAAGAAAGTTTCAATGATTGAAATAAGAGTTTAGAACACTTAACCATTATTGGATATGACATGTTGTGTACTCTTTCACATATGTAATCCATGTCCGGGAACCATAGTATGTGTACCCATACGCGTACCTGTTGGCTTGAGAAATCTGGGAACCTAAGTATGCGTACCCGTTCGCGTACTAGCGTAAGGTTCATGTCCGAATATTTCTGCTGGGATTGGAAGTACGCGTACCCGATTGCGTATTGGCGAAACCCAATCTTGGTCCGGGTATTTCAAGTATGCGAACCCGTTTGCATACTTGAAGGTTAAAGTTCTAAAATTGGTTGTGTACATGAACTTAAATATTTATATAATAAGGAATGCAAACTGTGGCTATAATGTTCATGAATTGATTTGAGTGAATCAAAACGATTTTGCTTCAATTGTGTTCTTGTATACTTCTATGAGAGTATAACAATTGAATAACTCTTTAACTAGTTTCCTTTGAGTCCTTTGAACTAGTTATGGTTAAGATGAACAAGGTTGATATGAGAGTCTTCATATGGCTAACTTCGGTAACTATTGTTGAGCCAACATGGTGTACGCGTTTAAGTACGGTTACATAAACCTAAATGAGGGTACATTTCATTTGTGTGTAACAAGCTAAGTTCGATCTAACGGTTGAAAGCTATTAGCTTGGTTGAATCAGGTTTTTCATCTAACAGTGAATATTGAATGCTTTGTTACCAATGTAACTTAGATTGAAAACCCTAATTTGAAAAACTATATAAAGGAGAACTCTAGCAACTGAGAAACCTAATCCCCACACTTCTATGTGTTACTAGTTGCCTAAGCTAGAGTCAATTGTCTTTTAACCTTAGGTTTCTCACGAGACCCTGTAGGTTAACGACTTAAAGACTTCATTGGGATTGTGAAGCCAGACCCAACTATTTTCTTTGTAGTTGCGTGATTTGATCTTACTGTTTTTATCGTGATTGAGTGCAATCGTAAGATTGGCTTGAGATTTATATCTCCGATAGGCAAGATAGAAAAGTAATCACAAACACCTTCGTCTCATCGTTTATGATTCCACAATATCTTGTTTCGTTAATCGATTAAGATTATTGTGAGGCGATTGATAATACTAGGATGTTCTTCGGAAATATAAGACCGGTTTATCAATTGGTTCATGTTCACCTTGATTTATTAAAAGACGGAACAAAACTCACATGTATTTCTGTGGGAGATAGATCTATCCATTCCAATAGACTTTTCTGTGTGGGAAAGATTTGTTTGTAAAGTCTTCGACTTTCGGTCGTAGCAACTCTTGGTTGTGGGTGAGATCATCTAAGGGAATCAAGTGCGTAGTATTCTGTTGGGATCAGAGACGTAAGGACGCAACTATACCTTGAATCAGTGTGAGATTGATTAAGGTTCAACTACAGTCCAGTCCGAAGTTTATTGGTAGTAGGCCAGTGTCTGTAACGGCTTAATACAGTGTGGTGTTCAAAGCTGGACTATGTCCCGAGGTTTTCTGCATTTGCGGTTTTCCTCTTTAACAAAATTCTGGTGTCTGTGTTATTTCTTTTCCGCATTATATTTTGTTGTATAATTGAAATATCACTGGTTGTGCGTTGTATCGATCAATTAGGAAATCCAACCTTTGGTTGTTTATTGAAATTGATTGATCCTTGAACATTGGTCTTTGATACCGTTCAAGTTACTACTCTTATATTCAATCGGGGATCACAAATTTCTATTTGCTGATTACAAATTGAATTGAGAGATAGAGATATAAACTCATGTATATACTTTTTTTTAGATTGAGTCTGACTGTCTAGTTGATTCTTTAGAAAGTATATTGGAGTAAGTCCTCTCAGATTTCCAAATGATTTTTCGGGTTTGGTTGTTGTACCCCCGCATTTTCAATTGGTATCAGAGCAGACAAACACATTAAAGACCTTATAGGTCTTTGTTTGTAGCAATCTGTGTTCTGAGGACCTAAGAAGTATCTCACAAGATAACGCATATTGATATGTCTTCCAAAGGTTCTAATTATACCAAAAATCTTTGGTTTTCCTCAAAGGATAACTCCTTAGTAGATTCTTCTGAATCCCGAGGGAAAAACACGATTTGTGAGATCGTGTCAGGATCTGAAATGGAACTCACCAGATCGTTAAAAAAATCTGTTGAAATCATTAATTTTCAAGTTTCTAAAATTAAGACTCCTGAAGAAAATAATGATCAGCTTATTGATGAATTTGAGAAATCTCTTGAAAGGGAACGTGAACTCTACAGTTTCATTGAATAACAATATCGAAAAATTGGTTCAACAAACTACTCTACAGCGAGAAAATATTAGTATGCTTGAAGATACTGTTAAAGAAGACTCAATTAGAGAAGAACGTTTAGTCAAGGTTCATTCATCAGAAATAAACATTTATCGTGTTGAAAAAGAGAAACTTGTTGCATCTCTTCGATATGCCCAAGCACAGTGTAACACCTTGAAAAAGAAAAACTCTGCTTTGATGAATAAGTCATCTTCTGCACCTTCTTCTGATACTCACAAGGCTTTACCTGGCGTGAAGAAAAGTTCCTCCAAGGAATTACCTATTGTGAAACACTTGCAAAATTTGCATGTGCCGGAAGAAGTTATGGGTCAAGGCAATCATGTCTCAAATCTACGATGATGTTCCTTATGTAGGGAAAATAATCACTATGTTCTTCATTATTTTTCCAGGAAGAAACATATTTCTGATCTCCGTAGTTTTCTTGTTTCTACTGTCAACAGAGTAAATCGTCTGACGACGTCTATAGTGAATTTCTTTCCTGTAGAAAACCAGAACTCTTATAAAAATGATCTTTCTTCTAGAAATCATCACAGGTTGCATGTTCCCCGTTATGGTATAAGCTCTTGTGCCACTGATGAACACTTTCCCTGTACTTATAAAAACAAGTTTGGTAAGTCTAGATCAAGAAGATGGAAATTCTCCAACTCCTCTCTTTTGGAACCGATTTCTAGAGGTCCTAGACTCAGTCCTCAGAAAAATCCCTCTGATGGACTTTTGAAAGGGTTTATGAAAAATTCTTCTGTATTAAGTTATAATCGATGGAAAGAAGAAAATACACAGTTGAAACGCTCAAAAAACTTGTACAACTCTTCTCCCATGATTCGTAGTGAGATCATTCCTCACTCCTTTACCTGATTCTAGGTAATCACATCCTTGAATCTATCTTGAGAGGTGCAAGGATGATGATTATGGGGATCTCAAGATTAGTTGTATATCTTTTGTTTAGGCGTTTTGTTGTTAATCAATCTGAGTATTGCAATCATGCTATCATGACTCTGGCTCTAATTTAAAGTGATTATTGAGCTATGTTAACAAACATTGTGTTAACTCTTATTGGATTTTTTCTTAATCCATCTTTCTATTGTGACCGGTCCATGTACGTCCATGTCCCTCTCTGTGAGTTCATAGGGTTTCCTTAATGAGAAGTTTCTTCTCTTTACTCAAATACATATATACATATATATATATATATATATATATATATATATTATATTGTATTGATCCATTCCTAACAAAAGTTGTATGGCGAACTCTGCAAAATATCAAGAGATTGTGCATCTTAATATGGAGGAAGACAATCAAGGACGTGATTCGATTCAAGAGCTGGTTCCAAATAAGATGCTTGCAAGGAAAGAACACAACTCCTACATTGGTGAACATGTAAAGGATTTAACTCGTTTCCAGGACGATTCAAAGATCGAGTTTGCAAATCTTCAACTGCAAATAAACCAACTCTTAGATGGTCAGGCCAGAATCTTTGCTAATCAGAATATTCTGATACGGAATCAGAAGAAGCTCATCGTGGACTGTGTCAAGGCTAGACAACTTTCTCGGGTAGTTGATCGTAAAGTTTGTGTTCTAACTCACGAACATGGAGTGTCTACCGTCAAGAGAATAAAGGAGACCATTGATACCTTCTATGATGGATTCATTTAAAGGTATGAAGTTCTCAATGAACCTTGATTTTGTCTAGGAAACTTCTTATGAGAATTTTATTCCTGTGTTTTTAAGAAGGATAACTAGGGTTTGGAATAGTCGTTATTATGAGTACACATAGCTATGTCCAACATTTTCATCTTCAATGTTTTTAGATTTATTTATTTAAATTCTAAGTTATTTGGAAGATGATTTTTGCAGTATTAATCTTTATGGTTTCATATATTGCAAATTGTTATGGGATATGTTGTTACGTCCGTGAACCTTGATTCTCCCATACTTGTTCAAAAGTTATCTCTATTATGTCGGTATGAAAGTGTTGGTAAAAGATAAAATGAACTTTTGAATACAGAAGTTAAGCCTTTTATGTCATTATGCAAATAGTGATGGAAGAAAGGACGGACTTTTGTTTACAAATATTAAGTCTATTATATGTCATTGTGCAAATAGTGATGAAAAATAGAATGAATCCTTGTTTATTCCGCAGTATTGGTCCTTCCCTGATCCACATCTTTTTGCATATACTGTGTTGCTCCGTAAGTTATCTTATGTTGAGGATGGCCAATTGAATTGATCATTTTTGTGGCTAATTCAATTGTTATTTTTGGATACAAATTCATGTCATGTGATTTGATTATGTCCAAGGAAATCCTTCTTTTCTCGTAAAAGTAAGGTCGCTCTTGTTGTTATTTCGGGAATGACATTTTATGGGGGAGAGTTCTTTTTGAACTTCTGCTCAATTGCCAAATCTTTGTGGGGAATGCGGTTGTGGAATATTGTAGGAGTCATCTCGTATCTTTATAAACTCCTTGATGAATGCATTTAGCTTCGGATATATGATTGCATCTAAATAAGTTGGTATGTTATTCTCTTTTGGTCATGGAGTATCTCTATGAAAATTTCATGAGGATCCCACTAGTTTTCGTACCTTTGCCAATTTATATTGACAAAAGGGGGAGAATTAATGTGTAGTTCATACTACAAATACATATCGTTTACAGATAATTATGTAAGGGGGAGTGGTTTTCATGTCGAGATGAAGTATTGACTAAGGGGGAGTGATACATATCACCATAGTATTGTTGTCAAAGTTGTGATACAATGGAACTTTGATGATGTGTAATGATATGACGACACTGTATAACAATGATTGAGAGCAACTGTTTTCTCATTGTTATCACTACGGATCTTCAACAACTATGATGCTGATTTGAACACGTTTATAATCATGGAGTAATTGGAAGTGACGAAGATTTCGAGTCGTGTTGAAGATGTCCAGGAGATCAAACATTTGGATGAGAAGCTACAAAGTTTTATTTGTTTTGTAATCCATATGTATTGATAGTTTTGTCACTAAAATTGACAAAGGCGCAGATTTTTAGAGCACTGCTCGGTCGAACTCGCATGCGTTGTTATCTCAAGCATGTTTGTCAATGTTAGTGATCGAAACTATAAATCTTGATTTCTAGTCTACTTATAGATGTCTCGGACTAGGACATAGATTGTGTAATCGAGCCTTATACTTCACGACGTTCATCATTTGAAGACGAAGAACTACTAAGGAAAGCTTGTTGAAGTTCATCAACAAAAGGTATGTGGAGACTGAAACTCATCTATTAATCGTATTTTTATATAGTGGTAAGTAGAGTTGTCGTTCGCTCGGACTCGATGAGATTGATTTTAAGAATTAATAAACTAATAGAAAAGAAAATTATCTACAAAATATTTTTACAGGATGAAGAATTTACTGGGACTCAGGATTTCATTGTTTTTCATATTCAGGTGGTTCAGAAATTAATCCTAGGAAATTATATCTCAAAATAAAAGAAATATTAACTCTATTCTTTGCCAAAGTAGATTTCATAAAACATTAGTTGTAAGTTGTGAGCATGACGCATCAAAAGTAATTAAAACTAAGCATGCGACATCAGACAAAATAACAAATAATTAATAGAAATCATAAAATTAATTAAATTCTATGCAAATAGTTATAAAAGAATTAATTTAATTACACATGGGTGAAAAATAACTTCCTCCGTCGTCCCAGTGATGGGATCTAGCTCCGCATGGTGAAAACATACTCAAAGGAATTTTCCATTGCTCAAAAGGGTGTTCACAATAATGAAATAGGAGAAAAATAATAAAAACCAGGTTGTAACACTTATATTTGTTACAAACTCAATTGTTACAGATAAAAATAACTATTAATTGTCGTTGTCACTGTAGTAAAACGACTGCTCCTGGGCGTCTTATGTTCTTCGTTCTCTCCTTCAATGGTAGCAGCAGAGACAAGCTCTGCAACTCTGATTTCTCACCCTATTCCGTCTCCTAACTCTCCATATCCCCTCTATGATACTCCAAGAGGCTATTTATACTCAACAGGTGAAGAAAATCATGTGTAATAACTCACAGTAATCTCCTTTTACTCGGCAGTGAAGAAAATATTCTCGGGAATATTTTCTTTCCATTTTCTTCTCCTGCACGCGTCTGATTGTTGCTGGCACATTCCAAATCATACGTAAAACTCTCCAGGATTGACACAAACTCATGCAAGGGGGATTACTACACACTCCAGACACATAATCTCCACATACTCATCCAACATAAACTCGAGTATATCTTATGCTCTGTTTACTCCAAAAAATAGTGAATCATCCCTTATTTACCGAATCTGGTGAACGTACCTCGCCTGTCTTGGACTAACAGGTCCGTCCCAATCCACTTGAGTGATTGAATCACTCCAGAAATCTCCAAAATCGAAAACAACAACTCTCGGGTTTTCTTAAGCAAAACCCGTAACTCCCTGTTTCACTCAACATGATGATTCAGCCAATTATGATCAATTCCAGCAACCTTACCACGCTTTTTATGCTCAATCAAGTCCTCCCAATCAATCTCGGCCATTGAGTCTCTTTCTACCCTGCCCAAAACGCGAACACTAACTTCTTCCATTGATGAACACAGTTTCCCGCCAAACTGGAAACTCAAATGAAGGGGACGACCTCCCCTAACAGAGATGGTGGTGCAAATAGCAGTTGACGCCCTGGGGTGTGAATAGTACATAAGGTGGCCCTTATCGAAAGGGTTGCCTCTTAGTAATTGAGTACCCCTTATCCAAATGTGAGAGTCCAAATAACACATGTCCTCCGGGTGCCTGTACCAACTTTTCGAGCCGAATTTTCCAAAAATACCTACAAACACATAAAACACCATAATAATTATAAAATCGAGTACCAACAATACTGAAAATCGAGGACAATTCAGTCACAAAAATGTGTCTATCAAATACCCCCAAACTTATTATTTGCTAGTCCTCGAGCAAATCTAATCTAGAAAAATAAAAATGACTACACTTAGCACGTGCAGCAAGCCGTTAAACCGCTAGGTGGCCCTAGCAGCGGAGTGTTGTCTCCGGAGGGTTTACCAGAGGTGTACCCACAAAACCTTTACTCCGGACCCTAGCTATCTACGCAAAACCTTGGAAGGCACTAAAGAATCTCCTTGGTTGGCACACTCTCATTGACTACAGGAGGAAGTACCCTGATGCGAAATTCCAATTGTTGTACATGATTTTGCACTCAAGCATACTAAAATTCATATAAGTGACAAAGCTCTACTCAGATAGTTTCTGTGCATCATAACCGGAGTCAACCAATCACATGGAAAGATTAAGAAGATGGATGTAGAGAAAAACATAGATGGTTTTGATGTTGACTAAGGTGAACCTATTTTAATGGACTGAGATACTGGTCTGACTAATATCAACACAGCTGGCATATACAAGGGAACCAGCGGGTGATAATCCTAACTCTGGGTCAACACAACTAGCATATACAAGGGCTTCAGTGGTCGACTTTATTGAATTTATTCATGTTGGTCTGATGGTCTAGTCTCTCTTTTTTTGTGTATCTCAATCACTATATTTCACCCAATCACTTATAAGAAAATAAAAACAAAATGTGAAAAGGATTCAACGAGATATGGCGAAACTACCATGTTTCTTAAAAAAAAAATTCTAACACCTGAGCTCTGTGCTTTTATGAATAGACTCTTTAGATGTTTCCATCTAATCAGATTGGTTCCTCAACTCCTATAACCAAGATGCTTCCATCCACTTAGATTGGTTAGTGCCATCCTTAATAAACATAAATTTCTAGGCTCTGGAGTTTATTTATTGCAACTAAAAAGTTTCTCACATACCCCCAAACTTAAATCTAACATTGTCCTCAATGTTCTAAAGATAAAATTAAAAGCATATGAACAAGGAGAAACTGTTACCATTTGAAGCAAAAGAGTTAAGGAAAGATATTACCGTGTTGCATGAGATTGGGTTACCTCCCAAGAAGTTCTAAGTTTAACGTCTTCAGCCAGACCAAGAAAGGATCAGTCACTTTATAGAATCATAAAGTAATAGCCGGAATAACTGCGGATCACCAAAATTAAATAGATCTATCACAAGTAAAATGAATCCGCAACATGCCAAGAAAATTAACAAATAAAGCACAACCTTGTCTAGTTTCTTGTTTATGACAACTACATCTAGCTGTGGTTCATGTCCAGGTTCTATAACAGGGTCTAGATAAAATATTTCCATGGGTTGCATTTCCTCATAAGTTAGATCCGAATGTTCAGGTTCTAGAGTCTGGAAAAACTCAAATAAAAACTTAGAAGCACATAATAATAACCTGAATAACTGGGGATCCTCTAAGTCAATCAGATTTGACTCACACATCTGACCACAATGAGAGTGGTGGTGTTCCTTATACAAATGTGTCGACCCTAATCTCCTAAAGTAATTAGGTTTAGTCTCAAAACTCAATAACTAACACATTTCAAATTCAAACGTTCCCACAATTGGAATAAAAGTTTTTGGTGGGAAAACAAAATCAATTTGGGTATCATAGCCTGGGTAAACCACATCATTAGGTTCGGGAGAGCTAGTATGATGGTAATCTGACACAATGGTTGAGACACATATATCAAGTCCCAATTTAAGGATCTTTCTAAGAGTTAAAGCACACAGAGAATGATAATCACCCCCAAACTTAGAGTTTTCAGTGTCTCTAGAAAGACTAGTCACAACTTCCCTAATTTCTAGGTCATCAGATTCCTGGAAATGGTTAATTGATTCTTCTAAGTCAGTTTCATCCTCACTCATCTCTACGAGTTCACTTTCTTTGTCTAAGACTATTGTTTCTAAATTGCTAGACTCAAAATAAACTTGTTCCTCTAAACCTTCGTTGGCTTCGTGAAAAGGAAAAACTACATCGTCTAAAACGGGGATATTTTTAGTCAAATCCTCGTCCTTTTGAATAGGTGAATAATTATTAAAATTATTTGGATTTGTACTAGAAATTATATTATCATTATAAACCTCAACCAAAGTAACAAATTCCTGATCACTATGCCTACATATTTCATATTCTTCATCAATACTATCCTCATCATAATCATCATTATATGAAAATGATCGAACCTCATCTAAACAAGTAGTGTTACCAATTCTAACCTCGTCATCTTGATTATGTGAATAAAAACTATCCTTATTTTCAAGGGTGGTATTGGGAACACTGTGTTGGAATTTAAGACTATCTTGAGCAAATTTTTCCACAATCCTATTTGTACTCTCAGTAAATTGCTTGAGGGACTCTTCTAGAGACATCTTAGTTAACTTCTCTACGGACTCTTCTGGAAGCGTAATATTATAATTCTCCTTCATAAATAAGTGAAACTTCTGTGTTGACTCATTGAAACTCTTGAGAGACTCTACTAGAGAAATAGGAGGATCGTTTTGCTCGTATAACCCAGGGGTGTGCGAATAGTAATTGGGATCACCATGGTATGAGCAACTTTCAATAGGTTGATGTTCCCAATCACTATTCACACTACGGTCAAAATAGTGATGTCCATTTTGTTCAGTCGGATATTCGTTGTATTGGCTATTGTAATACCAGTTCGACATTCTTAACACAAAATAAAACTCACTGACAGGGGATTCGTGGGTGGATAGAGTCTTACCTCCCGTACCAGAAGGGAGATGAACCGTTGAAGTCGACTCAGGCCACCGACACCAATGTCAGTGTACGAACCTGAGGGGCCGAGACAGTATTGTAACTGTCGTCCTTCTCTGCAGCAGTTTTATTTAAATAAACCCTTCCTTAGGATTTTAAAAATAATAATGTCCAATAGTCCCAAAAATAAAGTACAAAAGTCTAAAAGTGATAAAAAAATACAAAAAATAATACAATATTTACAATTTATAAAAATAAAATCAAATAAATATATACAAAATCTTCTTCTTCACTCCTTTTGGATTTCTCTTTTCTTTCCTTCTTTGGTTTCGCTTTTCTTTTAAGCACTTTTCTCTCTTTTTCTTTAGTTCAGCTCCAAACCTGAAAACAAACAAGAAATACCAAAACACGTAAAAAAGAACAAAAATAATAAAAATAAAACCTAAAAACAAATCTATACACAAGTCCGCGTCGGCGGCGCCAAAAATTAATCCTATTTTTATATAGTGGTAAGTAGAGTTGTCGTTCGCTCGGACTTGATGAGATTGATTTTAAGAATTAATAAACTAAAATAAAAGAAAAATATATACAAAATATTGTCACATGATGAAGAATTTACTGGGACTCAGGAATTCATTGTTTTTCATATTCAAGTGGTTCAGAAATTAATCCTAGGAAATTATAGCTCAAAATAAAAGGAATATTAATGTTATTCTTTGCCAAAGTAGATTTCATAAAACATTATTTGTAAGTTGTGAGCATGACGCATCAAAAGTAATTAAAACTAAGCATGCGACATCAGACAAAATAACAAATAATTAATAAAAATCATAAAACAATTAAATTCTATGCAAATAGTTATAAAAGAATTAATTTAATTACCACATGGGTTAAAAACAACTTCCTCCGTCGTCCCAGTGATGGGTTCTAGCTCCGAATGGTGAAAAAACACTCAAAGGAATTTACATTGCTCAAAAGGGTGTTCACAATAATGAAATAGGAGAAAACTAATAAAAACCGGGTTGTAACACTTATACTTGTTACAGAGAACGATAACTATTAACTGTCGCTGTCACTGTAGCAAAACGACTACTCCTGGGCGTCTTCGTTCTCTCCTTCAATGGCAGCAGCAGAGACAAGCTCTGCAACTCTGATTTCTCACCCTATTCCGTCTCCTAACTCTCCATATCCCCTCTATGATACTCCAAGAGGCTATTTATACTCAACAGGTGAAGAAAATCATGTGTAATAACTCACAGTAATCTCCTTTTACTCGGCAGTGAAGAAAATATTCTCGGGAATATTTTCTTTCCATTTTCTTCTCCTGCACGCGTCTGATTGTTTCCGGCACATTCCAAATCATACGTAAAACTCTCCAGGATTGATACAAACTCATGCAAGGGGGATTGCTACACACTCCAGACACATAATCTCCACATACTCATCCAACAGAAACTCGAGTATATCTTGTGCTCTGTTTACTCCAAAAAATAGTGAATCATCCCTTATTTACCGAATCTGGTGAACGTACCTCGCCTGTCTTGGACTAACAGGTCCGGCCCAATCCACTTGAGTGATTGAATCACTCCAGAAATCTCCAAAATCGAAAACAGCTCTCGGGTTTTCTTAAGCAAAACCCGTAACTCCCTGTTTCACTCAACATGATGATTCAACCAATTCTGATCAATTCCAGCAAACTTACCACGCTTGTTATGCTCAATCAAGTCCTCCCAATCAATCTCGGCCATTGAGTCTGTTTCTACCCTGCCCAAAATGCGAACCCTAACTTCTGCCATTGATGAACACAGTTTCCCGCCAAATTGGGAACTCAAATGAAGGGGACGACCTCCCCCTAACAAAGATGGGGGTGCAAATAGCAGTTGACACCATGGGGTGTGAATAGTACATAAGGTGGCCCTTATCGAAAGAGTTGCCCCTTAATAATTGAGTACCCCTTATCCAAATGTGAGAGTCCAAATAACACATGTCCTCCGGGTGCCTATACCAACTTTTCGAGCTGAATTTTCCAAAAATACCTACAAACACATAAAACACCATAATAAGTTGGAAAAATCGAGTACCAAGAATACTCAAAATTGAGGACAATTCAGTCACAAAAATGTGTTTATCATCTATCACTTGGAAAGTCTATTTCTACCATATCTTCTATATTGAGACATAAGTCGTGTTACGATATAGTTTTCTATTATACACATTTGAGATTTCGAGCTGAGTTTAACTCGCTTATATATTTCTCGGAATATGTGTTGGCAAGCTTTCGCTTCGACCAAGTTCATCTTATATTCTTGACACAAGTCAAAAGATTATCATGTGAAAATTACTGAGTAACATCTTACATGGTTTGTGTGATACAATCATTTGGTGTAGACTTGGAATGTTTCGTTATAATTATTTCAATAACTTGAGAATTGCTTTGATGCTAATAGTGTTTGAAAACGGCTATTGTCTTCCTCTAAGAAAGTTTCAATGATTGAAATAAGAGTTTAGAACACTTAACCATTATTGGATATGACATGTTGTGTACTCTTGCACATATGTAATCCATGTCCGGGAACCATAGTATGCGTACCCGTACGCGTTCCTGTTGGCTTGAGAATCCAGGAACCTAAGTATGCATACATGTACGCGTACCTGTTGGCTTGAGAATCCGGGAACCTAAGTATGCGTACCCGTTCGCGTACCGGCGTAAGGTTCATGTCTGAATATTTCTATTGGGATTGGAAGTACGCGTACCCGTTTGCGTACTGGTGAAACCCAATCTTGGTCCGGATATTTCAAGTATGCGTACCCGTTTTCATACTTGAAGGTTAAAGTTCTAAAATCGGTTGTGTACATGAACTTAAACATTTATATAATAAGGAATGCAATCTTTGCAAACTGTGGCTATAATGTTCATGAATTGATTCGAGTGAATCAAACCGATTTCAATTGTGTTCTTGTATACTTCTATGAGAATATAGCAATTGAACAACTCTGTAACTAGTTTCATTTGAGTCATTTGAACTAGTTATGGTTAAGATGAAAAAGGTTGATATGAGAGTGTTCATATGGCTAACTTCGATTAACTATTTTTGAGCTAACATGGTGTACACGTTTAGGTACAGTTACATAAACCTAAATGGGGGTACATTTCATTTGTGTGTAACAAGCTAAGTTCGATCTAACGGTTGAAATATATTATCTTGGTTGAATCACGTTATTCATCTGACGATGAATATCGAATGCTTTGTTACCAAAGTAACTTAGATTGTAAACCCTGATTTGAAAAACTATATAAAGGAGAACTTTAGCAACTGGGAAACCTAATCCCCACATTTCCGTGTGTTACTAGTTGCATAAGCTAGAGTCGATTCTCCTTTAACCTTAGGTTTCTCACGAGACCCTATAGGTTAACGACTTAAAGACTTCGTTGGGATTGTGAAGCCAGACCCAACTATTTTCTATGTAGTTTCGTGATATGATGTTGCTGTTTCTATCGTGATTGAGTGCAATCATAAGATTGGCTTGAGATTTATATCTCCGATAGGAAAGATAGAAAAGTAATCACAAACACCTTCGTCTCATTGTTTGTGATTCCACAATATCTTGTTTCGTTAATCGATTAAGATTATTGTGAGGTGATTGATAATACTAGTATGTTCTTCGAGAATATAAGACCGGTTTATCTATTGGTTCTTGTTCACCTTGATTTATCAAAAGACGGAACAAAACTCATAGGTATTTCTGTGGGAGACAGATAAGTCTGTTCCAATAGACTTTTCTGTGTGGGACAGATTTGTTTATCAAGCCTTCGACTTTGGGTCGTAGCAACTCTTGGTTGTGGGTGAGATCAGCAAAGGGAATCAAGTGCGTAGTATCCTGCTGGGATCAGAGACGTAAGGAACGTAAATGTACCTTGAATCAGTGTGAGATTGAGTAGGTGTCATGTACCTGGGCTAGGATATATGTGGTGGTTTATTGTTATCTGGAGGGTAGTTTAGGTACTCATATATTCGAGAGTAGTAAGCCGGCTATATCATCCAAACGAGTTGTATTTTGTGAGCTAGCTAATGAAAATGTAAAACTTCATCTTCTTCACTAAATCCTTCTGCAACTTCTTGTCTATCAATGTCTTCTTATTTCCCCCCTAATTCGTCTAATTCTTCTTCTAATCCTCTATATCCCTTTATCTATCCTAAATCATCTCTATCCTTAGAGATCCAAATTGTTCCTGATAAACCAATTTGTAGTGGGTTCACTACAACTGTTATCAGAGCATTCGATTCTGCGGCTGCAAACATGAAAACTCTAACAGCAATTGAAGAACTATCTATCAGAGTTGAATTATTAGAACTAGCTTTAACTGAGATATCTAGAGTGTTGGGTGATTGCAACAGTAAACCATCTCCGGAGTTTTTATCCGGATGGAAGAAATTTTAGTAACAGAAACAAGAAAGCTTTTACCAATGGAACATGAAATATATGTGGGAGAATCGATTGAAGAAGATTGGAAATCTAGTTCAATTGAAAGCTCGAAACTCCAATTGATTCAAGTTCAGAAAGAAATCTCTCCCAAAAATCTTCAACTCCTGGTGCAACAGATGAAGGTAATTTTCAAACTAGTTTTAAGTCTCTTTTCTCTGTAACCGATGAATTTGGTGCTACTAACAAAATTCAGGAACACAAGGAGAAATTGAATTTTCTAGATTATCAAGAGGGTAAAACCTTCGTTTTGTAACATAATTCTCTTAATAATGTTTTGAATTCTCAAGTTAGAAAGGTTACAAATGTTGAGGTAAAGGATTTCAAACTCATTAAGAGGTTTTCTTATTTGGTTGGTGTTTATGAATCCGGGTTTGATACAGCTACTTCCTGCTCATTTGCACTCTATGTTTGTTCAGTTTTTATGTCCAATTACTATGGCAATTGTGTTCATGAGATAAATAAAAGACATGGGTATCAATCAGGTAGGTTGTGTAATGATTCAATCGTTTGTACACTAGCTAATGGTGGTTTTATCACCACTGCTTGGAGTGTATTTGATAAAATACTTGAGAGTGAAGGTTGGGATTCGAGTGGTTGCAGAAATTATTCTTTTCATAGGATATTTGATTGCTGAAAAGGATGGAAACTCAAAGGGTATCCATTATTTGGTGGTGATTATAGATTATGTTTTGATAGGGTATTTACTTCTGTTTCATTCGTTCTTAAGGTGGGTTCAGTTCCAACGACTTACCACAATGGAATGTTTTTTGATAAGCTTGTTAATAAGCATGGGTTTGAATCAGATTCACTGTATATTGATTCAGTTCTATTGGTGCTGGCTAAACCTGGTAAAATGCTCCTAGTGGATACTGTGTGCTTTAAATGGATACTGTGTGTTTCTTCTTACCCTTGTTTCAAGCTTACTGGTAAATTAGTTGATCATGGGAAAATATTTGAACTCGTTAGAGGGCATTCATATCTTGCTGGTGAATATAGATTCTGTGATATGGTTGTTTCTCGTTGGTTTACCCCTCGCCTGTGTTTGAATCTAATGGCTGGATATGACAGAAAGTGGAGAGTGGGTGTGAATGGTAGTATAAAGAACTGTAAAATTCAGAATGCTTATACATGCCTTTGCGGGAGTCAATGAGTGAAATTCAGTATGTTTTATCAAAGGCTTGAGAGTTTGGAGGAGCATTTTGTCTTCTGAGATTGAAGTGTGTATTTTTTGCAAAAAGGCGTAAAAGTGTAGCTTGGAACTTGAGCTGCGGTGTAGGTGATTTTCTCTTACAAATTAAAAGGAGTAAGATGAGTTCCATGTTAATAATAGATGAAGGTCTCTTCATTGTCATGAATTTTTCTCGCTGGATATATGATCATGGCAAGGTATTAGATGTTATTAAAAGGTTGAAAATGTCACAAAAAAATAGTGTATTTGAGAATACTTACACAACTCTGTGGCTACGGGTGGTTGTAATAGAGCGGATGGATGAATTATTTTATAAAAGGCTACTGCAAGAACATATCCTCTGGACTAAATTGATTCAACATGGGTTACATAATGCTACATGAGACATAGTTGGTGAATTATGGAAGGTACTACTTTTAACCTTGTTCCTTTTCGATTTAGGAGGTACAGAAAATGTTTGTGGATACGTTTTGATTTTCATTCAATTACTGGGATTACCTAGATATATTATCCTTGGTATTTATGGGAATGAGAACCACTTATTACTATTACAACTTAAGAGTGGTCTATTTGTGAAGAAGGGAGCAGTGAGAGAACACATTTGGTGTTATTATTGTCGTGGAGTCTTCAATCTCAGGACTGAATTGGTACATCCAGATGCATTCAATATTTCGTCTATCTTCTCTCATAGTTTTTTCCAAGCGCACCCTTGTATTTCTGCCCATCACACGTTGCAGCCGTGGCCTGATGATTATGTTTGTTTTTATCGATTGTCTACCCAATTGCTTCAAGTTCTGAATTCGGATGGTTCCTTCATGGAGTTCCGTGTTTTTTTTCCTATGGCGAGTCTCATAATTCGTATAAGATATGTTACACTTTTAGGTATAGCTTTATTTTTGCGCAGTCCCTTGCTTTCCCCTGGTTCTACCAAGTTGGAGTTCCTGGCAAAGATAAATGGAATACAAGTCTTGCTTGAGGCATGTCATATTCTAGCTGTATTGTTGTGGGTAGGGTACTTGAGGTGGAAATTCAGATTGGTCGTCTCAACTGGTTTACGGATTATGGAAAATATTTGTTGTAACTATGGCACTGTAGTTGGAGTTTCTCGTGTGTGGGTTTCAAATATTTCAGCCTTTTGGGGTTTGTGTTACCTTTCAAGAAAGGAAAGTAAGGTACTCAAGCTTAACCAACTTCTTAATTGGAAACTACACCGCTCTGCTGCAACGAGGGACACGAAAGTAGTGCTGCAAGTTTCATATTACACCTGGAGCGGTTGGCATTTGTTTTGCCGTGCACAAAATCTTACTTGGAACCAACTCTATAAACTGCTGAAGATCATCACTACGAAGAGCACATACCAGCACAAAGAAGTGAGGTTCTATATTGGATGTTAAATTTTTTCGACTTTGTTTTTATCACCAGGATAATTATGTCCAAAGGAAGGAACTTTGATGGAATATTACAGATGGTTCAAGCTGGAGATAAGAGACTTGAGCTACATTTAAGTAATGAAGAAGGTATGCTCATGGGGTTTACACAACCAATTACTCTACCATTTTTGATGTAATTGTTACTACGTACAATGGAACCATGACTAGGCTTGGGCCCTTCCGTTCACTTGAAAAAGATCAATGGGTTGTGAGTTTCGGCTTGAAGTCTGTCAGGGTCACATTCACGTTTGCTACTAGTTGTACGATGCAGCCACAACAGTGCCTCTCTTTAGCCGAGCTCAGTTCTTATTTTTCATCCTTGTCCTGTACCTGGGCTAGGATATATGTGGTGGTTTATTGTTATCTGGAGGGTAATTTAGATACTCATATATTCGAGAGTAGTAAGTCGGCTATATCATCCAAACAAGTTGTATTTTGTGAGCTAGCTAATGAAAATGTAAAACTTCATATTCTTCACTAAATCCTTCTGCAACTTCTTCTCTATCAATGTCTTCTTATTTTTCTCATAATTCGTCTAATTCTTCTTCTAATCCTCTATATCCCTCTATCTATCCTAAATCATCTCTATCATTAGATATCCAAGTTGTTCCTGATAAACCAATTTGTAGTGGGTTCACTACATAGGGTTCAACTACAGTCAAGTCCAAAGTTCATTAGTTGTAGGCTAGTGTTTGTAGCAGCTTAATACAGTGTGGTGTTCAAAGTTGGACGAGGTCCCGGGGTTTTTCTGCATTTGTGGTTTTTCTCATTAACAAAATTCTGGTGTCTGTGTTATTTCTTTTCCGCATTATATTTTGTTATATAATTGAAATATCACAGGTTGTGTGTTGTATCGATCAATTAGGAAATTGAACCTTTGGTTGTTGATTGAAATTGATTGATCCTTGAACATTGGTATTTGGTACCGTTCAAGTTACTACTCTTATATTCAATCGGGCTTGCAAATTTCTATTTGCTGATTGCAGATTGAATTGAGAGATAGAGATATAAACTCTTGTATATACTTTTCTCTAGATGGAGTCGGACTCTCTAGTTGATTCTCTAGAAAGTATATTGGAGTAAGTCCTCTCATATTGCCAAACGAATTGTTGGGTGTGGTTGTTGTACCCCGCATTTTCACTTTCATATCTTTAAGAAATTCAACATTTTAATTCCCCTTTCAGTTTTTCTCGATAAATAACTTAATTTTCAGAATTTTAATTTCTATATTCAAGTCATGCCCATCGACATAAAAACCCATGTCATACTTTAGATGATTTAGAACTTGATACTAGATTGCCTCAAAATGCCATCATCAAAAGAATGCAACTTTTTTTACATGAAATGGGAACCCAAAAACTTCAATGAACTTTTGGAATTTTTAAAACCTACTGGCAAGTGAGGATACAACTTTGTCTACTATATTAATAAAGTATGTAACTAAAAAGATTACTTATCTGATAATGGTGTTTCATCTTCGGTTACACTCTTGTAAAAATGTCTTTATTTGAATTATGCATGATTCATGGAAAGTATGTTATAATCCAATTGTCATTTCCAACATAGTAGTTTCATCCAATAACCCATCCAATCCAGTTCAGCACACTTAAAAAAAAAAAAACTTTCAATTGGCCCTTGGCAATATCAAGATGCATATCCTATTTTTGAAGTTACTTGTTGAGGAAGTTAACCACAAACAACAAATGATACCAGATAACCATCCAAATATAAATTCAAAACTAATTATGTCATTTGTCAACAAAGACTCATCTTTTTTCCACTATAAACGGTACAAGTGTAGCAATGCCGCCCACATTTCAGGAAATTGGAAACGTAGTGCTCCAAAAATAATAAAGATAAAGACAATCGATAAAATGTGAGCAACTCAAAATAGAATCATATACTCATTTATCTGGATGCTTAGAACTTAGAACCCATCCTCAATCAAATAGGAGTTTATTCACTCATGGATCTAGCGATATCCATGATATATATATCAGATAATCAAAGAGAAATAGATACAATGATGGAAGGGATCCAACACCCTAGCTTTAGTTTGCTCCTTGTCTTCTTTTCTTCTTTTCAAAACCTTGATAAAACGTGAATCGAGAGCGTTAAAAGTCTCCTTAAATGCGCCTAACGATCATAAGGTTTGGGATTATAGCTTACTTCGGAACCAAGTTTTCTACCTTTAAAAAGTACTTCGTAACTTTTTAAAGTGTGGGATCGGTCCTAGTAGAGATCTTTAGGACCGATCCTAGTAAATATCCTTAAATTGTTTTGCCATAACTTCCTCATACGAACTCAAAATGACGTTGTTTCCTTCGTATCTTTATCATCTACAACATATATCTGATAACTCTTGAATTTGGTTGTTTTATTTTTGGTCCTTAGTCTACATTCACTTTTATATTCGTTTTAGCACTCTTCTACCTAAATAAGACAAAAAAAAAGTAATACAAGGAAATATGCAATACGTATGCAACATCAAACACCCAATTTACGACCAAAGTCACTAAATTGTGTGTTGAATGACTTAACAGAATCTAAATTGTGTATTGAGATGTTAACGTTGAATGACTTAACGAATATAGATTTTGTGTAATATTAGGTTTTTTAGCTTCTTCAATGAAAAGTTGGATACCAATTTGCGACCAAAGTCACCAAACTACAAATAAAAGATATTTTTATTGGGCCAATGTAGTTAAAAAATTGGGCCAACTGATAATAATATAGGGTTATTGAACATATAGAAGTTATATTATACATAAAAATATAAATTTTGGGGCTTTATGCGGGTTCTTCGGTAGCCTATGACCATGGTACGATCTTGGCCAATGGAGCAGTGAAACTAATTTAAGTTTAAAGACATGTCACATTCTTTTTAATTTTAAGCATTTCGTGCGTGAGAAATTTTTTATTTTCTATTTCAACATTCATGCGCCAAGGAGATGCTGATCACGTAAGACCTTCTATTTACATTGATGATTAAGTGGATAGTGAAGAAGGAAAGGGTTGACAATTCTAAAATACGAGAGTCTACTTAACCTCTAACTAGCAATAATACCTAATTCAATAATAACCTTTTACTAAACAACTTCAGATTAAAGCACAAGATAAGCTCTATAATTGTATTTATTCTAAAAGTTTTTTTTCCTTCCATAAAGATAATAGACTTACCAAAGGTAAAAAAAGAAAGAAAAGTCCAAATAGCAATTACAAACATGATCTGCATAGAGCAGAAGTTTACAAAAAAAAAAAAAAAAACCAAATACATTAGAAGAATGAATGTAAACAAACAACAAACAATCTTCAAAATACCCCTTAAAACATTCAGAGGCCTAATAACTGCTAGACCGACTTCTAAGATACCCCTCAATGAGCCCGACATGCCATCGTATGACTAAACATATTTTTTTCTTCTTTCTTAAAATAATAATATTTCATCTTATTAATATAAAACCATGATTACAAGGTGATTAAGTATATCAAGAAACCAATGTTGAAAAAAATGAATATCGTTAAAAGTACATGGACGAGTATTCTGACAAGAGAATGATTAGGATTACCGGAAAACGACAAATTACAAATATGATTGAGTCAGTTGAACATGAGTAATATGGTATTCTATACATATATGACCATTTGATAGCGTTATTTTTGACCGGGGAAATCTAGATTCCAGTTACCCGAGGTAAAACGGAGTACTTATACCACCAAGTAACCAAAATAGAATAATCATTGGTTCTAGGAAGAATCGTTAAATGCAGCTGTTGATGGTGGTTTTTAGCTTAGGGTTAAAATGTAAAATCTTAGTCAAACAGTGACGTCACACTTGAATAATAATGTCGGCACTAGTAAATTTATTGAACCATTCAACATGCCTGCGTAAAATTATCGGGGTACCTTTTTTATGTATATGCCATGCTCCATGGAAGAACCCTCGGTACTGACTGGCATCATCTCTGCACATGCCAGCCGCGCATGCTAGCCAAACGTGCCAATCACGCGTGCCACATATTTTAAACTAGGGTTTCGACACGCTAAACCCTAATAGCCACATCTCCGCGCCAAAGGCATGCCAACCATGCCAGCCGCACCACCGTGCCAATGGCATGCTATGCTAGCAACATCTCTGCGCCAAAGGCATGCCAACCATGCCAGCCACACCAACGTGCCAATGGCATGCCATGCCAGCCACATCTCCGCGCCAAAGGCATGCCAACCATGCCATCCGCACCATCGTGCCAATGGCATGCCATGCCAGCCACATCTCCACGCCAAAGGCATGCCAACCATGCCATCCGCACCACCGTGCCAATGGCATGCCATGCCAGCCACATCTCCATGCCAAAGGCATGCCAGCCACACCAGCGTGCCAATGGCATGCCATGCCAGCCACATATCCGTGCCAAAGGCATGCCAACCATGCCAGCTGCACCAGCGTGCCAATGACATGCCATGCCAGCCACATCTTCGCGCCAAAGGCATGCCAGCCATGCCAGCCGCACCACCGTGCCAACGACATGCCATGCCAGCCACACCTCCGCGCCAAAGGCATGCCTACCATGCCAGTCGCACCATCGTGTCAATGGCATGCCATGCCAGCCACACCTCCGCACCAAAGCCATGCCTCCATGCCGCTGGGTGCCAAACGAAGGGTTGCAACAATCAACAGCCACCCTTCCTTCTGAGATGCAAATCTCAGCCGTCCAAGTTCGCCACCAATAGTGTGGCAACTTTTGGCCCAATGCCAAGCCCTAACTTTGGCCGCGCCTAAACTATGCAAAAACCCTAATTTTGGCCGCGCCTAAAACTATGCCGAAATCCTAGCTTGGCCGCGCCTAAACCATGCCAAAGCCACGCCGACCATGCCTCCATGCCGCTGGCTGCCAAACGAAGGGTTGCAACAATCAACGTCCATCCTTCCTTTTGAGATGCAAATCTGAACCATCCAAGTTCGCCACCAAACGCGTGGCAACTTTTAGCCCAATTCCAAGCCCTAATTTTGGCCGCGCCTAAACTATGCCAAAACCCTAATTTTGGCCGCGCCTAAAACTATGCCAAAATCCTAACTCGGCCGCGCCTAAACCACGCCAAAGCCATGTCGGCCATGCCTCCATGCCGATGGTCGCCAAACGAAGGGTTGCAACAATCAACGGCCACCCTTCCTTCTGAGATACAAATCTCAGCCGTCCAAGTTCGCCACCAAACGCGTGGCAACTTTTGTCCCAATGCCAAGCCCGAATTTTGGCCGCGCCTAAACTATGCAAAAACCCTAATTTTGGCCGCGCCTAAAACTATGCCAAAATCCTAGCTTGGCCGCGCCTAAACCATGCCAAAGCCACGCAGGCCATGCCTCCATGCCGCTGGCTTCCTAACGAAGGGTTGCATCAATCAACGTCCATCCTTCCTTCTGAGATGCAAATCTCAACCATCCAAGTTCGCCACCAAACGCGTGGCAACTTTTGGCCCAATTCCAAGCCCTAATTTTGGCCGTGCCTAAACTATGCAAAAACCCTAATTTTGGCCGCGCCTAAAACTATGCCAAAATCCTAGCTTGGCCGCGCCTAAACCATGCCAAAGCCACGCCGGCCATGCCTCCATGCCGCTGGCTGCCAAACGAAGGGTTGCAACAATCAACGGCCATCCTTCCTTCTGAGATGCAAATCTCAAACATCCAAGTTCGCCACCAAACGCGTGGCAACTTTTGGCCCAATTCCAAGCCCTAATTTTGGTCGCGCCTAAACTATGCCAAAACCCTAATTTTGGCCGCGCCTAAAACTATGCCAAAATCCTAGCTTGGCCACACCTAAACCATGCCAAAGCCATGCCGGCCATGCCTCCATGCCGATGGTCGCCAAACGAAGGGTTGCAACAATCAACGGCCACCCTTCCTTCTGAGATGCAAATCTCAGCCGTCCAAGTTCGCCACCAAACGCGTGGAAACTTTTGTCCCAATGCCAAGCCCTAATTTTGGCCGCGCATAAACTATGCCAAAACCCTAATTTTGGCTGCGCCTAAAACTATGCCAAAAATAGCTAGGCTGCGCCTAAATCACGCTAAAGCCATGCCTCCATGCCGCTGGCTTCCAAACGAAGAGTTGCAACAACCAACAACCACCCTTCCTTCTGAGATGCAAATCTCAACCGTCCATGTTCGCCACCAAATGCGTGGAAAATTTTGGTCCAATGCCAAGCCCTAATTTTGGCCGCGCCTAAACGGTGCCAAAACCCTAATTTGGCTACGGTGCCAAAGCCCTAATTTGGCCACGCCAAAGCCATGTCGTCCATCCTTCCATGCCACTGGATGCCAAACAGAGGGTTGCAACAATCAACGGCTACCCTTCCCTCTGAGATGCAAATCTCAGCCGTACAAACTTGCCACCAAACGACTTGTGGCAATCTCTTGGCTACGATGCCAAATCCCTAATTTGGCCAGCCAAAGCCATGCTAACCATGCCTCCATGACGCTGGCTGCCAAACGGAAGGTTGCAATAATCAACGGCTATCCTTCCTTCTGAGATGCAAATCTCAGCCGTACAAGCTCGCCACTAAACCAAACGACTTGTGGCAACCTTTGGCTACGCTTCCAACTCTTTGGCCACGGCGCACACTTAGTTATGCCAATTCTATGGTCACGGCACCAAACCCTAATTAGCCACGCCAAGAGCATGTGCAAGCATGCTAGCACCGTGGCCACGCCACTGGCTACCAACGGAAGGTAACCACAATCAACGGTTAACCTTCCTCTCAAGATGAAAATCTCGACCGTCGAAGGTCACCACTGAGCCAGAAAGCCTCCCAAGCTCAACTTGCCAAACAATAGCACCATGCTACACAAAACACTCGAGACAAAAAAACATGTCACAAACTGGGGGATGCTCATCAGGGTATTGGTCTGGCGGTTTACAGCGTGCGACGTACACTATGCCCGTTACAAGAAAGTGTCATAAGAGTGAGGCGGTTAGTAAATACATGAAGTAATTGTGAAACGTTTCCTTAATTATGGAAACATCAATTCCAGGCGTTACCCGTTACCGCTTTCTTCCATTTACTCAACCGTTTTCACTTCTTACGAGACCAGGGTACGTTTCTTTGCGACTTGTATAAATAGGTCTCACCTATTTCCACCAAAAAAAAAGTTTTGGTCAGGAGCATACAACACTCAGAAATCACTTTTTAGCTTCCAATCTGCTAGCGTTTCACTTTCTGATACAAGTCGTCAAACAACCACTATTCCAGAATCAACTATTCTGGTCTCAACACTCTCTTCGCTTCCCTCCCTAAGACCAACCCCTTTCATTCACTTTGTGACCGAAGCAAGTCTGGAACGACCATTTCTTGGTTTAAGCCAGATTTGTACAGATTGATCTCTCGAATCAAAGTACTCCCTTGCAGTACATTGTTTAGGGTTTAGACTCGTTTCTCACCCACATACAGAAATCACCAAAATCAGCAGAAACTGTTTTCACCCTCAAACAATTGGCGACCATAGTGGGAGATCAATCTCTCGGTTGAAATATTTATTTCCAATTTCCAGTTTCACCTTTCAATTCCGATCTCAAGATGGTAGAAGCAAACAATCCGCTCGGGAATCAATGTGTCAGTTATCACACGACGAGGAGTGACTGAGGAATTATCGCGGTCAGGACGCCGTCACCCATATAACTACGGCGGACATGCCTATGGATAGGGTTTGCACCAAGATGGAAGAACAAGCTAAAGGAGGAACGTTGGAATACATACCTGGAGTATGCTCGTTATATTGCTACTAGCTCCAAGACGAGGGAATAAAACTGATGATACGGGATAAAGAATATGGGTAGCGCCTTTTATAGGCATGATGTTTTTGGAGATCAAATGGAGGAAGGTTTCCTATTTCTGGTTACACATGGGAAGAGGCAACCGGGCCCTCTAGCAACGCTCCATGGCGCCAACAGGCCGTGGCCAAGCTAGCGCCAAGAGACCGCCAGCGCCATCTCCACGCTTCAGCTGGCACCATCTCCGCATCATAGCCGGCGCCATCTTCGCGTCCCCTCCTCTCCTATCCAGCGCCAACATCTTGCATATTTCCAGTATCAGGAGCTTGCATCCTTCCAGTGCCAACAACTTGCATCCTTTCCAGCGCTAACAGCTTGCATCCTTTCCAGCGCTAACAGCTTGCATACTTCCAGCGCTAACAACTTGCATCTTTCCAGCGCCAGCAGCTTGCATCCTTCCAGCGCTAACAACTTGCATCTTTCCAGCGCCAGCAGCTTGCATCCTCTCCAGTGCTAACAGCTTGCACCCTTCCAGCGCCATCTTCTCCGCTCCACAACCAGCCAAAGCAGCCATCCTCACCCTTCAAAACAACGCCATGGCTCCAGCACTCCGTGATCAAAACCGCGCCATCTCTGCACGATACACCTACGATCACCAGAACCAGAGCCACTTCCGCCACCCCAACGTTTCTTCAAGTATGACAGCTCCAACCGTCACGAGAGCCACTGCTACTCCGCCATCAGGGAATGAGACTGGAGGAGCCGGAAGAAGCCGACCTATTTTTACCACTGATGATTTGATGGAAAGGCAAAAGGTTCTCGTAAGGCTCAAACATACGTGTATATAACTCAGAAAGAGATACCTATTTCCTCAAGACACTGACGGAGCGGCCACCATAAGAGTCACGTCAACCTAAGAGGGAGCTGACAAGGAATACTTTTAACGTCCGGCGCAGGAACTTCAGCAAGACGTGCGTTTATAGATGAAGAGGCTCGCTTTGGTCTTGAATGACCAGTAGAAGAGAATCGGCAATCCAATTTCATCACACGTAAAGATCAGGAACGACTTCTCCAAAATCGAGGCAAAGGAAATCAACAACCCTCCTGAGTTCACTGAGACCCTCTTCCCGTCAAGAGTTGCATGATTTCTGGGGACTTCGCCCACAAAATCGTGCAGTCTATGATGAAACATTTATGTGCGATTCTATGTTTCTCCAAGGTGTAGTGTCAAGACATATTTGTATCCCTCAACCGCACTGCATCAGGAAAGCAGTTGTTTCCAGCCAGGGAAGCCGTTCCCAAACCCCAACCTCTCTTGGAAAGCACGGTTGACAGATGGAACTGGGGACTCCTAACCACTATTCGCTTGAAGGGTGTCCAGTTTGACAGCACGCTGATTGACGCAGCCGCTCCGCTTCAACGTCCTTAAGCAGCGGCTCCGCTTCAACGTTCGCTCCAGTAGCCGCTCTGCTTCAACGTCCTCCAGCAGCGGCTCCGCTTCAACGTTCGCTCCAGCAGCCGCCCCGCTTCAAAGTCCTCCAGCAGTGGCTCCACTTCAACGTCCTCCAGCAGCGGCTCTGCTTCAACGTTCGCTCCGGCAGCCGCTCCGCTTCAACGTTCGCTCCAGCAGCCGCTCCACTTCAACGTTCTCTCCATAAGCTGCACTAGGATCCGAAGCCGAAGCTTCATCGTTTGTCTCTTTAAGATTCAACGTCCTCTCCAAGAGCCGAAGTCGCTTCAACACCGCTCCCTCCTGCCAAAGATCGTACCGTGGCACCACTCCTTCCTGCAAAGGGTCGTGCCACCACACTCCCCATGTCAAGGATCATGATCGCAGCCATCCAATCTTCGTAGTCATGGCTACCTTTTGATCCATCCCGCAAAAAATCTTGATCATGGAAAGTTTGCTCGCTTACACATCCAGCCAATCCTTTTACTTCCATGGATGCCCATATAATTCCGGCCAATCTACTTTGTTCCAATGACAATGTAGTCTCTTCTGATTACATCTGCTAACAAAAACTGTTGCTGCTCATTTGCCGATACCATCCAGAGCTCCACCGTGATGAGTGCCAAATAATGTATATATTTATCCCTTTTTGTTGGCATTTAACTCATCTTTTGTGCAGTAATTCTACATTTTATCCCATATTCTGTATTTTCATTGTTTTCAAGAATAAATATTTTTCTTACTTAATTTTGCATTTTTGGGTAATAAATAAAGTTTGGATGAATAGCAGAGCGGAAAAGAGCAGAAAAGTAGTGAAAAGCCGGGAGGAATTACACAAGGAAGCCGCGAAGAATGCTGTGCACAAGACCAAAAGGGTAGAAATGGGCTCAAGAAGGAAGAATTGTTCTTAAAGAAGATATGGGCTTGGCATACCCAAGGCCCAAAACCCTTACCCAAACCCATTTTCTATATCCATACCCGCCTCCATTCTCAGCCGTTAGATCGGATCCATTTCATCATCCAATGGTCGCTTCTTCATCGTTCATCAAAATCTGAAGTCCCTGCAAAACACCATAGTACCTAAATTCCAAGCCTTCGGATTAGATCACATTTAGATCCTACGGTCGCTTCTTTGCCTGCGCATCAAACCTCGATACTTCCGCTTAACACTACAACACCTAACTCCATCTGGTGTCGTCAATTTTGTTGTATCTCATAATCCAACGGTCGCCACATACCTCTCCATCGTAGCCGTTCGATTCAATCTATATGGGATCATCCAACGCTCTTTACTTGCTGTTCATCAAAACTCTCTACACCCGCTCAACACACTAGCAACCGAACCCTATTACCCCAAAACAAACGGACCCTTCTTCTCCATCGGGTTCTTCCTCTCTTCTTCCCAAACAACAGAGAGCTGCTCTGCAACTCCATCACCTCCACCATCTACACCTTCTTCTCGAACCACACCACCACCACAACCATCCGACAACACCCTGATCTCCAGTAGCGCCACCCGACAACAGCAGCATCCTATCCCCCTAAGCCTAGCTGTTGTATCTAACCCACACGCATCTCACTGACCTAGATGTGGGTTTGATGCAACACCTCGATTTAGGGCATCAGAAGAATGGAGAGGAGCATAGGGAACAATTTCAGAGCATGGGTCAGCGTCGAATTGGGTAAATTTTATTTTGGGAACCCTAATTTTTGGGATTTGGGGGAAACCCTAATTTTAATGTTTGGGTATAAATTGAGGGTTGGGTATCACTGTTAGGGGTGTTCTTGGACTAGCCAAGTTACCAATTAGGTTTAATTTCAATTTTTGGTTTAATTCCAATTTCAATTTCAACTGTTAAAATTTTAGGGTTCTTAATTTAATTCAATTTCAATTTTTTTTTGCTTTGCTGTTAGTTCAATTTACCTGATGTTAATTTCATGTTCATTGCATTTCATTTCAATTCCAATTTCATGCTCAATGTCTGTTAATTTTAGTGTTTGATGTCTGTTAGTATAATGCAAGTTTTAGTTTTAGTGCTTGATGTCTGTTTAGTCTTTCAGTGTGGATTTAATGTCTGTTTAGTTTTAATGTCTGTTAGTATAATGCAAGTGACTGTTAGTTTTAGGTTTACAATGTTCAAATGACATGTTTTGTTCACTGTTAGTGGTAGAAGTTTAGTTTAGAATCCATGGAAGTTGAGCTCATTGAGAAATGGGGGGAATTTAGTGTCCAATGTTGCTTGTGATTGACTGTGCTGTTAAAAGACAGTCAATTCTAGGAGCAAAACAGTGGACAAGCTTCTTCTCCTCCCATTCCATTTGTATGTCTAGGATCTTGCCATTTTATTTTTGTATCTTGTTCTTTCTTTACTCTTTGTCTTAGGCTAACTGCCTTTGTGCCATCATTTCCCACTGCCTTTGGCCATTGGTCATTGTTTTTGCTCTAATTTTCCACTGTTTTCTTCCCCTTGGCTTGCTGCCTTTTCCTTGCTGCTGCTGCTTTCTTTCCCCTGCTGTGCAGTACTGCTACTGCTGCTGGTGCTCCTAGGCCTGCTACCTGGTGCTGCCAGTTCTCCCTTGCTGCTGCCTCCTGCATCTGAGTTTCTGCAGCTGTTGCTGCCACTCCACTTCTCTTGCAGCTGTCTGCCACCACTGCTGCTGCTGCTTCCTCTCCAAGGCCCAGACCACAGCTCAGATTAAGGCCTAAGGCTCAGTTCACTACACTGAGCCCAAGCCCAAATTCAAAATCAAAGGCCCGGTTCACTGTTACAAGGCCCAGTGCTATTCAAAAACCTAAAGCCCAATTCACTGTCACTGTTAGCCCAAGGCCCAGTGCAATTCCAAAGGTTAAAAGCCCAGGTTCATAGCTAAAAAGCTTAGCTCTAGTTCACGGCCCAAATCATTCAAAGGCCCAAGGCCAAATTTTTCCCAAAAATCCAAACCCTTTAAAAAACCAAATTCTGAGCTTTGTAACATAGTTACTTAGCTTTTGAGCCAATCATGTCTAGATTTTGGCCTGCTTCGGGGAGTGGAAACAAAACACTTAGAGAACTTGCTTACGGGCCAAATTCACATTGTGATCCTCCTCCATTCCATGATGTCAATAGTTATAGGAATTATTATGGACATTTTCAAAGTCCCGAGCCTCAATACATGAACCCTAATAACTATTCACACATGCATCATTCATCACAACGTGAAAATGAACATTCTGCTAGAGCCTCACTCACACAATCATCACTTATGGATCAAATAGAAGCTCGAATCACAGCTTTAGAAATGCAATCACATGAGGAATCTGTCACATCTAATTTTCTTAGGCAACCTGAAATCTATGCATGTCCCGCATGTGGTAGTTTAGACCACCCTGTTGAGAATTGTCATATTTTGCATAATTTTAGGCAATCTAGAGAAAATCCAAGGTATGAAATGCCCATAAATTGTGAGGATGGTAGTCATTGGGACCATAATCAATCCCTTGAGGGTTGCGATCAATATTTTGTAAACCCTAATGACCATGCACACATGTACCATTCACCACAATTTGAACATGAAGAATTTTGTACTCCCATGAATTTAGACTCCACCACAGAAGCTTTAAGACTCTGCAAGCAAGACTATGATAGATCTACATCACGAATTCATGCACATTTAGATCAGATTTTGCTTCACCTACAAAAGGAGGAAATTCATGAGGAAATGTATGTTGTCCCTAATGAAGTGTCTAGTCCCATTCATGTAAATGATGTTGAATACGAACCTAATTTAGAGGAACATGAATCGACTAATGACACCACCATTGTTAATGAGGACCAATATGCATGCTACCATGATGATGATTATGATGATTATGATGATATGTTAGAAGAACATGAAAATATTGTGGAACCTGTTGGTTCAATAACATATGGCTTCTCGCCCTCGACCTTCATGAATGTTGTTCTTTCTAATACTCATTGTAATTCATATGATTTTGATATTGACATGGAATTCGTACAATTATTCTGTGAAGATGAGCATGACATAGGAATAGTTGAATCTTCTGTAGACACTAATATGCATGAAAATATATTTGATGTGTCTGATTCTCTACCTAGGTCACATTGTGATATTTCTCCTGATTTGCCGATGCATGAGAATAAATTTGTTGATGATGTTGATGATTCTGAGTGTGAACTTGCTAAACTGATTGATGATTGTGAGCATGATGTGACATGTGTAGATGATTTAGGAGATTTTGATTTGATTAATAATGACGCACCTATTCTCCTACATGAGTCACAATCTGTTGGCCTTCCACCCAACCTAGATTTGGTTTGTACCAATATTGTAAAACCAATTTTTCTGAGAATGCCCAACCTAGGTTTGGAACTGTGTGCTTCCCAAGTCCTCTTGGACTATTTTGCTTCTAAGTATAATACATTTGAGGAACCACAGTTGGAATGAGCATGTTTGCCCGTCCCTAGCACAGTTCACTTTGAGCTAGACCTTGTACATGATGAACCCCCAAAACTGCGAGATTTTGTTTCCAAAATTTTATCCGTTGAAAAATCCAGGTTTGGGGGTAGCTCATTTTGTTTCACAGTTTCACTTGCGTTTATTTCCTGTTATATTTGTGTGAAGCTGTTGAAACCTCTACACTTTGTCTTTTGGGTTGATCCTCAACTCTTTCGATTGTTAGTGTATGGTGAATTTTTGTATATAATCCAGTAGATAAAATTTCTTAAAAACCCTTTTGTTCCTTTTGTATATATTTGCTAATCCAATATGATCTCGGCTGAAATATGTTGGATTTTTTGCCTTGAATAACGGAGTTTTAATTCTGCTTTCGCCGAAATCGGGTATTCTCTGTCCTTTTACTCTACTCAGCATGTCCCTTTCCATATGTTGCATTTTAATTCTTTCCATATTTTGAAACATTGAGGACAATGTTTAGTTTAGGTTTGGGGGTATAGAGTAGATACCACGATAATATGCCATAATTGAAAACAAAACTCCATCTTTTTGAAAAAAATTGAAAAATTCCAAAAAAATTAAAAAATCAAAATTCAAAAAAATTAAAAAATGAAAAATCATAAAAAATGGAGCTCATTTACCTTGAAATGTTGACTCTTGTGCAAATATGTAATTATTAGGAGTCTTAGTCTAGATATTTAGGCACCCTGATTCTAGCACAATTCACATAGTGATAAGAAATTTGCACGCGCACGATCTACCAATACATGTATGGCCTCGATCTTCAAGGTGTTTGATAGGAAGTTACGATTGCCAATCACTTTAGAATACTGAACGAAACTTGACTAGCTTGTTCTTTGGTTGGTTGGGATAGAAGGTGGAGGTTACATTAAGAAAGACAACCATCGAATTTAACTGGGTGCATCAAAAAGGGCTACCTCTTGCAAAGTGTCATGTAATATTTTGTTTCCTTTTGTATATGTATCAAAAGTGTTTCCTTATCAATCAAAAAAAAAAAAAACGATGTATATATTCAGAAGAAAAAAAAAATATCAGAAAAATACAAAAAAAATCAAGTATTTATCAATTTCATCATCTCTTGTTCCAAAAATAAAAAGAGAGTAGTCAATGTAAATAAGAGTCATGTAAATAGTCATTTTGTTGTTTCATTGTAATAAGCAAGGAGGGTGTATGCCATTGATGTACAACGCGAGTAATTGTGAAATACCTCCAACTCATTCACAATTCTCGTAAAGTCCGGACAGCTAGCTAGATTTCGACCTTGGTTCTTAGCCTGAGAAACTATCTCTTGGTGATTAGTAGTCATAACATCCGATCTTTCTTTACACATGTGTAGATACACTTTACACTCTTATCACATGTCTTTATTTGTTATCAGTGCTAGGATTGTGCCTTGATAGCTAGATTGACATCTCCATTTTGCTGTGAGCTTAACTGACTTGCACATGTCACATTTGATGGAATCTGAGCTTATATTTTGACCTAGAACTTTGTAGGTACGTTCTAAGCAAACCTTCATGAGACTTCAACTCGTCCACTAGGGACACTTAGTGGTTTAAAAGGCTTAGTGCATACGCTAAATGCATTCGAGAGACCAGCGACAGTGGTATAGTTAGGATTTCCTTAGTTTTGTTTTACTTGAGGACAAGTAAAATTCAGGTTTGGGGGTATTTGATGAGTGCCAAATAATGTATATATTTATCCCTTTTTGTTGGCATTTAACTCATCTTTTGTGCAGTAATTCTACATTTTATCCCATATTCTGTATTTTCATTGTTTTCAAGAATAAATATTTTTCTTACTTAATTTTGCATTTTTAGGTAATAAATAAAGTTTGGATGAATAGCAGAGCGGAAAAGAGCAGAAAAGTAGTGAAAAGCCGGGAGGAATTACACAAGGAAGCCGCGAAGAATGCTGTGTGCACAAGACCAAAAGGGTAGAAATGGGCTCAAGAAGGAAGAATTGTTCTTAAAGAAGATATGGGCTTGGCATACCCAAGGCCCAAAACCCTTACCCAAACCCATTTTCTATATCCATACCCGCCTCCATTCTCAGCCGTTAGATCGGATCCATTTCATCATCCAATGGTCGCTTCTTCATCGTTCATCAAAATCTGAAGTCCCTGCAAAACACCATAGTACCTAAATTCCAAGCCTTCGGATTAGATCACATTTAGATCCTACGGTCGCTTCTTTGCCTGCGCATCAAACCTCGATACTTCCGCTTAACACTACAACACCTAACTCCATCTGGTGTCGTCAATTTTGTTGTATCTCATAATCCAACGGTCGCCACATACCTCTCCATCGTAGCCGTTCGATTAAATCTATATGGGATCATCCAACGCTCTTTACTTGTTGTTCATCAAAACTCTACACCCGCTCAACACCCTAGCAACCGAACCCTATTACCCCAAAACAAACGGACCCTTCTTCTCCATCGGGTTCTTCCTCTCTTCTTCCCAAACAACAGAGAGCTGCTCTGCAACTCCATCACCTCCACCATCTACACCTTCTTCTCGAACCACACCACCACCACAACCATCCGACAACACCCTGATCTCCAGTAGCGCCACCCGACAACAGCAGCATCCTATCCCCCTAAGCCTAGCTGTTGTATCTAACCCACACGCATCTCACTGACCTAGATGTGGGTTTGATGCAACACCTCGATTTAGGGCATCAGAAGAATGGAGAGGAGCATAGGGAACAATTGCAGAGCATGGGTCAGCGTCGAATTGGGTAAATTTTATTTTGGGAACCCTAATTTTTGGGATTTGGGGGAAACCCTAATTTTAATGTTTGGGTATAAATTGAGGGTTGGGTATCACTGTTAGGGGTGTTCTTGGACTAGCCAAGTTACCAATTAGGTTTAATTTCAATTTTTGGTTTAATTCCAATTTCAATTTCAACTGTTAAAATTTTAGGGTTCTTAATTTAATTCAATTTCAATTTTTTTTTGCTTTGCTGTTAGTTCAATTTACCTGATGTTAATTTCATGTTCATTGCATTTCATTTCAATTCCAATTTCATGCTCAATGTCTGTTAATTTTAGTGTTTGATGTCTGTTAGTATAATGCAAGTTTTAGTTTTAGTGCTTGATGTCTGTTTAGTCTTTCAGTGTGGATTTAATGTCTGTTTAGTTTTAATGTCTGTTAGTATAATGCAAGTGACTGTTAGTTTTAGGTTTACAATGTTCAAATGACATGTTTTGTTCACTGTTAGTGGTAGAAGTTTAGTTTAGAATCCATGGAAGTTGAGCTCATTGAGAAATGGGGGGAATTTAGTGTCCAATGTTGCTTGTGATTGACTGTGCTGTTAAAAGACAGTCAATTCTAGGAGCAAAACAGTGGACAAGCTTCTTCTCCTCCCATTCCATTTGTATGTCTAGGATCTTGCCATTTTATTTTTGTATCTTGTTCTTTCTTTACTCTTTGTCTTAGGCTAACTGCCTTTGTGCCATCATTTCCCACTGCCTTTGGCCATTGGTCATTGTTTTTGCTCTAATTTTCCACTGTTTTCTTCCCCTTGGCTTGCTGCCTTTTCCTTGCTGCTGCTGCTTTCTTTCCCCTGCTGTGCAGTACTGCTACTGCTGCTGGTGCTCCTAGGCCTGCTACCTGGTGCTGCCAGTTCTCCCTTGCTGCTGCCTCCTGCATCTGAGTTTCTGCAGCTGTTGCTGCCACTCCACTTCTCTTGCAGCTGTCTGCCACCACTGCTGCTGCTGCTTCCTCTCCAAGGCCCAGACCACAGCTCAGATTAAGGTCTAAGGCTCAGTTCACTACACTGATCCCAAGCCCAAATTCAAAATCAAAGGCCCAGTTCACTGTTACAAGGCCCAGTGCTATTCAAAAACCTAAAGCCCAATTCACAGTCACTGTTAGCCCAAGGCCCAGTGCAATTCCAAAGGTTAAAAGCCCAGGTTCATAGCTAAAAAGCCTAGCTCTAGTTCACGGCCCAAATCATTCAAAGGCCCAAGGCCTAAAACCATTTCATCATTACAAACAAACCCACTAAGCCCAATAGCAATTTTAGAGCCCAAAATAGCTAGAAAACTCCAAACACGCACAGTCTCTGTGGATCGACCCGTACTTGCACGAGCTACAACCGACGACCGTGCACTTGCGGTACTACTGTAGGCCCGCCGTTTTCATTTCTCTTCAATTTTATACACTTTCCCGGGCCCACACACACCGCAGCAGCAATCACTACAAAGATCTACACGGAATACCTTCATTGTCAAATCTCAGAAGACAAAGTCAACCAAAAGGCCATAGCCACAACAAGGTCATCTACCCTTCAAGAGTATAGTGATGAGTGCCAATATTGTATATATCTATCCCTTTTTGTTGGCATTTAACTCATCTTTTGTGCATTAATTCTACATTTTATCCCATATTCTGTATTTTCATTGTTTTCAAGATAAATATTTTTCTTACTTAATTTTGCATTTTTAGGTAATAAATAAAGTCTGGATGAATTGCGGAGCGGAAAAGAGCTGAAGAGTAATGAAAAGCCGGGAGGAATTACGCAAGGAAGCCGCAAAGAATGGAGCGCACGTCCAAAAAGCTGGAAATGGGCTCAAGAAGGAAGAATTGTTCTTAAAGAAGATATGGGCTTGGCATACCCAAAGCCCAAAACCCTTACCCAAACCCATTTTCTATATCCATACCCGCCTCCATTCTCTCAGCCGTCGGATTGGATCCATCTCATCATCCGATGGTCGCTCCTTCATCGCGCATCAAAATCTGAAGCTCCTGCAAAACACCATAGTGCCTAAATTCCAAGCCTTCAGATTAGATTGTAGTTGAATCCAACGATCGCTTCTTTGCCTGCGCATCAAACCCAGATACTTCCGCTTAACACTACAAACCTAACTCCATCTGGCGCCGTTAATTTCGTTGTATATCTGCATCCAACGGTCGCTGCCAGCATCTTCACTTTTATCCGTTAGATCAATCTCTAATCTCATCACACCCACGGCTCAGCGTCGCAGATCATCAAACTCGATACGCCCGCTTAACACCACACAGTACCAAAACATATAACCCAAACAAACTACCCCTATTCTTTCTTCCATCGAGCTCTCCTTCACCACCATACCCTGTTTGCAGAACCACCACCACCTACTCTGCCGTACCAGTTCCATCGCCACCTCCTTCTCCATCAACAACTCCCCCAACAACCACACCATCATATCCCTCAATACCCCCCCCTCACCTATTAATCTATTTCAACAACTCCACCATCCTCATCACTGTTAGGGTTGGATTTGGTGAATTAGGTTGATAGATGAAGCAATTGGCGCGTGGGAATGGAGCAGGTGAACAAGGAAAATAATGGGTCGACGATTGAAGTGTCAAATCACATGTTTGGTGAGTAAAATTCGAAACCCTAATTTCAACTGTCCAAATTAGGTTTTTGGGGATTTTTATAGAAAACCCTAATTTCTGTTAGGGAAAGCCTGGAGACGAATAGAGAGAAACATGGGTTCAAATTATTGTACTATCAAATTAGGTAGAATCAAATACCTAATTTCTGTGTTGTTTGATTTTGGGATTTGGGTGAAGAACCCTAATTTTGTATTTTGGGGAAATGGGGTCTGTGGGTATAAATAGCCTTGTGGGTGTTGTTGTAAAACTTTATGCTGGACTAGCCAGTGTCCAGAACTTTGTTCTGTTAATGTTCATTTTTTTGCTTTCATATTAAGTTCTGTTCTGAGTTTCTCCATTTTGTTCTCTATGTTCCTGTTAATGTGTGCTGTTAATGTTTAAATGTTCATGTATTGTTCTGTTGCCGTCTATCTTGTTGTTCACTGTGATGTTTAGTTTCTTCAATTTCCTAGTGCATGTTCCTGTTGATGTTTGTGTTCCATGTAATGTTATGTTAGTTTAAATGCTCAAATGTTAAGTTTGTTCATTGTGAAGTGATGGAATGTTAGGCTAGAAGCCTTGAAGCATTGTGTTGATTGAGCATTGGGGAGAAACTAGTGCTCACTATGACTGTGAGCAAACTAGTTCTCTTCCCACTCTAGTTGTATGCCTAGGCTCACCTTCACCATTTCACCTTCACCATTTCACCTTCACTGTTATGTGCTTCCCATGTTATGTTATTGTGTTTAAAAATTCATGTTTTGTTCACTGTTAGTGGTAGAAGTTTAGCTTGAGGCACTGTATTGATTGAGCAGTGGGGAGAAACTAGTGCTCACTAGTGACTGTGAGCAAACTAGTTCTCTTCCCCCACTCTAGTAGTATGCCTAGGCTCACCTTCAACCATTTCACCTTCACCATCTCCCCTGCCCTTGGCTTAGGCCTTGGTTCCATTGTTCTCGCTTGTAGTTTCATTGTACTGTCACATTTACTTCAACTGTTACTTACTGTGTTTATTGCTTCATTTCCATTGTCTCATTATTTCACTACTATCTTCATCATTTTCACAATCTTTTGTCACTGTTTTGTTTAGTGCATTGTTGGTTTTTGTTGTTTAGTCATTGTCTTGTTTAATTTTCTTCATTGTCTTTGCCTTAGGCTAACTGCCTTTGTATTATTGCCTCACTGCCTTCTTCCTCTATCTTTGCTGTTTTGGCCTAGAGCCATTGTTGCTCACTGTTACCTGTCTGTAGAGGTCACTTCTTTTCTTCTTGACCAAAAACTCTCTAAGCCCACTGTCCATTGTTTGTACAAACTGAAGCCCAGTTCACTGAGGCAAAGACCCAGTTAAATCCAAAGATCAAGCCCAGTTCAATTCACATCAGAAACCAACTGAACCCAAGTTCAGCCCATCAAAACCACTGAAAGCCCAACTCATTCCAAGGGTATTCATAACCCATTAGCACTCAAAATCCCATTGATTATTCATAGCCCAATAGCAATTTAGAGCCCAAAGTAGCTAAATAATCCAAACACACCCATTCTCTGTGGATCGACCCGTACTTGCACGAGCTACAACCGACGACCGTGCACTTGCGGTATTACTGTAGGCCCGCGTTTCATTTCGCTTCAATTTTATACGCTTTCCCGGGCCCACCAAGTTTTTGGCGCCGCTGCCGTGGACTGGTGCTGTGTTTTTCTTGTAGTTTTATTAGCTATTTTTGCATTTCACTGCATAGCATTTGCATCTGCATCTGCTTCACTTCATTTGCTGTTGGACCTGCTGTTCTGAACCAGTTTTTCCTCTGCTGGGACGCCACCAAGGAAAAGAACCAAAGCCCAACTGGGTTTTTGCAACAATATCAGAGCAGCTGGGCTGTGCTTAAAAGGTAACCCATTTAAGAGAACCCGAATTGTGGGCTTCCAATTTTTAATTGTGGGCTGTAATATTAAAGCCAATTTTTGGGCTTTTTATTTTTGTTGGGTTTGTAATTAATTTATGTGGGCTTGTTTGTTTAATTTGTGGGCTTGTATTTAATTTTTGTGAGCTTGTTTAATTTGGACTTGTATTTTGTATTCTGGGTTTTTAAACCCAGCTGAGCTTGTAACCGATCACGCTAGTTGAACTCGTTAGTGGGCCGAGTACCCAAATTCTAGGCCGAGATTTTGGACTCAGTTCCACAAAAGTTTTCAACCAAGCGGAGCCAAAGCAGACACAAAACAAACAGTGGGCTTGCTCCCATTCAAAACCAAATTTTATTCTTTTTCAAAAAAAAAAAAAAAAAAAAAAAAAAAAAAAAAAAAAAAAAAAAACCAAATTTCTTTGCCCCAAAAAACCAAATTTTATTTTACTCCCATTTTAAAACCAAATTTTCAAATGTCTCCCACCAAAACCAAATTTTTCCCAAAAATCCAAACCCTTTAAAAAACCAAATTTTGGGCTTTGTAACATAGTTACTTAGCTTTTGAGCCAATCATGTCTGGATTTTGGTCTGCTCCTGGGGATGGAAATAAAACTCTTAGAGAACTTGCTTATGGGATGTGCCACGTTATGACCTTCCACGGACCATGATGTCAATAGTCATAGGAATTATTATGGACACTTTCAAAGTCCCGAGCCGCAATACATGAACCCTAATGACTATTCATACATGCATCATTCATCGCAACGTGAAAATGAACATTTTGCTAGTGCCTCACTCACACAATCATCACTTATGGATCAAATAGAAGCTCGAATCACAGCTTTAGAAATGCAATCACATGAGGAACTGTCACATCTAATTTTCTTAGGCAACCAAATCTATGCATGTCCCGCATGTGGTAGTTTAGACCACCCTGTTGAGAATTGTCATATTTTGCATAATTTTAGGCAATCTAGAGAAAATCCAATGTATGAAATGCCCATAAATTGTGAGAATGGTAGTCATTGGGACCATAATCAATCCTTTGAGGGTTGCGATCAATATTTGTAAACCCTAATGACCATGCACACATGTACCATTCACCACAATTTGAACATGAAGAATTTTGTACTCCCATGAATTTAGACTCCACCACAGAAGCTTTAAGACTCTGTAAGCAAGACTATGATAGATCTACATCACGAATTCATGCACATTTAGATCAGATTTTGCTTCACCGACAAAAGGAGGAAATTCATGAGGAAATGTATGTTGTCCCTAATGAAGTGTCTAGTCCCATTCATGTAAATAATGTTGAATATGAACCTAATTTAGAGGAACATGAATCGACTAATGACACCACCACTGTTAATGAGGACCAATATGCATGCTACCAGATGATGATTATGATGATTATGATGATATGTTAGAAGAACATGAAAATATTGTGGAACCTGTTGGTTCAAAAACATATGGCTTCTCGCCCTCGACCTTCATGAATGTTGTTTTTTCTAATACTCATTGTAATTCATATGATTTTGATATTGACATGGGATTCGTACAATTATTCTGTGAAGATGAGCATGACATAGGAATAGTTGAATCTTCTGTAGACACTAATATGCATGAAAATATATTTGATGTGTCTGATTCTCTACCTAGGTCACATTGTGATATTTCTCCTGATTTGCCGATGCATGAGAATAAATTTGTTGATGATGTTGATGATTCTGAGTGTGAACTTGCCAATTTGATTGATGATTGTGAGCATGATGTGACATGTGTAGATGATTTAGGAGATTTTGATTTGATTAATAATGACGCACCTATTCTCCTACATGAGTCACAATCTGTTGGCCTTCCACCCAACCTAGATTTGGTTTGTACCAATATTGTAAACCAATTTTTCTGAGAATGCCCAACCTAGGTTTGGAACTGTGTGCTTCCCAAGTCCTCTTGGACTATTTTGCTCTAAGTATAATATCTTTGAGGAACCACAGTTGGAAATTGCATGTTTGCCCGTCCCTAGCACAGTTCACTTTGAGCTAGACCTTTTGCATGATGAACCCCCGAAAACTGCGCGATTTTGTTTTCAAAATTATATCTTCTGTAAATCCAGGTTTGGGGGTAGCTCATTTTGTTTCACAGTTTCACTTGCGTTTCTTTCCTGTTATATTGTGTGAAGCTGTTGAAATGTCTACACTTTGTCTTTTGGGTTGATCCTCAACTCTTTAGATTGTTAGTGTATGGTGAATTTTTTGTATATAATCCAGTAGATAAAATTTCTTAAAACCCTTTTGTTCCTTTTGTATATATTTTGCTAATCCAATATGATCTCGGCTGAAATATGTTGGATTTTTTGCCTTGAATAACGGAGTTTTAATTCTGCTTTCGCCGAAATCGGGTATTCTCTCTCCTTTTACTCTACTCAGCATGTCCCTTTCCATATGTTGCATTTTAATTCTTTCCATATTTTGAAACATTGAGGACAATGTTTAGTTTAGGTTTGGGGGTATAGAGTAGATACCATGATAATTTGCCATAATTGAAAACGAACTCCTTCTTCTTTTTGAAAAAATTGAAAAATTCCAAAATTCAAAAAAATTAAAAATTAAAAAAAAAAAAATAAAAATGGAGCTCATTTACCTTGAAATGTTGACTCTTGTGCAAATATGTAATTTTAGGAGTCTTAGTCTAGATATTTAGGCACCCTGATTCTAGCACAATTCACATAGTGATAAGAAATTTGCACGCGCACGATCTACCAATACATGTATGGCCTCGATCTTCAAGGTGTTTGATAGGAAGTTACGATTGCCAATCACTTTAGAATACTGAACGAAACTTGACTAGCTTGTTCTTTGGTTGGTTGGGATAGAAGGTGGAGGTTACATTAAGAAAGACAACCATCGAATTTAACTGGGTGCATCAAAAAGGGCTACCTCTTGCAAAGTGTCATGTAATTTTTGTTTCCTTTTGTATGTATCAAAAGTGTTTCCTTATCAAAAAAAAAAAAAAAAAAAAAAAACAGAAAAATACAAAAAATCAAGTATTTATCAATTCCATCATCTCTTGTTCCAAAAATAAAAAGAGAATAGTCAATGTAAATAAGAGTCATGTAAATAGTCATTTTGTTGTTTCTTTGTAATAAGCAAGGAGGGTGTATGCCATTGATGTACAACGCGAGTAATTGTGAAATACCTCCAACTCATTCACAATTCTCGTAAAGTCCGGACAGCTAGCTAGATTTCGACCTTGTTCTTAGCCTGAGAAACTATCTCTTGGTGATTAGTAGTCATAACTTCAGATCTTTCTTTACACATGTGTAGATACACTTTACACTCTTATCACATGTCTTTTTTTGTTATCAGTGCTAGGATTGTGCCTTCGATAGCTAGATTGACATCTCCATTTTGCTGTGAGCTTAAACTGTTTTGCACATGTCACATTTGATGGAATCTGAGCTTATATTTTGACCTAGAACTTTGTAGGTACGTTCTAAGCAAACCTTCACGAGACTTCAACTCGTCCACTAGGGACACTTAGTGGTTTAAAAGGCTTAGTGCATACGCTAAATGCATTCGAGAGACCAGCGACAGTGGTATAGTTAGGATTTCCTTAGTTTTGTTTTACTTGAGGACAAGTAAAATTCAGGTTTGGGGGTATTTGATGAGTGCCAAATATGTATATATTATCCCTTTTGTTGGCATTTAACTCATCTTTTGTGCATTAATTCTACATTTTATCCCATATTCTGTATTTTCATTGTTTTCAAGAATAAATATTTTTCTTACTTAATTTTGCATTTTTAGGTAATAAATAAAGTCTGGATGAATTGCGGAGCGGAAAAGAGCTGAAGAGTATGAAAAGCCGGGAGAATTACGCAAGGAAGCCGCAAAGAATGGAGCGCACGTCCAAGAAGCTGGAAATGGGCTCAAGAAGGAAGAATTGTTCTTAAAGAAGATATGGGCTTGGCATACCCAAGCCCAAAACCCTTACCCAAACCCATTTTCTATATCCATACCCGCCTCCATTCTCAGCCGTCGGATTGGATCCATCTCATCATCCGATGGTCGCTCCTTCATCGCATCAAATATGAAGCTCCTGCAAAACACCATAGTGCCTAAATTCCAAGCCTTCAGATTAGATTGTAGTTGAATCCAACGATCGCTTCTTTGCCTGCGCATCAAACCCAGATACTTCCGCTTAACACTACAACACCTAACTCCATCTGGCGCCGTTATTTCGTTGTATATCTGCATCCAACGGTCGCTGCCAGCATCTTCACTTTTATCCGTTAGATCAATCTTCATCTCCACACCCCACGGCTCAGCGTCGCAGATCATCAAACTCGATACGCCCGCTTAACACCATAGTACCAGAAACATATAACCCAAACAAACTACCCCTTATTCTTTCTTCCATCGAGCTCTCCTTCACCACCATACCCTGTTTGCAGAACCACCACCACCTACTCTGCCGTACCAGTTCCATCGCCACCTCCTTCTCCATCAACAACTCCCCACAACAACCACAATCCATCATATCCCTCAATACCCCCATCACCTATTAATCTATTTCAACAACTCCACCATCCTCATCACTGTTAGGGTTGGATTTGGTGAATTAGGTTGATAGATGAAGCAATTGGCGCGTGGGAATGGAGCAGGTGAACAAGGAAAATAATGGGTCGACGATTGAAGTGTCAAATCACATGTTTGGTGAGTAAAATTCGAAACCCTAATTTCAACTGTCCAAATTAGGTTTTTGGGGATTTTTATAGAAAACCCTAATTTCTGTTAGGGAAAGCCTGGAGACGAATAGAGAGAAACATGGGTTCAAATTGTACTATCAAATTAGGTAGAATCAAATACCTAATTTCTGTGTTGTTTGATTTTGGGATTTGGGTGAAGAACCCTAATTTTGTATTTTGGGGAAATGGGGTCTGTGGGTATAAATAGCCTTGTGGGTGTTGTTGTAAAACTTTATGCTGGACTAGCCAGTGTCCAGAACTTTGTTCTGTTAATGTTCATTTTTTTGCTGTTCATATTAAGTTCTGTTCTGAGTTTCTCCATTTTGTTCTCTGTTCCTGTTAATGTGTGTTGTTAATGTTTAAATGTTCATGTATTGTTCTGTTGCCGTCTATCTTGTTGTTCACTGTGATGTTTAGTTTCTTCAATTTTCCTAGTGCATGTTCCTGTTGATGTTTGTGTTCCATGTAATGTTAATGTTAGTTTAAATGCTCAAATGTTAAGTTTGTTCATTGTGAAGTGATGGAATGTTAGGCTAGAAGCCTTGAAGCATTGTGTTGATTGAGCATTGGGGAGAAACTAGTGCTCACTAGTGACTGTGAGCAAACTAGTTCTCTTCCCACTCTAGTTGTATGCCTAGGCTCACCTTCACCATTTCACCTTCACCATTTCACCTTCACTGTTATGTGCTTCCCATGTTATGTTATTGTGTTTAAATTCATGTTTTGTTCACTGTTAGTGGTAGAAGTTTAGCTTTGAGGCACTGTATTGATTGAGCAGTGGGGAGAAACTAGTGCTCACTAGTGACTGTGATCAAACTAGTTCTCTTCCCACTCTAGTAGTATGCCTAGGCTCACCTTCACCATTTCACCTTCACCATCTCCCCTGCCCTTGGCTTAGGCCTTGGTTCCATTGTTCTCTGCTTGTAGTTTCATTGTACTGTCACATTTACTTCACTGTTACCTTGTGTTTATTGCTTCATTTCCATTGTCTCATTATTTCACTACTATCTTCATCATTTTCACAATCTTTTGTCACTGTTTTGTTTAGTGCATTGTTGTTTAGTTCTTTGCTGTTTAGTCATTGTCTTGTTTAATTTTCTTCATTGTCTTTGCCTTAGGCTAACTGCCTTTGTATTATTGCCTCACTGCCTTCTTCCTCTATCTTTGCTGTTTTGGCCTAGAGCCATTGTTGCTCACTGTTACCTGTCTGTAGAGGTCACTTCTTTTCTTCTTGACCAAAAACTCTCTAAGCCCACTGTCCATTGTTTGTACAAACTGAAGCCCAGTTCACTGAGGCAAAGACCCAGTTCAATCCAAAGATCAAGCCCAGTTCAATTCACATCAGAAACCAACTGAACCCAAGTTCAGCCCATCAAAACCACTGAAAGCCCAACTCATTCCAAGGGTATTCATAACCCATTAGCACTCAAAAGCCCATTGATTATTCATAGCCCAATAGCAATTTAGAGCCCAAAGTAGCTAAATAATCCAAACACACCCATTCTCTGTGGATCGACCCGTACTTGCACGAGCTACAACCGACGACCGTGCACTTGCGGTATTACTGTAGGCCCGCGTTTCATTTCGCTTCAATTTTATACGCTTTCCCGGGCCCACCATATAGCGCAAGAATATCATCACCTTTCTGTCTAGAAGACGCCTTCAACACTTTACGAGGCCGCGGTGGATCCCAAGCCTGCTTAGAGGAAAACAACTTCAGAAACTAAAGAAAAATGCGACTGGGGACTGCTCATCGCAGTCCATCCCGACGATCATTAAAGACTCATGAGATAACTCCAGAGACGTGGCTGAAACATTTTCTTGAAGAAACAGAGGGAGCCACGATAAACAACATAACTCTCTTATATCTACCTCTTCGCTATCCAGAATATTTCGTCCATGTGATATCCTGAGCATCCCAGCGTCACATCCAAAAGAGTACAATAAGCTTGTAACAAATCCCGTGGACATGGATTCAAGGCGATGCAATGAAAGTATGCTACACATGGGTACTACCAGCATGAGACGCTTTCACCCCCCTCAACCTGGTTATTTCTGATTTCAACATCATCACTGCCAAAGTTTTACGAGCCGCAGGAATTTCTCAACATGAAGCCGTACATGTGCATCAAAGACTCCAAAAGCACGCCACAAAGATACATTCACATATTCGGCCATGCCATCGGATCTAACAGAAATATAACTGGGGACTGCTCGTCGCATCCCATTTCATACGATAGTCCAAGATTCAGAAGCTGGTTCAAAGGATGTCTCTTGGAACAAAGTCCTTGAAGACTTGATAACAACACATTGGCAACAGAATGTCTCCCAACTCATTTGTTTCATCCCGTGGCTTCGGAAGGTTTCTACCATACAATCATCCACAACATATCATCATCGCGATCAGAAGGTCCAGATACTGAACAACCTAAAGTCGAGGATGGACCGACAACGCAACCACAATCTCCAAGGTTAGCCCTGACATGATCGTTGTCGAGCATACATTTCATCCATCCAACCCAAGAATGCAATGGAGTTTGGTAAATTTTGGAATCTACTGGAGAGACACTGCAGACAAAAGCACAGATCCAAACGAGCAACAGAAAACAGAAAAGGGTCGATACCTCTTTTTATGCGGACGGAGTTTCTAGAGTTTGAACAGAATAAAGATTCCTTCTTGATACATGAACGAGAATAGATGATTGGGCGCGACTATGCCACCTCGGGCCCGCAACATCCCTCATGAATTCTTCATGAGTTTTACTGTCGGGCTATTTTCACCTCCTAAATGAGCTCAAAACCTAAATATTCCCTCGTAGGGAGATATAAAATTATTTTCCATTCGAAACGGAGGGCCGGACCGTCAAAATACGAGTTCATACGAGAATTATACAACGATTCTAGTAAGGGGCGCTAATTAGGGTTTCGACATGACAAACCCTAATTTAGAAAAAGTTGAATCATTCCACGGAACTGAAGACAGTCGTCATCCTTCCACGTAACTGAAGCCAGTCTCCACCATTCCACGGAACTGAAGCCGATCGTCACCCTTCCACGGAACTGAAGCCAGTCTCCACCATTTCACGGAACTGAAGTCGGTCGTCACCCTTCCACGGAACTGAAGCCAGTCTCCACCATTCCACAGAACTGAAGCCAGACGTCACCCTTCCACGGAACTGAATCCAGTCGTCATCCTTTCACGAAACTGAAGCTAGTCTCCACCATTCCACGGAACTGAAGCCAGTCGTCATCCTTACACGGAACTGAAGCCAGTCTCCACCATTCCGTGGAACTGAAGCCATTTTCCACCCTTCCACGGAACTGAAGCCAGTCGTCATCCTTCCACAGAACTGAATCCAGTTGCCATCGTTCCACGGGCCCGCAACATCCCTCCTGAATTTTCCTTGAGTTTTACTGTCGGACTGTTTTCACCTCCTAAACGGGCTCGAAACCTAAATATTCCCTTGGGGGAGGTAGAAAATTCTTTTCCGATTGAAATGGAGGGGCGGACCGTCAAAATCCGAGTTCGTACGAGAATGCTACAACGATTTTAGTAAGAGGCGCTAATTAGGGTTTCGGCATGCCAAACCCTAATTTAGACAAACTTGCCAGGTGCCGTCACCACCGTTTGGTAGCCGAAGTTCCAGCGTCATCACCACCGTTTGGTAGCCGAATTTCCGAAACCAGTTTCCACCATTTCGTGGATCGAAGATAGCATCCAGCGCCAGCGGCTCCATTCCAAGCCGCACACTGCCAGCGGCTCCATTGCAAGCCGCACCATGCCAGCGGCTCCATTCCAAGTCGCACGATGCCAGCGGCTCCAAGCCAAGCTGACGCCAACGGCCTGCGTCCCAGCCAGCGGCCATCTCTGCCACTCTGTTCCCTAGCCAACAACACTATTCACCTTTCGATGGCTGACTAGATCACCGTCTCACGGACCAAATTGCAATGCTGTCTCTGTCGACCAGTAGCCAAAGATGCATCACTGATGCCAACATACCATGGCCGAGCCGAATTTACGCAAAGCCGGCAACGTAAGAGTTGTGGATTCTCTTTACCTCCCGAAAAAGGTTAGACAGATCTTCCTGGCCATCTCTTCATGACTTTCCGTTTAGATTTTGTCCTCGTCTGTCACCATCTCATGCTTACCTCGCAACAAGGCCCCTGTTCCGAGCTAAGCAGGGGACTTAATGTTGATAGTGGTTTTTAGCTTAGGTTTAAAATCGTAAAACCTTAGTCAAACAGTGACGTCACACTTGAGTAATAATGTCGCCACTATCACATTTATTGAACCATTCAACATGTCTGCGTAAAATTACCGGGGTACCTTTTTTATGTATATGCCATGCTCCACGGCAGAGCCCTCGGTACTGACTGGCATCATCTCTGCACATGCCAGCATGCTATCCAAACGTGCCAATCACGCGTGCCACATATTTAAACTAGGGTTTCGACACGCTAAACACTAATAGACACATCTCCGCGCCAAAGGCATGCCAACCATGCTAGCCGCACCACCGTGCCAATGGCATGCCATGCCAGCCACATCTCCGTTCTAAAAGCATGCTAACCATGCCAGCCACACCAACATGCCAATGACATGCCATGCCAGACACATCTCCGCGCCAAAGGCATGCCAACCATGCCATCCGCACCAGCGTGCCAATGACATTCCATGCCAGCCACATCTCCGCGCCAAAGGCATGCCAACCATGCCAGCCGCACCACCGTGCCAATGGCATGCCATGCCATCCACATCTCCGCGCTAAAGGCATGCCAACCATGCCATACACACCAACGTGCCAACGACATGCCATGCCAGCCAACCATGCCAGTCGCACCAGCGTGCCAATGGCATGCCATGTCAGCCACATCTCCGCGTCAAAGGCATGCCATGCCAGCCACACCTCCGCACCAAAGCCATGCCTCCATGTCTCTGGCTGCCAAACGAAGGGTTGCAACAATCAACGACCACACTTCCTTCTGAGATGCAAATCTCAGACGTACAAGTTCGCCACCAAACGTGTGGCAACTTTTGGCCCAATGCCAAGCCCTAATTTTGGCCGCGCCTAAACTATGCCAAAACCCTAATTTTGGCCGCCCCTAAAACTATGCTAAAATCCTAGCTTGGCCGCGCCTAAACCATGCCGGCCATGCCTCCATGCCGCTGGCTGCCAAACGAAGGGTTGCAACAATCAACGACCACCCTTCATTCTGAGATGCAAATCTCAGCCGTCCAAGTTTTCCACCAAACGCGTGGCAACTTTTGGCCCAATGCCAAGTCCTAATTTTGCCGCGCCTTAACTATGCCAAAACCCTAATTTTGGCCGCGCCTAAAACTATGCCAAAATCCTATCTTGGCCGCGCCTAAGCCACGCCAAAGCCATGCCTCCATGACGCTGGCTTTCAAACGAAGGGTTGCAACAATCAACGACCACCCTTCCTTCTGAGATGCAAATCTCAGCCGTCCAAGTTTGCCACCAAACGCGTGGAAACTTTTGGCCCAATGCCAAGCCCTAATTTTGGCCACGCCTAAACTATGCCAAAACCCTAATTTTGGCCGCGCCTAAAACTATGCCAAAATCCTAGCTTGGCCGCGCCTAAACCATGCCAAAAGCCACGCTGGCCATGCCGCTGGCTGCCAAACGGAGGGTTGAAACAATCAATGGCTACCCTTCCCTCTGAGATGCAAATCTCAGCGTACAAACTTGCCACCAAACGACTTGTGGAAATCTCTTGGCTACAGTGCCAAAACCCTAATTTTGCCATGGTGCCAAAGCCCTAATTTGGCCACGCCAAAGCCATGCCGGCCATGCCTCCATGCCGCTGGCTGCCAAACGGAGGGTTGCAACAATCAATGTCTACCCTTCCCTATGAGATGCAAATCTCAGCCGTACAAACTTGCCACCAAACGACTTGTGGCAATCTCTTGACTACGGTGCCAACTCTTGGCCATGGTGCCAAAACCCTAATTTGGCTACGGTGCCAAAGCCCTAATTTGGCCACGCCAAAGCCATGCCGCTGGCTGCCAAACGGAAGGTTTCAACAATCAACGGTTATCCTTCCTTCTGAGATGCAAATCTCAGCCGTACAAACTCGCCACTAAACCAAACGACTTGTGGCAACCTTTGGCTACACTGAGAAGTATTTGGCCACGACGCACACTTAGCTATGACAATTCTATGGTCACGGCACCAAACCCTGATTAGCCACGCCAAGAGCATGCGCAAGCCATGCCAGCACCGTGGCCACGCCACTGGCTACCAACGGAAGGTAACCACAATCAACGGCTAACCTTCCTCTCAAGATGCAAAATCTCGACCGTCGAAGGTCACCACCGAGCCGGCAAGCCTCCCAAGCTCAACTTTCCAAACAATAGGAACATGCTACACAAAACACTTGAGGCATCAAAACATGTCACAAACTGTGGGATGCTCATCAGGATATTGGTTTGGCGGTTTACAGCGTGCGGCGTACACTACGCCCGTTACAAGAAAGTGTCATAAGAGTGAGGCGGTTAGTAAATAAAAGAAGTAATGGTGAAACGTTTCCTTCATTATGGAAACATCAATTCCAGGCGTTACCCGTTACTGCTTTCTTCCATTTACTCAACCGTTTTCACTTCTTACGAGACCAAAGTACGTTTCGTTGCGACTTGTATAAATAGGTCTCACCTATTTCCACCAAAAAACAAGTTTTTGTCAGGAGGATACAACACTCAGAAATCACTTGTTAGCTTTCCAATCTGCTAGCGTTTCATTTTCTGATACAAGTCGTCAAAGGACCACTCTTCCAGAATCAACTATTCTGGTCTCAACACTCTCTTCGCTTCCCTCCCTAAGACCAACCCTTCTCCTTCACTTTGTGACCGAAGCAAGTCTGGAAAGAAAATTTCTTGGTTTAGGCCGGATTTGTACAGATTGATCTCTCGAATCAAAGTACTCCCTTGCAGTACATTTTTTAGGGTTTAGACTCGTTTCTCACCCACACAGATGAAATTACCAAAATCAGCAGAAACAGTTATCACCCTCAAACAGAAGCGAGAAACGCCATATAGACATAACTAAATTTCCTAATGCCAGGAAGAACACATTTTGAAAACAACTAAAAAGTTAAAAAAAAAACTCTAAATGCTAAACTTCCAAGCTATGAGAAACAGTAGTTAAACACTACTACTACGTAATCTAGTTCAAGATTTAAGCAATTAACTCTCGCCAAGAAAAGTTTATTCCCTATCGTAAATCGCCTGTCTAGATAAGGATAAAGGAAATAGAAAAAGTTTCACCTGTATTCCCCTAAATAAAAAACAATCTCAATGAGCATATATCATTACCGTTATTTTGGCACCGCCATCACTGAAGAAAAACCTGAGCAACGACATAAGACCGCCACGACCGATGTATGCCATAGAACGATTACAATAACACACAAGCTCTTTTAACTAAAAAAAACACCAACTCTAAAGCATATTGAGTTGAAAAGGGCCTTAACATTGGTTTTAGCTATATCTTCATTTATACACAGTTTGGCAAACACTGCTGAATCGGAGGGTATTACAACCTTCCCATTCAATATGATTTAACGAATTTTTTTTTTTTGCTCTTCTTCCTAAAGGTTTACAATTGCAGCAACAAGCCAACTTTCCAAAACAATGAATACATTCTTGGCATCTGAAACAAAGAATAATATCCTTTATAAATAACTAAAGCGCCATGTTTGTTTATATCATAACGGCAGAACTGGAAGCACTAATGTGTTAAGGTTTTTGAAATTTTAAAAAGTAACTGAAAAATTATTATTATATGCATCCAGAGCTTTTGCACCGAATATAACATTTATGTCACTGACAAATAACTCATCTCGAGGAAGAAGTAAGATGAACTCTAAATCTAAAATATGGATTTCATTCTTAGAAAAACTAGGAAAAAACAAAATTTTGATGTTGCATTTGATATTTAAACTAAAGATGATGACCTTATCACATTGTGAGAGATTTCGCAAGAGGATTCCTTAGAACCTTGATGAAGAATCATCAAGCGAAATCGATGAAGAATCATTAAGCGAAAAATATTAAGTAAGCTGACTCACTTACTTTTGGAAGTTGCAATGTATAAATGATAAATATTGTTACGAAAGAAGATTGCAAGTTTGTGGTTGAAGTTGTTGTTTCAAATTTTGCTTATCGTAGATGGAAAGACCACAATCTTCGTTTAGATATTAGTATGTTGTTAAAGTCAGTTAAAGGTTTTAAGTGGTGTGAGGTATTCCAACAAAGTTGTGTATGCCTTCGCTGAGCATACTAGTCCATGGAGTTTCCTAACTAATGAAAGTCAGTTCCCCTAACTTTTTTTATATAATCTTCAATGAAGGTAGTTTGGGATTGTAAGTGTAATAACTCGACCCTCAAGCCGATACTGTCCCCACTTAGCCACCGCGGTTATCTGGAAGACTGAGGTTTTAAACGGGCACCTCTGCGGTCATCCAGCAGTAACTTCATATATCCCAGTTTACTCCCGCCCAAGTACGCTTAACTGAGAAGTTTTTTTCTCACAGATAAGTCAAATAGTGTACGATCAGGCCTAGGTGTTACGAAAAGACAATCATTACTTATATTCCAATCGGTGAATACTACCTGCCAAATTGGAGTATTACAATACCACCACCTTAAGTTAGAGTCGTCCTCGGCTCCAGAATATATTCAAGCAATCGATGTTCCATGTCCCTTGTGAGGCCAGACCACTACCCGACGCAATCCATCCAGCGTATTCTTTCACTCTCGTCGGCTTTGATACAATTTGTACGACCCAATCCATCGATATTGTCCATCGTGGTCATGCGGCAGCGTGAAGTTTTTGACTGGGTAACGGTCATCCAGTAGCAGTTTCTCGGGAGGTCATCCATCCCTGGCTTATTCTCATTCGAGCAAGCTTAACTGCAGAGCTTTTTGCCAACTCTGGAACCGATTGTTCAGTTTAAGGCCCCGTTGTTGAGAAAGTCAAACCATTACCTATATACCATTCGGGAAACCCTACCTGCCAAATCGGTGTATTACCCTACCCTACCTCTTTTTGGTGGAATGAAACTCACTTTTATTGCAACATGGTATTAATTTTTTTCTCACTCAACTAACTCTAACTTATATCACATACGAATTTGACCCGTTACGTCGAATTCAAAAATTACTAAATACTAGAGGGTAATGAAATTTTATGAATTCAATCACATATATACCCATTGAATCAGTTACAATTACAAAATTATACCAGACTCAAATATATACCTTTGAGACAAACCTCAAGTCAGATATAGAATTGAAGGAAAAAAAAACAAAAGATCCGACAACTGATTCAGACCGAGTTAGATGTTAAGTGAGATTCATACCACGAGTAAAAAACGAAAAACGAAAGTAAAAAATAACTAGGGGTAAGATGACGATCCGTTTGAATTAAGAAAAAAATGACGATCCGTTACTCGATTCCCGAGTTGGCCAATCTCGTCAGGCGCTGGTACGAGTTTGTCTTGAATAGTAAACACAAACACCGTTGCTGAAACAAGAGTTACTTACAGGACTATGCCTAAATAATCTGCAGTGACGAAATCAGTTGGCCGATCTCCCTTACCCAAAACCAAACATTTTCATCAGCTTCTGAAACATATACTGTTCAACGTCTATCCGAAAGCTCAAAATATTTCGAAATTAGGGCATATACAAGATAAACCCTAGGGTGGAGCTAGGGTTTATCTACTCACGCGTTGGAGAGATCACTGGAACCAGCTCCAGAGCATGCATAGATCTCTGTAAGTTCATTTCTATTACTTGCATTGTTCAATTACTATATTTCACATTGATTTATGAACTGATAAAAATTTCAACTTTTCTCTGATTAGTTGTAACATTTTCTTTTTCAGGTTTAGGGTACCTTTTAGATTGCTTGCAGATTCATTTTATAAATTGAAAGTTCCAAAAAAGGTAAAATTTGTGAATAGATTTTCAGTTTATGGAATTTTGATTGAAAAGTCTGTAGTCTGAGAGTTGAAGAATGAATTACAATCGAATTTGATTTTTTGTGCAATCAATTATCAATGCTGTTCAGGGGGAGAAGAATGTGACTCATCAGAGGATACGATACATTCAAACTAATTCAAAAGGTACTGTAGTTCTGCTTCAGTTTTTGTAGAGGTCAACCCAGTTGATAAAACTCCTAATACCCATCTGAGGAAGAACAAACAATAAAGAGGGCAAACCTGTACTTCTAGCTAATTAGGAAGCAAGATTTCAGATTGATAGAGTATTAGCATTAGCAGAGAGGAGCCAGGGGTGGCATAATTATCATTGAAGTGAGACAGATGACAATAATAAATACAAAATTAGGAGTCGGTTTTTTCTTCTTTGTAATGGCATTGTTTACAAATTTTTGTAATTTCATATCAACTATGACACCATTCAGATCACAAAAATTATATTGAGTTGGATAAAGCATAAAAAATGGATAATTAATTGACAGTTTTGAATTGCCTTGTTGCAGCATATGGTCGTGTCCCGTATGAACCAAAACCAATCACATATAATTTGCAAGTGGAAATTGTTAATGCTCTTCGTTTGGGTAAAAGGGACGAAGCTGTAAATCTGCTCTGGAAACTTAGCAGTGGGAGTGACTCTTTAAGAGATGATGACTTTATATATATCCTTGAATATTGTGCAAAAGCTCCAGACCCGGTGGTAAGCACAGTCACTTCTGTGCTAATAATGTGTACTGGTTTCACTTGATATTTTGTCGTCAGTTTTGTTGTTTTGGTCAGTAGTGACAGCTATGACTGTATTTTGAAGTTAACTGAATAGTAAAAGTTCCATTTGATCACAACTAGCTTCTTGTATCCTTTTATCTGAGTCTATCCTTAACTGATCGATTCAGCTTGAAAGGTGGTTCTGCTACTCATGACCCAGTTTGATACCCTCTTACTTTGTTGGTCTGTCCCTTTTTGTACTTGGCCATAAACGTTTTAGGTTTTTCTGCAGTTTGTTTTGGAGACATGGAGCTTGATGAAAGAGAAAGAGATAGGTATGAAGAAAAAATGTCATTTGTTTGTGATTCAAGCTCTCGCCAAAGGGAACCACCTTGATGTGGTACGCGTTTCTTTTTTCTTCTTTTCTTCTTTTATATTAATTTATTGTAGTGCAAAGTTCCTGTTGCTTTATAATTTCGCACTCTATATGTGATTGTCTCCCCTCTCTATTTTTGGTCTACTGATAAGCCATAAGCGCTTAGTTAATAGGCTGCATTTAGATGATTGACACTTGAATTTCATAACATTCTTTACAATACTATCTTCCTACAGTTAAACTTCTTTCGGAACTATATAATTACTTTCCCTAGTAACATTTACAGGCACTCAATTTGATGGAATTTCTTGGGGAACAAAATCATATGAAACCTGATTTGCCCATGTACAATGTCTTCTTGAATGCATGTGCTCAAATGCAAGGTGATGTTCATGTTGCACAGCTTGTTGTGCGATGTTTAAAGTTAATGGAGGACCGGTTCATGGGTAAATCTCCAGTAACGTATGTCGCGCTTCTGAAGGTTTGTGCCAGAAAAATGTTGTTATGACGTTATAGAAAATTTCTTGTTTATAAATGTGTAATCCATGAATATTATTTGCAAAAGGTTTTGAATTTAAGTCCCGAGTCCTAAAAAAGTTCTCATCACTGTGGTATGTAACTTGTGCCTTTGCTTCCTTTGTGTGATAAAAGACAGTTGGTAATTTTTCTTTTTAGCAGTTGCTTTCTATAACTCTGCAATATCCTTAACTTCATATCAATTTGGGTTTCCTCCCAAACCTGCAGCTCGCCGAAGATTTGTCTGCAGTCCATAGTATCTGGAAGGAATTCACCAAGTACTATACCCCAAGCATTATTTGTCTTCGACACTTTATCTCCTCCTTCACACGATTTGGAGATTTGGCGTCTGCATGTAGAGCTTTGCAGCATATGGTGGCACTGGTTTTACAGGGAAGTCACTTATCGATGACATCTGCCGAGGCAAAATATAGGTCCTCTAGATTGGACATTCCTATACCTGTGAATCATGATTTTGGAATGAATAAAAGGGAGAAACATGCCTCTTGTGTCCATGCATCGCACACTCATGGTGCTAAGACAACAGCAGTAGAAGATGACATACTAAGCATCGATATAGATATGTCCAGCAGGGAAAAGTACATGCTCAATGGCATCAATTATTTCCCACAGATAAATTATAGCTGTTTGCCATTGTTTCCTGTGCCTAATCAGGGTGATGGATCTGGTTCTCTGAGTAGCGAGAATGATGCCGTTAGCTTTCTGAAAAGAAATTTTGAAACAAGACCTGTTCAGAATGTCTTGAGGTGGTCTTTCAATGACATACTACATGCATGTGGACAATCTGCAAACTATGAGCTTGCTGACCATTTGTTCCAGCAGGTATTTCTACAAACTTCAAACACTATCTTTTGACCTAACTTTATTCCTCTTTTCTCGTTTGTTGGTAACTATCAAGTTATAAGTTCATTCCATGCAAGGACAATTTTCTTTTTTTGCCCAGTTCACCTTCTGGATCTGAATTGAATATTATGCTTATGACTTTAGATATGCATTTCCTTCTATATCATCTGGTCTCCTGAAAGTATTCTTGTTTGTTTGGCAATCATGTTGTACTTATAAAGGAGTAGCAACTATTGACAACCTTTTTTCAAAAGAGGGGTCAGATCTTCGTAAATGACTGTTGTTTCTACATTAATAACCTTGAAATTATAGATCATCTTCTTGTAGAGGTCTCCATGTAAAGCTTGATGTACTTCACAAGAAGTTATAGGTTTGGGTGATGAAAGAAGCAGTCTTAAAGAATATGTGTTGAATGGGGTTATAATAAGAGCGGAAGAATGCATTCGAACACCTGGAGTTATTTACCATTTGCTACATGTAGACACTATGGAAAGAGAAATAGCGTATTAGTCGAGTATAATTGCCATTCTTTCAAGAGATAGTGAAGTCATAAAGTCAACCCGATTGTATTGGGCATCTAATACTAAAATGCTTTGAATATTGCTTCTTTGATGTATCTGATTACTTAATGAGATTCTCTTATTGAGGCCTTAATTGAGTTTCTGGGCTGTTCACATATTATTTCTGTTCATGTCTGATTGCCTTTGTTTTTCCTAGTGGTGGTTTGGCATGGGTAAGTGGTTTGTGGGTGATGCTTCATGTTGGGTTCTGCTGCTTCTGTTTAGTTCTCGTATCGTGTTTGTGTGGGTTGTAAAATAATCTTGATGTTTCTTGTTCTGATCTTTGTATAAGCTTGTCTTCCTTTTTATTCATTTACCTTTCCTGACGACCTCATTTACTGTCTAGATGCACAAACTCGGTGTGGAGCCATCATGCTTTACTTATGATCGCTATATTAAAGTTGTTGTTATGTGGAAGGGAGTTGCCGATGGCATGGAAGTGGTGAGATCTCTTATTAAATTGTGGTGTGGCTATGTTTGTTGATGATTTCCATTTATTAGATGTGTTCCGCAAATAAAATGGTCCGCCTTAATGTCTTCCCTTTTCACTTTCTTGGCAGTTGAAAGCTATGAAAAAGAAGAACTTGAAGCCATTTGGTAAAACGCTTGCAAACCTTTCAATAGGTTGCAGTAAAATCTTAAAACTGGACCTAGCTGAGGCTTTACTGGATCAAATTGTTGAAGCTCAATACCTTCTTTATCCTTGTCGTGCCTTTCTTGGTGCATGCAATGATATGGTAAATTTTCTTTATACATATTGGGATTCCTTGTTAACTGTTCTGTCCCTCTGAGATTATTAAGGTGTTAATGGGCACTGCCTGACCCAACAGATTCAAGGCTGGCTGTTAGCCTGTGATATGCCTGGCTTTATCTTATCGTACCTAGTAGTGGTGACACTTGGGCATCGATGTGGGAACCAACTTAAGCGTGGAAGATGCAAATCTATGATCTATAGACGAAATATGCTTCAACATCCTGGTTTCGTTGCTTTATAACACGTGACACACATCAACTAGATGCCCAACCAAATAAGAATCAGCATGGAATTAGTGTTACTTGTTTGGTTTAATTTCTTTTTGTTGTGATTTAGTATTGCGTGACTGTAATTTTTCAGGTTCTACCTAATCCAGCTTTCACCTCATCTTTGCATTCGTTATTATTTTGGTACTGCAAATAGATGTAATTTCTCTGTGATATTGTAGGATAAACCAGAACGCGCTATCTGCGTATTGGCTAAAATGAAGAAGATGAAAGTTAAGTTCGATATGGATATTTACGAGCTTCTCTATTCTTTGTTTGTTACCGTGAATGCTCCTTATGAGAAGGGAGATCTGTTGTCAAGGAATGAAGCTACTGAAAGATTAAAAGCAATAGAGACGGATATGATAGAAAACGGTTTCCAGCACAGCCCTCGATCAATACAAAATTTGGTGAACATTTTATGCCATAATATGATCCCCCAATTGTGTGTTGCTTGGTCCATAGTTTAAATGAAACATTTGAATGCCCTATACTGGGGAACTTTAAAAATACACTGACATTTATAACTTATTTGTTTTCTTATAGTTGAAATCCCTGGGAGCCGAGGGGATGACAACAGAACTGCGATATTATTTAGATTATGCCGGAGATCTATTCGGTGGTAGGAAACCTTACAGAAGAGAAGTTATGTGCAATACAGCTATCCATTCACTTGTTGACGCAAAGGAAGTAAGTTTCTTGGCCGGCATTCTAAATACATCTTACATTCTGTAAATTGGGGGTCTATTCCAGTGCGCCACGGCATGGTTACTATTTTTTCATGAAATGCAGAATGACAAAGCCATACATATTTTCAGACAAATGATAAGTAACGGCTTGCAACCAGATGCTGCAACATACACTATCATGGTTGACTGCTGCAGCAATATAAGGTGTTACAAGTCCGCCTGTGCAATTGTTTCCTTGATGATACGGGATGGTTTTTTTCCTGGGACATCCACTTACACTGCTCTCATAAAGGTATTGATTACTATTTCTGATCCGTGTTTGCTTCGTTAACGAATGTTCCCTCTTAACCTACAGCCATAGTGTTTAGGTGACTATTCGATATACGAATCACAGACAAAGTCATACCAGTAACAATCATATTAACTGGTTTATTTTGCAAGGGAATTCAGAATATCAGAATCTAAGGAAGTTCATAAATGTTGATTGAAGGAGACAACTTATGTATCGTCTTTTCATCATATAAATAAATCATATCTTGTTTCTTCAACTCGTTAGGGGGCCTCCTAGAAGTAAATCTAATGTGACAGCCAAGTTAATTTGTATATATTAGAAAATATAACATTGTTTGGATTGATCATTCTGGTCACTGCTGAGTTAACCATCTGGCACAGATTTTGTTGGCAAGCCAAGATTTTGATGAGGCATTGAGGCTCTTGAATCAGCTAAGAGTGGAAGGCAATCACCCAGATGTGTTACTATTTAACACCTTTCTTCGAGAAGCATATATTAAGGTACTATTTCTTTTGACAACAATTTATTTGTGTTTGTTCCGGTAAGACAAGGGAACTTGTTTGTTGTTTCTTTATCAGTTAGTCATGATCATAAGGTCATTCCGTGGCACAATCACATGGCCATTCCTACCTCTGTACCTTGTGTTCTGCCTCTCGTTTCTCTTCTAGGACACTTCTTGTAACTGTATATCTTACCAAGTCTGTCAATTTGTCAGGGACGAATTGATTTACTGGAGTACATTGCCGAGCGAATGCACCAAGAAAATATACAACCTGATCCAACAACTTGTTCTTATGTTTTCTCTGCATATATGGACTGTAATTTTATTAGCACAGCAATAGAAGCATTGCAAGTATTGAGTATGCGAATGATCTCTGAAGATGAAAACGTTCTGGAAGAAAAGAGGAAGGATCTTGAAGAGGATTTCATCCTTGCTGAAGATTCAGAAGCTGAATTTCGGATCATCAAACTTTTTAAGTTTCAGGAGAACCTTGCTGCTGCACTGCTGAACCTAAGGTGGATTGAAGTATGTGGATTCTCAATTTCATGGCAACCTAATGAAAGTGCCTGGGCCAAGAGGCTCTCGTCTGCCTATGGTTCAGGAGTATTGAGACCATCTCCAAGTGAAGATACAGAAGTCTGAAGGTTGATTCTTTCTACTTGTATTATTCTTATAGGCTCTTCAAAAATGTGATCTGCATTGCTAGATTCAGTAACTACTGGTTAGTGAAGGAAGAGATGGTATACTGCAACAGTTATCATTTTGAAGATTCCCATATATGCGGGTGGGCGGAAAAGTCTTCATGAAGGGCTATATTCTCTATGCCATGATACCATGAAATAACCTGGAATTGGATCAATCAAGGGCTTTACACCAGCTATACTAGCAACACATGATGTTTCAGAAGTGAGCAGCTTCCTATTGCCTTCTCACTTAATAATAATGCATTACAGGGTCCAGTAAAGAAGTCACAGTCGATGGGAATTTGGCGAAGTTTTTTCTTTTTCAACTTATGTACAGTTGATGAGGTGGTATTGGTAGGCTCACAGTTTTCAAGCACCCCCACCAGAAATTTTGATTTATGTTATTACCCTGTAACACTTGTACAATCAACATTTGCTGTGAAATGTCAGTCTCTTTAGCTGCTCTTACCTCTTGCAAATAAATAATAAATCGGAAAATTAGATATATTCACTAATGGGAATTTCCAGTTGGATTATGGTCATGTTTTCTGATCCCATTTTTTGGTCACACTTCTTGGGTATCCAGATAGATTATGATCACACAATTCCAAAGTGAACTTAGGCGAGCTGCCCAATCCCAAGAAAATTTTAACATGCAACCAAATAATTCTAGATCAATCACTGAAAATGCACAACTTCACTATTCTAAGAAAAGATCACCATCACCACTTAAACTAACATTCTTAACCAATTACAAAAAATAGGCAGTATATGGAAAAGTTTGTTTTTATTAACTTGAAATCAAATAAAAGGAATTGCTCTATCCCAGGGGTTCAAAACATAAAATTTGGTGAGAAACGCCAACCCATCCCTGACAGCAGCAGCAATTTTTGCCATTGACTAGATTGGGATACACCACACAAACTCACTATTTTCTAATATCTGATATGTAACCTCCCTGGTTGTATAAGAAGTGTTTATGCTGTCTTGAAAAGTGAATGCTCTTTGAATTAATATCGTTAATTGGCTGTCTAGATGTTTTCTCCCGGTGGTAACTCAGCTAGCTTTGGAGAAGTACCAAGTACTCTCTCCATGTCAAATCGCACCTCGATGTTGCGTATACTGTAGCCGACCACCATCAACCAGTAGAGCAGCCTGGCAAGTTCTGGTGCACTCGTCTCAGTTGCTGCTATCTGCAATCAGCAATGAGAGATATCGTATGCAAGTTAATCAATCCAAAAACGAAAAAAGACGGTAAGGGAGCAAAAAATTGTAGCAAACCTTCATTTGGGCAGGATCTGAAACTGCTAAGAGGCGTTTTATAAAAGTGTTCATAGCCACTACGACATCCTCACCAGCATTACTCGACAACTCCTACATATGCGGGCATGTAAGACATAATTAACAAGCTTAATAATGAAAGGATATGAAACATGCCAAGGGTATTCAGCTAAACAAGTGGAATTTTATTGTACAACTTTCAGGTCCAGGTGGATGGAGGAGTCCCTGAAGAGCATATTCATGGGATCCAAAGAGATCAAGTTTCAGTATAAGGGAAATCACTATTCACAGAGGTCATGGATACTTACGACGAATCTTAACATCAGATCAATAGCCAAAGCTTACCTTAAGATTTTGTGGTTCGAGGGATTTCAGGTAATCCAATAGCGCATTTTGTCCACTAAAGGACTTTCTTCCTACTTGACGATTCAATTCCTCAATTTCAGCCTCTAGTATTTCTATGTACTTCACTGCGTCTATTTTCTCCGGACCAGAAATATTGTTCCACCTGATAACTTCACCAGTTACATTTTTCTGTGTCCCAGGCGCATAATCTGGTGTGTCCTGCAATATTCAAGGGCATAAACAGGAATCAATATATCTGTTCAAACATTTCACTTTCATTTAACACAAACTAAAAGTGGACCTATTACCTTATCGACAAGCAAAGGAGAATAAGATTAAAAGACTGCAAACAGTCACTAATAAGTAATCAAGCCGTAAAAGAAAGCACTCTAAATCTGCTGACTTTATTATAACTGTTTTTCTCGCAATCACGGAAATCATCCACCAACCAATGAAATCTTCCAGTATCCTCTTGATGAGCAGATTGTCAGCAATTGCAAACATATATAATCCTTCTTGATGCCATTTTATTATAATTACTTTGATATTGCTTTTCCAAATATAATTGACCTCCTCACTTAGAAGTACATTACAACTCAAGCGCCAAGATTATCCAGTTCAACTAGACATCCAAATACAGGGTCTTGTCAATATCTCTAAAACTTATGTACCACCTATATTTGACGGATTACCATATTTCCCTATCCATAACATCACAAACAAAAGGTAAGCAAAACATGATCAACCACATACCTTTTTATCTTGACCATCAGGAAGTGCAACTTGTTCTAAACTCTGCTGCAATCCCATACGATATTGAGCATTTCTAAACATGTAACCAGTCATTAAAACACTGTACATAAGCTGAGCAAGATTTTCTGCAACCTGAAATAATCAACCACCATCAACAACAACAACAATCCTTTGGAAAAGAAAAAAAAAACAAGCTAATAACTATCTTCAATTATCACCATGAAATACAATTGCAAGAAAGAAAAGAAAATGAAAACATACTCACAGTTGTAACAGTGACAGCAAAGAATTGAGGAGGAAGTGTTCCAATCATATTTGTAACAGTCTGTCTCATTGCTTCAACTACCTGTTGTGGTGCTCTTTTAACAAATAATTCCATGAATTCTGGCTGTACATGTTTTACATACTCAAGCAATATATCCCTTCTACTCTTTGGCTAATAACATCATCCCCACAACAACAACAACAAAAAGAGAGTCAGTCCTTATCATAATTACCTATAACAAAAAACCAAATAAGAATACATACCGTGGTTCCATTGGTAGGTATTGTATCTCCATTGACTGGGCTGGTTTTACTATTATCATCAGCAGCTTGAGATTTTGTTATAACAATTCTTCCTTTATTGTTATTGATTAATGGAAATCTTATGAACGAAGCAGATGAGGATGAAGACGAACAAGAAGGAAGTAACGGTGTTGAAAAAAACGAACAATGATTCAGCTTCAATGAATTCATTTTTCCTATCTAAAAACCTCGATACCTAGTCGGAACCCTAAAAACTGAAATGAGTAAAACTGTTACAGTTCTTCCTCCATTGGTCTCTTTCTCCGGTTATCACTTATTAGGGGAGAACTGTAAAAGTACCTTTGGCCCAGGCCCAATAACAGAAATCTAAACAATCCTCAGAGTGCTCACACCGGATTGGTTTTTTTTTCCTTTGACACAAACAAAAGATTCATTAGCTAGTTATAAGAGCAACTGCAGTGGTGCCAGTATAATCAAAGACCAAAGAGGAAAAAAAAGACCAAATTTTGGGTTTAATTTGGTGTGTGACCCTACGGTAGAAAAACTAAATTTGGTCAGACGGACATTATACCAACGCTTGGTGTGGGGCGTAGAATATACCAACGCCTGGTGTGGGGCGGGGAGTATACGTTCGCCCGGTGTAGAAAAAAAAATAAAAAAAAAAGAAAAAAAGTGGGGCGGAGGTATTATGCCCGCCCCATGCATTTGAAGTTTGTAAAGAGTGGGGCGGAGGTATTAAGCCCGCCCCACACAAAAGATTAAAAAAAAAAAGACGGGCGTGCATTATACTTTCGCCTGGTGTGGGGCGTGTACTATACATCCGCCTGGGGTGGGACGTGGACTATACGTCCGCCTGGTTATGGGGCGTGGACTATATAAACACCCGACTATATTTGGGTTTGGTCTTGGTCGCAGACCAAATTTGGTCTGGATTTTAGTCTTTGATCAAATTTTGATCGATGGTCCATCCCACTACGCCTATCAACTGGACACTATATTTGGGTTTAGTCGTCCATTGTGGACGCTCTAAGTCATGTTATCTACATCCTCTCTTATAACATCAGCATATTTCAGTCAGCTCTGGATCTAGGCCTGCATTGAAGTTTTTGCCTTTAATGCCTCTGCAGGTACCTATATGATTTCTTATGATTAGTCCAACGCCAAATATTTTAGTAAAACTCATCAAAAAAAGCATCTATGTTGATTTTAATCTGGTTTGAGTCAAGAGCATACCAGTTATTAGACACCAAACTCTTATTTTCTTTCACACTTCCATCTTGATTCCACATTTCTATGTTACACTGATTTACTAGGTTGTTGATGTTTATAATAGTTAAAATATTATTGATTCTCTTATTTTGAAAGAAAATGTATGTACCTATTTTTCCAAAGGTACCAAGTTGTTATTATCATGGTATGGACCTATCTATTCTTCTTCATCCGTATGAGAATCATTTATAAATCATCTGGTGATCCAGGAAATAATTTTAGTATGATCAGCTTGAATATTTGAGATATTAACATTCATGATGATCCAAATAGATCTGGAGTAATCACACTCAATGAGTATGTGTTCCATATTTTCTTATGCAGTACCACAAAGAGGATAGGTTATACCTATATTTTTTTTAAAAGAATTCAGTTTCACCGGTGTTGGAATAATTCCTTTCGAGCACTTCCAGGAGAATAGTTTCACTCTGTGAGGAGCTTTGATCTTCGATAGCTTCTTCCAGATTATTCTAGGAATATTTTGATGTTGCTGATTTCTTTGATGGGCAGCATAACTTAAAGTTTTGTAAGTTGATTTTACTGTGAAAATTCTTGTTATACTTGGTTCCCACACCATTTTATCCTCTCCATATTGATCCATATACATATTAAAAATTAGTTCAGATGTATGTGGTGGAAATAACGAGGTAATGAGATTGGTGTTCCATCTTCTAGGATTCTTAAGGGTAAGATCAAAGACATACACAAATTTGGCTGGATCTCTATAGTTATTATTCGGAACTGGTGGCCCATCTAATCCTGTTACCCATTTATCATACCAGACTACAATTTTTTTTCCCATTTATATCCTCCCATATGTGATATTTTCTCACATTTTCGAGCCCTTGTTTTATTTTCCAAATCCAAGAAGAATTTATGTGTTCTTCTTGGATATGGATGGAGTCATAGTAAGGTGAGTATTTTTCCTTCATCACTCTAACCCAGAGCTGATCTGATTCAGTACACAACCTCCAAGCTAATTTTTTTATTAAAGCCTCATTATACTTCTCTAAATTCCTAAAGGCTAATCCTCCATCATTCTTTGAGAAGCGTAAGGAATTTGGTCCCAGCAGCAGCCTTGCGAATTTATTGTGGTTTTACTTTCGAAGACATCTGGTTAAATAAATTGAAATCTACTCCCTCAGTTTCAAAATAATACACCCTTCGTCCCAAATTAGATGAGCTAGTTGTAGTTTGCACAATTCTTAAGGAAATAAGGAAAGTGGAGTATGCTTAAGTATTTTTTACAATTATACTCTTATGAATAATAACTAGTAAAACTTAGAAATGATTTATCTCTTAAAATATACCATGGTTTTTGTAAACTTTATACCGTTGATTTTTTTTTAAAACACCCACGTAACGAATATAAACATAACTATCAAATTGTACATATTTCTTATTGTAGCATTAATCAATTAAAAGGGTAGTTTTAGAAATATTCCCTTGATTAGTAAGATAGCTCATCTATTTATGGAACAAAATTTAAAACCAACTAGCTCATCTAATTTGGGACGGAGGGAGTAGTCTGGTTTACGTGCGATTACATTCTAACTAGGAAGTTAAGTCAACGTAAAATTTCCTGGCCAGGTCAGGAATAATCACTATGTATTAAACAGTTATAACTACTTTTCTGACATAAAAAGATGAATATATTTAAGAAAAGGAAATACTACAATTTATCCTGGTCATGTTCGATCATAGCTTTAATCCAATTAGGTCATTCATCTGATCGATTTGTTCACCAACTTGAGTTCGGGTAAAATTAGCTAAAAAATCCGTTAAATGGTTAGCATTTTTAGGGATATAAGAACAAGTTTAGCTTTCAAAGGTATTTAAAATTCTAATTACATCATTTATTATTATACGAAGTCCAGCTAACGGTCGTGGATTTTCATTGACTGCGTTGATCATGTTGCCACAATCCCCTTCCAAATGAATATCTACTTAATACCTTCTACTTAGCCCATAATACTGATGTTGACAAAGCTTTTGTTTCAGTCTGTTCAGGATCTACATCAGTTGTGACTAACCCTCGCAATCATTGTAATTCCTGCATATTAGTCCCAATTCAGAATTTGCAGCGGATATATATAGAAAGCGTCAAAATTAATTTTTTTCTACAACAACTTCAAAAGTTGTCCACCTGGGAAGTGAGGCAGATTCATTCGTAGATAATTCTTTTCAGATCTACCTCGTTAACCTGCACATTGTCAAACATTTTAATACGATTCCTTTTCCAAACATGTCACTGAAATGGAGAGGGTACCAAGTACACCACTAACTTTTTTATCTGATAGGGTTGTGTGTGACTACTCGTTTTCCCGTAGTCTACGAAATGTATACAACTCATAGGATCTGATGTTCAGTAGTATCGATACCTCTGTTGAACTGATAATGCTAAGTAATAAAAGATATTCAACATCACAATAGTAACGAAGAACACAAATATAATGTAAAAGCTTCTAAGTTATCATGAGACACAAGAGATTACGTGGTTCGACATTTGTCTACGTCCACGGGGTAATGAGTGATTGTTTTGTATTAAGTTGTGGTGGTTACAAGAGATCTTAAATGCTTCCCAAAGTAATAGAGAGAACTCAAGTTGAAGTAGTACTTAAGTTCTAAACATTAAAGAGCTATAAGCTTAAGACTAGATTTTATCTCCTAGCTATTGAATGCCTTTAGTTTGTTGGTGAAGCTTGGTATTTATAGCCCCTTCTGCTCCAGGTATATCTTTGTTGTCTCTGAGTCAATCATTGATATACCTTTCGTACTAATAGTACCTTCGTCCACCACATGCTTTCTCCAGTCGCATTCCGCCACCTCAGCTGACCCACGTTCCTTCGGGAACTACCCAACCTTAGTACAGGTTGTACCTTCGTTCACCGCCAGCTTCTGCAATCGGATTCTTCCATGCCTTCTCTCTCCACGTACCTTGATTCATGCGTGTAGATAAGAGATTTGTGCATTTAATGCTGATTGGATGCGTCATCTACCTCTGTCCCTTTGCCATCTGCCTCTTTGTAGACTAGGCTTTTACTCTTCTCATCTCCACCGTCGAGGCCTCCTTTTTTGGGGCGAGATAAAGTAGATCTGCTGAGGTATTCTTTGCTACTTAGGTTTCTCTGTCCAGCGAAGGCTACACAGTTGAATTCGTACGCGACCACTAAGATCGTGACACGTGTTGTATAGAATATTGGTATTCACAGTTTGCCCCTTTTCTTTCATATTCCACCGTTTGGTAGATGTGGAAGAAAACTTTCGTTACGCCGCCATTTTTGCACGTATCGATTGAGTGGTCCCTACATGTCCTTTCATGAAATAACTTCTCCTTGAATTTCGGGACATCCAAATTTTTGGATTCTCCTACCGCCTATAAGATGGGAACAAAGAGAAGGATTTTTTTTTATTAATTCCCTTTCTTCTTCTTCGAACTGTCGCCCTCTATATCTTTCATTGAGATTCCTCTCCTTCTGCTAAATGCTACTTTTTCCTTTTGATTTTTGGAGTGTTTTGGATCCACAGTTGATAGTACAAGTAAGTGATACTCGTCTTTTAGTTTTGATTTTCTTCATGCTTGGTCCTGTGTCTCTTTCTTTGGCTAGGGGATTACTGATGTTGATGTTATACTTGCATGTAAGAACTTTTGTTCTTTTTTACTTGCTCGTATTGTGTGGGAACTTGGGTTTTGTTCCAATTTGACCATTGATGGTGATTTCGCCATGATTGTTCTTCATCTGCAACTTAGACCATGTGATTAATGGTCCTTGATATTGCCCCATGATGTGTTTAAACTGTCGCCTTTGGTTGGTTAAGTAAAACCCATGCCCAAAGTACGTCAGTTTTTGCCCCTAATTTGCTTTTGAATGTGTTGCACTTTTCCTCTACTATTTGTTGATGGAGAAGTTCTTCCTGTTGATGTTAGGCATTATGAGGTTCCCTAAGAAGCCTACGTGCAAGGGTCCAAAGATGTCTTCGTCGACTGATCCTCCTCCGCGAATGGATCATCCTGATGCTACGCCATCCCCTCCTCCTGGGGACTCTGAGGTGCCTGCTGAGAATGAGGTGGCTATGGTGCCCGAGGAGGCTGAGGTGGCTATGGTGCCTGAGGAGGCTGCGTCCCCTGAGGTTGAAGAAGTTGTTGTCGAATATCTTCCCCATCCTCCGCCTTATTATGAACTGCAAAGGCTGTCAGTTTGTGACAAAGATAGCTACTCCCATCCAACCTCAGTTGAGATTACCGAATCTTCTTATCTTGATCGTGGTAAATGTTGGGCGTATACTCCCTTTCTTATTACTGATCCATGGTTTTCAGGCTCTGCTACTGCAGACACCATCGTTCCCCATACTTCCTTTTCTTTGCCTATGAAACGTGACGGGCACCAGCTTTGGGTTTCCCGCCTTGCCGCTTCTCACGAGGTAACCTTCGTTTTTCTTTGAAGGTTGACGGCTTTGCATATATTTTCTTTGATATCTTAGTTTTTATATTATGATGTCTTTCTTTTGTAGCCTGCCCCTGTTTCGTCTATTGGGACTGTTCTGGGATCTGTTGCTAAGACTATCCCTGACTCTGTTAGTAATATGGTAAAGAAGAGAAGGGTTTCACCTAGTGTGCTTGAGTCATCTTCTGCTGGAGACCATGTAGTTAGGGAATTCCCTCCGGTGGTGATGCAGTATGGTGGTGATTTCTGGCGCATCCTCCGGTCTTTATGTGCCCCTTCAGTTGTTAGGGAAAAGCCGGCAAAGTTTTTTTTAATTCCAAGCCTATCTTAGGAGATGCCGTGGGTTCAGGGTTTTCCTATCCTTGATTGAATCATTTCTTTTTGATGTTCCCTTTAGAACTAAGTATACTCCATCGCGGTTCTTTTGATGTTTTCGACTGTGGTTGATGTGTGTTTGCCCCCCTTTTTTCCTTGAAAGTTGATTCCCGTTGCTTTAAATGGAAAAAAACATCTTTACTTATGTGCTATTTTTTTCTTCATAATCGTTTTTGTTTTTGTCTTGAGTATTCTTCTCCTCTTGAGTTACTCTTGGTAGACTTTGCCCCTTTGCTGGGCTTGGCAATATTGATTTGCCAAGTTGTAAAGAATTTAGCATGCTGGCCCCGGCATTTTCCCAAGCATACTTGGCACGTTTTCCCCTCATTTAGCTCATTAGTGCCGCTTCTGTTGCTAAGATATCTTCGTTGGAAGATGATCTGAGGAAGACTCAGAGATCTCTTGGAAGCTTGTTTATTGGCTCTTGAGAGAGATAATAATGCTTCCAAGGTTGCTGAGGATGGTCGCAAAGATGCTGATTCTGCCTTAGCTGCCGGGTCCTCTAAAGCCATAGGTTTGTTTATTCTTCTCCTTAGCTTTTTCTTCATTTTTGGTTGCATAGTCCTGGGACAACCTTCGTCTGCCAGCCGGTAGCTATAGTGAACTTAGATATCTCCAAGATCAAGTGGCCAAGTTAACCTCCGACATTTGGTGTTATCAAAAGAAATCTGATAGGCTGATGAAGGTAACCGTCCATAATGAGGCCCAACTTTCCCTCGAGTCTGCCCATAATGCTGAGTTAGTGAGGCAGATGACTTTGCTTCGTAAGGAGTGTGACGAAGCCCTTAGCTGGAAAGAGAGTCTCATTTTAAGCAAAGGGAGGATATTACCTTAGTCGAAAAACGTCTCTCAAACTCAAGAAATTATTCGCAAGAAGTATCATGCCGATTTTGAAGATGCTTGTGCTTCCTTAGCTAAGGTTATTGCGGAGCGTAACGTCTTAACTTCTGAGGTATGTTCTCTTAAGAACCAACTTGTCGATACCAGCTTCGTGCCTTCTTCCATGTCTCATGCATCCCTAGTAAAAAGGTTTGAAGAGTTAGAGAGTGTGTACTAAGCTTTATCCTTTGAGAATGCTTCGCTCCGGATAGATTTTGATGAACCCCGGACGGAAAGGGATACCCTTGTGGAAGATCTCGATGCGGCTGAGGTGGATCTTGCTGAGGCTCAACATAGTTTAGAAGAATCCCTTATCCATGTCGGAGGTAGCTTAGGATAATTATTTTTCCGTAGAATTCTTTGTGTCTTACACTGCTTTTTCTTGTTGTTGATACCCTTCGTATCCGCAAGTCTCCAAGAGAAGTTGGTGGGTGCAAATGTCAAGATTAGCCGCATTGAGGGTCAGATATCTACGTTGGAGATATCTCGCCAGTTTGATGCTGCTGCTAAGTTTAAAGCTGAGGCACTTCAGCAAGCTAATGATCAGCTTAGTGCTCAGATTATGGAGCTCCGCCATAAGTTGGCTTCGGATCTAGAGGCTCATGCTTCACAGATGAAGGTGCAATTTGAGCGTTCTTCCATTGGTTACATCAATGATGCTTTTATGGAGGCCGAGCTCCAGGCTGAGGGAGTTGTCTTTCCCCGTCTTCCTTACCCATGATCACGTTACGCTGGCTTTATTTTCAACTGAACTTCTTTGTTGTATAATGCCCCCACCTGGGGGGCCTTTGTTGTCTCCTTTCCTTGAACCAACTCTTTGTTACGTTTTGAACCTTTGTCATCTGCAACTTTTAAGACATGTTATTCGTATTTTGGTAACACAATTATGGTACCTTCATTATTATATGAATACATGTAGACGTGTTGTATCTAATTATTTGCACATTCGAGTCATCACAAGGTGCTATGGTATGTTTAACCTTTGGTGGAACATTCATCATCCTACCCAAGTATCCTTTGGCCAGAAGGTACCGTGGTGGTGAGGACTCCTACGTGGGAAATAATTTTCCTGTAACCCTACGCGTTCAACGCGATGGCTGCTTTACTTCGACAAAGTATCTCTCTTTGTGGGGTATATTGCTTATTATTTGCCTTTTAGTGGGATTCATTTTCCCTTAGGATCCGAGATTGACATATGCGCAGTTATGTCGTGCCTTGCCTCATCGTCAATTCTGACGGAGTGTGTCTATTCTAACCCAATTTGTATTAAATCAACATGTACTTTTTCTTAGCAAAAAGTTTCTTTCATTGATTAGTTAGGTTTATAATACCTTTGATCAGGGATAGAACATGGTGGGCCATTGCCCCTTACCTTCTTCTCCTGAGTGATAACCATTCACTTACGGGTAGTAATTCTTTAGGTACATTGCATTCCAAGGGTGTTGCAATACTTCTCCTTTGAGGTTCCTTAGGTAGTATGAACCCTTCCCGACAATATCGTGTATGATGTAGGGTCCTTCCCATGTCGGAGCTAATTTTCCCCACTCTTTCTTCCTTTGATATAGTGGTATTTGACGTAGTACGTACTCTTTGACCACAAAGTTTCTAGGAATTACCCGTTTGTTGTATCCACGAGCCAGCCTTCATTGATAGTTCACCATCCTTTGCAAAGCCACTTCCCGCCTTTCTTCAAGGTCATCAAGATTTTCTAGCATAAGATCCGTTGTCAGGTTCTCTTCCCATGCCTCTGTTTTCATTGTTGGCAGTATTATCTCCGGTGGGATGACTGCTTCGGATCCGTAAGTTAACAAGAATGGAGTTTCTCCCATGGTCGTCCTTCTTGTAGTTCGGTAGGCCCATAGGACATTGTGCAGATGCTCACACCATGTTTTCTTGTATGCCCCCAGCTTCTTTTTTAAGTTCATTGTTATCGTCTTGTTAGTGGCCTACGCTTGTCCATTGGTCTTAGGATATATTGGAGTAGACTTGTTTTTCTGAATGTTGAATGTGTTAAACAACATATCTATGTTCCTTCCTTTCAACTGCTTGCCATTGTCGAAGACTATGGCGGCTGGTATTCCGAACCTGCAGATAAATTGCTCAAACAAGAATTTAAAGACATCTGTGTCCCTAATTCTTACCAAAGCCCTTGCTTCCACCCATTTGGTGAAGTAATCCATAGCCACGATAAGGTACCTTCTTTTCGATGTCCCCTCTATCAAGGGTCCAACAATGTCAACTCCCCATTTGACAAATGGCCATGGGCTGATGACCGAGTTAAGCTCCAATGCTGGTGCTTTAATCTTCCTGGAAAAGCGTTGGCATCTTTCGCAACGCCTTGCTACGTTCTTTGCATCTTCGTCCATGCTTAACCAATAGTATCCTTGCATTTTGGCTTTGATCGCCAAAGACCTTTGTCCACTATGATTGCCAGCTTCTCCGCTGTGTATTTCATGCAGTATTCTTCGACCTTCGATTTGTGAGAGGCACCGCATCAGAGGTCCAAGAAATGACCTTCTATATAGTATTCCATTTCGTAGGCTGTACATTGCTGCCTTTGATTCGAGTTTTCGAGCTTCTTTAACATCTGCGAGGAGGGTATCTTTGTCAAGGTACTGGGGAATTGGGATTCTCCAATCGTCTTCCGCTTCGTCTTCGTTGCTTCCGTATGACATGGATTGATCTTCGTCAGCCTCATCGGCTTCGTTATCTGGTTCTTCCATTTCTTCGTATTCTTTCTCTTTCTCTGCTTCTCTCATGACCCTGGTCTGGATGGCCAGGGTTCTCTCAACTGCTGAGGTTAGTCCTTCTGTCGAAGGTTCATAAATTCTCCAAATTTGGACAGAGGTGGTATTTCTGTCCCTCAACATTGATGATATAAATGCTAAGGTATCTGTGTGTCTGTTGTCTTTCCGGCAAACATGCCTGAATGTGAATCTTTTGATCTTTGATGCATGCTCCTGTGCTAGCTTTAGGTATGAAGATAATATTGGATCCAGAGTTTGGTATTTGAGCAATATTTTTCTAATGACTAATTGTGAGTCACTAGTCAAACGAACATCCGATAAAACCAGCTCTTGTTCTAAGCGCAGACCATGTATGACTGCCTCATACTCCGTGATGTTGTTCGTGTATTGTTCAAATTCTAACCTGAATGCATAGATGAGTCGGTCTCCAGTAGGGGTTGTTATCACAATCCCTATGCCTGCTCCTTCTCTGTTTGAGGATCCATCTACGAATATTTCCCACCTTCATGAATTTTGCGGTTCCAAAAGGTATTCTGGTTCCGGCTTTTCTTCCTCCATTCCTGGGATGTCGTCTATCTCTGCTTCGTCATTCAGAGGTAGGTCCGTTAAGAAGTCTGCTAAGATTTGTGACTTCTCCGCTTTCCTGGTTTCGAAGATTATGTGAAACTGTTTGATCATGGCATTCCATTTTCCACTCTTCCAATTTTCTCCGTGCTGTCGAGGATTTGACTTATTTGAGCTTTTGTGAAAATTCGAATGGTGTGCGCATCGAAAAAATATCCTTAGTTTCTGTGTTGCCACTACTAAGGCATATATGAGTTGCTCCACCTTGGTTTAATTACGCTCCGCTGAACTGAGTGTCTTGTTGATGTAGTATACGGTCTTTTCTCCCTGCCCTTGGTCTCGTACCAACACTGCGCTCACAGCGTAGCTTGTTGATGCTAGGTATAGGGTGAGTATCTCACCTGGCTCCGGTTTATGCAGGATTGGTACTTATGCCAAGTACTCTTTGATTTTGTAAAAAGCTTGTTCGCATTCCTCGGTCCATGTAAACCTGTTTCCTTTCCTTAGCGTATCAAAAAATGCTTTGCATTTATCTGACGATCTTGATATAAATCTTCCCATGGAAGCTAAAATTCCATTTAGCTTTTGTACTCCTTTTAGAGTCTGTGGAGATGGCATCTCCATTATTGCTCTGACCCTTTCTTGGTCTACTTCGATTCCTCGCTTAGTCACCAGATATCCTAGGAATTTTCCTGAGGTCACTCCGAACGTGCATTTTTCCGGGTTCACCTTCATGTGGAAGTTCCTCATGGCTGCAAATATCTTCCTTAGGTCTGAGAGATGGTTTTTTGCTTCTTTGCTCTTGACGAGCATGTCGTCTACGTAGACCTCCAGTATTTTTCCTATCCATGGGTTGAAGATTTTGTCTACTAATCGTTGGTATCTTGCCCCCGCGTTCTTTAGTCCAAAAGGCATCCTTATATAGCAATAAAGGCCTCGTGGGGTAAAGAACGCAGTATGATCTTGATCTTCTTCCGCGAGGGCTATTTGGTTGTAGCCTGAGTATCCATCCATGAAAGATAGTCTTTGGTGGCCTTCGGTTGCGTTGACCAGCTGGTCAATATTTGGTAGTGGGTAGCTGCCTTTGGAGCACGCTTTGTTGATATTGCTAAAGTCGATGCAAATGCGCACGCCTCCGTTCTTCTTAGGAACAATGACCATGTTGGATATCCACGTGGGATATTTGACTTCTCGTATGAATCCAGCTGTAAGTATCTTTTGCAACTCTTTTTCTACTCCTTCGTGGTAGATGTCTGCCACTTTACGTATGCGTTGCTTGAACGGTGGTACTTCCGGTCTAAGCCGAAGGTGGTGTGAGACCAAATTTGGATCAATTCCTGGCATGTACTCCATTGACCACGCAAATAAGTCTACGTATTCTTTTAGTAACCTTTGTAGTTGCACCTCCTCTTCCTCTTCAAGCAAAGTTACGATGTTGAGCATCTTTGGTTTTACCTCCGTCCTGATGTTGATTTTCTTCATTGGTTCTACCGGTGAGCATTTGTTGCTGAGGTCGTTGAGGAGTGCTTTTATGTAATTGTCATTTGTCGGAGACATCTGCGCCTGGAGTGGCGGAGGTGCTTGTCTCCGGTGCTGAGACGACTTTGGGTACTAGGAGGCTCCATCCTGTACTTCCTTGGTGTTTTCCTTGCGTCTTTTTCTTTCATGCTGTTGAGCAGCAGTTCTTTCTTCGTTGAGTCTGATTTCGGCTAGATTGCATAGCCTTGCGTCTTGATGGTCACCTTTGATTCCCATTTCACCCATAGGTGTGGGAAGGCGTAGGTATTGATGATATGTCGAAGCTGTTACTCGTAATCTATGGACCCATAGTCTTCCCATGATGACATTGTAGGGTGAAGGTGCTTCCACTATGCAGAACCGTGTATTGGTTACTAATGGTCCTGCATGTACCTGCAAGACAATTTATCCTTTTGGTCTAGAGACTGCTCCATTGAAACCGTATATTTTGCAAGTGGAGGAATCCATTTGCTCCGCTGTCAAACCCATGTGTAGGTAGGGTTCATAAAATAGCACATTTAACGAACTGCCCCCATCAACGAGGACCTTCGTAACATTCCATACGTGTATTGGAAGAGTGATTACTAATGGACCATTCTGCATTTCAACCTCCTGGTTGACGTCCTTTGTTGAGAAAGTTAATGGCACGGCCATCCACTCATCTCAAGTGCTAGTAGGTGGTCCACTTAGCTTGAACACCTCATGGGATTCTATCTTCTTTCTATTTCGAGCTAACTCGAGGATATCTTCGAGCATTTCTTCTTGGCCTCCGTTGGAGAAGGTGATCATGTTGATGTATTTACCGTCCTGAGGTAGTTCTACCATTTTCTTTGGGGTCTCCTCAGTTTCCGCAGGTTGTAGCTGTACGTACTCCATAAATTTGCGTTCGTCGATGAATCTTTGGATCACATTGTGTAAGTGGTAGCACGTATCATTTGTATGCCCATAGTATTGGTGGTATGCACAATACTCCTTGGCCTCCTTCGTTTTTTCTGTTTGCTTTTCCCTAGTATTAGGGTAAGGAAAGCCTGGCTTTGCTCCTTGCTTAGGATGTGAGAGAAAGTTGTGTTTAGCTTCGTGTAGATTTTATCCACAAATTCTTCTCTTCCTTTGCCTATTTTTCTGTCTCCGTATTTGGATCGTTTGTCTCGGGAGCTAATTTTGCCCCCGGCTTCATTTTGTCGCTTAGGTACCTCCGGAATTGGTTCCAGAGAGTTAGTTCGCTGCGGAGTTGTTGTCGTCTTTGCTTGTACCCTGGGGTTGTCCTTCTGGATTTCTTTTAGTCTGATGTAGCGGTCTTGGACAACCCTGAGCTCGCCTTCGGAATCGAGGGCTCTGTTGTGAAGCTCCACGAAGATGGCTGAGGTTCTATCAAGTCCGTACTTATAACAGTTAATGCTAATTTCTGGATTGACTTTACCTATTGCTTGGCATGTATTTTGCCACCTGTCTGCGTACTGCATCAATGTCTCCCGGGGTCCGTTAGCTAAAGAAAATAGCCTATCTAACCTTGCCTTTGTTGATTTGTTGTACATGTATGTCTCCAAAAACACCGTAGACAATTGCTCGAAGGAGTCAATTGAGTTCGCTGGTAAGTTGTCATACCAGGTTAGTGCTGATCCCGTCAAGCTTGCAGGGAAGTACCTACAGAGTACTACCTCATCTCTTTCCCAATGGGCAAGGACACGAGTGTAATACCGTAGGTGGGCTGCGGGATCTGAGGTACTGTTGTATGCTTGGAACGTAGGTACTGGGCATTTCGGAGGGATGGGTTCCCTCAAAATGCGAAAAGATAGTGGGGACGTGGTTGCTTCTTGGAGCACTTCCTTTAGTCTTGCACCTGCATGGCCAGTTTTTAGGCCTTGTATCTCCTTTCGTATTTTCTCCATTTCCTCCATGACCATGTTCACATTGTGAGCATCTTTGGAAAATGCTTCGTCGTAGTAGGACTGAGAGGGATTGTATGTCGAGTCCATCTCGTCTGGATCGTGGTGCGCTCTACTGGTTCCCTTAGGTTGATTGACCTTTGGTGGGTTGAGATCCACCACTCGTCTTCCTGAGATAGCTCCGTTATCACGCCTCTTTGGTGGAGGGTGAGTTTGGGAACCTTCGATCTGTATGTCTAGCATACCTTTGAGGTTCTGGTTCTCTTGGCCCATTTCGTGCAATGCATCCTCGTTCTCATTGTTACAGAGTAATAAAGCTGCTATTTGTGCCGCCATTTGATCTTCATTGTGAGCTCCACCTCCATGAGGAGTGATGTCAACTAGATCTTCAGAGTTTTCCACTCCTTCATCTATGATTGGTGCGCCTGGATCTATCTGAATTGGGGTTAAGTTTCCCAACCCTCGTCTCATAGGAGCTAAGGTTTTGGGTAACCTTGCGTTGGCCGCAGGTGGCTTTGTATTGGTAGCATGCTCCGATAACGGCATGTCGTAGATTGGTTGAGCTCCAGATGTCTGCCCCATCCCTTCAGCAGGAATAGGTGATTTGTTAGCAATTGTTCTTCTTGCTATTTCACTTTGTCCGTCCTCTGCTTCATTCCTTTGATTTGCTTGAGACGGCTTTTGGGATCTTCCTATGGTGATTGCTAGTCGTGAGCTTGTTGGTACGTCATTTGGTTTCTGCATGCCTTCGGCTTTTGTGATCCTGCGGTCACAGAAAAAGCGACGAAATCTGCTACATGGGTACCTTCGTTAAAAGTAGAAATTTATGCTCTGACACATAAGACGACTAAGCAACTTTTTCAGAAAAATTATTGAATAATGTCTTTGAAAGACATGTATTAAATGTTTATGACACCCTTGGAAAAGACAACCTTAAACGTTGAAAACCAATAAAAAAGGGTGTCAGATCTCGTGAAAAACAAGGTTATTAAATGCTTTTAGAAGATCTTTCTTCCTTAAAATCTCACTGAGATTCCTCTGTCAGTCAAAGGTTCTCAGATTTGAAATATGCTTTGTTGAAAAAGTTTTGTTTTAATATAAAACAAAGATTTTGGCGTTTTGTGAGTATGCTTTTGAAAATTTTTGTATAGATCTGTAACAAGGTACTTTTTTCGAGGCTATGAACTCAAAAAACCTACACAAACAATGGATGAAAAGATCACTAAAGATTGAGATTCATCGCTTTGGAACACAGATCCCTTCGTTTCAGAAGATGCATAAGTTAAAGGTAAAACTGTGTCTAAACTCAGGTTCGTGAGAAAAACACGGTGGGCGCCAAACTGTGACTACTCGTTTTCCCGTAGTCTACGTAATGTATACAGCTCAGAGGATCTGATGCTAAGTAGTATCGATACCTCTGTTGAACTGATAATGCTAAGTAATAAAAGATATTCAAGATCATAATAATAACTAAGAATACAAATATAATGTAAAAGGTTCTAAATTATCATGAGACATAAGAGATTACGTGGTTCGACATTTTTCTACGTCCACGGGGTAATGAGTGATTGTTTTGTATTAAGTTGTGGTGGTTACAAGAGATCTTAAATGCTTCCCAAAGTAATAGAGAGAACTCAAGTTGAAGTAATACTTAAGTTCTAAACATTAAAGAGGTATAAGCTTAAGACTAGATCTTCTCTCCTAGCTATTGAATGCCTTTAGTTTGTTGGTGAGGCTTGGTATTTATAGCCCCTTATGCTCCAGGTATATATTTGTTGTCTCTGAGTCCATCGTTTGCTGATATACCTTTTGTACTAATAGTACCTTTGTCCACCGCATGCTTTCTCTAGTCGCATTCCGCCACGTCAGCTAACCCACGTTACTTCGGGAACTACCCAACCTTAGCACAGGTTGTACCTTCGTTCACCGCCAGCTTCTTCCAATCGGATTCTTCCACGCCTTCTCTTTCCACGTGCCTTGATTCATGCGTGTAGATAAGAGATTTGTGCATTTAATGCTGATTGGATGTGTCACCTACCTATGTCCCTTCGCCAGCTGCCTCTTTGTAGACTAGGCTTTTTTACTCTTCTCATCTCAACCGTCGAGGATTCCTTTCTTGGGGCGAGATAAAGCAGATCTGCGGAGGTATTCTTTTCTACTTAGGTTTCTCTGTCCAGCGAAGGCTACACAGTTGAATTCGTACGCGGCCACTAAGATCGTGACACGTGCTCCATAGAATATTGGTATTCACATTGTGAACAATAAAGTCATGCAAACCTCAAGGATCTGGAACGGTTACACTCTTATCAAATAGAAGTCTAGATCACTACCATATCACTAGAAAAATATAAGCAAATCAAAACCAAGTATTTTAGATATCTATCTTGTAAAATCACAAATTCTAAGATAAAGAGTACTTTGTGATTTCCAAATATCTTGTTCCTGAGCTATAATTCGAAAACTATAACGATCAATCAAAATAAGATTCAGATAATAAAGATGTATCAGGTAAAAGAAATCCTGGTCGAATCCCTTAGTGAAGTCTTTCAAGATCGTAACTTAATGCAGTTTCACAAAGAAGACCTAGATTTTAGAGGACGGTTCTAGCCGCAAACAGAAGTGCCAAGATTGAAATTTTAGTGTGCATGGAGTCCTTTATTCATATTCATGAACATGAATTGGTAGCTTACAAATAAAAATGGTTTGTATATTAGTTTCCATGTTTACAAATTGTTTTGTAATCAAGCAAGCTTAACTTCTCCATATAGATTATCCATGTAAGCATGTGAGAAACTTGCTCTGAATCACAAAGGATAAATGTGCACCCGTACGCTATACACCAAGTGGTTAGACCAAGAACAATGGTTAAGTAGTTTTGGAACCGACAAGCATATATTGAAGTATAATATCACATGACCAAAATATGTAGGTGAATTGTTGAATATAGTTTGTGAATAATACGTCATCTCGTAACTCAGCACCCTTTTGTATTTGATAAGTTCATGAACCGTGCAAAACAATTTGTGTACTCAAATACAAAAAAGTATCATGGAACCTTTCAAAATCAACCAGTTCGTGAACTGCATAAATCAGTTCGCGTACTATTGAAAGAAAAATTTATCTGAGAACATTTTAAAATCGACCAGTTCGCAAACTAATAAAATCAGTTTATATGCGCGAGTTAATTGAGATTTAATTTATCAAGTCTTTATTTTAAAAGCTCGAGTTCGCAAACTGAGCAAAACATTTTATGAACATAAGAACTAACTTGACGAATTATTATTACTTGAATTATTCTTCGCAATGTTCATCATAATACCGCAATGTACATCATAATACTAAAGTCATTCAATATGTATTCGTGGATAGAATGGTAAATACTATGAGTAAATAGGATAGTCAGTCTTGATAAAGTTTCTGTTGACGTCGTTGTTCTATAGTCTTAAATCTTCAAGGTCGATTGGGGAATTCTGATACTCAATTACCATGCTCTATTCGAAGTTCGGGACTGACTCTAGTAGACTATAAATCAAGATGTAGTTTTGATCAACTAAATTTTATAACAAGCTTGACATACCAAAACTTGTGAGTTTGACTGAGCGATGCTTTAGTATCCATGAAATGAAGCTGACAGTTTCAAGAAAATTAGGATTAATCATAGGATGAAGAGTAATATTAAATAAGGCACATGACCAAGAATGAAAATTGAAATTCTATAGTTGGTTAGACAAGTCGGGATTAACAAAGTTCCATATTATTCAAGTAACAATATATTCAACAAATAAATCCTGAATAAAATTAACTTAATTACCGCACTGAATACACATGGTATCCTGATGTTCAGAGAACTTAGCCACTTTATCCTTAGTGCGCAAATAACTATGAATATATTTTCACAAAAAATGATGTATTCTTGGTGGAAAATATGTTAAGGTTGTTTTTAGTTGTATCTCTAACAGTATCGTAGTGAACACAACATTTATTATATTTATCCTCCAAGTTTTTGTATCCTTATCAATGATCTCATTCCATAGGAAAGAACCATGTTTGTTGACATCATAGATTAAAGGTCTTTTTAAAATATTTTTCTTTTAAGAATTTGGGCCCATAAATAATTGGGGGTTCTATCGTCCTCCAAGCCAGTTTAGTAAGAGAAGCTTTATTTAGAACACCAGTTTTCTAATGTTTAAAAATCGTAACGCTTTTGGTATCCCAAACTTTTACACTAGAAGCCTCTCTCATTTTTTGTTTTCCCAACCAAAGTTTTTGTGGTCCATTTTATCGGTGATTTTCCGAGGCATGAAAAATAACTAAATGATGACTAGTCATGCTTCATAGCACATTTGGTTTATAATGATCGTACCTGGAGTGAATGTACCTTAATCGGTGGGATACCTTTTAGGGATCAACTACATTCCAGTCCGAAGTTAATTGGTAGTAGGCTAGTGTCTGTAGCGGCTTAATACAGTTTGCTGTTCGATCAGGACTAGGTTCCGGGGTTTTTCTGCATTTGGGCTTTCCTCGTTACCAAAACTTCTGGTGTTTGTCTTATTTATTTTTCTGCATTATATTGTTTATCTTTATAATTGAAATATCACAGGTTGTGCGTTGATCAATCATAGTAGCTACATACATCCGAACTTGTTTGTTGGGTACGACTTGATTGATTCTTAGACATTGGTCTTTGGTACCGTCCAAGTTATCTCTTTGTGATTAGGTTCATGGATTTGTTTCTGTAAACATTCTAATCGCAAGAGAGAGATATAACTCTAGATATTATTCCTTGATTGAGTTTAACTCTCGGAGTCGTATTGAGTTTGTCCATACAAATTACCTAAGGGAAAAAGTGGTGGTGTATTTTGGTACCCCGCGTTTTCAACTTTAGTACTAAAATCCATAACTTACTTTTTCAAAAAAATCTCACAGCTTGGACCGAGAACTTGCTGAATTAATGTATGAGAGATCCTAAGTTTATAACATCTCTAGTTCCTTCCTTAAAGAAAATTAATCAATCATGTGCAAAAAATAAAAAATAAAATAAAATAATAGGCGAGAAACATGAGGATAATTTTTGTAGTTTTTGCAGATACCATACTCTACATGTCCTCATAATCCCGAAGGGATAGTATTTATTAAAGGCGTCAAGTCTAAGTCTAGGAATACTCTAGAAGTTATGTAACTTAGATAATGTACCCCTTGAGGAGCACCATATCATTGAGGAGGTGTTCCAACAATCTTAAAAATATGTAATCTCAGCCGCAAAGCTAAGGACCCAACTTGAAGATTCAATTACTAAAGTGCAAGTTCTTTTTCTGATGTCTTTTTACTTATGTTTTTAGCTTAGTTGTGAGTTTATGTCTACTTGGGCGTAGTAATTAGTTTCAAGGAAACTACCTTTTGGCATCGATTGAGGGGATTTTTTCGACTTAACCTTATGCAATTGATTGAAAAAGTTATTTATTTATTTATTGTTCTTTATATTTTTTAATTTTAAGAGCCACTCATTTCTTTAGAAGATTTATTCTATGTTAGCACATTGTTCAAGTTGTTTTATGCAGCTTAAACTGTTTTGATTTTTTATACAAGATCATGGTAAAAAGAATTATTTTGTGAGTTCTCTGTTTGAGAAACACATAATGAGAACCCACCCAAAAATCATACATAAAGCTCTTATGAATATGTTACTTAAGATTTCCAACAAAAAATTACCAATTTTTCTTGTTACCGTTCAGTTCATCCAAGGAAAATATATTTTCTAAAATACTTGAGTATTGTGTTCGAAAATAGAGTAAGCGCTCTGAAAGCGCGTATGTATGTCCATAAAGCGTATTTTATGGATATCATCTTGGGGTAAGCTTGAAAAGCGAAAGTCGGTACGTGTAGTCTGCATATCGGAGTTAATAAGTAATTGTCTTTACGATTTCAATTTGCATTCATCTTTACGATTTCTGTTCATGTTAATCTTTTTTGGCTTTATAAAGTTGTCATGCTCTACGGGTGCAAACTAGCTAATGGATAGCTACATCTGCATATGAAACACTTCAAAACCCTCAAAGATCAAAGAGCATAACTATAGTGTTATGACATGCTCCATAGTAACTACGACTGGGTACTAGAAAGTCTCTGAATGAATCAACATGATCCGCCTTGCGAGGCACCTCGAATTTTCTGGAGGTAAACAACGCTTACCGTGGAGATAGATTTACACAACCAAACGGAAAAGCACATGGATTACATAAGCGGGGAAAGAGTGGAAGAACGCAAAGATGAAACCAGTGGAGACGATGAAAGGTTTCAGACAAAGACAGAGAATAACTAGAAGATATTACGACAGTGGAGAAGCAAACACATATATGTAGCGATAGCAGTCAAGATTGGACAACAAAGAAATAGTCGGTCATAAAGAAGCTATTCAATATCAAACTCAATGCTTATTTTATAGACTTTGAACTTTGTTGCAGAACAAGATACAATCATAAAGACATGGATCGAGACAATCACAAATAAGACGACAGAACAAAAAAATTAAAAGAGGGAAATAAAGTGTACAAAATGTAACATCAATAGAGGCGGGAAAAAAATAAAACTCCACCACAGAAAAATAATAAGCATAATTATCCATGAAACCTAAAGATTTGTTCTCATTACGATAAAAATAAATAAATAATAATACAATAGCATATGTTTATTTGATTTAAACATGTTCCTACACGAAGAAGTGTTGTGTCCGGAGATAATTTATTTTCTTACCTTGTTTCCTCCGCACGAAGTTCCACGTCCGGAAATGATCTATTTTTCATAACATATTTTTTCCGCGACGAAGTTCTATGTCTGGAGATGATCCATTTTTTAACATGCTTCCTCAGCACTTCGCGCGTCCCTAGATAATATATTTTCTTAATGTGTTTCCTCCGTACCGCGTCCAGAGATAATTTATTTATTTTAACATTCTTTTCTCCGCGATGAAATGCTGTTTCCAGATATGATTTGTTTCTAATATGCTCCTACCACGATTGAATATCGTGACTCATGGTTATACCCACATATTCATTAGATAAACTACGAAAGAAAACCATATTTAACCTTCGAAAGGAGTCGGGCAGTGCTAATAGTAAATCTTGAAAACCTAACACAAATTGAAAGTGGTGAAAGTGGAAATTTTAAGTACACAATCAAGAGAACAAGCCAATCAACCCAACACCAAAATAGAAAACTTGGGTATGAAATGCCCATTTTACCATTGTGAATGCTCTTCGTCCGGCAATATGGGGAACACAACATGAAGTCTACATCCTGAAAAAAAATTGGCGAAGGATTTTGCCTGTCTCTGAATGGCGAAACATATATGTGAGGGAATACCCCTACCAACGAAGGCAGTATAAAAACATTATGTGGTAAAAAGAGAATCTTTAACACATTATGTGGCAGTATAGTACCCCTATTCTCGATTTATACGAATGTCTTACAAGGATTTTATCAATCTGAAGAAAGACGTAGAAGGATAAACAATTATTCGGGATAGTAAGAGACGTTTAAGATGTGACTGACCTCTGTAAGATCTAAAGTGACGTATCCTGGATAATAATCATGCAGAACTAAAGAAAGCGGACATACCAAGGGAAGCGAAAAGAACAATCAAACACAAAGGCAAGGTGAATAAAGTAATTTTTAATGACATCAATTAAAACTACATATTAATTATGTTACATGGAATTCTAAATAAGATTGAACAAAAAATAAAATCCATGAAAGCAAAGTTACGCGAATAAACGAGGAAGACCACAAAGAAAAGAACGATAAACACTGTACAACTTGACCATCTTAACCCACCAAAGACTGACCATGGTATACTCATCGAAATCCAGGATATAAACATCCTCATCATCATCTAGCTTACGAATAGCCTTGACGCGTTCAAACTCGTAAGATGGGGCATCTGCACAATACTTCGCATAGGCATGCACATCAATACTTAGCAAGTCCCTTTTACATCAACACATTATTTTGGCCCGCTTCAAGAGGTTTCATCAATTAAGAAAGAACAGAGTATATATTACAAGCAAAATGCATAACAACATCCTCTGGACGAGGTTGTCAAGAACGAAAAAGACATTAAAAAATAAACAACAAGTATAAACGAAGAAGAAATAAGGAAAAAAGAATGCTTACATGATCATCTTGTTCTAGACACTAAAGCTTTTCCAGGGAATATGAAAGAAGTGTACATCTAGAGAATCCTCAGATGGTAGGAATTTCCTGACCGAATGATCATACAGAGATTTCCAAGTAGAATCCACTGCTCGGACCCATGATATCTCGATTTCCTACCAAAAATGTGGGAAGAAGGGTTACTACCCATAATACTCAGCAGTGGTTGGCCAAATGAAATACAAGTAATGCTTTGTCCTTTCCTAACACCGAGGCCTTTTCAGCACAATTAGCTTCAGAGTTGGTAGAAAACTCTACAGTTAAGCGTTCTCGAACGGAGTAATTTAGGGATAGCTGGCCTCCTGGGAGGCTGCTACTAGATGAACGCAATGGTGCCTATTGAAACCCCACACCGCCGGATGACCAAAGTGGCTAAGTGGGAAAATACTGGTGGAGGGATGGGTCATTTCAAATGGTATCATAGACCGACACGGGTCACCTGTTGAGGGTAAGACAGTACGCTGGACGGGATATGTCAGTATCTAGTCTCAGCGGGGGCAGGGAACGTTGGAGATATTGGATTAAATATATTCTGGAGCCGAGGACGACTGTAATTTTAGGTGGTAGTGTTGTGATACCCCAATATTCGGTAGTGGTTGGATGAATGGAATATAAGTAATGGGTTTGTCCTTTCATAATACCGAGGCCTTTTCAACACAATTGGCTCCAGATTTGGCAGTAAACTCTGCAGTTAAGCATGCTCGGACAGGAGTAATCCAAAGATGGGTGACCTTCCGGGAAGTTTCTGCTGGATGACCGCACAATGCCTGTTGAAAACCCTACAGTTCTGGATTATCGCAGTGGATAAGTGGGGACAGTATCAGTGGAGGGATGGGTCATTAGAAATGATATCAGATCCAACAACGGGTCACCTATCGAGGGTGAAAGCGCACGCTGGACATGATACGTCAAGCACTGACTGATGAGAGGCAGGGAACGTCAGAGGTCTAGGATTGAATATATTCTGGAGCTGAAGACGGATCCAATTTAAGGTGGTGATATTGTAATACCCTTATATTTGGCAGTGGTTGGCCGAATGAAATATAAGTAATGGTTTTTCCTTTCCTAACACCGATACCTTTCCAGCATATATGAATTTTCTTATCTTAACTTTTAACTTGGTAAATCGCTGTGTTACCTCGGGTTTATATATGTTTCATAGTTTTTTGAAAATGGATGTCGTTATATGGTTTTTGATAGCATATCATGCTTGGCCCACAAGTTAGTAAAAAAATAATTATAAATTTATTGGATTATGAAAAGAAAAAAAAATCGATGATGATTTTTAGTAAGAAATTCAAACGTTTTCTAAAGAACCGGTTCTAAATCCATATATTTTAGACATGAAACTAAAAATATTAAAAGACAGATCCATTTGGTTTTTGTAGTGGGACTAAACCCCTTGACACCCCTGATAAAGAAGCTTTTCTTAGGACGATTCTTACAGGTATAACAAAAGAGAAAATTTGTCACTGTTATACCGACTATGAGTATAACAAATCGGCAAACAAAATTGGCTAACTGGCACATATACCATTTAGCTAGGGTCGCCAACAAGTCTCATCGGGTCCGGGTAATATACTACCTAGAACCAAAATCGGTTATTGGAGTCGGTTCAGGGTCCAGTTCTCAGTCCCGTGGACTTAAAACTGGACCTGATAAATACAACCGGTAATAATAAGGTTCGGGTATTTATCATTTCTCATGAAATATCTTCATAAATTCTAAAAATCCATACTGAAACATATATATGAAAAACATCAATAATAATGAGTTCAACAATTCCATCTCTAACATATACGTATGTAAAATTAAGGTGTCGTAATATAAACACAAACGATTGGCAGACACAGACTTTTATAGTGTTGCCACAAAGAGAGCTTAACATAACAAATTGGTATATTTCTAAATATATACTATTGCCAAAAGAAAGAACTGCATTTCCAACTCCGCGAGTCTCCTTTACAAGTATTAATAAAAGAAAAGAGAGGAGATAGTTTGCAACTTGGCGTTCTTCGCACATGTTAAAAAGAAGCTCCATTTGTATGAATAGATAATTCAACATCATGTCCTGCAACATATGCAAATAAAATTTATCATTTGATGATATAAGTAATCATTCTCAATTAAGTGCGGTGAAACATTGGAAATAAAAGTTCTCTTTATATGTAATTTGTCACTATGTATTCTGATTATGTGGAGTTTTTTTCCATAAAAGAATAAAGTTGCTGATGCAACTAATAAAACGATAACAACATGGATAACCTGACAGAATCAACTATTATGATCCATATCTTAAATAAACATCGTCTTGTTAGACTTTTTTTAATTTCGTCAGTCACAAAAATAACGATGGTCCCACACGACATAAAAACCATGATTCTTCAAAATGCTAGTACAAGCGTTTGTATTTACTAACCCAATAGAGCTAAGATCACTAGTATATGAATATTTATTTAAACCACTACATATTATTATCACAAAGTTCCCAAGACCCTAGTGTATATAAATGATGAGATTGATAATTTCAAATACCTGACGTTTCCAAGACTCTAGTCAGGATGAACCTAAAAGCCAAGAGTCGTAAAACACCAAAACAGATGTTACCATCTTTCCATGCGTACCTTTGTAAGTCTGGGCATAAACATTACTAAGCCATGCTTGAATCCAGTCTTTATTAATCTATACATCATGTTTGCAAGACTAGCAAGAAAATTAGATCGAGAAGGAGCAAGCTGTGAAGGTTTTAGCATAGCGGAGTTTATAATCATCATAAGTTCATCGTGAAATAAAACACGGTTGACTGGAAATTTCAAAATAAGGAATTGAAAAATAAGTCGGCTTTCTAAAGACAAATTTTCCTACGACTATGACAAGCATAAATTTTTTAGTGCGGACACTAAAATAATGAACGACCAACAAAAATATGTATGGCAACTGGATTTTGATAAACTACGAAGAGAGGTGGAACAATAATCAACTTCTAGAAACCTTATTGGTGATGATGATGATGATGATGAAATAAAACCTTTTAATTAATGATAATTGATATATTAAATTATAAAATGTTTACCGAATTTTACTTAAACTAAATTTGAAATGATAACTTTTTCTAAATTTTGCCTAATTCTACCAAATAAGTTTTACTTAATTATAAAACCACATTACATCTTATTAATATTGCCTACGGGTAATGAGAAACTTCTTGAGGATATGGAAATGCGTTTCGTTTTCAAAACTCTTTTATTCTTGTTTTTTCCCATCTTCGTCATTTGTCTCGAGACCGCAGAATAATTTCATCTTAAGTTTCAACCCTAAGTCTATATCGACTTATAACTGAAGTAAAGCTATAAATTCTTCAACTTGTTTTCTTATTGCAAAATATCAACAGATCAATGTTGCACGATGAGGGTTACCAGCGTCATTGCATAAGCTTTCATGAACTTTTCCCCAATAACTCTGACTGACTAAACCAATTTGGCGTTGTTTTTCACTCCTCTTCGGATAGTATATTACATAGTTTCTGCAAAGAGATAAATGTTCGTCTGAAACATATTTTTGGAGATTAAAGTGAGAGTAGAATTTTTTCGTAGAAGGTTGGTCTGGAAGTTGTCATTTTGAAATTGGGATGGTGGGTATATATAGGTTACTCATTAAAAGTCGTTGGGGATAAACTAGCTGTTAGTGGTGGAATGTTTGTCTCTCGATCACCTGAGAAAAACTAAGTGACAATTGAGTATTTTAATAAAAATTAATATTTAATACACTAACAAACTTAAAATTAAATTAAACTTAAAAATCACGCCCGTCGGATCTTCCATACTTGACCCAAGTATTTACTTTCAAATTTTCTCTTAACCTGCCATGCAAATTTAGGTTCCAAATGTAACTAGTAATTGGAGTATAGTTCCTTGAAGGCATCCTTCTTTATGGTCGAATTTCAGGCCTCAAATTTTCATCATCATTGTTAGTCCAATTCTTATTATGTCGGGTTTCCTGAATTACCATGTTATGCATAATATGCAAGTGATCATAGTGTTGTGCATTTATGAGCACTTAAACCAAGATATAACCCACAAAAGATAACGAACTTCCGCTTCAAAATTCCAAAATCCCGTTCCACATCCTTTCTCAAATCCATTTGTCTGTTGTTAAAATACTAGTATGAAAGACCCAATTCGCCCGGAGGGGGCTGATAGTGAGCTTGAGCTAAGGTCGACCATGTTGGATAGATTTTATCCATAACATAATACCCATAAGTGTATTGATGGACGTTGATTGTAAAATGTACTCTGGGACAAATTTCATACTTTATATCTTCAAATAGAGACGCTTTATGCAAATCATTTTTCATTTTGCGACCCCAAAGACCAAAAAGAATTCTGCCATATCCAACATAGGAAGGAGCACCTTTAAGGATAACAATTGGTTTTGGGTAATTAACATTATATTGACGCCCCAATAGGTAGGGAAACTCGTCCCTATCCAATGCAAATAGTCAAGACTACCTAGCATTCATGGGAATCCCATATCCTGATATTAGTGTAATATTTCTCTAACATCTTCCTCAGCTGGTTCTCGTAAATACGTTATACTAAAATGATTAATTATTGTTTCGAAAAAAAATAAAAGATACTCATGTGAAGTTGTTTCTCTCGTACAAAGGTATTAATCAATCGAATCCGCAAGTATTCCGCAACCAAGAATCCTTAGGGATGGACTGACCTTTTGTTCAGTACTATGAACTTTAATTATGTGCATCAAACTGATAATTGGATTAAGATTCTACCTGACAAAGTTCCTTAGTATAATATTTATCACCAAGTATCATGGGGAATCGACGTTAGAAATATTCATTAGAGTACACACAATCGCGAATTAAATAATCATGCATCAGCTTTTGATCGAACTCATTCCTCCATCCATACGCATATGTTCTTGTGAATACTTGTTTTGGCTCTGGAGATCTAGGTATATGTTGCCAAATGTACGGGCATCATAGTGTTGATTAGTTCTTTATCTTCATCTGCCTCATCATCAAGTTGTTACAAATTCCGAATACGCTTTTCATGTCATGATTTAAATCGATCCATATGAATTTGCATTTTTTTCGCCAGAATAAACCATCGATTTTAAAATAAATAAGACTGCAATAAGGAGGAAATAACCGTTAGTAAATAGCTGTTAACGACAGAGTTTCGACCGAACGATAGAATCTTCAACACCAGCAGTAGATACTATATCGCTGGCACTATCCGTAAGAACGCCCAATACCATCTCTGCCGCTGAACCCTTTTCCCATAATAGCACCGCTAATGTGTCAGGCATACCAAATGAAAATTTGATAGTTCCCACATAAACTCATGATTTATAAGGGCTGATACCAGTCCTACTAAGGGATACCATTCCATATAAGACAAAATGATCTAAAGTGTTCCGGTCGTTGGATCGACCGAATGGTATCCCCGTTAGTAAGACTGGTAACGGCCCTTATAATTCATGCATGAACCGGTCTCTTATGCGATCCATGTGGTTCCTGGTGGACCTAGACAGCCCATTACATTTTGAACAAAGGTGAACTTAACTAGCATAGACCGCTGGATACATTGACCAGTAGAATCTAGGTCAAAGAAGTTGAATGATCCAACGATGATGATTAGGGAGAAACGAAATTGGAAAAGGTAGGCAATGCACAAATTGTTGTTCTTATTGTGAGGAAGGATTCGTACACAGTTTCAGTTTCATTTTTAGCTGGCATTTGATATACATGGAATAACTAATTTCTTCTTCATCCCCATTCAGTATTGAGATGTCTAAAACAACTAGAAAAAGAAATAAATGGAGAAGAAGAAATTGAAGATTCTTCTGTACTATTTAAAACCTACTTCATTAGCTAGTAACTACTAGAGAGAAAAAAATGGCATTACTAAGAAGGAGATATTCGAATTCAAAACATTTAAGATGTTTTATAGTAGCAATCTCAGCTTCCATTCTCATATTAATAGTTCTTATTTCTGTTCTGGTTTCTACGCCTGTGGAGAATACAAGTCATCGTCATGCCAATCGTAAACATGACCTTGTAAGTAAACAAATCCAAACCCCATTTCTAATATTTTTTCACCTTTTGATTATTGCATATGTTTTAATTGATGGGGTTTTTGCTTTTCAATCTAATGATGAGGAGAATGAGAATGAGATCCAAAACAATGACAATGTTTTTCATGTTCCGGTTAGGGTTTGCTTTTTCTCCTGTCTTTTTACTTGATCTCTTTGTGATTGAATTTGTTGTTTGTATATTGAGATTTGTGGGTTTGGGTTCTTATTTTTGGGGTTTAGATTACTGGAAGAACTACACGTCATGGTGATCTATGGAGTTCACGCTTGTCAAAGTTATACTATGGTTGTAGTGAAGCTAGCAAAAAATTTACTTGTAAGTACCCATTTTTTCGTATATCTTTATCAATCACACATAGTAGATATAGATAAACAATATGAATCATGGTTTTGAATCTAGTGCATATTTTCAACAAGTAGAAGAGATTAGTCTTGCAATGAAGTGTTATCGAAATAGATGGTGGTTATATTTTTCGACGATTTCATATTGTTTTGGTTTTAAGGGTTTTGATTGTATGTAATGCTGTTGTCGCCGTCATGGTTGTGCTTATTAAACGTGAATGGCAATTTTGAGTAACAGCTGCTGAAGATAATACAATGGCAAATCGATATTTAGTGATCTCAGCTAGCGGAGGGTTAAATCAGCAAAGAACCGGGGTAAGATTATTCTTCGATGCTGGTTTATGCTGATATCATTCAGCAGATTAAATTACTTAACTACCTGAATTGATTAATTAGGTTCCTATGGTAAGCTTATTGCTTTACTACATTTGCAGATAACAGATGCAGTTGTTGCGGCTCGCATTTTGAATGCTACTCTTGTTGTTCCCAAGCTGGATGAAAAATCTTTTTGGAAAGACTCCAGGTTTTTTACTGGCGATTTTTGTGGTTAAAGATTGTTCTGGCTTTAAGTTTTCTACACCAAGGGTCAAATACTAGTGCACTAATTTTCTTTTCTATTATTTCTTCTGCAGCAATTTTGGCGAGATATTCAATGTTGATTGGTTCATCTCCTTTCTCGCAAATGATGTAAAAATTATAAAGCAACTTCCTGAAAAGGGAGGGAAAATTATGATTCCACGTAGGATGCGTGTCCCAAGGAAGTGCACCGCAAAATGCTATAGAAACCGTGTGTTACCTGTTCTGTTGAAAAAACACGTGAGTTCTATTTATTCTTTTTCGGATTCTACCTAGCATTTGTAATTCAGATTTAAATGTATGTCCAATAAATTGAATATTCTCATTATTTTTTATGGATTGCTAGAAGACTTTGTTGAAATGGCTTCCTTTTTGTGGTACAGGCTGTGCACTTAACCAAGTTTGATTACAGGCTTGCAAATAAGCTGGATAAAGACTTACAAAAGCTGAGATGTAGAGTTAACTACCATGCTTTAAAGTTTACCGATCCTATACTCAAAATGGGTGGAGAATTGGTCCGAAGGATGAGGAATAAAAGCACCCACTTCATTGCCCTGCACCTAAGGTACAGTTCAGCTTTATGCTAACTCCGATCTTGGCTACCAATATGATACCAGTGGAAGATCTTTGTTTTTGTCTCCGTGTGTTTAACATACAGTCGAAGTTCTGTAAAATTGAACTGTGTAAGTTGCTAAAAGTGCCAGCTATTGGCTTTGGTCAGCAGTTAAAAACTTAAAATGACAAATATTCTATCCTCCCACAAAGTCACGTTTTGGTCAATAGTGTCATGCCCGTTAGATTGATAAAAGGGTTGTATGCGTTGGGAAATCGGAAACTTTACTGGAAATGGTCTGTCAATTAGATATTCCCTTCCATCCCGCATGCTTGCTTACTTTTTCTGTTTAGAAACATAGAGTATTTGTTCACTTGGCCCATATATGGTAACTGCATCTGTTTTAAGAACTTTGTAGATCGACAATGAATACTAGAAAAGCTGTATGATACAGTCAGATGTTTCCCGTGACAGGTTTGAACCTGATATGCTAGCCTTTTCGGGTTGCTATTATGGTGGAGGAGAGAAGGAAATAAGAGAACTAGGTGCAATACGCAAGAGATGGAAAACTTTACATGTAAGTCTCTACAGTTTGAGTGGTTGGTTGAAACTTGAAAGCATTTACAGCTCTTTAAGTCAAATGACTGATGCTTCAGATGTGTTTTATAATAAACTATATATATATATAATAGTCAAACAACCCAGACAAGGAAAGGAGGCATGGAAGATGTCCACTTACTCCAGAGGAGGTTGGTCTTATGCTCCGAGCACTTGGGTTTGGTAGCGACGTGCACATCTACGTAGCATCTGGAGATGTTTATGGAGGAGAAGAAACATTGGCACCCTTAAAACGTCTCTTCCCTAATTTTCATTCAAAAGACACTATAGCCAGGAAGGAAGAATTGGCACCATTCTCATCATTCTCTTCACGCATGGCTGCTCTCGACTTCATTGTTTGTGATGAAAGTAACGTGTTTGTGACCAATAACAATGGTAACATGGCCAGAATATTGGCTGGGCGAAGGTATAGTGATGTTCTTTGCATTCCTTTTCATTATTTCTAATCTGCTAAACCAGCACAAACTTGAAATTAACTTTTCACAATGCTTGTTTATTGCAGGAGATACTTTGGACATAAGCGTACAATTCGTCCAAATGGTAGAAAACTGTATTCTTTGTTTTTGAACCGTACTCAGATGAGCTGGGAAACATTTTCATCTAAGGTTCATGCTTATCAAAGAGGCTTTATGGGGGAGCCGAGTGAGGTAAGGCCAGGCAGAGGTGAATTTCATGAGAACCCCTCAACTTGCATCTGTGAAAATTCTGAGGCCAAGTTAAACAAGGATACAAGTAATCAGAGTCAGAGCAGGATAAATCAAGGAAATGAGAGCAAAGATACCGGTGAATCAAATGACGATCAGTATAATGATGGTGAGCCATTGTGGCCTGATACAGACTATTGGGATAACCAGAATGAGCCTCTAGAGAAAGATGTGGCCAATATAATTAATTCAGATTATGATGAGTTACAGAAAAATGAGGAACAATCAGAGTTGGAAGAGCTACTATCAGACTGAATAAAAAGCTTCCTTCAGACTACCTTTACTGGTCGAATCTAACCAGCAATTGTGCATTCTTGTGCGGAGCCAACTTTTTAACCTTGACATGTGGTGCCCTCCGAAAGAGAACAGATGTGCCCGTGCAGATTTGAGATTCATCAGTTGTATATATAAGTGTCTTCAGCAATGTAGCCCTGAGTTAGACTCCCACTCTCAGGTTTCAGTAGAAGTACGAATGGCAAGAATCAGGATAGAAGCTGTTAATACTGTTGCATAACTGTTAGTTACATGATACCATCCAACAAGTGCTCACAACAAACAGACCTATGTGGCTATGTTAATTTATAGGCCTTTAACTTTTGCCATAAGTTATACCAGCTTTTATTTTCAAGGAAATTCCAGACTAGATTACCAGTAAAATACATGGCATTCCAGAATTAGATTTTGTGTTTTGTATTTCAACTCATCTTCAAACCATGTGTGGATCCACTCTTTTTGGCTTGCATTTACAATTTGTCTGCTGCAGCATTTGTATTATAGTGGTTTCCTGAGAATCTTTCTAGTTTCAGCGATCTTCAAGTAATGATTTTAGCTGCAATCTAATGAGGATCAATTTTTGCTAGTTAAGGTTTCAACTTAGTGGAGTGTAACCATCGTATAGTACGTACTATTGGTAACTGGCAAATATGGTACTTGAGATTTTATATACCAGGTAGGAGAACCAACTTGGCGACAACCAGCAAGACCAGTGCATCAAAAATATTTCAACACTTGCATTCCAGTTCTTTTTTAGATTGCTGCCTTCAACAGCCTTGCTTGACACTGTCATCATTTTCTTTCTTTGCTAAAGAGAAAAAGCAAATGCACCCCTATCAAGTAGCAGCAACATAATAGACTGAACTTTGGTCAATAAAGAACAGTTGAATAAGCAACTGTCAAAAATGAAAGAATTAATAGATTAAAGACTAACTGCTTTGATGTTTTGTTTACATGGAGGAGTCTTTTGTTTACCACTATAGAATTGACCTGCAATAAATATTTCATCTTCCAGGAAGTTAAATATTAAAATGTAAAAAATAGAAAAGGGAAGCTATTTTTCTTCATTCTGAATCAAATCCTGGAGATGGTGGCGGTTCGTCAACTGGAGGTGTTTTGTCATCTGAGAATGGTTCATCAACTGAAGGTGACGGAGGAATTCCAAGACCGGGGTAGTAACCAGGTGGTTTATCCAGAGGTTTTATACTTAGAAGCTGGCTTGAATCACCAACAACATCTGCCCATCCATAATGAGGTTGACCTCTTCAACAAAAACAAAAACATTTTTTTAGTTTAGACCTAGCAGTGCGAAGTTTTGAATTGTTACAGGATGGAGTGCGCAAATTTTAGGTTATGATATATGATATTTCATATTGAGCAGAGAACGAACTTACTCGTAATAGGTCTCCTCATCAACAACAATATCCCAGCTTTCTGCCGTTGTGCTTTTACCATATTTGTGCACTTTCCTGAAAATAAAATAAAATAGGCACAAATAGCTGGAATTAGATTTTACTAGGTTATGAACGAATAACTGATTCAGAACAGTCTCTAGTCATTGGGCTGAAATTACAAAGAGAAGAATCATGCTAATGGCCTCTTTTATTTTCGGAAATGCTTACCCGTTTCCGAAGTGCTCTTCTCCCCACGTCCTTGACCAGCCTATAAGCATTATCAAAAAAATCTTAGTGGCATTCAGAAGAACATGTGACGTGTTTCTGTATAAATAACTTAAAATTTAGAAAGTAAAGATACAAAGTGATGCAGTTCGATAAAGGATAAACTTACGTTCACCAGAGGGCGACACATGCCACGTCTCTCCTTGACGCGAACCTATGCCAGAAACAAACCTCTCCTCCCACTTGTCTCCCCATTTGGTTCCTAGTTCGGTCTCTGCCCATTTATCCGTCCTGAGAAAATGTGGAGACAATGAAAATTAACAAAGGATTCCAACTTATGAAGTCTTCATTAGCAGTTTAAATACTAATTGCATAATAAAAACGGGTGTACTTTGCTAGCCATAAAAATGATTAGTTTGGGATTAATAGTAGTTGCACATTCACTGCATTCACGTGTTAGAGTGTCTTTGTGTTACAAGACGTCTAAAATTACATTAGAATACACAACTATCATTAATCATTCTAGCCGTGTTATCTTATCAACCTGTCTTCCTGCCAAAATGACTTGCAAGGGGTCGCACATTTATAGTACTCGATGTATTCTTTGTTTCTCAAATTTTACACAAAAGCTTAATAGATGCTCTGTGGTATGATTGTCCTTGGAAAAAGTATTTAAGCCGTGCTTCAAGGACCCATATCAGATTCCTAGTGTAAGTTCTACACAAATTCGCGCAGAAATTTTTGAAGTGGCATTATTTTGCAGTGAACATAAAATGTAGGAGAGAGGGTTTGACAAACCATTTCAGGACGGATCCAGTTCCATCATAGTGCTCTCCCCATCTTTCCCACCATGACTGTTCATTCAATTTCCCATACTTATGAGCCCCTTTTTCTGTTGAACCTTTAGCATCATATTTCTCGAACCTACAAGCAAGATCTTGTCATCAGTATACTTCTTCACTCAAATTAGTGTTCTATGAAACAAGTGACCTTTAAGTATAATCTGAATTGTCTACTCACCATTTCTCAAACCATACCGCATCCTCGGTGCCTGACTTAGCTTGTTTCTCTGCACTTCGCTCTATCCTTGCCAAATTACTGAAAGTTGAAACAAGTTATATGGATAGTTCTTTTGAGACTACAGGTTCTGCTAAAAGAGTACTAACAAAATTCCTCGACACGTTTAGACAAACATAAAACTGACATCAAATCCAGTGACGAGTAATATGTAAGCTGCACCTATATATATCTTGTTGATGAACCTCTTTCCATGTTTCCCACCATGAATCCCCTTCAGCATTCATCCCAGACTTCTCGACGCCTATGCAGAACAAGATAAAAGGAATTTGAGTACCATCTTTACATTGGAAACTTTCTAACGACATTAATAAAACATGCAGCACATCAAACAAGTAAATGAATGTAAAAGTGTGGAACACACCTAGTTCTTTATATCCGGTCCAATCACTCTTCTCCCACCACTGTTAAAGAGATCAATAAAGCCAATTAAATGTATATACCTGGGATAATGGTTATTAGTCACAAAAACATAACCAAGGCACAACATCGGAGCAAACTCATCTCCATGTAAAACCAACATTTTAATATTGTAGCTATACGCAATAAGATTACAGAAAGTGAACCTTCAAAACTTGTTAAATTATACCTCTTCTTTCCATTGCGAAGAAGCGTCACTACTTTTGCCACCCATCCTAGTCCACCGACATCTCTTTCCATTATCATCTATATTAATATCTTCTCCACTTTCACGAAACCAAGTACTACCATCTTCATTAGTACCAGCTTCATTGACATGATCATTTAAACTGATGCCCCAATCCTTCTCATTTGCAATGCCAGTGTCTATTGGGGTCAAATAAGCAAAATTTAGCAAGCTTTGTGCATGAAATTATGAGAAAAACTGACATTAAATTCCACTAATTCATTCTTTTTATACCTCTTTTAGGTGGAGTATCACGAGAATGCGGCGCATTGTTATTTGGTATACACCTAGGATAGAACTTCTTTTGTTCAGTACCACCCCCAGGTCTGCAAGCAAAAATCAACCAAGTAATCAATGTTATTAATCAACCCTAAAAACACATTAATCAGCACATAAGTAATAAGGAACCTACTTTTAAAACCCTAAAAAAGGAAAGAAAAAACAAGTATACCTAGATGAAGAGAAAGGCACAGTAGGAATAGCTTGGATTTTAACCCGACGATGATTTTTTTTAGATTTTTCAAACCCCAATTCTTCAGCACTTTCAATAACACTGGATGATTTTCTTCGAATGGGTGATACAGAGTCAGAATAACAAGAGATTCGACTCATCTTGAGTTGAAGATTTTTATCTCCATCACCAACATTTCTGCCACTAATATTACACAATAATTTACTTTTGTTTCTAAAACTCAATTCACAAATTAACGAAGAAGAGGAGGAGACATTATCAACTCTGCTTCTGAGAAATGCTGAAGAAGTAGTGGTAAAATGACTGGAATTTGTTGCTGCCATTTTTACTTTTTTTTTTTACAAAAACTCCATTGAAAAGAAAATGAGTGATTAAATCAAAGAGAGTGAACCAAGAAATAAACCCCTAATTAGGGTTTCTTTGATTCAGCTCTCTTCTCTCTTCAATCTCGATTTGTTTTCGGTTACAAAAATCAAGTAAGTCTGTTGTTTTTTATTTATAAGAAGAGAAGAACAAGAGATTAAAATGAGTGAGTGTGAAACAACTTGGACTGAGCACACTGATGTGGGTCCAGTTAAGTAAAATGAGGGAGCTGGATGGACGGTAACGATTTAATATTATACACGTGAACAAATTTTTTAGTTAAGATTTATTTGCCTAGAATATCTAGATTAAATATTTATTTGTTTCGAATCATTAACTTACACGTGTTTTAGTGGTAACCTTAACTACGGCGGGCAAACTCTAGATCCTTCTGTTGTTTATCTTAATCAGAAACAGACTGTTTTTAAGGTTTAAGCATTTCCTTAATTTAATGAACAGAATAATATCCCAAAGATTAACTGTAGATACTGTTTAAAGTTTAAGCACATCACAAGATTCACAACCCAGCTAGACTGCTGTGCCATTTTTGTTAAAAATTTTTTTTTCCAGAAGTGACCTTTTAATTTAGTCATTTTACGGTACAGAGCATTAGCGGAAGAATTTGTCATTGCTTTTCTGAAAATGCATTTCTAATCGATTTTTTTTTTTTTTAGAAAGGTGGCTAATAGTTGTTTTCCAAAACAGATTTCTGTTTTTCGTTTTGAAATCATACTGACCAAGAAGCTGTCCCACAGTTTTAATCATGAGTCATGACTGAACACACTGGGCTGGGAATGCTGATTTTCTCTAATTTTCAAAGGTTAATTTTGTCAAACTTTTAACCGTTTTATTTTTTACAGCAGATAGTTCCAAGATTACCCTATTTACACGCAGTGTTGGATGCAAGTTTTCTAGATCGCTCAGTCAAAATTTATGTATACAATTTTTCAAAAACAAATCAAACAAAAATCTAGATTTTCATTTGGAGGGCGAGGGCCCTAGCTTTGGATGAGCAATGCCGAATTGCAGATCGCCGTATCCCTCAATACGGCAAGTTTCGGCCCAATTTCTACTGGATTACAAAAACGTCCAAACTCAAAGCTAGTCATACACTCTTATCCACTTTTAGTACGAAAACAAACTATACCCGTTAACCTGCTCCGGATAAATATGCACTCAACACGTGTCTATCCAAAATGAAGGATGAGGTGGAGAAACAACCTGATGACGTGCCTACTCCTTAGTGGATAAGTTGGAGTAAGTGACAGGCTTACGTGTACATGAGAATACTGGTACAAACTGATACCACGTCTTATAAAGAAGGAATATCTTAAGAGTAGTCCGGGTTCTCTCAACCACAAACTTTTCCTCCTTTTTTTCTCCTGGCTGTGTGTACTATTTTTCTATCCAACGAGGTGGTGGATTTCATGGTAGCCATGGAAATAATTGGGTTAAGTATTTTTGTCGAACAATGTCAAGCATGTTTCGGAGTCTTGTCAATTTCTAGGTGTTTGGAATTGGGCATTAGGGTCAATTCATGCAATATCTTGTTCTCTTGCTTTTCGTTGATAGGTTGATGCTGTGCTTGTTTGTGATGGGAGTTATTAGTATCTGTGTGTTTGTCGAAATATATATTTGTGTTGATTGATGGACTAAGATTGTTCTTCAGTGTCCGAGATACGTATACTGATCTAACCATCTAGAAAATAGGTACATTTTCTACTCGTGTTGGATGTTACCGGGAGGATCTTGTTTTTTTCACGGACAAAGCCACAATGTTAGGTTAAATCATCTTGCTAGTAAATTTTATTTAATGTTAAATTAAATGCACCCTTTTTCTTATTTTTGTTAAAGGGAGGGAAATTAGTGATCCGTGATCTGACTAGGGGAAAAATTATAGTCGATTCGTTAATTAGGAAAGTTTAATTAATGAGTACTCAAATTCAATTATTTTTGAACCAAAATATCCCCATATCTCATTAAATCCTTTTATGCGACGTTTTAGGTATTAGGTTTTTATGTTCTTTATTGTATCATCGTCCTGTTTTTTTAATTTATACATGAAATCATCATAAATAAAAATAAATAGAAGGATTTTTCAAATAAAAATCATATCTAAAGATTGAATATTTTTTCCATAACCTCATTTCATTGTTAAAATGTGTGAAAAAATATGTTCTAGTCTCATTAAAACAGATTGTTGGATCTTTTGAGTTTGAACTTCATCATGTCCTCTCTTCCTTTTCTTGCTAAGCCTCCCTGATTTCCTCATATCTATTGATAGGTTGATTCCATCCAATGGCTGCAAAATGAAATGAGAAGATGAAGTGTAATTAAAATAAAACCTTAATCTTAAAATATAGTTTTCAAAAAACCACAAGATTCCATAAATAATGTAGTTAAATGATACAAAAGGACAAAATAAGAAAAGCAAAAGAAAAAAAAACAACTCACCCTATTTCAGTCTTCTCTTCCGAGTGTAAGCATCAACCAGATAAAACTTACTTCAGTAACTGCACAAAATTGATACAAATGCATTAAAATCCCCATTGCAACAATAAAACACAAAAAATAATAGTAGGTATTACCTATAGATCCTATTATAGTATTCTTAGTTAGTGGCAAGTCTACCCACTAAAGCCCAGTAACTGGAGGTCCATAATAAAAAGAAAACAGAAAAATGGACCTAATTTTTAAGCTCTGGTCCTGCACACGTGTGGAACATATGAGGACGTATTTTTAAATACGAAAACACCCTCAAGTATATAAAAGCAGTAACCAAATCCATTTCTTCTTCATTTTCTCGATGTATTCTTCTTATTCTTCTTCTTCATTTTCTCATATGTGGTTCGTTGAAGAGCTCCGGCTATGAAGATCTTCTGAGGTGTTGATCAATTCGTGAATTCAAACTAAGATTAATCGGTAGGTTCACTTCCTTACTGTTGGTATAATTTAGGTTTTCATTTTTCCTTCCTTCTTCAAAAGCTTATTTTAATTTAGGTTTTCTTTCTTTCTCGGATTAGAGAAATTTTCATGTTTATAGCAAAATCTAATGTTTAGGTATTAGATCTGATGTTGATAGTAAACTGGAAGAGTCTACTTTTGTCGATTTGGTATGATCTCTGAGTTTATTTGTGTTGCACCGCGTTTTTTAATTGATTTTTGGCTTCGATCCATGAGTACATATATGTAATACTGAAATATCTGTGTTGATTCGGTTATATTCAGAGTTTTGTCATTGTTTTTGGGTTCAATCCATGAGTACGTATATGTAGTACTGAAATATCTGCTTTGATTCGGTTATATTTAGAGTTTTGTCATTGTTTTGGATTCGATCCATGAGTGTACTTGTGTTGCATCGCGTTTTTTAATTGATTTTTGGGTTCGATCCATCAGTATGTATATGTCATACTGAAATATCTGCTTTGATTCGGTTATATTCAGAGTTTTGTCATTGTTTTTGGGTTCGATCCATGAGTACGTATGTGTAATACTGAAATATCTGCTTTGATTCGGTTATATTCAGAGTTTTGTCATTGTTTTTGGATACAATCCATGAGTACGTATGTGTAATACTGAAATATGTGCTTTGGTTCGGCTATATTCAGAGTTTTCCCACTGTTTTTGGGTTCGATCCATGAGTACGTATGTGTAATACTGAAATATGTGCTTTGATTCAATTATATTCATGGATTCATCACTTATTCTTTACATGTGGTTTGATTTTTTAGTTCATGAATACGCAGTACGTATATGACGTACTGATAGAAACTTCTTCTGATTTTGTTTTGTTCATAGTTTTGTCATTGTTTTTCGGTTCGATCCATGAGCACGTATGTGTAATACTCAAATATGTGCTTTGATTATGTTATATTCATCAATTCATTAATTCTTCTTTACATGCAGTTGATTTTTAGTTCATGAATACGTAGTACGTATATGGTGTACTGATAAATTTTTTTTCTGATTCTGTTTTATTCAGTTTTGCCACTTTTTTATTTCTTTGATCCATGAGTACGTATGTGAAATACTGAAATATGTGATAATTTTGTATAGCTTTTTCTGTGTTTAAAGTGCAGATAAAGGTTTTCTTTTATTTTTCCTATGATTTAATATTTTATTAAAGAAATATTAGAGATTAATTGGTATGATCCTATAATATATATGATGTAAAACATTTTCTAATTTATTTATCATTGATTCTAACAAACATGTACTTTTCCTGTAAGCAGTGCAACAGATACATACTCGAATTTGTAAGCAACAGATATATACTCGAATTTGTAAGCAGTTTAGCGGATACATGTTCTATTTGTAAGCAGCGCGGCAGATATGTACTCAGATTTATAAGTAGTGTAGCAGATATGTACTCGAATTAATAAGCAGTGTAACAAATATGTACTCGAATTTATAATCAGTGTAATGGATATGTACTCGATATAATGAACGCGTAAACACACACGTTTGGTAACAATTGGTATTATGGTCATTTCCATGTTTTAATTAATTTTGGACCTCAAGATAAAAAAAAATCCGGTTGGACCCTACTATAAATAACCTTATGGGATTAGGACCAAACAAGAAATTTTCCAAAATAATAACTTCTCAAGTAAAAAACAAAAATAATAACTGCTAAAGAGGTCAGAAAGCTCACTCTACCAAATTGATTCTCATGTTCATAAGTACACACATATCATGTTGACAAGGGATTCCTCTAAGATGTCATTGAAGGAAACTACAAGTCTTCTCAATCACTTCAACTTGAAATACATCATTGGTCTTTGAAGTCACTTCATATAACTTGTCAATAATCTCTCCATTAACCCCGAATGCCCCACAATATTTCTGCATCTCACCAATCAATATATGAGCAGTTGGCACCAACTTACCATTTTTCAAATTTGCACTAAGATTTCTTGTTTTGAAAAGAGTACCCATAATAGCTGGTCATACATCATTCCAAGGGTATAAATACGCTTGTCTCTAATATTTTAATCATGTTATCAAATAATTCAGAGAAATATTATTAGTGTGCTCATAAAAACTAGAACTATCAAAGAAGGCCCTATACCACTGAGTTGGATCTTCCTTCGTCATTAAGCTGCAACAGCTGAAGATAATTTCAAGAGATCATCCATATTGGTATGCATACCAATAACATGACTAAAATCCCATCCAATAACAATACATGACAATAAAAATTCACAAAACAATGAGTTACGAAGAGATAATACCTTCCAGTATATTTTATTGTAGTTCTGTTACACATACAAACACATTAGCACTTGGGTTTTCAGTTCATTATACACAAACAAACAAACTACTGAGTAAAATAGAACCCTGTAAGTTAAAAAAAATTCTTCATCTTCAGATTTACAGCCAGAATTTTCACCACTGTGGTCAGATACACAAACAAACAAACTACCAAGTAAACTAGAACCTTGTAAGTTAAAAAAAATTCTTCACCTTCGAATTCACAACCAGAATTGTCACCACTGTGGTCAGATTCAGATTCTTCAGCATATAAGGAACAATTGCTTTTATATTTGGACCTTCCTGCTCAACACCATTTCCTTGTACCTCATTTATTTCTTTCATATACTGCCGCAGGTGTATAAAATCAACAGAATTGTGGTCCCCAAAGTATTTGTTCACAAATTCACAGTAAACATCAATGCCCATTTCTTCAGTATCAGAAACTAAACTTCTAATTGGATGACAGACATCTTAAGCATCATAAGTTAGTTGAATTTCCTCATACTCATACTCCAACTCAGCTTATTGTGTTTCAATACTAAGTATAACATCCTCACAATCATCATGATGTGATTTTTCAATGATGTTGTAGTAGTAATAGGTTCGTTGAGACTTGTGAAAGCAAAAGATTTTAGACTTATAAAAGTTGAAAATAGAAAACTTATTGCAAAATTGATTTCAAGATATTAAAAATAACCAAGACACTGATTCCACTATCACACATGAATAAGTTATGGTAAATAATCCAAAACTCTAATTATCTTCTAAGTCCATTATTTCTTAATTCACAAATAATTAGGCATATTCTCAAACATTAATTGTATTCCCTAAGCATAGATTATCTAAACAAAGTATAACCTATCAAATTGAATCACAAGTAATTAAGAAAATCATGCAAACAATTTAAAACTCTGCAAAGCAGTGATTGAGTGAATTATAAATTATAAATTAGAGAGAATAAAATAGTTACCAATTATTCACGCGTGACTAACTTCCTCATTGCCTTGGTTGTGGGAGAATTAGCTCATCATCATGTTGGAAACACACTCAAAATTCATTTTTATTGCTCAAAGGGTGTTTACAAAGATGAAATGGAGAAAAACTATTAAAAACCGGGTTTGTAACAGTTATAAGTGTTACAAACCGAACTGTTACAGAGAACGATATATGTAAACTGTTACTGATGCTGTAACATACGACCCTCACCCCTCTATCGTTGTCACTGTTGATAAACGACTGTCTCTGTGCGTCTAAAGTTCTTCGTGTTCTTCACAGCAGCATAAATGGTGATTTCTGTAACTTGATTTTCTCGACTCTTTGATGCTCTGTAATCTTCCCAAACTCTCCATAACCCTTATATGAACCACAAACACCCTTTATATACACCACTGCACCAAGAATCCCCCGTAATAAATTCGAAAATCTCTGTAATAACTCTCATGCAGTTGCGGAAATAATTTCCCAAATTAACTCCTTCACGCGTTTTCCAGCTGACTCCACGCTCCAAGCATGCAATAATCTTATCTAGAATTGAGTCAAACTTTCTCCAGCAGACGAAATCTTCCAAAAATATCTTAACTGACTCATGAAAGTGAGAGGAATACCCGAGATATTGTCGTGACCTCTGTTTTTCTTCAATTCGGTTAAATCTCCCTTTTTATTCGAACCATTCCACATAGCTTTCTTTTTTAAGGAAACAGGATCATTATAACCAAATCCAACGAAAATATCGATCGAAATCAAGTTAGAAAATTCCGCAGTGAATAATCAACTTTCCCGCCATATTTCTTGTTTGAACGATGAAGAAGGGTGTGCCCCTAACCAAACCAGGGGTGCGAATAACGGGTGGCGTCCTGGGATTCAAATAGTGAAGAAGTTTCCCCTTAGTAACTAGGTGCCCCTTATCCAAACTGAGAGTCTGTTTAGTAGTTGTCCTCTGGGGTGCTCCGAGTAATTTTTTGAGCCGATTTTTCCCACAATGTTTATTTCTAAAAAATACCTAAAAACACACAAAACAACATAATAAGTACAAAATCGAGTACCAACAATACAGAAAATTGAGGACAACTTAGACACAAAAATGTGTCTATCACATCATCATCCACATTCACATAATCATCCACATTAACAAACAACCTCTTGCTATTTCCACTACTCACACTCACTGCATCAATAGACTTTGGAATAAGTCTTGGACTCCATTTCGTGAAATTAAAGGGACCAAGTACACCACCAACTTTTTCGTTTGGACCTATAAGACAAAACCAAATACTATCAACAAGTAAACCTATAGAAAAGATCCTTTTATATGATTGTATATACGGTTTATCTTTCATGTACAATCACTAATATAGATCAAAGTTCCGTGAACCTGAATGTGTACAAGAACTCTTGGACGACCTCAAAAATCATTATCCAAGATAAACATAGTATGTACTGGAAAAGTACATGAACCGAATTCCAACAAGAACAAGTCTTCTAATCTATGTTTCACGATAGGTATTCACAAGAACAAGTCTTGTATGTTTTATACAGGTATAGTTGAAAATTGTCTAGGTTGTTTATCAAATTACGTGCTTTTACTTTAATTATATATCAAATATAACGCGAAAGTAAAAAGTAAATCACGAGACAAAAAAAATTGTTTACGAGGAAAATTGCACCTGCAGAAAACCCCCGGGACCTCGTCCAAATTTGAACACCGAACCACATTAAGCCGCTAAAAACACTAAACTATCAGACTTCGGATTAGAATGTAGTTGAGACCGAATCAATCCTCCAAGAAATTCAGCTTTAGTCGTGCTCCTTACGTCTCTTGAGCCTCGAAAGCTCTATGCAATTGATTCCCTTAGCTGACGTCCTTTGCATCCTAAGAGTTTCTTCAATCCTAATTATGTGAAGGCTTTTTTATTCTGCTTTCACAAAAATATCAGTTTGATTTTCCTTTAGATGTGAATCAAGGTTTCAAAAATCTTGTGTTTGTTTAACAACTATTAAGTAAAAAATAGATATTAAAAGAAACTTGTAGAATTAGGGTTTATACTCTTCAACACTTGTAGAGATATCTAATCTATTCTACAGTAAGAACAACTAGAATAAATCTAGAGATATGTTGTAAAACTTCTTAAGGAATTTATGAGACACCTTATATGAAGTTTTCTCTAGTCCAGATTTCGGCGAACTAGTACCGGTATACGATCTTAGATTAAAATCTACCAAATATAGGGTTTATGATCAACAATCCTTGAATGGCCTTATATTATAAGAGAAGAACCTTAGAAAAGACAAGGATTATTGAATTAACCTAGATACAAGTTGCATAACTATCTAAACCAGAAACAAAGTTTGAACCGATCATCAAGGACAAGTTTAAAGCTTCAGTCAAAACATCTTAGCTCAATAAATAAATTTAGAGCACAAGAGATTTATTGAAAAACAACAAATTAACTTCCTGTTCTGAAGAAAGAACTTACGAAGCTTTTAATTGTTTTCAACAAAGTTACTGATCATTCAAAATATCAAAACCAAATATTAACTGGAGCAAGGCTCGAAAATAATATGATCGCTTTCCATTATACATAACAAAAGAAGAATAATTAAAGTACAACAAAGACCACATTGTCAAGAAGAAGATGTCTTCTTGAGAATCTTGTACATCCTCACATGGTCTCAACGGAGGAGGCACAAACAAAAGTAATCAAGTGGTAACATGATGAGCATTTTTCTCATCAAATGTGTTGACTTTCTCTCCCTTTCTTTCTCGGGAAACAAACAAGTTAGTCTCAAGAGAATTAATAGAAAAAAGGACAAGAATTACATGATGTTGTTGCCTTCCTTTTGCCTTTCTAATGCTGCGCTTGAGTCTATTGATGCTAGTCTTGTGTTCTGATACATGAATATATCCAGGAATGGTTGAGCCTCCCGATCCAAAACTTTCTTCAACCATAAACGGAGAGTTTGAAAGATTTTTCTTTTGCACTACTATATTCCTTCTTATTGGAACACGAAAACCGTCATCTGTCCTTAAAACATTAACCCTTCGACAACTGTTACAATTGTGAAAGGATTTGTGCTACCTTTACGAACAAAGGTTGGATCATCACAACACTTTATTTTTCTAAAGGTTGGATAATTAAAACAAATAATATGAGATACAAGTTTGATCACTTCTTTAGACATCCAAATAAGAATGTTATGAAGTTTCTCATTTCGTAGACGAAAACGACATCTCCTTTCAAGGTGACTTTGTTTCAGCAGTAATGGCAACTGAATGGAATGCCACTAACTGATCTCCTGTGAGTTGTATTTGGAGGTTGACGAACCTTCTCTGGTACTTCATCTGCTAGAGGTAGATTATCACTTTTGTTATCAGTGAGATTCTTTTGTTGGAAAATGCTATTAGCACGAACAACACCAATATACTAATACTTGGAGCTTTTATTCCTTTATAACCCAAACCTCGTGTATCAAAATGCTTTTTACATGCTCCCAGCATAGTGGATAATTTGGTTGAGCTAGAGCTGAAAATTTTCAAGTTTTCTTACAACATTTTGACCTTATCGTGAGCAGCAATTAGGTCAGCCTCTAATTGCTTTTCTCGAGAGAGAAAAGCATTTTATGTCACTGAAACAACTTTGTTGAGAGTCACACCTTGCTTCAGATTCTACAAGTTTTTCTTTCAACACAAATAGATTACGATGAATATTTTCACATTCAGAATTTTTTGAAAGCACATCTTCTTCACGGTCTTTAAGAAGAGATTGTAACAGATTATACCCACAATCATAACCTTAAACAGTTTTTTGATATTCTTGTTTTCTTGACAGAGAGGAGTCAGAAACTCAGTCAAGCAGGACGTTGACTTCTTTTTCTTAATGAGATGGTCGAAAAGCTAGATATATTGCGAGACTTCCTCATAAACATCATTTTCAACATCTGAATCACTTTCATCTGAAAATTCATTTAATTGTTCGTCCATGCGGGTTTCCCAGTTATACACAGTTTCAGGCAATAGAATCCTCAAGAAAATCCAATCTTTGAACCAAGTCAGAATGTTTCTGAACTGGTGATGTGACGTTTAAGATAACATTTCTGTCCATAGAGTCAGATTGCTACAAACACAGACTTATGAGGTTTTAGCGTGTTTGCCTGCTCTGATACCAATTGAAAAAGCGGGGGTATAACAACCACACCCAATAATTCGTTCGGCAATCTGTATGGACTGAACTCTAACTTAATCCCGAGAGAATCGACTTAAAAGCGAGACTCAATCAAGAATTATATCTCTTTCTCAATATAATCAGCAAATCAAACAGATAGAAATCCGCGAGTCTGATTGATATGAATAATAACTTGGACGGTACCAAATACCAATACCCAAGTGTCAATCAAGTTCTATCCAACAAACAAGGTCGGATATATCAAATGATTGAACTATGCACAACCTCTGTTAATTAAATTATATAAAAATACAATGTAGAAAAGAAATAACACAGACACCGGAAATTTTATTAAAGAGGAAACCGCAAATGCAGAAAAAACCCGGGACCTAGTCCAGATTGAACACCAAACTGTATTAAGTCGCTACTGACTCTAGCCTACTACAAGTTAACTTCGGACTAGAATGTAGTTGATCCCTAACCAAGTCTCACACCGATTAAGGTATAGTCGCATTCCTTACACCTCTAGAACCACGCCGGATTCTGATCATCTCACCCACAAGTAAGAGTTGCTACGACCCAGAGTCGAAGACTTATAAACAAATCTATCTCCTATGGATATGTCTATTCTTTATTCTATTTTTGTTCCGTCTTTTGAGAAAATCAAGATGAACAAGAACCAACTAATAATCCGGTCTTATACTTCCGAAGAGCAGCCTAGAAAATATTAGTCACCTCACAATAACCCAACTGATTAACATGAAAAGTTATTTCGGCAATCACAAGAGTCTGAGACAAAGAACTTTTGTAATTACTTTTTATATCTTACCTATCGGAGATAATTCTCGAGTAAATCTTCCAATACGATAGAACAAGTAAGATCAGAATACGCAACTACAGAGAAAATACAGTTGGATTTGGCTTCACGAATCCCAATGAAGTCTTCAAGTCGTTAACCTAATAATGATTTTGGAAAAACCTAGCTTAAAGGAAAATCGACTCTAGTTTGCAACTAGGAACACATAGAAGTGTGGGGATTAGGTTTTCCCATTGCTAGAGTTTTCCCTTATATAGTCTTTCAAATCAGGGTTGGTTTCAATCAAAGCTAAGATGGCTTAATAACAAATCATTCAATATTCACTGTTAGATGAAAACCTGATTTAAGATTCAAGCTAAGTCTGCTTAAAAATAAAGCAATCAATATCCACCGTTAGATGGTCTTATCTTGTTACATACAAATGAAATATACCTTCATTTAGATATGGGTTACCATACCTATACGTGTATATTGAGTTGGCTCAATAATAGTTAACCGAAGTTAACCGAAGTTAGCAGTATTCCTCTAACACTTCTAGATCAAATATGAAGATCAATCAATCATGAAAGATAATCAAATGAATCTAATTGTGTTACAAATAGAGTTGTTCAATTGTTCACTATCTCACAGAAAAATATATGAACATATTGAATCGAAATCGGTTTGATTCGTAATCATACATGTTGGTTAAACTTCAACATAGAAGTCACTAACAAGATGGTTAGGACAACATTAGGAAATTGATGTAATCCTAAGGGAATTAGAAGTCATCTAGTTCTAAGAAAAGGAAAGACATGTAATAAGGTAATAGGACTAGGAAAAGGAATTCATAGTTATATATATATATGATCACCAAAGTTGTGGTTGATCATATGAGCAATATTAGAGCTTGTGTTTAGTTTTGAGAGATTTTCTAAACATAAATAAAGAGAGTTGTCTTTATATAAGCTAAGTTTCATCTTGAAGTTGCCATTAATTGGTATCAGAGCGAGGTTTCTGAGCCATGGAAAACGAAACCACCATTGTGGGTGCAAAACAGTTCATGACACCATCAATACAAGTTCCAATCCTCAACGCCACAAACTACACAGTATGGGCCATGAGAATGAAGGTACTGATGAAAATCTACAAAGTTTGGGAAACAATTGATCCTGGTACATTGGACCCAGACAAAAACAATGTTGCCATTGGATTACTCTTTCAAGCAATACCAGAATGTCTTGTTCTACAAGTTGGTGAACAGGAAACTTCAAAGAAAATTTGGGATGCAATAAAGGCACGTAATCTCGGAGCTGATCGGTTAAAGAAGCCCGTCTGCAAACCTTAATGTCTGAATTTGAAAGAGTGAAGATGAAAGACACTGATACTATTGATAGCTTTGCAGGAAAGCTATCAGAGATAGCCTCAAAAGTTGCGTCACTTGGACAATCCATTGATGAAGATAAACTGGTAAAGAAGTTTCTCAATAGTTTACCAAGATCCAAGTATATTCATATCATAGCTTCTCTCGAACAAGTCTTATATTTAAAGAAGACTAGCTATGAAGATATAATTGGAAGATTGAAAGCATATGAAGAGAGAATCCTTGATGAAGAAAACAATGGAGAAACTCAAGGAAAACTCTTGTACACAAACTCTTACCAACAAAACTCTGCGACAAGAGGAAGAGGTCGTGGAAGAGGTGGTAGAGGAAACAGAGGCCGAGGAAGGGGAGGAAGGTTTAACTCACAAGATAGAACAACAAGTCAGAATGATCAAAACCAAGGGAAAGAAAAGAAGGATAGATCAAACATTATTTGTTACAGATGTGATAAACCAGGACACTTCTCCTCTATATGCCCTTAAAGAATACAAAAGATGGAAGAAGCAAACAAGAATGAAACAAGGGAAGCAGATACATCTCTTTTCATGCACGAAGTTGTATTCCTAAAAGAAGGGAAACTAATACCAAAGAACTACGAATCAAAGGATGGAGAAGAAGAAATTTGGTATTTAGATAATGGAGCCAGCAATCACATGACTGGTAAGAGACACTACTTTTCTGAACTCAATGAGAAAATCAAAGGACAAGTGAAGTTTGGGGATGGATCTTCTGTAGAAATTGAAGGGAAAGGATCAATTCTATTTCAGATCAAGACCGGAGAACAAAAGCTTGTCACAAACCTCTACTTCATCCCAAACTTACAAAGCAACATTATAAGTTTAGGACAAGCTACATAAGTTGGATGTGATGTTAGAATGCGACAAGATTATCTAACAGTTCATGACCCAAGTGGAAGACTTTTAGTTAGAGTCTCACGCTCACAGAATAGACTCTACAAGATAAGTCTCATGATTGGAAGGCCATTGTGTCTGAATATGAGACTGGAAGATCAGACATGGAAGTGGCACGCAAGGTTAGGACACATAAGCTTTAGAACTTTAAAGGCAATGTCTCAGAACAAGATGGTTCGAGGGCTACCACAGATAAACGATGAATCAATGATCTGTGAATCATGTTTAGTTGGGAAACAAACGCGTCAAGGTTTTCCAAAAGCAACAACATTCAGAGCTTCAAAGCCATTAGAGCTTCTTCATGCTGATTTATGTGGTCCTATTACACCATAAACCCTTGCAAATAACAAATACATATTTGTTATTATAGATGACTTATCAAGATATATGTGGTCTATTCTTATGAAAGAAAAGAGTGAAGCATTTGACAGATTCAAAGCTTTCAGAAATCTGATAGAAAAAGAGTTAGAAGAGGAGATCGATGAAATAACTCAACCCATTCCACTGCGAAAATCAACAAGACAGATACAAAAGCCACAGTATCTGGAGTATTATGTTCTTCAAGCAGCAGAGGAATGTGAGACATTATTGTTGTCCATTAATGACAAACCAAGAAACTTTAAGGAAGCAAAGCTTTCGCATAAATGGATACAAGCATGTAGAGAAGAAATTGTTTCAATCAACAGAAACAAGACTTGGTGTCTAGTTGATAAGCCAGGTGGGGTAAAAGTGATTGGCCTAAGTGGATCTTCAAAATAAAAGAATGTGATGGACTATCAACAAATATAAGGCAAGACTTGTAGCTAAGGGATACGTTCAAGAATCAGGCATAGACTTTGATGAAGTTTTCGCACCAGTTGCTAGACTAGAGACAATTCGTCTCTTAATAGCAGAAGGCATCAAACTCATGGGAAATACACTTAGACGTTAAGACGCATTCTTACATGGTGAATAAGTGAAAATGTGTATGTTGAACAACCAGAAGGTTTTGAAGTAAAAGGACAAGAGCATAAGTTTATAAGTTACAAAAGCTCTCTATGGTCTAAGACAAGCTCCTCGACCTGGAATACAAAGTTAGATCAAATCTTAAAGAAATCAGATTCATAAGTGTCTAAAGAAACTCTATACAGAAGAGAAGAAAAGGGAACGCTTCTTGTGATTGCAGTCTATGTAGATGATCTATTTTTGACTGGCAACTCCCTTAAGGTGATCAATGAGTTCAAGAGAGAAATGTCATCAAAGTTTGAGATGTCAGACCTCGGAAAACTCACTTATTACCTTGGCATAAAAGTCCATCAAGGAGTAGATGGGATTCCGATTGAACAAGAAGCTTATGCAAGGAGAATTCTGAAAGAAGCAAGACTTGAAACTTGTAATCCAACTAAGATACCAATGGAGTTTGGACTTAAAGTTTCAAAGGCACAAGAAGAAGCAGAGATTGATTCAACGAGTTATAGAAGAAATGTTGGATGCCTACGATATTTATTACACACAAGACCAGATTTGGCTTTCTCTGTGGGAGTAGCAAGCCGTTATATGCAGAGTCCACGCAAGTCTCATGGTGATGTAATAAAGCAGATATTGAGATATCTAAGAGGAACAATCAGCTGTGGATTGAAGTATGGTCGAGGAGGATCAAAAGGAATTGTTGGGTATAGTGACAGCAGTCATAATATTGACCAAGATGATGGAAAAGGTACAACTGGTCATATATTTTATCTAGGATAAGCACCTATTACATGGTGTTCATAGAAGCAAGACACTGTAGCCCTCTCATCCTGTGAAGCTGAGTTTATGGCTGCAACAGAAGCAGCTAAACAATCAATATGGCTTCAAGAACTGTTGGGTGAAATCAAAGGAAGAGAACCTGAAAAAGTTCTCATCAAGATTGATAATAAGTCTGCAATTGCACTCACTAAAAATCCAGTGTTTCATGGGAAGACGAAACACATTCACAAAAGGTATCATTTCATACGAAAATGCATCGAGAAGGAGGTCATTAACGTAGAACACATACCTGGAACTGAGCAGAAGGCAGATATATTGACAAAGGCATTAGCTCGGATCAAGTTTGAAGAAATGAAGAAATTAATAGGAGTACAAGATTTCTCACAAGCACAGTTGAAGCTTAAGGGGGAGAATGTTGGTTAAACTTCAACATAGAAGTCACTAACAAGCTGGTTAGGACAAGATTAGGAAATTGATGTAATCCTAATGGAATTAGAAGTCATCTAGTTCTAAGAAAAGGAAAGACATGTAATAAGGTAATATGACTAGGAAAAGGAATTCATAGTTCTATATATATATGATCACCAAAGTTGTGGTTGATCATATGAGCAAGATTAGAGCGTGTGTTTAGTTTTGAGAGATTTTCTAAACATCAATAAAGAGAGTTGTCTTTATATAAGATAAGTTTCATCTTGCAGTTGCCATTAGTACAAAGTACTTACACATGAATCAATTCATGAACACTAAGTCACGATTTACAAATATTGCATTCCTTAAATCATAAATGTTTTAGTTCATGAGTATGAGAATCATACATGCCCGACTCTAGAACTTCACCACTGTGTTTGCCAACCAAGTACGCGAACAACAACTCCGCACCTTGGCCTAGTCAAGCCGTTCGCAAACCCGGTTCGCGAACAACCATTCCGGACACAACTCAAGTAAACCCATTCGCATACTAGGTATGCAAACAAGAGTTCCGGACCTTCTCAGGTAAATCCGTTCGCATATTAGGTGCGCAAACAAGAGTTCTGGACCTGAATCATCACAATACAGTTCGCATATTAGGTATGCATACCGTGTTGTATCCAGACATGGGTAATCGTTCTAAACTCTCATTTCAATCATTGAAACATCCTTGGAATACGACATCGGTTGTATCACACAAACAATTAGCTTCAAGTAATTTTCAAGTGATCAAATGATCAATACGAAACTTCTCAAGCTAATATCAAATGACCGTCTCTCACAAATCATATAAGATGTTCAAGGTAATTTTCACATGATCATCGTTTGACATAATATTTAGATTCCAACAAAGAAATTGTTTTCAACTAAACTCGTCAAGAATTTGATGAATATAGCTAAAGCAAAAAGCTTCCAACATATATTTCCAGAAATAGATAAGTGAGTTAAGCTCAGCTCGAAATATCAAACGTGTATAATGTAAAAGTCTATATAGATATACGACTTAGTCTCATTATAAGATAGTTAAGAATAAACTTCTGAGTGATAGATAAATTTTAGTCTCCACATACCTTTTGTTGATGAAGTTCCTCCAAGCTCCCCAGTATATCTTGGTCTTCAATTGGTGAACGCCATTAATTCTAAAGCTCAATTACACATTCTATCCTAATCCTAAACATAACTATGAGTAGACTATAAATCAAGTATATAGTTTTGATCAACTAAACTTGACAAACAAGCTTGAGATAGCAACGCTTGCGAGTTTGACCGAGCAGTGCTCTAACACATATAACATTGACAACAAGCTTGAGATATCAAAACTTTCGAGTTCAACCGAGCGATGCTATAACAACATGTGGTGATGCAGTTCATGTAGACTTATTCTTTGGTGTGGCTCATGTTAGAGCAATGCTCGGTCGAACTCGCATGCGTTGCTATCTCAAGCATGTTTGTCAATGTTAGTGATCAAAACTATAAGTCTTGATTTCTAGTCTACTATAGCTAAGTCTCGGACTAGGATATAAAGTGTAGTTGAGCTCAAGAACTCCATGGCGATCATCATACAAGACGAAGAACTACTCAAGGAACTGGTGGAACTTCAGCGACTAAAAGGTATATGGAAACTTGAACTTATCTATCACTCAAAAGTCTATCTACTTTATCTCCTATCTTGAGACAAAAGCCGTTTTGCTATATAAACTTTGATTATACACATTTGCTATTTCGAGCCGAGTTTATCTCGCCTATCTATTTCTCAAAATATGTGTTGGTAAGCTGTCGCTTTGGCCAAGTTCATCTTTACCTAGTGACGAAAGTCATGTTAAGTGTCAATCACTTGAAAATGGCTTTGACGAAAAATGGTTTGTGAATAACAACTATATAACGTCCTCTAAGAATGTTTCAATGATTGAAATGAGAGTTTAGAATATATAACCATTGTTGGATATAAGCATTATGTGGTAACACATATATGTATAAGTCCTTATTCCTTGAACCAAAGTATGCGTACTTTGCTGATCAAGAAAACCGGAACAGAGTCCGCGAACACATTCCGCGAACCCAGTCCGCGAACTGTCGGAGGTTCTCGTCCCGAGAAAATATGTTGGAGTTTGTGAATTGTTTACAAACTTATTCCGTGTACTTAAGTACGCTATCTCAGTTCGCGAACTTAAGTTGGTTATTTCTAAAAATGATTATTCATGAACTTATACTTATATAAACTAAGGAATGCAAGTTTGCAAACTGTGGCTATAAAGTTCATGAATCGATTCGAGTGAATCAAATCGTTTTTTCTTCGATTGTGTCTTGTATGCTTCTATAAGATCTAAGCAATTGAAATACTCTCTAACTAGTTCATTTGAGTCATTTGAACTAGTTATGGTGAAGAAGAATATGGTTGATATGAAAGTTCTCATATGGCTAACCATTTGGTCAACTATTGTTGAACCAACAAATGTACATGTTTGGGTACGGTTACACAAACCTAAAATCGAGCATTTCATTTGTGTGTAAAAGGCTAAGTTTTCGATCTAACGGTTGAAAGATATTGACTTGAATCTAATCAGGTTTTCATCTAACGGTGAATATTGAATGATTTGTTACTAAACTAACATTGATTGCAAACCCTAATTTGAAAGACTATATAAGGGAGAACTCTAGCAACTGGGAAACCTAATCCCGCACCTCCTGTGTGATACTAGTTGTATAAGCTAGAGTCGATTCTCCTTTAACCTTAGGTTTCTTGTAGGTTAACGACTTGAAGACTTCATTGGGATTGTGAAGCCATACCGGTACTACTTTCTTGTAGTTGTGCGATATGATCTTGATGATTCTATCATGTTGAGTACAATCGTAACTATTGGCTTGAGATTGATATCTCCGATAGGCAAGATATAAAAGTAATCACAAAAATATTTGTTTCATCGTTTGTGATTCCACAATATCTTCTTTCGCACCGTCGATTAAGATTATTGTGAGGTGATTGATAATATTGAGCTGTTCTTCGGGAATATATGCCTGGTTTATCAATTGGTTCTTGTTCACCTTGATTTATCAAAAGATGGAACAAAACTCGTAGGTATTTCTGTGAGAGACAGATTTATCTATTACCGTAGACTTTTCTGTGTGATAGAAATTTGTTTATTAAAGTCTTCGAATTTGGGTCGTATCGACTCTTAGTTGTGGGTGAGATCATCTAAGGGAATCAAGTGCGCAGTATCCTGCTGGGATCAGAGATGTAGGAGCATAACTGTACCTTGGATCAGTGTTATATTGATTGGGGTTCAACTACAGTCCAGACCGAAGTTAGTTTGTAGTAGGCTAGTGTCTGTAGCGGCTTAATACAATGTGTGTTCAATCTGGACTAGGTCTTGGGGTTTTTCTGCATTTGCGGTTTCCTCGTTAACAAAACTTCCGGTGTCTGTGTTATTTCTTTTCCGCATTATATTTTTATATGATTCAAATATCACAGGTTGTGCGTTTGAATCAATCAATTAGAATATCCAACCTTTGGTTGATGATTTACATTGATTGATACTTGAACATTGGTCTTTGGTACCGTTCAAGTGATTTCTCTTGTATTCAATTAGACTCGCAGATTTCTATTTTCTTGAGTAAGTATTGAATCGAGAAATAGAGATATAACTCTTTGATATATTTTTTTAAGATTGAGTCTCGTTGATTCTCTTGAAAGTATATTGGAGTTAGTCCATACACATTGCTAAGCGAAATATGGGGTGAGGTTGTTGTACCCCCACATTTTCAATTGGTATCAGAGTAGGCAAACACGTTTAAATACCTTATAAGTCTGTGTTTATAGCGATCTGACTCTATGGACTGGAATTCTATCTCCATAAATGTACCACCAGTTTTCGATGGCTCAAACTACTTATGGTAGAAAATTTCTATGCGTGCTTTTCTTCAAGCTCGTGATTTTCAAACATGGGTACGTTTTGTTAATGGCTATGATGCTCCGGTTAATACAAAAGGCGATGTATCTATACCGAAGGATATAAATAGATATAGTCCAAAAGAAATTCTTGTTGCAAAGCATAATTCTGACGGCTTAAATGCTATCATACATGCCATTACCCCAGACCTTCAGCGCCATGTGACTATGTGCACAAAGTCTAAGGAAGCCTGGGATATCTTAGAAACCGTATTTAAAGGAAATACCAATGAGAAAGAAGCTAGACTTCAAAACCTTAGTTCTGATTGGGAAAACCTTCGTATGGCAGATGAAGAAACGTTTGATGAGTTTAATCACAAAGTGTCTGAAATTGTTAATGCATCTTTTGCATTGGGTAAGACTATTCCTGAAAAGGATATTGTGATGAAAATTCTCATATCGCCGCCATCTAGATACGATTCTAAGAAGCATGCCATCGTTGAAGGAAATAATCTCGCAACGCTTTCCATAAATACTTTGGTTGGGAAGTTAAAGATCTTTGATCATGAGCATACGTCCAAGGCTAGTAAGGATGTTGCTTTCAAAACACTAAAGAACACTAAATTACTTGATAAAAGTAAAAGTGTTTATATCTCTGAAGATGATCTTTTTGAGGCTGATTTATCATATGAAGATCTTGACAAGTCAGTCTCGTTGATCACAAGACAGTTTATGGATATTCTTTTGAAGAGAAGTAAACGGTTTTCCAGAGATAAATCCAAGTCGTCAGATAAACCTCATAATCGTGTTCCTCCTAAAATAGGGATATTGATGAAACTGATGACGAAGATATGGCTAAGTGCTTTAAGTGTAAAGGTTTTGGTCATTTTGCAAATGAGTGTCCAAATCGAAAGAAATACACTGGGAACAAAGGTCTTGCTGCAACTCTTGAAATGTATGACAGCTATGATTCTAATGAAGATGAAAAATTGAGTGTTGCACTTCTTTGTGAAAATATTGAGTTTGATAATTTTAGCAATACACACATCAATCTTGATATTCTTCCAGAAGAAATCTCAACCAATCTGGAAGACGAAATTGACCTTTCTATTGGAAACTCTGTGTATAATGTTTCAGGTTCTACTATGTGTCTAGCAGCTTGCACATCTCAGATGCCTGAATTATATCCAAGATTGAAGTGCTCATATTGTTCACTCAAGGGTCATGAACTATCAAAGTGTTACAAGTACAAACACAAATTGAGGCATGTCAACAAACTTCAACGAAGAGCAAATCGATATAGCAAATAAGCTTAAACTCGCTCAGAAAACTGCTGAGGTATGTAAGATTTAATCTTCGTCTAACAAGTTAGTTTCCAAGGACAAAAAAAGACCATTAGAGAAGAAAGTATGGTCAAATCGTTTTGATAGACATAGGTCTGTGGATTCCTCTCAAGAGAAACATGGTGGACAAATTGTTATTCACCGCAACACAACTTGATTGTGTTGATTTGTAAATCTTATCTCATGTGCCTGATTGATAGACGCATTTATGTGTCTATTTTGTTCTCAATTTTCTGTATTGTTAGACTCGATTAAGTACTTATTGTGTCATTTTGTGTTCTTGTAGGAAATTTTAGAGAAATAAGCCCTTGCGGCGAAATGGGCTCAAAAAGTGGTGTTTTACACCCCAATATAAAGTGTTAAAGGCACCCCATAAATGCACCGGAAGCGTCACAGAAATGTCCCGGAGGAACCCAGAAAAATTACTATTTCCACCCAAAACTTACTATTTGCACCCCAGGGCAAGTGCTAAAGGGACACCCGTGCAGGATTAGGGGGAGGACATCTTCTTCTCAAATTCAAAGGAAGCTTTTTGGCGGGAAAACTGGCAGCGCACATGCAGATTTTCGATCGATTTTTCGGACGTGTTTTAGAGAGATTCAAGAGCTGTAATTGGTTGAGATTGTTCCTGGAGGATGAAGGAAGCTTTTCCAGGTGTTATTTTGGGTCACAATTGGCTAGATAATCGAGTTGGAGAAAACAGAGTCGTGTATTATTTGGTGAGAAAAACTCAACACCGTCGAGTTTAATTCGTGGGAGACACTTTGTTGCATGAGTGTGAATCAATTTGGTACGAGTTTGCAGCATGTTGGAGCGTGAAAACACTAATCGACAGCGTGAGAAGGCAAGAAAGGAAAGAAATATCTCAAAAATATTCTCTCTTTACTGCCCGAGTAAATGAGAATATTTGAGAGTAATTGGGCGTGATTAAATGAGGCTGAGGAGTATAAATAGGTTTCTGATATCACATAGAAGGGATGTCGAGAGTTTGGGGTCGATAGGAGGTCCAGAGAAGCAGAAATCAAGAGTTGATGAAACTCTGTTGTTGCTGCTGCTGATGATGAAGAACACCAAGAACACGAAGAACGGACTCGCGAGGACAGTCGTTTATCAACAGTGTCTAAGACGCACAGCCGTGGGTCGCAGTGCAGTCTAAACAACAACAACACTTGTCTTTTATCGTTCATTCTGTGACGCTTTTTGTGCGTTGCAGATTACAGTTTTACAACATTTTCTCCTTTTCTCTCCATTGTAAACACCATTTGAGCTATAAAAATATATTTTGAGCGTGTTTTCATCATGATGAGTTAAACCCCAACACTGGGACGGCGGAGGAGGTCGAATTTCATCCATGTGGTAATTTCATTAATTCTTTTATTTACTTTTTGCACTAATTTTAATTGAATTAAGATTTTAAATTAATTACTTGTGATTTCATTTGATGGAGTATGCTTAGTCCTAGGGATTTTTGATATGCCATGCTTAAGAAATACAAGTAATATTTTATAAAATCTATCTTGGCAATAAACTAGAGTTAATATTTGTTTTGTTTTTGAACTATAATTGCTAGAATTAATTTCTGAACCATTTGAAAATGAAAAAAAATGGCCGAATCTTTAGTCCCAGTACTCTTGCCCATATTGTTAATATTTTTTGTATATATTTATTTTCTATAAAGTCTAAAAAATTATCCTTCACAAGTCCGAGAGTTTGAACCTCATTACTACAACCCACAAAAAAATCTTTAATCACTGATCAAAAGAGACAAGGTTGTGCACCTCTCAAGCTTTAGGAAAAGTTTGTTCTCTTCTTTTCTTTTCTTAGTTTTTTTTTTTGGAATTCTATGTCTATCAATAAAAGGAGGGTTATTCTTGACAATTCTACTCTCTCTAGGGTTCAGAGTTGTGCGTGCACGAACCTGTTAAAAAGGTTGCGTAACCCTACATTCCTTTTTCCTTCCCTGAAACTTCTTTTATCTTAAGACTACTTGTTGAGATTGTGATTTACTCTCACAAACCCATACGTTTATGGATACTCCAAGCATCATGTCTTCTGATGGAAAAGATGTTAATATGATTGTCAAGCCATCAATCATGAAGGAAAAAGATAAATCTCCTTTATCTCCAATATTGAAAAGAAAAAGAAGGAATGTGAGGAATCCAAGAGCCGTTCCTTCAAATTCTCAAAAGTTTTCTAATGTTCTTGAAGTATTGACAGAGATGCATAAGGATATTCAACAAATAAAGGCTTTTGTGTTAAATACGCATGAGAATAAGAAGGCCCTAGTTCGACATCAGTCAAGAAGGTTTATTGATATCAACTCCTATCTTCATGAACCTTATGTCCCGATGACTGTTGACGACAAGGAGTTCGGGGACGACAAAGAATTATTCAAAGGTCTTATTGCCTAGTAAATCTTCTATTGAGAATTTTATTTTCTTGTTTTGTTTAGAAGAATAACTAGAGTTTGGAATAGCCATTATTGTGATTACACATATCTATGTCCAATGTTTTCATCTTCATGTTTTTAGGTTTATTTGTTTAAATTCTAAAATTGTTTGGAAGATGATTTTTGCAGTATTAATCCTTATGGTTTTATATATTGCAATTTGTTATGGGATATGTGTGTTTGCGTCCGTGAACTATGACTGTCCCATACGTTGTCAAAAGATAAGTCTTTCATATGTCGATATGCATGTATTGATAAAAGAATGAATGAACTTTTGACATTATAAAAGTTTGAAGCCTATTATGTCATTTTTGATGGAAGATAGGATGAACTTTTGTTTGCAAGGATTATGTCTATTATATTTCATTGTGCAAATAGTGGTGGAAAATAGAATGAATCCTTGTTTATTCCGCAGTATTTTGTTGATCTCCGATCCACAATCTTTGTGCATATAATGTGTTGTTCCATAAGGTTTCTTATGTTGAGAACAATCGACTAAGTTGATTATTTTCTTATGATTAACTTAGTTGGTGCTCCATAAATTCGCTAATATCGAGCATGACCGATTAAATTGATCATTTCTTTGTGATTAATTTGGTTGAGCACTTCCGATTAGATTAGTCATGGGTTTTCTTGTGGTTAATTTAATTGAGTATTATTTGGATTCAAATTCATATTCGTATGTGATTTGTTATGTCCAAAGAAATCCTTCTTTTCTCTTGAAATTAAGGTCGCTCTTGTTGTTCTTTCGGGAATGACATATTAATGGGGAGAGTTCTTAATTGAACTTGTGATTAATTGCCAAATCTTTGTGTGGAGTGCGGTTGTGGAATATTATAGGAGTTATCTTGTATCTTTATAAACTCTTTGATGAAAGCATTTAGCTTCGGCTTTATGATTGCATCTGAATAAGTTGATATGTACTTGGTTTTGGTAGCACTGCTCGGTCGAACTCGCATGCGTTGCTATCTCAAGCATGTTTGTCAATGTTAGCGATCAAAACTATAAGTCTTTATTTCTAGTCTACTATAGCTAAGTCTCGGACTAGGATAGAAAGTGTAGTTGAGCTCAAAAACTCCATGGCGATCATACGAGACGAAGAACTACTCAAGGAACTGGTGGAACTTCATCGACTAAAAGGTATATGGAAACTTAAACGTATCTATCACTCAAAAGTCTATCTACTCTATCTCCTATCTTGAGACAAAAGTCGTTTTACTATATAGACTTTGATTATACACATTTGCTATTTCAAGCCGAGTTTATCTCACCTATCTATTTCTCGAAATATGTGTTGGTAAGCTTTCGCTTTGTCCAAGTTCATCTTTACCTAGTAACGAAAGTCATGTTAAGTTTCAAACACTTGAAAATGGCTTTGACGAAAAATGGTTTGTGAATAACAACTACATAACGTCCTCTAAGAATGTTTCAATGATTGAAATGAGAGTTTAGAATATACAACCATTGTTGGATATAAGCATTGTGTGGTAACACATATATGTATAAGTCTTTATTCCTTGAACCAAAGTATGCATATTTTGCTGATCATGAAAACCGGAACAGAGTCCTCCGCGAACCCAGTCTGCGAACCCAGTCTGCAAACTGTCGGAGGTTCTCGTCCCGAGAAAATCTGTTGGAGTTTGTGAATTGTTTACAAACTTATTCCGGGTACTTAAGTTTGCGAACTCAGTCCACGAACTTAAGTTGGTTATTTCTAAAAACGATTATTCGTGAACTTATACTTATATAAACTAAGGAATGAAAGTTTGCAAACCGTGGCTATAAAGTTCATGAATCGATTCGAGTGAATCAAATCGTTTTTGCTTAGATTTATGTCTTGTATACTTCTATAAGATATAAGCAATTGAACAATTCTCTAACTAGTTTATTTAATTCATTTGAACTAGTTATGGTGAAGAAGAATATGGTTGATATGAAAGTGCTCATATGGCTAACTATTTGGTTAACTATTGTTGAACCAACAAATGTACATGTTTGGGAACGGTTGCACAAACCTAAAATCGTGCATTGCATTTATGTATAACAAGCTAAGTTTTCGATCTAACGGTTTTAAGATATTGGCTTGAATCTAATCAGGTTTTCAACTAACGGTGAATATTGAATGCTTTGTTGCTAATCTAACATTGATTGCAAACCCTGATTTGAAAGACTATATAAGGGAGAACTCTAGCAACTGGGAAACCTAATCCCCACACCTCCCGTGTAATACTAGTTGTATAAGCTAGAGTCGATTCTCCTTTAACATTAGGTTTCTTCGATACCCTGTAGGTTAACGACTTGAAGACTTCATTGGGATTGTGAAGCCAGATCGATACTACTTTCTTGTAGTTGTGTGATCTGATCTTGCTGATTCTATCGTGTTGAGTACAATCGTAACAATTAAGATTATTGTGAGGCGATTGATAATACTGAGCTGTTCTTCAAGAATATAAGTCTGGTTTATCAATTGGTTCCTGTTCACCTTGATTTATCAAAAGACGGAACAAAACTAGAAGGTATTTCTGTGGGAGACAGATTTATCTATTACCGTAGACTTTTATGTGTGATACATATTTGTTTATTAAAATCTTCGACTTTGGGTAGTAGCAACTCTTAGTTGTGGGTGAGATCAAGTAAGGGAATCAAGTGCGTAGTATCCTGCTGAGATCAGATACGTAGGAGCATAAATGTACCTTGGATCAGTGTGAGATTGATTGGGGTCCAACTACAGTCCAGACGGAAGTTAGTTTGTAGTAGGCTAGTGTCTGTAGCGGCTTAATACAATGTGTGTTCAATATGGACTAGGTCTCGGGGTTTTTCTGCATTTGCGGTTTCCTCGTTAACAAAACTTCCGGTGTCTATGTTATTTCTTTTCCGCATTATATTTTTATATAATTGAAATATCACAGGTTGTGCGTTTGAATCAATCAATTAGAATATCTAACCTTTGGTTGTTGATTTATGTTGATTGATACTTGAACATTGGTCTTTGTTACCGTTGAAGTGATTTCTCTTGTATTCAATTAGACTCGCAGATTTCTGTTTGCTTGAGTAAGTATTGAATCGAGAAAGAGAGATATAACTCTTTGATATACTTTTTTAAGATGGAGTCTCGTTGATTCTCTTGAAAGTATTTGGAGTTAGTCCATACATGTTTCTAAGCGAAATATTGGGTGAGGTTGTTGTACCCCCACATTTTCAGCTCAGTCCTGCTATAGATCCCCAATGACAGGGATCGTCTTGCTATAGATCCCCATTATAAATCGAACCACCAATCCCATTGATTCCTTTCAACTACGAAACAAGTTTCGCAAGTATACTTCCTTAAATCATGTTGTTATATATATTTTCTAGGCATGGAATTAATCCTAAGTTCATTATACTATCTAGTAACAAGTTACAAAGAAATTGTCTATGTCGGAATTACGAAGTTCAAAAGATAGACGTTATACTTCGTAATTCAATATACTAATTAAAGTTGTGATACGACTTTTATAGTGTTTCTTGACACTTTGATCATAATAGAATGATCAAGTCTTTAATAATATATATATATATATATATATATATATATAAATATAACTTTGCATGCGATGTTTTAATTCTAAACGACTTCAAAGTCACATAGATAAAAATGGAAACAAGTCAAGTACTGTATTGATAACCTCGAACTCAAGGATGATGTGTTCGTTGATGTCGATACGTCTTCAGGTTCTTCAGTAACACGAGTTTGTCTAAACTAAGAACAAAATTAACTTAGTTTTTATTATCAAGAATCAATTGGACTAAAGCGATTGAACCTCCTTTTGTTAAGCAAAAACAAAAAATCAAAATTAATTTAGTTTTTATTAACAGGAAACAGTTGTACCAAAATAACTATACCTCATTTCGTTGAGCAAAAGCAAGAATATGCATTAAATCAGCTTTCCTTAACAAGAAAACGATTAATTTGACAATAACCGTTACCTTACTTCGATATGACAAACTAAGACCGTAATCGATCAAGTTTTCAAATCAGGAAAGAGATTACTGAAATAATTCTTCCCTCGATTTTCATTACCACTCACCCCAAAAAGATATGACTTTTAAGCACTAGTTCAATAAAAACTCCACCCCCACCCCCACCCCACCCCCCACCCCCCGTTGTTTTGCTAATCCCTGCAAGATAAAATAATAACAAAATGAGACAACCTTTATCAGAGAAAGGTCGACAATATCTTAGCTATTACGTTCCAAAGTAAATATATAAAGCCGTAACTTATATGTATACTAAATACACAAATTATGAAACATAAATTGATATAGTATAATTGTGACTTCATACATAAGTTTAGTCAATATCATCTTTTGATTATTTGATAAAGCAACCCAAAAGGTTAGATCTAAAATCTGTTAAATCAAAAAGTCACAAAATCATATGAGATAATCAATATGAGATATAAACATTAAGGTTAATAAAAACTGAAAGTAAATGTCATAAACCGAAAGCAAAGTAAAGATATATTAAATTGGAACAAGCATGCAAACGTAAGTATCTATGATCACTCAGCAAGTCAGAAATATCCTAAGAGTGAACAAACATTCTAGAAATCGACATTCCCAAACCGAGATCCAAGATGATTTAATTATTCAAAATGGAAGTTCTCTTCAAATAAATAATGTGTTAGAGAATTTCTCGGTCGAACTCACATGCGTTGCTATCTCAAGCATGTTTGTCAATGTTAGTAATCAAAACTATAAGTCTTGATTTCTAGTCTACTATAGCTAAGTCTCGGACTAGGATAGAAAGTTTATTTGAACTCAAGGACTTCATGGCGATTCATCATACAAGTAGAAGAACTACTCAAGGAAACGGTGTAACATCTCGACAAAAAGGTATGTGAAGACTTGAACTTCTCTATCACTCAAAAGTCTATCTACTCTATCTCATACTCTTTGAGACAAGAAGTCGTATGCTATATATATAAACTTGGATTATACACATTTGGTATTTCGAGCCGAGTATACCTCGCCTATCTATATCTCGAAATAAGTGTCGGTAAGGTTTTCGCTTCGATCAAGTTTATCTTTACCATGTGACGAAATTCATGATATGTTTCAATCATCTTGAAAATTTCTTTGACGAGAAATGGTGTAACAACTATATAACGTCCTCTAAGAATGTTTCAATGATTGAAATGAGAGTTTAGATTACATAACCAATGGTGGACATAAGCATTGTTGTGGAAACACTTTTATGTATAAGTCTTATTCCTTGAACCAAAGTTTGCGAACTTTGTTGATCAAGAGAACCGGAAGAATGGCGTGATCCAAGTCCGCGAACTCAGTCCACGAACTGCCTAAGTTCTCAAACCCGAGAATTTCTGCTGGAGTTGACAAACTACTTGCGTGAAGCTAAGTCCGCGAACTCATTCCGCGAACCCAGTCCGCGAACCGGCGAAGTTCTCATACCCGAGAATTTCTGCTGGAGTTTGTAAATTCTGCCCGGTAACTTAAGTCTGCGAACTTGAGAAGGTTATATATCTGAAGATGATTTCTGAATTTAAACTTAAAAAGACTAAGGAATGCAGTTTGCAAACCGTGGCTATAAAAGTTCATGAACCGATTCAAGTGAATCAAATCATCTTTGCTTCAATTGTGTCTTGTTTAGTACATAAGATTTCATTGCAATTGAACAACTCTCTAACTAGTTCATTTGAAGTCATTTGAACTAGTTATGGTGAAGAAGAACATGGTTGATATGAAATGCTCATATGGCTAACCATTTGGTTAACTATTGTTGAACCAATAAGTGCATACGTTTGGGTACGGTTAACAAAACTAGAAGCATGCATTGTCAAGTGTGTGTAACAAGCTAAGTTTTCGATCTAACGGCTGAGAAATATTAGCTTGAATCTAAATCAGGTTTGCATCTAACGGTGAAATTGAATGCTTTGTTACTAAGCTAACATTGATTGTAAACTCTGATTTGAAAGCCTATATAAAGGAGACATCTAGTATTGTGCAAAACTAATCCCCACACCTTACGTGTGATACTAGTTTGCGTGCTAGAGTCGATTCTCTTTTAACCTTTGGTTTTCTTCTTCAAAAACCAGGTTAACTACTTAAAGACTTCATTGGGATTGTGAAGCCAGACCGATACTACTTTTATCGTAGTTGTGTGATCTGATCTTGCATCTCTATCGTACGAGTACAATCAGATTGATTGGCTTGAGATTGATATCTCCGATAGGAAAGATATAAAAACTAATCACAAACATCTTCGTCTCCTTGTTTGTGATTCCGTAACATCTTGTTTCTCTACCATACGATTAAGATTGTTGTGAGCTGATTGATAACTCTAGGCTGTTCTTCGGGAATATAAGACCGTATTATCAAATGGTTCCTGTTCACCTTGATTATTATCAAAATACGGAACAAAACCTTTAGGGTTTATCTGTGGGAAACATATTGATCCTTTGATAGACTTGTCTGTGTGAGACAGATTTGTTTATTGTCAAAGCCTGCGATTTTGGGTCGTAGCAACTCTTAGTTGTGGGTGAGATCAGCTAAGGGAATCAAGTGCGCAGTATCCTGCTGGGATCAGAGGCGTAAGAAGTACAATTGTACCTTGGATCAGTGGGGACTGATTGGGGTTCAAATACAGTCCAGTCCGAAGCTAGCTTGGAGTAGGCTAGTGTTTGTAGCGGCTTAATACAATGTGTGTTCAATCTGGATTAGGTCCCGGGGTTTTTCTGCATTTGCGGTTTCCTTGTTAACAAAATTTCTGGTGTCTGTGTTATTTCAATTTCTGCAATATATTATTTTTTCTTTATAATTGAAATAATACAGGTTGTACGTTTATCATCAATTAGAATAATCCAAACTTTGGTTGTTGATTGTCATTGATTGATCCTTGGATATTGGTCTTTGGTACCATCCAAGTTATTCCTTGTGTTTGATTAAAGATTTGTTGATTTCTATTAGCTTGAGTAAATCAAAACAATAGAGAGATATTAACTCCTTGAGATACTTTTACCTAGATTGAGTCTGACTGTCTAGTCGATTCTTTAGAAAGTATTCCAGAGTTAGTCCATACAGATTGCTATGCGAAATATTGGGTGGTGTTGTTAGACCCCCGCTTTTTCAATTGGTATCAGAGAAGGTAAACACGTTCACGACCTTACAAGTCTGTGTTTGTAGCGATCTGACTCTATGGACAGAGGTGCTATCTCTATTAACGTACCACCAGTCTTCGATGACTCTAATTACTTATGGTGGAAAATTACTATGCGAGCTTTTTTCAAGCGCGTGATTTTCAATCGTGGGTATATGTTGTTAATGGCTATGATGCTCCCCGTTGTGGAAGTTGGAGATGTAAACGTTCCCAAGAATATTGGTGAATATAATCCTGCCGAGATACTTGCTGCAAAGCAAAATGCCGACGGTTTGAATGCCATCATACATGCCATTACCCCAAATCTTCAGCACCATGTGTCAAATTGTACTAGGTATAAAGATGTTTGGGATATCTTATAAACCGTATTTGAAGGTAACTCCAGTGAAAAGGAAGTTAGGATTCAAAACCTTAATTCCGATTGGGAGAACCTTCGTATGGAAGATGAAGATACATTTGATGAGTTTAATCACAAAGTGTCTGAAATTGTTAATGCATCTTTTGGATTGGGTAATACTATTCCTGAAAAGGACATTGTGATGAAAATTTTCAGATCGCTGCCATCTAGATACGAGTCTAAGAAGCATGCCATCGTTGAGGGAAATAACCTTGATAATATTTCCAGAAATACATTGGTTGGAAAGCTAAAGATCTTTGATCATGAGCATACATCCAAAATTGGAAAGGATGTTTCCTTTAAAGCACAGAAGAACACTAAGTTACTTGATAAAAGTAAAAGTGTATATGTCTCTGAGGATAATCAGTCTGAGGGTGATTTTTCGGATGAAGATCTTGACAAATCAGTCTCCTTGATCACAAGACAGTTTAGGGATCTTCTATTGAAGAAAAGCAAACGGTTTTCAAGAGACAAACTCAGGTCATCAGATAAACCTCACAATCGCGTTCCTCCTAAAAACAGGGATACCGACGAGGATATGCCACAGTGCTTTAAGTGTAAAGGTTTTGGTCATTTTGCAAACTAGTGCCCAAATCGTAGAAAATACACCGGGAACAAAGGTCTTTTTGTAACACTTGATAAGATGTCTGAGATCTATGATTATGATGAAGATAGGAAATCAAGTGTTGGTCTTCTATGTGAAAACATTGATTTTGATAATTGTAGCAATACATATATCAACCTTGATGGTTTCAGTGAAAAAGAGAATTCAATCAAGCTGGAAGAATCAATTGACCCATCCTTTGGAAACTCTGTCTGTAATGTTTCAGGATCTACTATGTGTCTAGCTGCTTTCACACCACAGATGCCTGAATACTATCCAAGATTGACGTGCTCATTTTTTTCTCATAGAGGTCATGAACTATCAAGATGTTACAAGTACAAACATCAAGTGAGGCATGCCAACAAACTTCAACGAAGAGAAAATCGATTGACAAGGAAGCTTAAACTTTCCCAGAAGACTACTGAGGTATGTAGGATTTTATCTTCGTCTAAGAAGTTGGTTTCCAAACAAAAAATAAGACCATTAGAGACGAAGGTAAGGTCAAATCGCTTTGATAGACAGAAGTCAGAGGATTCCTCTTAAGAAGAAAATGGTGGACAAATTGTTGTTCACCACAGCACAAGTTAATTGTGTTGATTGGTAAATCTTGTCTCATGTGCCTGATCAAAAGAGATAAGATTGTGTACCGCTCAGGATTTAGGAAAAGTTTTTTCTTAGGTTTGTTTTCCTGTCTATCAAATAATGTAAAGGGTTATTATCGATAATTCTACTCTTTATAGGGTTTAGAATTGGGCGTCCACGAACCTGTTTAAAGGTTGCGAACCCTACATTCCTTTTTCCTCTCTGATATCCTTTATATCTTAAGACAGCTTGATGAGATGTTGAATTCCACTCACAAAAGCCAGTTGTTTATAAATGTTCTCTAAGCATCATGTCTTTGGATAGAAAAAATGTCAATATGATTGTTAAGCCATTAATCAAGGAAAAAGAGAAATCTCCAGTAACTCCTTCCTTGAAAACAAAGAGGAGGAATACAAGAAAGCCAAGGGATGTCCTTTCTAACTCTCAGAAGTTTTCCAATGTTCTTGATGAGTTGAAGTAAGTAAGAAAGGAGATTAGTGAAATAAAGGCTTGCGTTTTAAGATCTTTGGAAATTCAGAAGGCCCTGGTTCGACATCATCAGCCAAGACGATTTGTTGGTATTGACTCCTTCCTCCACGAACCTTATATTCCAATGGTTGTTGACGACAAGGAGTTCGGGAATGATAAGGAATTTCTCAAAGACATTGTTGCCTAGTATGTCTTCTTTTTGGTTTAGTTGGAAAAATAACTAGTGCTGGATTAGCAATAATTGTGACTACACATAGCTATTATTTTTCATCTTCTTATTTTTTTTAGGTTTATTGGTATTAAATTCTAAAAATATTTGGAGGATGATGTTTTGCAGTATTAATCTTTATGATTTGATATATTGCAATTTGTTATGGGATATTGAAGTTTACGTCCCTGAACCATGTTTGTCCCATACTTTGTCAAAAGTAAAGTCGTTCATAAGTGGTATTCACGTACTGGTAAAAGAATGAATGGACTTTTGACAAATACAAAAGTTAAGCCTATATTGTCAATTATTTGATGGAAGATAGGTTAAAATCTTTTGTTTTTAAGGATTACATCTATTAATTGTCGTTATGCAAATAGTGATTGAAGATAGAATGAATCCTTGTGTATTCCGCAGTATTGATCATCCCTGATCCATATTTTTGTATTACTGTGAGGCTCCGTAATGCATCTTATGTTGAGCACTATACAACCAAGTTGATTTATTAGCTTAGTTGGTGTTCCGTGAGATATGTTATGTCGAGCATATTGAACTAAATTAATCAAGTTGTTTAGTTATTGCTCCGTAAGTTTTCTTATGTCGAGCAAAACAAATGACAATTAAATTGATTACTTTTGTGATTAGTTTGGTTGTGTATTCCAATTAGATTAATTATGCATTCTCTTGTAATTAATCTAGTTGAGTATTTCGTGCCTCCATAAGTTCTCCTATGTTGAGCACAATCAATTGAATTGATCACCTCTTGTGTTTAATTTTAATGCGTATTCCGATTAAATTAATCATGGGTTTACCTGTGATTAATTTGATTGAGTTTTTGGATATAAAAAGTCATTCTTATGGTTTTTGGTGTCCAATAAAAATCTTTCTTTTCTTTCGAAATTAAGGTCGCTCTTGTTGTTCTTTCGGGAATAACATCAAATGGGGGAGAGTTCTTTTGAACTTGTGCTTAATGGTCATATCTTGAGGAGTGTGCGGTTGTGGAATTTTAGAGGGGTTATCTTGTATCTTTAAACTCCTTGATGAATGCATTTAGCTTTGGATTTATGATTGCATCTAAATTAGTTGGTATGTATTTTTTTTCCTTTTGTCATGAAATGTCTCTCTCGCAAATTTCATTATGATCCCCTTCTTGTACCTTTGCAAATTTTATTGACAAAAAAGGAGAGAATTAATATGCAGTTCACACTGCAAATACATATGGTTTTAGGATCATTGTATAAGAAGGAGTGGTTTCCATGTGAGATGGGGTATTGACTGATGGGGAGTGATACATATCACCATAGTATTATTGTTGAAGTTGTGATACAATTGAACTTTGGCGCTGTGTAATAATACTATGACACTGTATAACAATGATCGAGAATTATGTTTTCTCATTGTTATAGCTACGGATCTTCAACAGTGGTGATGCTAAACTTACAACCTTTGGGATCATTGGAGTACTTGGAAGTGACGAAGATTTCAAGGAATGTTGAAGATTAGACATGTGGAATATGAGCTACTAAAGTTTCTTTATCTTTTTTGTATTCCATATCTATTGATAGTTTTGTCACTAAAATTGACAAAGGGGGAGATTATTAGAGCATTGCTCGGTCGAAATCGCATGCGTTGCTATCTCAAGCATGTTTATCAATGTTAGTGATCAAAACTATAAGTCTTGATTTCTAGTCTATTACAGCTAAGTCTCGGACTAGGATAGAAAGTGTAGTTGAACTCAAGGACTTCATGGCGATTCATCATACAAGTAGAAGAACTACTCAAGGAACTGGTGGAACTTCTCGATAAAAAGGTATATGAAGACTTGAACTTATCTATCACTCAAAATTCTACTCTTTGAGACAAGAAGTCGTATGCTATATATATAGACTTGGATTATACACATTTGGTATTTCGAGCCGAGTATACCTCGCCTATCTATATCTCGAAATAAGTGTTGGTAAGATTTTCGCTTCGATCAAGTTTATATTTACCATGTGACGAAAGTCATGATATGTTTCAATCATCTTGAAAATTTCTTTGACGAGAAATGGTGTAACAACTATATAACGTCCTCTAAGAATGTTTCAATGATTGAAATGAGAGTTTAGATTACATAACCAATGGTTGACATAAGCATTGTTGTGGAAACACATTTATGTATAAGTCCTATTCCTTGAACCAAAGTTTGCGAACTTTGTTGATCAAGAGAACCGGAAGAATGGCGTGAGCCAAGTCCGCGAACTCAGTCTGCGAATTGCCGAAGTTCTCAAACCCGAGAATTTCTGCTGGAGTTGACAAACTACTTGCGTAAAGCTAAGTCCACGAACTCAGTCCGCGAACCGGCAAAGTCCTCATACCCGAGAATTTCTGCTGGAGTTTTTAAACTCTGCTCGGTAACTTAAGTCCGCGAACCTAGTCTGCGAACTTGAGAAGGTTATATATCTGAAGATGATTCCTGAACTTAAACTTAAAAAGACTAAGGAATGCAGTTTGCAAACCGTGGCTATAAAAGTTCATGAACCGATTCAAGTGAATCAAATCATCTTTGCTTCAATTGTGTCTTGTGTGGTACATAAGATTTACTTGCAATTGAACAACTCTCTAACTAGTTCGTTTGAAGTCATTTGAACTAGTTATGGTGAAGAAGAACATGGTTGATATGAAATGCTCATATGGCTAACCATTTGGTTAACTATTGTTGAACCAACAAGTGCATACGTTTGGGTACGGTTAACAAACCTAGAAGCATGCATTGTCAAGTGTGTGTAACAAGCTAAGTTTTCGATCTAACGGTTGAGAAATATTAGCTTGAATCTAAATCAGGTTTTCATCTAACGGTGAATATTGATGCTTTGTTACTAAGCTAACATTGATTGCAAACCCTAATTTGAAAGACTATATAAAGGAGACTTCTAGTATTGTGCAAAACTAATCCCCACACCTTACGTGTGATACTAGTTTGCGTGCTAGAGTCGATTCTCCTTTAACATTTGGTTTTCTTCTTCTAAAACCAGGTTAACGACTTAAAGAATTCATTGGGATTGTGAAGCCAGACCGATACTACTTTTACCGTAGTTGTGTGATCTGATCTTGCATCTTCTATCATACGAGTACAATCAGATTGATTGGCTTGAGATTGATATCTCCGATAGGCAAGATATAAAAAGTAATCACATACATCTTCGTCTCATTGTTTGTGATTCCGCAACATCTTTTTTCACTACCATACAATTAAGATTGTTGTGAGGTGATTGATAACTCTAGGTTGTTCTTTGGGAATATAAGACCGTATTATCAATTGGTTCTTGTTCACCTTGATTATTATCAAAAGACGGAACAAAACCTTTAGGGTTTATCTGTGGGAGACAGATTGATCCTTTGATAGACTTGTCCGTGTGAGACAGATTTGTTTATTGTCAAAGCCTGCGATTTTGGGTCGTAGCAACTCTTAGTTGTGGGTGAGATCAGCTAAGGGAATCAAGTGCGCAGTATCCTGCTGGGATGAGAGGCGTAGGGAATACAACTGTACCTTGTATTAGTGGGAGACTGATTGGGGTTCAACTACAGTCCAGTCCGAAGTTAGCTTGGAGTAGGCTAGTGTCTGTAGCGGCTTAATACAGTGTGTGTTCCATCTGGACTAGGTCCCGGGGTTTTTCTGCATTTGCAGTTTCCTCGTTAACAAAATTCTGGTGTCTGTGTTATTTCAATTTCTGCATTATATTGTTTTATCTTTATAATTGAAATAATACAGGTTGTACGTTTAGATTATAAATTAGAATAATCCAACCTTTGGTTGTTGATTGTCATTGATTGATCCTTGGATATTGGTCTTTGGTACCATCCAAGTTATTCCTTGTGTTTGATTTGAGACTCGCTGATTTCTATTAGCTTGAGTAAATCAAAACAAGAGAGAGATATTAACTCCTTGAGATACTTTTACCTAGATTGAGTCTGACTGTCTAGTTGATTCTCCAGAAAGTATTTCGGAGTTAGTCCATACAGATTTCTAAGCGAAATATTGGGTGGTGTTGTTAGACCCCCGCTTTTTCATAATGCTCTCATTGTTTTACTTGATAACTCTGATGAATCTTTTCCCGAAGATTAGACATAAAATTCATTCCCTTGTGCAGAAATTTTCGGCCTCTGATTATGAGTCCGAAAGAGATATTTTGGATTTCTTGAATAAAAGTGAAGAAATTCATCGAGAATACCTATGTTTGAAGAAAACCGTGGAAAAACTTGAATCATCTCTTCAAGTGAAAAATCTGGTGTTGGATAAACTTAATGAAAATTTCAGTAGAACGTTTTCTGTAGAAGATAATGAGATTAATATCCTCAAGTGTGACCTACAAAGGCTCTCAGGAAGCTCAGAAAAAATCTCAGCTATGTTGTTTGGGAAAAGGGATTTTGGTAACACTAATAGTATTGGGCTCACCAGCAAGACCTCAATCACCAACTACTATTTCATTCATGCCGGTTCATATAAAGTGGAAACAATTCGTTATGGTAAATAGGTAGCCGAATCTTCTAAAGATGAAACCACTTTGTATTTATTCTTTTGTGGGAACAAGAATCACGTGCAAGATAAATGTTGGAAACTCAAGAAGAATAACAAGAAAATTGTTACACTTCATAAGGATATGCATAAAATGAACCAGTTAATGAAGAATAGTTCGGGAAATTCAAGGCCAAAGAGAGCTAAATGAAGAACAAGAACTAGAAAAGATAAGACTTATGAATACACTAATAACCTTGTTAAGTCACCCAGTGACTCAAGTGTGTGAGTGTCTTACTCACCCCATCACTACTTAATTGTAGTAATGTGTGCATCCTAAGTATTTTAGCTTGAGAAAATGAGGCTTGCACAAATCTCATCACAATACTCTTTGTGATAACAAGGTTGCTCAAGTTGACCTGACTTTTTATGATTGCTAATCCTAAATGTGAACTACCTCAATCTCATAGAAATATCGGTGTGTGTGATCTTATCGACACAACTTCAAAATTCAGAATGCATATTTGTATTCCATTACCTTCCAATAGTCAGCATTTTTGAATCATTATTTCTTGTGCCCTGAATCTTGTTTATTTGAGCTAAGACATGTTTCAATCTTATGTTGACACAACTAGGATTTTCATGAGGATAAGTAACTATTAATTAGCATAATTAAAATGTAAGAAGGTTGTAAAAATTGTGTATTATATGGGTCACGGACGGAAGTATACTAAAGACGCACCGGTCCATGTACCAGTATAAGGATGGTCATTTCATCTATTTAGGGCTACTTCCTTCTTTTTGAAGATATCTTCAACGGCTCATGTAACTAAAAGTATCACCAAAAAGGATGCAGTAGAAGCTGTTAGTGTCTTTCTATCTGAAGGAATCGAATTGTGAATCATTAGAAAGGAAAAATCATCAGGAGAAGAAAAAGGTTCTAACTAAACTTGTCTTTTATCTATATGTCATCAAGATAATTATTTTAGGGCTAAAGTAAAGAACTTTGTGTCCATCAAATCAATCTATCATTGGGTATGATAACTCACCATAAACACATGCTGGCTCAGTCTAAAATTACCTTGTGTAATATGAGAGAAGAACTCTGTGAGTTAACTGACATTTCTGAAGACTTGGAAGAACTAAATGATCACATCATCAACGAGTTTTTCAACTATGAGAAGGAATTATCCTCCCAGGATATCAAAAATAACCTGATGCTTTTCCAAGAAAATTCTTGTGAGAATTTATTCTTGCTTTGAAGAAGGATAACTAGGGTTTGGTATAGCAAATATTGTGATTACACAAGATATTTCCAACGATTTTCATCTTGCATGTTTTTAGATTTATTTATTTAAATTCTATAGTTTTTGGAAGATGAACTTGCAGTATGTAATCATTATTGGTTTAATATGTTTGCTCAGAAGTTAAATCTATTATGTTTTTACAAACTAAAATAGGACAAACTCTTTGAGAATTTTATCGCAGTATCGATCTACTTGTGATCACACTTTTGTGTTATTACTGCACTATACACTCCATCAGATTTTCTTATGTTGAGTCATACCAATTAAAATTATCTCCTTGTTCATTACTGGCATTGATGTTAATTTTAGTCGATGTTAAGGATACAAATCCATGTGATTTGTTAGTGTCCGACAAAATCCTTTCTTTTTCAAAGTAAGGTCACTCATGTTGTTCTCTTGGAAATGACATCAAACGGGGGAGAGTTCTTAAATGAACTAGTGCTTAATTTCTATATCTTTGTGTGGTGTGTGGCTGTGGAATTTACAGGGGATGCTTGTATCTTAAATCTCTTAGATGACCGCTAAATATTTTCTTACCATGTGGTGTCATCTAAACAAATCTTATATGAGGAGTTACATATTAACTATGTTATTATGTTTATCTTTAACTTCTTAAATCTTGAAATATCCTTTGGCTGAATTCACTACAATCCCATGATTTTCGTACCTTTGCCAATTTTATTGATAAAAAGGGGAAGAATTAATTAGTAATTTCTCACTACATACATATGGTTTACGGATCATTATGTAAGTGGGAGTGGATCAATAATCCACAGGTTTCACTTATTATACAAACGATGTAAGTATTGATTAAGGGGAAGAAACATATGACCGTAGTATTACTTCAAAGTTGTGATACATCTGAACTTTGGAGAAGATAATAATACTATGTTTCTGTGTAACAACAATTGAGAATATTTTTTTTCAAAAGTTGTTATCCCTATGGATACGGATCTTCAACAACAACGAGGCTAAGTCGAACATGTTCAAAATCATTGCAACTTGAAGTAACAAAGAATTCAAGGAGTTGAAGAAACCAAGGAAATCAAGCATGATGGATTCGAGGAATTTCTAATTTTTTTTATCCTTATGTATTGATAAAATTTTCACTAAAATTGACAAAGGAGGAGATTGTTAGAGCATTGCTCGGTTGAACTCACAAGTGTTGCTATCTCAAGCTTGTTTTCTAATTTAGTTGTCACAACTATATCTTAATTTCTAGTCTATAATTAGTTAAGTCAGGGATTAAGATAGAAGATGTAGTTAAGAAACGGACATCACGACAGTCATCAATGCGTCCTACCGTTTGAAGGCGAAGATCAACCTAAGCTTTTGTAGAACTTCTTCAACAAAAGGTAAGTGAAGATTGAACCACCTATATCTCAAGTTATATTCATCTTTCTATCTACGAGACGATATCGCATAACTAATTAGAATATTGTAAGCATATCAAGAATTTCAAGTCAAGTTTATCGTGGTAATTAGTTCTCGAAATATATGACTAAGCTTAATGAACATTTGTTCATACTTGATGAATTTTGGTCAAGGACAATCTATTGTTCGTAATCTAAATTATCATTCAAGATTATCATTCGAAAATAGCCTGAAATAGTGATATGTAACATTGATGTTATTTGGGAATGTTTCGAATTGATTTAGAGAGAAATATAGAACTACTATTATTCTCAAATACAAGACAGTATGCATACCAGTTTAACAAACTAGGAGAACTGTTATAATCCCAGAACCGTAGTACATGTACCTAGTACACGTACTGCAGTAGCTATATGTCGATAACAACCTTTTGGTACGCATACCAGTATGCATACATTGAAAAGTCTGTGAACTCGTGAACCCAGAATAGTATGCAAACCAGTACGCGTACTAAAAAAGATCTGTCGGTTTTAGAACCGGTGTGGTATCCATACCCGGTACACATACCGTAAAAGTTATGTATGTTCCGAAACTTTAATTTTCCTTGAGGTTACACATACCCGGTATACGTACCATGACATATAAGTTCACGAACAAGGTTTAAGTATACGTACTTTCCCGTCGAATAATTCCAGATGTACATAAAATTATCTCTGTGAAATAATTAGCATTTGAACCATCTCTAAAAACACTATAAACATATTTGATCACATGATTGTTACTCAAGGTTAGAGTCTTAAGCAGTACATGAAAATTCTCAAGCTGATAGTTCACTTAGCTAGTCTCGGCTAACCATTCATGAACGTTGTCTTTGTACACGGTTCAGTTACGGTTCATCCTAACCAGAATGTATATCTTGATATGTCAATCACATTTCAAAGATTCATCTAATGGTGGATATTAATTGCTTGATTCCAAAGCTGTCATAGCTTAAACCTAAAGCAACCTATACTTTGAAAGTCTATATAAGGGGAACCTCAAGCAACTGGGATCTTTGAATCCCGACGCTAATTTTTGGTGTATCCTAGTTGTAAACTAGATTCGTCCTCTTCCTAAAACCCTTTTAGGTTTTAGCAACTATAAAGACTTCATAGGGATTTGTGAAACCAGGTCTAGCTATTGTTTATCTTGATATCTCGAGTACCCTGATCTTGATCAATTATTAAGCTTGCTCCATAAATTAAGATAGATAAAAATCATCAAAGTTCTCTTCGTCTCAGACTTTGTTGATTCCACAAGTTTAATACTTGTGAGGTGAATAATAATCTAGGTTGCTATTCGGGAAGCATAAGTCCGGATTCTGAGGTTAGCTAGATTTTATCTATCTCTATCGATTTCTAGTCTCATATTGATTTACAATCGAAAAAGAAATCACACGTATAGGTTTATCCGTGGGAGGCAGGTTGGTTTAAAGTCTTCAATTGAGTTGAAACAACTCTCGGGATGTAAAAGACGTCAACTAAGGGAATCATTTGCGCGGAGTTCTGCTGGGATTCAAGAGGCGTAAGGAGCGCGATTGTAACTGAATTGCTATGAGGGTTTAATTCGGTCTCAACTACATTCCAGTCCGAAGTTAATTGGTAGTAGGATAGTGTTTGTAGCGGCTTAATACATAGTTTGGTGTTCAATCTGGACTAGGTCCCGGGGTTTTTCTGCATTTGTGGTTTCCTCGTTAACAAAACTTCTGGCGTCTGTGTTATTTCTTTGTCACATTATATTGTTTATCTTTATAATTGAAATATCGCAGGTTGTACGTAAATTCAATCAAGTAGATACATCCATCCTTGTTTATTGGATATGACTTGATTGATTACTTATAAATTTATCTTTGGAATCACTCAAGTACTCTCACACGTAAATCAGGTTTACGGACTAGTCTCTGTAAACTTTCTGATTGTGAAAGAAAGAGACATAATGAAAACGCGGGGGTACAACAACCACAACCAACTATTTCGTTTGGCAATCTGTATGAACTAAACCTTAATAAGATTCCGAGAGTAAAAAAATTAATAGATGAATAATACTTCAGTGTTTTATCTCTTACTCAACATAATCAATAGTTAAACAACAACAAGTCCGTAAGCCTGATTATAGTGTGCGAGTTCTTGGACCGATATTTTTTGTGTTGATCACAACCTATTCAAGACCCACCGTGTATAAACCTCTTTAAGTAACAATTAATAAAGGAATATTTCAACACGTTGTCCACTTGAAACAGGGTTAGTCCAGACTGGTCTAACAATGTGAATTTTACAAAGGCAAATGTCCAAGATCAATCAAGTCTTATCCAACAAACAAGTTTGGATTTAACAACAATGATTAATAAACATACAACCTGTATTATTTCAATTATATAAAGAAAATATAATGCGGAAAGAAATAACACAGACACCAGAAATTTTGTTAACGAGGAAACATCAAATGCAAAAAACCCGGGGACCTAGTCCAGAATAAATACACACTGATTATAAGTTGTTTCCCCAATTTCCTACTACATATACGGACTAGATGTAGTACATGCTTCAGTTGTATTCTGTTAGAGCACTGCTCCGTCGAACTCGCAAGCGTTGCTATTTCAAGCTTGTTTTTCAATGTTAGTGATCAAAACTACAAGTCTTGATTTCTAGTCTACTTATAGTAATGTCTCAGACTAGGATAGATTGTGTAGTTGAGCATTAGACTTCACGACATTCATCAGTTGAAGACGAAAAACTACTAAGGAAAGCTTGTGAAACTTCATCAACAAAAGATATGTGGAGACTAAACCTCATTTATCACTTGGAAAGTCTATTTCTACTCCATCTCCTATATTGAGACACAAGTCGTATTACTATATAGTATTCGATTATACACATTTGAGATTTCGAGCTGAGATTATCTCGCTTACATATTTATCGAAATATGTGTTGGTAAGCTTTCGCTTCAACCAAGTTAATCTTATATTCTTGACGAAAGTCAAAACATGATCATGTGAAAATTACTAAGTAACATCTTACATGGTTTGTGTGATACAATCATTTGTTGTAGACATGGAATGTTTCGTTATGGTTATTTCAATAACTTGAAAATTGCTTTGATGCTAATAGTGTGTGAAAACGACTATTGTCATCCTCTATGAAAGTTTTAATGATTGAAATAGAGTTTAGAACTATTGGATTATGAACATAGTATGCATTCTTGCATGTATGTGATCCATGACCGGAATCATAGTATGCATACCCGTATGCGTACTTGTAGTTGTGAAATTCCGTGTACCAAGTATACATACCGGCGCACATACTTGTGTAAGGTATATGTTCTGGAATTTCTGTTGGGTTTTGGAAGTGTACTAAGGTATGTGAACCCGTTCGCATACTGGCGAACCCAAACTCAGACCGGCTACTTAAGTATGCGTATCCATTTGCATACTTAAGTGGTTAAAGTTAAAAAATCGGTTTGTTCATGAACTAATATGTTTATATATTAAGGAATGCAATCTTTGTAAACCGTGGCAATAATGTTCATGAATTGATTCGAGTGAATCAAACCGATTTTGCTTCAATTGTGTTCTCGTATACTTCTATGAGAATATAACAATTGAACAACTCTTTAACTAGTTTCATTTGAGTCATTTGAGCTAGTTATAGTTATGATAAATAAGGTTGATACGAGAGTGTTCATATAGCTAACCTCGGTTAACTACTGTTGATCCAACATGGTGCACACGTTTAGGTACAGTTACTTAAACCTAAATGAAGTGTACATTTCATTTGTGTATAACAAGCTAAGTTCAATCTAACGGTTGGAAGATATTAGCTTGAATCTAATCAGTTTTTCATCTAACGGTGAATATTGAATACTTTGTTACAAAGGTAAATTAGATTGCAAACCCTGATTTGAAACTACATAAAGGAGAACTCTAGCAACTGGGAAACCTAATTCCCACACCTTCTGTATGATACTAGTTGCATAAGCTAGAGTCGATTCTCCTTTAACCTTAGGTTTTTCACGAAACCCTGTAGGTTAATGATGAGTGCTAAAAAGTGCATATTTCTATATATTTTTCTTGGCATTTAACTCATCTTTTGTGCATTAATTCTACATTTATCCCATATTCTGTGTTTTCGTTGTTTTCAAGAATAAATACTTTTCTTAATTAATTTTGCATTTTTAGGTACTAAATAAAGCCTGGTTAACTCACGGAGCGAAAAGAGAAAAGGAACGGCAAAGACTCTCGCTAGGAGGAAGCGAAGAATGATGTTTGCAAGAGCCGGATCAACGAGAAGTGAGCTTGAAGAGGAAGAATTGTTCTTAAAGAAGATATGGGCTTGGCATACCCAAGGCCCAAAACCCTTACCCAAATCCATTTCCATTATCCATACCCATTTCCATGAGAGCTGTCAGATTGGATCCATCTCATCATCCAACGGTCGCCTCATCATTGTGCATCAAACTCCGAAGCTCCTGTCAAACACTATAGTACCTAACTCCATCTGAAGCCGTCAGTTTTGTTGTATCTCATCATCCAACGGTCGCTTCTATCGCGTCGTTGGATTATTCCATCACCTTTTCATCCTACGCTTTTGCTTCGCTGAGCATCAACCTTTGATACACCCGCCTCACACCCTAGCATCAGAACCTATACCCTTCACCCAAACACCCCCTTCCCTTCTTCCCATCGATCTTCTCTTCCCCCGACAACATTCTGCAACTCCATCCCTTCACCCTCTGCGCCACCATCTCCATACCCTGTCCATCACCAAAAACCCCATAAACCCGTTCCCTAGTTGCCTCTCTTTCTCGTTCTTAGCACCCACACACCTTAGGTGCTACAATCAAGAGAGAGATGAAACTAGGGTTTCATCACAGTTGAAAAGGAGACCCAAATCGAGGAGTTGATCGAGCAGACAATAACAGAAGAGGAAGAGAAGTACAAGTATGGGTCGAGCTCAATTCAGGAAATTGGTGAGAGAATTTGATTTTCCCCAAAAAATTAGGGTTTCGAATTAGGGTTTTGTATTTTTGAAAAACTATAAAAGGGAAGCTGTAGAGAATGCAAAAGGGGTTCTTGGGTCATCCGAGATACCCCCTAATTGGGTTAATTTCATGTTTAATTTCAATTTCAATTCCATAATACTATCAGTACATGTTCTTCACTGTTAAATTTTGTTCTTGTGTTCTAAACTTTGTTCTGATGTTATGTTCATGTTCTTGTGTACGTTAATGTTCATGTAATTCCCCTGTTTGACTCACATGTTCTTGTTTTGAGTCTTAATGCTTGACAAACATGAAAACTCCTAACTTCAGCATGTTCTAAATCCACCACTAGGGTGAGAAGACCCTTAAGCCTTGTTGGTTAGCCTTTAGGTTGATTCTTGTAGAACTCAAAATAGTCTAGGCTAGCTAAATTCCTAAAAGCCTCACTGACTTGTGATTAGTGGTGCTGTAAAAAGACCACTAATGCTAGGGGTTAGTGGTAGTTCTAAGGGATTAACCAACCATATTAGTTAGAGACCTAGAAACCTAAATGACCTGTGATTGTTTATGCTTTAATCAGATAGGCAATGCTAGGGGTTAATCTAAGGATTTTAGGTTAGATAACTTGCCACATGAATTGCCCTGGCCAAGAGACTAGCTTGAACTACACCCTCTTGTCCATTAGGGACAAGGATTTATCCCAGGCTAACTAGCTAGGTGAAAGATAATTCTCATCCATCTCCATACACTTCCATTCCCACTGTTTTCATTTTCTTCACTACTTTTCCACTTTGTTTCCCTGTCACTGCCTTTGGCCCTTGGCCATTGTCTTTGTTTTGTCACATTGTTACTATATCACTACCTCACTGTAAATATATCACCTTCACTGTCATTGTAGATATGCATCCTGGATTTCTTGTTGCCTTGTACATACCTTTGCTACCTTTGTATATACCATTGCCACTGTCGTTGTACATATGCATTGTAGCCTTGTTTCCCTTCCTTGGCCTATCCCTCATTGTCACTGCCTTGCATATAGAATTAGCTTAGCTAGGAAAAATTCATAACACCCAAAGTCCCTGTAGATTCGACCCGTACTTGTGCACTCACTGCAACAACACCGTGCACTTGCGGTATCACTGTAGGCATCCATTTATTCATCTTATTTACACATCTATATTCGCCTACCAAGTTTTTGGCGCCGCTTCCGGGGACTTGGCATTGTGTGGTTGCTGTTTTTCCTTGCTTTATTTTGCTGCTATTCACTTGCATATCTTGCATTTAGTATAATCATTTAGTGTAAGCATTTATCTCATCATAACTTGCATTTTCATCTTTGCATCATTTTCCCTTGCTGTTCTTGCTGTTCTTGACAGTGTCTGTTGAGCTTTCCAGGTGCTCCTGTTGCTGTGCTGTTGTGACTCTGTTTTGCTTGGCTGAGCCCTTGTTGTTGCTGCTGATTGAGTTGCAGCTGGGCCTGCCACTTGCTGCTACTTTCTTCCTCTTCCCTGTGCTGCTGGCCTGTGCAGCTTGCTTCTGTGCTGAACCTGTAGAGCTGCTGCTGCCAAGCCTGCAACATTTCCCCTGTTCAGCTACTGCTTGTGGTGCTGCTGAACTTGTGCTGCTGCTACCTCCTGCTGGAGCTGCTGTTGCTGTGATCCAAAGCCCAACTGGGCTTTTGCAACCAAACTGAGCAGCTGGGCTGTGCTTAAGCAAGTAAGCCTAAACCCATTAAGAGAACCCAACCTGTGGGCTTCCATTTTTAATTTGTGGGCTTGTAATAATTTTTTCCATTTTTTTGTTGGGCTTGTAATTTAAGTTAACTTTTGGGTTTGTATTTGAGCTTAACTGTGGGATTGTCCCTATCAAAATTTTGGGTTTCAAAAACCCAACAAACAACCTAAACAAGTTTAACTGAACCTACCAACTCAGCTGGGCTTCGTTAGTTTCTGGGCTTGCTGAAGTCGTTAGTGGGCCGTGTACCCAAACTCTAGGCCGAAAGTTGGGCTCTGTTTCACAACAATTTTTCCAAAACCCAACAGTGGGCTTGGCCTTTTATCCCATAAAACCAAAGTTTTCAAAACCCAATAAACCAAAGTGTTTTCTTTTCCCATTAGGTCCAAATTTTCTAAAACCCATTAAAAACCAAATTTCTTTTTCAAACCCGACAAAACCAAATGTTACCCATAAAAACCAAATTTTTCCCAAAAATCCAAACCCATTAAAAACCAAATTTTGGGCTTTGTAACATAGTTACTTAGCTTTTGAGCCAAATCATGTCTAGATCTTGGTCTACAGTTGGGGAATACAACAAATCCCTTAGAGAACTTGCGTATGGACATACTCCACGTTATGAACCTCCCATAGACCATGATGTCAATAGTTATAGGAATTATTATGGACATTTTCAAAGTCCCGAGGCTCAATACATGAACCCTAATGACTATTCACACATGCATCATTCACTACAACGTGAAAATGAACATTTTGCTAGTGCCTCACTCACACAATCATCACTGATCGATCAATTAGAAGCTCGAATCGCAGCTTTAGAAATGCAATCACATGAGGAATCTGTCACATCTAATTTTCTTAGGCGACCTGAAATCTATGCATGTCCCGCATGTGGTAGTTTAGACCACCCTGTTGAGAATTGTCATATTTTGCATAATTTTAGGCAATCTAGAGAAAATCCAAGGTATGAACTGCCCATAAATTGTGAGAATGGTAGTCATTGGGACCATAATCAATCCTTTGAGGGTTGCGATCAATATTTTGTAAACCCTAATAACCATGCACGCATGTACCATTCACCACAATTTGAACATGAAGAATTTTGTACTCCCATGAATTTAGACTCCACCACAGAAGCTTTAAGACTCAGTAAGCAAAACTTTGATAGATCTACATCACGAATTCATGCATATTTAGATCAGATTTTGCTTCACCTACAAAAGGAGGAAATTCATGAGGAAATGTATGTTGTCCCTAATGATGTGTCTAGTCCCATTCATGTAAATGATGTTGAATATGAACCTAATTTAGAGGAACATGAATCGACTAATGACACCACCACTGTTAATGAGGACCAATATGCATGCTACCATGATGATGATTATGATGATATGTTAGAAGAACATGAAAATATTGTGGAACCTGTTGGTTCAATAACATATGGCTTCTCGCCCTCGACCTTCATGAATGTTGTTTTTTCTAATACTCATTGTAATTCATATGATTTTGATATTGACATAGGATTCGTACAATTATTCTGCGAAGATGAGCATGACATAGGAATAGTTGAATCTTCTGTAGACACTAATGCTAATATGCATGAAAATATATTTGATGTGTCTGATTCTCTACCTAGGTCACATTGTAATATTTCTCCTGATTTGCCGATGCATGAGAATAATTCTTCTGATGATGATGATTCTGATTGTGGACTTGATAATTTGTTTGATGATTGTGAGCATGTTGTGACACATGTAGAAGACTTAGGAGATGTTGATGTGATTAGTAATGATGTGCCTATCGTCCTACATAAGTCACAATCTGATGGCCTTCCACCCAACCTAGATTTGGTTTGTACCCATATTGTCAAACCGACTTTTCTGAGAGTCCCTAATCTAGGTTTGGAACTGTGTGCTTCCCAAGTCCTCTTGGACTATTTTGCTTCTAAGTATAATACATTTGAGGAACCACAGTTGGAATTAGCATGTTTGCCTGTCCCTAGCACAGTTCACTTTGAGTTAGACCTTGTACATGATGAACCCCCAAAACTGCGAGATTTTGTTTCCAAAATTTTATCCGTTGAAAAATCCAGGTTTGGGGGTAGCTCATTTTGTTTCACAGTTTCACTTGCGTTTCTTTCCTGTTATATTTGTGTGAAGCTGTTGAAACCTCTACACTTTGTCTTTTGGGTTGATCCTCAACTCTTTAGATTGTTAGTGTATGGTGAATTTTTGTATATAATCCAGTAGATAAAATTTCTCAAAACCCTTTTGTTCCTTTTGTATATATTTTGCTAATCCAATATGATCTCGGCTGACATATGTTGGATTCTTGCCTTGAATAACGGAGTTCTAATATTGCTTTCGCCAAAATCGGGTATTCTCTTTCCTTTTTCTCTACTCAACATGATCCTCTTCATATGTTGTATTATAATTTTGTTCATATTTTGAAACATTGAGGACAATGTTTAGTTTAGGTTTGGGGGTGAAAAGTAATACTTTGATAATATGCCATAATTGAAAACAAGAACTCCTTCTTTTGAAAAAAATGAAAAAATCAAAACAAAAAATTAAAAATTGAAAAAAAACATAAAAATGGAGCTCATTTACCTTGAAATGTTGACTCTTGTGCAAATATGTATTTTATAGGAGTCTTAGTCTAGATATTTAGGCACCCTGATTCTAGCACAATTCACATAGTGATAAGAAACTTGCACGCGCACGATCTACCAATACATGTATAGCCTCATCCTTGAGGTGTTTTATCGGAAGTTTTAGTTGTCAATCACTTTAGAATACTGAACGAAACTTGACTAGCTTGTTCTTTGGTTGGTTGGGATAGAAGGTGGAGGTTACATTAAGAAAAACAACCATCGAATTTAACTGGGTGCATCAAAAAGGGCTACCTCTTGCAAAGTGTCATGTAATTTTTTGTTTCCTTTTGTATATGTATCAAAAGTGTTTCCTTATCCAAAAAAAAAAAAAAAAAAAAAACGATGTATATATTCAGAAAAAATATCAGAAAAACAAAAAAATCAACTATTTTTCAATTCCATCCTCTCTTGTTCCAAAAATAAAAGAAGTAGTCAATGTAAATAAGAGTCATGTAAATAGTCATTTTGTTGTTTCATTGTAATAAGCAAGGAGGGTGTATGTCATTGATGTACAACGCGAGTAATTGTGAAATACCTCCAACTCATTCACAATTCTCGTAAAGTCCGGACAGCTAGCTAGATTTCGACCTTGGTTCTTAGCCTGAGAAACTATCTCTTGGTGATTAGTAGTCATAACTTCAGATCTTTCTTTACACATGTGTAGATACACTTTACACTCTTATCACATGTCTTTTTTTTTTTGTTATCAGTGCTAGGATTGTGCCTTCGATAGCTAGATTGACATCTCCATTTTGCTGTGAGCTTAACTGACTTGCACATGTCACATTTGATGGAATCTGAGCTTATATTTTGACCTAGAACTTTGTAGGTACGTTCTAAGCAAACCTTCACGAGACTTCAACTCGTCCACTAGGGACACTTAGTGGTTTAAAAGGCTTAGTGCATACGCTAAATGCATTCGAGAGACCAGCGACAGTGGTATAGGTAGGATTTCCTTAGTTTTGTTTTACTTGAGGACAAGTAAAATTCAGGTTTGGGGGTATTTGATGAGTGCTAAAAAGTGCATATTTCTATATATTTTTCTTGGCATTTAACTCATCTTTTGTGCATTAATTCTACATTTTATCCCATATTCTGTGTTTTCGTTGTTTTCAAGAATAAATACTTTTCTTAATTAATTTTGCATTTTTAGGTACTAAATAAAGCCTGGTTAACTCACGGAGCGAAAAGAGCAAAGGAACGGCAAAGACTCTCGCTAGGAGGAAGCGAAGAATGATGTTTGCAAGAGCCGGATCAACGAGAAGTGGGCTTGAAGAGGAAGAATTGTTCTTAAAGAAGATATGGGCTTGGCATACCCAAGGCCCAAAACCCTTACCCAAATACATTTCCATTATCCATACCCATTTCCATGAGAGCCGTCAGATTGGATCCATCTCATCATCCAACGGTCGCCTCATCATTGTGCATCAAACTCCGAAGCTCCCGTCAAACACTATAGTACCTAACTCCATCTGAAGCCGTCAGTTTTGTTGTATCTCATCATCCAACGTCGCTTCTATCGCGTCGTTGGATCATTCCATCACCTTTTCATCCTACGCTTTCGCTTCGCTGAGCATCAACCTTTGATACACCCGCCTCACACCCTAGCATCGGAACTTATACCCTTCACCCAAACACTCCCTTCCCTTCTTCCCATCGATCTTCTCTTCCCCAAATTTCTTTCTTCTTCCCCCGACAACAGTCTGCAACTCCATCCCTTCACCCTCTGCGCCACCATCTCCATACCCTGTCCATCACCAAAAACCCCATAAACCCATTCCCTAGTTGCCTCTCTTTCTCGTTCTTAGCACCCACACACCTTAGGTGCTACAATCAAGAGAGAGATGAAACTAGGGTTTCATCACAATTGAAAAGGAGACCCAAATCGAGGAGTTGATCGAGCAGACAATAACAAAAGAGGAAGAGAAGTACAAGTATGGGTCGAGCTCAATTCAGGAAATTGGTGAGAGAATTTGATTTTCCCAAAAAAATAGGGTTTCGAATTAGGGTTTTGTATTTTTGAAAAACTATAAAAGGGAAGCTGTAGAGAATGCAAAAGAGGTTCTTGGGTCATCCGAGATACCCCCTAATTGGGTTAATTTCATGTTTAATTTCAATTTCAATTCCATAATACTATTAGTACATGTTCTTCACTGTTAAATTTTGTTCTTGTGTTCTAAACTTTGTTCTGATGTTATGTTCATGTTCTTGTGTACGTTAATGTTCATGTAATTCCCCTGTTTGACTCACATGTTCTTGTTTTGAGTCTTAATGCTTGACAAACATGAAAACTCCTAACTTCAGCATGTTCTAAATCCACCACTAGGGTGAGAAGACCCTTAAGCCTTGTTGGTTAGCCTTTAGGTTGATTCTTGTAGAACTCAAAATAGTCTAGGCTAGCTAAATTCCTAAAAGCCTCACTGACTTGTGATTAGTGGTGCTGTAAAAAGACCACTAATGCTAGGGGTTAGTGGTAGTTCTAAGGGATTAACCAGCCATATTATTTAGAGACCTAGAAACCTAAATGACCTGTGATTTTTTATGCTTTAATCAGATAGGCAATGCTAGGGGTTAATCTAAGGATTTTAGGTTAGATAACTTGCCACAGGAATTGCCCTGGCCAAGAGACTAGCTTGAACTAGACCCTCTTGTCCATTAGGGACAAGGATTTATCCCAGGCTAACTAGCTTGGTGAAAGATAATTCTCATCCATCTCCATACACTTCCATTCCCACTGTTTTCATTTTCTTCACTACTTTTCCACTTTGTTTCCCTGTCACTGCCTTTGGCCCTTGGCCATTGTCTTTGTTTTGTCACATTGTTACTATATCACTACCTCACTGTAAATATATCACCTTCACTGTCATTGTAGATATGCATCCTGGATTTCTTGTTGCCTTGTACATACCTTTGCTACCTTTGTATATACCATTGCCACTGTCGTTGTACATATGCATTGTAGCTTTGTTTCCCTGCCTTGGCCTATCCCTCATTGTCACTGCCTTGCATATAGAATTAGCTTAGCTAGGAAAACTTCATAACGCCCCAAGTCCCTGTGGATTCGACCCGTACTTGTGCACTCACTGCAACAACACCGTGCACTTGCGGTATCACTGTACGCATCCATTTATTCATCTTATTTACACATCTATATTCACCTACCAGTTAACGACTTGAAGACTTCATTGGGATTGTGAAGCCAGGACAACTATTTTATTTGTAGTTGCGTGTTCTGATCTTACTTCTTCCATCGTGATTGAGTATTATCTTTGCTAAGATTTTCTTGAGATTTATCTCCAATAGGTATGATTAAAAGTATTCACAAACATCTTCGTCTCATCGTTTGTGATTCCACAATATCTTGTTTTCTACCATACAATTAAGATTATTGTGAGGCGATTGATAATACTAGGCTGTTCTCCGGGAATATAAGTCTGGTTTATCAATTGGTTCCTGTGCACCTTGATTTATCAAAAGACGGAATAAAACCCGTAGGTATATCTGTGGGAAATAGATTTATCTATTCCAATAGACTTTTCTCTGTGAGACAGATTTTTCTATCAAGTCTCCGACTTTGGGTCGTAGCAACTGTTGGTTGTGGGTGAGATCAGCTAAGGGAATCAAGTACGTAGAATCCTGCTGGGATTCAGAGACGTAAGGAGCGCAACTGTACCTTGATCAGCGTGAGATCGATTAGGGCTCAACTACATTCCAGTCCGAAGTTCATTGGTAGTAGGCTAGTGTCTGTAGCGGCTTAATACAGTGTGGTGTTCAAAGCTGGACTAGGTCCCGGGGTTTTTCTGCATTCGCGGTTTTCCTCGTTAACAAAATTCTGGTGTCTGTGTTATTTTTTTTCCGCATTATATTTTGTTATATAATTGAAATATCACAGGTTGTGCGTTGAATCGATCAATTGTTAAATCCAATCTTTGGTTGTTGATTGAAATTGATTGATCCTTGAACATTGGTCTTTGGTACCGTTCAAGTTACTTCTCTTATATTCAATCGGGCTCGAAAATTCCTATTTTCTGATTGCAGATTGAATTGAGAGATAGAGATTTAAAAATCTTTGATATACTTTTCTCTAGATTGAGTCTGACTGTCTAGTTGATTCTCTTGAAAGTATATTGGAGTTTGTCTATTCAGATTGCCAAACGAAATATTGGGTGTGGTTGTTGTACCCCCGATTTTTCATATTCAAGCACTTATAGAACTCCCAGAAGAACACAAATTATCTTTAGGAATTCCTTGTAAATCTCCTAGCAGAACTCAAGTTCTCTTTAGAAGTTATTCTTGAAATCTTCTAGCAGAATGTTAGTTCTCTTTAGAAGTTGCAACAACAATGTTGATACTTTTCGATATTTTGTTTTCACAAAACATCGGTTTGATTTCCCTTTAGATGTGAATCAAGGTTTTGTAAATCTTGTGTTTGTTTTGAGAAAAAATTACTGGGTAAAAGTAATATCAAAACAAACTTCTAGATTAGGGTTTATTATACTCTTCAAAAATTGGAAGATAAACCTAATTAATCTACAACAAGAACAACTAGAATAAATCTAGAATATCTTGTTAAGACTTCTTAAGGATTTTTACGAGATATCTTAATCGAAGTCTTCTTTCTAACTCTAATTTCGACCAACTAGTATCGGTACACGATCGAGAACTGAAATATATCAAAACCTAGGATTTATGATCAACAACTCTTGAAGGGTCTTATATCAGAAGAGAAGACCTTAGAATGGACAAGAGGTGAAAAACCTATATTACAATCTACGTAACTATCACGAAGATTATTACTAACTTGACTTTGCAATCCCCAAAGAAAATACTTAATTATCTCACTCTTGTTCACGAAGAACAAAAAACATGGGAAACAACCTTATGGAACTTACACCAATTTTCCAAGGGATGAAAAATGTGGTATTCACAAACCCTTTATTTATAGTGAACAACGTAGCTTGAAAGCTAAGCATGGGTAAGCTATTTTCCTTTTTCAAGACTCTCCTAATTTCGAGAGTCTTTCCTAAGTTACAACTCTTTCCTAAATAATTAAATAAATAATTACTTTAGCATATATTGTATTTATGTGAATAAATCACAATTTAATATAGGAAGGAATTCTAAAATATCACAAACACTTTAATATGGTAATCAAATATGTTTGGAGTAATAGCCATCTTGCCTGGATAAGAAAAATCAAAAACTTGACTAAAAAAGGCATCTAGTCACGTATTTGTGATCAAGTCCGTGAACCGTTACAAATAGTTCGTGGATAGTTTCCTACTAACGAACCGCAACAGTAACAACAACACTTATAACTATTGCTTTAACAAATCACTCATAACTTCATCGTTATAACTCAGAATTGAGTGATTCTTGGCTCGTTGATCATTCATTATAACATGAGAATCTTTCCATGGATAAAGGTAATTGTCACAAAAGTCGTGGATCAAATAACTCGAGTATATATACATAAATGTACATTTACCGTCATAAGAATTGTTCCATAGAGTGAGCATTTGTTTCGATAGATTAGAAAGGTAGAATTGAACATGAATCCAAATGAAATAAATCAGCACATACCTTGTTGATAAAGTCCTTGTTGATGTCTTCTTGTAGTCTTCATACTTCAAGGATAGCTTCGATTCTACCTCTTAGACGTAATCTAGTCCGAAATTAACTTTAGTATACTAAACCAAGAATGCGTTTTGGCAACTAATTTGACAACTAGCTTTATATACCAACGCTAGTGGGTTCAACCGAGTAATGCTCTAATAATAACTCTAGGTATTATTACTTGATTGAAATTCATTAAGTTGAACTCTCGGAATTGTATTTAAGTTTGTCCATACAGATTGCCAAAGAAAAAGTTGGTGGTATATTTTGGTACCCCCAGTGTTTTCAGTGCTGCTATGAGAATCTGGAGTTGAACTTTGTCTGGGGAATTCTCAACAAAGTCATCAACAAACTTGATTAAATCTTATTATCGTATTTGTTCTTCGGCTAAATCATTATGGTATCATGGCTTACATCCTACTACTTCCATCAATTTATGGAAAATTGTAAGAGGATTGTATGCTACTGATGAGACTGTCAAAAGGAAGAGAGTGAATATTCTTTCTATATGTTGGTTGTGTAAGAAAGTTGAAGAATCAATGAAGCATTTTCTTTAGTATTGTACTTTCAGTGAGATATTATGGAGCTGGCTTGGAGGTATTTTTCTTTTTCTCAACCATACATCTTATAAGGATATTCTACATCTTATTAAAGGTGGGAGTAAATCTGTTAAGAAGATTTAGTTGGCAACTTCCTCCATTACTATGATAGAAATATGGTTCCTTATAAACAAAATTATATTTGAAAATGCCAGGCCAAATATCACGGAAATCAAAAAAAGGATTTTACAATTCACAAGGGACTGTGACATAAGAATGGATGGAGAAATGTGGGATATAAGCTACGATCATCAAGTACCGAAGGATTTTGGCCCAAGTTTGAGGAAGCTCAAAAGTCAACAGATCATTGAAGTTAGTTTTAAACTACCCCTTGAGGATCAAATTTTGGTTTGTTGTGACGGTGTTTCCAGGGGTAATCCTGGTAGTGCTGGTTATGGTTTCATATGTAGAAATCACCAAGGGGAATTCATTTTTGCTAATTCACTGGGGTATAGATATAGGCATATAGCAACGATCTTTTTGGCAGAAATAATGATGGTTATTCGTGGTGCAGAATGGGCGGTTAGTGTTGGACTTCATGATATACTCATTCATTCAAATTCTAAATATGTGATTAATAATTTGTTCTCTAAAAGATCCATTGGTTTATTAAATCAAGGTGGAATAATATTTGTATAAAGATTCCCATAATTCATGTTGTACATATCTACAGGGAGGTGAATTACTTAATCGACAAGTCGGCAAAGACTGGTGCAGGTTTGGACAAAGGAGTGACTACTGAATATAATCTAAGGCCTGATTTCTTGGTGAGTTTTGAGTCTCCTCACTAATTTATTATCGGTTTAGATAATTTTACATTTGTCTTGTAATTGATTTCAGATTTTGGATTCTTTCTTTTCGTTCTTTTCAATTTCTTTTTTATTTGGCTACTTTAAATTGGTAGTATTATGTAATAAAACTTCTTTGGTTTTAATGAATGAGTCCTGCTATGACGAGGTCACCCTCGTGACAGCTTCTGTAAGGGTGCACCTAAAAGCCGTTGGATATTGTATCATAGATTTGTGCATATCTAAAGACAGCTTTTAGAAAATAAAAATATTTTTATTATTTTCATTTTATTTTTATTATTTTCGTATCCTTACATTTTATATTATTTGCTCCTTAGTTCCTGTATTAAATTAGAGATTTATTTTGGTCCGTACTACCAAGATCAGGTAATGGGATCTTGGATGCTTCAATGATTAATAAAGAAACCAAGAAACTGGTAGCTTGAATGATTAGTAAAGAAACCAAGAAAACCGGTTTGTACACGCACCTTCGTCAAAAGTTATATTTGCCCAGATTAGGCGATTCAGCAACGGAGGCCCCGGTAAAGACGTAAACATTCTTCAAAGCTTATACAGGCATCAGGTGATTGAGAGCGACTTTCTGGGCTCCTTGGAAATGGAGTTCCACAATATTACTCCCTACGATTCCAAAGGTGTTGAACTTGTTATAAAACTTTCTCTATGGGATTCTGTAACTACTCATAGAGCTCCACTCTTGAACACGGATTTCACATGCATACTAACAAGGAAAATAAAATACCAGCCAAATAGCAGCCAACTGTATAGACTACAGATTGTATAGTTGTATTATGGAGCTTAAATAATCACTTATGGAACATTTTAACTTTACATTGTCAGAAATGGTTTGCGTTGTAGTATCCAAAAACGATTTGAAATGGTACACAACAGAATCTGCTTATATTCCTATATGGGTGCGCAACCTAGCCAGTGATCAGTTACAGTTTGTTATCAATTCGCGTACGCAAAGTTTAATGCATACAGTCGGATGTAAGCAATGAAATGGGACCACTCACACTTAGAATGATAAGAAATTTGTGAGAGAATCCAAGATTAAGAAAGAATAAGGAAGTTGCTTATCTATGTTTCGGTTTCTACTCGGGCTGCACATACTCCGGTACGGCCCGGTTTTCTTATGAAACTGGTGTCTGTACCTGGTGTTGACCGGTACCTCCTTTTGAGGACCGGTACCTGTACCAGGTGTTGTACCGGTCCTCCGGTACCGGTCCGGTACAAGTCCGGTACCGGGTTTTTACCTGCAAAATCATCATCACTGTAGGATGAGCAAATCTCAACTGTACCACAATTACATCATGTACCCAACCTAGCATGCATCTAGCTCTGTTTATTCAATATTCATTGTAAATATCATCTCAACTCATACAATACAACACCTAGCAATGCACTACCATTGTTAATCTGTAACAATTCATACAATAGAATAAGAATTTACATCATAATCCATCTACACCACCAGCATCAGAACTTCAAGCAGAACCCATTCACCATCAATCGATTTCAATCTAAGCATCAGATATATTCATTCTCAGATCATAAAACCCCACAAATCGCCTAAAACCAAATTGAGTTGTAGCCAAACCTATTCTCATACTCTAATTACAAAACCCATCTATTATTTCATTACAAAGATTTAATTACAAAATCTTGTTGTTTGATTTCAACAGAAAACCCAATTCGTAAAATCTTAAATCATACATGCAATTAGTTTCTTAAAAAAACAAAAGAAGAAGAAAAAGAAGTGAAGAAGAAGGTTTATCCTCTTTAATCTCCAACCACCACCAGATCTCCTTTCTTAATTACATACCCCCCTATCTCCAAATCCGACTCCAACCCAAGGTTCCAAATCTTGTAAAACACCAAATCAAATCTTCATATTCAATTTCTCCACCAAATCGAAAAAACCCTAAATCAATCTACAATCAAACCCTAACTCAAACTAACAAACCCTAAATCGAAATGATGGTGAAGAAGAAGAACAAACCAGAGATGGTGAAGAAAAAGAAGAACAAATCGAACTGATTCTTATCGTCTACTGTTGAATTACCTGATACAGATGGTGAATCGATGATACCCTGAAGAACACAGAAGAGAAGAGGGTTGTCGCTGCTTTTTCAGAGAGAAAAAAAGAAGAAGAAAAATGAGAGTGAACTGATTCTTCTCTCGATAGTCGGTAGTCTATACCTAGTATGGACGACTACGATTAAAAACCTAGCTTGATCTTAACGGCTAATAATCACCGGTACATATAGTCCGGTTCAAGTCCGGTCCTCCCCAAGAACCGGTGTCTGTACCGGTCTAGACCTGTTCTCAACTTCCAGTACCGGTGTCTGTACCGGCTAGACCGGTTCCGGTCCGGTAATTCCGGTCCCACTGCGGTCCAAGTCCTCTCAACCGGTTCTTGTGCAGCCCTAGTTTCTACTTTCTTTCAGTCACACGTTACATCTTGTACAGACAAAAACTGAATAAACTTAAGCTTTTATTACTGTACTTCAATGGAGGGATCAATAACCACAAAAGTGAAATGCCCACTAACCACAAAGGTTATGGTATTAGCACCTGCAACATTCACTCTTTTGTACAAGACATTAAAAATACTCACATATGAAAAGTGTATTTTATTCATTTCAAGAGAGGAATTAACTTGAACAAAAGATCTGTACTTTAATCTCAACAAAGTTCAAAATCTTATTTCCAACTATCTAAATTTATACGTCCAATAAAAAGAAAAATACTCTAAAGTCAATAATTCTCATAACTTCAGCCCACAAAATTTCTAGCAGCAAATTTGTTTCCTCCTGTCAAAGATAAAAAAGAATCCAAGTTAGTGACTAAAAAACTAAAACAATCCTATCTTGAATTAAGTTGAGTTATTTACCTATCCAAAGTTGAAATCATCCGAATTTTGATCAAAATCCATATTATTATCACGCGGGAGGTGCTATTCTTCAGACTCGCACTCACTCCTAAGACAAATGTTGCAAACAAATAAATATATAGGTGTGAATACATTAAAATTCAGAATGTAAATTGAACATAGTAATACTAGAAACATACTTGTGAACAAAATTTTCCGCTACATGATTCTTTGCCTGACTACTACCCTGCATCGCTCTGCATAAGAAAAGCATAAGTAAGAACAGTTGACTCAACAACAAGTTAGCCAAGTCGTTACATAATATAATGCAAATATACGTATTTGTTTTGCCTGGAATAGGACTTGGTTTTTGAGATGTCAGACTTTTACTAGATTTACGACGTCTACTGGATGCTTATCAAAGTAACTAGTTAATGGCGTGTATATATATACATCTATATATATTTTTAATTATCAATGTAAGACATAATAACACATACCTAGAAGAAGATTTTGATGTTATCTTCCCCTTTTAATGCCAACAACCCAGACTGAAAACGCTAACCATTTTTCGTTGTCACTGAATTTTTCGTGTGCGCACGTATTTTTGGTACGTCGCACGTATTTTTAATTTAACTCATTTTTTACTACTTTCCGTTAGATTATGACCATATCCAACTTCAGCCGTCCGATCCGATTAAACTCAAAAATTGAGAAAGTAAACAGTTTCTTTCTCTTCGATCGTTCTACTTCTTCTCCCTCAACTCTCTCTCTCTCTTCCCTACTAAGAACCCCGCTAACTGAATCTTCAACTAGGTTTCGTAAAATTAATTCCGGAGATCAAGAATTCAGTCGATTATTTTTATCTACTTGAATTAGGTATGTCCATTTCTTAACAAGCATCAGCATCTGCACAAGATTTTACCTCACCATGTATCATCACTACTGCAGTTGAGTTGGAGAAAAACTATCTTGGTAATGAGGGTTCTAATTTAATTTTCACACCTGCTGAATTTAATTGTACAATGATTTAGTTATCTCTTAACGGAATGCCACTGCCCAATGGCAGCATTTTCATTTTAACGAATCTTTATCTATAAACTGCTGAATTATGCATCATCGAATCTATCTTTCAGGAGAAATAAGAGAAGCTAGAAGATGATGCCGCTTGAACAAGCTCTTCTCTGACATATACCGAGACCGCTAATGATGATACCAAGCGTGCCATTCCGCATACAAATTCAAGGCCAAGTGTATTGAATTTCTACAGTCGGAGTCAAACCGGACAGTTCGGTCTACAAACTGGAAAGAAGTGGATGCCAAGAAGGTGGAAACCAGTGCTCCAACTGGTATGGAATTGAAGAAACGGCAATCTTTAAGAGTGATAACTGCAGCTTCTTCTCAGTTTTTCTAAGACAGTAAGAATATGATTATGTCTGGAAAAAAATTAACCTTTTACAGTGTCGCTATTGATTTTTCCTCTTTAGTAAATCATGTACTGTTTATCTTTTGGACTGTACGTAAGTTCAAATGTTTATTGTTGGTTTTTAGTGGGTGGTTCTAGGACTTCTCTACCAATTCTTGATTAGAATTCTAAATTGTGGTAAATTATATGTGCTTGCCATATAATCTATTTCCCTTTCTGTTGCAATTAGCCGATATTGTTGGAGTGTTTGTCACCGATCCCGAACTCTGAAGCATCAGATGCTCACGAAGGCGTACGTGAAACTCGACGCGTAGCTGTACTAGTAGTTTTTTTTTTCTTGATAACTCGTTTATCAATACACGCGTGTCCTCCCTTTAGTTTTGGCGATAGTGGGATCACGTATCAACTGCTTTTGAGGCATGGATGTATTCTCTAGACATTCGCCGTCTCTTGTTTTCATGGTCTGATCCTTACGCTTAATCGAGAAATTTCTCATAGTATCGTTGACCTCTTTCAATGCTTTATCAAGGATGCACTTTGTCACATTGTATATTTCAATGGTTGTTGAACTTTTAATTGCAATGTTAGTAGCTTCTTGACAAAGGTAACTGTATCGAACACTAGTAGTATCATGACATATATCTGTAATTTCTTCTCCTTGATCATAAATTACAGAACCATATTTCGTGTCTAATATCCACCTTTTTGAGTATATATTGAGGTGGAATACTTTGAATATTCAAAACGGAGAAAATTTTTAAGATATGTCTACACAGGTATCCTGCAAACTCATATAATTGACAACTACATTTGACACTCTTGTCATCAGAATCGTATACAACTTTTCGTTGTTCTTCTCATACCCAAACTGCCATATATGAAAAGTGAATGTCCCATTTTGTTCAACTTGACCCTGACAATAGTGAAATGCTTGAGCTAGTTGTTCTTGGAACTTGCGGAATACTGTCTTTGTGTAAATATCTAATGCCTCTTGCTCTATATTCACGGAAAACCTCAACATGGGTTCCTGATCGTTTTCAGCTTCTCGTCTAGCCAATATTTCCCTATCATATTGCCTAATGAACTCACATAGTGGCATACCTCTTTTCATAAAATGATCAAAATACGCATTTATACTTTCGCTTCTCTAAGTTGTATACATATCCGCACAAAATATGTCGCGTGTATACGCGGATGCCCACTTTTCTTTTCTTTTTGTACAACTTCAGCAACCATTGGTTATCCTCTAATTCATATGTTCTAAGCATCGATGCCCAGGCAGATTCAAACTCCTCAATTGTCTCATTACCATATAAACATTTATTAAAATCAGAAGTAAAATCAGCATGTGCATTAATAATGTGAGATAAATGTTTAGCGGCTAGTTTACATATATGCCACAAACAAAAACGATGGCGAGTACCTGGCAAAAAGTTGCGGATACCGCATGCTATAGCCGATTATTGATCCGTTGGTTGCTTACCATGCACTGATTTCATCCACGTTTTTATAACCCAATCAAATGATTATTCTGTTTCTGAATGAAGCAAGGCACCATCAAACAGAGTAGTTTAGTAATGATGATTGTTCCTACAATAAGAACAAATGGCATGCCATACCTGTTTGTACAGTAAGTAGGATCAAAACACACAACATCACCAAATTGAAAATAATCCATCCGTGATTTGGCATCATCCCAAAAGAAATTTTTCATCTGTCCTTCTGAGTTAACTTGGACAGAGTAGAAAAACGATGGGTTATCTGCTTGTTGGCGCTCAAAGTAGTCGAGTACAGCTTGTGCATCTCCATTTATAAGCTCTAATGATCTCTTCACACTTAAATAATTTCTGACATCTTTTGATGTAAACCCAATATTTTGAACTCCTCCGGATTCGAGACTGAAAAAATTCATTGCAAGATTTGTTTTTATTCCTAAAAATCTTATGTTATCAATAATTTTTTCATGGCCTTCACTATTGTGTCTTTGCGATCGAAGTTTATGCCTCTTCTTCGGAGATACAAGGATATGGTTATGTTCTTCTACGACCACTGTCACAACCCATTTATCTGCCTTTTTACTTATAATCATGTGTGCCTTACATCCTGTTCTAGTATCAACTTGTTTTCTCTTTTGTTCTTCAACGGGCTTAGATCTAGGATCGCGCTTACCTTCAAGTGAGCAACAATAAGTACGCCCTATGACTACCTTCTTATCTTTACGTGATAAACTAGTAGAATGCTTTCGGACGCTAAACCCAATTTTCGATGCATAACGATTATAAAAGGAGTATGCAGTATCTTGCGATTCAAACTCCATACCTAAATATGGACGAAATTCATTTATCTCACTCTCGATGTATACACATAATCCCACAGCTTGCCACGTGGAGGAGGGATCACACGTGTAGCACATATAGGTTAACTACATCAAGGTTCAATGACACGTCATCACATCTAAGAGCTAAAGCCGTATCCTATGACTCGTCGACATCACGAAATGGATCCAACGACCTCAAAACTAGGGACTACCTGACGAACGAAGATCCAAGAAGCACCATAGAATATCCAATTGTTAATTTATCCTATCTCAAGATGGATCCAAAACGAACGTATGAGATACATGCCACTGACGAGGATGTGATAGCAGCAGCAACAACTGTCTGGCGCATGCGTCCTGACCCAACCACCCGTATTTAATACATAGGGCACGTGTCGAGAGCTCTGTGGAACATAGAGAGGCTGGTCATCGTGGCAACATGTGACCGTTAGGGAGGATCAGGCAGCTACGGAGCCCATCATCGGTACCAACACAATTACCAAGAAGATAAGGTTCAAAAGGGTCAGAGGCATGGACCCCGCAGAAGAGTCTTATAAATACCCATCTCAACTAATGAGGGAGGGGTCGACCAAAATTCTAGAGAAAAGAGAACTATAGGGAGGAAGAGAGAGAGCTATAGTTAGGAAGAGAGATTGTAAGTGTAAGTTTGAGACAATATTTCTATCATACCTTCGGTCCCTACACAAAGTCATTCGACTATCCATTGTAACTTTAAATGCTCTATAGTGAAAACCAGCACCCCCGTGGATGTAGGCCTTAGTGCCGAACCACGTAAGTTATTCTGTCATTTACATAATGCCTTTATGTTTTTTTATCTTGATCGTATTTATCATGCATCTCCACCTTATTGAGACGATGATGAGCCTAAAGGCTCAGAGTTTCTCCAAACATAGCATATCCTTTCATCGTTATTATATTCATTATCGTGTTTACACTAAATGCGAACATGGGTTGTGGACATGATGAGTACCATCGTTACATATGTGTCTACAATTTGGCGTTAGAAACAAGGACGCTTTTGTCCCGGTGTTGGTGTTTTTTAGCTTAGGGTTAAAATCGTAAAACCGTATAACTGACATGACGTTTCTATGACCATTATCATATTTATTGAATCGATCAGCATGCCTACGAAATAATTACCAGCGTACCTTTTTTTTATGTGTCATGTTCCACGGAAGAACCCTTAACATTGACCGACATCATCTATGCCAAACCCTAATTCTCATGCTACCGCGCCAAGGCATGCTAACCATGCTAGCCCCACCACTGTGCCAATGGCAAACCATGCCAGCCACATCTCCGCGCCAAGGCATGCCAACCATGCCAGCCGCACCACTGTGCCAATGGCAAACCATGCCAGCCACATCTCCGTGCCAAGGCATGCCAACCATGCCAGTCGCACCACTGTGACAATGACAAACCATGCCAGCCACATCTCCGCCCCAAGGCATGCAAACCATGCCAACCGCACCACTATGCCAATGGCAAACCATCCCAGCCACATCTCCGCGCCAGGGCATGCCAACCATGCCAGCCACATCTCCGCGCCAATGTATGCCAACCATTCCAGCCGCACCACTATGCCAATGGCAAACCATTCCAGCCACATCTCAGTGCCAAGGCATGCCAACCATGCCAGCCGCACCACTGTGCCAATGGCAAACCATGCCAGCCACGTCTACCGCGCCAAAACATGCCAACCATGCTATCCGCACCATGCGCCAATGGCATGCCAAACCCTTGGCCCCATCATGCCAACCCAACCGCAGCTTGCCTTGGCCCCACCATGCCAAGCTGCCCGTACCAAACCCTTGGACCCACTATGCCAAGCCATCCGCGCCATTGGCCTTGGCCCCACCATGCCGACCTTCCCTATGCGTCTACCAAAACGAAGGCGTGCGACGATCAACGACCACCCTTCTATCCTAGATGCAAATCCTAGCCGTCCAAGGTTGCCAAACAACGCATGGTAACCTTTGGCCCAAAACCCTAGTTTTGGCCACGCCAAACCGCGCCAAGGAATGGCATGCCAACCACCTTGCCGCGCCATACCATGCCGACCTTCCCCATGGAACTACCAAAACGAAGGCGTGCGACGATCAACGGACACCCTTCCATCCTAAATACAAATATTAGCCGTCCAAGGTTGCCAAACAATGCATGGTAACCTTTGGCCCAAAACCCTAGTTTTGGCCACGCCAAACCGCGCCAAGGCATGCCATGCCACATGTGCCAATGGAATGCCAACCACCTTGCCACGCCATACCATGCCGGCCTTCCCCATGCGTCTACCAAAACGAAGGCGTGCCACGATCAACGGCCACCCTTCCATCCTGGATGCAAACCCTAGCCGTCCAAGGTCGCCAAACAACGCATGGTAACCTTTGGCCCAAAACCCTAGTTTTGGCCCCGCCAAACCGTGCCAAGGCATGCCATGCCACATGTGCCAATGGCATTCCAACCACCTTGCCTCGACATACCATGCCGGCCTTCACTATGCGGCTACCAAAACGAAGGCCTGCAACAATCAACGACCACTTTTTCATCTAAAATGCAGATCTTAGGCGTCCAAGGTTACCAGCTAACACATGGCAACCTTTGGCCCTAGTTTGGTCGCGCCTAAACAAATCCAAAACCCTAACTTTTGGTCGCGCCTAAACTGGGCCATATTAAATCCATACTGATCATACTTTCATGCCACTGGCTACCAAACGAAAGGTTGCAATAATCAACGGCTACCTTCCTCTTAAGATTCAAAATCTCGACCGTTGAAGGTCACCACCGAGCCGACAAGTATCCCAATCTCAACTTTCCAGACAACAAAAACATACTACATGTTTTCCACGAAAACACTCGAGACATCAAAACATGTCACAAACTGGGGGATGCTCATTGGGTATTGGTTTGGCGGTTTACAGCGTGCGGCGTACACTACGCTCGTTATAAGAAAGTGTCATAAGGATGAGGCGGTTAGTAAATACAAGGAGTAATGGTGAAATGCTTTCTTTTATGGAACATCAATTCTGAGCGTTACCGGTTACCACCTCCTCCCATTTACTCACCCATTTTCCATTTCTTAATGAGACCAGAGTACATTTCACTTCGACTTCTATAAATATCCATTACCTATTTCCACCAGACGATAAGTTCAGGTCAGGAGGATACAACACTCATAAAAAATTTGCTAGCTTTCCATCTGTTAGCTTCCCACTTTCTGATACAAGTCGTGAAACAACTACTCTTCCAGAATCAACTATTCTGGTCCCAACACTTTCTTCGCTTCCCTCCCTAAAACCAACCCTTCTCCTTCACTTTGTGACCGAAGCAAGTTTCGAACGACCATTTCTTGGTTTAGGCCGGATTTGTACAGATTAATCTCTCGATCCTAAAGTACTCCCTTGCAGTACATTATTTAGGGTTTAAATTCGTTTCTCACCCACACACCCAAAATTACCAAAATCAGCAGAAACCGTTTTCACCCTCAAACAATTGGCGACCAAAGTGGGAGATTGATATTTCGGTTACAATGTCAGTTTTGGACCATCGATCTCATGCTTCGACCCAGACATCAAGGCGGTAGAAGCAGGCGATCCTCTCAGGGATCGACGACTCAGTTACCAGACGACCCGATTATCAGTCTTGACACGGCGAGGGATGACTGGGGACTGCCTAGAAGTTAAAAGCGAACGATCCAACCAGGGATCGACGACTCGATTATCAGATGAGACGACTGGGGACTTTCCACAATCACGGCGGTGCCTCCCGTAAAAATCGGTCTTACACCCGGAAGATTCTCTTTTCATCAGGAGACCTGAAAAAATGAGTAAGTCCTACCTAGACAAAATACATGGTTTGATATTTCAAGTTTTCAAGGGAATGATGAAACCGATAGCCATGTTATGTTTCACCCCATGTCATCTACCGACACGCAACGCTCAAGGTTCCATGGGTTTCCTGGGATATTTGCATCACTTGCAATCGTAACCAAGACAACATCATTCCCAAAATAATCCATTCCAAAACAATTCATTCCAAAAGAATAATCCAAAACCCTCAAGTTAACATTTGTATATCAACCCAAAAATCCAGGAAATCAAAACCATAAACTAGGCGTTTCATTTTCCTTTCAAAAAAAAAAAAACCTAAAAATAAGAAGTTCAGAAGACAGAAATACATTCAAGGAAAGTTTTTCAACAATGGCTTGCTCTTCTTGGCAAGAGCCTCCTTCGTGCTTTGGAGAGCCGCCCTCTTCAACTTCAGCTTCCTGGACAATTTTTCGACTTCCGCTTCCTGCTTCTTCACCATATCCGCAGAAGGACCTTCGACTGTTTCGACCAGCAACTTTTCAACCTCAGAGAAACCTTCAACGAACCAAGGAACATTGAACTCGAAGTTTACACACATGTCACGATGGAACCTCCAGCCCGAGATTACATCCTCAGAAATAGTATTACCGGTCACGTTGCACATGTCGTCAATCGAAGACAAAGCTTCCTCCACATGCTTAACCAACGCAAATCGACTAGTAACCTTCTTGGTCATGGAGATATGTCCGTAGCTTTCCCATATCTTAGTGTATACCGCCGCATGTTTGGATGGCATGATAAATCCCCCGATCAACACATGATCCGGATAAGGAACCAGGTATGGAGGGTTGAAAGTGGCGCCCGCGTCTACATCAACAACCGGAAAGGGATTCCTAATGACAATTTCACCTGCGACCACTGGATTACTCTCCATTGTCTGAGTCACAACGACGTTTTCATCTCGATCAACATCCATTCCAAGGTCGCCTGGTGCGGCTGACACAATTGGAGACAAAGCTGTATCACCACCAGTCTCCGTCTCAGGGACATCTTCAGAAACGGTTTCCCCCTATGACATCACAGATTAGATATTTTCCAAAGAGAAATAAAAAAAAACATGCGGGAGACTCACTGATTCGCTTTCAGACTGGCTAGAGGAATATTTAGCATTTTTTTCGAAAGAACTACTCTCGCCATCACTGAACTCTGAGATTTCATCCTTATCGGGTTCCCCATCGCCACGGATAGGCTCAGCACTGCCACCCTCCGTCTCGAGAACCAATGTTTTCTGACTACTTGCAAGTTTGGTAAAGGCGTTCACGCTGCTGAGACCCTAGGCAAGATACAAAGACTGATACTCAGGAAAGAAACAAGGATATACACGATCCAACTAAAGTCAAGAGGAAAATTACACGTACCCGCATATTGGACGAACTGAAAGTCGGTAGGGCTGTCGAAACTGAGTGGGAACCATCTGCACGGATTTTAGATCTTCGCTCCTTCACTTGTGGACCATCTGCATTCGGGTTAACGGATTTTTTCTTGGGCGAAGAAGGATCCCTCAGCAGTGGATGCTCCGCTAAAACCGCAGGAGAAGGCTTACTGCGACGGTTTTCTACCACATCATTCACGAATCCATGGAAAACGAGAAACTCATCCTGCCAAAATATGTTATATTTGGAGGTTGTTGATGGATTTCGTTCCGCAAGCAAGAAAGGAAAACTTTTACCCGACACAAGAACAGTAGTATCGAGAACAGTTGGCAACGAGACTTCTGGAACAACCGGCTGACGAACAAGTGGGAACCCTTGGTCAAGACCCATATACCGAGCCGCCCTATAGATATTGTAAGAGACTGCTTTGCAAGATCCTCGAAAGAAAGACGGCACATAACCGGGCGTGCAGCTTCGCATGAACACCATCTCTCCAACACTCATATCCTCTTTATCAGAGGACAAAGACATGCTTGGAGCAGGAGCAAAGGTACTGACCTGAGTTATGGACGCATGCACCGGAGCCCATAGACGAAAATTGACCGTGTGCGAGTTGTCAAGGAATACAACCAGGTTCGAAACAATCTTTGGGCGCCTATTCGACCAGCGCAGTATCCTAAAGACACCCCAAGACTCGGGAAGTACGGCCAACAGTTTTGGAGCATACCTTTCGAAGTGATCCCACAACCACGCTTGGAGAAAGGCGGCATGAATATACGAATCCACTTTCATGTAACCATTTGAAGCGCACATGTCCGCGACCAGCTGATCCAAGTATGTGTACAGAGAACCAAAAAACAAGCCGCCAATAGGGAGAATGACACCTTTTGCCAATTTTATGGAAAACTTGATAAGTTCCTGTCTTATTTCCTTCTTACCCGAGCCTTCATCGAAAATATCTATGGATAACCAAAGAGCCAAGAACGCCGCAACATGAAGCGTATTATTCTTCTGATTCGGCTCCAACTCATCGGGAAACCACTGAGACACCCACCAGCCATAGAAGCACCTCGTCTCGTTTTCTTTCCGAACGAATCCTTTTGATTTCGTAACTAGAGCGGCGCGCATTTCTTCTTCATCTGCATACAATTTGACATCGAGGTTTCCTATTACAAGAAGGTTCAGCAACACGACCACGCTCTCTAAGGAGATAGTCATTTTACCCCACCTGCGCATGGCCGTGTGAGTGTCTGGACACCATATGGAAATAAAATCAACCAAGCCTGAAATATCTTTCCTAATTTGAAGCACTGCGGAAGCCGCGACAGTATCAATGATCTGTTCCTTGGTCAAACTGGCTTTTACACATTCCTGGCTCATCATGAATCACATCCATTTCTCAAAGGGACGCAACGGAATCACAGAGATTTTAAATCCAATAGGAGAAGCATGATACTATTTCCTCTGAAGACAAAACCTTATTACACCTCCTAGCTGAACCGACCGGGTCTCTCCTTCACTTTCCGGACCATTCATAAGAATAGACACATACTTGGAATGATTTCTCCTAATCACGGTGGATGTTGTAAAGAACTCATCATCTATATTTGGCTTGGAATTGCCAACATCTTTCGGTACGGCAGAACTTTTCTCAAATGACATCCTAACGAATATTCTCTCACGCTACTTCCACCTTCGAAATAACTACAATGGAACAATACAAAGAGATACGGAAAGTGCATGGAAATTATTTTATTAGACACAGGAGATCCATCCTGGACGCAAGCCATTTTTTTTCAAAGTCATAATGCGCATAGGAAAATAAATGGGGACTGACAGACCCTGCATCACCACCTCATGCCAAGACCATACCCTGCAGCGGGAAATTTGCGCCCGGCCGAGGAGGCGCGCCCCACCACGGGAACTATACACACGGTCACACCAGGAAAAAGAAGTAAACCCTATAAGCTAGGTTTTTGCGGGAAGGGAATGACAATTACCAACTCATGCATGCCTACTTTGCACGGTAATTGAGGCGGCCAACATCACTACGGTATTCACGCATAAATGTTACTACAAGTTCGTGCAAAGCATACCAACGGCTAGGATTCATATCAACACAGAAGTACAACATTTCTACAAGTTTATGAAAAGGTACGCCTACAGCTAGGGTTTGCACGAACACAAAAAAAAAAACAACAAGAAAAGCAAGTTAAATAGGAAATGTTGGAAGACATACCTGGAATTCGCTCGTCCGCTTTATTTTTACCACACGACCAGAATAAAAAAAAATAGGTGTGAAGTAAAAGGAGAGGTTGGCCCTCCTTTTATAGGCGTGATACTTGGGAGTTTGAATAAGGAAAGGACTTCCTATTTGAGTCAAGTAAGGAAAAGAGGCAACCGGGCCCGCGAAGACCAATCACCATGCCAATACTGTCGGCGCCATTGCCTTGTCCCCACCACGCCAGGACGTCCGCATGCTTGCCTCGCCAGGACCGCTCCATGCCTTGGACCCACATTCCAAGCCTTCCGCACATGCTTTGCCTCACCAAACTGCGCCATTGCCTTGGCCCCACCATGCCAAGCCATCCACGCCATGACTTTCCACACCAACACTGAAAACTCGCCAAGACAACGTCATGATGTTCCCTAACCCATACAAGGTGATGCATAGCCAGACTAAGCTGACGATCTTCATCTCACCACTTCACGGTCTACACCACGAATAAAATCTACGCAAGGACGCCAAAAACGAGAATCATGGACTCTCCTTACCTCTCGAAAAGGTTAGTCGGACCTTCCTGACCATCTTTCCACGACTTGTCGTTTCGATTTTGTCCTTGCCCGTCACCATCTTATGCTTACCTCGCAACAATGCTCTTGTTCCGAGCTAAGCAGGGGACTTAATGTTGATGGTGGTTTTTAGCTTAGGGTTAAAATCGTAAAATCGTACAACTGACATAACGCCACTATGACCATTAGCACATTTATTGAATCGATCAGCATGCCTAAGAATTACCAGGGTACCTTTTTTTTATGTGTCATGTTCCACGGCAGAACCCTTAACATTGACCGACATCATCTATGCCAAACCCTAATTCTCATGCTACCGCGCCAAGGCATGCCAACCATGCCAGCCGCACCACTGTGCCAATGGCAAACCATGCCAGCCACATCTCCGTGCCAAGGAATGACAGCCACACCACTGTGACAATGACAAACCATTCCAGCCACATCTCCTCCCCAAGGCATGCCAACCATGCCAGCTGCACCACTGTGCCAATGGAAAACCATGCCAGCCACATATCCGCGCCAAGGCATGCCAACCATGCCAGCAACGTCTACCGCTCCAATGCATGCCAACCATGCTATCCGCACCATGCGCCAATGGCATGCCAAACCCTTGGCCCCACCATGCCAAGCCAACCGCACCTTGCCTTGGCCCCAACCATGCTAGCGGCACCATGCGCCAATGGCATGCCAAACCCTTGGCCCCACCATGCCAAACCAACTGCACCTTGCCTTCGCCCCACCATGCCAAGCCGTCCGTAGCAAACCATTGTCCCCACTATGCCAAGCCATCCGCGCCATTGGCCTTGGTCCCACCATGCCGGCCTTCCCTATGCGGCTACAAAACGAAGGCGTGCGGCGATCAACGGCCACCCTTCCATCCTAGATGCAAATCCTAGCCGTCCAAGTTCGCCAAACAACGCATGGTAACCTTTGGCCAAAAACCCTAGTTTTGGCCACGCCAAACCGCGCCAAGGCATGCCATGCCACATGTGCCAATGGCATGCCAACCACCTTTCCGCGTCATTTCATGCCGGCCTTCCCTATGCGGCTACCAAAACGAAGGCATGCGACGATCAACGGCCACCCTTCCATCCTGGATGCAAATCCTAGCCGTCCAAGGTCGCCAAACAATGCATGGTAACTTTTGGCCCCAAACCCTAGTTTTGGCCACGCCAAACCACGCTAAGGCATGCTATGCCACATGTGCCAATGGCATTCCAACCAACTTGCCGCGCCATACCATGCTGGCCTTCCCTATGCGGCTACCAAAACGAAGGCCTGCAACAATCAACAACCACATTTTTCATCTAAGATGCAGATCTTAGCCGTCCAAGGTTACCAGCTAACACATGGCTACCTTTGGCCCTAGTTTGGTCGCACCTAAACAAAGCCAAAACCCTAACTTTTGGCCACACCTAAACTGGGCCATATTAAAGCCATACTGATCATACTTTCATGCCACTGGCTACCAAACGAAAGTTTGCAATAATCAACGACTACCTTCCTCTTAAGATGCAAAATCTCGACCGTTGAAGGTCACCACCGAGCCGGCAAGTCTCCCAAGCTCAACTTGCCAGACAACAACAACATGCTACATGTTTTCCACGAGTACACTCGAGACATCAACACATGTCACAAACTGGGGGATACTCATTGGGTATTGGTTTGGCGGTTTACAGAGTGCGGCGTACACTACGCTCGTTATAAGAAAGTGTCATAAGGATGAGGCGGTTAGTAAATGTGGATGGGGAAAAACGGTTTGCTGGTTTTCTAGGAAAGTAAAGAGTCGAGCGTGCTGTCGAGACTCCTCAGCCGGGCAAAATGTTAATCCTCACACAGATGCACCGCTGCAAAGGGGGTGCTTAGATTCGGGAAATCAATCTGTATGACTCCGGTCTAAACCAAGGCAATGGTCGTTCCAAAGTCAATTCGGTCTCAAAGAGGGAGATGGGTTGATCTGTAGGAGGGAAGCTGAGAGTTGTGTGGGATCAGTGATGATCAAGGATTGTGGGTGTGTTGAAGGTTTCTGCAATATTGCTGAACTGCTGAAGTTGAGTTCTGTGAATAAGTTTATATCGAGTTGTTGACGGATAATGATGATAATCGATGATTGATGATATTCTATCCTTGTGTTGTCCTCGATTTAGACTTATTTATCTTGCAAGAATTATGCACCACTTATCCCTGTAAGTGTGACGGTTTCTTGATTGAAAGAGTGGGAAAATGGGAGATCGTGGTAAAGTCAGTTTCACATCGTGTGGAGACTTGACTGATTGTGCACCCACTACTTTGCTAACTCCTTCAACCATTTACACTACTTACGCACATTTCTCATTGTGGATGAATCCACGTGCCGTGGACCGTCAGACCAAAATGATAGACACATTTTTGTGTCTAATTTGTCCTCAATGTCCGTATTATTAGTACTTGTTTTTGTCCTTATTATGGTGTTTTGTGTGTTTTTAGGTATTTTTTGGAAATAAACAATTTTGGAAAAATCAGCTCGAAAAGTTGCCCGGGGCAACCTTGAAGGACAATTGTTATTCGGACTCTCACTATTGGTTAAGGGGCACCCCAATTCAGGATAGGGGGACACCCTTCCTTCTTCTCAAATTCAAATAAACTTTTTGGCGGGAAAATATTTTTACTCTCTGGAAGATTTTCAATCAACTAAATGAAGGTGTTATAGGGAGATTAAATCGCTGAAAATTTGTGGTATTGTTCCTGGGACATTTAGAAATCTATTGCGAGTGTTGTGGTCGATTAAATTTGGCTAGAATTGTCTAGGGAAGCCACGAACTGGAAACAGGGGAGAACGTGCATAGAAGAATTATTCACGGGATTTCTTGTGTTTGCGTATGGCTGAGATGATCTGGGAGAGTTATAACTATTGTTTGATGCGTATAAAGTCTAAAAAAGGGAAGAATCAGAGCTGGAAACGCGTGGAGAAAGAATATATCTCAAAATATTCTCTCTTCACTGCCCGAGTAAAGAAGAATTATTTGGAGTTATTGTGAGGGATTTCAGCGTGCATGTGAGTATATAAAGGCTCATTGGGTCGACTACCAGGGGTGTCGAGAGTTGAGAGGAGAAGAGAGGAAGCTGCAGAGGAAGAATCACTGTTCGTGATGAAGATGAAGAACATGAAGAACGGACCAGCAGAAGCAGTCGTTTATAAACAGTGAAACGACTCGCGACCGTGGGTCGTAGGTGTGGGTCTTAGAGATACAGCAACAATAGCACTTCTTCTGTGTCGTTCATTTTGGACGCTTTCTGTGGGTCGCACATCCACTGTTTTATTATTTCATCTCCATTTTCATCCTTGTAAAAACCATTTGAGCAATAAATAAATACTTTGAGCGTGTTTTTATCATGATGAGCTAAACCCAACACTGGGACGACGGAGGAGGTCGAGTTTCATCCATGTGGTAATTTCATTAATTCTTTTATTTACTTTTTGCACTAATTTTAATTGAATTAAGATTTTAAATTAATTACTTGTGATTTCATTTGATGGAGTATGCTTAGTCCTAGGGATTTTTGATATTCCATGCTTAATAAATACAAGTAATATTTTATAAAATCTATCTTGGCAATAAACTAGAGTTAATATTTGTTTTGTTTTGAACTATAATCGCCTAGAATTAAGTTCTGAACCACTTGAAAATGAAAAATGGCCGAATCTTTAGTCCCAGTACTCTTGCCCATATTGTTAATATTTTTTGTATATATTTTTATTTTTAAATCTTTACAAGTCCGAGCAACGAACCTTTACTACCACTTTCAAAACTATAACAAAATGGCGCCGCCGACGCGGACTTGTTTATAGATTTATTTTTATTTATTTTTAGGTTTTTTTTTTTTTTATTATTTGTTCCTTTTTACTTTGTCTTTTTTTTTCTTTGATTTACAAGTTCGAAGTGGAGCACTAAGGACTTGGAGAGGAAAAAGCTTAAAGCGAAAAGCGAAAAGAGAAGAAAAAAGGACAATTTTAGGATTTAATTTTTAATTTTTTTTAGAGTGTGTGAGGAAAACTGTAATTTTTTTATTATTTATTTTGGACTTTGGAATTTAAACAATTGGACTTTATTTAACCCTACGGAAGGGTATTATTAAAAAAAAATAAATAATAATTATATAAACTGTGTGCAGGGAAGGACGGCGATTACTATATCGTCTCGGCCCCTCGGGTTCGTACATGATATAAGAGTCGTGGCCCGAGTCGACTTCAACGGTTCATCCCCCATCTGGTACGGGAGGTAAGTCCAATCGAAACACTCGCGAATCCCCTGCAAGCGAGTTACTGTATTCCTTAAGGTGATTCATTGATTGAGGACGAATTTGGACTGTTTTTAAATTCCTAGTAAAGGGCAAGGCTTGGCCAATACAAGATAAGGGTTCGGATTTCATCACCGCTCCCTTCTTGCCCGCCTTAGGAAAACGAAACCTAACGCGAACCCAAGCTTAAAATTTGGAATAGAACGAGACCGATAGGGTAACGAGCTTAATAGGAAACTCGTTCGAAAAATATTGGTTGCTCTTTAAGCACACTCCAAAGTTCATGATGGTTTCTGTGAGTTGAATCCTTTACTGCGCCGCCTTGTGATAGCGGTGAGGCCTTGGGTATCAAAGCTCCACTGAGCTTTCCTCGCCTCAGTTCAACTTACTTTGACTCGGATTGATTCCAGAGGGGTTTGCTCAAATTGCAACGAATTCCCTTTCGAAAGATAGAAGCTGGTCTACAAACAATCTAAGTGGAGCCATCATGCTTTTTGTTTGCTAGAAATCTTTAGGTTTGTTTTAGTGGAGTCGATTCGGCCTTGTTTGTGGTTGTGTAGAATTCCCTTGCAATTAAGAATGTCGAACTGGTATGATAGAAGCCAATACAATGAATATCGACCTGAATTTGAATATGGACATCATCCTTTTTATGACCATGTTGGGAATAGTGGTTGGGAACGCCATCCTTTGGAAGGATATGGGTCATACCCCGGTGAGCTCAATTACTATCCGCACATGCATCAGTCTTACGAGCAAGAAGATTATAGTACTAGTTCTTCGTATCTAGAGGATACAATCAAACTATTGAAAACTAGTCCCTATTATGATCCTTCTGAACCTGTTCTTCCTCTAGAAGAGTCTCTCAAACAATTAACTGAGAATAAAAATAGGTTTGTGTTAGAAATGAATAAATAAAATGCACCCATGAGTGAACCTTCTATACATGATACCATAAGGAATTCATATGAGTCGGCCCAAAATCTTTTGTTAGAGACCCAGAATAGAACTTCTCTAAAATATCTAAATTTCCAAAATAGTGTTTCCAATTTCACCCTTGATGTAAATAGTGAATATTTACCTAATTTAGAGGACGAGGTTAGAATAAAAGACACTACTTATTTAGATAAGGTTCAATCATCTTCGTACTATGATGATGAGGATAGCAGTAATGAAGAATCTGAAATATGTAGGCATAGTGATCAGGAGTCTAGTAATCCAATTGAGCTGTATAGTGATTATATTATTTCTAGTTCAAATCCAAATAATTTTTATGATTATTCACCTATTCAAAAGGACGAGGATTTGATTAAGGATACCACCGTTTTAGACGATGTAGATTTTCATTTTGATTACGAAGCCGATAGTGGTTTAGAGGAACGGGTTCATTTCGAAAATATTGTTTTAGAGTCTAACGACTTAGAAACAATAGTCTTGGAAGAAGAAGATAGACCCGTAGAGATGAGTAAAGATGCACTACCTGATAATAACTTAGAAGAATCTCTTGAATATTTTAAGGACTCTGAAGATACAGAAATTCAAGAAATAATTAGAGGTCTATCTAGAGACACTGAAAACTCTAAGTTTGGGGGTGATTATCACTTCCCTAGTGCCTTACCTCTAACTCTCAGAAAGTCCCTACACTTAGGACTTGATATCTGTGCCTCGACCATTTTACAAGATTACCTTCATACTCGTTTTCCCGAGCCTAATGATGTCCATGAAGGAGTTCAGTCGTTAGAAACCCATCCTCAGGTTGATGTGGTTTGCCCAGGCTATGATCCCCAGATTGAATTTGTTTTCCCACCAAATAGTTTTCTTCCAACTGTGGGAACGTTTATATTCCAAATGTGTCGAATATTAAGTTGTGAGACTAGACCTAAATGCCTTAGGAAATTAGAATCGACACATTTGCTTAAGAATGACCACTACTCTCACTGTGGTCAATTATGTAAGTCAAACCTGATTGACTTAGAGGATCCTCAGTTATTTAGGTTATTATTATTTTGTGATTCTAAGTTCTTATTTGAGTTTTTCCAGACTCTAGAACCTAATAATTTGGATCCAACCTATGAGGAAATGCATCCGAGGAAAATATTTTATTTAGACCCTTTCATAGAACCTGAACCACAATTAGATATAAATATCTTAATCAGGAAACTAGGTAAGGGCATGCTATCCTTGTTCACTTTCTTGGGTTATTGTAGTTTCCTTTGGTCAGCTCTATTTCGTTTTGAAGACCCACAGTTATTTCGACTGTTACTTTATGGTTCGAGTTGAATAATCCTTTCCTAAGTCTGGATGAAGACTTTAAACTTAGCACTTCTTGGGAGGTAACCCAATCTCATGCAACATGGTAATATCTTTCCTTAACTCTTTTTCTTCAAGTGGTAACAGTTTCTCATTGTTCATGCTTTTAATTTTATCTTTAGAACATCGAGGACAATGTTAGATTTAAGTTTGGGGGTGGGGAAGAAATTTTTAGTTGCACTTTTGAAACTTCTAGCGTCACATGGTATCCGGTTAGCTAAGTTTACATACTATTTCTCACCGAAAAGATAGAAATTGGAATGCTAGGGATAACAACTTATTGAGACATTAGAGAAAAAGACATTGAGATCTTTGAAATTCAGGAGAGAACTTGTTCCTTTTAGAGGGTAACCGTGATGGACCTAACCATCCATGATGGAAAGGCAAGTAGGTCAGGAAATGCCAGAAAGACAAAGCAACCTCACAATGTAATCATAGTTACTGGATTACGACTCTCTCTCAGTAGAAACTTATCATCATCAACAAGCGGAGTGACATCAAAATTTATGAAAAAGTTGAAGACGTTTAAGGTTTAGAAGCAACAATAGAAAAAAATAATTCAAAAAATCAAAGTTGAAGACTTAGTTACAAGAAGTACAAGAGAAAATGATATAAGTTGTTGAAGTTCATGATATCAAGACATCACAAGTTGTGAAGATCCAAGTTCTAAAGTCCTTCTCTCATGGCCATGTAAATTTTTGTCTTGTAAAAAAAAAAAACATCATTACGTTCTTTTTGTTCAATAAGGCCATAGGGAAGAAGAAATTTATAAGTCAAGCAAGAAATCGAAGAGAAAAGTTAATTGTCAAGGTTCTATGAGGTTCGAGAGTTTATCATCAACAGTTGAAGACCGAAGAAGACGTTATTTCTACTGAGCACTGTGAGAGAGTCGAAGAAAGATGCATTTTGGTTGCTTTGTTAGTCTGCTTTCAATCTGGCACAAGATCTTTCTAGCACTGGTTTAACTCATCACACGTAATTAGTCCAGCTGTATAGCAGATGTCCCTCTCATCTTTATCTCTCTCCTAATCTTATCCAGCTGTAAAGCAGCGGACGCATCTTACAATGTTTATCTAGCTGTGTAGCGGATATCTCTTTATCTAGCAGTCGTGCGGATGTGTCTCCCCTTTTCTTCAGTCAGCTTTAGAGCTGACACCTTTAATTTCTCTGGAATTCTAGTTACTTGGAGATAGGTTGAGAATATGTATGTCCTCATAGCTCTTTGGATACTTGTGACCAATTAGAAGTCTTGGTTTTTGTGGGTACACCTCTGTTAAACCCACCCGAGATTAACTCGGTTTTATTTTTTAGTTTTGCTCGAGGACTAGCAAATAATAAGTTTGGGGGTATTTGATAGACACATTTTTGTGTCTAATTTGTCCTCAATGTCCGTATTATTAGTACTTGTTTTTGTCCTTATTATGGTGTTTTGTGTGTTTTTAGGTATTTTTTGGAAATAAACAATTTTGGAAAAATCAGATCGAAAAGTTGCCCGGGGCAACCTTGAAGCACAATTGTTATTCGGACTCTCACTATTGGTTAAGGGGGACCTCAGTTGGACACCTGCTATTCGCACCCCAGTTCAGGATAGGGGGACACCCTTCCTTCTTCTCAAATTCAAATAAACTTTTTGGCGGGAAAATATTTTTACTCTCTGGAAGATTTTCAATCAACTAAATGAAGGTGTTATAGGGAGATTAAATCGCTGAAAATTTGTGGTATTGTTCCTGGGACATTTAGAAATCTATTGCGAGTGTTGTGGTCGATTAAATTTGGCTAGAATTATCTAGGGAAGCCACGAACTGGAAACAGGGGAGAACGTGCAGAGAAGAATTATTCACGGGATTTCTTGTGTTTGCGTATGGCTGAGATGATCTGGGAGAGTTATAACTATTGTTTGATGCGTATAAAGTCTAAAAAAGGGAAGAATCAGAGCTGGAAACGCGTGGAGAAAGAAAATATCTCAAAATATTCTCTCTTCACTGCCCGAGTAAAGAAGAATTATTTGGAGTTATTGTGAAGGATTTCAGCGTGCATGTGAGTATATAAAGGCTCCTTGGGTCGACTACCAGGGGTGTCGAGAGTTGGGAGGAGAAGAGAGGAAGCTGCAGAGGAAGAATCACGAATTCTCTCTGCTGCTGCTGCTGTTCGTGATGAAGATGAAGAACATGAAGAACGGACCAGCAGAAGCAGTCGTTTATAAACAGTGAAACGACTCGCGACCGTGGGTCGTAGGTGTGGGTCTTAGAGATATAGCAACAATAGCACTTCTTCTGTGTCGTTCATTTTGGACGCTTTCTGTGGGTCGCACATCCACTGTTTTATTATTTCATCTCCATTTTCATCCTTGTAAAAACCCTTTGAGAAATAAATAAATACTTTGAGCGTGTTTTTATCATGATGAGCTAAACCCAACACTGGGACGACGGAGGAGGTCGAGTTTCATCCATGTGGTAATTTTATTAATTCTTTTATTTACTTTTTGCACTAATTTTAATTGAATTAAGATTTTAAATTAATTACTTGTGATTTCATTTGATGGAGTATGTTTAGTCCTAGGGATTTTTGATATGCCATGCTTAATAAATACAAGTAATATTTTATAAAATCTATCTTGGCAATAAACTAGAGTTAATATTTGTTTTGTTTTGAACTATAATCGCCTAGAATTAAGTTCTGAACCACTTGAAAATGAAAAATGGCCGAATCTTTAGTCCCAGTACTCTTGCCCATATTGTTAATATTTTTTGTATATATTTTTATTTTTAAATCTTTACAAGTCCGAGCAACGAACCTTTACTACCACTTTCAAAACTATAACACAAAACCCTAAGTGATATCCCCCCATTTGTGACGTGATTGATATTTCTCGATCGTGGAGCCTACAAGGCAGACGTGTATTAGTTAGTCAGTTGTTGACTGATTTAGACTGTGAGTCTAGTTTTGTTGAATCGAGCATAAGTGGTGAATGCTCAGTGATTCATGGATTGAACATGTAGTTCTCTGAGATGTCAATGAATTACTGACAAGAACGACTGAGCAAATATTACTCAACTCGACGAATAACCGAATTTTGAGAGTTTGTCGAGCAACTGAGCAAGTATTGATCAATTCGAAGAATTGCCGAATATCGAGAGTCTGTCGAGCATCTGAGCAAGTATTTCTCAATTCGATAAATTCGATGATTTTGGTGTGCAACTGAGCAAGTGTTTCTCAATTCGACAAAATACTGAATATTGGTAATTTGACGTGCAACTGAGCAAGTGTTGCTCATGGGACCGACTCTTGGTGGTCACGGGACCAGTTGTTGGTCATTTGAAGGATTCTCTAGTTGGTTGGAGAGAGTTCGGGCCCAGTATGAGCAATTGAACAAATTAGGTCAGAATTATGAAAACATGTGGGACCGGATTTTTGCAAGCCCTAGGAATGACTCTGGTCGGTCATGGAGGCATGTACGTGTTGTCGTGGTGTCCCTGTTTCCATACTGAGAGTTTCAGTATTTTCTGATGCGCGTTCGAGCAACATAGTGAATTTTCAGAAGAGTTTTATCTTGACTGAGAATTCTCGATTTTTGTTGGAATGACCATGTATGCTCAATTCATCAATATTTTGAAAATAAAAGTGTTTTAATATTTAAAATTGCCGTGAGAGGCTAGCCAGTCGTGCGACTATGTTGGCTTTTGGTTTTTATGATTTGAGCAATATTTGAGAAAATATGTAGAAATCATGAATTTTGCTCAAACCCAGGAGTTTCATGAATTAAGGAAAATAATAATTATGCAAGATTAAGGATTGCAAGGTGTGGGACCGACCATGGCTAGGGCATGGCCGGACGGCTAGGTTTCCCAGTCCCACGCACCTTTCCCTATTTTATTATTTTTCATGAATCCTTGAAGTTATGGAGAATCCACGGGTTTTTGTTGAAACGGAGGAGTTTCGTGAGATTAGGGAATAATAATTATAAAAAGCTAAGGATTGTGAGGTGTGGGACCGGCCACGGCTTAGGCATAGCCGTCCGGTTAGGTTGCCCGGTCCCGCACACCTCTCCTTATTTTATAATATTATTTCGTGAATCCACCAAGTTATGGAGAATTCACGAGTTTTGCAAAAAACAAGGAAAATTGCTAAAACCAAAGAGTTTTCGTGAGTTCAAAAAATAACAAAAAATAAGGAAAATAATGGGAGAGGCACGGATCGACCATGGTCAGGGCATGGCCGGCCGCCCGGATGGTGGGACCGGCCTTGGGCGCCTCTTATTATTTTATTAATATTCATTGTTTTCTCCTGTTTTGCGAAGGATTCCTCATTATTTCATATTTTTGGACACTCGTTCATGCATCTGGGTGCTCAGTCGTTCATCATTATCGAGTACACTCGCACCATTTTTGTGGGGCTTACTCAGTGATGGTCCAGATGCCCGGCTGTTGGGTATTTATTACTGATTTATGAAATTTAGTGGAGAATAATTCATGAAACTGAGTAATAAGATGAGTAGTTATTTATTATCAATCCATAAAATCAGCAGCGGAATGGAATATGGATTCAGAATAATAAAATGATAATTTCATCACCATCTCATGGAATCGCAGATTTGATCATAAAATCGGAGTAATGAAATGAGCGGTGATATTACCATTCCATGGGATCGTGGTGATTCGACCATGAAATCGGAGTAATATCTATTACCATTTCATGAGATCAGCCGTGGATTCGATCATGAAATCGGAGTAATAAAATAAGTGGTGATATTACCATTTAATGAGATAAATCGTTGTTCGACCATGAAATCGGAGTAATGTCTATTACCATTTTATGAGATCAGCCGTGTATTCGATCATGAAATCGGAGTAATAAAATAAGTGGTGATATTACCATTTTATGAGATCAACCGTGGATTCGACCATGAAATCAGAGTAATATTTATTACCATTTCATAAGATCAGCCGTGGATTCGATCATGAAATCGGAGTAATACATTTATCTATTACCATTTCGATCATGAAATAGGAGTAATGAGATAAGATAGATTATCTTCTAGGAATTCAGTGGTGAATATGACCTAGAATTTAATCTCTTGCGTATAGTCAGTAAATCAGTGAGTGTTGCTAATGTCCCGAAGACGTTTTTCCCTCTCAACATTTCATGTATGGAGGACCGCCTGAGTCTATACACGGGTCTCTCTACATAGTCAAGAACAGTGAGTATCACCGTCCTGAAGACGTTATTTCTCTCAATCTTACGGAGAACCTCTCAATTGTTCTTCTATGTAGAGGCGAATTCCTCTATGTAGTCAGGGAACAGTGAGTGTCACCGGCATCCTGAAGGCATGAAACTCTCAATCTTACGGAGAACCGCCCAATTACGTTATGCTACATAGAAGCGATGATGAAATGGCCGGTGTCGAACGCTCCGGAGAGGCCTTTCGAGCGACATATGCATCATACTTCGTAAAACACGAATCGTCACATGGATCCCTGAAGCCGTGTCAGAAACATGCAATATCATGATTTTACGGTTTTGACCTTTGTTGAAAATCCACCATCTACATTAAGTCCCCTGCTTAGTGAGGAACAGTCATGTTCCGCAGTAAGCATTAAATGGTGATTTTCAGTCGACGAGATCAGTGGTTGAACTCAGCCTACAAAGATAGTTTCAGAATCCTCGATTTACCCCAATGATGTCATGTACGAGCAAATGGACAGATGAGAACCCTGATAGTAAGATAAAGTGTCATCCCGTGAGCGTGGAGAGATGAGGCACTGCTGATTTGATTTTGAGAAGCCTAGTTATGGTCAGTCTATGACATATGGGTCTGAGCCCAAAAAAGGAAACCCATGTTTTTATTAGGTTTTGGAAATAAATCTGATATAAAAGAGGAGAAGCCCTAAAATTATTTATTTTGGTCGATCAAGCACCTCCCTCTCTTCACCATTCTCACACGAGTTGCAGCAGGGAAGAAAAATTTTTCTGCCGGATATTAGTCGCCTCCGATCATCGCCCTTTGCCGTCCGGCCAAGCTCCGACCGGCACCGACCAGGTAAGTCCGTTTTTTTTTTGCTGCTGTAGGTTTTATGATTGATGACTTATTCACAAAACCAAAAACCCCATGGTTGCATGCATGCGTAGGATTTATGAAGGAATTTTATACATCGTATGTATATGCCCGTTTGTTCATTAGTCGAAGGAACGTGCAAAAATCTCTAACATGAAAGATATTCATAAACTTTTGAATAGACATGGTCTAGTTGCAGTAGTAAAAGTTTTTTTTATTAGGTTTCATGAAAACCCAAGTTTTTTTTCGAAGCATGAGCTTTGCAAATACTTTTAGGAACGTAGTTTTGTTCGTAAAAGTAATAAATAACGATCCTTAGGGTTAAAGGAATTTCGAAAAGACCTGGAGTTCATGATGAAAATTTGTTTAGAGAACTTTGGAAATTTTGTTTGAAATATGTGGACTTTTGAAAAAATAGAAAAGACGCTCGTTTCATAGACGGATGCTCGATTGAGCAAAAAAGTTTTTTTTTTTATATATTTACGTGAGTTATTAACTCACGATTTTTTTAAAGGTACGAGACCTGTTCACGTTTTATTGAATATAAATCAAATTTTTTTTTATGAAAATTGTTGAAAGAAAATAATTCATGAGTCGATGAATTTGTAGTGTATGTATGAGTTTAGTGATTTTATAGTGTATGTACACGTAAAAATCAGCGAATGTTCACATGGAAAGTTATGTGAATTATTCATAGTTTCTCGAAAAGTCAGTGTTGACTCTTGAATAATATGTTTTATGCTCGACTTTGCAGGTTTGAAAGAACGAGCAAGTTTTGGGGTTTTACGCTGTTATCACTAAGTTTGTGAAATCGTAAATAGGTAAGAGTTGAGGATTACCATTTTTGTAGACGTCAATATGAGCATCATAATTGTGTTGTTTCTTTAATTCCATTGTATTGATGAAATTCGTGTATGGACGTCACATCAACTTTGCGAAAATGGCTCAGTCCCGTAGCGCTTCTGAAGATGATGCTTCTTCGAGAGAGGATGTTTCCACAGACGCCTCTTCCAGAGGTGATGGTTCCTCCAGAAATCATGATTCTGAGATTTCCAAGGAGAAAGAGGGAAGTCCCAATACTAAGAACATTGCAACTACTGAGGATAAGTTCTTTACGTATCTATATAGACCTGAAAAGCGTCCCTTAGGCTCCTCGTTGCGGTTGTTAATAAATCCCAGGAGCACTACTCAGCATAAATTGGTATCTTCTCAAGCAGTAATCCGGTTTTGTTTGCAAGGAAAACACTTTTCGGATTCTCATGTGGAGTTCAAGCTTTCACGAAATCCCCTGATGCATTTCTCTGGATGGGCAAGACACTTGCTGGGTCATAGCCGTGTTAGGACCATATTGGATAGTGCCCAGGTAACACGATCCATTCAAGCTGCTGGAGATTTAATCATCAACCATGATATACCAGGTATGGTATCCTTGCTCGCCCGTTGGTGTGTTCCTACTCACACGTTTATATGCAGATGGGGAGAATTCACCATTACTTTAGAAGATGTAGTTGCTTCGTTGCACCTTCCAATTACTGGTAATTTCCCTGAAGAGCTCTCGTCAGAGGAGAAGGAGATATCTACATATTAGATGCCAAGATGCACGAATTCAATTAGTCACCCGCATCCTGTTATGCTCAATGGTTATCACATTGGTGGCCGAGAGATAGAATTCCTGAAGGACCGGTTTATGACACTTTAACAATTGCTGCTTTCTTATGCCTGTGGCTTTCCAGGGATATCTTTGAATATTGTGGATACTTGCTAAATCCGTTTGTGGTTCGCTTTGCCATAAAGATGGAAAAAGGTGAGAAAATTCCCATTGGCAGTATATTCTTGGGTTCGTTGTTCGCCAATTTAGACTCTCTAGTTATAGATTCCAGTATTTCTGATGGATTCATGAAAGTCGAGACATATGCCAATACCATGTTCCTCCAAGCCTTGATGTGGGAGCATCTCGAGAGTTACACCCCAATTCCTCGCAGCATTTTGCAAGGCCCCAAGGTCGACACTCGTCACTCCTTCCGTGAGAAGAATAATGCCAGGATCATGCGCTGGTCTAGAAAGAAACCACAATACAAGATACACATTACTGACGTTTTGGACATTGAGTCCGAGTTCAATTTTCTCCCCCGGGTGTCGGTTCCTTCTCTTTCTCTTTTCTCACAGTTGATCACTTTCAATACTACTGACGAGAATATCACGTTGAGTACTGGTGCTGGTCTGAGTGAAGGAGAGAGATCTTTTGTCTTGAGTTTTACTCCTGGTTTCTTGATATAAGTAATGAATGGAGAATTCCGTTTAGAAGAATATAATATTGATAGAGCGGCTCGACAGATGGGTGCTGATCAGTGTATTCTGGGTCACCGAATGAACAAGCCGTCAATTGAGTATTTGAAGACTAATCTGGACTGCACTCATGTGGAGGAAAGTGAGTATTTATTCCCATACTCTGATCGTGCTAATTTCGTGACTCCGGGTTACATAGACTTCCGGCGTCAGCAACTTGATCGTGTGTATGAGTTTGCAATGGACGTTAAGTCCCCAGTTCGAGATTTCCCTTCCTCTGACATGATCTCTGATCGACCCAGGCTGAGATATCTTTCCAGTGGCGACAAAAGGAAGACGTATCCAAATGCGACACAAGTGAGTACCTTTTTCATGGTTTTAGCCAAAGTACGCCAATCACGCTTCTTAATTGCATTGTGGACTCCATGGTAGGACGGCCGTGCGGTGAGATTTCGAGTTGATGTAAACTCTCCAAACCTTCAAGAAAGTCCTCAAGGAAGAGAAGGCAGGATCAAGACATCTCATAGGATGATCCCGAACGATATACAGTCTCCTGCCGCTTCTTTGTTGAGTTGTTAATACTTTTCTTCATTTTTGCGACTTTCTCGTCCCTGTGATCAGGGTCTTAAAAGAGTATTGTTAATTCGTTTCAGAATTTTGCTCCATCTGTTATTGATGGTCTTCGTTTTGCTCCTGGTCGAATAATTCAGGGATACAACACTGACGAAGAAGTTGACGTAAGTATTCCCTCCTCAAGCTAATCAGTGTAACACGCCTTTGGATGAATTAATGATGATCGTTGTTGATGTATCCAGGAGGAAATCATTGTAGATGAGAATCATGTTGACGAAGCACACTCTTCTTTGAATCATGGAGATATGGAGAGTTCCCGAAATCTTGAACCGAATGAAGATAACGGAGTTTCCAACAGAGATTCCAACACCGCCGAGCCTTCAAATGGTTTAGAGACTCCCCTAGTAAGTATACCTCCTTTGACCTCTTCATAGATATATGATATTGCTGATTTATGGATGAATGAGTGAAAATACGTGCGAGTATACGAGTAATTTTGCCGAAATACGCCACTAGGAAATTTCAGACTTCATGTTTTAGTAAAAACACTGTAGAATCCTCGTTTGGAGTCGGATTTTAGATGTATGCATATGTATCCTCAAGCCCAGGAAATTTCCAAGATTTTGCAAAGAAGATTTTTGATTTTTGAGCATGTTTAAGGCCTGAAAAAGGAGAAACCGTAAACTTCCAGGAGATTTTCAGAACTTTTCCAAATTGCATGTCGTTTTGGCCACATCTCCTTGATCGTTCATCCGATCGTTATGAAATTTTGACATGTTGTAGAGGACTAATGGTATATGACCAACCTCAAATTCCTTACCAATTGCTCCCAGTTCGTCGTTTAACACAGGGCAGTGTAGAATCTCTCCAGATGAGCTTGTTTGAAAACGCGTTTCATGGATTCTACATTATTCGCTCATGTTTTGGGTGCAAAATAAGGAACTTAGATGATGTTAGTTCACTTACATTCTGAATTTTATGGTTTCCTTTGATTTTCCTGCTCTAATCTCATGTAATCTTTGTATTAGGTACCAAATACCGAAGTTGAGAATAACGGAACCAATGTTGAAGATTCGAGCAATGTGGTGAATCAAAGTAGTAACATCACCAACTCTCCACCTCCAGGTTATGAGAATATAATTGTTGAAGCCGTAGAGGAAACTGAGACTCCAGTTGCTATTGAACCGAGCAAAGAACAGAAGAGATTGTCCCAGAAGAAGATGATGTAATGACAATGGAGGATGCTCCAGTAGTTGAGAATCGTGTAGTAATACACGAATATCCCAATGCAGGGATTGTTTGTGAGCCTCCATTTGGTGCTCAACTCCCGTATCATGTGTATGTTGGTGGATTCAGCGTTCCTACTGGGTATGCCAACATGTATGAGAAGCTATGGAAAATGTATGGTCATATTGTTGTTGCCAGGGATCCTGATCGTAGCTACTTCTTGACAATTCAATTGGGAAACATATTGCGTGTTATAGATGACATATGAACCAGGGCTAGAAGTACTATTACTCGAGATGTACTCTTTGATTGGGAGTACAACTTGGAGAATTCTGAGAGACTTGGCTTTAACTTTAAGTGGCTTCGTCAGAAGATCAATATTATCAAGGATGAAGTAGTGAAGAATATCCCTTTTACTAGTAACGCTGTGATGGAGAAAATGACCAAGATTGCTGAGCTGACCAAAGAACTGGAGTTGGAGAGAGCGGCTTTGCAAGTCTTGGAGAATGCTGAGAAGCAAAAATCATACTTCGATGGCTTCCTTTAATTTCCTTTACATAATCTCATGAACATTGAACTTCCGAGAGATGTGAGGTTTTATTTGGGTTTTGATTTTTCAACAGGTTTTGAGTGACTGAGGATTTTCTTTTGGATTTTGGATTTGATAGAGATTTTTCTTAAATAAAGAACTTTGATAAATTGCTGAATTTTCTAATATTGAGTACAAGTATGCACACGTTTTGGAGGAATTGAAAAATACAAGTAAAAGAAGATCCTAAGGTGTGAACGCCAGATGCTTTGAGCGTTTACCTTGGATATAAGACAGCCAATGTTAAATGCTTCATGCATCAAAAGTCTTGAGCCAATTCTCATGAATCACTAGTAAACTTGTTTTGCCTTTGATGTCAGCCAATTTGTAGTATCCTCCAGCAACTGACTTAGCAATCATAAAAGGTCCTTCCCAGTTAGAACTCTTTGTGGAGTGCAAATTGCGTCTGGTTTCCTTAAGAACCAAATTTCCTTCATGAAATTTGTTAGGCTTGGTTGTACGTGATTTGAATATCTTCTGCTGGTTTGGAATTCCTCGTGGATTCCACGTTGGTGGAGCTTTCCAATTTTGTGGCACATGTGGACATTCACGTAGAGGAGAGTATGTTAGATAATGCTTGTGGAACCGAGCCAGATCTTCAGTGATGAACCTTCCAATGGGGTCCTCAGTTCGGAGAGATTCCAACCATTTAGTGTAGTACTGCTGAGGCGAGACTACCCACTCATAGCATTTGATGATAGCTTGGTCATGAGTATGATTGAGTCCCCGGATAAAGGTAGCATATTTAAAAGTTGCTAATATGGAATTATGAGGGGGAATAAAACTTGCCTGCGTGCGGAATCTCCTGATAAATTCATGTGCGCTTTCCTCGGGCTTTTGTGTGAGTCCTGTTAAGGTTTGGACCTTCTCCAAATGATCGAAAGGTTGATCATCTTCCGAGTCAGAACTTTCTTCAACGGAGAATTGTGCAACTGAGGATGAAGATACCACAACAATTCTTCCATCATGAATCCATGCTCTCCCAAGAATCATGTCATATCCCGGATCCTCCTTAATTATGAAGAATTTAGTTTATGTCCAGGTTGAATCATTTCTTACGTTGAGAATGATGTAACCGTAAGCCTCCCTGAAGATTCCTTCGTGGTCTCTGACTGAAATAGGAGCATGAGTCGCTTCTTGTCGAGTGATGCCAGCAGCTCTGAGGGTTTTCAAAGGTATGATGTTAACAGAAATGCCAACGTCAACTAATGTTCGTTTGAATTTATTTCCCTTGAGATGCACCATAGTGAGAAGTCCCCAGTCGTACATCTCGTTGACTGTTACTGGAGGTTCAGGTAGCGTCTACTGGATTGCCAGCCGCTTTCCAGACACAATATGGTTCAGCGCAGCAAACATATCATCTCTCTGGGCCTTTGGCAGGTACAACAACTCGCATACGTGATCAATTAAGGATTGGACCGCTTCCTTGACCAGCTGCTCGGAGGGTGCGAATGTTCTGATTGGGAGAGGATTTCTGTGCACTCCTTCAGTCCTCAGTTCTCCTGAGTCGGCCTTCTCTTTGAATATTCGTTTCAAATTTCTACAATCACTTGTTGGATGACTGACGTACCTATGGAAATGGCAGTAACGTGCGTTTTCCATTTGTTCCGCAGTTGGTTCCTTCTTGACAGGAGGTAGTTTGATTGCACCATCTTGGACCCAGACTTCTAGTAGTTCGATCACCTCTTCAATGGGAAAAAGGAATTCAGGTACTTCCTGATCATCCTGTTGATACGGTGGTTGTGCATTTCTAGTCTGGTTGTCCTTCCTTGGAGCTTTCAGAGGGTGAGACGTTGAACAAGCATTCTTATGTTGCCGTTCCTCAGATTTTATCTTGCTCCCTTCAGCAACATTCATGGAGGCTTCAACATCGTACTGTTTGTTGATCATACGTCGGGCATTGCTTCTTCGATTGTCTTTCGATTCCTCTACTTTGATAGTTTTCGTTCTTTCTAGCAAGGCGGGAGAAGTAGTCGCTGATCGCTTGGATGCTTCATGAAGTTCTGAAAAGGTCTGAAAGCGAAGATTCTCTAGAAAATCCCTGTAAACTGGGATCATGCCATTGATGCACAAGTCCACCAGTTGTTGTTCAGTAACGTTTGGATCATGACAGTCCAAAGCTTGAATCCTGAACCTCTTCACATAATCATTCGGATTTTCGGCAGCCTTCTGAGCCATCCTTCCCAAGTCAGAAAGAGTAATTTTCTCAGAGACAAAGAAGTACTTCCGGTAGAAAGCATTGATCATTTATCCCCAATTTTCTATGCTCCCTGGTGCAATGTTGTTGTACCAAGTGTACGCTCGACCCGTCAGGGATTTTGAAAACTCTTTCAAGCGGACAACATGGTTGTGTTCATGCACTCCTAATGCTTCCAAGAATCGAGAGACGTGTTATCGGGCATTCCCCGTTCTGTTGTAGAGTGTGAACGTTGGAGAAGTGTAACCTTTTTGGAGAGGAATTCTTTGTGTAGCAGCGGGATATGGAGGTTGGTGACGGTGCATGGACGATGCATGGCCTTTTCTTCGATTCTCCATAAAACGTTTCAGGTCTTCACGGGTGATGAAACTGGCAGGTTCAGGTTCTGCAGCTTTGCGGGTTTCATCATCGTCAGGGACTGGAATAACTTTGGGATCAACAGTTGGAGACGTTTCCTTTTCTTTTCCTTTCTCTTGAGTTTTGTATGACATCTTGTCAGTGAGAGTTTTGAGATAATTGTATAGCTCTTTCTGTGTTGCAGCCATGTCAATCTTATTTTTGGCAAGAGTCTCTTGCACCTTCATAAGGTCACCTATGGTAGGCGGATTTTCTCTGATTTCTTCGGAAGACTGGCCGAAGAGAGGATGGTTTTCCACGTTTGTTCGAGGAGGAGTAGTGTCACCACCATTGTTGGAAGCAGGAATGGTTTCTGGAATACCACCGTTGTTGCTAGTGCTAGCAATGTTCGCGTTAGGATTTGTAACTGAACCTGACCTAAGATCAACCATATTTGAAAAATGTGAGATTGCAACCGAGAGATTAATCTCCCACAGTGGTCGCCAATCTGTGGTTGGGGAAAAACGATTTGCTGGTTTTCTAGGAAAGTGAAGAGTCGAGCGTGTTGTCGAGACTCCTCAGCCGGGCAAAATGTTAATCCTCATAGAGATGCACCGCTGAAAAGTGGGTGCTTAGATTCGGGAAATCAATCTGTATGACTCCGGCCTAAACCAAGACAATGGCCGTTCTAGAGTCAATTCGGTCGCAAAAAGGGAGATGGGCTGATCTGTAGGAGGGAAGCTGAGAGTTGTTTGGGATCAGTGATGATCAAGGATTGTGGGTGTGTTGAAGGTTTCTATAATATTGCTGAACTGCTGAAGTTGAGTTCTGTGAATAAGTTTATATCGAGTTGTTGACGGATAATGATGATAAATCGATGATTGATGATATTTTATCCTTATGTTGTCCTCTATTTAGACTTATTTATCTTGCAAGAATGATGCACCACTGATCCCTGTAAGTGTGACGGTTTCTTGAGTGGAAGAGTGGGAAAGTGGGAGATCGTGGTAAAGTCAGTTCCACATCGTGTGGAGACTTGACTGATCGTGCACCCACTACTTTGCTAAATCCTTCAACCGTTTATACGACTTATGCACATTTCTCATTGTGGATGAATCCACGTGCCGTAGACCGCCAGGACAAAACCCTAAGTGATATTCCCCCATTTGTGACGTGATTGATATTTCACGATCGTGGAGTCTGCAAGGAAGACGTGTATTAGTTAGTCAGTTGTTGACTGATTTAGACTGTGAGTCTAGTTTTGTTGAATCGAGCATAAGTGGTGAATGCTCAGTGATTCATGGATTGAACATGTAGTTCTCTGAGATGTCAATGAATTACTGACTAGAGCAACTAAGCAAGTATTGATCAACTCGACGAATTACCGAATTTTGAGAGTTTGTCGAGCAACCGAGAAAGTATTGCTCAATTCGACGAATTGCCGAATATCGAGAGTTTGTCGAGCAACTGGGCAAGTATTGCTCAATTCGACGAATTCGATGATTTTGGTGTGTAACTGATCAAGTGTTGCTCAATTCAACAAAATACTGAATATTGGTAATTTGACGTGCAATTGAGCAAGTGTTGCTCAATTCGACAAACTACTGATGAATTACCGAATATTGATGGTTGGATCAATATTCGAGCAACTGAGAAAGTATAGCTCAATTCAAAGAATTATTTACTGGTACCGTGACCCAATAAAATATTAATCAAAAATATTGGTGAATTACCGAATATTATTAATTTGGATGTTGATTGCTGAATCAACATAATTTTGTGTTTGAACTTACTCAGAATGGTGATTCGTGGAGCGTTTGTTCGAAACCCTAATTTTTGATCAATCCTTCAACAATTGGTGAATTGCTGAAAATTGGTCATGAGTGAAGAGGGACCGACCACATGGGATGATGAGCGTCCATGTGATGCCCATTGTTCGAGTGAGCACGCACCAGGGTTCTCAGTTTGAGAGTTGGTGAAAGAACGATGATTAAATGCAGGTTTCATCATTTATTGAAATATTGCTGGATTCAGCATTAGGTGACAAAACCTAGGTATGAGAGATGAGTACCGACCAAGAGAGCATGGGACCGGCTCTTGGTGGTCACGGGACCAGTTGTTGGTCATTTTAAGGATTCTCCAGTTGGTTGGAGAGAGTTCGGTCCCAGTATGAACAATTGAACAAATTAGGTCAGAATTATGAAAACATGTGGGACCGGATTTTTGCAAGCCCTAGGATTGACTCTGGTCGGTCATGGAGGCATGTACGTGTTGTCGTGGTGTCCCAGTTTCCATACTGAGAGTTTCAGTATTTTCTGATGCGCGTTCGAGCAACATAGCGAATTTTCAGAGGAGTTTTATCTTGACTGAGAATTCTCGATTTTTGTTGGAATGAGCATGTATGCTCAATTCATCAATATTTTGAAAATAAAAATGTTTTAATATTTAAAATTGTCGTGAGAGGCTAGCCAGTCGTGCGACTATGTTGGCTTTTGGTTTTTTATGATTTGAGCAATATTTGAGAAAATATGTAGAAATCATGAATTTTGCTCAAACCCAGGAGTTTCATGAATTGAGGAAAATAATAATTATGCAAGATTAAGGATTGCAAGGTATGGGACCAACCATGGCTAGGGCATGGCCGGCCGTCTAGGTTGCCCAGTCCCACACACCTTTCCCTATTTTATTATTTTTCATGAATCCTTGAAGTTATGGAGAATCCTTGAAGTTATGGAGAATCCACGGGTTTTTGTTGAAACGGAGGAGTTTCGTGAGATTAGGTAATAATATTATAAAAAGCTAAGGATTGTGAGATGTGGGACCGGCCACGGCTTAGGCATGGCTGGCCGGTTAGGTTGCCCGGTCCCGCACACCTCTCCTTATTTTGTAATATTGTTTCGTGAATCCACCAAGTTATGGAGAATTCACGAGTTTTGCAAAAACAAGGAAAATTGCTAAAACCAAAGAGTTTTCGTGAGTTCAAAAAATAACAAAAAATAAGGAAAATAATGGGAGAGGCACGGACCGACCATGGCTAGGGCATGACCGGTCGGCCTGCTGGTGGGCCCGGCCTTGGGCGCTTCTTATTATTTTATTAATATTAATTGTTTTCTCCTGTTTTGCGAAGGATTCCTCATTATTTCATTTTTTGGACATTCGTTCGTGCATCCGGGTGCTCAGTCGTGCATCATTGTCGAGTACATCACACCATTTTTGTGGGGCTTACTCAGTGATGGTCCAGATGCCCGGTTGTTGGGTATTTATTACTGATTTATGAAATTCAGTGGAGAATAATTCATGAAACTGAGTAATAAGATGAGTAGTTATTTATTATCAATCCATAAAATCAGCAGCGGAATGGACTATGGATTCAGAATAATAAAATGATAATTTCATCACCATCTCATGGAATCACAGATTTGACCATAAAATCGGAGTAATGAAATGAGAGGTGATATTACCATTCCATGGGATCGTGGTGATTCGACCATGAAATCAGAGTAATATCTATTACCATTTCATGAGATCATCCGTGGATTCGATCATGAAATCGGAGTAATAAAATAAGCGGTGATATTACCATTTCATGAGATCAGCCGTGGATTCGACCATGAAATTGGAGTAATATCTATTACCATTTCATGAGATCAGCCGTGGGTTCGATCATGAAATCGGAGTAATAAAATAAGTGGTGATATTACCATTTCATGAGATCAGCCGTGGATTCGATCATGAAATCGGAGTAATACATTTATCTATTACCATTTCTTCATGAAATATGAGTAATGAGATAAGATAGATTATCTTCTAGGAATTCAGTGGTGTATATGACCTAGAATTTAATCTCTTGCGTATAGTCAGTAAATCAGCGAGTGTTGCTAATATCCCGAAGATGTTTTTCCCTCTCAACATTTCTTGTATGGAGGACCGCCTGAGTCTATACACGGGTCTCTCTACATAGTCAGGAACAGTGAGTATCACCGTCCTGAAGACGTTATTGCTCTCAATCTTACGGAGAACAACCCAATTATTCTTCTATGTAGAGGAGAATTCCTCTTTGTAGTCAGAGAATAGTGAGTGTCACCGGTATCCTGAAGGCGTTAAGATCTCAATCTTACGGAGAACCGCCCAATTACGTTATTCTACATAGAGGCTATGATGAAATGCCCGGTGTCGAATGCTCCGGAGAGGCCTTTCGAGCGACATATGCATCATACTTCGTAAAACACAAATCGTCACATGGATCCCTGAAGCCGTGTCAGAAACATGCAGTATCATGATTTTACGGTTTTGACATTTGTTGAAAATCCACCATCTACAGTAAATACAGGGAGTAATGGTGAAACACTTTCTTTTTTGGAACATCAATTCCAAGCGTTACAGGTTACCACCTCCTCCCATTTACTCACCCGTTTTCCATTTCTTAATGAGACCAGAGTACGTTTCACTTCGACTTGTATAAATAGGCATTACCTATTTCCACCGAACGACAAGTTCAGGTCAGGAGGATACAACACTTAGAAAATATTTGCTAGCTTTCCATCTGTTAGCTTCCCACTTTCTGATACAAGTCGTGAAACAACTATTCTTCCAGAATCAACTATTCTGGTATCAACACTTTCTTTGCTTCCCTCCCCAAAACCAACCCTTCTCCTTCATTTTGTGACCGAAGCAAGTCTGGAACGATCATTTCTTGGTTAAGGCCGGATTTGTACAGATTGATCTCTCGAATCTAAAGTACTCCCTTGCAGTACATTGTTTAGGGTTTAAATTCGTTTCACCCACACACTCGAAATTACAAAAATCAGCAGAAACCGTTTTCACCCTCAAACACCCGGTAAAAGATTTATCTTATCATGTGAACTTCGGTCACAAAAACCCTTAGATCTATGTTTTCCTTGACAAAAACCCTCAGATCTATGCTTTTATTTCTAAAAAACCCTTAGATCTATGATTTTCTTGATAAAAACCCTTAGATCTATGTTTTTCTTGATAAAAACCCTCGGATCTATTTTTTTACTTCCAAAAAATCATTAAATCTATGTTTTGGGACTTTGGTTTACTTTCTTAACAAGACCTTTGGATCTGTCAACTTATGTCTTATTCTTTCAACCCTTTCTTTCGTTGTGTTTTACTCTGAGCAAGTTTCAATTTAGACGATCGTGTGAAATGAATGGTTTCAACGAACATACCGTCGTCAGGCAAACTAACATTAGGGGGTGGATATATTTTCCTCGTCGATATTTTTGATTTTGCAGGCTATGTACAAGACAAAAGACATTGGGAAAGCAAATGCATCCTCGAAAAAAACGTCGAGGACCACGCCGGTCATAACGAGGAGCAAACAAAAGGGTGGAAAACTCAAAGCTACCAGCAAAGACCCGGATGTAGTCGAAAGTATCGATTTTGCCAATGAAGAGTCAATAGCAGTGGTAACAACGAAAGCAACAGCGGCAAAAGTAAAGGCAGACAAAATAAATGCATCTAGAGCAGGTTATATATCTGAAGATGATTTCTGAACTTAACTTATAAAGACTAAGGAATGCAAATTGCAAACCGTGGCTATAAATTTTCATGAACCGATTCAAGTGAATCAAATCATCTTTGCTTCAACTGTGTCTTGTGTAGTACATAAGATTTCCTTGCAATTGAACAACTCTATAACTAGTTCATTTGAGTCACTTGAACTAGTTATGGTGAAGAAGAATATGGTTGGTATGAAATGCTCATATGGCTAACCTTTTGGTTAAATACTGTTGAACCAACAATTTACACGTTTGGGAATGGTTAACAAACCTAGAAGCGTATATTTCATTTGTGTATAACAAGCTAAGTTTTCGATCTAACGGTTGAGAAATATTAGCTTGAATCTAAATCAGGTTTTCATCTAACGGTGGATATTGTTTGCTTTGTGACCAAGGCGAAACCCTGATTTGAAAGACTATATAAGGGGACATCTAGCAACTCTGCAAAACTAATCCCCACACCTCACGGTGATACTAGTTTGTATGCTAGAGTCGTTTCTCCTTTAACCTTTGGTTTTCTTCTTCTAAAACCAGGTTAACAACTTAAAGACTTCATTGGGATTGTGAAGCCAGGCCGATACTAATTTTATCGTAGTTGTGTGATCTGATCTTTCATCTTCTATCGTACGAGTACAAATTGATTGGCTTGAGATTAATATCTCCGATAGGAAAGATATAAAAAGTAGTCACAAACATCTTCGTCTCATTGTTTGTGATTCCGCAACATCTTGTTTCGCTACCATACGATTAAGATTGTTGTGAGGTGATTGATTTATCTAGGCTGTTTTTCGGGAATATAAGACCGGGTTATCAATTGGTTCCTGTTCACCTTGATTATTATCAAAAGACGGAACAAAAACCTTAGGGTTTTTCTGTGGGAGACAGATTGATCCTTTGCTAGACTTGTCTGTGTGAGACAGATTTGTTTATTGTTAAAGTCTGCGATTTTGGGTCGTAGCAACTTTTAGTTGTGGGTGAGATCAGCTAAGGGAATCAAGTGTGCAGTACCCTGCTGGGATCAGAGGTGTAGGGTGTACAACTGTACCTTGGATCAATGGGAGACTGATTGGGGTTCAACTACAGTCCAGTCCAAAGTTAGCTTGGAGTAGGATAGTGTCTGTAGCGGCTTAATACAGTGTGTGTTCAATCTGGACTAGGTCCCGGGGGTTTTCTGCATTTGCGGTTTCCTCGTTAACAAAATTTCTGGTGTCTGTGTTATTTCAGTTTCCGCATTATATTATTTTATCTTTATAATTGAAATAATACAGGTTGTGCGTTAGATCATCAATTAGAGTAATCCAACCTTTGGTTGTTGATTGTCATTGATTGATCCTTGGATATTTGTCTTTGGTACCATCCAAGTTATTCCTTGTATTTGATTAGTACTCGCAGTTTCTGTTTGAGGAAATCAAATCAAGAGAAAGAGATATAAACTCGTTGATATACTTTTAATTGATTGAGTCTTGTTGATTCTCTTAAAAGTATATTCGAGTTTGTCCATACAGATTGCTAAGAGAAATATTGGGTGGTGTTGTTAGACCCCCTCTTTTTCAAAAACCAACACGAAGGTTGAACATCCGATCTATTATGTCAGTAAGACTCTCAATACCGCAGAAAGGAACTACACGAAGATTGAACAACTTATACTGGCATTAGTGTAGGCAACCCAGAAGTTGAGAACTTACTTCCTGACTCATTATGTTCGTGTACCATGCAAAGCACCGCTAGAAGCTATTCTCAAAAATGTCGGAAAAGTAGGAAGAATAGAAAAATGGAATACACAACTGGAGCAATTCAACATTATCCACGAGATTCAAACTGCGCAAAAGTCAAAAGTCTTGGCAGATTTCCTGGCAGACTTACCTCTGGACAACGGCGAAGAAGTAAAGGACATACCAGGAGTTGAGGAAGACATAAATGATCCGAAGGATGTATTCGAACCCTTAAACCAAAGAAGATGGGAAGTCTTCGTAGATGGGTCCAGGAATAGGGAACATGCAGGCATAGGGATCGTAATCACGACACCCACCGGGGACAGAATAGTGCACTCACTATGATTGGAATTTGAGGGGGACACAAACAACATTGTGGAATACGAAGCCCTGGTACATGCTCTTCGATTGATTATATAAATGAGAATAACCGACGTACGCCTAACAAGCGACTCACAGCTGGTCATTCGACAAATTGAGTTGGAGTACAACACCTACGACGAGACTCTATCATCATACATGGCCTTGGTTCAAACTCTAGCTTCACAAATACCGAACATCAAATTCCGACACCTATGCAGGAAAGATCTACAACATGCCGACGGATTGTCCTACATATCATCGATGCTGAAAGACAAGAATGTGGAAGCCATCAAAGTAACAAGAGTATACGAACCTTCGGTCATCCCACAATAAACCTTCTCCGCAACTAATCGTGAAGACGATGTAGGGGAGGACATTGCCGAAGATGATGTAGGGGAAGATATCGCCGATGACTTCACCAAAGATGATATTTTTTCAAGAGCCAACGAAGATGAAAACTTCGGTAACGAAGAAGACTGTAGAACCGAAGTCCACCTTTACCTCAAAGCAGGAATGCTTCCCTCATATGTCAAGCAGGATCGTAAAGTACATTCGAAGGCAGGGAGATATGATCTTCGAGGCGAAATATGATACAAAAAATCCTTCCTCGACCCTTTATTACGATGCTTATCTAGAGAAGAAGGCCAGCGTATCCTAAAGGACATTCATTACGGAGATGTAGGAAACCAAAGAGGCATGAGATCCTTAGATGACAAGGCCAAGATGCAGGGGTACTACTGGCCACACATGATACGAGATGCCGCAAGAATGGCTAGAAGGTGTGAAGAATTCCAATGTTTCTCCAAGAAGATCCATGCACTAGTGACCGAGCTCAACTCGGTGGGAAGCCCCTGGCCTTTCGGAAAATGGGGAATTGACATCGTCGGACCTTTCATTACAGGCACGGGCAAAAGAAGATTCCTAATAGTAGCAACGGATTACTTCACCGAGTGGGTGGAGAAAAAAGCTCTGGCAAGGATCAGTGACGTGGATGTCTTCACATTCATTTTTCATAACATTATTTGCAGGTTTGGAATCCCCGAATAAATCCTCTCCGATAATGGAAAGCAATTGCAAGGAAAAAACATCGACATGCTCTTCGACACCTTCAAAATCAGGAAGAACAAATCTACTCCCATCTATCCCCAGAGCAACGGACAAGCCGAAGCTACCAACAAGACCATCGCCTTGACCCTCAAGAAAACCATGGATGAACACAAAGGACGATGGTGTGAGCAGCTACATAATGTGCTATGGTCATACCGGACCACGCGAAGGCCAGCAACTGGAGAATCTCCGTTCCTGCTCATTTATGGAGCCGAAGTGATAATCCCAACTAAGATCATCATGCCTACAACCAAGACCGAAGCTTGGGAAAAGAATCTCACCTCAGACATGATGTTGGAAAGACTCGATAATCTAGAGGAAAGGAGGGAAGCAGCGTTACAAAGAATGTAGAATTACCAGCGTAAGCTAGCAAGGGAGTACAATAAAAGAGTAAAGCTTAGAAACTTCGTAGAAGGGAAGTATGTGCTAAGAACTATACCGCAATATCAACGAGAGAAGAAACGGGGAAAATTAGCACCAACATGGGGAGGACCATTTATAATACATGATGTCGCCAGAAAAGGATCGTATTACTTGCCAACCTAAAAGGATAGATCCTAAGGCATCCCTGGAACGCTAAGTACCTCAAGCCATACTACCCATGAAGAAACAAAGTTTTTCCACTGCGTGAAGACAACCATAAGAAAAAGATGGCGTACCCGCCTAACATGTTTTTATCTCTGGACGAGGAGTAAAAGACCTCATCGTATCAATCAAAGCAGACTCATTTTTTGGTCAAAACAATGTTCAAACAACAGCCCTTCATCAGGCCCTATATTGGGAAAAATCTATCATATGCAATCTCTCAGGACTCTCCTATTAGCGTCTATGAGTGTACGACAATGGGAAAGACTTCCAGCAGAAAGAGATACCCAACCTAAAAACAAGGCAGCGTTCGGCGGAATGGGTGTATGTAAATAATGTACATAACACACCACATATCTGAGAACGCTGCACCAACCCCCACCGTCAGGTAATACTCTGGCCCAGGATTGTCCTACGGGGTGACAGGTCCAAAACAAATAATGAAGGATCATATCTTCGTTATTGCATAACACTCTCGTGACTTACTCTTTCAATATATTCTCTTTTGGCAATAAAAAAGACAAACTAAAATTTTATAAATAAAATTGCAGGAAACAGAAAAATTCTGAACATTAACAAGAATTGATGACCCATTTCATAAAAAGTGATTACAAGCACCGAAGCAAAAACCTACAAAAATACACAAGAAATAAACTGGTGTCGTGTAATCAGCAGTTATCAAATCTCTCTTCCTCTAAAGGATCAACACGAACATCAGAAAGGCTTACTTCTTCACCGAAGGGTCAGCATGAGCATCATTACGTTTCCTATGAGAAGAAGGAACGCTGCCACCCGAAGATGGATCAGATACGAATTTAGGAAGCTCGGTCACAGGACGACGCTTCCATTTCCTGAGATTAGGCTGAACTTGGAGATCCGACTCAATCTTGGTGATGGTTTTGTTCACTTCTTCGGCCAACTGTTTGCGCGCTATAAAGGTGAACGCTGAAAGCTTCGTTTCTGTAGTCGACAACGACGACCGAAGACGCTCCAACTCTTTAGAAGTCTCTTTCGAAGCTGCATCGAGACTTCCATCTAACTCTTCGAAGTAATGGGTCTGACCCTGTTGATGAATTAACTCAGATTGATCCTTTTCAAATTTTTCATTTGCAAGGCGAAGCTTTCCCTCAAGTTCTGCAAAAAAAAAGAAATAAGACACTCTGATCAGAAAAAGTAAGCGGGTAGTTACACCCCACCAAACGATGGTATACCTTCGACATCAGCCGAAGCTATTTCTAATTCCTTCACAACGGCATCTCGAGCTTCGTCAAAGAAATCATATTCGCCAGATTATTTTCTATAATCCTGGAGACAGTTTTCGAGATCAAATTTACACTGATATAACTATACCTGCTTCATAGAATCCAAATGACGACGATGATTGACTTCGTTGGTGATCCCCTCAATCCCCTTCGTGAGTCTACATATGTTCACTTCAAGATCTCGTTCATATTCAACCAAACGCGCAACATCAACACGAGAAGCAGCAAGCGCTAAACTAAGGGCATAGGCTTCAGCTCTGGCAGCATCCCGCTCACGAACCAACTGTTGTATATACTCACTAATATCAGGGGCATGGGATGACCGAGCCTCACAAACCTCTTTTTCCAAATCAACAACTTTAGCTTCCAACCTAGAAGCAGTATCACGAGCTTCACCAAGGTTCTAGCGAGTCTAGGAAAGAGCACCCTAAAACTGACGACTAGCACCATCCATCGAGTTTCGCATAGATACCATCTCCTCCCATCGTTCACGATATTTGGCCAACAATAAGTTATGCTCATCAACCCATCTTATTTCACTTTGATCACTTCGGAGACCAACTCTCTGATGCGCAAGGCCTGGCGAGCTCTATGATTCCGAAGCAGTACTACCTCTTCGGTATCACCCGCTGTAGACAGGTGTAGCTAACTCATAAATAACACCCATAAAGAGAAGAGAATGAAGAGGGATAATAACAAACCTTTAGACGAAGCACCCGCTGATGAAGCATCGGCAGGAGCCTTCTCGAGTTCTTTACGAAGAGTGACCAACTCTTCACGAAACCCCTCCTCAGTGGCACTAACCTGCAGTTTTCCCTTCAGCTCCAGAATCTCCTTATCCTTAGCCTGAATAGTCTCTTGAGCAGAATTAAGTTCGTCATTCCTTTGACGAAGCTTAGCCTCCAATTTCAGAGCTTTCGCCCTAAAAAATCGATAAAGGGGTTGCATCGTTCACTATTCAACAACTGCACCAGAAGGGAAATCAAGACAAGGAATAACAAATACGTAAAGAAGCTTGAATTATTGAAGTCAGAGAAACACCTCTAGGGAACGTTGCTAGGGAATACCGTATTGGTACCCGTCGGCAATAACCATCATATCCGCGATAGAAGAAGGGGCAGAGTCCAACAAGTTTGAAGGAATGACAACACCAAGATCACGCTGCCATATATGGATCACCTTATCATGAGAAGATAACTCCATCATCTGACGAGTAAAGGCATCAGAATCCCTCTCACCAGGAATGACAGGGGCAGGATGAGGGTTGTTTAAGAGATTTTTCTTCTTTAACCAATCATAAGCCTCATCGTCATCGGATCGCACTACAGAACGAACAAATTCAGCCGAAGCATCCACAACGGTTTCTTTGCCTTTCCTCTCTTTAGCATCTAACTCTTCAGCATCTTCTCCTTCGGAGCTATCAACATTGTTGGCCTCCTCATCAACGGGATCAGCCTCCGGTTCCCAATCATCGTTAGGAGACTGTAAAGAAAACTCTGAAGGGATACCCATAGAAACACCAATATCAATCTGATCCCCAGAAGAATAAATCTTCCCAAAAGAGAACTCTTGGTTCGGTGAAGGTCAACATCTTCTCTCCTATGATGAGGAGATAACGGTTCTTCGGGTTGCTTCCCACCAGCGATCTCTCCTCCTACATCTTCATCCCTATCAGGATTTGTTTCAATCTGCTCGTCCTCATCGGTTTATTTTTCTTCTTCCTCTTCTTCTTTGATTACTTCTTCATCAGGATTCTCTTCTACATGACTAGTCACAGGGCTGGTAACATCGGGAGTCTCCCACCCCCCCTCAACTTCAACAGTAGAAGACTGAACATGATTAATCTTATTTTTTTCTCGAAGTCTACAACAAAATACACGTCAATACCTGATTCAAGGGTCAATATGCTATGTCAAAGTAATGAATCATACCTTGGTAATAACAGTATCCTTCGGAGGAGCTACGTCAGAAGTCCCTTCGTCACCAACGTCTTTGGCATTGACAGTATAATCAAAACTCATACCCTTGAAATTAAGAGACGAAGGACAGAAATCACCATATCGAGCAGGGGCACCATCACAAACCTTGCTCTGAGTAGTAGGCTTCCTTCCATTCTCACCTGGTACCCATCCATGAGACCAAGGACCAATGACTTCAATAGGAGTATCATGCTATTCGTAATCATGATCACGACGAATACGTTCTTTAAGATAAAAAAGCTTGGGAGCATTGGTATTTTCAGTACCAGGGATATACCGAAGCTTGGTGTCACTCACCTCACTTAAAAGACGGACCTCACCGTGAGCAGCGTCCATGGTACGAAGGCCAATACTCCAGCATTTCCGATTCCAACTGCTAACGTAATCCCCAAATGAGGCATTAAAATTCTCAGCGGTATACCAGCTCTGTTCTTCGGGGTCGGGCTCATAACACTTCATCGTCGTTTCACCTTTGCTACGAAGGTAACATTCATGCAACGTCCTCAAATAATTGCCACTCAATTGAACTATGAAGCGGCTGTGAGTGTGAGGAGTCGAGCCTTCACGATGGGCCAACATATCATAGTAGAATGAATCCCCAAATTTATACAGAGGAAACATCAGACCAGCTTCAAATGCTCATACCGTCGTCAACAGATGCATGGAATCATACCTATAATTACTTATCATCTCATAAGTAAGATCATTACCCTGGTTGTAGAAGAGAACTTCAAAATTCTCAAGGCCATGTATAACCCTAAACTCCTCAAGATCGATGTGCTTAAAATAAACGACACGTTTCTTCTTCTTAGCAATAGGAGCGGCTTGTATCGATGGAGTATGACTAGAAGAAGTTGCTTTGCCCGATGAAGTCTTCGGCGGAGAACCAATATCCGAAGCTTTTCTCTTCGTTAGAGGATTCCTAGTTAAATCCAAATCTTTAGGCTGAGAACTTTTCGACGTTGACACTTTCAACGAAGCCTTAGGCTTTCGCAAAGGAGGAGGGATACTACGAATAAGTTGTGGCTCCAATGGCTCTGACCGCTGAGAAGAAGCTTTCCCAACTAGACGATTCACTGCGTAGCGGAAATCCCTTACTTGATCCTTCTCCCTCTGAGATACCGTTTTTGGATTAGACGATGAAGAGATATTTCGGGAACGATGATCAGAATGAGAAGACCTAAGTGGTGGACCCATCGGAGGAGACCTATTCTGTCTTCGGTCCGGAGGAGATTTGTTAGGACTCAATGGTGGAGACTTATAAGGACTGGACCGATGCTCATCCCCATACATGGATACCTAACATGGCAACAAGGATTAACAAGAATCAAAATTTCACTAAGAACACGGTGAGATTGGACAGGCAACTCAAAAACAACCCCAAAAACAACAGAAAATAAAAATGGATTTTTGTGATAAAGAACAGGGGCAAGTATATATACTTTTGTATATAATGTTCTTCATCACAAAAACCATATAACATGCAGCGACAGAAACATCATCTAAAAAGACAAATGTTCAAGCTTTGAAGAACTATGAAAAACACATACCTGCAACAATGGAGGAACTCAGAAGAATATCTCAGAGAAGTCAGTAATCACCAACCAAGAAGAAGATGAAAAAGAAATGACACCAGCAGGATTTATGAAAAAGAAGACAACAAGAATTCAAAGCTTCTCTACAAAAGCAGCTGGTGAAGACAGAGGAAGAATAAGAACAGAGAATAAGAGAAGGGAATTAGAATTTAAGGCTTTCAACTTCTTTCTCTCATATTTATAGTTACATCAAAAAAAGAGAAACCACCCCGGGATTCGAGAGGGAGTTATTGCAAGGAAGTGGGAAACGTGCCCAAAATAAGAGAAGAAGTTATTGCGGGAAGATAATGGGATTTATTCTTCCAAGTTTGACCAAGTTCAAACTTAGAAAGAACAGGGGAAAATTGTATACACATAATCTCGCAGCTTGCCACGTGGAGGAGGGATCACACATGTAGCACATACATGTTAACTACATCAAGGTTCGATGACACGTCGTCATACATAAGAGCTAAAGCCGTTATCCTATGACACGTTGACATCACGAAATGGATCCAACAGCCTCAAGACTCGGGACTACCTGACGAACGAAGATCCTAGAAGCACCATAGAAGATCCAATTGTTACTTTATCCCATCTTAAGATAGATCCAAAACGAACGGATGAGATACATGCCACTGACGAGGATGTGACAGCAGAAGCAGTAGCTTTCTGGCGCAAGCGGCCTGACCCAACCACCCGCATTTTATACATAGGGCACGTGTCAAGAGCTCTGTGGAACATAAGGAGGCTGGTCATCGTGGCAACATATGACCGTTAGGGAGGATCGGGCAGCTACGAAGCCCATCATCGGTACCAACACAATTACCAAGAAGATAAAGTTCAAAAGGGTCAGAGGCATGGACCCTACAGAAGAGTCTTATAAATACCCATCTCAACTAATGAGGGAGGGGTCGACCAAAATTCTAGAGAAAGGAGAACTATAGGGAGGAAAAGATAGAGATATAGTTAGGAAAAGAGATTGTAAGTGTAAGTTTGAGACTATCTTCCCATCATACCTTCGGTCCCTACACAAAGTCATTCGACTATCCATTGTAACTTTAAATGCTCTACAGTGAAAACCAACACTCCCGTGGATGTAGGCCTTAATGACAAACCACATAAATCATTGTATCATTTACATTATGCATTTATATTTTTTTTTATCTTGATCGTATTTATCATGCATCTCCACCTTATTGAGACGATGATGAGCCTAAAGGCTCAGAGTTTCTCCAAGCATTGCATATCCTTTCATCGTTATTATTATCGTGTTTCCACTAAATGCGAACTTGGGTTGTGGACATGATGAGTACCATCGTTACATCTGAGTCTACACTCGAGGAAGCTTTTGCAATCGACTTCGTCTATCTTGTCATCACGATGGTCATGTTCATCCATCACAATAGATTTCCCGTTAGTATGACAGTTGTATTCTTTCTCCAGATGATCTAAATATAAATTCAAAAAATAATTAAAGAGTTAGTCCAGATGATCAAAACATACGAAAACCATATACTCGTTAATTAGCTGGGTGATATTAGATTAGATTGTTGATTAACCAATATACACTAAAACATGATAACATACAAAGAATACAGAAGTACGATGTATGTACCGTTAATGTTGTACGTTTTCTCCCTGTGATTAATCCCCTCAAAGTTATCATGATCAAAGTTGATCGAGTCTTCTTCCATGTGAGAAAAAAACGCTGTTGTGCTAGGTTTTCACGAAGCAAGTGAAAATAACAATACAAGTTCATTCAAGAGATAAAAACCAACGATTTATTGGAAGGACTTTAGAATAAATAATATAGAATCTAGGGATTTATAAGATAATAAAAATAATAAAAATAAAATGAAAACAATAAAAATAAAATGAAAACAATAAAAATATTTTTATTTTCTAAAAGTTGCCTTGAGATATGCATAGATCTATGATACAATATCCAACGACTCTTAGGTGCACCCTTACGGAAGCTGTCACGAAGGTACCCTCGTCACATCACGACTCTTTAATGAATTTTTATTGATTAAGCAAAAAAAAAGTGAATATCTTGATAATCAAAAACTAACAGTGATTATGTGTTAGGGTTCTGAACCAAAGTGACGTGAAGATTATATGCACAGAAAGAAAAGTGATGTGAAGATGATCTTCACACGAATTTTAACAAGAAAAACACTGAAACAAATATAAGAACCCTAAGATAAAATCCTTTTTTATGGGGATTAGCCACCTCTTCTTTATAACAAATTAAGAGAACTGAGTTTGTATTAATTGAATAAATCATTTACAAGCTCATGATTGAGTATTTAAAGCAAACTAAACTTGTTTATCAAGTAATATTAACTGTAAGAAGCTAACTAAATAAGGAAACTAACTAAGCTTAACCAGAGTTTAGACAAATAAGGAAAGCTAGCTAAATATAGTATTGGTATCGCAATCCCTCCTAGATGGAAACACTGCTTGTCCTCAAGTATCAAAATATGGAAATCGAAGAAGCAATTCATCAGCATCTTCCCAAGTAGCTTTGTCGGCTGGATGATCTTTCCATTTAATCAACCATTTGGTACATGCATTAGCACCTTTCTTGAACATTTTACGTTCCAAAATAGTATCGGCTCCCATTTATCATAATCAACAGTTATTGGAATATTTGGATCAATAAAACCTGAAGAACCCAGTTTCAATTTAAGCTGTGAAACATGAAATACTGGATGTATGCGACTTGTAGTAGGTAGTTCTAACCTATAAGAAACAGTTCCAATCTTCTCCAACACACGAAAAGGTCCATAGAACTTAGGGGAAAGCTTTGAATAAGCCTGAGTTGCAAAAGTGTGTTGTCTGTATGGATGGAGACGAAGAAAAACCCAATCATTTACTGCAAAATGTCTTTCAGTGCGATTGGAATTAGCATAATTCTTCATTCTTGTTTAAGCAGCTTCTAACTGAGATTTCAAAATTTTTAATGTGTGGTCTCTAACTTTCAGAGTATTATCAACAACATGAACAGATGTGGATTCTGGCAGATATGAAGGTATTGTTGGTGGTAATCGTCTGTAAACTGCTTGATATGGAGACATCTTTATTGCAGAATGAAAACTTGTATTGTACCACCATTCTGCCCATGGTAACCACTTAGACCATTCACTAGGTTTAGTACCAACAAAAACCGTAAGTAGCATTCCAAAGTTTTATTAGTAACCTCTGTTTGTCCATCAGACTGAGGATGATAAGCAGAGCTACGAAAAAATTTAGTGTTTTGTAAATCAAAGTATGCTTCCCAGAAATTGCTCATAAATAGTGGATCTCTATCACTCACAATGCTTCTTGGCATGCCATGCAGATGTACAATTTCACGTACAAATAACTCTGCAACAGAACTTGCTGAATATGGATGTTTAAGTGCTAGAAAATGTGCATATTTAGATAAACGATCCACCACAACAAGAACAGGAGTCATACGATCTGAAGGTGGAAATACATCAACAAAGTACATCGAAATATCCAACCAAATATCAGTTGGAATTGGGAGAGGATTTAATAATCCCGGTGGACTAACTGCTTCAGACTTATTTTGTTGGCAAACATCACAATGAGATATGAAAGTTTTGACTTCAGATTACATGCCTTTCCAATAAAAGTTCTGTTGTAATCGCTTGTAGGTGCGAAGTTAACCAGAATGGCCACCAATAGGATTGGAGTGAAATTTTCTTCAAGTAATTTTTGGTACCAAGTAGAAGTTTGAGGCACTACTATACGATCCTTATATCTTAAAACACCATTTGTATATGAAAAATGCAGCTTGCAGGTAGGATTTTCTTGTAGCTGTTGAATCAGAGTACTTAGTTCTGTGTCATTGTGACACTCACGAACAATATCTTCAATGCCAGAAAAAATTGGTGTAGATAAAAGAAAATTCATGCCTGAGTTACGTGATAAGGCATCAACAACAATATTTTCTTTCCCTTTTAGAAAATGATCTCATAATCATATCCCAACAGCTTAGATAACCATTTTTGTTGTTCCATTGAAGATAGCTTTTGATCCAAAAAATACTTGAGACTGCGATGATCTGTGTATATCTTAAAATGTCTCCCAAGTAAATATGGGCGCCATTTTTGGACTGCAGATACAATCGCAAACATCTCCTTATCATAAATAGAAAGATTTAAATTCTTACCAGATAAAGGTTTACTATAATACGCAATTGGTCTCTTGGATTGCAGAAGAATGGCCCCCAAGCCATTTCCAGAAGCATCACATTCTAACATGAATTCTTTTGAGAAATCTGGAAGAATTAAGACTGGTGTAGTTGTGAGAGCATGTTGCAGTGATTTAAAAGCTGCAGTAGCTTTATCATTCCACAAAAAAGCATCCTTCTTCAGTATTTGAGTTAATTGAGCACTAATTTTACCAAAATCCTTGACAAATTTTCGGTAATATCCAGCTAAGCCTAAGAAACCACGTAATTCTTTAACCGAAGTAGGAATTGGCCAAGAAGAAATACATTGAATCTTTTTATTTTTAACCGACCCACCTTCCGAAGAAATGATATGACCAAGATATCCAATAGATTTTTGTGCAAAATCACACTTTGATTCCTTGGCAAAGAGCTTATGTAGACTAACATCTCAAATACTATAGATAAATGCTTGACATGATCAGCAAGAGTTTTATTATAGATTAAAATGTCGTCGAAGAAAACAAGTATGAATTTTCGAAAATATGGCCTGCAAATATGACTCATGAAGCTTTGAAAAGTGGCAGGTGCATTGGATAACCCCAAAAGGCATAACAAGAAACTCATAGTGGCCATCATGAGTGTGAAACGTTGTCTTTGGAATATCTGGTTTATGTACCCTTAGCTGATGATAACCATAACTTAAATCCAACTTAGAAAATATTTCTGCATCATGTAACTCATCCAATAATTCATCTACCATAGGAATTGGAAAACGATCTTTGATTGTTGACTTGTTTAAAGCACGATAATCTACACACATCCGCCGTGAACCATCCTTTTTTCTTACCATTAAGATAGGAGATGAATAAGGACTTGAGATAGGTCGAATAAAACCAGATTGTTGTAACTCTTCTATAATCTTTTCAATTTCATCTTTCTGAAATGTGGATATCTATATGGTCGAACATTTACAGGAGCAGAACCAGGTAACAAAGGAATACAATGGTCATGCATACGTTCAGGAGGAAGAGAAGTTGGAAGCTTGAAAAGATCGGCATAATCCGAGAGTAATTGTTGAATTTCAGGTGGTAAAACTTGTGCATGAGAAACACCAGTTTTTAATGATGATAACTGAAGAAAAATTCCGTAATTCTCTTTGTGCAATAAACGTTGCATGGGAATTGCATCCATAATCAGTACCGAAGAAGAATTGTCTCCATATAAGACAATATGATTATTATGAAACTTGAACTTCATGGATGGCTTGGTGAAATCCCAAATTATTGAACCCAAATTACGCAACCACTGAATACCTAAAACTACATCACAACCACTGATGTTCAAAAGATGGAAATCAACCGAAAAAGTATAATTTTGTAGTTTAATAGGTATGTTGAAACAAGAACCGTTAGTTTGCAATTGACCACCATCACCTACTGTCACCTTGAGAGTTGAATCCTTGGATTCAATGGAATATCCACACTTCCTAGCAAGATTTGGGTGAAGAAAATTATGAGTAGCCACTGAATCAATCAAGATGGTAAGAGGATGAGCTTTTGAATGGCCTGAGATGCGCATTGTTCTAGGAAAAGTGGAACCCATTAGAGAACAATAATAAATCGTAACATCTTGATGGTTTGGATCCTCAGTTTCTTCTTAAGTGATAGGTACAACTTCTTCCTCAAAAACTTGAGTTGTAGAATCACCATCTGGAGAAGCATCTAGAAGTAATAATCTTGGCTTGACACATATATGACCCGGCTTATAATAGTCATCACAATTAAAACCATCTACCACTTCTTTAATCTCATCTTTCTGAATGTTGTTAAAGTCATCACAATTAAAACCATCTACCACTTCTTTAATCTCAATTAAAACCATCTACCACATATGTTGTTAAAGTAGAGATATCATCCTTACAATTTTCCCTAACAACTCCTTCATTAATCTCATCTTTCTGAATGTCATCAACACGTTGTTTTGCTAAACCATCTACCACTTCTTTAATCTGATCCTTCAAACCCTTAACTTCTTCTGTTAACTCCACAACCGTCATGGTATAGAAAAGAAAAAAAATGCTAAAATTCTAAGAATATATCAAACCTGCTTTGTACCAGATGTTAGGATTCTGAACCAAAGTGACGTGAAGATTATATGCACAGAACGAAAAGTGATGTGAAGATGATCTTCACACGAATTTTAACTAGCAAAACACTGAAACAAATATAAGAACCCTAAGATAAAATCCTTCTTTATGGGGATTAGACACCTCTGCTTTGTAACAAATTAAAAGAACTAAGTTTGTATTAATTGAATGAATCGTTTACAAGCTCATGATTGAGTATTTAAAGCAAACTAAACTTGTTTATCAAGTAATATTAATTGTAAGAAGCTAACTAAATAAGGAAACTAACTAAGCTTAACCAGAGTTTAAACAAATAAGGAAAGCTAGCTAAATATAGTATTGGTATCGCAACATTATGAAAACTTGATTAACTGGTGATGAGAATAACTTTAATAAATCGTGATGAAGAAGAACTTTAGTAAATGGCGATGAAGAAGAACTGATAGTGAAGGAATCTCAAATCAATAAGGTGTGGACCATAATTATGCTTTTGTTTTCCTCACCATCTCTCTATTGTTGCAGAAATAATGAACATAAGCGGCGGGTAATGAGGTAGGAATTATAACCGAAGACATTTTGTAAAGTTTTCAGCCACTTAGATCCAATAAATAAATTTCTTAGTAATAAGTATTCCGGATGGCATAATTGTGACATCGTTGAGGAACGAATAGGTAATTCCCACGCCTAAGTTAACTTCGGCGAGTGACATAACTCTCCTCTTAGTTGTCTAATGACTAGTTGCAAAAGCTTTGTAACGAACCGTTTTTTGGGACTACTCAAAAATGGTGGGGGACTACTCTCCATTTGTTGGGGTGGATATTAGAAGTAATAATGAGTCATCCCTTATCTAAGTTTTTTTTAATACCAAACTTGATCTTGGTAATTAAATTAGTGAGTTAATTAATGATTAGGGAGATTAAATTAATAAGTTATTTTTTTTCAAAAGAAGAACTATTGAGAGGGAGAAGAAGAAGATGAAGATGATAATGAAGATGAGGGTTTTGGAAGAATAAAAGTTAAGATCTTTTTCTTTAAGATCCACAACAAGAGTATGATGTTTTGGGTACTCACGGATACTTCAAATTTAGTTAATGGTGCTTGAATTGGCCAAAACATTCCTAAAAATGAACAATTTACAAATTGATTTCGGTTTGGTTAAAAAAGTTCGGCTACAAAATCTGAAGAACAGGTAGCCGAACTCATCTGCAAGTGTAGTTCGGCTAATATTTTTCTGAAAACATAGGTAGCCGAACTTAGCTTTAATAGAGTTTTTTCTTTCAGAGAAAAGTTCGGTTATGAGAAGAAAATTGCAGCGAAACCGAACTAGGAGTTCGTCTAAGAAAAAAAAATTACAATGTAACCGAACTCAATATGCAGGTTTATCAGAGAAAAGTTAGGTTAGGAGAAAAAAATTGCAATGTAACCGAACTTTTTTGTGACGTAACCGAACTTTTTACGACGTAATCGAACAATAAGTTCGGCTTGGACATTTTTTTCGACGTAACCGAAATTTTCTCTGAAAACAAAAAACTCCATTAAAGTTGAGTTCGGCTAGTTCGACAAAAAGTTTCACATAATTCCTAGCCGAACTTCTCTCTGTAACTTCCATTTTCAACTCATTTTGATGATTACTTCTCATTTTTTCAATGGAAAACGAATGAAAAGTAATGGGTTTGTTATAATTTTGATTCTGATTTTATTTTGTTAATGATATAAATTAAGCTATATATAGAGGTAGCAGTGGTGGTGATTTGAGGTGGTTTGTGGTGGTGAGCCGCGGTGGTGATGGGAGGAGGTGGTTATATATATAGGTGGTGGTGATGGGAGGAGGTGATTATATATATGTGAATGGTAGGTTAGTCATTTCCACACTTTAGGACACCCCTTATAAGTATAGGGTAGACATTCCTATCACAAAGTAGTCCCCCACCATTTTTGAGTAGTCGCCAAAAAACGGTTCTTTGTAACAGTGAGACCACTTCTGGCAATCCTTCATAAAATTAAACCCATTCAACTTTCTGGGCTTTGATAGTTGAGCCCTAATGCCAAACTAGAGACCTCGACGTAGACCATTGTCTAAATTCATGAAACCTGTTTTGAGGCATACTGAATTTTTTTGAGGCATACTAAATAATGCCAAAATATGGTCACTAAATAAAAAACAACATCACCCCTTATCCACCCTTTTTGATAATGGCATAACTACCCTTATATAATTAGTGTTAATGATTATGATTAGATTTGATTAGCTAGAAATTTTAAAGATTGATTAAAAATTGAATTATTAGTGGTGAATTAGTAGATAAATCAAATTTATGTGAGAGAGTTGGGATTTTTGAGAGGAGGAAGAAGAAGAAGTGAAAAAACTTGGGTTTTGAATTTTGAGATTTTTGTGATTAGAAGTGACCAAAATGGGTGATTCAAATCAGAAGTAGACTTCTATACGAGGTTTAATTTCTTTTTATAAGTCGAATCTGTCAAAAAAATGAATTTTTAAAACCCAGATCTACTGACCAGATGAACAGTTCGGCTGACAACTTTTCAGCCGAACCTCCATTTTTTTGAAAATACACATAGGTTCGCTGACAAGTTATCAGCCGAACCTAGGTATATTTTAAAAAAAATGGAGCTTCGGCTGAAAAGTTGTCAGCCGAACTTCACTCTGAAACTGACGAATTTAGGTTCGGCTGATTCGAACAAAATTTAGCAAAGTCGCATTAGCCGAACATAGTGTTTCTCTAAATCATACACTAGGTTCGGCTCAAAATTGATACTCCAAGATCAGCCGAACTGATCTTCTGAAAACCCTAATTTCATCTTTGAAATCATATTCTATCGATCAAACAAAATAAAATCAATCAAAAACAAGATGGGTTTGTTGCACATACATTCTAAAATACATCTAAGAGCAATTGAGATTTGGATTTCGTACTCCAATATCGCTCATTTCGATTCGTGTTTGCTTTGCTTGATCAATTTCTTGATGGAATTGGAGTCCAAGATGTTTAAGTTTAGAGTTTATTTTGATTTTTGATTTTAGGTTTTTGAGGATAAGGACACTCTAATAATTTAAATTGTTTAAAGATATATAGGTAATTACACTACCTTTAGACACCCCTTATAAACCCATCCTAGATGATATAATGAATGATTTGCCTCAAAAAAAAAAAATTGAGAATGCCTCCAAACATGTTTCACATTCATTCATAGACGCTTCACAACCGAAGGTAACTGAATCTTGATTCTTGGATGAGCTGGACAATAAGGGCCTAATCTATTTGAAGAGAACGACGTGGCAAGCTACCAATCGACTACTTCTCAGCCTTCCAAAATCTAATCAGAACTTCAGAACTCTGTACTTTCCGAATCCCATAACAAAATTTTCAGCAACGAACAAACAAAAAAAAAAAGTAGTGCAGTGGAAGTGAAAAGTGACAAACAATGGCTTCGTCAAGGTGCACAGCTCTTCCTACTCAGCTCACCACTCCTCGTCGCCATCTCCGGAAACCTTCTTCTTCAGTGTCCCTGTCTTGGAGACGCAATTTAGCACAAGACAACTTCGTTCAAGTTTCTTCATCATCATCGGTAACTTCGTCCTCTTCTTTCTCCTCTCAAGGCAAGTACTCATCTGTATCTCTGAATTTGATCGTTTCTTGTCGACAACAAAATAGTTCCATGTCGAACACGCTTATAATTTATCTGTCACCGTTTGTAGAAATTAGGATGTTTGACGAATTTCAAACTCACATTATTGGTACCAATTGACACGCATAAGAAGGGAAAGTAAATCCAATTTACAGTGTCCTGGAACAGTGGCCATTTTTGTTTTGAGTTGGATAACCAGAATCATTAGAATGAACTCGATCAATTACAATTAACTGATTTTACAATCCCTTTAATCTTTGTCAGGAAACGGAAGTATAAAATGCACAACAGAAAGAACAATAGTGACAAATTTAGCACCAGGTACACCTGTTAGACCAACAAGTATACTAGTTGTTGGAGCTACTGGAACTTTGGGTCGTCAGGTTGTGAGACGGGCACTTGATGAAGGTTATGATGTTAGATGTCTTGTGAGACCAAGACCCGCTCCTGCTGATTTCCTTCGTGATTGGGGTGCAACTGTTGTCAATGTAAGTATTTATTTCAATTGTTTGGTCTAATCGTAAGTAAATACCTTTCTAGTAATTGTGCATTTTAAATCTAGGATACTTTTCATCATCATTGTGACTTGTGATAGTAGGATTCAATCCCATATGCTGTTGCTTTTATGCTTTACTTAACCATCCAAAGAAATGTATGTTTGCCTAGAACTCGATGCAATACTAGAGAGGATGTCCTCATTTAAGGACTTCGTCACTGATCTCTTTTTATCAATGTGAGACTATCTCAACCATGCAAATTCACCCCATCCCACCATTATGGATTAGTATTTCTGTTAAGCAAACCCGCTAGGAAAACAAAAGAAAAAGAGAAACGGAAACTGGCGGGGGGGGGGGGGGGGGGTAAAAAGCCAAGACCTCTAGGCAAATCAAGAAGGCAAAAACAAAACTTAATCGAAGTATGTAGGTGGGCTAAATAGGCTCCGTCTGTCTGTCACCACCCATTGCAGCATGTATACAACAGTAATATCTGCACGCCCATTTCCTTCTCTATAAATGTGAGAGAAGGTATCTCTGGTAGAACAAAAAAAGTCGCCCACAATTATACAAAGACGCAACTGACCTGACATTTTAATATGGTCGTACTTCCAAAGATCTTTTCTTTTTTAGCTTTTTTACTGTGGGAGGTAGCTGGTGCTGAAACATAAGATTGTATATTGATGTTTGAGCAGGCAGATCTTAGCAAGCCAGAGACTATACCTGCAACATTAGTAGGCATTCATACAGTAATTGACTGTGCTACGGGACGTCCTGAAGAACCCATAAAAACGGTAAGAAATTTCTCGTCAATTTTAGTATATCAGTTAAATTAACTACATTCGTGTATTCTCATCATGCCAATGTAAAGTAGGAATTAATTGCAGTTTGGGGTTTAGTAGGTGGCGGCTCACACTGCCTAAAGTGTGAAGTTCAGTACTTCCACAATTGCGTTAACTGCTTCTGGAGGAAACTCTTTGAGATATATATGGTCTTACAGAATTACTACATTTTTGTTTTCATCACCTCATCTATAACCTAGATAGATACTACCTCCGTCCCACTATTAGCTATATAGTAGGTCACTTAATAGTGGGACGGAGGGAGTATTAGATAGCATTTGGCACGGATAATGTTTTTAAGTTGTGTTGGTCTGCTCTTATCAACTTGTTCTGTTTAGGTAGATTGGGAAGGAAAAGTTGCCTTAATACAATGTGCAAAAGCAATGGGAATCCAGAAGTATGTTTTCTTTTCCATCCACAACTGCGACAAACATCCAGAAGTCCCTCTAATGGAGATCAAATATTGCACTGAGAAGTTTATACAGGATGCAGGTCTACCCTACATAACTATTCGGTTATGTGGTTTCATGCAGGTATTCACAAGCATCAAATGTTTCCAGATAGATAAGCAGTTACCAATCAAAAATTAATTTCAGCAAATGCCCACTATATTGATCCATGTCACTACTTTGGGCAGGGACTAATTGGGCAGTATGCAGTGCCTATACTGGAAGACAAGGCTGTTTGGGGAACTGACGCTCCAACACGAATCGCTTACATGGATACCCAGGTTAAGATTTCTTATCACTTGAGGCGAGCTTCGGTTAGGATTATAATTCACATGAACTTATAATTCAATGCATTGTCTTTACAGGATATAGCTCGACTAACATTTATAGCTCTGCGTGATGAGAAAATTAACAACAAGCTTCTCACATTTGCCGGACCTCGTGCATGGACAACCCAAGAGGTAAGTTTATGATTTTCTCAATATTTCAGAGGGCCTTGGTATTTCTATAAAATGCCGTTAATCTGCCGAATGTCTGTTTGGTTGCAGGTGATAACATTGTGCGAGAGGCTTGCTGGGCAAGATGCAAATGTAACAACAGTTCCTGTTTCAGTCTTGAAATTTACTAGGCAATTGACACGTTTGTTTGAGTGGACTAGTGATGTTGCTGATAGACTGGGATTTTCAGAGGTAAATGACCCTGTCTTATTCTCTGCCTCAGTATTCTGCTCAGCAGAAGTATAATTAACGAATGTCTTTTGATGTTCTTGTCCAGGTTCTCACAAGCGATACGGTTTTCTCAGTTCCTATGAATGAGACATATAGCCTACTTGGGGTGGACCAAAAGGATATCATAACACTTGAGAAGTATTTGCAGGATTATTTCACAAACATATTGAAGAAATTGAAAGACCTGAAAGCATCGTCTAGACAGTCCGACTACTACATCTGAGAAAGGCCTTCTTTCTTTCTTTGCAAGTGTGTTAATGTGCATTCGGGTGTTGTATCTATGAATGAGGTATAAGTGGCATCATGTTAAGAGTGAAAAAAAAAATAGCGAGATAAAGAAACGAGGCGCGCTCTTTATTTCTTTTTCCATTTATTGATTGATATCTGTAAAGAGATTGAAAGTGGAAAAAGAAACAAAGAAGGAAGAAGAAATTAAAGCACAAGTGCGCCACCATAATACAAAATTACTCTAGGTGAATATGCATATTTCTAGGACTCGCTGGGATGATCAAACTGTTGGTCCCCGAATACAGCACAACTGTATCAGCTCAAGCTAAACACTAGATATGCAGCAAGCCAGCAACCAACAGACCTGACCAATCACCAAAGGTTGACCATTCTTGAGTCTAATTAGGAATTGATGTCTCTCCTACTTGAGCATACGATGTAGTTCTGGTGGTGCACGTTCAGTGGCAACTCCCAACTGATTAGTAAGAAAATAAGATTAGATATCATCTGTTAAGAATAATTAAGATAGCTAACTACGTTTGGTATGAATTCATTAGCAATCAATTAACGATTGAAGATTACAATTTGAGGCAGTTAAGCAAATCGTATGATTGATAGTATAAGTAAAACATTAAAGCGCATATACACGTGAGATGATTATCCACGGTTGTATCAGAAGATACGAGTCCCTACGTATCTCCTTCTTAGTGGCACTAAACTGCACGATTCATATATCAAATTTATTTAAATACCAATCGTATCTCGACCGAAGATTTTATTCGTTGCTCTATTCGGGAATACTCCGTAGTACAGTTTGATGTGAAAGTTGACTTTGAGAATTGATATTTGCAAGAGGTTTATGGACAGGATGCGCCATCGATAGGATTTCTCACTAATTTTCTTTTGATAATGGCTCAAGAATGAAGAGGAATTGATAAATACGTGGGAGTTCTAGATTAACTCACTCAACTGTCATTAGACTCATTATCATAGGCCCGTCTCAGTCTGCCAGATAATTTAATCGGCGAAAATGCCAAGTTTATACCCTTGTTTTATACAAAAGTTTTCTTCGGGATACCTGCCTCGCCATGATGCGTAGGAATTACCAATAGGTACTATTATAGTGGTCTTAGTTAGTGGCAGGTCCATCCATTAAGAGCCCAATAATCGGAGGTCTATTATTAAAAGAAAACAAAAAAAATGGACACATTTTTTTTGTTCCAGGTCCAAAACACGTGCTGGATCAGGTATACGTAATTTGAAAATACCACACATAACCTTCCCTATTTAACAGGTTATAATCATGAGAAATATTATTTACATTTCATATCCGTTTTTTTCTTCTCTTTCCTCTCACCGCTGCTGCAGATTCAGATGGAGATTTTTCTTCAATCTTTCTCGTTTCTACCAATTCAGATGAAGAGTTTTCTTTTGCAATGTTTATTTTAGGGTTTTCACGATCTAATCGTTGTTGTATTTGATTAACCTTTTGATCTCCATGTTTGATTTCTTGATTATTTACTAGATCTAGATGAATAATCACGTTTTTTGTTTATCTCGTTATTAGATTGATTATACCAGTTCCATTTTGTTGTTTTTAGATTTTTTTTAGTTTGTTTTTTTTCGTATGAAGCAACAGTACGTATATCCCGTACTGACAGAAACCTAGTTTATTTTTGAGAAGAAGAAGAAGAAGAAGATGCATCGTTATGACTTACGACGAGAAGATTGGTTGTGTTTCCAGGTATATTTTCTAATCATCTTCTTTGATTGTTTTGTTCGTTTTTCTTCTTTTGATTTGTTTTTTTGATTGTATTACGAAGATGAAATCGATTTTCATGAAGCTTTTATATTTTTAGGTTTGTTATAGTTTGTTTTTGTGAATGAATTGACAGTACGTATCTGGTGTACTGATATAAAATTCATTTGATTCTGTTTTGTTCGGAGTTTTGCCACTTTTTTTTTGGTTTGATCCATTAGTACATATGTGTAATACTGAAATATGTGCTTTGGTTCGGTTATATTCATGGATTCATCACTTCTTCTTGACATGCAGTTGACTTTTTAGTTCATGAATACGGAGTACGTATATGGCGTACTGATAGAAACTTCTCCTGATTCTGTTTTATTCAGAATTTTTCCAATGTTTTTGGGTTCGATCCATGAGTATGTATGTGTAATACTGAAATATGTGTTTTGATTTGGTTATATTCATGGATTCATCACTTCCTCTTGACATGCAGTTGATTTTTTTGTTCACGAATACGCAGTACGTATATGTCGTACTGATATAAACTTCTTCTGATTCTGTTTTATTTATAGTTTTACCACTGTTTTTGGGTTCGATCCATGAGTATGTATGTGTAATACTGAAATATGTGCTTTGTTATGTTATATATTCATTATTCATGGATTCAACAATTCTTCTTTACTTGCAGTTGATTTTTAGTTCATGAATACGCAGTACATATATGGCGTACTGATTGAAACTTCTTCTGATTCTGTTTTATTCAGAGTTTTGTTACTTTTTTTTTGTTTGATCCATGAGTACGTATGCGCAATACTGAAATATGTGCTAGTTTTGTATAACTTTTTTTATGTTTACTGTGGATTTCTAGGTTTTCTTTTTTTTTTCCTATGATTTAATACTATATTGAAGAAATATTATAGATTAATTTGTATGATCCTACAATATATGTGATGTAATTCGTTTTCTAATTTATTTATCATTGATTCTAACAGATATGTACTCTACCTGGAAGCAGTGAAGCAGATATGTACTCGAATTTGTAAGCAGCAGATATATACTCGAATTTCTAAGCAATGTGACAGATATGTACTCAGATTTGTAAGCAGTGCGGCAGATATGTACTCGAATTTGTAAGCAGTGTAGCAGATATGTACTCGAATTTGTAAGCAGTGTACCAGATATGTACTCAAATTTATAAGCAGTGTAGACACATACGTTTGGTAGTAGGGGGTATTATGGCCATCTTCATGTTTTAATTAATTTTGGACCTCCGGATAAAATTCTGATTGGACCTTACTATAAATAATTATATGGGCTTTGGACCAACCAACAAATTTTTCATGGTGAAAACCTTTAGTCAGAGCGGATCCTGAATTTAGAAGGGCCATGTGCCAACGAAAATGAAATGGGCTTGGGGTATTAAGGTGTCCACTATTGGGAAAATAGACCGGTGGCACACCGTACATTGCCTTAGGCTTGGCTCACTTGCTAGATAAAATGGAAAATTTGGTGGATTGCAAGATAAATTTCATGAAAGACTAGCTAGTTGGAAGGGTAAGAATTTGAATCAATCTCCTAGAACTGTAGTGGTTCAATCCATTTTAGGTTCTCTTGCTTTTCCCCATCTTGTTGTATGCCCAAAAAATTGACTGACAGGTTGGATGACACTCAAAGGAATTTCATGTGGAACAAGAAGCAAGGAGAGAGAGGTATGTACATCAAAAGGCGGGAAACTCTCTCTACACCAAAAATAAATAAATGGTTGTTTCAATATTAAGAAAATTGTTGTCTTGAACCATGCAATCCTTGCTAAGTTAGCACGGAGGATGCTCAATGAGCTTGATTTCTTGTATTCACAATTGCTTAAGCAAAAATATTTTCGGGATCACAATCCACTGCATTATACTAGTGAACATAGATCATGGGTGTGGAGGGATGTTTGTATGGGACTTGATATACTTAGAGAAAATTGTTGTGGGAGGTGGCAGATGGAAATGATATATCAATTTGAAAAAATAAGTGGGTATCATCTGGATCTCGGCCACTTCCTTCCAAATTTAGCTCTGAAGCATTGCAAACAATAGTCCAATTTATGCACCCAAATAGTAATACCTGGAATCTAGATACTTTAAATACTTTGTTCAATAGTGGTACCGTTGGTGAATATGTAAAATGAGAATATGTATAAAAGGGAAAATAAACTTATATGGAAACCAGCTCGCAATGGGATCTTTTCTGTCAAAAGTGTTTAGGAAACTGTTAATGTTGCAGGTAATACTTATGATGCAGGTAGTACTTATGATGCTTCTGATGGTCCTGTGAACTTTCCATGGAACCAATTATGGAACGCTGAACTACCACCAAAAATTCTGAGTTTCCTTTGAAAATGCGTGCAATGTTGTTTACCTGTTAAAGATAGAATTACTACGCAAATTAATGATATAAATCGTCAGTGCTCCTTATGTCATAATACTATTAAGTATTTGGACCATCTGTTTCTTATATACAATGTAACTAAATAAATCAGGAATGCCCTAAACTCTAGCTTTACAGGATTGATAAATGATTTATGCATTTCAGAAACAAGTCGGTTCACTAACGAAGGTGGTACATATAGGGCTGGAAACTAAGGTATAATTCTAATTACAGATCATGCTATGTAGCATATATGGAAGATGAGATGTCCTGTGATTTTCGATAATATATTAAGACATATGTAGATAATTTAACTTATCAAATCAAACAATCAATCCACGACTGGATGGAGAATACTAGGAGAAGTTTTACTAGGCAGGGTCATTTAACTCTAGTATGGTTACCATACCATGGACTACATGTCTCTTCCTGTTAGAGCGTAGCTCGGTTGAACCCATCAAGTGTTGGTATGTCAAGTTTAGTTGTCATATTTTAGTATCAGAACTCATCTAGAGTCGCTTGATTAAATATTAGATTCAACTTCGTTTAGGTTAGACTAGAAAGTCTACGAATGTTGAGACATACAAGTATTACTCCGAAGACATGAAGAATGAGAATAAGTAACGACTACAACGACGATATCATCCTTCCACTTGAGGTTAGTAATATTGACTTGTTTCCATTCCCTAACGTATTTTTCAAGTCGTGCTATATTGAAAACATAACAAGCGAAGTTGTATATATTGTATATAATACTCTAGTGGTGAGACTTGGTCATAATAGCATGATCAAAGTGTCAAGGAAAACACATTAAGAAGTATAAACTCTTATATTTTGGAACTTCATAAATACGCCATCGACATAATCTATTGTATATATTTATTTTATTATGTGTGCATTATATACGTATGATTTCATCCTAGAAAACTATGTATCTTTATATTAGTTTAAGGAAGTAGATGTATGAACTTGTTTTCATAATCGAAAGGGAAATAATGATTGGTCTTGCTATTCATTGAATATATTTTGGATGACCAATGGAAGATGACTATGGTAGAACCTATCTTAACTTTGTCGAGAATTGAGGTATAACTGGTCATAGCCTATATAATATAGCTAGTTGTAATCGGTCATGAGCTACATTGAAATCAAGGTATAACCGATCACAAGCTAAGAAAAATACAATCCACCTTTCCATCCAATGATACATGGTGTCTCACTGTATAGTTGTGTTTTTGGGCCAACCAGTGTGATTCTTGCATTACCTTCCTACCACCCTATTCCATCATGTTGATAGTTTCTGTGGCCGCATAAATTGAAAATCGTACTTGATCCAAATTGTGTCGTTTTAACTTGGCAACGAGGGGATCCCCAACAAGACTTTGCGGATGCCAACCATTAACAACTTTACGCATTCTCCACATTTTAGTGTCTTATTTCAACAAAAATATAATCTTGACTAGGAAGCCACACTTCTTTGGCTTAACATTGTACACCATTTTCGTCTTCTTAAGATACACATAACCCTTTCTCTTGTGACTTACCGGCCATCCAAAACAATCACAAGAAATTTCAAACTATTTTAGTTGTTGTTGGTTGTTTTTCAGTAGAACACACATTTTTACTTTTGCTTTCTCAATAATCCATTCCACTGCTTCATCTTTAGACGAACATTCCTGCGTTACGTAGATATCAAGTAATTTAGAAGCACAATTCAAATTATTCATTCAAAAATAAAGAACATGTCAAGTTTAAGTAATATACCAAATCACTAGCATAACTTGGAAGTATCAGGACCTCTAATACTAAAAGCTTCAGGATGATCGTTTACCGCGAACACAATCTACAAAAACCTCCCAAGTAAGATGTAATATGTTAAGAAAAAATATTAAGTCGGCACGGTCGACATATACAAACCCTGACGACCGAAATATATTTTACGGCACGGTTTTCTGTATACTTATACATGATTTGTAGACATGGTTTATAATATCGAACCTGATGACCACTACAAATACCAAATCGTCGGCATAGCCTGGAATTAAAAACGTGACAACTTTGTTTTGATCCATGAAAAGTCGTCAGGTTTGGTATAACGACAACGTGCCGATTATGAAATTCGTCAGGGTTAGTATTAGATAATTGCTCGGTCGAACTCTCATGCGTTGCTATCTGAAGCATGTTTGTCAATGTTAGTGATCAAAACTATAAGTCTTGATTTCTAGTCTATTATAGCTAAGTCTCGGACTAGAATAGAAAATGTAGTTGAGCTCAAGGAATTCATGGACATTCATCATACAAGTAGAAGAACTACTCAAGGAACCGGTGGAACTTCTCGAGAAAAAGGTATGTGAAGACTTGAACTTATCTATCACTCAAAAGTCTATCTACTATATATCCTACTCTTTTAGACAATAAGTCGTATGCTATATATATAGACTTTGATTATACACATTTGGTATTTCGAGCCGAGTATACCTCGCCTATCTATATCTTGAAATATGGGTTGGTAAGGTTTTCGTTTTAACCAAGTTTATCTTTACCATGTGGCGAAAGTCATGATATGTTTCATTCATCTTGAAAATTTCTTTGGCGAGAAATGGTGTAGCAACTATATAACGTCCTATAAGAATGTTTCAATGATTGAAATAAGAGTTTAGATTACATAACCAATGGTGGACATAAGCATTGTTGTGGAAACACATTTATGTATAAGTCCTATTTCTTGAACCAAATTTTGCGAACTTTGTTGATCCAGAGAACCGGAAGAATGGCGTGAGCCAAGTCCGCGAACTCAGTCTGCGAACCGGCGAAGTTCTCATACCCTATAATTTATGCTGGAGTTTGTAAACTCTGCTCGGTAACTTAAGTCCGCGAACTTGAGAAGGTTATATATTTGAAGATGATTTCTGAACCTAAACTTAAAAAGACTAAGGAATGCAGTTTGCAAACCGTGGATATAAAAGTTCATCAAATCATCTTTGCTTCAATTATGTCTTGTGTAGTACATGATATTTCCTTGCAATTGAACAACTCTATAACTAGTTCATTTGAAATCATTTGAACTAGTTATGGTGAAGAAGAACGTGGTTGATATGGAATGCTCATATGGCTAACCTTTTGGTTAACTATTGTTGAACCAACAAGTGCATATGTTTGGGTACGGTTAACAAACCTAGAAGCACGCATTGTCAAATGTCTGTAACTATTTGAGGGTGAAAACAGTTTCTGCTGATTTTGGTAATTTCAAGTGTGTGGGTGAGAAACGAGTCTAAACCCTAAACAATGTACTGCAAGGGAGTACTTTGATTCGAGAGATCAATCTGTACAAATCCGGCCTAAACCAAGAAATGCTCGTTCCAGACTTGCTTCGGTCATAAAGTCAAAGAGAAGGGTTGGTCTAAGGAGGGAAGTGAAGAGAGTGTTGAGACCAGAATAGTTGATTCCGGAGGAGTAGTTGTTTGACGACTTGTATCAGAAAGTGGAAAGCTAATAGATGGGAAAGCTAACAAGTGATTTCTGAGTATTGTATTCTCCTGACCAAAAACTTTTTCTTTGGTGGAAATAGGTGAGACCTATTTATACTAGTCGCAACGAAACGCACCCTGGTCTCGTAAGAAGTGGAAACGGTTGAGTAAATGGAAGAAAGCGGTAACGGGTAACGCATGGAATTGATGTTTCCATAATAAAAGAAGATTTTCACCATTAATTATTGTATTTACTAACCTCCTCACTCTTATGACACTTTCTTGTAACGGGCGTAGTGTACGCCGCACGCTGTAAACCGCCAGACCAATACCCTGATGAGCATCCCCCAGTTTGTGACATGTTTTGATGTCTCGTGTGTTTTCGTGAAAAACGTGTAGCATGTTGCTATTGTTTGGAAAGTTAAGATTGATAGGCTTGCCGGTTCGGTGGTGACTTTCGACGGCCAAGATTTCGCATCTTGAGAGTAATGTTAGCCGTTGATTGTGGTTACCTTCCGTTGGTAGACAGTGGCATGGCCACGGTGCTGGCATGGCTTTCGCATGCTCTTGGCTTGGCTAGTTAGGGTTTGGTGCCATGACCAAAGAATTGGCATAGCTAAGTATGTGTCGTGGCCAAAGAGTTGGCAGCGTATCCAAAGGTTTCCACAAGTCGTTTGGTGGCAAGTTTGTACGGCTAAGATCTGCATCTCAGGAGGAAGGATAGTCGTTGATTATTGCAACCTTCCGTTTGGCAGCCAACGGCATGGAGGCATGGTCGGCATGGCTTTGGCGTGGCCAATTAGGGATTTGGCATCGTGGCCAAGATTTGGCATCGTAACCAAGAGATTGCCATAAGTCGTTTGGTGGAAAGTTTGTACGGCTGAGATGTGCATCTCAGGAGGAAGGATAGTCGTTGATTGTTGCAACCTTCCGTTTGGCATCCAGCGGCATAGAGGCATGACCGGCATGGCTTTGGCGTGGCCAAATTAGGGTTTCGGCACCGTGACCAAGAGTTGGCACCGTAGCCAAGAGATTGCCACAAGTCGTTTGGTGGAAAGTTTGTATGGATGAGATCTGCATCTCAGGAGGAAGGATAGCCGTTGATTGTTGCAACCTTCCATTTGGCAGCCAATGGCATGGATGCATGGATTTGGCATGGCCAAATTAGGGATTTGGCACCATGGACAAGAATTGGCACCGTATCCAAGAGATTGCCACAAGTCGTTTGGTGGAAAGTTTGTACGGCGGAGTCTGCACCTCAGGAGGAAGGATAGTCGTTGATCGTTGCAACCTTCTGTTTGGCAGCCAGCGGCGTGGACGGCATTGCTTTGGCGTGGACAGATTAGGGTTTTGGCACTGTGGACAAGATTTGGCACCTTAGCCAAGAGATTTCCACAAGTCGTTTGGTGGCAAGTTTGTACGGCTGAGATATGCATCTCAGGAGGAAGGATAGTCTTTGATTGTTGCAACCTTATGTTTGGAATCCAGCGGCATGGAGGCATGGCCGGCGTGGTTTTGGCATGGTTTAGGCGCGACCAAGCTAAGGATTTTGGCATAGTTTTAGCCGCATCCAAAATTAGGGCTTGGCATTGGGACAAAAGTTGCCACGCATTTGGTGGCAAACTTGGTCGGTTGAGATTTGTATCTCAGAAGGAAGGGTGGCTGTTGATTGTTGCAACCCTTCGTTTGGCATCCATCGGCATGGAGGCATGGCTTTGGCATGGTTTAGGCGCGGCCAAGCTAGGATTCTGGCATAGTCTTTGGCGCGGCCAAATAAGGGTTTTGGCATAGTTTAGGCGCGACCAAAATTAGGGCTTGGCATTGGGCCAAAAATTTCCACGCGTTTGGTGGCGAACTTGGACGGCTGAGATTTGCATCTCAGAAGGAAGGGTGGTCGTTGATTGTTGCAACCCTTTGTTTGGAAGCCAGCGGCATGAAGGTATGGCCGGCATGGCTTCGGTGCGGAGGAGCGGCTGGCATGGTTGGCATGCCTTTGGCTTGGAGATGGGGCTGTCATGGCATGCCATTGGCACGGTGGTGCGGCTGGCATGGTTGGCATGCCTTTGGCGCGGAGATGTGGCTGGCATGGCATGCCATTGGCACGGTGGTGCGGCTGGCATGGTTGGCATGCCTTTGGCGCGGAGATGTGGCTGGCATGGAATTCCATTGGCACGGTGGTGCGGCTGGCATGGTTAGCATGCCTTTGGCGCGGAGATGTGGCTGGCATGGCATGCCATTGGCACGGTGGTGCGACTGGCATGGTTGGCATGCCTTTAGCGCGGAGATGTGGCTGGCATGGCATGCCATTGGCACGGTGGTGCGGCTGGCATGGTTGGCATGCCTTCGGCACAGAGATGTGGCTGGCATGGCATGCTATTGTCACGGTGGTGCGGATGGCATGGTTGGCATGCCTTCGGCGCAGAGATGTGGCTGGCATGGCATTCCATTGGCACGGTGGTGCGGCTGGCATGGTTGGCATTCCTTCGACGCGAAGATGTGGCTGGCATGGCATGCCATTGGCACGGTGCTGCGGCTGGCATGTTGGCATGCCTTTGGCACGGAGACGTGGCTGGCATGGCATGCCATTGGCACGTTTGGTTAGAATACATGGCTGGCATGTTAGAGATGATGCCAGTCAGTACCGAGGGTCCTGCCGTGGAGCATGGCACATACATAAAAAGGTACCCCGGTAATTTTACGCAGACATGTTGAATGTTTCAATAAATGTGCTAGTTGCGACATCATTACTCAAGTGTGACGTCACTGTTTGACTAAGGTTTTACGATTTTAACCCTAAGATAAGAACCACCATCAACAGTAACAAGCTAAGTTTTCGATCTAACAGTTGAGAAATATTAGCTTCAATCTAAATCAGGTTTTCATCTAAGAGTGGATATTGATTGCTTTGTTACCAAGGTAACTGAATTGCAAACCCTGATTTGAAAGACTATATAAGGGGAGCTCTAGTATCTGTGCAAAACTAATCCCCACACCTCACGTGTGATACTAGTTTGCATACTAGAGTCGGTTCTTCTTTAACCTTTGGTTTTCTTCTTCTAAAACCAGGTTAACGACTTAAAGACTTCATTGGGATTGTGAAGCCAGACCGATACTACTTTTATCGTAGTTGTGTGATCTGATCTTGCATCTTCTATCGTACGAGTACAATCATATTGATTGGCTTGAGATTGATATCTCTGATAGGCAAGATATAAAAAGTAATCACAAACATCTTCTTCTCATTGTTTGTGATTCCGCAACATCTTGTTTCGCTACCATACGATTAAGATTGTTGTGAGGTCATTGATAACTCTAAGCTGTTCTTCGAAAATATAAGACCGGATTATCAATTGGTTCCTGTTCACCTTTATTATTATCAAAAGACGAAACAAAACCTTTAGGGTTTATCTGTGGGAGACAGATTGATCCTTAGATAGACTTGTCTGTGTGAGACAAATTTGTTTATTTTCAAAGCCTGCGATTTTGGGTCGTAGAAACTCTAAGTTGTGGGTGAGATCAACTAAGGGAATCAAGTGCGCGGTATCCTGATGGAATCAGAGGCGTAGGGAGTACAACTGTACCTTGGATCGGTGGGAGACTGATTGGGGTTCAACCACAGTCCAGTCCGAATTCAGCTTGGAGTAGGCTAGTGCATGTAGCGGCTTAATACAGTGTGTGTTCAATCTGGACTAGGTCCCGGGGTTTTTATGCATTTGCGGTTTCCTTATTAACAAAATATATGGTGTCTGTGTTATTTCAATTTCCGCATTATATTGTTTTATCTTTATAATTGAAATAATATAGGTTGTGCGTTAGATCATCAATAAGAGTAATCCAACCTTTGGTTGTTGATTGTCATTGATTGATCCTTGGATATTTGTCTTTGGTACCATCCAAGTTATTCCTTGTGTTTGATTAAGGACTCGCTGATTTCTGTTAGCTCGAGTAAATCAAATCAAGAGAGAGATATTAACTCCTCTATATGCTTTATTCTAGATTGAGTCTGACTATCTAGTTGATTCTCTAGCAAAGTATATTGGATTTATTCCATACGGATTTCTAAGAGAAATATTGGTTGGTGTTGTTAGACCCCACGCTTTTTCAATTGGTATCAGAGCAGGCAAACACGTTGACCTCAAAAGTTTGTGTTTTAGCGATCTGACTATATGGACCATAAAGTCTCAATTGACGCTTCACCAGGTTTAAAAACCAACCACGGAAAAAGGTCTGATAAACTGGTTACTCTTCAAAAGGGGTTGGATAAACAAATCCGGACTAACTCTGATCTTGTTGCAGAATTTGCAATTCTTAAGGATTTGATATCTGGTAGTAGTCCCTTGGTGAATCTGAGAAACTCAAGTTTTTCCTCTTTAAAGAATAGTCGTAAATCAGATGGTAATCAACGACCGGTTGTTGTGAAAACTGATATGACTAGGAACCACTCAGATAAACTTCAAAGTTTTGGCCCGTATTGTTGTTGTGATTCTTCCAATCACCTTCAACATGTTTGTATGTCGTTTCAAAAGAGTCTGAATGTTGTGAATGATCTTGTAAGAAAACTAAACAACTTTTTGTTACTCTAAAAAGACATACAAAACTATCAGGAAATTCTAAACAAAAAAGTACTGATAGTATGAGTACCATTGCTTTAAGTCATACATCTCTCTTTCAATGGTTTCTTGACAGTAGATGTAGTTATTTATTACATATGATAGGCGATTCTCCATAGTATGTGTCATCTATCGACTATGAAGGTGGAAGAGATTCTACAGCCAAAACAAAAGGACAACTTCAAATTATGAGCAAGCTTGGTTGTTATCTTTCACAAGTAGAACCATGAAATTCTGATGAAACTCTAGACGATCCCCTTTGGGTGAATGCAATGCATGAAGAGTTAAATCAATTTCAAAGACAAGACGTGTGGGATCTTGTACCATGTCTTTCCAATAACAATATTATTGGTTCTAAATGGGTATTCAAGAATAAGTCTGATAAATTAGGCACAACTGTCAGAAACAAAGCCAGACTTGTCGCTCAAGGATATTCACGGAGTGAAGAATTTGAGTTTGACGAAACCTTTTTTCCTGTGGGATGCCCTGAGTCCACTCAAATTTTGTTAGCTAATGCTTGTTTTCTTAAAGACAAGCTGTTTCGAGTGGATAATCGTCATAGGTCCCATGAGACGAGTATTTCCAGAATCAAAAGGAGGAGGATTTCTGCTCACATAACAAACCTTGAAAATTCACGATGTGATAAACAAGGAGCTTTTGGCTCACAACGTCTCTTTCTAACTCCATAGACGTTCGCATCCTCATCTTTAACTTGAGAAAATGGGGTTTCGCGTCTTTTTGGCTCAAGTAGTATTTTCTTGGTTAAAAAGTTTTCCTTAAAACTATATAAATAATGAATCTTTAAAACTACAAAAGTATTGTTGTCTAGGGTTTTAGTCGTTCGTAACGTTGTGTTATTCCCCAAAGAAATACTGTTTCATGGCTTCTGTAACTAGAGACAGCACAAGCAGGGATGCAGTTGAAGCAGCTAACGTACGTCGGTGTACAGGAATTTCCTCCACCAGGGTGAAGAAAGGGAAGGCTGCAATTAATAGTAAATGTCCTTCCTCAAACTGGTTCTTGTCCTTTTATCAAAGTGATGTTAACTTCATGAACCTGGTAAAAGAATTCATCAGCAAAAGAAACGATTTAAAATCTCAAATCGCTTCGTCTTTGGAAGAGCTAATTCACTATGAATGGATGTTGTCTCTAACAACGAACACCGTACGTAAACTGAAAAGAGAACTTAGTAAGTTGACAGTTATTTCCAAAGAGTTGGAGGAATTGAATGATCCCATTATCAATGGTTTTTTCAACAACGAGAAGGAATTCTCTGAAGAGGCCTTGGGAAAGCTTCATGTTGCCTAGTATGTCTTCTTTTTGATTTAGTTGGAAGAATAACTAGTGCTTTGAATAACAATCATTGTGACTACACATAGCTATTATTTTTCATCTTCTTGTTCTTTTTTAGGTTTATTTGTTTAAATTCTAAAAACCTTTTGGAGGATGATGTTTTGCAGTATTAATCTTTACGATTTGTTATATTGCAATTTGTTATGGGATATTGATGTTTACGTCCGTGAACTATGTTCGTCCCATACTTTGTCAAAAGTAAAGTCGTTCGTGATCGGTATTCACATATTGATAAAAGAATGAATGGACTTTTGACAAATACAAAAGTTAAGCCTATATAGTCACATAGTTGATGAAAGATAGGTTAACATCTTTATTTTTCAAGGATTATGTCTATTAAATATCGTTATGCAAATAGTGATGGAAAATAGAATGAATCCTTGTGTATTCCGCAGTATTGATCATCCCTGATCCATATTCTATGTATTACTGTGAGGCTTCGTAATGTATCTTATGTTTAGCACTATACAACCAAGTTGATTTTTTAGCTTAGTTGTTGCTCCGTGAGATATGTTATGTCGAGTATACTGAACTAAATTAATCATATTGTTTGATTATTTAGTTATTGCTCCGTAAGTTTTCTTATGTCGAGAAAAACAAATGATAATTAAATTGATTACTTTCGTGATTAGTTTGGTTGTGTATTCCAATTAGATTAATTATGGGTTCTCTTGTAATTAATCTAGTTGAGTATTTTCGTGTCTCCATAAGTTCTCTTATGTTGAGCATAATCAATTGAATTGATCACCTTTTGTGTTTAATTTGATTGCGTATTCCGATTAAATTAATCATGGGTTTTACTTGTGATTAATTTGATTGAGTTTTTGGATATAGGAAATCATTCTCATGGTTTTTTTGTGTCCAATAAAAATCATTCTTTTCTTTCGAAATTAAGGTCGCTCTTGTTGTTCCTTCGTGGATGACATCAAATGGGGGAGAGTTCTTTTGAACTTGTGCTTAATGGTCATATCTTGAGGGGTGTGCGGCTGTGGAATTTTAGAGGGGTTATCTTGTATCTTTAAACTCCTTGATGAATGCATTTAGCTTCGGCTTTATGATTGCATCTCAATTAGTTGGTATGCATTTTTTCTTTTTGTCATGAAATGTCTCTCTCGGAAATTTAATTATGATCCCGTTCTTGTACCTTTGCCAATTTTATTGAAAAAAAGGGGGAGAATTGATATGTAGTTCACACTACAAATGCATATGGTTTTTGGATCATTGTGGAAGGGGGAGTGGTTTCCATGTGAGATGGAGTATTGATTAAAGAGGAGTGATACATATCACCATAGTATTATTGTTGAAGTTATGATACAATTGAACTTTGATGTTGTGTAATAATACTATCAAACTGTATAACAATGATCGAGAACTATGTTTTCTCATTGTTATAGCTACGGATGTTCAACAAAGGTGATGCTAAACTTACAACCTTTGGGATCATTGGAGCACTTGGAAGTGACGAAGATTTTGAGGAATGTTGAAGATTAGACATGTGGAATAGGAGCTACTAAAGTTTCTTTATCTTTTTTGTATTCCATATGTATTGATAGTTTTGTCACTAAAATTGACAAAGGGGGAGATTGCTAGAGCATTGCTCGGTCGAACTCGCATGCGTTGCTATCTCAAGCAAGTTTGTCAATGTTAGTGATCAAAACTATAAGTCTTGATTTCTAGTCTATTATATCTAAGTCTCAGACTAAGATAGAAAGTGTAGTTGAGCTCAAGGACTTCATGGCGATTCATCATACAAGTAGAAGAACTACTCAAGAAACCGGTGGAACTTCTCGACAAAAAGGTATGTGAAGTCTTGAACTTATCTATCACTCAAAAGTCTATCTACTCTATCTCCTACTCTTTGATACAAGAAGTCGTATGTTATATATATAGACTTTGATTATACACATTTGGTATTTTGAGCCGAGCATACTTCGCCTATCTATATCTCGAAATATGGGTTGGTAAGCTTTTCGCTTTAACCAAGTTAATCTTTACCATGTGACGAAAGTCATGATATGTTTCAATCATCTTGAAAATTTCTTTGACGACAAATGGTGTAACAACTATATAACGTCCTCTAAGAATGTTTTAATTATCGAAATGAGAGTTTAGATTACATAACCAATGGTGGACATAAGCATTGTTGTGGAAACACATTTATGTATAAGTCATATTCCTTGAACCAAAGTTTGCGAACTTTGTTGAACAAGAGAACCGGAAGAATGGCGTGAGCCAAGTCCGCGAACTCAGTCTGCGAACCGACAATGTTCTCATACCCGAGAATTTCTGCTGGAGTTTGTAAACTCTGCCCGGTAACTTAAGTCCACGAACCTAGTCTGCGAACTTGAGAAGGTTATATATCTGAAGATGATTTCTGAACTTAAACTTAAAAAGACTAAGAAATGCAGTTTGCAAACCGTGGCTATAAAAGTTCATGAACCGATTCAAGTAAATCATATCATCTTTGCTTCAATTGTGTCTTGTGTAGTACATGAGATTTCCTTGCAATTGAACAACTCTCTAACTAGTTCATTTGAAATCATTTGAACTAGTTATGGTGAAGAAGAACGTGGTTGATATGGAATGCTCATATGGCTAACTATCCTTACACCCTCGTGATTGTCCACTTACATGCCCGTCATAAGGTTGTTGACATGTATGAGAATATTCATAAGGTTCCGCGGGATATTGATCATAGTCAAAAGATTGGTTTTGATTATACCCATATAGGATGGTTGGTAGTTCTCATATGAATGAGATCGAAAACCATATTGATTACCACTATCATATGTATGATCTTGTACTCCGTACATGTTATTTCCGTATGGAAACATGACGACTCACAAGATAGAGAAAATCAAAACAAAATCAAAATAAAAACAAGCTAAACAAATAAAAAATCAATTAGCAACCGTTCCCCGGCAGCGGCGCCAAAATTTGATGCGTGTCGTAAATGCAACAAATTAATCAAGATATTTCTCACTAATTAACTGGTAATATAGCGGTAGTAAGAGATCGTTCTCACATAGAGCCGTGTAATTGATAGGTTATTTGATCAGCAAAATTGTAATAAAAGGAAAACACAAAAGGGGGATTGTTTGATGAAAGCAAAATAAGAAAATAATAAGAAAGCAAAGATGGTTTGGGAATCATTCGCCGCCACTGAACAGAAACTTAATAAAAGTACTTGTTTATTTCTTGAAAAATTTCTATTGTCACCAACCGTAGAATAGCAATAAGCTCTGTTATCCCCGGAGTTCCTGTTGCCACCGGATACGGAAGCGCTCGACTACCAGATTCTATCCATCTGATCCACCATGAATAAGCTCTTAAGGTGTAACCCAGTCGAATGAATTACGTTTTGTGAATTAGCTTGATCTAGCATCAGACGCATAAGCTCGGTCTGCTTACTAGTGTCATCTCTATACACAATTGCTTAACAGAATCCCTCTGTCAGCTTTTGCGATTTACTACTCGTGTAAATAATTGAGTGACAATTACACGTATCACCAACCCCAATACTAGCAGAAGAATTACTATCAGGTTAATTCAAATGGCCCATTGAATAACCCAATAGTAATCTTAGATACTAAAAACAATAGAGACAATCGACGGGAAAATTAAACTCAAAATAAACTTGTAAAAAGAATTAAAGTTTCATAAACCAGGACTTTGAAACCATCCTTAATCAATAAAAATTCAGCTACACATGGATTTACTAAAACCCATAAAAATATATCGAAGAAGAATTAAAAGAACAAAACTTGGTTTCCCCCTAAACGGGGTAAGCCATAGATATGAAATAAAACCTTTCATATCTCTATTCTTTTTTGTATTTTTCTCTCCCACAAGTTGTCTTTTCCAATCTCCGCTACTGCCTCCTTATATAAGCTTCAAAACAAACCCAACGTGTGCGACAATTCCTCAATTGATAAACACAGCAAGTCGGTCAACAAAGTTTAAAACTTATTAAAGGTGACAGTGATCTGGTGTGTCACGAATTACTCTAACAACATAAGCACGGATTTTGATTGGCTTGGATTCTAGTGGAACTCAGATGAACGGTGTGTCTTCTCTTGGATTAATAATACATCCAACTCGATGTTTGATGTCGTAGCAGATTCCCATATTTCCATTCCGCGTAGAATCTTTCTGCTGCTCGGAAATCTTCTTTGTATCTATCCCCAACGGCGTCTTCTCAGATACCAAACTCCATCACCGCCTCCCTGACTTCTGCCAAACTCGGTCCCATATCCAAGTCTGGATCCGTAACTCCATCTTAACCTCCTCTATCAACGATCCCAGCAACAGCGAAGAACCATCAATCCTCATTATCAACAGCAAAACTCGAGTTCCGTCCATCTCTGTAACAACATCGATCATTATCTTCATTTCTCCTTAACTGCATGAGTTCTTCCCTGTTTAGTTTCGACTCATGTACATCACTGAGACACCCTTCATCATCTATGTTTCTATGAATCTCACATCGCGATCCATCATCTACTTCCGATAATGGCACCAACCCATTCTCCATCAATCCCGACTGCCAATTAATACTCGAGTTCTTCTCAGTTGAATGCCATCACTGGCCCACGAGCAATAGCACCTATATCGTTACTACTGATATTGAACGTAAGCAGCCATTAATGGTGATTATCACCGAACAACCAACAGCCACAACCACTTTCTCTCTTGGTTTTGTCGTGCTCAAACAATATCCAAAACCCTGTCATTCTCATTCACAAAAGACGTGTTCTTCCTTGCATCGAAATTAGTTGTAGAAGACGGTGGCCCAAGTCAATAGGTCGGGCGCCTTTAATAGCATTTGAATTATGGCTTCCCCAGTAAATTAATCGACTGCCTTCTAGCAGTTCCTTAAAAACAGGCCACCCTTTATCAGAATGACCGCCCCTTAACGTACAGTGGGGTTACAATAGCACTTGTCCTGGAAAAATGACCATTTCTCCCTTTTAGTCTTCCAAGTTCTTATTTTGCTCAGAATGACTTCGCTCTTTTGCCATTGACTTCATCTTCCTGTCCTCTACAGAATGATGACTGGAATCCTTCATTTGAACGAGTTCCACTGGGTCTTTGGCCGTTCTTCACTTGTGACTTCACTTTTGTAGCTATTTCCACTTATTTAAGATGATTCATCTAATAAAACACAAATAAAAGAAAACAAGTGTAATATACAATAATTTGCAATAACATCAACAATTACTAGCATGGAATTCACACCAAATATATGTAAAATATGCACTTATCAAATTCCCCAACACTTAGCTTTTGCCAGTCCTCGAGCAAACTACCTAAAGTACAACAACTCCATGTCGTCGAGGATACGTATGCACTTAGCAAATGCAACATGCCTTTAAACCCCTAGGTGTCCCTAGTGGACGAGTTATAGTCTCGTGAGGGCTTACGAGAGGTATACCCATGAAACCTACTCCAACTTCAAAGTGTTCCAGCGTCCCAAGCATCCAAAGAGCTATGAGGACATAGAGTTTCTGCATGCTAGTAATAAGAAGTTAGAAATACCAAAGAACATATTCTCATTCTTAAATGTTGAGTAAGAAATAACCACACCATAATGAGATAACGCGTGTTTGAGAGCGACCAATAAGCATTTCTCCTCGACTTCTGCCTCACGTAAAAGGATTTTATGATAATTGCACTAAATAAGACGGATTTTTTATGGGTCTCACATGTGTGCAGGTAGGAATAAAGAGATAAATCCTATACACGTTGAATGGTGGGAAGAAAACCTTCCGAATTATTTTTGGAGACTCCACAAAATCGTGGAAAATAAAAATATTTTTCTGATGATCTCTAAGAAAGGGAATCAACCATTAATTCGAGGATGGGAGTACTTACCACCTTCACATCCGATCGGCAGTGAAGAAAACACCACTCTCACAGCATCCAATAGAAACGTCTTCATTCGGCTCGTCTTCTTCTTCATCTTCTTCTTCGTCTTCGATCTTCAACTATTGATGATAAACTCTTGAATTTCGTAGTACTTCGACAATTTGTAACTCTTTTCCTATATTTCCTTATTACTTGAAACTTCCTTATATAGTTTTCTTCCACATGGCCTTATTGAACAAATAACAACCTAAATGCAAATCTTTTTGTATTTTCTCTCTCTTTTTTTTTAAAACAAAAATATTGCAACTACAAAAATAATAACGGAATTTAAATAACATGACCATGAAAGAAGTACTTCACCACTGTGATCTTCACAACTTGTATTGTCTTCGTCTCAGAAACTGCAATAACTCTCATCTTTTGTTTTTCTTCGCTCTTGTAAATAAGTCTTCATACTTTGATATAAAATTCTGCTCCTTATATGTAAGTCTTCAACATGTATATAAAATCTGCTCATTGTAAGTTGCTTTACTTGGATATAAATTTTCTTTTCCTTGTATTGTTGCTTGTAATCCTTAAACGTCTCAACTTTCCTTGTAGATTTTTATGTTGATCCGCTTATTGATGATGATGTCGTGTTTCTATGGAGCTGTTGTTGGCGATAGAGAATGGTGCTAACTGCAAATCAAACTACAAGAAGGTGGCTTTCATCTATAGACGTCACCATCATGATTGACAAAATTAGCACTCAAGAGATCAAAGAGTAGTGCTTCTATTGGTGAGAGGTTGGGTAGCTCACCATTCTACCCGGAATTAACGTACGATGACACACACTCAAAAGAAAGTTCTTTAGTCAGCTATAAAGAAAATTTGGTCTGGTGCCTCTGTTGATTTGAAAATAGGTAGTCTCCACTAATGATTGATTAGCAACTCTAATAATGCATTTCTCCCTGCTTCTCATTTGCATCACCGACATGATTAAATCCATTATTTAACACTCTAACAAGTAAGAAATCCGAGTGTAGTTCCCTAAGAACTTCCAAGTTCAGTTATGTCGGTCAGAATTCTCTATGTAAACATACCTAGAAGTATGCTAAAATCTCTACAAGTTGGAGGTTTTATGCAATTGTTTTTAAAAAAACTCTATATGCAAAATATCCAAACACTCCCCCACACTTAAAATTTACACTGTCCTCAATGTAATTGACTCATCCTAAGTAAAATCAAGGTGGGAAATCCTAATATGATAGGAAAAAGAATAAAACTAAAAACAAAAAGATAGAAAATACAAAACCTATGGGTTGCCTCCCATTTAGCGCTTGGTTTAAAGTCGTCTGCCCTACTTTCTTGTCATCGTCCGTAAACCAACAATCTGAAAATCTGGTAGTTTGCCCAGAAAAAAATCTGCAATTCTAGTAACAACTTTACACAATGATTATCATAACATATGAATAATGAAATTTTTATAGCTTGAAAGCTTCCCCCACACTTTGTCCTTTTTACACTCGAAAGTGGATAGAGAACATAAAATAAGGGAACTTCTATAGGTTCCTCGGCTTGGTGAACCTGCACAATGCTAGAATCAAACACATCAAGTGGTGGATACGTAGAAGCAAAATAATCCGTAAGAATTTTAGAAGCACAAATACTCAATCCTAAGTAATGTGGATCAAAATATTTAGAAATATGCAAAGGATTAGACAAACCTTCCACAATCTCTTGTATTACGGGATCCTCATCAATCTCAAAGAATTGCAATGAATTATTTACCTCGTTTGTATTGTGGTCATCTATAAAACTATTTAACCATTCTTCGTCAGTTTCTGCTTCAATCAAAATCTCAACATCATTATAATCCTTGGCTAGCTCAATTGGGTCTTCCACAACTTTAATCTTTTCAACACTTTCATCATCATAATCCTCTTCATGAAAAATTTCTTCGGTGCAACTCCTAAAATCTTCGCTTGAGTACGTTACACCATTTATAACAACGGTTATGTCATATTTATCCTCCTCCTTTTGAATAGGCGAGTGATCTTTATTATGATCCGGAGTTGGAATAACATTACCACTATTGCAAGGATTTTCCAAAGGTTGCTCATCTTCATCAGAGTCTTTGTCAACCTCAAAATCGTCAATATCGAAGCGGCGTTTAAGTTCCAAATATATGACCTTGTTAATTTTATTCAGAGTCTGTTGTGATGCACCGGCTTCTTCTAGTTGCTCGTATTGCTTAAAAAGTTTTCTGACATTAATACGTTTTCCACCATTATGCACAATCTCCTCTTTTGAAAAGAGTGACGGAAAAACACGATGAAGAGGAGTAGGTCTTGATTCAGTATCATAACCTTTTGGTTCCAAACTCTTTGTCATCTGCACATTACTAGAAAAAATTGATCAGAAGCATAACTATCCTTTGGTTCCAAACTCCGTACATGTTATTTATGTATGGAAACATGACGACTCACAAGATAGAGAAAATCAAAACAAAATCAAAATAAAAACAATCTAAACAAATAACAAATCAATTAGCAACCGTTCACCGGCAGCGGCGCCAAAATTTGATGCGTGTCGTAAGTGCAACAAATTAATCAAGATATTTCTCACTAATTAACTGGTAATATAGCGGTAGTAAGAGATCGTTCCCACAGAGAGCCGTGTAATTGATATGTTATTTGATCAGCAAAATTGTAATAAAAGGAAAACACAAAAGGGGGATTGTTTGATGAAAGTAAAATAAGAAGATAATAAGAAAACAAAGATGGTTTGGGAATCATTCATCGCCACTGAACAGAAACTTAATAAAAGTGCTTGTTCATTTCTTGTAAAATTTCTACTATCACAAGCTGTAGAATAGCAATAAGCTCTGCTATCCCCGGAATTCCTGTTGCCACTGGATACGGAAGCGCTCGGCTACCAGATTTTATCCATCTGATCCACCATGAATAAGCTCTCAAGGTGTAACCCAGTCGAATGCATTACGTTTTGTGAATTAGGTTGATCCTAGCATCAGACGCATAAGCTCGGTCTGCTTACTAGTGTTATCTCTATACACAATTGTTTAACAGAATCCCTCTGTCAGCTTTTGCGATTTACTACTCGTGTAAAGAATTGAGTGACAATTACACGTCTCACCAACCCCAATACTAGTAGAAGAATTACTATCAGGTTAATTCAAATGGCCAATTGAATAACCCAATAGTAATCTTATATACTAAAAACAATAGAGACAATCGACAGGAAAATTAAACTCAAAATAAACTTGTAATAAGAATTAAAGTTTCATAAACCAGGACTTTGAAATCATCCTTATCAATAAAAATTCAGCTACACATGGATTTATTAAAACCCATAAAAAATATATCAAAGAAGAATTAAAGAAGAAAACTTGGTTTCCCCCTAAAGTGGATAAATCCTAGATATGAAACAAAACCTTTCCTCTCTCTATTCTTTTATGTATTTCTCTCTCGCACAAGTTGTCTTTTCCAATCTCGGCTACTGCCTCCTTATATAGGCTTCAAAAGAAACCCAACGTGTGCGACAATTCCTCAATTGATAAGCACAGCAAGTCGGCCAACAAAGTTCAAAACTTATTAAGGAAAAGGTGACAGTAATCTGGTGTGTCACGAAGTACTCTAACAACATAAGCACGAATTTTGATTGGCTTGGATTCTAGTGGAACTCAGATGAACGGTGTGTCTTCTCTTGGATTAATAATACATCCAACTCGATGTTTGAGGTCGTACCAAATTCCCATTCCGCGTAGAATCTTTCTGCTGCTCGGAAATCTTCTCTGTATCTATCCCAACGGCGTCTTCTCAGATACCAAACTCCATCACCGCCTCCCTGACTTCTGCCAAACTCGGTCCCATATCCAAGTCCGGATCCGTAACTCCATCTTAACCTCCTCTATCAACGATCCCAGCAACAGCGAAGAACCATCAATCCTCATTATCAACAGCAAAACTCGAGTTCCGTCCATCTCTGTAACAACATCGATCATTATCTTCATTTCTCCTTAACTGCATGAGTTCTTCCCTGTTTAGTTTCGACTCATGTACATCACTGAGACACCCTTCATCATCTATGTTTCTATGAATCTCACATCGCGATCCATCATCTACTTCCGATAATGGCACCAACCCATTCTCCATCAATCCCGACTGCCAATTAATACTCGAGTTCTTCTCAGTTGAATGCCATCACTGGCCCACGAGCAATAGCACCTATATCGTTACTACTGATATTGAACGTAAGCAGCCATTAATGGTGATTATCACCGAACAACCAACAGCCACAACCACTTTCTCTCTTGGTTTTGTCGTGCTCAAACAATATCCAAAACCCTGTCATTCTCATTCACAAAAGACGTGTTTTCCTTGCATCGAAATTAGTTGTAGAAGACGGTGGCCCAAGTCAATAGGTCGGGCGCCTTTAATAGCATTTGAATTATGGCTTCCCCAGTAAATTAATCGACTGCCTTCTAGCAGTTCCTTAAAAACAGGCCACCCTTTATCAGAATGACCGCCCCTTAACGTACAGTGGGGTTACAATAGCACTTGTCCTGGAAAAATGACCATTTCTCCTTTTAGTCTTCCAAGTTCTTATTTTGCTCAGAATGACTTCGCTCTTTTGCCATTGACTTCATCTTCCTGTCCTCTACAGAATGATGACTGGAATCCTTCATTTGAACGAGTTCCACTGGGTCTTTGGCCGTTCTTCACTTGTGACTTCACTTTTGTAGCTATTTCCACTTATTTAAGATGATTCATCTAATAAAACACAAATAAAAGAAAACAAGTGTAATATACAATAATTTGCAATAACATCAACAATTACTAGCATGGAATTCACACCAAATATATGTAAAATATGCACTTATCAAATTCCCCAACACTTAGCTTTTGCCAGTCCTCGAGCAAACTACCTAAAGTACAACAACTCCATGTCGTCGAGGATACGTATGCACTTAGCAAATGCAACATGCCTTTAAACCCCTAGGTGTCCCTAGTGGACGAGTTATAGTCTCGTGAGGGCTTACGAGAGGTATACCCATGAAACCTACTCCAACTTCAAAGTGTTCCAGCGTCCCAAGCATCCAAAGAGCTATGAGGACATAGAGTTTCTGCATGCTAGTAATAAGAAGTTAGAAATACCAAAGAACATATTCTCATTCTTAAATGTTGAGTAAGAAATAACCACACCATAATGAGATAACGCGTGTTTGAGAGCGACCAATAAGCATTTCTCCTCGACTTCTGCCTCACGTAAAAGGATTTTATGATAATTGCACTAAATAAGACGGATTTTTTATGGGTCTCACATGTGTGCAGGTAGGAATAAAGAGATAAATCCTATACACGTTGAATGGTGGGAAGAAAACCTTCCGAATTATTTTTGGAGACTCCACAAAATCGTGGAAAATAAAAATATTTTTCTGATGATCTCTAAGAAAGGGAATCAACCATTAATTCGAGGATGGGAGTACTTACCACCTTCACATCCGATCGGCAGTGAAGAAAACACCACTCTCACAGCATCCAATAGAAACGTCTTCATTCGGCTCGTCTTCTTCTTCATCTTCTTCTTCGTCTTCGATCTTCAACTATTGATGATAAACTCTTGAATTTCGTAGTACTTCGACAATTTGTAACTCTTTTCCTATATTTCCTTATTACTTGAAACTTCCTTATATAGTTTTCTTCCACATGGCCTTATTGAACAAATAACAACCTAAATGCAAATCTTTTTGTATTTTCTCTCTTTTTTTTTTAAAACAAAAATATTGCAACTACAAAATAATAACGGAATTTAAATAACATGACCATGAAAGAAGTACTTCACCACTGTGATCTTCACAACTTGTATTGTCTTCGTCTCAGAAACTGCAATAACTCTCATCTTTTGTTTTTCTTCGCTCTTGTAAATAAGTCTTCATACTTTGATATAAAATGCTGCTCCTTATATGTAAGTCTTCAACATGTATATAAAATCTGCTCATTGTAAGTTGCTTTACTTGGATATAAATTTTCTTTTCCTTGTATTGTTGCTTGTAATCCTTAAACGTCTCAACTTGTAGATTTTATGTTGATCCGCTTATTGATGATGGTCGTGTTTTATGGAGCTGTTGTTGGCGATAGAGAATGGTGCTAACTGCAAATCAAACTACAAGAAGGTGGCTTTCATCTATAGACGTCACCATCATGATTGACAAAATTAGCACTCAAGAGATCAAAGAGTAGTGCTTCTATTGGTGAGAGGTTGGGTAGCTCACCATTCTACCCGGAATTAACGTACGATGACACACACTCAAAAGAAAGTTCTTTAGTCAGCTATAAAGAAAATTTGGTCTGGTGCCTCTGTTGATTTGAAAATAGGTAGTCTCCACTAATGATTGATTAGCAACTCTAATAATGCATTTCTCCCTGCTTCTCATTTGCATCACCGACATGATTAAATCCATTTAACACTCTAACAAGTAAGAAATCCGAGTGTAGTTCCCTAAGACTTCCAAGTTCAGTTATGTCGGTCAGAATTCTCTATGTAAACATACCTAGAAGTATGCTAAAATCTCTACAAGTTGGAGGTTTTATGCAATTTTTTAAAAAAACCTCTGTATGCAAAATATCCAACCACTCCCCCACACTTAAAATTTACACTGTCCTCAATGTAATTGACTCATCCTAAGTAAAATCAAGGTGGGAAATCCTAAATGATATGCAAAAGAAGAAAACTAAAAACAAAAGATAGAAAATACAAAACCTATGGGTTGCCTCCCATTTAGCGCTTGGTTTAAAGTCGTCTGCCCTACTTTCTTGTCATCGTCCGTAAACCAACAATCTGAAAATCTGGTAGTTTGCCCAGAAAAAAATCTGCAATTCTAGTAACAACTTTACACAATGATTATCATAACATATGAATAATGAAATTTTTATAGCTTGAAAGCTTCCCCCACACTTTGTCCTTTTTACACTCGAAAGTGGATAGAGAACATAAAATAAGGGAACTTCTATAGGTTCCTCGGCTTGGTGAACCTGCACAATGCTAGAATCAAACACATCAAGTGGTGGATACGTAGAAGCAAAATAATCCGTAAGAATTTTAGAAGCACAAATACTCAATCCTAAGTAATGTGGATCAAAATATTTAGAAATATGCAAAGGATTAGACAAACCTTCCACAATCTCTTGTATTACGGGATCCTCATCAATCTCAAAGAATTGCAATGAATTATTTACCTCGTTTGTATTGTGGTCATCTATAAAACTATTTAACCATTCTTCGTCAGTTTCTGCTTCAATCAAAATCTCAACATCATTATAATCCTTGGCTAGCTCAATTGGGTCTTCCACAACTTTAATCTTTTCAACACTTTCATCATCATAATCCTCTTCATGAAAAATTTCTTCGGTGCAACTCCTAAAATCTTCGCTTGAGTACGTTACACCATTATAACAACGGTTATGTCATATTTATCCTCCTCCTTTTGAATAGGCGAGTGATCTTTATTATGATCCGGAGTTGGAATAACATTACCACTATTGCAAGGATTTTCCAAAGGTTGCTCATCTTCATCAGAGTCTTTGTCAACCTCAAAATCGTCAATATCGAAGCGGCGTTTAAGTTCCAAATATATGACCTTGTTAATTTTATTCAGAGTCTGTTGTGATGCACCGGCTTCTTCTAGTTGCTCGTATTGCTTAAAAAGTTTTCTGACATTAATACGTTTTCCACCATTATGCACAATCTCCTCTTTTGAAAAGAGTGACGGAAAAACACGATGAAGAGGAGTAGGTCTTGATTCAGTATCATAACCTTTTGGTTCCAAACTCTTTGTCATCTGCACATTACTAGAAAAAAATTGATCAGAAGCATAACTATCCTTTGGTTCCAAACTCCGTACATGTTATTTATGTATGGAAACATGACGACTCACAAGATAGAGAAAATCAAAACAAAATCAAAATAAAAACAATCTAAACAAATAACAAATCAATTAGCAACCGTTCACCGGCAGCGGCGCCAAAATTTGATGCGTGTCGTAAGTGCAACAAATTAATCAAGATATTTCTCACTAATTAACTGGTAATATAGCGGTAGTAAGAGATCGTTCCCACAGAGAGCCGTGTAATTGATATGTTATTTGATCAGCAAAATTGTAATAAAAGGAAAACACAAAAGGGGGATTGTTTGATGAAAGTAAAATAAGAAGATAATAAGAAAACAAAGATGGTTTGGGAATCATTCATCGCCACTGAACAGAAACTTAATAAAAGTGCTTGTTCATTTCTTGTAAAATTTCTACTATCACAAGCTGTAGAATAGCAATAAGCTCTGCTATCCCCGGAATTCCTGTTGCCACTGGATACGGAAGCGCTCGGCTACCAGATTTTATCCATCTGATCCACCATGAATAAGCTCTCAAGGTGTAACCCAGTCGAATGCATTACGTTTTGTGAATTAGGTTGATCCTAGCATCAGACGCATAAGCTCGGTCTGCTTACTAGTGTTATCTCTATACACAATTGTTTAACAGAATCCCTCTGTCAGCTTTTGCGATTTACTACTCGTGTAAAGAATTGAGTGACAATTACACGTCTCACCAACCCCAATACTAGTAGAAGAATTACTATCAGGTTAATTCAAATGGCCAATTGAATAACCCAATAGTAATCTTATATACTAAAAACAATAGAGACAATCGACAGGAAAATTAAACTCAAAATAAACTTGTAATAAGAATTAAAGTTTCATAAACCAGGACTTTGAAATCATCCTTATCAATAAAAATTCAGCTACACATGGATTTATTAAAACCCATAAAAAATATATCAAAGAAGAATTAAAAGAAGAAAACTTGGTTTCCCCCTAAAGTGGATAAATCCTAGATATGAAACAAAACCTTTCCTCTCTCTATTCTTTTATGTATTTCTCTCTCGCACAAGTTGTCTTTTCCAATCTCGGCTACTGCCTCCTTATATAGGCTTCAAAAGAAACCCAACGTGTGCGACAATTCCTCAATTGATAAGCACAGCAAGTCGGCCAACAAAGTTCAAAACTTATTAAGGAAAAGGTGACAGTAATCTGGTGTGTCACGAAGTACTCTAACAACATAAGCACGAATTTTGATTGGCTTGGATTCTAGTGGAACTCAGATGAACGGTGTGTCTTCTCTTGGATTAATAATACATCCAACTCGATGTTTGAGGTCGTACCAAATTCCCATTCCGCGTAGAATCTTTCTGCTGCTCGGAAATCTTCTCTGTATCTATCCCAACGGCGTCTTCTCAGATACCAAACTCCATCACCGCCTCCCTGACTTCTGCCAAACTCGGTCCCATATCCAAGTCCGGATCCGTAACTCCATCTTAACCTCCTCTATCAACGATCCCAGCAACAGCGAAGAACCATCAATCCTCATTATCAACAGCAAAACTCGAGTTCCGTCCATCTCTGTAACAACATCGATCATTATCTTCATTTCTCCTTAACTGCATGAGTTCTTCCCTGTTTAGTTTCGACTCATGTACATCACTGAGACACCCTTCATCATCTATGTTTCTATGAATCTCACATCGCGATCCATCATCTACTTCCGATAATGGCACCAACCCATTCTCCATCAATCCCGACTGCCAATTAATACTCGAGTTCTTCTCAGTTGAATGCCATCACTGGCCCACGAGCAATAGCACCTATATCGTTACTACTGATATTGAACGTAAGCAGCCATTAATGGTGATTATCACCGAACAACCAACAGCCACAACCACTTTCTCTCTTGGTTTTGTCGTGCTCAAACAATATCCAAAACCCTGTCATTCTCATTCACAAAAGACGTGTTCTTCCTTGCATCGAAATTAGTTGTAGAAGACGGTGGCCCAAGTCAATAGGTCGGGCGCCTTTAATAGCATTTGAATTATGGCTTCCCCAGTAAATTAATCGACTGCCTTCTAGCAGTTCCTTAAAAACAGGCCACCCTTTATCAGAATGACCGCCCCTTAACGTACAGTGGGGTTACAATAGCACTTGTCCTGGAAAAATGACCATTTCTCCCTTTTAGTCTTCCAAGTTCTTATTTTGCTCAGAATGACTTCGCTCTTTTGCCATTGACTTCATCTTCCTGTCCTCTACAGAATGATGACTGGAATCCTTCATTTGAACGAGTTCCACTGGGTCTTTGGCCGTTCTTCACTTGTGACTTCACTTTTGTAGCTATTTCCACTTATTTAAGATGATTCATCTAATAAAACACAAATAAAAGAAAACAAGTGTAATATACAATAATTTGCAATAACATCAACAATTACTAGCATGGAATTCACACCAAATATATGTAAAATATGCACTTATCAAATTCCCCAACACTTAGCTTTTGCCAGTCCTCGAGCAAACTACCTAAAGTACAACAACTCCATGTCGTCGAGGATACGTATGCACTTAGCAAATGCAACATGCCTTTAAACCCCTAGGTGTCCCTAGTGGACGAGTTATAGTCTCGTGAGGGCTTACGAGAGGTATACCCATGAAACCTACTCCAACTTCAAAGTGTTCCAGCGTCCCAAGCATCCAAAGAGCTATGAGGACATAGAGTTTCTGCATGCTAGTAATAAGAAGTTAGAAATACCAAAGAACATATTCTCATTCTTAAATGTTGAGTAAGAAATAACCACACCATAATGAGATAACGCGTGTTTGAGAGCGACCAATAAGCATTTCTCCTCGACTTCTGCCTCACGTAAAAGGATTTTATGATAATTGCACTAAATAAGACGATTTTTTATGGGTCTCACATGTGTGCAGGTAGGAATAAAGAGATAAATCCTATACACGTTGAATGGTGGGAAGAAAACCTTCCGAATTATTTTTGGAGACTCCACAAAATCGTGGAAAATAAAAATATTTTTCTGATGATCTCTAAGAAAGGGAATCAACCATTAATTCGAGGATGGGAGTACTTACCACCTTCACATCCGATCGGCAGTGAAGAAAACACCACTCTCACAGCATCCAATAGAAACGTCTTCATTCGGCTCGTCTTCTTCTTCATCTTCTTCTTCGTCTTCGATCTTCAACTATTGATGATAAACTCTTGAATTTCGTAGTACTTCGACAATTTGTAACTCTTTTCCTATATTTCCTTATTACTTGAAACTTCCTTATATAGTTTTCTTCCACATGGCCTTATTGAACAAATAACAACCTAAATGCAAATCTTTTTGTATTTTCTCTCTCTTTTTTTTTTTAAAACAAAAATATTGCAACTACAAAAATAATAACGGAATTTAAATAACATGACCATGAAAGAAGTACTTCACCACTGTGATCTTCACAACTTGTATTGTCTTCGTCTCAGAAACTGCAATAACTCTCATCTTTTGTTTTTCTTCGCTCTTGTAAATAAGTCTTCATACTTTGATATAAAATGCTGCTCCTTATATGTAAGTCTTCAACATGTATATAAAATCTGCTCATTGTAAGTTGCTTTACTTGGATATAAATTTTCTTTTCCTTGTATTGTTGCTTGTAATCCTTAAACGTCTCAATTTTTATGTTGATCCGCTTATTGATGATGATGTCGTGTTTTTATGGAGCTGTTGTTGGCGATAGAGAATGGTGCTAACTGCAAATCAAACTACAAGAAGGTGGCTTTCATCTATAGACGTCACCATCATGATTGACAAAATTAGCACTCAAGAGATCAAAGAGTAGTGCTTCTATTGGTGAGAGGTTGGGTAGCTCACCATTCTACCCGGAATTAACGTACGATGACACACACTCAAAAGAAAGTTCTTTAGTCAGCTATAAAGAAAATTTGGTCTGGTGCCTCTGTTGATTTTAAAATAGGTAGTCTCCACTAATGATTGATTAGCAACTCTAATAATGCATTTCTCCCTGCTTCTCATTTGCATCACCGACATGATTAAATCCATTATTTAACACTCTAACAAGTAAGAAATCCGAGTGTAGTTCCCTAAGACTTCCAAGTTCAGTTATGTCGGTCAGAATTCTCTACGTAAACATACCTAGAAGTATGCTAAAATCTCTACAAGTTGGAGGTTTTATGCAATTTTTTTTTAAAAAACTCTGTATGCAAAATATCCAAACACTCCCCCACACTTAAAATTTACACTGTCCTCAATGTAATTGACTCATCCTAAGTAAAATCAAGGTGGGAAATCCTAATATGATATGCAAAAGAAGAAAACTAAAAACAAAAAGATAGAAAATACAAAACCTATGGGTTGCCTCCCATTTAGCGCTTGGTTTAAAGTCGTCTGCCCTACTTTCTTGTCATCGTCCGTAAACCAACAATCTGAAAATCTGGTAGTTTGCCCAGAAAAAAATCTGCAATTCTAGTAACAACTTTACACAATGATTATCATAACATATGAATAATGAAATTTTTATAGCTTGAAAGCTTCCCCCACACTTTGTCCTTTTTACACTCGAAAGTGGATAGAGAACATAAAATAAGGGAACTTCTATAGGTTCCTCGGCTTGGTGAACCTGCACAATGCTAGAATCAAACACATCAAGTGGTGGATACGTAGAAGCAAAATAATCCGTAAGAATTTTAGAAGCACAAATACTCAATCCTAAGTAATGTGGATCAAAATATTTAGAAATATGCAAAGGATTAGACAAACCTTCCACAATCTCTTGTATTACGGGATCCTCATCAATCTCAAAGAATTGCAATGAATTATTTACCTCGTTTGTATTGTGGTCATCTATAAAACTATTTAACCATTCTTCGTCAGTTTCTGCTTCAATCAAAATCTCAGCATCATTATAATCCTTGGCTAGCTCAATTGGGTCTTCCACAACTTTAATCTTTTCAACACTTTCATCATCATAATCCTCTTCATGAAAAATTTCTTCGGTGCAACTCCTAAAATCTTCGCTTGAGTACGTTACACCAATTATAACAACGGTTATGTCATATTTATCCTCCTCCTTTTGAATAGGCGAGTGATCTTTATTATGATCCGGAGTTGGAATAACATTACCACTATTGCAAGGATTTTCCAAAGGTTGCTCATCTTCATCAGAGTCTTTGTCAACCTCAAAATCGTCAATATCGAAGCGGCGTTCAAGTTCCAAATGTATGACCTTGTTAATTTTATTCAGAGTCTGTTGTGATGCACATGCTTCTTCTAGTTGCTCGTATTGCTTAAAAAGTTTTCTGACATTAATACGTTTTCCACCATTATGCACAATCTCCTCTTTTGAAAAGAGTGACGGAAAAACACGATGAAGAGGAGTAGGTCTTGATTCAGTATCATAACCTTTTGGTTCCAAACTCTTTGTCATCTGCACATTACTCGAAAACAATTGATCAGAAGCATAACTATCCTTTGGTTCCAAACTCCGTACATGTTATTTATGTATGGAAACATGACGACTCACAAGATAGAGAAAATCAAAACAAAATCAAAATAAAAACAATATAAACAAATAACAAATCAATTAGCAACCGTTCACCGGCAGCGGCGCCAAAATTTGATGCGTGTCGTAAGTGCAACAAATTAATCAAGATATTTCTCACTAATTAACTGGTAATATAGCGGTAGTAAGAGATCGTTCCCACAGAGAGCCGTGTAATTGATATGTTATTTGATCAGCAAAATTGTAATAAAAGGAAAACACAAAAGGGGGATTGTTTGATGAAAGTAAAATAAGAAGATAATAAGAAAACAAAGATGGTTTGGGAATCATTCATCGCCACTGAACAGAAACTTAATAAAAGTGCTTGTTCATTTCTTGTAAAATTTCTACTATCACAAGCTGTAGAATAGCAATAAGCTCTGCTATCCCCGGAATTCCTGTTGCCACTGGATACGGAAGCGCTCGGCTACCAGATTTTAACCATCTGATCCACCATGAATAAGCTCTCAAGGTGTAACCCAGTCGAATGCATTACGTTTTGTGAATTAGGTTGATCCTAGCATCAGACACATAAGTTCGGTCTGCTTACTAGTGTTATCTCTATACACAATTGTTTAACAGAATCCCTCTGTCAGCTTTTGCGATTTACTACTCGTGTAAAGAATTGAGTGACAATTACACGTCTCACCAACCCCAATACTAGTAGAAGAATTACTATCAGGTTAATTCAAATGACCAATTGAATAACCCAATAGTAATCTTATATACTAAAAACAATAGAGACAATCGACAGGAAAATTAAACTCAAAATAAACTTGTAATAAGAATTAAAGTTTCATAAACCAGGACTTTGAAATCATCCTTATCAATAAAAATTCAGCTACACATGGATTTATTAAAACCCATAAAAAATATATCAAAGAAGAATTAGAAGAAGAAAACTTGGTTTCCCCCTAAAGTGGATAAATCCTAGATATGAAACAAAACCTTTCCTCTCTCTATTCTTTTATGTATTTCTCTCTGGCACAAGTTGTCTTTTCCAATCTCGGCTACTGCCTCCTTATATAGGCTTCAAAAGAAACCCAACGTGTGCGACAATTCCTCAATTGATAAGCACAGCAAGTCGGCCAACAAAGTTCAAAACTTATTAAGGAAAAGGTGACAGTAATCTGGTGTGTCACGAAGTACTGTAACAACATAAGCACGAATTTTGATTGGCTTGGATTCTAGTGGAACTCAGATGAACGGTGTGTCTTCTCTTGGATTAATAATACATCCAACTCGATGTTTGAGGTCGTACCAAATTCCCATTCCGCGTAGAATCTTTCTGCTGCTCGGAAATCTTCTCTGTATCTATCCCAACGGCGTCTTCTCATATACCAAACTCCATCACCGCCTCCCTGACTTCTGCCAAACTCGGTCCCATATCCAAGTCCGGATCCGTAACTCCATCTTAACCTCCTCTATCAACGATCCCAGCAACAGCGAAGAACCATCAATCCTCATTATCAACAGCAAAACTCGAGTTCCGTCCATCTCTGTAACAACATCGATCATTATCTTCATTTCTCCTTAACTGCATGAGTTCTTCCCTGTTTAGTTTCGACTCATGTACATCACTGAGACACCCTTCATCATCTATGTTTCTATGAATCTCACATCGCGATCCATCATCTACTTCCGATAATGGCACCAACCCATTCTCCATCAATCCCGACTGCCAATTGATACTCGAGTTCTTCTCAGTTGAATGCCATCACTGGCCCACGAGCAATAGCACCTATATCGTTACTACTGATATTGTACGTAAGCAGCCATTAATGGTAATTATCACCGAACAACCAACAGCCACAACCACTTTCTCTCTTGGTTTTGTCGTGCGCAAACAATGTCCAAAACCCTGTCATTCTCATTCACAAAAGACGTGTTCATCCTTGCATCGAAATTAGTTGTAATGCAGCAACACCAGAATGGCCGGAACCGGTTATGAAACTCTTGCGAGTTCTGTTGAGTTTATGGTAGAAGACGGTGGCCCAAGTCAATAGGCCGGGCGCCTTTAATAGCATTTAAATTAGGGCTTCCCCAGTAAATGAATCGACTGCCTTCTAGCAGTTCCTTAGAAACAGGCCACCCCTTATCATAATGACTTCCCCTTAACGTACAGTGGGGTTCCAATAGCACTTTCCTGGAGAAAATGACCATTTAGCCCTTTTGGTCTTCCAAGTTTTTATTTTGCTCATAATTTCTTCATACGAATTCAGAATGACTTCGTTCTTTCGCCATTGACTTCATGTTCATGTCCTCTACAGAATCCTTCATTTGAACGAGTTTTACTGGGTCTTTGACCCTTCTTCACTTGTGACTTCACTTTTGTACCTATTTCCACTTCTTTGAGATGATTCATCTAATAAAACACAAATAAAAGAAAACAAGCGTAATATACAATAATTTGCAAGAAGATCAAGAATTACTAGCATGGAATTCACACCAAATATATGTAAAATATGCACTTATCAATTTGAAATCTAGTACGGGAGAAAATTTATCATTCTAATTTTGTATGTTGATGATATTTGGGTCGCTAGCAACAATATTCATATGTTGCATGATACTAGACACTTTTTTCAACCAATTTTGAAATGAAAGACTTGGGAGAATCTTCTTATGTTCTTGGTATTCAGATAAATCGAGACATAAACATGGGTCTATTAGGTTTTTCTCTAGAAGTCTACATCAATAAGATACTCAAGAGGTTTGAAATGCAGAACTGTGCACCGGGTGAAGCACCTATTGTGAAAGATGACATTATGAGAATGAAGACAGTGTCCCATCAATAGTAGTTGATGCAAGTAACCTTCGTGACAACAATCTTTGGTAGCTGAGACGTGTGGTGTGACAAGAGTTGTTGTTTATGAAGAATTGATCACGAGCTGGGAATACCACCTGAACATGTGTGAAGGATTTGAGTTCCATGTCTCCTGGTTCTATCAAGGAATTGCTATTGCAATGGATTTCAAAATTGCAACAGGTTTGGCTCTTTCTAGTGGTCTCATCAGGCAAAGCGAAGCATAGGTTGAGAAGCAGACTCAGGAACTGGAGTTGAAGGAAGGTGTTCTTCAAGAGAGAGGAGGGTGTGATGTCTAAGAAGGGTGAAGTTCTACTAGATGATTTCTCTTGAATGTCTTTATTCTCTATTTAGAACATTTTCTTCTTAGGTGTTTTGAAAAACAAAAAATGTTCTTTTGTGGTTTGATTTTCTGGTTTTGAACAAGTAGTTAATTGTTTTGCAAAGATTTTAAGTTTATCGAGATCTTACTTTGAAATAGTTTATAAACATAAAATATTGAAAGGGGCCAGCCTTTCATTCACATCGCCTAGTCACAATTGGATTGATAGACAAATCAAGTCTTCGGGTATTGATGTGATGAAGAATAGTTGTTTATAAAGAGAGTTGTTCAACAATACTTACTTGTGTGTGGAACCTTCGGATGTACGATCTTGCATCCTCTCCATGAAGTTGCTTCACATATGCCAAGTGGAGATATTTCGAAAGCAGGTAGTCTTACTTGTTTTCGTTGCAGTAATAGGCACGAACAGGACATTCCTCACATAGTGATAGAGCTCGTCTCGTTCCTTAGAGATAGCAGCGGTAATATGGACAAGCGCATCGAGCAAGAACAATAGCATGAGATGATGACTCGAGTCGTAGCAGGTAACACCAAGGTAAATAATGAGAGAGTATGTAAAAGCTAATGATGGACCCGGTAGCTTCTTTGTTGTTGAGTGAAGCATATAAAACTCATTAGGATTCCCTGACGTCGAGCATGGACTCTCATTGTCTTCCTTAATCTCAATGATGATCTCAAAATGGAAAGGCATGCGTCATCAAAAGGATCAGTCAGTCTGGTAGAATATTTGACGATAAATTTATGGAAGAAGTTGAAAAGAGGGAGGCAGACACTTGCCCACGAGTATCCACAGAGCTTTCAACTTGGCAGACGTTTTTGCTGGCGGAGAAGATAAATAGAAAGAGTCCAAGTAATACTTGAAGGATTCGACTGGAGGCTTCACTGGTATGATGAGGGGTAAAGCAAACATCAGTCCCCAGTCATAAGATAAGATGTACAGTATGAGGTTGTTCTCATTTCATGAGGTGGTGATAGGAACGTTAATAAAAGATGCCTCGAGGATGGCATCATCATGAGTATTGAGGCTGGAGATAGTTGTAGCTTCCTTGTTGTCAGCGATAGTTAGTACCTCAACTTCTGCAAAACATGTATTCAGAAGTATATTGGCGTCGCTTGAGAGGAGTGGGTAGCACGGTTGTACACACAATGAATGAAATTCTCAGTTGAATGAGAGTCTTGATGGAATCATAGTAACAGCGTTGTGGATCGACTATTGCATTATCAAATTCAGCATCTTTGAGATGAGTAGTGTTGAGCAGTCCCTAGACACACTCTTTTTGCCTTCATCATCTGAGAAGGTTCAAGGTATATTCCATTTCCATATGGAAAGATAATTGTCCTCCTGACATAACACAGTTAAGAGAGGTGGGGATACCTTTGCATCGTGTCTTGGAAAAGTAGGGAAGTTCTTATATGCGAACGACTTAATTGATGGGTTGTGAAAATATGATGAAGCTCTTGACATGGAGACAGTCCCTATGCACCATCAGTCCCCAGGTGCAATCTCCTCCAGCAATTCAAATACTTCTTCCATGAGAGATGAAATTATGAAAGCGTCTTGTTGCCGTCGAGCCAGATATGGTGTAGCTTGACCGTGGTTTTCTCATTGCGGCAGTCGCCCCCGTGGTACTGGAGTTGGAGATGGTGGGTTTGGACGTGCAGTATGTTTCATATCTGAGAAGATGGATTTCCTTTTGTTCCTTCAGTAAAACTGATTACAGAATACCAAAGGTTGTATTACTCTTTGATTAGACGTATGCTTCCATGAGTCTCACGAGGCTCTTCTATCTTTGTGGCTCTGGTGATCTCCAACAAGACAGGTGCCGCAGAACCAAATTGTTTGGTTGCTTCATGTAGTTCAGACATCATTTGGAAACGTGAGTTTTCCAATAATACTCGATAAGAAGAAATCATGTCGTTGGTGCATAACTCCGCAAGTTGCTGTTTAATGATATTTGGACCATGGAAGTTAAACGTATGGATCCTGACACTCTTCACGCGTGATGAAACTTACTTTTTGATTCTTTGATGATGGACGTTCAATGATACTAACTGGTGCTTCATCATCTCCTATGATATGATCTTTGGAGGTTCCAGGATTGTCAGTTACGGTTAAGTAATTCTTGGCTTGCTCCGTCTGGTGTTGCTTAGAGGCTTGCTAAAATTAAGTAAGTACTCCAGTAACATGTCTCCATGATTCTCAGCAAGGATTAATCTTGCTTTTGTATCAGATCGGCTATGGAAGGCAGAGATTGATTGTTTCTGGATTTTTCATTATCTTGTCCAGAGAGAGGCGAGTTGACAGAATCAACATTGATCTCAATGTTCACGCCAGTGCTGGTTGGTGAAATGGTATCGCCTGCATTGATGGTATCGGCGTCTTGTTGGTAAAAGGACTGATACCTAAAGTACCAATGTTGGAGAAAGTAGTAGTGACATCAGGAGTACCACCATTGTTGATTTTGAGATTAGGGTTTGGTAATTAGTCTAATCTAAGACCGGCCATTTTATGAAATTGGGAAATTGAAAAGTTTTGGGAATTGATTTTGCAACCGAAAGACTGATCTCCCACTGTGGTCGCCAATTTTTAGTAGGGTAAAAACTGATTCTGTTGAAAATGGTAAATTGAGTGTGGCCATGAGAAACAAGTCTAGACCCTAAACAAATATGCTGCACATGACTACTTTAGATTCGAGAGACCAATCTATACAATTCTGACTTAAACCAAAAAAATAGTCATTCCAGTCTTGCTTCGATCACAAACTGAAGAATAAGGGTTGATCTTAGGGAGGGAAGCCGAGAAGATGTTGAGATCATAGAAAATAGATTTCGTAAGGTGTGGTTGCTTATATCTCAGAAAATGGAACTTGTTGCTAAAGATGGTAAGCTGTAAATTCTCTGTATTATTTGGATACTTGCGTTGATAATGAATCTTCTTGTTTAATAGATATAAAATCTATTTTATAGTAAGTCATAATAAACACCTTGATCTTGTAGGAAGTGGAAGTAGTTGAGTGATGGAGAAGTGGAGATCGTGTAAAAATGGTAAGAACCATGTCCTTACTGTGAAGGGAAGACTGGTCGGTTTTACATCCACTACTTCTACTGCCATCAATTGTCCGCGTTTCCTGACACTTTCTCATAATGGGCGTGTTGCACGCCGCACGCTGTAAACCGCGAGACCGATACCCTAATAAGCATCCCCTAGTTTGTGACATGTTTGATGTCTCGAGTATTTTTGTAGAAAATATGGAGCAAGTTACATGAAGAAAGGAAAAAGTCATACACGGTAGTTGTTGAGTGGGTCTTGCTTGCAAGGCCTAATTATTTCGACCAATCACGTGCAATCTAGGGCGGCATGTGATCTTAAGTAACTAGTCAAGTCGTGTGAATGAGACTTTCCGTGAGTCACCGCTCAAAAATAGCATATGGTGCTTTTAAGTTAGATAAATAATTAAATTATTTATGAAATCGATGTTTGTTAGAGCACTGCTCGGTCGAACTCGCAAGTGTTGCTATCTCAAGCTTGTTTGTCAAGTTTAGTTGCTAAAACCATAAGTATTGATTTCTAGTCTACTTATAGCTAAGTCTCGGACTAGGATAGAAAGTATAGTTGAGCTCTAGACTCCATGGCGTTCATCATACAAAGACGAAGAACTACTCAAGGAACTGGTGGAACTTCATCGACTAAAAGGTAGTATAAAAATTATCTATCACTCAAAAGTCTCTCTACTTTATCTCCTATCTTGAGACAAAAGTCGTATTGCTATATAGACTTCGATTATACACATTTGTTATTTCGAACCGAGTTTATCTCGCTTATCTATTTCTCGAAATATGTGTTGGTAAGCTTTCGCTTTGGCCAAGTTCATCTTTACAAGTGATGAAAGTCATGTTGATTGTTTCAAACTCTTGAAAATCGCTTTGATGAAAAATAGAGTGTGAATAACCTCTATGTAACATCCTCTAAGAATGTTTCAAGGATTGAAATATCTTTGGAATATTAGTGTATGTTCGCACATTAGTGTTGAGAGTTTAGAATATGTATGTTCGCACATTAATGTTTCAAGGATTTAAACATATTTGGAATATGTGTTGAGAGTTTAGAATATGTAACCATCTTTGGATATAAGCATATAGTATGTTCGCACATTAGTGTATAAGTCCAAAAACCGGGAACCAAATGTGTGCATACTTGTGTGTGTACTAAATGGTTGATGGAGACTGGGTAAGTATGCATACCCGTACGCATACTGGCGGAATTTCACGACCGTGAATTTCTGCTGAGTTTGGAAATCAAAACCAACTCAATCCGGTTACCTGAGTATGCGTCCCGTACGCATACTAGCGGAAAGTTCATGTCCGTGAATTTCTGCTGAGTTTGAAAACGAAAACAAACTCGAATCTGGTTACTTAAGTACGCATACCCGTACGCACACTTAAGTGTGTTACTTTCTAAAATTGGTTTGTTCATGAACTAAAATATTTATATAACAAGGAATGCAATTTGCAAACCGTGGTTATAATGTTCATGGATCGATTCGAGTGAATCAAAACCGAATTTGCTTCGATTGTGTCTTGTATAATTCTATAAAATCTAAGCAATTGAACAACTCTCGAACTAGTTCATTTGACTCATTTGGACTAGTTATGGTGAAGATGAATATGGTTGATATGAAAGTGCTCATATCCCTAACCATTTTGTTAATTACTGTTGAACCAACTAAGTATACATCTTTAGGTACGGTTACACAAACCTAAATGAATGTGCATTTCATTTGTGTATAACAAGCTAAGATTCGATCTAACGGTTGGAAGATATTAGCTTGCATCTAATCAGGTTTTCATCTAACGGTGAATATTGAATGGTGTGTTACCAAGGTAGCATTGATTGCAAACCCTGATTTGAAGACTATATAAATGAGAACTCTAGCAACTGGGAAACCTAATCCCTAGACCTCCCGTGGATACTAGTTGTATAAGCTATATTTGATTCTCCTTTAACCTTAGGTTTCTATCGAGACCCTGTAGGTTAATGACTTGAAGATTTCATTGGGATTGTGAAGCCAGATTCAACTATTTTTTTTGTAGCTGCGTGATCTGATCTTGCTGTTTCTATCGTATTGAGTACAATTGTAAAATTGTCTCGAGATTAATTTCTCCGATAGGCAAGATAGAAAAGTAGTCACAAACATCTTCGTCTCATCGTTTGTGATTCCGCAATATCTTGTTTCTCTAGTCGATTAAGATTATTGTGAGGTGATTGATAATTCTAGGTTGTTCTTCGGGAATATATGTCCGGGTTATCGATTGGTTCCTATTCACCTTGATTTATCAAAAGACGGAACAAAACTCGTAGGTATTTATGTGGGAGACAGACTTATCTATTCTTGTAGACTTTTCAGTGTGATACATATTTGTTTATTAAAGTCTTCGACTTTGGGTCGTAGCAACTCTTAGTGTTGGGTGAGACCAGCTAAGGGAATCAAGTGCATAGTATCCTGCTGGGATCAGAGACGTAAGGAGCACAACTATACCTTGGATTAGCGTGAGATTGATTGGGGTTCAACTACAGTCCAGACCGAAGTTAGTTTGTAGTAGGCTAGTGTCTGTAGCGGCTTAATACAGTGTGTGTTCAAGCTGGACTAGGTCCCGGGGTTTTTCTGCATTTGCGGTTTCCTCGTTAACAAAACTTCTGGTGTTTGTGTTATTTATTTTCTGCATTATATTTTGTTATATAATTGAAATATCACAGGTTGTGCGTTGAATCGATCAATTGGTAAATCCAACCTTTGGTTGTTGATTGAAATTGATTGATACGTGAACATTGGTCTTTGGTACCGTTCAAGTTAATTTCTCTTGTATTCAATTAGACTCGCATATTTCTATTTGCTTGAGTAAGTATTGAATCGATAAATTGAGATATAACTCCTTGATACACTTTTTATTAAGATTGAGTCTGACTGTCTAATTAATTCTCTTAAAAGTATATTAGAGTTAGTCCATACAGATTGTTAAGCGAAATATTGGGTGAGATTGTTAGACCCACACTTTTTCAATTGGTATCAGAGCAGGCAAACACGTTTAAGACCTTATAAGTCTGTGTTTGTAGCGATCTGACTCTATGGACAAAAATTCTATCTCCATAAACGTACCACCAGTCTTCGATGGCTCAAACTACTTATGGTGGAAAATCGATATGCGTGATTTTCTTCAAGCTCGTGATGTTCAAACATGGGTACGTGTTGTTAATGACTATGATCCTCCGATTAATACAGAAGGCGATGTATCTATACATAAGGATATTGGTAAATATAGTCCAGAAGAAATCCTTGCTGCAAAGCAAAATTCTGACGGCTTAAATACTATCATACATGCCATTACCCCAGATCTTCAGCATCATGTGACTACATACACAAAGTCTAAAGAAGCCTGGGATATCTTAGAAACCATATTTAAAGGGAATACATATGAAAAATAAGCTAGGCTTCAAAACCTAAATTCTGATTGAGAAAACCTTCACATGGCAGATGAAGATTCATTTGATGAGTATAATCACAAAGTATCTGAAATTTTTAATGCATCTTTTACATTGGGTAAGACTATTCCTGAAAAGCACATTATGATGAAGATTCTCATATCCCTGCCATCTAGATATAATTCTAATAAGCATGCCATCGTTGAAGGAAATAATCTCACAACGCTTTTCAGAAATACTCTGGTTGGGAAGTTAAAGATCTTTGATCATGAACATACATCCAAATCTGGAAAGGATGTTGCTTTCAAAGAACAAAAGAACACTAAATTACTTGATAAAAGTAAAAGTGTTTGCTTCACTGAAGATGATCTTTCTGAGGCTGATTCATCAGATGAAGATCTTGACAAGTCAGTCTCGTTGATCACTAGACAATTTAGGGATATTCTTTTGAAGAGAAGTAAACGGTTCTCCAGAGATAAATCCAGGTCATCAGTTAAGCCCCATAATCGTGTTCCTCCTAAAAACAGGGATAATGATGAGACTGATGACGAGGATATGCCTCAGTGCTTCAAGTGTAAAGGTTTTGGTCATTTTTCAAATGAGTGTCCAAATCGAAAGAAATACATTGGGAACAAAGGTCTTGCTGCACTTCTGCGTGAAAATATTGATTTTGATAATTGTAGCAATACATACATCAATCTTGATATTCTTTCAAAAGAGAACTCAACCAATCTGGAAGAAAAAATTGACTTTTCCGTTGGAAACTCTCTGTCTAATTTTTCAGGTTCTACTGTGTGTCTAGCAGCTTGCACATCTCGGATACCTGAATCATATTCCAGGTTGACATGCTCATATTGTTCACTCAAGGGTCATAAACTATCAAAGTGTTACAAGTACAAACACAAAATGAGACATGTCAACAAACTTCAACGAAGAGCAAATCGATTAGCAAACAAGCTTAAACTTGTTCAAAAGACCGCAGAGGTATGTAAGATTTTATCTTTGTCAAAGAATTTAGTTTCCAAGGATAAGACAAGACCATTGGAAAGAAAGTTATGGTCTAAAAACTATGAGAAACATGGTTCTATGAATTCCGATCAAAAAAGATGTGATGGACAGATTATTGTTCATCCCAGCACAACTTAAATTGTGTTGGTTAGTGCATTTTGTCTCATGTGCCTGATTAAAAGAGACAGATTATGCACATCTCAGGCTTTTGAAAAACAAATATGGTTTTAAAGTTGTTTTCTTTTCTTTTTGAGCTTTGCCTATTTTGAAAGATTGGAATTTTTCCATATCTAATTGATATTGGAAAGGTCTTTCCTGGTTAATCAATAAAAGAGGGTTAAAATTGATAATTCAGCCTTTTATAGGGTATGAGTTGTGCGTACGTGAATCCTTTGAAGTGTATAAAAGTTCTGTAACCCTACATTCCTTTTTCCTTCCCTGAAACTCTTTTTTAACTTAAAACTGCTTGTTGAAGTGTGATTTCCTCTCACAAATCCGTACGCTTATGGATATTCCAAACATCATGTCTTCTGAAGGAAAAGATGTTAATATGATTATTAAGCCATCAATCACGAAGGAAAAAGAAAGATCTCCGTTACCTCCAACTTTGAAAATAAAAAGAAGGAATGTGAGGAAGCCAAGAGCTGTTCCTTCAAATTCTCAGAAGTTTTCTTGATGTTCTTGAAGAGTTGAAGGAGACAAGAAAGGTGATTCAACAAATAAAGTCTCGTTTTTTGAGAATTCTTGAAATTCAGAAGGCCCTGGTTCGACATTTTCAGCCTAGAAGGTTTGTTGGAATTGGCTCCTTTCTTCACGAACCATATGTTCCCATGGCTGTTGACGACAAGGAGTTCGGGGACCATAAAGAATTTTTCAGAGGTCTCAATGTCTAGGAAATCTTCTTATGAGAATTTTATACTTGTGTTTTTAGGAAGAATAACTAGAGTTTGGAATAGCCATTATTGTGATTACACATAACTATGTGTTAAGTGCATATTTTGCATATATTTAGTATCGAATCCATGCTAGTAATTTCTTAGTTTCTTGCAAGTTATTATATATTACGATTGTTTTGTTTTATTTATGTTTTGTTAGGTGAATCATTCAAAAGAAGTGAATTGGCACTTAATTGTGCAATAAAAGAAGTTAGCCGCAGGTGGAGAAGGGCCAAAGACCAAGTAAAGCTCGTTCATATCTAGGAGTCCTTGATATCATCTCGACGAGGACGAAAAGATGAAGCCAACGGAAAAAGAATGGAGGCATTCCGACATCGTATGAAGAAATTACAAGCGTTGGAAGCGAGTCAAAGTTGCTAAATTTTGCAAAGGCACATAATTTATAAAGGCACCCGATTACATTACTAGGGGAAGACGCAGTACAAGAACTGAACTGTCAGTCTTCTAAGACTGATAGTTGAACTTCTTCCATTAGCATTTGGCAGTGACGAGGAAGTAATGAGATAGAAGAGGGTCCGGAGCCGGGAAACATGGCAACAATGGAGAGAGTTGGAGTTATTTGGATCCATGGAGAAGATATGGAGGTTTGCAGGGACAGTGTATGAGAAGGTGGAGCTCGGTAATGGATGACTGATGATTGCTGCTGCCAGTGATGAGAAGCAGTGAAAAAGTGAAGCTGAGATGGACTGAACATGGAAAGGTATCAGCTCAGCTCGAGTGATGGGTTGATGGCAGAGACGATGCTTTAGAGAGCTCGACAGTCTGTGATGGTTGTTGTGACTAAGAAGGACTCAAGTAGGAAGAGATGGAGATGAAGACTGGATGAGTTGCTGCTTTTGATCGATGGAGTTAGAGCTCGAGGCTGAGATTTGGGTCAACAACTCGAGTTAATGGCAGTAAAGAATAAACTCTTAATTGTGTTGTTGTTGTTCAGTCACGACAAGATAATGTTAGCTGATGGAGAGTTGCAGTGAGAAACTCGGGGAGAATGTTGCAGTCGACAAGTGTAAAATCTTTAGAATTGATATTCCTACAGGATTGTTATTAGATGTTGATTACAGACACATGTGAGATGTATTTATAAGACTCAGACAGACTTAGTCAAGTCAAGATGACTTAACCTTATATTCCTAATACACCCCCCTCAAACGTTACAGGAAGACATTGTAAGAGTTTGACAAGTAAAAAGGAAAGATGATACTAAACCCTCTCAAAAAAAAAAAAAGTAAGCTGCAGGAACGATAAACTAGCACTAAGCTCCAGAAGTATCAGCAGAAGCACGAAAGTAACGTTGTCAGCAGCAAAATGTAGAAGTATTAGAAGTATGAAGTAACAACACTAGTAGAAGTATGAACACATATTAGAAGTAACGACACCAGTAGAAGTATTAGAAGTATGAACAATACCACTAGAATTAGCAGCATCACAAGGTGGATAACAACAGAAATAGTAGCTTCTGGTAATTGGATAGGTGTTCTCTGTTGGTTAAGAGACTCAAATGTTTTTGGTGTTCTCTGTTGGTTAAGAGACTCAAATTGATATTTAGAAACTGGTGTTTGTAAGACCAGATCTTTAAAGGATTGATATGACTTGTTTTGAAGTAACAAGTCATATAACTGGTTATGAAATGTTTTTAGGACCAGTTAGGTATTGAAAATTATTACTTCATGTGCTAAACTCACACAAAAAGAAATAACAATGAACAAATGGGGAAAATTGTTATTAAAAAGTTATTACCCATATGAATGTTGATGTTACCCGGAAGCTACTGTTGTTGGATTGATATTGAAATTGTTGCTGTTGTTGTTGATTAGTTGATTCTGTTGATAAGAAGTGGATGTTGCTGTTGTTGGGAATAGTAGTTCCAATAGTATAGTATTACTGATAATGGTATCTCAATTGACATAAACTCATAAACAAGAAGTAATTTCCCTTAATCAGTACACCATCCTTGAAGCTACCCCTTGTATACTACTCCTGGTGTCACATTCTTTGATGAGTAATCAAACACTTCCATACCACACTGAAATTATTCAAACAAAGTAGGCCACTACACTATACTCCCTGATGATTGTGATGACGACAAACCTGCTTTAGAATCCAAAGGTTGTAGTTGTACTTTGTCGATGCATGATGCTATGTTTGCTGATGAGTAGTTGAACCAATTCATGTCACAGGGAATTCCTCTCATGGTAATCAGGGGTTCCATATTCGCTGATGACGGTGCTGACGGTGACGACCTTACTTCATAGACGGGTGATTGTGTTGACGATGATGACCCTATTTCATATGCAAATGTTGCTGGTAGTGATGAGAACTGTACTGGTACCGGTACTGGTGGTGATGGTTTCATATGAACCAAGGGTACTGACTGTGGTTGTAGTTGTTGCGCAGTACTCGCAAAACTTCTTTTGTCGTAGTACATACTCCTTCTTGTTGTGTAATGGCGTGATCAGACACATTATGAGGAATGGATGATCTCGGCCTCCTCACAAGGTACAATCCAGAAGCCTCAAAATTCCAATCATTAATCATATGAAATTTCTGTAATGCCTACTGTAAATGCCCAAACATCGATACCCAACAAACATAAACTAAAATAAACCAAAAAATTGATTACCACCACTAGTATTGATTTTTCTGGCTTCGGACTTTTGTAAACATTCATAATATTTTGATCATTCTATTAAGAAGTCCAAACTGTAATCAAATTCCCACTTTTCAAATCAAACCCTTTTGAAACATCTTTTGTTCTTATAGAAATTGAACTAACGATATCTAAGCCCATATGGTTATCAGCAGGATCATTGAATATTGAATCTAAGCAAATATCGAACTTGATGGCCAGAAACTTATTTGGGGTTAATAGTTGAGATGAATTAACAAGACCCAAATATCTACCTGGACTACCAAGAGTAAGATTATCGGTTGAATAGAGAAAGTAAGTCCATCAACAAAAGAACCCGGATATATATATTTGTAATCAAGAAAGAAATCCAATTGAAAATTAAGCTCAAAAATTTTGATTTTGGATCAAAGGAAGAAACAGCTTCAGAGAAGGATTAGGGTTCAAAAGATGAATAAATCTTCGTAAAATTAACCAGCAAATTTAAAAAACCCAAAGTTGAAGAACCCTAATTTGGAATCATGGACTGAGAAATATTTGTAACTGTAACTAAAAATACCTCTTTCAAATAGTAAGTCATCATCGTTGTACCCAAATTGTACATTACCAGCAGCAGAATTAAAATCTTCTCCAGCATCATAATTTGATTTCTTCTTTTTCTTTTTCTTCTTCTTCTTAGGAAAACCTTTTGATGATGATGATGCAGCGGAAATTAACAATTGATTCTCCATCTAAGAGAAGATGATATTTTAGAAAGATGAGATGAAAACCAATGAAAAGTTAGGATCGAAAGAAAAAAATCGTAGATTGTTTTTCCCGAGTGATACCATGTAAAATCTTTAGAATTGATATTCTTACAGTATTGTTATTAGATGTTGATTACAGACACAAGTGAGATGTATTTATAAGACTCAGACAGACCTAGTCAAGTCAACATGACTTGACCTAATATTCCTAATTACAAGAATGCTGGCAGTAATGAGGATTGGAGAAACAAGCAGCTCAAGTTGGTTTACAAGACAGGATGATGATTTTGGGTCACTGCCATTGATAGCAGTGATAATGGTGATCGACAGAAACAGAGTTTAATGGTGCAAAATATAGTGTTGCTGCTCAAGTTTCGATAACAGTAGGAAGATATGAAGACGAGTTGGAGCTGTTGGTTGACTGTGATTGCGAAAGAAGAAGAGAGTTGGATGTATTTGTTGGTTAGAAGATGGAATTAGCTCATCTCGATGGAGGAAGCAGTTGAGACTTGCAGACGAGAAGAACCCGGACTTGGATGTTGGCTGAGTATATCAGAGAATAGAGTAAAGATGAGATCGAGAAGGAAAAGAAGTAGAAAACCTCAGGGAAGGCTACGGTGATATTTTCAAACCGTACGGAAAAACAGGGCAGGTTACGGTGGAATTTTACCACCGTAGCAAAAGTCAGGGGAAAATACGGTGGAGTTTTACAACCGTACGCAAACTCAGGGGAAGAGGAGAAAAAGTCCGTGGGACGAATAAACAGTTTACACTGTCAGTTCCGTGAAACCGACAGGATTTTCAGCTTGGGACGTGACTTTCTTTGGAATTTTAACGAGTTTTGGCAATTTTTTTGAACCGGGATTTGAGCAGGAGCGCACCTATATTTGGAGACATATATAAGAGACTCTTCTAATATTTTTTTGGGGATATCTTTTAATCTTTAATCGAGCCTTTGGAGAGAAGAACACAAGAGGAAAAAGCTAGGGTTTTTGAGCGATTCATCGCTGTAACTATTTGTTTTCTATATTATCATATGAAACTCATGGGTTTTGTTAGTACTATGAGTATCTAAACTTCTTAGATTGGGGATGAATTCTAGTTCTAATACATGATTCAATTTAGCATACAAGTCTATTAAAAAATTATTCATATGATTATTGTTTGTTTTTACTTTAATAATTTTATGATTGATTGATAAATTGTTTAGGTGGCCAACTAAGTCAGTTTATTAGTGAATCTAATGCTAGTAACGAGTTAGGATATCCGTAATTGTTGAATAACTCTTACACAAGTAGAAATTGCGAAACCTTGCAGAGGGATTCTGTGGAGCAATCGCAAGTAAAAACAACCCTAGTAAGTGGACCTAGCGTACTGAGTTTAACTTCTAGGATCAAACCTAAGTTCACAAACCTTTAGGCATTCGACTAAATTACATCTTGTAAGCGTACCTCAAGGTGGTTCAGACGAATAGAATTTGGAGACTAAGAGTACCTGTTTTCCATTGATATAAGGAATTTTGGGGATAGCTAAGGGTACCTGCTTTCCTACGGTTGGTAATAATCTGTGATTTACAAAGAATATATGAATATGCTACTTTGATGACTGTTCAGTAACGAAGAAGGATTCCATGATCATGTTTCTCTCCATTGCTTGCAAACTTAATTACTTTCATTGTTGTATTATTTATTTAGCTTTTAAAATCTAAAACAAAACCCCCCATTGTGACACTTTTGACAACTAAATCTCCCTGCTCTTCGTGGGGACGAACTTGACTTCCATTATTATTTTTAATTGAGTGGAAATAAGATATTAATTTGATTGCACCTACGACACGCATCAAATTTTGGTGTCGCTGCTGGTGAGCAGTTGGTAGCTTTAGTTGTTATTTCTTTTTATAATTATTTTTGTTTGTAGTTTTATTTTTAGTTTTTGATTTAGCTTTTGAGAATTTTGTTTCAGGTACCTAATCCCTGGCACCGAAACAGTGGGATTTCCCAAGGTGCCGAATTCGAACATGCAAGGGAACGGTACTACAAGCACATCAGCAACCAGAATCTTCTACAAAAGATATGGTTAATACAAATGAAGAGAGAGATCCTCCACCACCTCCACCTCCGGAGAGGAAGTTAGGAGAGTTGACATCTCCATGCTTAGATTCGCAACCACTGTGCATTACAATCACTAACCCAGTGGAGCTGAGTTCGAATCTACTTCATCATCTACCAAAGTTTTAGGGACATCCAGGTGAAAATCCAAATCGACACCTTCAACAGTTTCAGAACACGATGACAAGTCTGAGGCATGAAATTGCAGACATATATATGGCTATGCTACGAGCCTTCCCGTTCTCATTGACATACTTAGCAGAAGAATGGTTGTATTATCTTCCTCCAGGGAGTGTTACAACATGCACTGAGATGAAAAATCTATTTCTGGAGAAATATTTTCATGCTTCCAAAGCGGCATCCGTTCGTAAGGAGATTGGTGGTATTCCACAGATGTCTGGGGAGTATCTATATGAATATTATGAGAGGTATAAGAGGTTGTTGGAAAGCTTCCCACACCATAATATATCCTCAATACTTATCATTCAATACTTCTATGAAAGATTACTTCTAGAATAGAGTATTTTGATTGATGCGGCTGCCGGTGGTTCACTTACTGAGAAGACAATATCGCAGGCAACCAGTTTAATTGAGAGTATGGATGCCACTGCTCAACAATTCTACGCCAGAAACAACTCTAACGTCAGAAGAATTAGCGAAATGGGAGAGTCTGCACAGTCAGAGCAATGGATGAACAACATAGAGAAGGTAGTACAACGAATGACAACAGTGATTATTCCTACTTATGAAGAAGAGTCTGAACAGGTGAATGTTGTGTTCCCTAATCATAGGCCAAGGTATGATCCCTACTCTAATACTTATAATCCAGGTTAGGAAGATCACCCAAATTTCAGTTGTGCAAATCAGCAAGCTGCAGCTCCTGATCCTTATGGGCGATAGAGTGGTTTTCAACAACCATAGTTACGACCACAACCTCCACCTCAGCCTCAACAACAAACTCAGAGTTCTAGTTTAGAGGAGATGATGAAAATGATGATGCAAAAGAAAGATGCAAATACTCAGCGTCAAGATACAATTATGCAGAAAAAATATATGGCTATAAAGGACTTGCAAACTCAAATTGGACAGTTGGCTACAGACATGAATGAACTAAAGGCACGAAATTCGATAAAATTGCCATCACAAACTTTTGTGAATCCTAGAGAGAATGTCAATGCAGTGCTTTTTAGGAGTAGGAAGCAAACAGAAGATCCTAAACAACAAGAAAAAGTTAGTCCCGACTTAGAAAATGAGGTAGAGGTGGAAACCATTCCAAAGGAAAAGCCAATTTCAACCGGCCAACCTAAGGACATGGTTCCTACTTTTACCACACCACCTCCTTTTCCTATTCGTTTTGCCAAGTCAAAGAAGCAAGCTCTAGACAAGGAGATTATGGATATTTTCAGCAAGGTGCATATCAACATTCCATTATCGAGGCCATCAGAATGGTACCCAGGTATGCCAAGGTTTTGAAGGATTTGTGTACAAGGAAGGAGAAGTTGATTGCTAATAAGATCACTCAGGTGGGAGAAAGTGCTTCAACTATGTTACTAAAGAAAATGCCTGCAAAGTGTAAAGATCCTGGTGGTTTTACAGTGCCAATTACTATTGGTGACAAACATTTCGAGCGTGCTTTGCTTGATTTGGGAGCTTCCATAAGCGTGATGTCAGCCGATGTTTATGATTTTTAGAATCTGGGACCTTCAAAGGAGACAGGAATTATCATTCAATTAGCTAATAAGTCTAACATATATCCTAAAGGACTCGTGGAAAATGTGTTGGTGCAAGTGAATGAACTATCTTTCCGGTTGATTTCTTTGTTGTGGATATGCAGAGTGGGGACAATTGTTCGTCTACTTCATTACTTCTTGGAAAACCATTTATGAAGACTGCTAAAACGAAGATTGATTATGATACTGGGACGCTCACTATGGAGTTTGACAAAGAGGTCATACGCTTCAATATTTTTGAAGCTATGCATTATCCAAGTAATATCCATTCTGCATTTTCTGTTGATGTTGTTTGTTCGTTAGCACAACAGATGTTTGATTTGAACAACGAAGATGAACTTGAATCTATGCTACAAAATAGCATTAATTTGGACGTCCATGGCATGCCTTACTTGGACTTTGATATTCTTAAGGAGTTTGTTGAGATATGTGGTGCTTTAACGGCATCACAAGAAGTTAGAACATGTAATATTTCATATATCTCTTTACCTGTAACTGATGAAGTTCCTTTACCTTCTGTTGTGCAGGCACCTAAATTAGAACTAAAACCTCTACCTGATCATTTAAAGTACGCTTACTTGGGTGATGGGGAAGAGCTTCCAGTCATTATTGCAAAGAATCTCATAGCAATACAGGAACAACGCCTCCTTAGGGTTCTGAAAGAGCACAAAACGGCTATTGGTTGGATAATTGCTGACATCAAAGGCATTAGTCCAGCCATGTGCATGCATAGAATCCTTATGGAAGATGATATCAAGCCAGTACGTGATGCTCAGCGTAGGCTTAACCCCCCAATGATGGAGGTCGTGAAGAAAGAGATCCTCAAATTGCTAAGTGCGGGGGTGATTTACCCAATTTCTGACAGCAAATGGGTTAGTCCAGTACAAGTGGTTCCTAAGAAATCAGGTGTCACTGTTGTTAGAAATCAAGATGATGAACTCGTTCCTACAAGAGTTCAAACAGGATGGCGAGTGTGCATAAACTACAGAAATCTCAATTCGGCTATCCGCAAGGATCACTTTCCTTTGCCTTTAATTGATCAGATGTTAGAGAGGTTAGCGGGACATTCACATTATTGTTTTTTGGATGGTTATTCGGGATACAACCAAATTGTTATTGCACTGAAGGATCAAGAGAAGACAACTTTCACTTGTCCTTTCGGTACATTCGCGTATATAAGAATACCATTTGGTCTTTGCAATGCGCCTTCCACTTTTCAGAGATGCATGGTTGGTATATTTTCTGATTACGTGGAAAACATCATTGAGGTATTTATGGACGACTTTTGTATTTATGGTGATTCATTTGATATTTTTTAAATAATCTTGAACTTGTGCTTATAAGATGCATAAACACTAATCTTGTTTTAAACTGGGAAAAATGCCACTTTATGGTAAACCATGAAATTGTACTTGGCCACATCGTATCCTCTCAAGGGCTCGAGGTAGACAAGGCAAAGATAGACTTGATTAAGAACTTACTGTTAGAGCATTTCTTGGTCGAACTCGCATGCGTTTCTATATCAAGCATGTTTTTCAATATTAGTGATCAAAACTATATGTCTTGATTTCTAGTTTACTTACGACTAAGTCTCGGTCTAGGATAGTCAAGTGTAGTTGAAGCTCTAGACTCCATGGAGATCATCTTACGAAGACGAAGAACTACTCGAGGAACCGTTGGAACTTCATCCGACTAAAAGGTATGTGAAGACTTGAACTTATCTATCACTCAAAAGTCTATTTTATCTCCTACTCTTGAGACAAAGTCGTTTAAGTATGATAGTTTTCATACATACACATTTGCTATTTCGAGCCGAGTTTACTCGCCTATCTTTTTCTCGAAATATATGTTGGTAAGCTTTCGCTTTAACCATTTTCATCTTTACCCGTGACGAAATCTAGAAAATAGCTTTGATGACGATAGTCGTGAATAACGACTGTTATAACATTATAGAAGAATGTTTCAATAATTGAAATGTAGAGTTGAGATTACCATCTATGGACAAAAGCATATATAGTGTGTTCGCACATTAGTGTATAAATCCATGTACCGGAAGCCAAGTGCGTGCATATGTATGCATGCGGTATTGGTGAATGAGACAGGTTGAGTACGCGTACCCACAAAAGTTTTCACACCGAAAATTTCTGCTGGAGTTTGCAAATTTGCAAACTAGTAAACCAGTCACCTTAGGTACACGTACCTGTACGCGTACTCATGGAAGTTTTCGAACCAAAAATTTCTGCTGAGTTTGTAAACTCAAATCCGGTAGCTAAGGTACCCATACTCGTACGCGTACTCAAGCGGGTGATATTTCAGATCGGTAGTTCATGAACTTAAAACAATAAATTATAAGGAATGCAATCTTTGCAAACCTTGGCTATATTGTTCATGATGATTCAAGTGGATCAAACCGATTTTGTTTCAATTTTGCCTATGAATAAAGATCTAAGCAATTGAACAACTAGTTCTTATGAGTCATTTGAACTAGTTATGAGAAAGATGAATGCGGTTAATATGAAAGTGCTCATATGGCTAACCATTGGTTAACTATTTGTTAACTAACTAAGTGTACACGTTTAGGTACGGTTACTCAAACCTAAATGAATGCATTTCATTTGTGTGTGTGACAAGCTAAGTTTCGATTTAACGATTGAAAGATATTAGCTTGGTTGAATCAGGTTTTTCATCTAACGGTGAATATTGAATGCTTTGTTACCAAGGTAAATTAGATTGCAAACCCTGATTTGAAAACTATATAAAGGAGACATCTAGCATCTGGAAAAACTAATCCCCACACCTCCTGTGTGATACTAGTTGGTTTGGTAGAGTCGATTCTCCTTTAACCTTAGGTTTATTCTTGAGACCCTGTAGGTTAACGACTGAAAGACTTCATTGGGATTGTGAAGCCAGATGAAACTACTTTTCTTGTAGTTGAGCGGTCTGATCTTACCATTTTCTATCGTACGAGTTCAATTGAATAATTGACTTGATATTATATCTCGGATAGGGAAAGATAAAAATAAATCATAAACATCTTCATCTCATCGTTTGTGATTCCATAATATCTAGTTTCGCTACCATACGGTTTATATTATTGTGAGGTGATCGATAATATTAGGCTGTTCTTCGGGAATATAAAACCGATTTATAAATTAGTTCATGTTCACCTTGATTTATCAAAAGACGGAACGAAAGCTCTTGGGTATTTCTGTGGAAGACAGATTTATTCAATTCTATAGACTTTTCTGTGTGAGACAGATTTGTCTATCAAGTCTTCGACTTTGGGTCGTAGCAACTCTTAGTTGTGGGTAAGATCAACTAAGGGAATCAAGTGCGTAGTATCCTGCTGGGATCAGAGACGTAAGGAGCACAACTGTACCTTGAATCAGTGTGAGATTGATTACGGTTCAACTACAGTCCAGACCGAAGTTAGTTTGTAGTAGGCTAGTGTCTGTAGCGGCTTAATACAGTGTGGTGTCCAATCTGGACTAGGTGCTGGGGTTTTTCTGCATTTGCGGTTTCCTCGTTAACAAAATTCTGGTGTCTGTGTTATTTCTCTTCCGCAATATATTTTGTTATATAATTGAAATATCACAGGTTGTGCGTTGTATCGATCAATTATGAAATCCAATCTTTGGTTGTTGATTGGAAATTTATTGATCCTTGGATATTGGTCTTTGGTACCATCCAAGTTTATATCTCTTGTATTTAATTAAGACTCGCAGGTTTGCTTGAGTAATAATTAAATTGAGAGATAGAGATATTAACTCCTTGATATACTTTTTACAAGATTGAGTCTAACTGTCTAGTTGATTCTCTTTAAAGTATATTAGAGTTAGTCCATACAGATTGCTAATCGAAATATTGGGTGAGGTTGTTAGACCCCAGCTTTTTCAATTGGTATCAGAGCAGGAAAACACGTTAAAGACCTTATAAGTCTGTGTTTGTAGCGATCTGATTATGGACGAGTCTATCTCTAATAACGTACCTGTTCATAAATTACCAGATTATTTTCCAAGCTTGGATTCACTGGAGAGGACTGTCACATCTAGGTCGGTATCTAAACATTCTCTTAATGTAAAACCTGTTGAAGTCTGGGAAACACGCCTAGAAGAACAGTTGGATGAACTTTCTGATGAAGGTGATTCAGATTTGATAGAGATGTTGATGAGGAAGTCTCTGAGTATGTGAAGGTTTTGAATTCGTTAGAAAATAAGAAGATGACAACTTCTCATGTCACTCCTCTTATGACTCCTCTCTGTCGAGAACACAATAAATTGAGAAGATGTTACGCAGGTGTTTATGTTTCGAATTGTTCTAACGAATCGATCCTCAAGGATTCTGAAGAAAACCTACGTATGAAGTCACTTGAATGTGATAATATCTATCAAAATTATTTTTTGTTGGAAGAGAAACTTGCAGAATCTGAAGCAAGGATTAACTCCTAGCAAACAAGTTTTGACGACAGAGAAAGCGCTTATCTCGCTCGAGAAAAAAGCCTTGAGGCTGATTTAACTGCTGCACTTGATAAAATCAAGATGTTGGAAGATGACTTGAAAAAGTTCAATACTAGTTCAAGCAAATTTACCACTATGCTAGGAGCAAGTAAAAATCATCATGATACACGAGGATTGGGCTATAAGGGAATAGATGCTCCAAGTACTAGAAAAGAGGGAAAATTTGTCAAGGCTAGTGATGCTTCTCAACAAAAGGTTTCCACCGATGACAAAAGTGAAATACCTTCACCGGAAGTTAAGGTTCGAAAAAGCAAAGTATATCAACCTCCAAAGTCAGCACACACGGATCGAGGTAAGAACATTCTTTATGTTTGTCACTATTGCGAAAATAAAGGTCACCTGGAAAGGAGATTTCGTTTCCGTATAAGGAATGAGAAAATTCATGATGTTCTTTTGGGCATCAAAAGAAGTTCTGAAACCAATATCATATGTTAAGACTAATCCCCTTATCTCTACAGGTTGTGACTGTCCAACCTTTAGGCAAAAGAATCAGTGCTCTGATAAATCTAGATTTGCCTATAAACTTCATATGAATCCTTTTCACAATCGTAATGGTTATCAAAAGGATAACTTCGTAAAGACTAAGACAAGATCTGATGCTCCCAATTGGAGAAAGACTAACTTGCAAAAGAATGGTCAATCCAATTCTCTTCCGATAAATCTTGAAGAGAGTAATGGGAAGAAGGTTCCGGTTGTTCCTAAACGCACTCAGAAGTGGGTACCAAAGAAATCCAATGATGCTTTGAGTGTGAAAAGGAATGATCTTCCAGAAAATTCCATGACTGTGGAGAAGGCAGTATCCATGATGTTGGAACTTAACAAGTTTTTTTGAAAAATGGAATTGGATATGAAAAGCTCTAAAAGCGATCCCTTTCATGATAATCCAAAGGTCAATTGTGGTGAACAAGACATTTTTCACCCCAACACAACTTGATTGTGTTGTAATTGCATCCTCACCAAGGAATGCCCTGCTATGTATACGGTAAAGGAAGCACGAGAAATGGGGCACACAGATTATGTTCGGCAAGGCTGTAGAATTTAACTAGATTCTTCTAAAACGGTATGTCTATAAATTTGAGCAAGATTTATGTTTTTATAATGATCCACGTACCTTTGTTATCGTTCATTTCTACCTAACTTGATATGTGTTTAAGGTTCTTAAATGTTTAGGTTTGAAAATAGTAGTTCATGACGTTTGGACTTCATGGTACGCATACCTGGAGTGCATACCATCATTTAAAATCAAAATTCAGGGACTAAAGTACGCATACCTGTTTGCATACTGCTCCAGGTCACGAAAATTCGTTTCCAAACCCGTATGCATACTTGCCTGTAGACGTCGATATTCGGTAAACTTGTTTTGGCCGTAACTTCTTCGTACGAACTCGGAATGACCTCATTATTTTTGCATTCTCTTCCTCTTTGAATTCTATTCAAAATGGATATGAGAATTATTGTATTTGGATGAGTTAAGATTGGTTTTTGTCCCTTCTCTTGTTTTTGAGTGTTTTGCTCCGTTTCGTCGCACTTGTTCCACTTCTCTTAGACTTGGGCACTTGTTATTCGTGGAGTACTACTCTTCTAAGCTCATTTGTAGATTTTACAAGAATGTTGTTGGTGAATCACAAAGAAGGAAGTTCAATAATGGGAAGTAACACGCATTACTATGGGATTCTTGAATGTTCACAATCGTATGTGAACTATGGTGCATGGTCGTTAATGACTTTGTATGTTCTTATTTGTTAAGAAAATATTTTTATACGCCTTTGGTAGCTATTCTTGGTGAAAATCCGCGCGAAAAAGATTGGTTCTACCTTCTAAGGACAAATCATCTGTATGTGCATTACGAGTTTGTCTTGATGTCTAGTAAATCTTCTTATGAGAATTTTATTCTTGTTTTTGTCTAGAATAATTACTAGAGTTTGGAATAGCCATTATTGTGAGTACACATAGCTATGTTCAATGTTTTCATCTTCTTGTTTTTAGGTTTATTTGTTTAAATTCTAAAATATTGTTTTGGAAGATGATGATTGCAGTATTAATCTTTATGGTTTTATGTATTGCAATTGTTATGGGATATGTGTGTTTGCGTCCGTGAACTATTATTGTCCCATATGATGTCAAAAGTTATCTCTTTCATACGTCGATATGCAAGTATTGATAAAGAATGAATGAACTTTTGACAAACAAAAGTTAAGCCTATTATGTCAATTCTTTGATGGAAGATAGGTTAAAATCTTTTGTTTACGAGGATTATATATATTGTATATCGTTATGCAAATAGTGATGGAAAATTGGATGAATCCTTGTATATTCCGTAGTATTGATCTTCCATGATCCATATTTTATGTATATACTGTGTGGCTCCATAAGTCTTCTTGTGTGATCATTTCCAACTAAACTAATCATATATTCGTTTGTGATTATTTTGGTTGTATTCCGATTAGATTGATCATGGGTTCTCTTGTGGTTAATTTGATTGAGAATTTTTGGTTTTTGGTGTCCAAAGAAATCCTTCTTTTCTTGTAAAAGTAAGGTCGCTCTTGTTGTTCTTTCGGGAATGACATCAAATGGGGGGAGAGTTCTTTTGAACTTGCACTTAATTTCCATATCTTTGTGGGGAGTGTGGCTGTGGAATATTTGAGGAGTTATCTTGTATCTTTATAAACTCCATGATGAATGCATTTAGTTTCGGCTTTACGATTGCATCAAAACAAAGTTGATATGTACTTTTCTTTGGTATTGAAGTGTCTCCATGAGAATTTCATTAGGATCCCATTTTCGTACCTTTGCCAATTTTATTGACAAAAGGGGAGAGAATTAATATGTAATTCACACTACAAATACATATGGTTTACGTGTTTTACGGATCATTATGTAAGGGGGAGTGGTTTTCGTGTTGAGACGAAGTATTGACTAAGGAGGAGTGATACATATCACCATAGTATTGTTGTCAAAATTGTGATATGAGAACTTTGATGTTGTGTAATAATACTATGACACTGTATAACAATGATCGGGAGCTTTTGTTTTCTCATTGTTATGGCTACGGAACTTCAAAAACGATGATGCTAAACTTACAACCTTTGGAATCATTGGAGTACTTGGAAGTGACGAAGATTTCGAGTAATGTTGAAGCACCAAGGAGATCAAGCATGTGGACGAGAACTTACAAAGTTTTTATCTATTTTGTAATCCATATGTATTGATAGTTTTGCCACTAAAATTGAAAATGGGGGAGATTGTTAGAGCATTGCTCGGTAGAACTCGCATGCGTTTCTATCTCAAGCATGTTTGTCAATATTAGTGATCAAAAATATATGTCTTGATTTCTAGTTTACTTATGACTAAGTCTCGGTCTAGGATAGTCAAGTGTAGTTGAAGCTCCAAACTCCATGGCGATCATCTTACGAAGACGAAGAACTACTCGAGGAACCGGTGGAACTTCATCCGACTAAAAGGTATGTGGAGACTTGAACTTATCTATCACTCAAAAGTATATTCTATCTCCTACTCTTGAGACATAGTCGTTTAAGTATGATAGTTTTCATACATAAACATTTGTTATTTCGAGCCGAGTTTACTCGCCTATATTTTTATCGAAATATGTGTTGGTAAGCTTTCGCTTTAACCATTTTCATCTTTACCCGTGACGAAAGTCATGATGACGTTTCGATCTTGAAAATAGCTTTGATGACGATAGTCGTGAATAACGATTGTTATAACATTATAAAAGAATGTTTCAATGATTGAAATGTAGAGTTGAGAGTACCATATATGGATATAAGCATATATAGTGTGTTCGCACATTAGTGTATAAATCCATGTATCGGAAGCCAAGTGCGTTCATACGTGTGCATCCGGTATTGGTGAAGGAGACAGGTGATGGACACGTTTTTGTGTCTAATTTGTCTTCAATGTTTCGTATTTTTAGTACTCGATTTCGCACTTATTATGGTGTTTTGTGTGTATGTAGGTATTTTTTTGAAAATAAATATTGTTGGAAAATTTGGCTCAAAAAGTTGCTCGGAGTACCCCTAGAGGACATTTTCTATACGGACCCCCACTTTTGCTATGGAGCACCCACGGCTATGTGTAGCCCATTTGTCTATAGCACCCACTGGTTATTTGGCACCCAAGACGTTGGATAAGGGATGACCTTTCTTCTTCTTTCAAACAGAAAAATGGCGGGGAAGTTTGGTTCTTCCCTGGCAGATTTTTAGTTCATCATTTGGAAGAGTTTTAGCGAGACTCAATGGCTGGATCTTCAGAGGAAGACGTGACAGACATTATCAAGCGTGGTATGGGATTTTGCTTGGATTAAGTTGGGCTATATTTATCGGGTTAATTATGGGCAGTGTGCACGAGAATATCTCACCATTTCCCGTGAATTTTTTTGTTTTGCGTGTGTCTTGAGAGTGTTCGAACCAAACAATGACATTCAGTAGCGTGTTTTAGTGTGTATAACCAACAGTAGATATGGAGAATCACTTGCAGACGCGTGAACGGGTTTTAGAAGGAAAAAAAATAATCCCGTGATAACAGAGTATTGAAGATAGAATTATATACAGTTATGATGCGAGATTTGGGTGCAGTGAGGCTATATAAGTCGTTGAGGATCAGTAGAGAGAAAACGGAGAGTTTGGGAGAGGCGGAGAACAACAACAGAAGAGAAAAAATCGCACCAGAGAACCACCATTTATGCTGCTGTTGATGAACACGAAGAACAAAATACCACCAGAGGCAGTCGTTCATGCTACAGTGCCAACGACAGTCACACGAGGGTCGCAGAGATACAACAACAACAGTTCAATTTTATCGCTCTTTGTAACAATGTTTTGCAACAATTATAAACGTTGCAAACACCCGATTTTTATTATTTTCTCTCCATTTCATCTTTGTAAACAAATTTTGAGCATGAATTAATATTTTGAGCAAGTTTACACAATGATGAGCTAAACCCATCCTCTGGGGCGACGGAGGAAGCTCTTTCGCCAATGAAATGTGGTAATCTCTTTTTTATTTAATTTATGCAATTATTATATGATTATTTGCCTTGATAAATAAATAGATAAAATGGTTTTTGTTAAACAATTGTTATTTCAATTTATGGAGCATGCTAGCCTAGGGTTTTGATGTCCCATACTTTCGATTTACAATTGTTATTTCTAAAAAATCAACTTTTGCAATATTAAGAATCAATTTGAATGAAGGATTTGCATAATTATATTTAGAGAATATAAATCACTTTGATATTGGTAATTAATGGAATCCATAGCCCCAGTCTTCTCCATATTTTTCATATCACTTTTATTTAAGTTTCCTATATTTTTTATTTAAAATTAAGTCTAAAATCTGCTTTCACAAGTCTTGAACGAATCTTATTACTACAACAACTTTGAAAATTACATCAATTTTTGGCGCCGTTGCCGGGGACTTGTCTTTAGGCTAGAGTTTTTAGATTTTTTTTAGGTTTTTATTTTATTTGTTCTTCTTTACGTTTTTGGGTTTTTGTCTTTTTCTTACAGAATTCGGAATTTGGAGCGAAAGAAAATTTTGCCAAAGATTTTGGTGAATACTTAAAGACTTCGAGTAAAAGGCAAAGCGAAAGGAGCGAAAGAAGAAGATTTTTTTATTTTATAAAAAAAAGAGAGACATTTTTATTTTTGTAGATTTTTATTTTTTTTAGACTTTCTTTTTCTTTTGCACTTTATATTTTTGGACTTTGGACTTTAAATTTTGGGACATTATTTTTAATCCCTACGGAAGGGTAGTTTAAATATAAACTGTTTGCAGAGAAGGACGGTGATTACAATATCACCTCGGCCCCTCGGGTTCGTACATGACATAGGAGTCGTGGCCCGAGTCGACTACAAAGGTTCATCCCCCGTCTGGTACGGGAGGTAAGTTTGTCGAAACACTCGCGAATCCCCTGTCAGCGAGTTACTGTCTTCCTTCGTATGCATATATGTTGAGGACTTGAAAATGGCTGCTTTAATTTCCTAGTAAAGGTCAAGGACTGGCCATACAAGATAAGGGTTCGGATTTCATCATCGTTCTCTTCTTGCCCGCCTTAGGAAAACGACACCAAACGCGAACCTAAGCCTAAAATTTTGACTAGAAAGAGACCGATAGGGTAACGAGCTTAACAGGAAAGTCATTCGAAAAATATTGGTTACTCTTTTAAGCATACTTCGAAGTTCTTGACGGTTTCTGTAAGTTGAATATGTGACTGCGCCGCCTTGTAATACTGGTGAGGCCTTGGGTATCAAATCTCCACCGAGCTTCCCTCGCCTCTATTCAACTTACTTTAACTCGGATTGATTCCAGAGGGGTTTGCTTAAATTGTAACGAATTCCCGTTCGAAGGATTAGAAGCTGGTCTAGAAACAATCTAAGTGGAGCCATCATGCTTTTTGTTTGCTAGAAATCAGTAGGTTTGCTGTGGTGGAGTCAGCCTTGTTTGTGTTTGCATAGAACATCCCTTCCTTTTTAGGACTTTTCTTTTTAATTTTGTTTTTCTAGTGTATGCCCGAAGTTTTTAAACGGGCTTGGAAAAGAAACACTCTAGGTCGTTTGATTAGTGACAAACCTAGTTGTTCTTCTTGTGAAGGCGGGGAGCTCGAAGACTCTTCTTTTGAGAGCCTCGTTTTTGGAAACTTCAGTTTTGAGAATCTGTCTCTTCATGAGGAAAGTACTCCTAGTCCTTTGGTAGTGCCAGAAATGGCAACTTTGAAAACTTTTCTAAACCCAACTAGGACCTCTCGTCCGTTTTGTATCAAGTTAGCTGAAACCGAGGCAAATTATGAACTGAAACCTGGGACTTTACAGATGCTTCCAATGTTTTTAGGGAAGGATAATGAGAACCCCTATTTTCATGTTAGGGAATTTGAGGAAGTTTGTAGTACTCTGAAAATTAAAAACCTAAGTGATGATGCGTTGAAACTTAGGTTATTCCTCTTTTCCTTAAAAGATAAAGCCAAATCTTGGCTGTATAGTTTGGACTCTGAGTCAATTGAAACCTATGACCAACTTACTTCTGCCTTTATACATAAGCTTTTCCCAAGGCATAAAACATCGTCTATTAGGACACAAATATGTACTTTTTCCCACCAAGAGGGATAATCTATATATAGGTACTTAAAAAAGGTTCAATGACTTGATATCTCAATGTCCTCATCATGGTTTGGAGAAGGTTAGGTTAGTTCAGATCCTCTACGAGGGTTTAGATTATTCAACAACAACCATGGTTGAGTCCTTACGCACAGGTGGGTTTGAGAATAAAACTGTTGATGAAGCGATGATATTTTTGAATTAAATCGCCGATTAAGACCTAACAATGGGAAAATAGTATGGAACCCCAGAAAACAATTCTTCTAAGTAGAGGAAATGTTAATAGGGTAGAAGGATCTTATGAGTCAGATGCCAAAATAGCAGCTATAGCCAAAAGGTTAAAAGCCTTAGAATTAGGTCATTCTAGTGGTAATAGTGGAAGAAATGAGCCTTTTTGGGAAGGCCATGTTGTTGAAGAGCAAGCCAATGCCCTTTATAACAACACTAGGTTTGATAACCGACAGAAGTTTGACCCATATTCAGAAACCTATAACCCTGGCTGGAGAAACCATCCAAACCTTTCTTGGTCCAAGGGCCAGAATCAAGATCAGTCTAGTAATGCTCAGGTTCCCCCAGGTTTTGGCTATACTAAGAATCCTTCAGCTCCGGTACAGTTTCAGAACCCTTCAGATAAGAAGATTATGAGTTTAGAAGAGTTTCTTGCTGTGTTAACTCGTAAAACTGTGCAGTTTCAGCAATCTGTTTCTCAAGGTTTAGAAGAAAATAAGAGAATAGGTCAGGCTAACTCTCAAGCTATTTCCGAGTTGAAAACCCAGGTTAGTAAGATAAATGAATCTTTAAGAGAAAGAGGTAAGTTTCCTAGTCAGACTCAACCCAACCCTAGAGGAATTAATGAAATAGGTGAAAGACCATTTGATCATGTGAATGCTATTAAAACCCTTAGGAGTGGTAGAGTGATAGACAACAAGGTTTCCATGCCTGATAGTGAACATGCTGTAGTTCACCCTTCTGAACCAGAAACTGAGGAGACTGATAGAGTCTCTAAAGAGACCAATGAGGGTCATATTGAGCTCGACTTTGTCCCTAGAGCCCCATTCCCACAGCTGCTAGTTCCAACTAAGAGGGAGTCCAATTTTAATGATATATTGGAGGTTTTTAAGCAGGTAACTATCAACCTTCCACTACTAGATGCAATTAAGAAGATTCCCTCTTATGCAAAGTTTCTCAAGGATATGTGTACGCGAAAGCGAAAGCTTAATGTACAGAAGAAAGCCTTTCTAGCTAGTCAGGTGAGTTCTATTATTCAGAATACCACTACTCCTAAGTATAAAGACCCAGGGTCCCCTACCATTTCTTGCACAATAGATAAATACCGTGTTGATAAAACGTTGCTTGACTTAGGAGCTAGTGTGAACTTACTACCATATCATGTGTACCTTAAGCTAGGACTTGGTGATAGACACATTTTTGTGTTTAATTTGATCTCAATACTATATATTGTTGGCACTCGAGTTTGTACTAATTTTGGTGTTTTATGTGTTTGTAGGCACCTTCGGAAAATAAACATTTTTTGGAAAATTCGGCTCGAAAAGTTGGTAAAAGCCCCGGAGGACACGTGTTATTCGGACTCTCACCGTTGGATAAGGGGCACCTCAATTACTAAGGGGCACCCCAGGTCACCCCAAAGGCAGATGTTATTCGCACCCCAGTTATGGTTAGGGGGAGGACATCTTCTTCCCAAATTCAAAAACCAAAAATTGATGTGGTTTGCCCAGGCTATGATACCCAGATTTACTTTGTTTTCCCACCAAATAGTTTTCTTCCAAATGTGGGAACGTTTATATTTTAAATGTGTCGAATATTAAGTTGTGAGACTAAACCTAAATGCTTTAGGAAATTAGAATCGACACATTTGCTTAAGAGTGACCACTACTCTCATTGTGGTCAATTTTGTAAGTCAAATCTTATTGACTTAGAGGATCCTTAGTTATTTAGGTTATTATTGTGCGCTTCTAAGATCATATTTGAGTTTTTCCAGACTCTAGGACCTAATGATTCGGATCCCACCTATGAAGAAACGCAACCAATGAAAATATTTTATTTAGACCCTTTCTTAGAACTTGAACCTGAACCACAATTAGATATAAATATCTTAATCAGGAAACTAGATAAGTGCATGCTATCCTTGTTCACTTTCTTGGGTTATTGTAGTTTCCTTTGGTCAGCTCTTTTTGGTTTTGAAGACCCACAGTTATTTCGGCTGTTACTTTTTGATTCTATGAGGTGACTAATTCTTTCCGATGTCTGGCTGAAGACTTTAAACTTAGCACTTCTTGGGAGGTAACCCAATCTCATGCGACACGGTAATATCTTTCCTTAACTCTTTTGCTTCAAATGGTAAAAGTTTCTCCTTGTTCATATGCTTTTAATTTTATCTTTAGAACATTGAGGACAATGTTAGATTTAAGTTTGGGGGTATGGGAGAAACTTTTTAGTTGCACTTTTGAAACTTCTAGCGTCACATGGTATCCGGTTAGCTAAGTTTACATACTGTTTCTCACCGAAAAGATAGAAATTGGAATGCTAGAGATAACAACTTATTGAGACATTAGAGAAAAAGACATTGAGATCCTTGAAATTCAGGAGAGAACTTGTTCCTTTTAGAGGGTAACCGTGATGGACCTAACCATACATGATGGAAAGGCAAGTAGGTCAGGGAAATGCCAGAAAGACAAAGCAACCTCACAATGTAGTCTTAGTTACTGGATTGCGACTCTCTCTCAGTAGAAACTTATCATCATCAACAAGCGGAGCGACATCAAAATCTATGAAGAAAGTTGAAGACGTTTTAGGTTTAGAAGAAACAATAGAAGAGAATAATTCAAAAATCAAATTTGAAGTTATAAGAGCAAATGATATAAGTTGTTAGAATCCATGATACCAAGACATCACAAGTTGCGAAGATCCAAGTTTTGAAAGTCCTTCTCTCATGGCCATGTAAACTTTTGTCTTGTAATTTTTTGTTTCCAAAAAAAAAAAAAAAATGAAATAAATATAATGAAAAATGAAAAAAAAAAAAAGAAAAAATGAAACATCATTACGTTCTTTTTGTTCAATAAGGCCATAGGGAAGAAGAAATTTATAAGTCAAGCAAGAAATCGAAGAGAAGAGTTAATTGTCAAGGTTCTATGAGGTTCGAGAGTTTATCATCAACAGTTGAAGACCGAAGAAGGCGTTGGTTCTACTGAGCACTGTGAGAGAGTCGAAGAAAGATGCATTTTGGTTGCTTTGTGAGTCTGCTTTCAATCTGGCACAAAATCTATCTAGCACTGGTTTAACTCATCACACGTAATTAGTCCAGCTGTGTAGCAGATGTCCCTCTCATTTTTATCTCTCTCCTAATCTTATCCAGCTGTAAAGCAGCGGACGCATCTTACAATGTTTATCTAGTTGTGTAGCGGATATCTCTTTATCTAGCAGTGGTGTGGATGTGTCTCCCCTTTTCTTCAGTCAGCTTTAGAGCTGACACCTTTAATTTCTATGGCATTCTACTTACTTGGAGATAGGTTGAGAATATTTATGTCCTCATAGCTCTTTGGATACTTGTGACCAATTAGGAGAAAAGGTTTTGTGGGTACACCTCTGGTAAACCCTCCGGAGAAAACACTCCGCCGCTAGGGCCACCCAGCGGTTTAACGGCCTGCTGCACGTGCTAAGTGTAGTCTTTTTATCTTTTCAAAAATAAATTTTGCTCGAGGACTAGCAAATAATAAGTTTGGGGGTATTTGATAGACACATTTTTGTGTTTAATTTGATCTCAATACTATATATTGTTGGCACTCGAGTTTGTACTAATTTTGGTGTTTTATGTGTTTGTAGGCACCTTTGGAAAATAAACATTTTTGGAAAATTCGGCTCGAAAAGTTGGTAAAAGCCCCGGAGGACACGTGTTATTCGGACTCTCACCGTTGGATAAGGGGCACCTCAATTACTAAGGGGCACCCCGGGTCACCCCAAAGGCAGCTGCTATTCGCACCCCAGTTCTGGTTAGGGGGAGGACATCTTCTTCCCAAATTCAAAAACCAAAAATTGGCGGGAAAAAAATACTATCAACTGGCAGATGTTTTGTTGGAATTTTTGAACGTGTTCTAGGGCGATTCAATGGCTGATTTTTGGTAGGAAGTTGTGATATGTCCTAGCAAACACGTTTTGGGCTTTTGGTTCGATCAAATTTGGCCAGAATTAGCTGGATAATTCACGGAATGCAAAACAGGGAAACACGGGTTGGACACGGGATTGGAGAAGATTTGAGCGTGTTCTTCTCATACATGGGGGCTCTAGCAACATTGTGGGTCGTGTGTAAACATTTCTAGAGTGACCAGGATGGAAATCTACGCGTGAGAAGCTAAATTAGGGAAGAAAATATTCCCAGAATATTTTTTCATCAAACCGAGTTAAGAGAGAATTATCTCGAGTTATAGCGAGACTTCTTGATCCTGTGGAGTATATATAGAGTTCTGGGGACTCATAGAAGAGGTGTCGAGAGTTTGGGGTCGAGAGGAGGTCCAGAGAAGCAGAAATCAAGAGTTGATGAAACTCTGTTTCTGCTGCTGTTGATGATGAAGAACACCAAGAACACGAAGAACAGACTCGCAAGGACAGTCGTTTATCAACAGTGTCTAAGACGCACAACCGTGGGTCGCAGTGCAGTCTAAACAGCAGCAGCACTTGTGTTTTATGGTTCATTCTGTGACGCTTTTTGTGCGTCGCAGATTACAGTTTTACACCATTTTCTCCTATTCTCTCCATTGTAAACACCATTTGAGCTATAAAAATATATTTTGAGCGTGTTTTCATCATGAGGAGCTAAAACCCAACATTGGGACGACGGAGGAGGCTGAATTTCATCCTTGGGGTAATTTATTTTATTCTTTTTTATGAATTTTGCATTAATCTAAAATTGAAATATGATTTGAATTAATTGGTTGTTATTTAATTTGATGATGTATGCTTAGATTAGTTGTTTTGATACATCATGCTTAGGACTTACAATCAATGTTTTAAGAATCTATCTTGGCAAAATCAGAGTCTATGTTAATTTTATTGAGTTTTAATTGTCAAAGAATATATGAATGAACCTTGTGTAGTGAATTCAACCAAATCCTTAGTCCCAGTACCTCTCACCCATTGTTAATATATTTGTATATATATTTTTTTTAAATCTAAAAAATCCATTTCCTTCACAAGTCTGAAACGAATCCTATTTACTACAACCCCATCAAAATCATTATCATTTTGGCGCCGCCGACGCGGATTTGTGCTTAGGTAGAATTTTTAGGTTTTTATTATTCCATTTGTTCTTTTTACGTCTCTTTGGTTGTGTCTTCGTATTACAGGTTTGAAGTTGGATACTAAAGACCTTGGAATCAAAGCTTAAAGCTAAAAGAGAAGGAAAAAAGACAAAGCAAAAAAATAAAGAAAAAAGGAGAAAAAAAAGGAGAGAGAATTATTATTTTATTTTTTTAAGAGACTTTCCATTTTTTTTGTAATTATTATTATTATTATTATTTTCTTTTCTTTGGACTGGACTTTGGACAATTTATTTTAATTTTAAACCCTACGGAAGGGTTATAAAAAATTTTTAAATATAAACTGTTTGCAGGGAAGGACGACGATTACAATATCGTCTCGGCCCCTCGGGTTCGCACATGACATAGGAGTCGTGGCCCGAGTCGACTTCAGCGGTTTTGCGCTCGTCTGATACGGGAGGTAAGCTTTCGAAACACCCGCGAATCCCCTGTCAGCGGGTTTATTGTATGCCTTAAGGTGAATATATGTTGAGGATTTGAATACGGTTGTTTTAATTTCCTAGTAAAGGGCAAGGCCTTTCCAAATTAAGATAAGGACTCGGATTTCATCACCGTTTCCTTCTTGCCCGCTTTAGGAAAACGAAACCAAACGCGAACCTAAGCTTAAAATTTTGACTAGAACGAGACCTATAGGGTAACGAGCTTAGTAGGAAAGTCGTTCGAAAAATATTGGTTACTCTTTTAGCATACTTCGAAGTTCATGATGGTTTTCTGTGAGTTGAATGCGTGATTGCGCCGCCTTGTGATAGCGGTGAGGCCTTGGGTATCAAAGCTCCACTGAGCTTCCCTCGCCTCAATTCAACTTACTTTGACTCGGATTGATTCCAGAGGGGTTTGCTTAAATTGTAACGAATTCCCTTTCGAAGGATTAGAAGTTGGTCTAGAAACAATCTAAGTGGAGCCATCATGCTTTTTGTTTGCTAGATTCTATAGGTTTGATTTGGTCGAGTCAGCCTTCTTTGTGATTGTGTAGAATTCCCTTGCAATTAAGAATGTCGAACTGGTATGATAGAAGCCAATAAAATGATTATCGACCTGAATTTGAATATGGACATCATCCTTTTTATGATCATGTTGTGAATAGTGGTTGGGAACGCCATCGTTTGGAAGGATATGGGTCATACCCTGGTGAGCCCAATTATTATCCACACATGCATCAGTCTTACGAGCAAGAAGATTATAGTACTAGTTCTTCGTCTCTAGAGGATACAATCAAACTATTGAAAAGTAGTCCTTTTTATGATCCCTGTGTTCCTATTCCTCATTTAGAAGAGTCCCTCAGGAAGTTAGCTGAGTCGACACGTAAGTTAGCTGAGATGAATAGTATAATTATAGACGAAAGAACTACAATAATGAGTGAACCTTCTTTAGAAGACCACCTCAAGCGGATAGCTGAGACGAATGAAAGAATTGCTCGAAATTACTTGAATTGCCAATATAGTGTATCCAATAATACCCTTGAGAATGAAGATAGTTATTTACATAATCAAGATAACAAGGTTAGAATTGGTAGCACTACTTGTTTTGATGAGGTTCGATCTTTTTCATGTTATTATGATGAGGATAGTGTTGATGGAGAATCATACTTATGTAGGATAGTGATCAGGAAATGGATACTCCAATTGAGCTTTACAATGATAATATTATTTCTATTCAAATCCAAATAATTTTAATAATTATTCACCTATTCAAAAGGACGAGGATTTGACTAGAGATACCCGTTTTAGACGATGTAGTATTTCCTGTTTACAAAGCCGATAATGATTTAGAGGAACGGTTTATTGAAATAATGTTTTAGAGTCTAGCGATTAGAAACAATAGTCTTAGACGAAGAATGAACTCGTAGAGCTTTAAATATGAGTGAGGATGCATCACTGAGTATAACCTAACAGAAGCAATTGACTATTTTCAGGATTCCAATGATCTAGAAATTAAGGAAATTGTAGCTAGTCTATCTAGAGACCCAAAAATTTTGGGGGTGATTATCATTCTCCTTGTGCCATACCTTTAGCTCTTACAAGATCCCTCATTTTGGACTTGATATTCTGCCTCGACCATTTTACAAGATTACCTTCATACTCGTTTTCCCGAACCTAATGATGTCCAGGAAGAAGTTCAGTCTTAGAAACCCATCCTCTGGTTGATGTGGTTTGCCCAGGCTATGATACCCAGATTGACTTTGTTTTCCCACCAAATAGTTTTCTTCCAAATGTGGGAACGTTTATATTTCAAATGTGTCGAATATTAAGTTGTGAGACTAAACCTAAATGCTTTAGGAAATTAGAATCGACACATTTGCTTAAGAGTGACCACTACTCTCATTGTGGTCAATTTTGTAAGTCAAATCTTATTGACTTAGAGGATCCTCAGTTATTTAGGTTATTATGTGCGCTTCTAAGATCATATTTGAGTTTTTCCAGACTCTAGGACCTAATGATTCGGATCCCACCTATGAAGAAACGCAACCAATGAAATATTTTATTTAGACCCTTTCTTAGAACCTGAACCTGAACCACAATTAGATATAAATATCTTAATCAGGAAACTAGATAAGGGCATGCTATCCTTGTTCACTTTCTTGGGTTATTGTAGTTTCCTTTGGTCAGCTCTTTTTGGTTTTGAAGACCCACAGTTATTTCGGCTGTTACTTTTTGATTCTATGAGGTGACTAATTCCTTCCGATGTCTGGCTGAAGACTTTAAACTTAGCACTTCTTGGGAGGTAACCCAATCTCATGCGACACGGTAATATCTTTCCTTAACTCTTTTGCTTCAAATGGTAACAGTTTCTCCTTGTTCATATGCTTTTAATTTTATCTTTAGAACATTGAGGACAATGTTAGATTTAAGTTTGGGGGTATGGGAGAAACTTTTTAGTTGCACTTTTGAAACTTCTAGCGTCACATGGTATCCGGTTAGCTAAGTTTACATACTGTTTCTCACCGAAAAGATAGAAATTGGAATGCTAGAGATAACAACTTATTGAGACATTAGAGAAAAAGACATTGAGATCCTTGAAATTCAGGAGAGAACTTGTTCCTTTTAGAGGGTAACCGTGATGGACCTAACCATACATGATGGAAAGGCAAGTAGGTCAGGGAAATGCCAGAAAGACAAAGCAACCTCACAATGTAGTCTTAGTTACTGGATTGCGACTCTCTCTCAGTAGAAACTTATCATCATCAACAAGCGGAGCGACATCAAAATCTATGAAGAAAGTTGAAGACGTTTTAGGTTTAGAAGCAACAATAGAAGAGAATAATTCAAAAATCAAAGTTGAAGTTATAAGAGCAAATGATATAAGTTGTTAGAATCCATGATACCAAGACATCACAAGTTGCGAAGATCCAAGTTTTGAAAGTCCTTCTCTCATGGCCATGTAAATTTTTGTCTTGTAATTTTTTGTTTTCAAAAAAAAAAAAAATGAAAAATGAAAAAAAATGAAAAATGAAAAAAAAAATGAAACATCATTACGTTCTTTTTGTTCAATAAGGCCATAGGGAAGAAGAAATTTATAAGTCAAGCAAGAAATCGAAGAGAAGAGTTAATTGTCAAGGTTCTATGAGGTTCGAGAGTTTATCATCAACAGTTGAAGACCGAAGAAGGCGTTGTTTCTACTGAGCACTGTGAGAGAGTCGAAGAAAGATGCATTTTGGTTGCTTTGTGAGTCTGCTTTCAATCTGGCACAAAATCTATCTAGCACTGGTTTAACTCATCACACGTAATTAGTCCAGCTGTGTAGCAGATGTCCCTCTCATTTTTATCTCTCTCCTAATCTTATCCAGCTGTAAAGCAGCGGACGCATCTTACAATGTTTATCTAGCTGTGTAGCGGATATCTCTTTATCTAGCAGTGGTGTGGATGTGTCTCCCCTTTTCTTCAGTCAGCTTTAGAGCTGACACCTTTAATTTCTCTGACATTCTACTTACTTGGAGATAGGTTGAGAATATGTATGTCCTCATAGCTCTTTGGATACTTGTGACCAATTAGGAGAAAAGGTTTTGTGGGTACACCTCTGGTAAACCCTCCGGAGACAACACTCCGCCGCTAGGGCCACCTAGCGGTTTAACGGCCTGCTGCACGTGCTAAGTGTAGTCTTTTTATCTTTTCAAAAATAAATTTTGCTCGAGGACTAGCAAATAATAAGTTTGGGGGTATTTGATAGACACATTTTTGTGTTTAATTTGATCTCAATACTATATATTGTTGGCACTCGAGTTTGTACTAATTTTGGTGTTTTATGTGTTTGTAGGCACCTTTGGAAAATAAACATTTTTGGAAAATTCGGCTCGAAAAGTTGGTAAAAGCCCCGGAGGACACGTGTTATTCGGACTCTCACCGTTGGATAAGGGGCACCTCAATTACTAAGGGGCACCCCGGGTCACCCCAAAGGCAGCTGCTATTCGCACCCCAGTTCTGGTTAGGGGGAGGACATCTTCTTCCCAAATTCAAAAACCAAAAATTGGCGGGAAAAAAATACTATCAACTGGCAGATGTTTTGTTGGAATTTTTGAACGTGTTCTAGGGCGATTCAATGGCTGATTTTTGGTAGGAAGTTGTGATATGTCCTAGCAAACACGTTTTGGGCTTTTGGTTCGATCAAATTTGGCCAGAATTAGCTGGATAATTCACGGAATGCAAAACAGGGAAACACGGGTTGGACACGGGATTGGAGAAGATTTGAGCGTGTTCTGCTCATGCATGGGGGCTCTAGAAACATTGTGGGTCGTGTGTAAACATTTCTAGAGTGACCAGGATGGAAATCTACGCGTGAGAAGCTAAATCAGGGAAGAAAATATTCCCAGAATATTTTTTCATCAAACCGAGTTAAGAGAGAATTATCTCGAGTTATAGCGAGACTTCTTGATCCTGTGGAGTATATATAGAGTTCTGGGGACTCATAGAAGAGGTGTCGAGAGTTTGGGGTCAAGAGGAGGTCCAGAGAAGCAGAAATCAAGAGTTGATGAAACTCTGTTTCTGCTGCTGCTGATGATGAAGAACACCAAGAACAGGCTCGCAAGGACAGTCGTTTATCAACAGTGTCTAAGACGCACAACCGTGGGTCGCAGTGCAGTCTAAACAGCAGCAGCACTTGTGTTTTATGGTTCATTCTGTGATGCTTTTTGTGCGTCGCAGATTACAGTTTTACACCATTTTCTCCTATTCTCTCCATTGTAAACACCATTTGAGCTATAAAAATATATTTTGAGCGTGTTTTCATCATGAGGAGCTAAAACCCAACACTGGGACGACGGAGGAGGCTGAATTTCATCCTTGGGGTAATTTATTTTATTCTTTTTTATGACTTTTGCATTAATCTAAAATTGAAATATGATTTGAATTAATTGGTTGTTATCTAATTTGATGATGTATGCTTATTTTAGTTGTTTTGATATATCATTCTTAGGACTTACAATCAATGTTTTAAGAATCTATCTTGGCAAAATCAGAGTCTATGTTAATTTTATTGAGTTTTAATTGTCAAAGAATATATGAATGAACCTTGTGTAGTGAATTCAACCAAATCCTTAGTCCCAGTACCTCTCACCCATTGTTAATATTTTTGTATATATATTTTATTTAAATCTAAAAATTCCATTTCCTTCACAAGTATGAAACGAATCCTATTTACTACAACCCCATCAAAATCATTATCACTTGGTGAGACGAAACCTACCCAGATGATACTTCAGTTAGCTGATAGGTCCGTTAAAATTCCTCGTGGTGTGATCGAGGATGTTCTCATAGAGGTTGACAAGTTTATTTATCCAGTGGATTTTGTTATCCTAGATACACAACCTGTCCCTGACCTACAGAACCAGATACCGATAATTTTAGGTCGCCCGTTTTTAGCTACATCCAATGCGATCATTAAGTGTCGTAATGGTATTATGAAATTGTCTTTTGGTAATATGACTATTGAGCTGAACATTTTTAATATTAGTAAGCTACCCTCTGAACTAGATGACTCGAACATAGAAGAGGTGAACATGATAGGAACATTAGTCGAGGAGTCATTACCAAACACTTTGTTAGAAGATCCATTAGAGAAATGCCTAGCTCACTTTGGGATTGATTTTTATGATGATAATGTGATTAATGAGGTGAATGCTTTGTGAGATTCAACCCCTTTGTTAGATACTAGTAATGGATGGAAACCTAAGTTTGAATCACTACCAGTTTCTAAGTCTACCCTAGTTCCTTCATTAGAAGAGCCTCCTAAGTTGGACCTAAAACCATTGCCAGATTCCCTGAAATATATGTTCTTAGGCCCGTCTGAGACTTTACCTGTGATTATTTCTTCCATCTTGGATAGTGACCAGGAAAGTAGGCTAGTAACCGTCCTTCAAAACAACAAGGAAGCTTTAGGGTGGACCATAGCTGACATTAAGGGTATAAGTCCCATTGTTTGTATGCATCAGATCTATTTAGAGAGTGATACCAAACCTTCTAGGGAGATGAAACGTCAACTAAACCCTAATATGAAAGAGGTAATTCGAAACGAGGTCCTTAAGTTGTTAGATGTAGGCATTATCTACCCCATTTCAGACAGTAAGTGGGTCAGTCCCGTTCAGGTTGTTCCCAAGAAATCCGGTATTACTGTAGTCCAGAATGATAACAATGAGTTAATCCCGACCCGAGTGACCATGGGTTGGCGTGTTTGTATTGACCATAGGAAATTGAACAAGGTCACTAGGAAAGACCACTTTCCCCTTCCCTTCATCAACCAGATGCTAGAGAGATTAGATGGACATAGTCACTACTGCTTTTTAGATGGCTACTCTGGATATAATCAGATCGTTATTGCCCCAGAAGACCAGGAGAAAACCACTTTTACCTGTCCCTTTGGTACCTTTGCGTATAGACGCATACCTTTCGGGCTTTCTAATGCCCCTGCGACTTTTCAGCGTTGCATGATGAGAAAATTTTCTGACATGGTAGAACGATTCTTAGAGGTCTTTATGGATGATTTTTCAGTGTTTGGTTCGTCTTTCGATGAGTGCTTGCATCATTTGTCACTAGTATTGACTAGGTGTAAGGAAAAGAATTTAGTGCTTAATTGGGAGAAATGTCACTTCATGGTTCGTTCAGGAATTGTTTTAGGACATATCGTATCTTCTAAGGGTATAGAGGTAGATAAATCCAAAGTTGACCTTATTAAGACTTTACAGGTCCCAAAAACCGTAAGAGATATTAGGTCATTCTTAGGGAATGCAGGTTTTTATCGTCGATTCATTAAGGATTTTAGCCTAATTTCTAGACCTCTTTGCAATTTGCTTGCAAAAGATGTTAAGTTTGTCTTTGATGAAGCTTGTTTAGAGGATTTTGAGAAGCTTAAGAATTTACTCACTACCGCCCCATAGTCCAGGCACCCAACTGGAATCTACCCTTTGAGATCATGTGTGATGCTTCAGATTATGCTATTGGTGTTGTGCTAGGTCAGCGAGAAAACAAATTACTTCATGTGATTTACTATGCTAGCAAAACTCTGAATGATGCCCAGTTGAACTATACCACACCGAGAAAGAACTGTTAGCCATTGTGTTTGCCTTAGACAAGTTTAGACCCTATCTCTTAGGTTCTAAGATCATCATATATACTGATCATGCTGCTTTGAAATATCTTTTGTCTAAGAAGGATACAAAATCTAGATTGATTAGGTGGACCCTTTTGTTGCAAGATTTTCTCCAGACATTAGAGACAAAAAGGGTGCCGAAAATGTTGTAGCAGACCACTTGTCTAGGCTAGGTGTTAGTTCCCCTGATGATTCCCTTCCTATAAGGGATAGCTTTCCTGATGAACAATTGTTCTTTGTTACCCAATTACCTTGGTATGCGAATATAGTGAACTATCTTGTTACTGGTAGAATGCCCCAACATTGGGGTAAACAAGATCGTTCTAGGTTTTTAGCTGAGGTTAAGCACTTATTTTGGGATGATCCTTATTTGTTTAAGTATTGTCCAGACCAGATTATTAGGAGATGTATACCTGAGAGTGACCAGTCCAGTATTATTTCCTTTTGTCATGATCATGCTTGTGGGGGTCACTTTAGTGCTAAGAAAACTGTTGCTAGGATATTGCAGTGTGGATTCTATTGGCCTTCGTTGTTTAAAGACTCCCACAGTTACTGTGTGACTTGTGAACGTTGCCAGAAATTAGGAACCATTTCCCGTAGGAACATGATTCCCTTGAACCCTATTTTAGTTGTGGAGGTCTTTGACGTGTGGGGTATTGACTTTATGGGTCCGTTTCCTAATTCTTTTGGTAACTTATACATCCTTGTCGTTGTAGACTATGTCTCTAAGTGGATTGAGGCGGCTTCCTGTAAAACCAATGACCATAGGGTTGTGATTGAGTTCTTGAAAAATAATATACTTACACGTTTTGGTAGAACGCGAGCTATAATTAGTGATGGAGGGTCGCACTTTTGTAATGGACCTTTTAGGCTTTTGATGAAAAAATATGGTATTACACATAAGGTAGCTATCCCGTATCATCCACAGACTAGTGGTCAGGTAGAAGTTTCCAATAGGAAGGTAAAACGTATATTAGAGAAAACAGTTAATCCTAATCAGAAAGACTGGTCGTCTAGTCTTACTTATGCCTTATGGGATTACTGTACTGCGTTTAAGACCCCCATTGGAATGTCGTCTTATCGGCTTTTTTATGGCAAGGCATGTTACTTAACTGTTGAGTTAGAACATAGAGCTTATTGGGCTGTTAAGCAGCTAAATTTTTCACTCGACAAGGCAGGAGCCCATAGGAAACTCCAGGTCAATGAGTTGGAAGAGATTCGTAGAGATGCATATGATAGTTCTAAGGAGTATAAGAACAAAATGAAACTTGTGCATGATAGAAATATCTTAAGAAAGTCATTTTCTCCAGGTCAAAAAGTTCTTCTGTATGATACCCGCTTGCATCCTTTCCCTTGAAGTTACGTTCTCGGTGGACGGGTCCTTTTATTGTTCGCGCTGTCTTTCCTCATGGAGCTATTGAAATCGAGACACCGGATGGTAGTAGTTCTTCGAAGGTTAACAGTCACAGATTGAAACCCTTTTTAGAGCTCTTTCCTACAGGTGATATTGAGGAGGTCTCTCTGGAGGACCCTGTTTACCCTTGATTGACCATCGAGGCGATTGTATGTTGTATATTAGTTTTTGATTTCTCTCTTCACCCAGGTACTATCTTTCGACTTCTCTCTTTATTAATTCCTCATGTTACTTTACTGTTTGGTATTGCTCTTTTATTAGAAACATTGAGGACAATGTCAGATTTAAGTTTGGGGGTGGGGAAGAAACTTTTTGTTAGCTTTTAGTTGCAATAAATAAACTCCAAAGCCTAGAAATTTATGCTTATTAAGGTTCGCACTAACCAATCTAAGTGGATGGGAACATCTTGGTTATAGGAGTTAAGGAACCAATCTGATTAGATGGAAACATCTAAAGAGTCTATTCATAAAAGCACAGAGCTCGGGTGTTAGAATTAAAAAAAAAATGGTAGTTTCGCCATATCTCGTTGAATCCTAATCCTTCTGTTTTTATTTTTTGAGTGATTTGGTGGGGCACATGATTCAAGTTTTTACCTTTGATAGGGTGGAATAGAGTGATTGAGATACCAACAAAAAAAAAAATGAGACCAGAACATTAGACCAACCGGAATAAATTCAATAAAGTCGACCACTGGTGCCCTTGTATATGCCAGTTGTGTTTACCTAGAGTTAGGTTTATCGACCACTGGTCCCCTTGTATATGCCAGTTGTGCTGATATTAGTCAGACCGGTATCTCAGTCCATTAGGATAGGTTCACCTTGGCAGAGGCCTTCAGACAAATATGGGAAACACCGTTCACTTTTAACCATCTTTTTATCCATCTTCTTAATCTTTCCATGTGATTGGTTGAATCCGGTTATGATATACAGAAACTATCTGAGTATAGCTCTGTCACTTATATATGAATTTTAGTATGCTGAGTGCAAACTCGTGTACAACAATTTGAATTTCGCATCAGGGTACTTCCTCCTGTAGTCAATGAGAGTATGCCAACCAAGGAGATTCTTTAGTGCTTTCCAAGGTTCTGCGTAGATAGCTAGGGTATGGAGTAAAGGTTTTGTGGGTACACCTCTGGTAAACCCTCCGGAGACAACACTCCGCCACTAGGGCCACCTAGTGGTTTAACGGCTTGCTGCACGTGCTAAGTGTAGTCATTTTTATTTTCTAGATTAGATTTGCTCGAGGACTAGCAAATAATAAGTTTGGGGGTATTTGATGGACACGTTTTTGTGTCTAATTTGTCTTCAATGTTCCGTATTTTTAGTACTCGATTTCGCACTTATTATGGTGTTTTGTGTGTTTGGAGGTATTTTTTTGGAAATAAATATTGTTGGAAAATTTGGCTCAAAAAGTGGCTCGGAGTACCCCTGGAGGACATTTTCTATACGGACCCCCACTTTTGCTAAGGAGTACCCACGGCTATGTGTATCCCATTTGTCTATAGCACCCACTGGTTATTTGGCACCCAAGACGTTGGATAAGGGCTGACCTTTCTTCTTCCTTCAAACAGAAAAATGGCGGGGAAGTTTGGTTCTTCCCTGGCATATTTTTAGTTCATCATTTGGAGGAATTTTAGCGAGACTCAATGGATGGATCTTCAGAGGAAGACGTGACAGACATTAACAGGCGTGGTATGGGATTTTGCTTGGATTAAGTTGAGCTATATTTATCGGGTTAATTATGGACAGTGTTCACGAGAATATCTCACCATTACCCGTGAAATTTTTTGCTGTGCGTGTGTATTGAGAGTGTTCGAACCAAACAATGACATTCAGTAGCGTGTTTTAGTGTGTATAACCAACAGCAGATACTGAGAATCACTTGCAGACGCGTGAACGGGTTTTAAAAGTAAAAAAAATAATCCTGTGATAGCAGAGTGTTGAAGAGAGAATTATATGCAGTTATGATGCGAGATTTGGGTACAGTGAGGCTATATAAGTCGTTGAGGGTTAGTAGAGAGAAAACGGAGAGTTTGGGAGAGGCGGAGAGCAACAACAGAAGAGAAAAAATCGCACCAGAGAACCACCATTTCTGCTGCTGCTGAAGAACACGAAGAACAAAATACCACCAGAGGCAGTCGTTCATGCTACAGTTCCAACGACAGTCACACGAGGGTCGCAGAGATACAGCAACAACAACAGTTCAATTTTATCGTTCGTTGTAACAGTGTTTTGCAACAATTATAAACGTTGCAAACACCCGATTTTCATTATTTTCTCTCCATTTCATCTTTGTAAACAAATTTTGAGCATGAATAAATATTTTGAGCAAGTTTACACAATTATGAGCTAAACCCATCCTCTGGGGCGACGGAGGAAGCTATTTCTCCAATGAAATGTGGTAATCTCTATTTTATTTAATTTATGCAATTATTATATGATTATTTGCCTTGATAAATAAATAGATAAAATGGTTTTTGTTAAACAATTGTTATTTCAATTTTTGGAGCATGCTATCCTAGGGTTTTGATGTCCCATACTTTCGATTTACAATTGTTATTTCTAAAAAATAAACTTTTGCAATATTAAGAATCAATTTGAATGAAGGATTTGCATAATTGTAACTAGAGAATATAAAACACTTTGATATTGGTAATTAGTGGAATACATAGCCCTAGTCTTCTCCATATTTTTCATATCACTTTTATTTAAGTTTCCTATATTTTTTATTTAAAATTAAGTCTAAAATCTGTTTTCACAAGTCTTGAACGAATCTTATTACTACAACAACTTTGAAAATTACATCAACAGGTTGAGTACGGGTACCCGTACACGTACCCATGGAAGTTTTCATACCAAAAATTTCTGCTGGAGTTTGTAAGTTTGCAAACTAGTAAACCAGTCACCTTAGGTACACGTACCCATGGAAGTTTTCGAACAAAAAATTTCTGCTGAGTTTGTAAACTCAAATCCGGTAGCTAAGGTACGCATACCCGTACGCGTACTCAAGCTGGTGATATCTCAAATGGGTAGTTCATGAACTTAAAACAATAAAATATAAGGAATGAAATCTTTGCAAACCGTGGCTATATTGTTCATGAATTGATTCAAGTGGATCAAACCGATTTTGTTTCAATTGTGTCTATGAATAAGACCTAAGCAATTGAAAAAATATTCAACTAGTTCTTATGAGTCATTTGAACTAGTTATGAGAAAGATGAATACAATTAATATGAAAGTGCTCATATGGCTAACTATTGGTTAACTATTTGTGAACCAACTAAGTGTACACATTTGGGCATGGTTACTCAAACCTAAATGAATGCATTTCATTTGTGTGTGTGACAAGCTAAGTTTCGATCTAATGGTTGAAAGATATTATCTTGGTTGAATCAGGTTTTTCATCTAATGGTGAATATTGAATGCTTTACTACCAAGGTAACTTAGATTGCAAACCATGATTTGAAAACTATATAAAGGAGACATCTAGCATCTGAGAAAAACTAATACCCACACCTCCTGTGTGATACTAGTTGGTTTGCTAGAGTCGATTCTCCGTTAACCTTAGGTTTCTTTTCGAGACCCTGTAGCTTAACGACTGAAATACTTCATTGGGATTGTGAAGCCAGACAAAACTACTTTTATTGTAGTTGAGCGATCTGATCTTGACATTTTCTATCGTACGAGTTTAATTGAATAATTGGCTTGATATTATATCTCGGATAGGGAAAGATAAAAAGAAATCACAAACATTTTCGTCTCGTCGTTTGTGATTCCACAATATCTAGTTTCGATACCATACGATTTAGATTATTGTGAGGTGATTGATAATACTAGGCTGTTCTTCGGGAATATAAGACTGGTTTATCAATTAGTTCTTGTTCACCTTGATTTATCAAAAGACGGAACAAAAACTCTTGGGTATTTCTGTGAGAGACATATTTATTCAATTTTATAGACTTTTCTGTGTGAGACAGATTTGTCTATCAAGTCTTCGACTTTGGGTCGTAGAAACTCTTAGTTGTGGGTGAGATCTTATAAGGGAATCAAGTACGTAGTATCCCGCTGGGATCAGAGACGTAACGAGCGCAACTGTACCTTGAATCAGCGTGAGATTGATTAAGCTTCAACTACAATCCAGACCGAAGTTAGTTTGTAGTAGGCTAGTGCATGTAGCGGCTTAATACAGTGTGGTGTTCAATCTGGATTAGGTCCCTGGGTTTTTCTACATTTGTGGTTTCCTCGTTAACAAAATTCTGGTGTCTGTGTGTTTGAGGGTGAAAACGGTTTCTGCTGATTTTGGTAATTTTCGTGTATGGGTGAGAAACGAGTCTAAACCCTAAACAATGTACTGCACGGGAGTAATTTAGATTCGAGAGATCAATCTTTACAAATCCGGCCTAAACCAAGAAATGGCCGTTCCATACTTGCTTCGGTCACAAAGTGAAGGAGAAGGGTTGGTCTTGGGGAGGGAAGCGAAGAGAGTGTTGAGACCAGAATAGTTGATTCTGGAAGAGTGGTTTTTTACGACTTGTATCAGAAAGTGAAACGCTAGCAATGTGGAAATCTAACAGGTGATTTCTGAGTGTTGTATTCTCCTCACCAAAACTTTTCGTTTGGTGGAAATAGGTGAGACCTATTTATACAAGTCGCATCAAAACGTACCCTGGCCTCTTAAGAAGTGGAAACTGTTGAGTAATAGAAGATAATGGTAATGGGTAACGCCTGGAATTGATGTTTCCATAATGAAGGATACGTTTCACCATTATTTCCTGTCATTACCAACCGCCTTACTCTTATGACACTTTCTTGTAATGGGCGTATTGCACGCCGCATGTTGTAAACCGTCATACCAATACCCTGATGAGCATCCCCCAGTTTGTGACATGTCTTGATGTCTCGAGTGTTTTCTTGGAAAACGTGTAGCATATTGCTATTGTTTGGCAAGTTAAAATTGAGAGGCTTGCCGGTTCGGTGGCGACCTACGAAGGTCGAGATTTTGCATCTTGAGATGAAGGGTAGCCATTGATTGTGGCTACCTTCCGTTGGTATCCAGTGTCATGGCCACGGTGCTGGCATGGCTTGCGCATGCTCTTGGAATGTCCAATTAGGGTGCCATGACCAAAGAGTTGGCAGCGTAGCCAAAGGGTTGCCACAAGTCGTGTGGTTTGGCGGCAAGCTTGTACGGGTGAGATATGTGTCTCAGGAGGAGGGGCATCCTTTGATTGTTGCAACCTTCCATTTGACATCCAGCGACATGGAGGAATGGTCGGCATGGCTCGTGCATGCTCTTGGCGCGGCCAAGTTAGGGTTTGGCGCAAACCGCAGAATTTTGGCATCACAGCCAAGAGGTTGCCACAAATCGTTTGGTTTGGTGGCAAGCTTGTACGGCTGATATTTGCATCTCAGAAGGAGGGGTAGCCGTTGATTGTTGCAACCCTCCGTTTGGCAGCCAGCAGCATGGAGGCATGGCCAGCATGGCTCGTGCATGCTCTTGGCATGGCCCAAATTAGGGTTTGGCACAAGCCGTGGAATTTGGCATTGGGCCAGAAGTTGCGACACGTTCGGTGGCGAACTTGTACGGCTAAGATTTGCATCTCAGAGGGAAGGGTAGCTTTTGATTATATCAACCTTCCGTTTGGCATCCAGCAGCAAAAAAGGCATGGCCGGCATGGCTTTGGCATGTTTTAGGCGCGGCCAAATTAGGGTTTTTGCATAGACCGTGGAATTTTGCATTGGACCAGAAGTTTCCACGTGTTTGGTGGCGAACTTGTACGGCTGAGATTTTCATCTCAGAGGGAAGGGTAACCGTTGATTGTTGCAACCCTCCGTTTGGCAGCCAACGACATGGAGGCATGGCCGGCATGGCTTTGGCATGTTTTAGGCGCGGCCAAACTAGGGTTTTGGCATAAATCGTGGAATTTGGCATTGATCCAGAAGTTTCCACGCGTTTGGTGGCGAAGTTGTACGGCTGAGATTTGCATCTCAGAGGGAAGAGTAGTCGTTGATTGTTGCAACCCTCCATTTGGCAGTCAGCGGCATAGAGGCATGGCTTTGGCACGGCGGTGCGGCTGGCATGGTTTGGCCTTTGGCGCGTGAGGTGTGGCCGGCATGTCGTTGGCACGGTGGTGCGGCTGGCATGGTTGGCATGCCTTTGGCGCGGAGATGTGGTCGGAATGCCGTTGGCACGGTGGTGCGGATGGCATGTTTGGCATGCCTTTGGCGCGGGGGTGTGGCTGGCATGGTTGGAATGTCGTAGGCACGGAGGTGCGGCAAGCATGGTTGGAATGCCTTTGGCGCGGAGATGTGGCTGGCATGGTTGGCATGCCGTTGGCACGGTGGTGCGTCTGGCATGGTTGGCATGCCTTTGGCGCGGAGGTGTGGCTGGCATGCCCTTGGCACGGTGGTGCAGCTGGCATGGTTGGCATGCCTTTGGCGTGGGGGTGTGGCTGGCATTGTTGGCATGCCGTTGGTACGGAGGTGCGTCTGGCATGGTTGGCATGCCTTTGGCGCGGGGGTGTGGCTGGCATGCCGTTGGCACGGAGGTGCGGCTGGCGCGGTTGGAATTCCTATGGCGCGGAGGTGTTGCTGGCATGCCGTTGGCACACTTGGCTAGCATGCGCGGCTGGCATGTGCGGAGACAATGCCAGTCGATACTTGAGGAATCTGTCATGGAACATAGCGTATAGATATATAAAAAAGGTATTCTGGTAAATTTCTCATAGACGTACTGAAAGGCTCAATAAATATGCTAGTGGAGATATTGGTACTCACGGCTCCATTTCCTTACAGAGCAACGTCACGCCAGGATAAGATTTTACGATTTTAACCCTAAACTAAAAACCACCATCAACACTGTGTTATTTTTATTCCGCATTATATTTTGTTATATAATTGAAATGTCACAGGTTGTGCGTTGTATCGATCAATTGTGAAATCCGACCTTTGCTTATTGATTGGAAATTGATTGATCCTTGGATATTGGTCTTTGGTACCATCGAAGTTTATATCTCTTGTATTTAATCAAGACTCGCAGGTTTGCTTAAGTAAGAATTAAATCGAGAGATAAAGATATTAACTCCTTGATATACTTTTTAACTGATTGAGTCTAACTGTCTAGTTTATTCTCTTAAAAGTATATTAGAGTTAGTCCATACAGATTGCTGATCGAAATATTGGGTGAGCTTGTTAGACCCCCGTTTTTTCACTTACAATACCCCACTTCCGTGAGGGAAATTCGCTCGTTTCTTATTCATGCAGGTTGTTATAGGAGGTTTATCAAATATTTCTCCAAAATCTCAATGCCGATGTGCAAATTGTTGTAAAAGGAGGTTGCCTTTAACTTCGACCAGGAGTGCAAGGATGCCTTTAATAAATTGAAGGAATTGTTGACTACTGCACTAATTATTAAGTCACCTGACCGGAGTTTACCATTCGAGTTAATGTGTGATGCAAGTGAGTGGAAATAAGATATTAAGTTGATTGCACCTACAACATGCATAACTATGTCCAACGATTTTCAATTTCAATATTTTTAGATTTACTTGTTTAAATTCTAAAGTTTGTTTGGAAGATGATTTTTGCAGTATTAATCTTTATGGTTTTATATATTGCAAATTGTTATGGGATATGTATGTTTGCGTCCGGACTTATATTCCCGAAGAACAGCTTAGTATTATCAATCACCTCACAATAATCTTAATCGACTAGCGAAGATATTGTGGAATCACAAATGATGAGACGAAGATGTTTGTGACTAATTTTCTATCTTGCCTATCGGAGAAATAAATCTCAAGCCAATTTTAAAATTGTACTCGTTCGATAAAAACAACAAGATCAGATCACACGACTACAAGAGAAGTAGTATCGGTCTGGCTTCACAATCCCAATGAAGTCTTCAAGTCATTAACCTACAGGGTCTCGAGAAAAACCTAAGTTTAAAGGAGAATCGACTCTAGCAATACAACTAGTATCACACAGGAGGTGTGGGGATTAGGTTTCCCAGTTATTAGAGTTCTCCTTTATATAGTTTTCAAATCAGGGTATGCAATCCAAGTTACCTTGGTAACAAAGCATTCAATAATCATTGTTAGATGAAAAACCTGATTCAATCAAGATAATATCTTTCAACCGTTAGATCGAACTTATCTTGTTACAACACAAATGAAATGTACCCCCATTTAGGTATATGTAACCGTACTCAAACGTGTACACTCATGTTGGCTCAACAATGGTCAACCGAAGTTACCCATATGGTTACTCTCATATTAACCTTATTCATCTTAACCATAACTAGCTCAAATGACTCAAATGAAACTAGTTAAAGAGTTGTTCAATTGCATAGAAGACACAATTGAAACCAAATCGGTTTGATTCACTCGAATCAATCATGAACATTATACCACGATTTGCAAAGATTGCATTCCTTAAGATTTAAATGTTTAAGTTCATGAACAGACCGATTTGAAAAAATAACCAGCTTAAGTATGTGTACGGGTATGCGTACTTAAGCAACCAGATTTGAGTTTGTTAAGTTTCCAAACTCAGCAGAAATTATCGGTTTGAAAACTTCCGCCAGTATGCGTACGAGTACGCATACTTAGGGTGACAAGTTTAGGATTTTTTAATTCCCAAACTCAGCAGATATTTTCGGTTCAAAAACTTCCTCTAGTATGCGTACGGGTATGCATACTTAAGGTAACTAGTTTAGAAGTTTGTAATTACTAAACATAGCAGATATTTTCGGTTCGAAATCTTCTACCAGTATGCGTACGGGTACGCATACTTATCCTATCTCCTTCACCAATTTTGTGTACACAAATACGCATACACTTGGTTCCTGGTTTATGGATTTATACACTAATGTGCGAACACACTATATATGCTTATATCCAAAGATGGTTATATCATCAACTCTTAATTTAAATCATTGAAACTTTCTTAGAGGACGTTATATAGTTGTTGTTCACAAACTATTTTTCGTCAAAGCGATTTTCAAGTTATTGAAATCATCATAATAAAACATTTCAAGGATACACCAAATGACTGTATCATACAAACCACGTTAGATGTAACTCGGCAATTTTCATATGATCTTATTCGGACTTTCGTCACGAATGTAAGATGAACATGGCTAAAGAGAAAGCTTGCCAACACATATTTCGAGAAATATATAAGCAAGATAAACTCAACTCGAAATCTCAAATGTGTATAATAGAAAACTATATCGTAACACGACTTATGTCTCAATATAGGAGATATAGTAGAAATAGACTTTCCAAGTGATAGATGAGTTTAAGTCTCCACATACCTTTTGTTGATGAATTTCCACAAGCTCCCCTTAGTAGTTATTCGTCTTCAAATGATAACGCCGAGAGACCTAAGCTCAACTAATCTATCTATATCCTAGTCCGAGACATCTATAAATAGGCTAGAAATCAAGACTTATAGTTTTGATCACTAACATTGACAAACATGCTTGAGATAGAAACACATGCGAGTTCGACCGAGCAATGCTATAACAATCTCCCTCTTTGTCAATTTTAGTGACAAAACTATCAATACATATGGATTACAAAATAAATTAAAAATGAAGCTTCTCATCCACATTCTTGATCTCCTTGGCATCTTCAACACGACTCAAAATCTTCGTCACTTCCAAGTACTCCAATGATCTCAAAGGTTGTAAGTTTAGCATCATCGTTGTTGAGGATCCGTAGCTTATAACAATGAGAAAACAAATGCTCTCAATCATTGTTATACAGTTTCGTAGTATTATTACACAACATCAAAGTTCAATTGTATCACAACTTTGACAACAATACTATGGTGATATGTATCACTCCCCTTTAGTCAATACTTTATCTCAACATGAAAACCACTCCCTCTTACATAATGATTCGTAAACCATATGTATTTGTAGTAAGAACTACCCTCCCTCTTTTTTTTTAATAAAATTGGCAAAGGTACGAAAATTAGTGGGATCTTAATGAAATTTCCACGGAGATACTTCATGACCAAAGGTATATTAGCATACCAACAAATTTAGATGCAATCATAAAGCCGAAGCTAAATGCATTCATCAAGGAGTTTATAAAGATACAAGATAACCCCTAAAATATTCCACAGCCACACTCCTCACAAAGATTTGGCAATTAAGCACAAGTTCAAAAAGAACTCTCCCCCATAAATGTCATTCTGAAAGAACAACAAAGGCGAACTTACTTTCACAAGAAAAGAAGAATTTCTTTTGGATAACTCAAATCACATGAAAAACATGAATTTATATCCAAAAAATTCAATTGAATTAACCACAAGAGAACCCGTGATTAATGCAATCGAAAAAATTCAACCAAATTAATCACAAGAAACCCCACGATTAATTTAATTGGAATACACAACCAAATTAACCACAACGTGATCAATTCAATTAGTCATTCTCGACATAAGAGAACTTACGGAGCAACAACTAAAATAACCAAAAAAGTATGATCAATTTAGTTGGTCATGCTCAAACATAAGGAACCTTACGGAGCAACATAGTATATGCACAAATATGTGGATCGGAGATCGACCAATACCGCGGAATAAACAAGGATTCATTCTATTTTCCATCACTATTTGCACAATGACATATAATAGACTTAATCCTTGTAAACAAAAGTTTTATCCTTTCTTCCATCAAAACAATGACATAAAATGCTTTAATTTTTGTAATGTCAAAAGTTCATTCTATCCTCCATCAATACATTCATACCAACATAATATAGATAACTTTTGAGCAAGTATGGGACATTCACAGGTTCATGGACGTAAACAACATATCCCATAACAGTTTGCAATATATAAAATCATAAAGATTAAAATTGCAAAAATAATCTTTGCCCTTTGAAGGTAGAATCAATCGTTTTAGCACGGATTTACACCAAGAGTGGTTACCAAGGGCATATAAAAAGATTTTCTTAACAAAGAAGAACATACAAAGTCATTAAAGACCATGCATCATAGTTCACATAAGATGATTGTGAACATTCAAGGAACCCCATAGCAATGCGTACTACTACCTATTCTTGAAATTCCTTTTTTGTGATTCACCAACATCATTCTTTTAAAAGCTACAAATTAGCTTATAAGAGAATTACTCCAAGAATCAAGTGCCCAAGTCCAACGTAGTAGAACAAGTGCGACAAAACGGAGCAAATTACTCAAAAACAAGATACAGAACAAATACCAACCTCAACTCATTCAAATTTAGGATTTCTCATCACCATTTTGAATAGAATTCAAATTGGAAGAGAATGAAAAAAAAATGTGTTCATTCCGAGTTCGGACGAAGAAGTTACGGCCAAAACAAATTTACCGAATATCGACGTCAAGTATGCATACGGGTTTGCAAGCGAATTTTCATATCCTGGAGCAGTATGAAAACGGGTATGCGTACTTAAACCCCTAGATTTTATTTTAAATGATTTTATGCATACCGGTATGTGTACCATGTAGTCCAAACATCCTGAACTATTATTTTCAAACCTAAACATTTAAGAACCTTAAACACATATCAAGTTAGGTAGAACTGAACTATAAGAAAGGTACATGGATCATTATAAGTACTCTAAGAAAAATAAAATCACAAATATTTCTCAAGTTTATAGACATACCTTTTTAGAAGAATACAATCGAATTCTACAGCCTTGCCTAACATAATTTGTGCGCCCCAATTCTCGTGCTTCCCTCACCGTATACATAACAGGGCATTCCTTGGTGAGGATGCACTTTCAACACACTCTAGTTTTGTTGAGGTGAACAATATCTTGCTCGCCACAAGTGACTTTTGGATTATCATGAAAGAGATCGCTTTTAGAACCTTTCACATCCAAATCCAACTTTCCAAAGAACTCTTTAAGTTCCAACATCATGGATACTTCCTTCTCCATAGTCATGGAAATTTCTGGAAGATCATTCATTTTCACACTCAAAGCATCATTGGATTTCTTTGGTACCCACTTCTGAGTGCGTTTAGGAACAACCAGAACCTTCTTCCCATTACTCTCTTCAATATTTCTCGGAAGAGAATTGGATTGACTATTCTTTTGAAAGTTAGTCTTTACGAAGTTATCCTTTTGATAACCATTATGATTGTGAAAAGGATTCATATGACGTTTATAGGCAAATACAGATCTATCACAACATTGATTCCTTTGCCTAAAGATTGGACAGTCACAACCTGTAGCGTTAAGGGGATTAGTCTTAACATATGATCTTGGTTTCACAACTTCTTGTGATTCCCAAACAAGAACAACATGAAGTTTCTCATTCCTTATACGGAAACGACATCTCCTTTCCAGGTGACCTTTATTTCCGCAATAGTGGCAAACATAAGGAATGTTCTTACCTCGATCGTGTGTGCTAACTTTGGAGGTTGATATGCTTTGCTCTTTTGAACCTTAACTACTGGCGAAGGTATTTCACTTTTTCCATTAGTGGAAACCTTTTTTCGAGAAGAATCACTAGCCTTGACAAATTTTACCTCTTTGCTAGTACTTGGAGCATCTATTCCCTTATAGCCCAATCCTCGTGTATCACGGTGATTTTTACTTGCTCCCAGGATAGTGCTTAATTTGCTTGAACTAGTATTAAACTTTTTCAAGTCATCTTCCAACATCTTGATTTTATCAAGAGCAGTAGTTAAATCAGCCTCAAGGCTTTTTTCTCGAGCGAGATAAGCGCTTTCCCTGTCATCAAAACTTGCTTGTTGAGAGTTAATCCTTGCTTAAGATTCTGCAAGTTTCTCTTCCAACAAAAAGTACTTTTGATAAAGATTATCACAATCAAGTGACTTCATACATAGGTTTTTCTCGAAAACCTTGAGGATCGATTCATTAGAACGATTCGAAACATAAACACCTGTGTAACATCTTCTTAATTTCTTGTTTGTACGACAGAGATTAGTCAGAAAAGGTGTGACATGAGAAGTTGCCATCTTTTTCTTTTCCAACGAATTTAAAAGCTTAACATACTCTGAGACTTACTCATCAACATCTCTATGAATATCTGAATCACGTTCATCAGAAAGTTCATCCAACTGTTCTTCTAGGCGTATTTCCCATACTTCAACAGATTCTACATTAAGAGAATATCTAGATATTGACCTAGATATGACAGTTTTCTCAGGTGAATTCAAGCTTTGAAAATCATCTGGTAATTTCTGACCTGGTACGTTATTAGAGATAGACTCGTCCATAATAATCAGATTGCTACAAACACAGACTTATGAGGTCTTAAACGTGTTTGCCTGCTCTGATACCAATTGAAAATGCGGGGGTCTAACAACCACACCCAACAATTCGTTTGGAAATATGAGAGGACTTAATCCAATATACTTTCTAGAGAATCAACTAGCCAGTCAGACTCAATCTAGAGTAAATATATCAAAGAGTTTGATATCTCTAACTCTTAATTCAATCCGCACTCAGCAAATAGAAATCTGCAAGCCCGATTGAATAAGAGGAGTAACTTGAACGGTACCAAAGACCAATGTTCAAGTCTCAATCAATGTAAATCAACAACCAAAGGTTGGATTTACCAATTGATCAATTCAACGCACAACCTGTGATATTTCAATTATATAAAAAAATATAATGCGGAAAAGAAATAACACAGACACCAGAATTTTGTTAACAAGGAAACCGCAAATAAATAAAAACACTGGGACCTAGGCCAGATTGAACACACACTGTATTAAGCGGCTACAGACACTAACCTACTACGAACTAACTTTGGACTGGACTGTAGTTGAACCCTAATGAATCTCACACTGATCCAAGGTACAGTTGCGCTCCTTACATCTCTGATCCCAACTGGATACTACACACTTGATTCTCTTAGCTGATCTCACCCACAACTAAGAGTTGCTACGACCCAAAGTCGAATAAAAAAATCTGTATCACATAGAAAAGTCTACAGGAATAGATAAATATGTCTCCCATAGAAATACGTACGAGTTTTGTTCCGTCGTTTGATAAACCAAGGTGAATAGGAACCAATCGATAACCCGGACTTATATTCCCGAAGAACATCCTAGAATTATCAATCACCTCACAATACTCTTAATCGACAAGCAAAACAAGATATTGCGGAATCACAAACGATATGACAAAGATATTTGTGACTACTTTTTTATCTTTCCTATCAGAGAAATCAATCTCGAGCCAATTTTACAATTGTACTCAATACGATATAAACAACAGGATCAGAACACTCAACTACAGAGAAAATAGTTGGGTCTGGATTCACAATCCCAATGAAGTCTTCAAGTAGTTAACCTACAGGGTCTCGATAGAAACCTAAGGTTAAAGGAGAATCAACTATATCTTGTACAACTAGTGTCACACAGGAGGTGTGGGGAGTAGGTTTCCCAGTTGCTAGAGTTCTCCTTTATATAGTCTTCAAATCAGGGTTTGCATTTAATGCTACCTTGGTAACAAAGCATTCAATATTCACCGTTAGATGAAAACCTAATTATATTCAAGCTAATATATTTCAACCGTGAGATCAAAAATTAGCTAGATATACACAAATGAAATGCACGTTCATTTAGGTTTGTGTAACCGTACCTAAACGTGTACACTTAGTTGGTTCAACAGTAGTTAACCAAATGGTTAGCCATATGAGCACTTTTATATCAACCATATTCATCTTCACCATAACTAGTCCAAATGACTCAAATTAACTAGTTCGAGAATTTTTCAATTGCTTAGATCTTATAGAAGTATACAAGACACAATCGAAGCAAAATCGGTTTTGATTCACTCGAATCGATTCATGAACATTATAGCCACAGTTTGCAAATTGCATCCCTTATTATATAAATGTTTTAGTTCATCAACAAACCAATTTTAGAAAGTAACACACTTAAGTATGCGCACAGGTATGCGTACTTAAGTAACCAGATTTGAGTTTGTTTTGGTTTTCAAACTCAGCAGAAATTCACGGACATGAAGTAATCGGATTGAGTTGGTTTTGATTTCCAAAATCAACAGAAATTCACGGTCGTGAACTTCCGCCAGTATGCGCACGGGTACGCATACCTACCCAGTCTCCATCAACCATTTATTACACACAAAAGTATGCATACATTTGGTTCCCGGTTTTAGGACTTATACACTAATGTGCGAACACACTATATGCTTATATCCAAAGATGGTTACATAATCTTAACACTCATTTCAATCATTGAAACATTCTTAGAGGATGTTATATAGAGGTTATTCACACTCTATTTTTCATCAAAGCGATTTTCAAGAGATTGAAACATTCAACATGACTTTCGCCACTTGTAAAGATGAACTTGGCCAAAGCGAAATCTTACCAACACATATTTCGAGAAATAGATAAGCGAGATAAACTAGGCTCGAAATAGCAAATGTGTAAAATCGAAGTCTATATAGCAATACGACTTTTGTCTCAAGATAGGGATAGAGTAGATAGACTTTTGAGTGATAGATAAGTTCAAGTCTCCACATACCTTTTAGTCGATGAAGTTCCACCAGTTCCTTGAGTAGTTCTTCGTCTTTGTATGATAAACACCATGGAGTCTAGAGCTCAACTACACTTTCTATCCTAGTCCGAGACTTAGATATAAGTAGACTAGAAATCAAGACTTATATTTTTGGAAACTAAACTTGACAAACAAGCTTGAGATAGAAACGCTTGTGAGTTCGACCGAGAAATGCTCTAACAATCTCCCCCTTTGTCAGTTTTAGTGACAAAACTATCAATCCATATGGATAACAAAATAAATAAACTTTGCAGCTTCTCTTCCATATGCATGGTCTCCTTGGTTCTTCAACATTACTCGAAATCTTCATCACTTCCAAGTACTCCAATGATTCCAAAGATATTCAATGCAGCATCATCGTTGTTGAAGATATGTATCCATAACAATGAGAAAACAAAAGATCTCAATCATTGTTACTGTTAGAGCATTGCTCGGTCGAACTCGCATGCGTTGCTATCTCAAGCATGTTTGTCAATGTTAGTGATGAAACTATAAGTCTTGATTTCTAGCCTATTTACATATAGATGTCTCGGACTAGGACATAGATAGTGTAGTTGAGCTTAGATCTCTTGGCGTTCATCATTTGAAGACGAAGAAATACTAAGGGGAGCTTGTGGATCTTTATCAACAAAAGGTATGTGAGACTTAAACTCATCTATCACTTGGAAAGTCTAATTCTACTCTATCTCCTATATCGAGACATAAGTCGTGTTACGATAGAGTTTTCTATTATACACATTTGAGATTTCGAGCTGAGTTTAACTCGCTTATATATTTCTCGAAATATGTGTTGGAAAGCTTTCGCTTAAGCCATATTCATCTTACATTCGTGACGAAAGTACGAAGATCATATGAAAATTGCCGAGTTATATCTAACGTGGTTTGTGTGATACAATCATTTGGTGTAGCCTTGGAATGTTTCATTATGATAATTTCAATAACTTGAAAATCACTTTGACGAAAAATAGTTTGTGAACAACAACTATATAACGTCCTCTAAGAAAGTTTGAATGATTGAAATCAAGAGTTGATGATATAACGATCCTTGGATATAAGCATATATAGTTTGTTCGCACATTAGTGTATAAATCCATAAACCGGGAACCAAGTGTATGCATATGTGTGTATACAAATATCTGTTGTGTTTAGGAATTACAAACTCCTATACTAGTCACCTTAAGTATGCGTACCCATACGCATACTAGAGGAAGTTTTCGAACCGAAAATATCTGCTGAGTTTGGGAACTACAAACTCCTAAACTAGTCACCTTAAGTATGCGTACTCGTACGCATACTGGCGGAAGTTTCCGAACCGAGAATTTCTGCTGAGTTTGGAAACTTAACAAACTCAAATCCGGTTTCTTAAGTACGCATACCCGTACGCATACTTAAGCTGGTTATTTAATCAAATTGGTCTGTTCATGAACTTAAACATTTAAATCTTAAGGAATGCAATCTTTGAAAATCGTGGCTATAATTTTCATGATTGATTCGAATGAATCAAACCGATTTGGTTTCAATTGTGTCTTCTATGCAATTGAACAACTCTTTATCTAGTTTCATTTGAGTCATTTGAACTAGTTATGGTTAAAATGAATAAGGTTAATATGAGAGTAAACATATGGCTAACTTCGGTTGACCATTGTTGAGCCAACATGAGTGTACACGTTTGGGTACGGTTACATAAACCTAACTGAGGGTACATTTAATTTGTGTGTAATAAGCTAAGTTCGATCTAACGGTTGAAAGATATTAGCTTGGTTGAATCAGGTTTTTCATCTAACGGTGATTATTGGATGCTTTGTTACCAAGGTAACTTGGATTGCAAACCCTGATTTGAAAACTATATAAAGGAGAACTCTAACAACTGGGAAATCTAATCCCCACACCTCCTGTGTGATATTAGTGGTATTTCTAGATTCGATTCTCCTTTAACCTTAGGTTTCTTCTCGAGACCCCGTAGGTTAACGACTTGAAGACTTCACTGGGACTGTGAAGCCAGATCGATACTACTTCTCTTGTAGTTGTGTGATATGATCTTGTTGTTTCTATCGTAAGAATACAATTGTAAACTTGGCTTGAGATTTATTTCTCCGATAGGCAAGGTAGAAAAGTAGTCACAAACATCTTCGTCTCATCGTTTGTGATTCCACAATATCTTGTTTCACTAGTCGATTAAGATTATTATGAGGTGATTGATAATACTAGGCTGTTCTTCGGGAATATAAGTCTGGTTTATCAATTGGTTCCTGTTCACCTTGATTTATCAAAAGACGGAACAAAAACTCTTGGGTATTTCTGTGGGAGACAGATTTATTCAATCCTATAGACTTTTCTGTGTGAGACAGATTTTTTTATCAAGTCTTCGACTTTGGGTCGTAGCAACTCTTGTTTGTGGGTGAGATCAGCTAAGGGAATCAAGTACGTAGTATCCTGCTGGAATCAGAGACGTAAGGAGCGCAACTGTACCTTGAATCGGTGTAAGATATATTAGGGTTCAGCTACAGTCCAGTCCGAAGTTAATTGGTAGTAGGCTAGTGTCTATACCGATTCAGGTACATTCGCGGTCATTACGCCTCCTGAACCACGCTGGATTATGCGTACTTGATTTCCTTAACTGATCTCACCCACAACTAAGAGTGGCTACGACCCAAAATCGCAGGCTTTGATAATAAACAAATCTGTCTCACACATACAAGTCTATCAAAGGATCAATCTGTCTCCCATAGATAAACCCTAAAGGTTTTGTTCCGTCTTTTGATAATAATCAAGGTGAACGGGAGCAATTGATAATCCGGTCTTATATTCCCGAAGAACAGCCTAGAGTTATAAATCACCTCACAACAATCTTAATCGTATGGTAGCGAAACAAGAAGTTACGGAATCACAAACAATGAGACGAAGATGTTTGTGACTACTTTTTATATCTTACCTATCGGAGATATCAATCTCAAGCCAATCAATCTGATTGTACTCGTACGATAGAAGATGCAAGATCAGATCACACAACCATGATAAAAGTAGTATCGGTCTGGCTTCACAATCCCAATGAAGTCTTTAAGTCATTAACCTGGTTTTAGAAGAAGAAAACCAAAGGTTAAAGGAGAAACAACTCTAGCACGCAAACTAGTATCACACGTAAGGTGTGGGGATTAGTTTTGCACAATAGTTAACCAAATGATTAGCCATATGAGCATTTCATATCAACCATGTTATTCTTTACCATAACTAGTTTAAATGACTTCAAGATGAACTAGTTAGAGAGTTGTTCAATTGCAAGGAAATCTTATGTACTACACAAGACACAATTGAAGCAAAGATGTTTTGAGTCACTTGAATCGGTTCATGAACTTTTATAGCCACGGTTTGCAAACTGCATTCCTTAGTCTTTTTAAGTTTAAGTTCAGAAATCATCTTCAGATATATAACCTTCTCAAGTTCGCAGACTAGGTTCGTGGACTTAAGTTACCGGGCAGAGTTTACAAACTCCAGCAGAAATTCTCGGGTATGAGAACATTGTCGGTTCGCAGACTGAGTTCGCGGACTTGGCTCACGCCATTCTTCCGGTTCTCTTGTTCAACAAAGTTCGCAAACTTTGGTTCAAGGAATATGACTTATACATAAATGTGTTTCCACAACAATGCTTATGTCCACCATTGGTTATGTAATCTAAACTCTCATTTCAATCATTGAAACATTCTTAGAGGACGTTATATAGTTGTTACACCATTTATCGTCAAAGCAATTTTCAAGATGATTGAAACATATCATGACTTTCGTCACATGGTAAAGATAAACTTGGTTAAAGCGAAAAGCTTACCAACCCATATTTCGAGATATAGATAGGCGAGGTATGCTCGGCTCAAAATACCAAATGTGTATAATCAAAGTCTATATATATAACATACGACTTCTTGTCTCAAAGAGTAGGAGACAGAGTATATAGACTTTTGAGTGATAGATAAGTTCAGGTCTTCACATACCTTTTTGTCGAGAAGTTCCACCGGTTTCTTGAGTATCTCTTCTACTTGTATGATGAATCGCCATGAAGTCCTTGAGCTCAACTACACTTTTTATCGTAGTACGAGACTTAGCTATAATAAAATAGAAATAAAGACTTATAGTTTTGATACTAACATTGACAAACATGCTTGAGATAGCAACGCAAGCGAGTTCGACCGATCAATGCTTTAAAAATCTCCCCTTTTGTCAAATTTAGTGACAAAACTATCAATACATATGGAATACAAAAAAGATAAAGAAACTTTAGTAGCTCCTATTCCACATGTCTAATCTTCAACATTCCTCGAAATCTTCGTCACTTCCAAGTACTCCAATGATCCCAAAGGTTGTAAGTTTAGCATCACCATTGTTGAAGATCCGTAGTTATAACAATGAAAAAACATAGTTCTCGATCATTGTTATACAGTGTCATAGTATTATTACACAACGTCAAAGTTTAATTGTATCACAACTTTAACAATAATACTATGGTGATATGTATCACTCCCCCTTAGTCAATACTCCATCTCACATGGAAACCACTCCCCCTTACATAATGACCCGAAAACCATATGTATTTGTAGTGTGAACTACATATTAATTCTCCTCCTTTTTGTCAATAAAATTGGCAAAGGTACAAGAACGGGATCATAATGAAATTTCCGAAAGAGACATTTCATGACAAAAACAAAAAAAAATACATACCAACTATTTTAGATGCAATCATAAAGCCGAAGCTAAATGCATTCATCAAGGAGTTTAAAGATATAAGATAACCTCTCTAAAATTCCACAGCCGCACACCCCTCAAGATATGACCATTAAGCACAAGTTCAAAAGAACTCTCCCCTATTTGATGTCATCCCGAAAGAACAACAAGAGCGACCTTAATTTCGAAAAAAAAGAAGTATTTTTATTGGACACCAAAAACCATAAGAATGATTTCTTATATCCAAAAACTCAATCAAATTAATCACAAGTAAACTCATGATTAATTTAATCGGAATACGCAACCAAATTAAATACAAAAAGTGATCAATTCAATTGAGTGTGCTCAACATAAGAGAACTTATGGAGACACGAAAATACTCAACTATATTAATTACAAGAGAACCCATAATTAATCTAATTGGAATACACAACCAAACTAATTACAAAAGTAATCAATTTAATTTTCATTTTGCTCGACATAAGAAAACTTACGGAGCAATAACTAAATAACCAAACAAGATGATTATTTAGTTCAATATGCTCGACATAACATACCTCACGGAACACCAACTAAGCTAAAAAATCAACTTGGTTGTATAGTGCTCAACATAAGATACATTACGGAGCCTCACAGTAATACATAAAATATGGATCTGGGATGATCAATACTGCGGAATACACAAGGATTCATTCTATCTTCCCAGCAGTATTTGCATAACGATATTAATAGACATAATCCTTGAAAACAAAAGATTTTAACCTATCTTCCATCAAATATTTGGCAATATAGGCTTAACTTTTGTATTTGTCAAAAGTTCATTCATTCTTTTACCAGTACGTGGATACCAATTACGAACGACTTTACTTTTGACAAAGTATGGGACAAACATAGTTCACGGACGTAAACACCAATATCCCACAACAAATTGCAATATATCAAATCATAAAGATTAATACTGCAAAAACATCATCCTCCATATATTTTTAGAATTTAAACCAAATAAACCTAAAAAAGAATAAGAAGATGAAAAATAATAGCTATGTGTAGTCACAATCATTGCTATTCAAAGCACTAGTTATTCTTCCAACTAAGCCAAAAAGAAGACATACTAGGCAAAAATGTCTTTGAGAAATTCCTTATCATTCCCGAACTCCTTGTCGTCAACAACCATTGGAATATAAGGTTCGTGGAGGAATGAGTCAATACCAACAAACCGTCTTGGCTGCTGATGTCGAACCAGGGCCTTCTGTATTTCCAAATATCTTAAAACGCAAGCATTTATTTCACTAATCTCCTTTCTTACTTCCTTTAACTCATCAAGAACATCGGAAAACTTCTGAGAGTTAGAAGGGACATCCCTTGGCTTTCTTGTATTCCTCCTCTTTCTTTTCAAGGAAGGAGTTACTGGAGATTTCTATTTTTCCTTGATTGATGGCTTAACAATCATATTGACATCTTTTCCATCCAAAGATATGATGCTTAGAGAGCAGTTATAAACAACTGGTTTTTTTGAGTGGAATTCACAATCTCATCAAGCAGTCTTAAGATATAAAGGATATCAGAGAGGAAAAAGGAATGTAGGGTTCGCAACCTTTAAACAGGTTCGTGGACGCCCAATTCTAAACCCTATAAAGAGTAGAATTGTCTATAATAACCCTTTACTTTATTTAATAGACAAGAAAAACAAACCTAAGAAAAAAAACTTTTCCTAAAGCCTGAGTGGTACACAATCTTATCTTTTTTGATCAGGCACATGCGACAAGATTTACCAAACAACACAATTAATTTGTGCTGTGGTGAACAATAATTTGTCCACCATTTTTCTCTTGAGAGGAATCCTCTGACTTCTGTCTATCAAAGCGATTTGACCATACCTTCTTCTCTAATGGTCTTATGTTGTCTTTGGAAACCAACTTCTTAGACGAAGATAAAATCCTACATACCTCAGCAGTCTTCTGAGCAAGTTTAAGCTTCCTTGCCAATCGATTTGCTCTTCGTTGAAGTTTGTTGGCGTGCCTCACTTGATGTTTGTACTTGTAACATATTGATAGTTCATGACCCTTCTGAGAACAAAACTAGCACATCAAACTTGGATAGTATTCAGGCATCCGTGGTGTGAAAGCAGCCAGACACATAGTAGATCCTGAAACATTACAAACAGAGTTTCCAAAGGATGGGTCAATTGATTCTTCCATCTTGATTGGATTCTCTTCTTTAACGAAACCATCAAGGTTGATATATGTATTGCTACAATTATCAAAATCAATGTTTTCACATAAAAGACCAACAATTGATTTCCTATCTTCATCAGAATCATATATCTCAGACATCTCATCAAGTGTTACAGCAAGACCTTTGTTCCCAGTGTATTTTCTACGATTTGGTCACTCGTTTGCAAAATGACCAAAACCTTTACACTTAAAGCATTGTGGCATATCCTCGTCATCAGCCTCGTCATCATCCCTGTTTTTAGGAGGGACGCGATTGTGAGGTTTATCTGATGACCTAGGTTTGTCTCTTGAAAACCGTTTACTTCTCTTCAATAGAAGATCCCTAAACTGTCTTGTGATCAAGGAGACTGATTTGTCAAGATATTCATCCGAAAAATCACCCTCCGACTGATCATCCTCAGAGACACATACACTTTTACTTTTATCAAGTAACTTAGTGTTCTTCTGTGCTTTAAAGGCAACATCCTTTCGGATTTTGGATGTATGCTCATGATCAAAGATCTTTAGCTTTCCAAACAATGTATTTATGGAAAGATTATCAAGGTTATTTCCCTCAACGATGGCATGATTCTTAGAATCGTATCTAGATGGCAGCGATCTGAGAATTTTCATCACAATGTCCTTTTCAGGAATAGTCTTACCCAATGCAAAAGATGCATTAATAATTTCATAAACTCTGTGATTAAACTCATAAAATGTATCTTCATCTGCCATATGAAGGTTCTCCCAATCAGAATTAAGGTTTTGAAGCCTAGCTTCCTTTTCACTGGAGTTACCTTCAAATACGGTTTCTAAGATATCCCAAGCATCTTTAGACTTAGTGCAATTTGACATATGGTGCTCAAGATTTGGGGTAATGGCATGTATGATGGCATTCAAACCGTCGTAATTTTGCTTTGTAGCAAGTATCTCGGCAGGATTATATTTACCAATATTCTTGGGAACGTTTACATCTCCAACTGCCACAACGGGAGTATCATAGCCATTAACAACATATACCCATGATTGAAAATCATGCGCTTTAAAAAAAAGCTCGCATAGCAATTTTCCACCATAAGTAATTAGAGCCATTGAATACTGGTTGTACGTTAATAGAGATAACACATCTTTCCATAGAGTCAGATCGCTACAAACACAAACTTGTAAGGTCTTAAACGTGTTTGCATGCTCTGATACCAATTGAAAAAGCGGGGCCCCAACACCACCACCCAATATTTCGCTTAGAAATTTGTATGGACAAACTCAAATATAATTTTAAGAGAATCAACAAGACTCAATCAATTAAAAGTATATCAACAAGTTTATATCTCTCTCTTGATTTGATTTACTCAAGCAGGAACTGCGAGTTCTAATCAAATGCAAGGAATAACTTGTATGGTACCAAAGACCAATATCCAAGGATCAATCAATGATAATCAAAAACCAAAGGTTGGATTACTCTAATTGATGATCTAACGCAAAACCTGTATTATTTCAGTTATAAAGATAAAACAATATAATGCGGAAATTGAAATAACACAAACACCAGAAATTTTGTTAACGAGGAAACCGAAAATGCAGAAAAACCCCGGGACCTAGTCCAGATTGAACACACGCTGTATTAAGCCGCTACAGACACTAGCCTACTCCAAGCTAACTTCGGACTGGACTGTAGTTGAACCCCAATCAGTCTTCCACCAATCCAAGGTACAGTTGTACTCCCTACGCCTCTGATCCCAGCAAGATACTGTGCACTTGATTAACTTAACTGATCTCACCCACAACTAAGAGTTGCTACGACCCAAAATCGCAAGCTTTGACAATAAACAAATCTGTCTCACACAGATAAGTCTATCAAAGGATCAATCTGTCTCCCACAGATAAACCCTAAAAGTTTTGTTCCGTCTTTTGATAATAATCAAGGTGAACAGGACCAATTGATAATCCGGTCTTATATTCCCTACGAACAGCCTAGAGTTATCAATCACCTCACAAAAATCTTAATCGTATGGTAGCAAAACAAGATGTTGCGGAATCACAAACAATGAGACGAAGATGTTTGTGACTACTTTTTATATCTTTCCTATCGGAGATATCAATCTCAAGCCAATCAATATGATTGTACTCGTACGATAGAAGATGCAAGATCAGATCACACAACTACGATAAAAGTAGTATCGGTCTGGCTTCACAATCCCAATGAAGTCTTTAAGTCGTTAACCTGGTTTTAGAAGAAGAAAACCAAAGGTTAAAGGAGAAACGACTATAGCACGCAAAATAGTATCACACGTAAGGTGTGGGGACTAGTTTTGCACAACACTAGATGTCTCCTTTATATAGTCTTTCAAATCAGGGTTCGCAATTAAGTTACCTTGGTAACAAAGGAATCAATATCCACCGTTAGATGAAAACCTGATTTATATTCAATTTAATATTTCTCAACCGTTAGATCGAAAACTTAGCTTGTTACACACACTTGACAATGCACGTTTCTAGGTTTGTTAACCTTACCCAAACATATGCACTTGTTGGTTCAACAGTAGTTAACCAAATGGTTAGCCATATGAGCATTTCATATCAACCATGTTCTTCTTTACCATAACTAGTTCAAATGACTTCAATATGAACTAGTTAGAGAGTTGTTCAATTCCAAGGAAATCATATGTACTGCACAAGACACAACTGAAGCAAAGATGATTTGATTCACTTGAATCGGTTCATGAAATTTTATAGCCACGGTTTGCAAACTGCGTTCCTTAGTCTTTTTAAGTTTAAGTTCAGAAATCATCTTCAGATATATAACCTTCTCAAGTTCGCAGACTAGGTTCGCGGACTTAAGTTACTGGGCAGAGTTTACAAACTCCATCAAAAATTCTCGGGTATGATAACTTCGCCAGTTCGCGGACTTAGCTTCACACAAGTAGTTTGTCAACTCCATCAGAAATTCTCGGGTTTGAGAACTTCGGCAGTTCGCGGACTTGGCTCACGCCATTCTTCCGGTTCTCTTGATCAACAAAGTTCGTAAACTTTGGTTCAAGGAATAAGACTTATACATAAATGTGTTTCCACAATAATGCTTATGTCCACCATTGGTTATGTAATCTAAACTCTCATTTAAATCATTGAAACATTCTTAGAGGACGTTATATAGTTGTTACACCATTTTTCGTCAAAGCAATTTTCAAGATGATTGAAACATATCATGACTTTCGTCACTATGTAAGATAAACTTGATCGAAGCGAAAAGCTTACCAACACATATTTCGAGATATAGATAGGCGAGGTATACTCGGCTCGAAATACCAAATGTGTATAATCCAAGTCTATATATAGCATACGACTTCTTGTCTCAAAGAGTAGGAAATAGAGTAGATAGACTTTTGAGTGATAGATAAGTTCAAGTCTTCATATACCTTTTTGTCGAGAAGTTCCACCGGTTCCTTGATTAGTTCTTCTACTTATATGATGAATCTCCATGAAGTCCTTGAGCTCAACTACACTTTCTATCCTAGTCCGAGACTTAGCTATAATAGACTAGAAATTAACACTTATAGTTTTGATCACTAACATTGACAAACATGATTGAGATAGCAACGCATGCGAGTTCGACCGAGCAATGCTCTAACAGCTACGACCCAAAGTCGAAGACTTATAAACAAATATTTCTCCCATAGATAAGTCTATTCTGATAGATAAATCTTTCTCCCACATAAGTACCTATGAAGTTTTGTTCCATCTTTTGATAAATCAAGGTGAACAGGAACCAATTGATAATCCGGTCTTATACTCCTGAAGAGCAGCCTAGAAATATCAATTACCTCACAACAACTTAACTATATGGTAGTAGACGAAGTTATTATGGAATCACAAAGAATGAGACGAAGAGCTTTGTGATTACTTTTTATATCTTACCTATCTGAGATAAATGTCGAGCAAATCTTAGAGAAGATAAAACTCAATACAATAGAACAAGTAAGATCAGATCACGCAACTACAGAGAAATAGTTGGGTCTGGCCTCACGAATCCCAAATGAAGTCTTAAAGTCATTAACCTATAATGGATTTAGAAAAACCTAGGTTAAAGGAGAATCGAATCTAGTCGCAACTAGGACGCATGAAAGTGTCGTGATTAGGTTTTCCAGTTGCTAGAGTTCTCCCTTATATAGTCTTTCAAATCAGGGTCTTCTTTCAATCAAAGCTAAGATAGCTTAGTAACAAAGCATTCAATATTTACTGTTAGATGAAAACCTGATTTAAGATTCAAGCTAAGTCTGCTTAAAACCAAAGAAATATCTCTCCACCATTAGATGGTCTTAGCTTGTTACGTACAAATGAAATATACCTTCATTTAGATATGGGTAACCGTACCTAAACGAGTATATTGAGTTGGCTCAATAATAGTTAACCGAAATTAGACATATGAACACTTTGGTCTTAACCACATTCATCTAACACTTCTAGATCAACTATGATGATAAATCAATCATGAAAGATAATAAAATGAATCTAATTGTGTTTCACATAAATTTGTTCAATTGTTCACTATCTCACATAAATATATATGAACCAATTGAATCAAAATCGGATTGATTCGTAAGAATCAATTCATGAACATTAAGCCACGGTTTGCAAAGATTGCATTCCTTAATTCATAAATATATTTGTTCATGAGTATGATAAACATACTTAACCGATTTTAGAACTTTAACCACTAAGTTTGCAAACAGGTACGCAAACTATAACTTCCGGATTTTGGTCTTGTCCAGCAGTTTGCAAACGGGTATGCATATTGTTGTCCCGGACCTTAACTCAGGTAGAACCGTCTGCATACTGGTATGAAAACTTGTTTCCCGGACTATAAAAGTTAAAACCGTTCGCATACTAGATATGCAAACAAGGTTTCCGGACCTGAATCATACCAAAACAGTTTGCATACTGGTATGCATACTATTTTGTATCCAGGCAAAGGTTAATTGTTCTAAACTCCCATTTCAATCATTGAAACATCCTTAGAAGACGAGAATAGCTGTCTCACACAAACTATTATCTTATAAGTAATTTTCAAGTGATCGAATGACTAATACGAAACTTTCCGATTCGACATAAAATGGTTGTCTCACACAAATCATGTAAGATGTTTCAAGGCAATTTTCACATGATCATCTTTTGACTTATTATTTAGTTTCCAACAAATTAATTTTTTCCAACTAAACTCGTCAAGAATATGATGAACGTAGCTAAAGCAAAAAGCTTCCAACATATATTTCGAGAAATAGATAACCGAGTTAAACTCAGCTCGAAATATCAAATGTGTATAATATAAAATTCTATATAGCTCTACGCTTAGTATCATTATGAGATATAATAGAATATACTTCTAAGTGATAGATAGTTTTTAGTCTCCACATACCTTTTGTTGATGAAGTTCCTCCAAGCTCTCCTCCGTATATCTTCGTCTTCAATCGATGAACGCCGTGAAGTTTAAAGCTCAACAACACATTCTATCCTAATACGAGATATAGCTATAAGTAGACTAGAAACTAAGACTTACAGTTTTGATCAACTAAACTTGACAAACAAGAATGAGATAACAACGCTTGCGAGTTCGACCGAGCAATGCTCTAATAATTTCCTCCTTTGTCAATTTTAGTGACAAAACTATCAATACATATGGATTACAAAATAGATAAACTTTGTATCTTCTCATCCATCATGCTTGATTTCCTTGGTTCTTCAACATTCCTTGAATTCTTCGCCACTTCAAGTACTCCAGTGATTCTGAACTATATAACTAAGCATCATTGTTGTTGAAGATCCGTAGCCATAACAATAAGAAAAAATATATGTTCTCAATCATTGTTATACAGTGTCATAGTATTATTACATAGCATCAAAGTCCAATTGTATCACTTAGTCAATACTTCCATCTCACAGTGTCATAATATAAATTGGCAAAGGTACGAAAATTATGAGATCATAATGAAATTCTCAAAGAGATAATTCATGACTAAAATAGAACATACCAACTTTGTTTTGATGATTTCACATAGTCGAAACTTAGTATATTCATCAAGGATTTTATAAAGATACATGATAACTCCTACAATATTCCACAGCCGCACTCCCCACAAAGATTTGGCAATTAAGCACAAGTTCAATTAAGAACTCTCCCCCATAAACAACAAGAGCGACCTTACAAGAAAATAAGGATTTCTTTGGACATTAACAAAATACATGAAACATGAATTTTTATCCATAAAAATTGAATAAATTAATCACAAGAAGACCTTATAGATTAATTTAGTGAGAAATGCTCAACATAAGAAAACTTTCGGATCCATACAGTAGTTTCACATAAAAGTGGATCAGGGAAAGATCAATACTGCGGAATATTCAAAAGTTCATTCTATATTTTATCAATATTTGCATAAAGACACAATAGACTTAACTTTTGACATATATGAGATAATCATAGTTCACAGACGTAAACATACATAACCCATAAAATATTTTTGCAGTATATAAAACCAACAAAGATTACTACTGCAAAATCATGTTCCAAATAACTTAGAATTTAAATAAATAAATCTAAAACATTGCAAGATGAAAATCGTTGGCAATAGCTATGTATAATCACAATATTTGCTATTCCAAACCCTAGTTATCTATCTCAAACATATGAATGAATTCTCATAAGAAGTTTCCTAGACAAAACAAAAAATTCAGACTTCTTTGATAACTTCATACCTCTCCATAAATCCATCATCAAAAGTATTATCGATATCCTTGATCCTTTTGACCATAGAAACTCCATGTTCATGAGTTAGAACATTCACCCTTCGATCAACAATGCGAGCAAGTTTTCTGGCCTTGATACAATCATAGATGAGCTTCTTCTGCTTTCGTATCAGTATCTTTTGATTTTCAAAGATTTTGGTCTGACCATCAATGATATGATTTATTTGCAGCTGTAGATTTGCAAAATCGACCTTAGAATCATTCTGAAAATGAATTAATTCCTTGATTGATTCAGCAATCTACGAGTTGTACTCTTTTCTTGCAATCATCTTTTTCAAGACAAGTTCTTGAACCGAACTGTATCATTTGATGTCTTCTTCCATATCAAGATTTACTACTTCCTGAGATCTTGAAAAGTTCTCCATATTATTATTATTTTTTTAAAATGGGGATGGAGAAAAAATAATATATAAATATATATAAGTTTGTGAAAAAGAGAAGGAAACCCTTGTTATGGAAACCCTAAAAACTCTTAAAGGATAAGAAGAGGACACGGGGGCTCGTGGACCGGTTATAAAAAGTTAATGGATCAGAAGAGATCCAAAATAAGGAGACATACTTTGTTTTTCAGTTATCTCATATATTTTCAAAGCTAAATAATTTAGAGGATTCTCTTTAAATTAGAGCACATGAAACAAAATCAACAAGATGCATAGTTACTAGGAGTCAAGATATGACTCAACATTCACACATAAAGAAAACAACTTTATTTCAAACACAAGATCAGATGATAACATACAACGAACTTGAGCATCCCGCAAATATCATCCTTGCATCTCTCAAGTTAGCTACAAGGATGAAATTACCTAGAATTAGGTAGCAAAGTGAGAAGTCATCCCACTATGAATATTTAGAGATGATTTGTAAATACCATCTGAGTGTTTGTGCCTGGTATTCCTTACCTTTATTCGGTTATTTATTATTCCAGAAGAATTATACATAAACCTTTTAGAGTATCCAACAGAAGGATTTTTCTGAGGATTAAGTCTATGACCTCTTGAAATCTGTTCCATAGGATAAGAATTATGAGAGTTCCATATCCTAGACCTAGATGTGCCAGACTTATTCTCATAAATATTCCTATAGAGATTTCTAGATGAGTGATCTTGGAAACCACTTTTATGAGAGATCTGTTTTCTGCAGGAGTAAAATCCATTGTAGATGTCGTCATACAATTTACTTTGTCGACTGTAAAAATAAGTAGATTTCGAAGATCCGAAATTTGTTTCTTTCTAGCAAAACAATATAGAGAATTATGATTTATTTTTCCCCCAGAATGAACAGGTTTGTGGACTAGGAACATTAGAAGAAACCTGTTTTAAGCTTATAGCCTTTTCAGAAATCCGCCAGTCACGCAAATGTTTCTTAACAGACAATTCCGTAGGAGTAATTTTCTTCATGCTAGGTAATACCACATGAGTGTTAGACATAGGCATTGAAGAAGACTTACTCACTAAAACAGAGTTTTCCCTTTTCAAGGATTCGCACTGTTCCTGGGCTAGAAACATGGATGCAACAAGTTTATCTTTCTCAACACGAAATTTGTTCAATTATGATGAATGAGTCTTCATTAAACGTTCTTCTATGATTGAGTCTTCTTTAACAGTGTCTTCAAGCATACTAATTTTTGCGTTGTAGAGTAGTTTCTTGAACAAGATTTTTGATATTGTTTGAAAAAGACTCAATAATACTATAGAGTTCCCTTTCTCTATCAAGATACTTATCAAGTTCATCAGCGAGCTGAGTATATTTTTCTCAAGCGATTTCATTTTAGAAACTTGAATATCAACAATCTCAGCAGATTTTATTAAAGTCCTGGTGAGCCCCACTTTCAGATTATGACATAGTGTCAACTGTCACTTTAGAGAGAATGTTATCAGAATCTGATAGAAAAAGTTTTCTACCTCGGAATTCAGAAGAATCAGCTAAGGAGTTATCCTTTGAGGTAAGCCCAATACATTTGGCATAATCAAAAACTATGGAGGACATCTCTATGTGCGTAAAAGCGAGATAAACTTCTATCCACAGAAATCAGATTGCTACAAACACAGACGTATGAGGTCTTAACGTGTTTTCCTGCTCTGATACCAATTGAAAAGGCGGGGGTATAACAACCACATCCAATAATTCGTTCGGCAATTTTTATGGACTAACTCCAATATAATTCCGAGAGCACCGGCTTATAAAGCGAGCTCAATCAAGAAATATACCAAAGAGTTATATCTCAATACAACATGCAATCGAACAAATAGAAATCTGCGAGCCCGATTGATATGAGAAATAACTTGGACGGTACCAAAGACCAATGCCAAGTTCCAATCAATCACTATCCAACAATCAAGGTCAGATTTACAAATTGTTTGAACTACGCCACAACCTGTGATATTTCAATTATATAAACAAATATAACGCGGAAAAGAAATAACATAGAAACTAGAAGTTTTGTTAACGAGGAAACCGCATTTGCAGAAAAATCCCAGGACCTAGTCCAGATTTGAACACCACATTGTATTAATCCGCTATAGATACTAGCCTACTACAAGTTAACTTCAGATTGGAATGTAGTTGATCCCTAACCAAGTCTCACACCGATTAAGGTACAGTCGCATTCCTTACGCCTCTTGAACCACGTCGGATTCTGCGCACTTGATTCCCTTAGCTGATCTCACCCACAACTAAGAGTTGCTATGACCTAAGGTCGAAGACTTATGAACAAGTATGTCTCCCACAGATAAATCTATTCTGATTAGATAAATTTGTCTCCCACAGAAGTACCTATGAAGTTTTGTACCGTCTTTTGATAAATCAAGGTGAATAGGAACCAATTGACAATCCGGTCTTATACTCACGAAGAGCAGCCTAGAAATATCAATCACCTCACAATAACTTAAATATATGGTAGTAGAAGAAGTTATTTTGGAATCACAAAGAATGGGACGAAGAGCTTTGTGATTACTTTTTTTATCTTACCTATCAGAGATAAATCTCGATCAAATCTTAGAGAAGATAAAACTCAATACGATATAACAAGTAAGATCAGATCACGCAACTACAGAGAAAATAGTTGGGTCTGGCTTCACGAATCCCAAATGAAGTCTTCAAGTCGTTAACCTATAATGGTTTTGGAAAAACCTAGGTTAAAGGAGAATCCACTCTAGTCGCAACTAGGACACAATAAAGTGTCGGGATTAGGCTTTCCGGGACACAAGGAGAATCAGGTTTTGCTTTCAATCAAAGCTAAGAAGCTTAGTAACAAAGCATTCAATGTTTACTGTTAGATGAAAACCTGATTTAAGATTCAAGCTAAGTCTGCTTAAAACCAAAGCAATATCTCTCCACCGTTAGATGTCTTAGATTGTTACAAACAAATGAAATATACCTTCATTTAGATATGGGTAACCGTACCTAAACATGTATGTTGAGTTGGCTCAATAATAGTTAACTGAAGTTAGACATATGAACAATGTTGTCTTAACCACATTCATCTAACACTTCTAGATCAACTATGATGATTAATCAATCATGAAAGATAATCAAATGAATCTAATTGTGTTCCACATAGAGTTGTTCAACTGTTCACTATCTCACAGAAATATATATGAACCAATTGAGTCAAAATCGGATTGATTCGTAAGAATCAATTCATGAACATTAAGCCACGGTTTGCAAAGATTGCATTCCTTAATTCATAAATATATTTGTTCATGAGTATGAAAAACATACTTAACCGATTTTAGAACTTTAGCCACTAAGTTTTAAAATAGGTACGCAAACTATAGCTTCCGGACTTTGGTCTTGTCCAACAATTTGCAAACGGGTATGCATATTGTTGTCCCGGACCTCAACTCAGGTATAACTGTTCGCATACTGGTATGCATACTTGGTTCCCAGACTTTAACAGTAAAAACCGTTCGCATACTAGATACATAAACAAGGTTTCCGGACCTAAATCATACCAAAACAGTTTGCATACTGTGCTATCTCTAGACAAAGGTTAATTGTTCTAAATTCCCATTTCAATCATTGAAACATCCTTAGAAGATGGCTACAACTATCTCACACAAACTATTAGCTTATAAGTAATTTTCAACTGATCGAGTGACCAATATGAAACTTTCCGAGTCGTCATCAAATGATTGTCTCACACAAATCATGTAAGATGTTTCAAAGCAATTTTCACATGATCATCTTTTGACTTATTATTTAGTTTCCAACAAATAAATTGTTTCCAACTAAACTCGTCAAGAATATGATGAACGTAGCTAAAGCAAAAGGTTCCAACACATATTTCGAGAAATAGATAACCGAGTTAAACTCAGCTCGAAATATCAAATGTATATAATATATAAGTCTATATAGGTATACGACTTAGTCTCATTAGGAGATAGAATAGAATTGACTTCTGAGTGATAGATAAGTTTTAGTCTCCACATACCTTTTGTTGATGAAGTTCCTCCAAGATCTCCTCAGTAGACCTTCGTCTTCATTCGATGAACGCCGTGAAGTCTAAAGCTCAACTACACATTTTATCATAATCCGAGACATAGCTATAAGTATACTAGAATCAAGACTTATAGTTTTGATCAACTAAACTTGACAAACAAGCTTGAGATAACAATGCTTGCGAGTTCGACCGGGCAATGATCTATCATCCGCATTAATGAATAATGCATCTAGAAGCTCTATAAATTTACAGAATCCTTGGGATTGTTGCAACATGCACCAATATTATTTTAAGAAATTTAGTACATGTAGATACTGAATTACACAGTACATATGTAAGCAGAGAGGCATATACACTCATCAGATTTTTAGTGGCTCGGCTTCCTTGCAGAATGAAGGCACATAAATATGGAGTTTTATAGTTTTATCCCTGAACTAAAAACCACCATCAACAAAGTCGACAATAGTAGCCCAAAATAAAGTATGCAGAAAAGAAACTACAGTTTGGAACGACTGGAGCATAGTTTAAATACTACAGAGAATTGAGTCATCAACATCTGATGCAAATCCTCTACTCTACAGGGAAGAATAAACAATAATTGGATAACTTCTACCTTCGCACAACGGAGTGTCCCAACTAATCCAATTGAAACTCAACAGGAACAACAAAGAGATTACGAAACCATAAACGTCTCCCAGTCACTCAAAATCAAACTAGTGTTAGTGAAACTGAAAGTATCTTTATCGCAGCTCCATAGTACAAGCTCATGTTTAATCAATCCCGCACTCTCCATTACAGATTTATGTCTTCCCCCAAAAACCCTGTTGTTCCTTTCGTTCCACACAATCCACATGACTGCATATGGAAGAATTTTCCTTATTTCATTCCCTCTACCATGAAGAATGTTATTCTCCCAAGCTTTATAAAGCTGAATGATAGATTCCGGCAAAGGCCAAGCAACTCTAAAATCCTTAAAGAAGTAATCCCAAATATCAAACGAGGAAGAATAGTGCATGAACAAATGTAATGCACTTTCAATCTCACTGTTACAAAACATACATTCAATAGAATTAAGATGCGTATCTCTTCTGCTCAAAATTTCACGTGTTAACAGAGAATTGTGAAATGTAGCCCAAACCATGAAACTCACTTTTTGCGGTATATCATTCTTCCACAGATACTAAAATCGAAAGCTACAGTGTCACCTGCTAAAGCCTCATTACACCTTTTATTGCTGAAGTCACCCGAAAACATCACTTCATCTTCTTCACCCATAGTTAAGACTGGAACTGTTCTTAAATCTCTTCTAAGTAAGTCTCATTCGAGTTTCTCGTTAGCATTGAGAATGTGTAAAAACTCATAAGTCCATTCCCCTTCATGAATCGTTTCAGTTAAAGTAGCATGCTTGTTCCTCCAAGCCTTGTAGATTCATGTGAAAAGATCTTCCAGACTCCCTCTGATTACCCACCTGTTTTGCCAAAATCTTATGGTTTCACCATCGCCAACTTTAAAAGCTAGAAATTGCTGAATAACAGAGACCAAATCAACCACATTCTTCCATACATTTCTACCTTACGCATTATTGTCTGTTATAGGCATCAAAACTGATTTGTTTTGCCTTAGACATTTGTTGAACAATCTGCCTCCATAAAACCTTTTTGTGCTTTGAGTATCTCAACACCCACTTAGTTAAAAAGGACTTATTCATCAATCTCAAATCCCTAACTCCAAGACCGCAATCTTTTGAAATATTTACTTTTGGTCATCCAACCCAAGCCATAATTGATCCAATTGTTGCTACATTTTTATTTGTAATTACTTACTTTTAGCATCCTCTTGATTCGGGTTTTCGATATTAGTAAATTAACCATTATTTCGTTTGGTTAGGACATGCCACCCTACGTTGTCCATAATCCATATCATCAAAAATATGCAATTTCATTCATCAAGGCAGGACCACCTCCACTTACGGATTGGATTAATCATCAATGAGGGCAGGACCACCTGATGATGAGGAGAATATTAATCTCCTCGAGAAAATAATGCATTATAATCCTATTCAAGTTTGATAGATCCCAAAGGGCCAAGTAATAAGATTTCCTGACCTCAAGCCAACTGAAAAGTGAAAACTAACACCGATTGACCTTTTAGAGACGTTTTCTGTTTTTTAATTTATTAGTGAGTTAGTTCTTTAACACATTTTTAACCTCGCGCGTTTTTAGGGACCACTCAAAAGGATTTAGGGGCCATCAATTTATACCCATCCAAAGACTCTAGTTAAGGGGTACACTATATGATATTGAAGTTACATAAATGCCCTTCTGGTAAAACCGTATAAAAACCAAATCAAAAAAAATTCTATTCATTTCAACTCTTCTTCTTCCAGTTTCATATCTTCCGATTGTGGAAGAAAAAAAACTTTCCTCGTTCAACCGAAACATCGGCGCGAATCGTAAAATCAAAACATCGTCGATTCGTTTATAAAACAATGGATAAGGGAAATGAAACCCACAGACCTAGAACCAAAAATGTTGCTCGGGGTATCGATCCAAAGATTGGGATTTTAGCAAGAAATAAAGAAATTCTTGCTGCAAATGAAGAAGAACGCGAAGAACGCGAAGAACAAGTACCCGGCAATGTAGTCGGTGGTGGCGATTCCGATAGTCAAACACTTCGTCAACTTCAAATGGCCCCAATTAGGTAAGAATCTATCATTTTTGGTGTTTATTTCGCTTTAATTCGTCGAATCGAGAAAAAAAATTTCTAGGGTTTTCGGTTATTTATCCAGATTCGGACGATATTCATGCTCATTTACTTCCGAATGTAGTCGTGTTCTTCATTTCTCAAGAACATCGACAATATTCGGGAGAAATATTTGATGATTATCTGCCGAATATTGGTGGCCATATCTTCCTGGATACAAACTGCTAATAATCGGTAGTTTAATGAATTTTCTGGCTACCGAATATATTTAAGTAGACACAGAGTATTCGGAAGAACACTCACTACCGAATGTATATATTGAAAAAATCTCAAAATTTCTGATATAGGAAAAATCCCATTTTGGGGCCAGTATTTATTCGGAAGACAATATAATGTTTTATACCTCCGATTGTGTAGGATAAAATTTTAGAGTTTCTGAACTCCAGTTGATGAATATTCGGTTGTAAAAATGTTTAGTTATATTCCGATTGTTTTTCATTCGGAAAAAATATGTGTCTTCTTACTTCCGAATTTGTACATTCGGGTTATAGATGTGCACTTTGTCTTCTGATTGTGTAGGATGAAAAATTTACAGCTTCTGAACTCCAATTGATGCATATTCGGTTGTAAACATGTTTAGTTATATTTCGATTGTTTTGTATTCGGGAACAGTATGTGTCTTTTTACTTCCGAATGTGTTCATTCGGGTTATATTTCCATACTTTGTCTTCCGATTGTATAGTTTGTAAATATTGTTCCTTTCTTTGTTGTTTAGACAAAGTCGAGAAAGGAGGAAGAAAGTGACAACTAGTGCTAGGAGGGAAAGGAGCGCCAAAGATAATTCAAGTGCTCAACAAAGCTTACAAGAACAAAGCAGTCAACAAGGAGTGCAACCAAGTGCTGAACAAAGTGTAGAACAACAAGGCAGTGAACAAGGGGTGCAACCAAGTGTTGAACAAGCCGCTCAACAAAGTGCAGAACCAACTGCTCCACAAGTTACACCCCACCATGAAATTGAACCAGTTGATCCAGTGCCAAGAGTAGAAGAAGAAGGAAAACCAAGTGGTACCCAAAAAGCCAAAAAAGGAAAAGATGGTGTAAAGAAGGATATTGCTAAGAAAGCATCACATCTTGTCCCTCAGCACTTGAAGAAGAAGGGTATTCTAGCAGGCACAATCCTTGGGCTACCGGCGGATGGAGGAAAATTGCTATTTGGATACAAAGACTCATGGGCCAGAGAAATATACGAAACCGAGGTAATAAAATTACTATTTTTTATTAATGTATTGTTTATGTGTTATATCGTAATATTTGTATTAAGTATTTTTTTATGTACTTTAATAGGATCATCAAGATGCGGTCCATCTACTCAAACCTACCGCCGCACCAACAAAAATGCTTGCGTGGCCTTTATCCGGTGAATGTGAAAGGTTCAAGTCATTTGTTGCCAACTCGGGGTTAGCTAATGCCGCCGAGAATTCATTTTTGGAACATGATCGTGTGGCCATATCGGCGTTCGTGGAGAGAATGTATCCTGAGACCGATACTTTCCATATGTCGTTTGGGGAGATGACGATTACTCCGGATGATGTTGTGCAGATTTTTAACCTTCCCGACCAAGGCACAGCTGTGAAGTTTAACTACACAAAGCAGTTAAGTTGGGCACAACTTTATGCTCTAACTAAAAAGTGCTTAGGTTGGGATGAAGAGACAACAACAGCAGAGTTTAGGAGGCATGCAAGTTACAGAACAAGACAGATCAACATTACAGCTTTGATGAATATGTTTCGAGGCACCTTGGAGAAGGAAAAGAATGGAACGTTAACTGATGAGCAAGTGAACCACGCTGCCACCGCATATCTCCTTTGTGTATTGGGATGTGTCATATTCCCCAATACTTCTGGCAACCGGATCGACGCCAACCTTATACAACTTTTGGATCCTCTCCATGAAGTCGGTGACTATTCTTGGGGCACGGCATGCCTAGCATTCTTGATGGAAGAGTTGAGAAAGGCTTCGAGGCTAGGAACCTGCCAAGTTGCCGGGAATGTGGCTCTATTGCAGGTTTTTTCTTTAACTCTATAACTCACTCTAGGGTGATGCGACAACACGGGTATATACAACACAACCTGTGGAGAAAATGGGGGATTACTACAAATTGGAGTTGGAGTTGTGCTCTTCTAGTGGTGATAATCTCACTATTGTTCACACAGGCCCACCTACTGTTCTTGATAACTGGGATAAGAGGAATGACTTCGTTATCGACACTAGTAGACGAACCACCCGAGGTGATGAAAATTCTCCAGACTATATGAGTTGGTATAACAAGGTATCACATCCTTTGGTTATCCGTGAAATCAAATCCAACACTACTGCGGCGGGTTCAAGTTATAATTGTATCATCAAAGACAAACCAGCTGGTTATGATAGACTGGTGTGTGTTCTTATATTTTTGTTCATTTTATATTATTCCTATAAATCTTAGGTAATTACCGTTTGATGTTATGTCATTACGTATAAAAAACAGGTGAATAGGTTCAAGCGTGTTTTCAAAATGTTAACTGCATGCCTGAAGAGCGGAGATCCCATGCCAGCTGAGAAGATCAAAGAGGCTAGAGATCTAGTTGATAATATGGATAACGAAGATTATGCTGCCCAGTTTGGGGAGAAAGTCACGAAGAGGCATCAACCCAAGGTGGCAGTATCAAAGACGGGTAAAAGAACTCGAGCTTCATCGAGCGCTGAAGCTGCTCCAGCTGAAGCTGCTCCAACTGAAGGTGCTCAAACCCGTGGTTGTGCAGGACTGGGAGGTAGTCACGGTCGTAAAGTAAAGAAGAGCAGATAAATGACAATGATTTTTGTTGTACATTCGGAAATTTTTTTGGGTAACTAAGTTAGACAAGTTCAAATGACAATGATTTGTGTGGTATATTCGGAAGTTTTGGTAACTAATTTAACTTCCGATTATTTCAAAGACAAAATTTGAAAAGTATAAGTTTTTCCAAATTCTGATTTTTGGGCCATCGTACATTCGGAACTTTACAAAAACCTATCCTCCGAATATCACAAGTTCAAAACAAACCACGCCATGGCTCCAGGTTGTTCCAAGGGCCAATATTGAAGGTTAGACTTCCCATATTCGGAAGTTTTGGTAACTAATTTAACTTCCGATTATTTCAAAGACAAAATTTGAAAAGTATAAGTTTTTCCAAATTCTGATTTTTGGGCCATCGTACATTCGGAACTTTACAAAAAACGTATCCTCCGAATATCACAAGTTCAAAACAAACCACGCCATGGCTCCAGGTGGTTCCAAGGGCCAATATTGAAGGTTAGACAGCCCATATTCGGAAGTTTTGGTAACTAATTTAACTTCCGATTATTTCAAAGACAAAATTTGAAAAGTATAAGTTTTTCCAAATTCTGATTTTTGGGCCATCGTACATTCGAAACTTTACAAAAAATCTATCCTCCAAATATCACAAGTTCAAAACAAACCACGCCATGGCTCCAGGTGGTTCCAAGGGCCAATATTGAAGGTTAGACAGCCCATATTCGGAAGTTTTGGTAACTAATTTAACTTCCGATTATTTCAAAGACAAAATTTGAAAAATATAAGTTTTTCCAAATTCTGATTTTTGGGCCATCGTACATTCGGAACTTTACAAAAAAATTATCCTCCGAATATTACAAGTTCAAAACAAACCACGCCATGGCTCCAGGTGGTTCCAAGGGCCAATATTGAAGGTTAGACAGCCCATATTCGGAAGTTTTGGTAACTAATTTAACTTTCGATTATTTCAAAGACAAAATTTGAAAAGTATAAGTTTTTCGAAATTCTGATTTTTGGGCCATCGTACATTCGAAACTTTACAAAAAACCTATCCTCCGAATATTACAAGTTCAAAACAAACCACGCCATGGCTCTGATGAGTGCCAAATATTGTATATATTTATCCCTTTTTGTTGGCATTTAACTCATCTTTTGTGCAGTAATTCTGCATTTTATCCCATATTCTGTATTTTCATTGTTTTCAAGAATAAATATTTTTCTTACTTAATTTTGCATTTTTAGGTAATAAATAAAGTTTGGATGAATAGCAGAGCGGAAAAGAGCAGAAAAGTAGTGAAAAGCCGGGAGGAATTACACAAGGAAGCCGCGAAGAATGTTGTGCACAAGACCAAAAGGCTAGAAGTGGGCTTGAAGAAGAAGAATTGTCCTTAAAGAAGATATGGGCTTGGCATACCCAAGGCCCAAAACCCTTACTCAAACACATTTCCACTATCCAAGCCCGTCTCGGATTTCAGCCGTCAGATCGAAGCATCTCAGCATCCTACGGTCGCTCCATCATCGCACATCAAACTCCGAAGCCCCCGCTTTACATCGCAACGCCCATCTCCATCTTGGGTCGTCCGTTTTGCTACATCCCTTCATCCGACGGTCGCTCCACGCTTACCTCCGTATCGCCGTTGGATCCACCTACCATCTTCCCATCCATCGCTCCTTGTCGCAGATCATCAAACCGCGCTATCCCCGCTTCACACCGTAGAACCCGATACCCTATACCCAAACAAACACTTCCTTTCTCCCAAAACAGTCGAGCTTCTTCCCCTTCTCCCAAAATCAGTTGCAGAACCACCACCACCTACATGCCCTGTCTCTGCAAACTGTCACTACCTCGCCTTCTCCACCACCATCACTTCTTCCCCGACCGTAGCAGATACCACCATCACGTCCCCTTCTTCTCTAGCCATCTATTACATCAACTTCTCAACCCGAAAACCCTAGTTTAGAAGTTGATGAAATAGGTGAGGTTAGAGACAGAAATTGAAGCAGCCGAGAAGAGCAGGAAGGTCAGAGGAAGCATGGGTCGAGACTACATGGAAGAAATTTCCTCGATTTGGGTGAGTATCACTAACCCTAATTTCTCTGTAATTTGGGGGTTTCTCTAGAAACCCTAATTCATGTTGGGACCGTACCAGGAGAGGATTAGAGTAGGGAAATGAGCTCAATTAGACCCATGACATTAGAAAAACAGTAAACCTAATTGTACTGTTTTATTCTGGGATTTTGGGAAAATGGGTGATAACCCTAATTTGATGTTTTGGGTATAAATAGAACTGGAGGGTGTGTGTGAGAGAATATGCTGGAATAGCCAGTGTCACCCAAGAGGACTGGACTAGCCAATGCCTCAAGGGTCATAATTTCTGTTAATGTTTTAGTTCAATTTGATGCTTTGTTTTATGTTCATGTTCCACTTGCAATTTCAATTACTCTTTATGTTTATCATGTCATCAATTACTGTCAACATGTTCTAGATCATCAGTTGGGGCTTAGATGAAGCCTGAAGACCTTGTTGGGTAGCAAAATCTTAGTGAACACTCTTGTAGGTATAACTGAATTAGGATGTTAGTGTTCTTGGTGATCGAAGTCACCTGTGATTGAGTGTGCTGTAAGAAGACACTCAATGCTAGGGGTGAACTAGAGAATTTAGGGACTTAACCGTCCACATTTAACTGAAGTAGGGAAGTAATGAAGTTTAGGGATCAAACATCACCTGTGATTGAGTGTGCCTTAAACAGACACTCAATACTAGGGGTAATGCTAGTGAATTAAGCTAATTATCTTCCACTAATGCAGCCCTGGACCATAGGCAGGCTTGAACCTTAACCTAGGTCCATTAGGGACAAGATTTTAGTTCACAAGTAACACTGCCTAGATAGGTTAGATGGTGGAATCAAATCCCTAGTGTTCTTTAGTATTTTACCTCATCTTTGTTTACTTCTCTTTCACTGCCTTTGGTTATTTGCTCACTGTCCCTGCCCTTGGCTCACTGCCTTGGTCTTTCTCTTTGCTTCATTTTTATTGCCTCTGTAAATACCATTTTCACTGCCCCAGTAAACACCATCTTATTCATGTTTCATTGCTTTACTCCATTTGTTATGTAACTCACTGTCAAGGGAAACCACAAGCCCAGATCACTTTACTAAGCCCAGTACATTTCCAAAGGATCTAAAGGGTACTCAAAGCCCATTGACCACTCAAAAGCCCAATAGCAATTTAGAACCCAAAATAGCTAGAAACTACCAAACACTCCCAATCTCTGTGGATCGACCCGTATTTGCACGAGCTACAACTGACGACCGTGCACTTGCGGTATTACTGTAGGCCCGTTCTCATTTCACTTCAATTTTATACGCTTTCCCGGGCCCACCAGGCTCCAGGTGGTTCCAAGGGCCAATATTGAAGGTTAGACAGCCCATATTAGGAAGTTTTGGTAACTAATTTAACTTCCGATTATTTCAAAGACAAAATTTGAAAAGTATAAGTTTTTCCAAATTCTGATTTTTGGGCCATCGTACATTCGGAACTTTACAAAAAAATTATCCTCCGAATATTACAAGTTCAAAACAAACCACGCCATGGCTCCAGGTGGTTCCAAGGGCCAATATTGAAGGTTAGACAGCCCATATTCGGAAGTTTTGGTAACTAATTTAACTTCCGATTATTTCATAGACAAAATTTGAAAAGTATAAGTTTTTCCAAATTCTGATTTTTGGGCCATCGTACATTCGGAACTTTACAAAAAAATTATCCTCCGAATATTACAAGTACAAAAAAAACTGTTTCCTGGAACCAAACAACACCATAATCGGAAAGAAAGTTGACTCATAACATAACCGAATATTACAATCGGTAGGTTGTTTAAAAAAATAATCTACCGATTTCATATAATTGGCTAGTTTTCATATTAATAATACTCCGATTACATCCATTACATAAAGTTCAAACGGCCTTAACCTTACAATTTCGTCAAAAGCACCTAAATCCATACTCCTAATTGACCATAAAAGTATTAAAACAGAGCATAACTTCCAGTGACCATAGAAATTGTCCCTCTTAATTTTGTAGCATCCTTCATGTTCAAATCGTTTCCCGTAGAGGTCCACATACCGGCGATCCGCAAGATTTCTCTGAAATTACGAATGAGTAACAAGTTAGTACTAACTTTTGTTAATGTGAGTTGGAGTTACAGAGATACTTACTCGTTTTTCATACGTCCACCAAGGAAAAGCGTTCCTAACAAACCGTTCCTCATCTTCAAGTTTGTCAATCTCCTTATCGAGCGCATTCTTTCTCATCTTAATGTCATTGGATGATCTTCGAATTCGATTACCATCTAAGGCCTCAAATACCATTAAGATACGGTTCCATATCTGCTCTTCGGATTCCGATTTTTGGAGCTTGTGAACACGATCATGAACAGTTACCACAACCCACGCTCTATAAATAGCACAATCTTCTTCTTCGGCAAAAGCAATATCCATGTTTTTTGTTATGAAAATTAAAACTGAAGAGAGGAAAGAGTTTGGTGCAATTGGGGTGATAGATATGAGTTTCTTCATATAAGTTTAGGGTCCAACGGCTCTTTTTGTTTTTCCCAAAAACTCCAACGGCTAATTTGACGAAAGTTGAATGTGGAGAAACCAATAATCGATAGGTATTGTATTTAGCATATCTACCGATTATGGTAGCTTTCAAAATTTGAATTTGGGGCAACTTATAATCGGTAGGTTTTGTAATATATTTAACTCCCGATTAACGTTGCATCCAAAACACGAACCAAGTGGTTATGGCTGGCTGTGTACACTCCCGATTAATGAACACAAATCATTCTATTACTGCACCGACTACAATCGGAAATCTGGGAAATATTTTGGCTTCCGATTGCAATCGGAGGATAACAATGTTATCATATCCTCCGAATATATAAGGGTAATTTCGCCATTAAGAATTACGCGAGATAAGGGCTGGCTACATTTTCCCTTTGGGTGACCTTTTTTGTTTTATTGTTGGCCCCTAAATCCTTTCGAGTGGCCCCTAAAAACGCGAGGATTTTTAAAGGTCGCATACGAATCGTTGGTCCAGCTCAGACCTTTTGGCGATCTAGAAATTACTCCTAGTTACTACACCTACTTTGGAAATGCACATTCATCATGTACATGTACAAATTCGATTTCCAAATGATAAAAAAATAGGATCCTATTATTGGGGCCGTGGGGGAGAGAGTTTTTGGGGCTAAAATGCTATGTGTAGCCAAAACATGGATAGGGGATTCAAGGTATATGAAAAATTCAATAATACCTTTACCTAAATTTCACTACTCATGAAAAAAAAACAACTAAATCTATAATCTTCTCCTTCTCATTTACAAATCATGATGATCATGATTTTATCATGATGAAGATCATCAAAAAAAAACAACAACTAAATCTATTATCTTCTCCCATCCTTCTCTCCCCATTCATAAATTGTAATAAAGATGATGATCATAATTTTATCATGATGAGAATGAAGATCATAAAGAAAACCCAAAATTATCAACTTCTCTTTCTCCTTTTCATTCATAGATCAAAATAAAGATGGTGATCATCATAAAAAGCAAAAACTAAGAGAACCCACCATTTATTTTTGCTTTTAAATGGTTAGAAAATATGATTCTATGACTTTCGAGTTTAAAAAAAAAGTTTCTGAAAGTATTTACGGCTAGGAGTTCTTAGATTCCTAGTCGAAAGTACATGTTTCGGCTTGATTTTCCCATCCGAAATTAGTTTTATGATGTTTTTGGTTTTCAGAACCAGTTATGGCGGGGAAAACCCAGCCGAAACCGGTTCTTAAAACAAAAAATAATCGGAAAAATGATTTCACTAGAAGTTCTTTATTTCCCCGCCGTAAATAAAAATACGGCTTGGAACATCATTATTTCCCAACCGTTTTTTCTTTCTACGATTAAGCTGACAAATTATCCTAGCCGAAAACCAAGCCGAAGTGCAGTTAGAGCTTGGAAAACCTAGCCGTAACTGGTTCTGAAAACAAAAAAAAATCGAAAAAACTTTCTATTGGAAAAACCAAACCGAAACATGGACTCTCGGTTGGGTCGGCAAACTATACCATCCGTAATCTTGATTCATGGTTGGGAATCTAAGAACTCCCAGCCGTAATTACTTTCAAAAACTGTTCTTTTTTTTTACCCTAAATTCATCGAATTTGATTTTTTTAACCATTTAAAACAAAAATAAATAGTGGGTAGTTTTTTCTTTCTATGATGATCATCATTTTTATCATGATCTTTGAATGAGAAGGAGAAGAAGAAGAAAATAGTTTTGGGTTTTCTTGATGATCATCATCCTCATCACGATGAAATTATGCTCATCATCTTTTCACAATTTATGATCGAGAAAAGAAGGATGGAGAGAAGATAATAAATTTATTTTTTTATGATCTTCATTATGATCATCACTTCATCATGATCGTAAATGAGAAGGAGAATGGAAGATTATAGTATTAGGATTTTTATTTTTATTTTTTTTATGAATAATGAATTTAGGTAAAGGTATAATAGATTTTAGGAATATGATATGTTAAGGGATAATCTCATTTACTATTCATAACTTTAAAAAACCCCAAAAGATCATTGACTTTCAAAGCCCCAGTAATAGGATTCAAAAATTATTCAGCAAACCAAATTCTCGCAATCGCATCCCCCTTTTTCATGCCACATTGTGGATCCATGGAATTTTGTGGTTGTTGGTTGGGTTTGTGTTACCGGCCCACTAATCATGCATTGAACATGGTCATAATTCAGAAAACACACCCATATGGGATCCATGACTAATGTTCTTAGTTAACTAATCTACTGAATGAAGTTAAAAATAATCAAACGAATTAAACAAAAATTTAGCAAATTTTGTCGTTGTCTCTTGTGTTAAAATATCTATACTGGTAACATGTTACAGGGAACTATTCCATTCTCATACACAGTATAATTGTATGCATAAGCGCAACGCATGTCATATTATTCCATCACGCGTATATGTTAGCGGTTAAGAACTTGAGACATTGAACAATCCGCTTAATGTTAATCATCCACAAATTATAAGATGTATAAATACGTGGAAATGTTCTGATCACTGAATTGATTAATAACTCTTAATTTGTCATTTTACTTGATCATCATATCATTCGTCGGTCATTGCTAGATCTTTCACGAGACAATGGAAGAAAATGGAATCTCTCCTGGTTTTCTAGTGCTTCAAAGTAAGTTGGTATTTACAGAGTCTTATCTGTCATGTCTCGATCTCTCCGCTTACCTAATCCCTAATCCTAATGCATGCACTCAAGCTTTTGAGTCTTGGTCTTTTGCTGCAGTTAAAACTGGTTGTGCTTAATTTAGTCTATCATGATCACGTGTTGGGAAAACGATTAATAACTATGCAGCCAGCAACCGTTTTAAATTCAAATAAAACAAAATAATAGAGACCAAGTGATCTAGTTAATAATTAAGAACATAACTCCGACCCACCACCACTTTGGATACAAACACCGCGGTTTTAACCACCAGCCTATCTGTCGATCGACCTCCTTTGGGTCCTATCTATGGATATAGCAGAGATGGACTGCATTTTTTCTTTTGTTTTCACCTTTTGCTTTGGTAGTATTATGCTGTATTATTGACAGTTATTTTCAGTTGTCTCCTTTTGGCGGCTCTTGTTTACATTTGTCCTACTTAGGGCAGGTTGTGGCGAGGCTGGCATGCCGACGTAAAACTTGATATCCATTTATGAGATTAAATTTCTAGTTTATCTGTTTATGGATAAAAGATTTTGATTATCGGTTGTCGGAAAAATTATCGCATAAAAATTATTATATCCAAATTGTTCAATTCGTGGCAATTTATCAAAAAATAAAGACCATTTTCACGACAACTAGCAAGTCCTTGTGGTTTTACTGGGATACATATTGGATTGTATTTATAGATACCTCATTTAAAGAGACAAATTTATTGACGGGATATATTTTCCTTCTCTATTTGGCAGATCAAAGGTCTTATGTATATTGGGGCAAATTTTGGGTGGCCTTCTTCGGCTCTGCAAGTAGAAGCACATTCTCATGGGTCGCAGGTAACTAGATAAATTATAACACTCTTTCAAATATCATCCTAGCAATGGACATTATACAACTAGCGATTTTGTCAATAACAAAGACATAACAGTTCACTGGCAAGCCGAAAATATAATTAATAAGACTGTTTCGATTTTGGCGAACCTTCAACAAGCACAAGTAAAATTCATTGACATGGACCATAATACAGGAAAAGACTCCATGGAGAAAACAACGAGAATTCAAAGCTTCTAACAAATTTCAACAAATCTTAACAACAAGTTCAAAAGTATGCTATTTTATGTAATATGTTTACTGAACGAAAAATTAATAACCTGTTGTACTATTTAATAATATCTAATCTTCACATCAATTTTTTCTAGCTATAGTATTTTGTACGTTGCGCTTTGTGCCTCCACAAAATAAATTGTTATTGGCGGCATATCATATTAAATTTTCGAACTTACTTTTTGTTTGGATTTTTTTTGAAGGCATAATTGGGGGATACTCGAAAAAAAATAAAAAAATTATGAAGTAATTGAAGTACCCTTATCCAAGTGCGTTTAGGGGATACTTCAAATAATATATTTTGATTAGATGAAAAAGAAGAAGGACTTTAGGAGATTTGTGTGATATGGGAAGGTGTTTAAATTGATTTTAATGACTCCTAATTGCAAACTTTTGTAGACAAAACTTTCATCTATGAAAAAATCCTAAACCAAATCCCAATTCAAATACTAAATCAATCAAATTTGCATTTACAGAGCCACTGTCGATATTGTATTCATCCGACAAAACAATACTGACTGAACTTTTGGTATTGTATTCATCTGACAAAACAATACCGACTGAACTTTCAGTATTGTATTCATCCGACAAAACAATACTCGGTTAAACTTTCGGTATTGTATTCATCCGACAAAACAATATCGAGTGAACTTTCGGTATCGTATTCATCCGACAAAACAATATCCGACTGAACTTTCGGTATTGTATTCATCCGACAAAACAATACCCGATTGAACTTTCAGTATTGTATTCATCCGACAGAACAATACGGACTATTAATCTGGTACTGAAATTCAAATTCGATTGTTTTTATTTAAATAAAATTTCGACTTTTTTTTATAACCTAGATGGTTTTGATTCAAATCATTTTGATTATCATAATTTGCGTCGCTACTCAAAATGATTTTTTTGATAACCTAAATTAATAATCATTCATCATGATTTATGTGATTTGTTTGATGGAGAAGAAAAGTGAATGGGGATACTAGAAAAAAGGGTTTTTAGTCTTTCTTTTTAATTTTTATTAGGGTAAGGATAATATGATTATTTCACACCTAAAAAAAAGTACCCCTTAACCAAAATACAACCCCATTTAACTTTGAGTATCCCAAATTTGTGGAGGTATCCCCAAATTGCGCCTTTTTTTTTCCATACAACTTTCTTATAAAGGTGTGAAGTGTATCGGCATGGCACGACATAACACACAATGGAACGTGGCTGATATCATGGTGTTGTATCCGATAATTAAGTATCCCTATTAGGATGATGTACTTTTTTTTCTTTCCAAATTTATATTTTAAAGATCAATTAAAATTTCATATATATTGTTATTTAGTAAAATTACATTTCAAATTGTATTACTTAAAAATAGATGTATAACCAAGTTACTTGATAGCGAATACACCGTTATCTATTTTACTATCAGATGAATGTCAATTCCGCCTTTTGAAAGTTTTATTACTTAAAGTATGTACTCCGTTAATAATTACTATATTAAGTATTTTTTTTTGAAATAAATGTAAAATATGATATATTATATTGAGCCTTACACCGTTACACGCTTTGTATTACGGTTTCGCAACATACAACATATTGTGTTGTGATATGATATGCTCGTGCCAATTGTGTTGTGATATGATATGCCCGTGTCAAATTTGTTTAATGGACCGAAAATCGTGGTACAACACGTATGAAAATGCTAAACACGGGACAAAAGCAAAACAAAAAAGATGGCCTAGATATGGGACAGAAGAAAAAAAAAAGGTAAGGATAAGAGACATGGCGCCTATTCATGGATGCACATAAAAACATCCCTTGCTAATCTATGATCCCGAGGGCTAACACCTCCTGTCCCGTATCCGTCCAAGCCCTTTTATCTCGGCTGTAGCAGCTTTGCAATGCAACGCAACACTTATAGTGTTAAACAATGATATACTAGGTTTTCACTTTTCAGGTTGTATGTTGTGCTGCACTTTAAAAATGATGTATAGAGAGACCAAGAAACTAAAATCAGGGAACATTTGTTGAGTTTGGAAAGATATTTACTCTCATCTTAAAACCTTCAAGCAATGCACCAATCTCAGGCTTGGGGATGGCAAGACGATCATCTTTTGGGAGGACACTTGGGTCAGAGAAGAACCACCGAATGCAACCTTCCCTCATATTTATTCAATCACTTCTACTAAAAACTGGACAGGGTGAAAATATGCTGACATTATTCAACGGAGGTTCGTGGAACTTTGGCTTGGACATAAGACTAACACAAGTTCAAATTGATGAAGTTTCTACCTTACTAGTGATGTTAGAAAACTTAATGATAGGTTCTGACCAAGATCCTTTAGCATGGTCTCTTGACAAAAAGGGATTTTTTCCAGTAAAGTCCTCTTATTCCTGGTATTCAAATCAACATTTAATGGAGACTGAAAACTTAAGCATTTGGTCAAGGATGTCCGCACAAAGTAGGCTTCTTTTTATGGCAGGTCTATCATAAAAAACTATGGATGTCCTTTATAGAAAAGGTAAGCTCTTGATTAACAATTGTCTTTTGTGTTGTCATGATAGAGAAACTACTTCCCATATTCTATTTCACTGCAGTTCTGCCTATTCGGTTTGGCAACATTTTATGTCGAGCACTAAACTTAATTGGGTAATGCCTAATTGCATTGACTTACTTATCAAAGGATGGGGAGTGAAAAATCCGTCTACTTCAGGAAAAAGTCTTTAGCATGTGCTGCGGACAGCTATTTATTGGTGTATTTGAAATTGCCGGAACGACATCATTTTCAACAACGAGACGACGAACTTTACGAATCTTATAGAAGACATAAAAACTCAAACTTTCTTCTGGTGTGAAAACTTGGACTCTATAACAGGAGTCTCTCTTGATCAAGTAATTGCTAATTGGGATTCTTTTCCTTTTGGAATTTAGGTTTCTTTACTTGGGTTCTTTCTAAGATGTTTAGGTTCTGACAAGTTTAGGGAGGTTGAGCCTGTTCTTTCTCTCCCTTTGGATGTTTAGGTTCCGTCGTTTTTGGGGAGTTTGAACCTGTTCTTCCTTTCCCTTTGGGTTTTGTCCCTTCTTCTTTCACTGCTTACTTTTCGTAAACCTTTTCAATATATGTCTTTTGCCGAGTAAAAAAAAAAAGAAAATGTTGTGCTGCATTGTGATGTGCCATTAACGTGCCAACAGAATGTGATGTGCCATTAACGTAACGTGATGTGCCATTAACGTGCCAGCGTAATGTGATGTGCCATTAACGTGCCAGCAGAACACACTTTACACCCACAGCTTTCATCAAGTTGATCTTTTTGTTAAGTAGAAGATCTATTTGGGAGAAAGCCACGCCCAAAATGTTGGAAGAGCTAACTTAAGAAGAATTAAAGAATGAAAAAGAGAACTACTTTTGACTAATTTTGCAATAAATTAAGTACAGTAGAGTACTACGGTTACCAAAAATCGAAGATGATGATCAATTTGCTTAGCTCATAAACATCTTGCTTAATAAAATAGGAGGAGATCGCTGCCACCACCCAGCTAAGAGTTGTCACACAAACCCATAAATCTCATTGGCTACACGTCACACAGGTAGGGTCCTTAAATGCTTTAACCAAGTGGGTTGTGGTGTCTGTTTAACGCGTTGCCGCCGCCTCCGCCGTCACCCAACTGCCCATCCCAAAAGTTTTAGTTTGGCTAACTAAAACCGTGTGGTATCATCAAGTTCAAGAAATATAGTTAGTTGGCCTTGACTATTTAAGACTTAGACTCTTGGTCGCAGCTTGCAACTTGCAAGTAATCAACACATATTAGCTTAGCTACTCAGTGTTTCTTTATTCTACCATTTTCCTATTGGCACTAATTAATCTAACGCAAAATCACCTCCATGGCCATGACCACACCCTATGGATGTCAAACTAAAACTCTATACACCACCAGGATCATAGCAACGCACATATAATACTACAATGCAGTGCACTCACGTGCATAATTAAGGTAGATTGTGATCGTGATGGTAACACCGGTTATACAAAGATATTTACACTGATCTGATCTCCCAATAATTTGAGATTTTGACATTGTTTATTTGTATTCAACCCTAGAAAACCTAACTAAAATCTTGAAAATCAATCAAATCTTGATTCACTCCCGATATTATGCTGCTTTTACTTACACAAACACTTCCAAATCTTGAATTACACTCATTAAAACCAGCTAGCTAATCAAATCTCTCATTTTCCCTCTTAATTAATCAATCACTAATCAATCGTACCCACGTATTTCTCTGTACACACCCATACATCATCATCTCTTGATTTCTCATCCGTATGGTCCCACGTGAGTAAATCAGGTGGTGGGTAACTGTTAAAAACTCCAGATATGGTCTCACTTCATTCAAAATTCCAGCTACTTCCTCCACGTGGTGTCCCTTTTCCCTACAAAAAAAAAATACCCTCCTCGATTTCAATTTTCAACCCCCTCGGAAGTCCAGCTGTACTTCCATCTATCCCTACTCCTATAACGAGCAAAACTTTGCTCACTCACTTCTTTATCGTGAACAAAACCCACGATCTTAGCAACTCACGCGTAGAATCAAACGACCGTAAAGATTCAAATTTTCAGGTGACACTTTTAGCTCACTAGCCACTACCCCACCACCACTGATTGAATACCCCACCAACACCATTTGCTATATAAAAGCACGAACCTCGCTTCTTCCATTCACAACAGCAAAACAAGCCTTACAAGCACATTTGAGTTTTCCAAGTGTAAATAGTTACAAATGGCGGTTTCAAGAATCCGTCGCACACTTTCATTCAATAAACCAAACCTTAATCATCAAACATCCTTTTCCTCACCAAAGGGTGGAAAATCGTATCATGTAAGATCAGTTAGTCTTCCATGCAGAACACATCCATTGTTATCTCAACTCAAAGACGAAATCAATGAGCTCAAAACATGGGCATCCAAAGTTGACGACCGAACATCGTCTTGGTTATGCGACGGATTAATGATGCTTAAAGATGTTCATGATTCCGTCGATGATCTCCTTCAACTTCCACAAACACAAGCATCTCTTCGCCGTAGATCTGATTGGGTTGAGAACCTATTAGAAGATTTCCTACGTTTTGTTGACGTGTTTGGAATTTTCCGTGCCTCGCTTGTTACATTGAAAGAAGAACAGTTATCAGCACAAGTTGCCATAAGGCGAAGAAGAGACTACGAGTCTAAATTATCTTCTTACGCGAAAGCTCGCAGGAATATGGAAAAAGAAATGGAAAAACTCGTGTCCACGGTTCGAAGTATCGGACGTTGCTCTTTGCCACCACCGGTGGGTTGTGCGTCGTTGTTAGCGTCATCGACGTCGACCCAAAATGAGATTGAGTTGGCTGGGATTTTAAAAGATGTTAATGAAGTGACAGTTTTAGTTTCTATGTGTGTTTTCAATGGAATTTCAAAGTCTTCCATGGGAGGGAAATATAAAGCTTGGGCTAGTTTAAGTTTATGGAAGAATAACAACAAGGAGATGATGAACAAAGATTTCCAAGGGATTAGAGAATTTGAAGAAGTGGAGATTGAGAAATTAATGAGGTTGAGAAAACAAAGAGAAGAAGAAGAAGTGAAAAGGGTGTTGATAAAAATGGAGAAGTTGGAGAATTCAATCGAATGTATTGAGAAAGAGAGTGAGAAAATGTTTAGGAGTTTGTTAAACACAAGAGTTTCACTTCTCAATATTTGTACTCAGTAATCTAAAAATTGTAGCTCAAACTAGAGATAAATGAGAAAGATCTTATCTTCTTTGAAAACTATGACATTGAAATGAAGAAGGATTAGAGAGGAAAAATGGGGGGAATTATTGAATAAAAATGAAGTTTAATTATGAATTAAATTGCAAGCACTAGAGGAGGAAAAAGAAAAAAAGGGTGTATAGTAGTAGCAGTAGTCGGGATGATTTGACAGTGTAAAATGGTTTCTTTGAAAAGAATACCCAATCGGGTTTTTTGCCATATGAAGTTGGTCTGGTTTTTTTAATTTTTTTTGTTTTACTTCTTATTTTGTGGCTTTTGTTTTTCTCGATCAATATCTCTCGCCCAATCATTTCTTTGCAATTTCTAAATCTTTTTCATACCATCTCCGAAGGTTTCTTATCTCTCTTTCTCTGGATTTTTTTTTCCTTTTGTTCTGTTATCAAATATCCTTGTATGCATTATGAGTTCTCAGCAGGAGAAAAAGAAAGAAGTATTATTGAAGAGTCTAAAATGTCATTCGATTCTTGTTTGTAATCTTATTTTAATTATGGGAAAGAATTTGTTGTTGTTTTTTCTATTCAGTTACCTGTTTAGGAGTTATGGTTCGACCAGTTTACTACACCACTTGATCTTACTTAATAATAATTACATTAACATATCTGGGGCCAAATATTACTGCTAAAAGAAAATGTGTTCCTATAATTATGTTCAACTGCAATATGACTCTTTTGAATCCTTAATTTTTTTCCGCCAAATTGAATTGATGAATAGGTCGACATTAAGTTCAAAATTAGAATATTTTTGAATCCGATTTTTTTGCACACTCTTTAACGAGAATTTGCATCATTTGATAGATTTTTGAGAGTTAGTAGCTAGGGACGAGATTTTTAGCATGTGTAACAATGATACCATCTGTTAACTATTTAACCAACCATATAAAGATCAAAATATTATTTTGTAAAGGAGTGGGTGGGTACAAAATCGAGCTGGAATATGCTCCATGGATCCCAATGTTTTTGGCCGCGATCAATGGAATATGGTTCGGTGTGACTGTATAGAACTCCGGCCATAGCTAGCTGGATAATGGGAGCTATAATAAACAGCAGATTAGTTAATCAACTAATTAAATAGTTTGGGGAACCAGACCGTGATTCTTGCTCTTAATTAGTCACTCATTCTCTTATACCAACGCGCTTTGCAACCACCTAGGAGTCTAGGACTCAAAGAGTGATCACGTTCACCCAGGACTCAAAGAGTTAATCATGACATGTTAAAATTGAAACAGATTTGAAACCATGCATGTAAAATGCTAATTTGGCGAAGTCTTATGGACTAGATTGAAGGTGCTAGATTAGCAATTAAGTGTTGCATTAAAAAAAAAGTGTGGCCCAAAAGTTAACACTAGTTCTCTCTCCTACCAGTTGCTAGCATGTGAACTAGCAACTAGATAGTTTCGCTGAATGATTAAGCGCAAAAAAAAAACACTTTTTCGCTGAATGGTTCAGTGCTGGACGATATATATTTTAATCTGACGGCTGAGATTTAAAGCGCTGAACCATTCATCGCTGGGATAATTTGGATTGCTAATCTAGCTGCTAGATTAGGACTCACATAAGATTTAGGAAATAGTCCTAGATGACGTGGACTGCTAATCTAACTGCTAGATTAGCACACCATGAGACTTAACCTTAGGATAAGAAGGTATATTGCATTGGTTTAAATTGATTCTTAAACTAATGTCACGAAGATAACTTTTTATTAAAGTTCTTCTTATCGAGTTGTTGAAAGGGCAGTTTTAAACACTACAAAATTTGATCAGTTGTGACTGTAGACTACGTCGTAGGATGCAAGTGGTGAGGTGCTTTGCCAAAAAAAAAAGTTAAATTAAGCTTTGGCAGCTGATTAGATGCACAATTCCATGCATGTCATGAAGAATCGGAAAATGGGTTATTTGTCCAAATATTTTTAAATCACGATTCAAATGGACGAGTAAAAAATAGTTTGGGTGAAATGGCTAAAAAAAAATAGTAAGGATGAAACTGGTTTTATCCTAACTTAAATTTAAAAAATAGCAAGGATGAAACTGGATAAATCCTGTGTAAATTAAAAATAAGAAAAAATATTTAAAAATGGGCACGATGAAACTGGTTACATCCTGCCTATTTTTATATTTTTTTCCATTTAAACAGTATCGAAATCTAACTATCCATTTCACCCAGGACTTATTGATTTTGGTCTTCTTAACCAATTTTGTGATGAAGAATCAGGTTATTAGCTAGTAGGAGTAGTATTTAATAATGCAAATGGCATGCGGAGTAGAAACTAGAGCTAAGAGAGAAACATAGTAAGTAAGTTCTAAGGTTGAAATAATTGCTGGCCGTGCTATACCAAACATATAATTCGATGATTGAAGAGAAATAACATTTTTATAAATGAATCAATCAATGTTGTAGTGCCTAGAAGAATGATGCCATGCATGAAAACATGTCGAGTCATGAGTGTGTGCACATATTTCATCATCAAACACGTGTACATAGGAAGATACATGGAGGGCATGCGGAAAAGGTCATTAAAGTATGATGACACACGCTCATAACCAAGAATCCCATCCCATCACCGAGGGATCTTTGCCCGAACAATCCAAGGATAGAAGTTAAAGGATGTTCCGGTAACACGCTGTACTGCGGAGCACCAAATAACTCCCAAAGAGTTACTTTATCTCATCCCCAAAAGAAGCCAAGATCAACGACGGAGAGAAGATGTACTGACATGGACGCGACAGAGGCAGAAAACACTTGCCTGACACGAGCAGGCGCCTCAACTACCCGCATTAAACACTCTGAGCAGCATACGTGTCGATCAACCCGTGGAACGAACGAGGATGAATCTGCGTGATGAAGTTACGAACGAAGACCCCTGCGTGATGGACACAAAACACAAGAAGATAAGGTTCCAACGGCCTTCAGAGATGGGTCCCACACTCTAACCCTATAAATACCCTCTCTCCACCAAGAGGAAAGGGGATCGGAAAAATCAGGAAGAGAAGGAGAGAGAAGAATCTTGAGCGTAAGTTAGTCCTTTACAATAGAAAGACATGTAAACTCAAAAGCCATTCGACTACTCTTGTAACCGTCAAGTATATAGTGAAACGACAAACCCCGTGGACGTAGGCCTTAGTTCTGAACCACGTAAACCTTGGTCTTGTTTATATTTCTGCACTTTACGTTTGCCTAAAACCCCATGAATCTTTACTTCTATGTTTTGTTTTCTTTGTTTTTACTTATATCCCGTGCGCAAACGCCTCACACGGAGTTAGATGAGGCTGTGATAAACCCGAGAGTTTTGAGCCAAGGAATCAACACTATGATATCATCATTACAAATCATTCTAAATTACGATGATTGGTTGTGAGCATTCAGATGACTTCTTGATTTGTGTGTTCACAATTTGGCGCTAGAAACAGGGACTTCGTCCCGGTAAAAGATTTATCTTGTCCTGTGATTTCATCTTAAACTGGCATATGATTGCTCTGCTTTATTAGCTCTGACAGTATAGATCATTTGTTAACTTTATTATATTCAAAAACGCACCTATTATCTTCGGTAGCCTTGGAAATACTTTCATTTACTCATTATAAGATTTATTGTTTTGATCTATGGATTTACGTTTTTCTTTAGATCTCGTACAAACCTACCTCTCAGGTGAGTTTTCGTAGGTTTTTTAAAGGATCTACTTGCGTTTTTCAATGAACACTCTCTTTTAATAAAACTTTAACCCGTGTATTGTAACTCATATGTTTTAATCCGATGAGCATCCCTGAGAGTTCTATGTGGCCCTCGGGTAGTTATTCCCTATCTTGGAAGAAGATATTTCGCCGACTAACCCGATTCGCACGGATATTCCCGTTTCTCGTTGTTTAAAATTCCCTTGTGCAGAAAGAAAACGGATAGTGAGTAAAGAAGGCGAGCTTCCGCGAGATTTCATTGTCGACAAAAGGACCCGTGATGGAAAGACGCAGGAAGCAGGCAAATCCAAAGCTTTGTCAAAGGAAGCACCCATGACAACCCCGGTCGTCACCCAAAGCAAGCAGAAAGGAGACAAAGCCAAAATGACCAGTCAAAGGCAAGATACTGCGGAAATCACTTCACCTATAAACGCTAATTCAGTTGCATCCGCGGCTCTCAGAGAAGCGGCAACAAAGTACGGTGCGGTTGCGATAGTCCCGAAGGCTGCCGAGGCTAGCAAAACTTGTGCTATGAATCAATTTCATCAACCAAAAGAAAGGGAGGATGAATCCAGAACATACCAACCCGTGCACCTTCCAACTTTCGGAATGCCATCAACAAATGATCAAAATCAAACCATGCCGGCGGCTCTAGCACCGCAGAGGGGCACTCACCCCGATTCGGAAATTCCAGCAACCGAAGCTGAACCTCTGCCACCTTTAGTGCAGACCGTAGAGGAAGGCGACACCATGTCCGTAGTGGCACGAGCTGGGACTCCCAATCAGGGGTCAAACCAATCACATCGACTGATGGCTGAGCTTGAAGAAGAGCCAAAAGGTTTACGCAGATGCCGTAGCTCTGCTGGCCCGAGAAAATCAAGATTTGAAGGATCGGATTGCCCTAAGCACGAAGACCAGCCAACAACTTGATGAATCAAATTCGAAGGCACCAGAGCCAAACCGAAGAGTCGTTAGAGCGGCTAATGGAGACGCGACTAGGGGAAGTAGCGCATCCGACCCGGATTATGACGACGGAGAATCAGACTATAACGAGCAGAAGAACATAGGGCACCACCGCGCGATGGAAGAGCTACGAGATGAAATGATGGCCAAGATCAGGCAATTAAAAAGTATACAAGGAGGGGGAAGGTTAGAAGAGGTCATGAGAGAAGCTAACTCTACTCCCTTAACTCATCGCCTGGCCAACACCCCTATTCCGCTGAAATGCCCTGTCCCGACGTTCGAATGCTATGACGGATCCAGCGATCCTGCTGCACATATTCGGTATTATAACCGTGTCTTAGCTAGATGGGGTCAGAACGACGTTGTACTCTGTAGATACTTCCCGTCAAGCCTGAAGGGATCGGCATTGTCTTGGTTTGATAATCTTCCACCAGACTCCATCCACTCATACGACCAACTCGCAGAAAAATTCTTAAGAACATACATGTACAACAAGACTGTAAACACCGGAATGGATAAGCTCTTCTCACTAGCAATTGGCTACAAGGAAACCACGAGGGAATACACTAACAGATGGCACAAGATCTGCCAAGCCATAGGAAGTGTGGACCCAGTGGTAAGCATCAATTGCTACAAATGGGGATTAGACCGAATGAGTCCACTATTTGTTGAGATTCACGGAAGCATGCCTAAGATAGAGGGAGATCTTCGAATAATTATTGAAAAGCACGCTCGACTTGAAGAAATCCAACGGGAAAACCCGAGGGCATTTCTGCAGAGATCTCACCGCACCAATTCAGCAGAACAAACCAATTGGGCCAAAAGGAGTTGTTCGGTGGAGAGACCTCACGAAGATAGGAAGGAACGAAGGGATGAACGAAGAACAGGTGACCGAAAATTCGAAGATCAAGTTTACACGAAACTCAACGCTAGTTATGCTCGTATCCTACGAGAGATCAAAGGAAGAGAAAACCTGGAGTGTCCATGGTCTAAGGGAAAGCATCCCCCGAGATCCGAGAAGTCTAAAGATTACTGTGAATATCATTGTTTCAACGGACACCAGACCGAAAAATGTAAAAACCTCAAAACAATGATCCAAAAATTAATTGATGCGGGAGAGCTCAAACATTACGTACGAAAGGATGTTGCCGAAGATAGATCCAAACGAACCAAACCAGTCCAACTTCCGGAAGGGAACCGCACAATCAACACCATCTCGTGTTCTGAAGCCGCAGGGCCCTCACTTACAACACAGATAGGAAAGAGGTTACGGAAGCAATTCGAAGACCGCTGCGAATTGTATAAGGTCGATGGGATAGAGGTGGACGAGCACGAAGAGTGGATGGACTCTCCTATTATTTTCGATGCCGAATATATAGAAGAAGATATGGAAGACCATAACGATCCCTTGGTCCTAACACTACCATTAGCTGGATGTAACCTCAAAAATATCCTCATAGACGGGGGAATCTCGGTAAACGTCCTATTCTACGATGCATTCAAACGGATGAAACTCCATGATGAACAGTTAATGACCTCTTATTACACCATCTACGGATTCAATGGAGCACCCACGAAGCCTTTGGGAGACATCGTGTTGCAGGTTAACGCAGGACCCATGAAATTAGAAACCTGATTCAGTGTGGTGGACACCCCATCCCCCTACAACGCTATTATTGGGCGAAAATGGTTACATAAACTTAAAGGAGTTGCGGCAACGTACTACCAATATCTCAGATTCCCAACACCCGAAGGAGTAATGGAAATCAAGGGAGATCGGGTCACTACAAGAGAGTGCCAGGCCACTCAGGATCGTATCAACAACGAGCAAGAAGAGCAGCGAAAAATCCGAAGAGTTAAAAATTAAGAAGCCGCGAAAGAGAAGGCCATAGACCTGTTCCTCAAGGAAACTACAGGGAAGGGCTTGACGAAAGATGATAATATCCTAAGCACAGAGACAAGTACTTCAACAACCAGCGAAGGACAGAAACACGCCAAATAGCAAAAAAGAGCGTCCCAGTCCTCGGAGACCCGAAGCCCGTGTTCACACCAGTGGAGCCCGTAAAATAAATCAACATAGGAACGGAAGAAAACCCGAAGATGATCAAAATAGGGACCATAATGGATGAAGGAAGAGAAGATTCTTTAACCAAATTACTTAAGGAATACGCGGATGTGTTCGCCTGGAAGCTAGGAGATATGCCGGGGATTGACCCGAAAGTGATCCAACACGAGCTACGCATCGAACCGGGCACGCCCCCGTTCAGGCAAAAAATAAGAAAAGTAGCTCCAGAGTATCATGAGGCAGTGGAAACAGAACTTCGGAAACTACTAGACGCATGATTTATCAAGGAGGTCAAGTACCCTACCTGGATTTCCAACATGGTCATTGTTCCTAAGAAAAATGGAGGGGTTAGAATATGCATCGATTTTACTAATCTCAACAAGGCATGTCCAAAGGACAGCTATCCCCTGCCGAGCATAGATCAGCTGGTAGAGAGAGCAGTAGAAGGATATGAAGAACTGTCATTCATGGATGGACATTCTGGCTACAACCAAGTAGCCCTGGCAGAAGAAGATCAGCCACACACAGCGTTCTACACCCACATGGCCTTTATTGCTACACTAGAATGCCCTTCGGACTTCGAAACGCAGGGGCAACATACCAAAGATGGTCGATGCTATCTTCAAGCCATGGATTGGAGGAACCTTAGAAGTCTACGTTGACGACATGCTCGTCAAAAGCAAGCTGCGCAAAGATCACCACCAGGATCTGAGAATATCTTCGAAGCAATGAGAAAACATCACATGAAAGTGAATCCGGAGAAATGTACTTTCGGTGTCACCTCGGGGAAATTCCTCGGGTATCTGGTAACAAAAAGGGGCATCGAGGTAGACCCAGCAAAGATTCAAGCCATAGTAGAGATGCCGTCCCCAAAGAATTTAAAGGAAGTACAGAAACTCAATGGATCCATAGCAGCAGCTTTGGGCAGATTTATTGCCGATCCTCGGACAAATGCAAACATTTCTTCAATATTCTCAAAAAAGGGAGCAGGTTCGAATGGACCGTTGAATGCGAGGAAGCATTCCAAAAAATCAAAGAACACCTAGCCTCAATCCCGATCCTGCAGAAGCCAGATCCTGATGAGGTTTTGGCATTGTACATAGCAGCAACAGAAGACGCAGTCAGCGCAGTGTTGGTCAAAACCAATACAAAGATAGAACAACCTATCTATTACGTCAGCAAGACCCTCAATTCTGCGGAAAGGAACTATACAATTGAACAGCTCATCCTCGCATTGGTATGGGCTACTCAAAACTGAGAACCTACTTCCTAACTCACCTCGTCAGGGTCCCATGCAAAGCACCATTGGAAGCAGTCCTCAAAAGCACGGGAAAAGTGGGCCGAATAGCCAAATGGAACACCCATCTGGACCAATTCAACATCATTCATGAAATTCAACATTCTCGGAAGTCCCAAGTTCTGGCGGATTTCTTAGCAGACCTCCCCCTTGACAACGACGAAGAGATTAAGGGAATACCAGAAGCCGAGGAAGAAAACAAGGATCCAATGGATATCCTCGAACCTGCGAGTCAAAGACAATGGGAAGTCTTCGTCGACGGATCCAAAAATAAGGAAGGAGCAGGAATAGGCATTGTCATCATCACCCCAACCGGAGAAAGGATTATACAGGCACTTAGGTTAGAATTCAAAGAGCATACCAACAACATCGTTGAATACGAAGCTGTCGTACATGCCCTCCGTATAATAATAGAGATGGGGGTAACCGATGTAAGGCTGACAAGTGATTCGCAGCTTGTCATACGGCAAATAGGGCTCGAGTATAATGTGTACGATGACACCCTCTCAGCTTACATGGCCTTGGTCCAAACATTGGCATCGCAAATCCCGAACATAAGTTCCGGCACTTATGCAGAAGGGACCTCAGGCACGCGGATGCCCTAGCATATATATCATCCATGCTGAGGGATAAAAACGTCGAAGCTATTAAAATAGCAAGGGTATACGAGCCTTCGATTGCATCTCAATTCTCCTTCGCTACCAATCAAGATACAGTGGAAGAAAATATCGAAGACCAGGTAGGAGAAGACATCCATAACGACTTTGACGAAGAAGATATCCTGTCAAGAGCAAATCAAGACGAAGACTTCAGCAACGAAGATTGGAGAGTGATGATCCATGCCTTTCTCGAAAAGGAAAAGCTTACCTGCGGATCAGAAACAAGCTAGGAAGATACTCTCCAAAGTAGGAAGATATGATCTTCGGGATGGGGTCCTGTACAAGAAATCCTTCCTCTGGACCATTACTACGTTGCTTGTCCCGGAAAGAGGGGCATCGAATTCTAAATGAATCCATTATGGTGACGCGGGGAATCATAGCGGCATGAGATCACTAGCTGACAAAGCAAAAACGCAAGGATATTACTGGCCGACAATGATACAGGATGCCGCGAGGATGTCCCGACGTGTGAAGAATGTCAGCGCTTCGCCAAAAAGATCCACGCGCCGGCAACAATGTTAAACTCCGTCGATAGCCCGTGGCCATTTGCAAAATGGGGCGTAGACATCGTCGGGCCTTTCATCGAAGGATCAGGGAAAAGACGATTTTTGATAGTAGCCACGGACTACTTCAGTAAATGGGTGGAGGCTAAGGCCTTGGCCAGGATCAGAGACGTGGATGTGTTTACTTTCATATTCCAGAACATCATTTGCAGATTCGGTATACCCGCTGAAATTGTATCTGATAATGGTAAGCAATTACAGGGGAAAAATATAGACATGCTCTTCGATACTTTCAAATAAGAAAGAACAAGTCCACCCCCATATACCCTCAAAGCAACGGACAAGCGGAAGCTACCAACAAGACCCTCGCCCTTATACTCAAAAAACAATTAGACGAGCATAAGGGAGATGGTGAACACTGCACAATGTGTTATGGGCATACAGGACAACACGAAGATCCGCCACGGGGAATCCCCGTTTCTTCTAACTTATGGAGCTGAAGCAGTCATCCCTACGGAAATCCTCATGCCAACCACGAAGACCGAAGCTTGGGAGAAAAACCTCACAACAGATATGATGTTAGAAAGGTTGGACGACTTGGAAGGAAGAAGGGAAGCAGCATTACAAAAGATGGAAAATTATCAACGAAGACTAGCAAGGGAGTACAACAAAAAGGTAAAGCTCGGAATTTTGTAGAGGGCAGTATGTGTTGAGAACAATCCCACGGTATCAGCAAGAGAAAGAGATGGGGAAATTAGCACCTACGTGGGGAGGACCTTTTATAATACACGACGTTGGGGTAAGCGGTTCCTACTACCTTCGTAATCTAAAAGGCGAGGTCCTCCGGCATCCTTGGAATGCTAAGTGGCTCAAACCATACTTCCCATAGGAGCAACGCAGACTTGAATCTGCTTGGAGTGTACCAGAAGAAGAAGGGAGTGACCGCTCCACATGTTTCTATCTCTGGAAGAGGAATTGCAGGCCTCAACCTATCAATCAAACAAGCTTTCAAATTATCAAGTCACGAAATCTATCGACAATATTGGGGAAAGTAGTTAATCTACAATCTCTCAGGGCTCCCCCATCAGTGTCCATAAGTGTAAGACCAGGGGGAAGGCACCCAGCAGAAAGAGATACCCAACCAATATTAAGGCAACGGGTCGACGGAATGGGTGTATGTAAATATTTTAACCCCATATCCTAGAACGTTGCCTCGGCCCCCACCGTCTGGGAATCTTCTGGCCCAGGATTCGCCAGCGGGGTGACAGGTCTCAAGACGATCACGAAGGTACCTCCCTTCAGTATCGCACCCAAACACTTAAAAAACTTAGATTTTTTTTTTCACAATGCTTAAAATAAAAACAAACCAACATTGCAGGTATATCAAGAAAAGGATCCATTTCATAAAGGATGATTACAAAAAGCAGAAGGCCAATTCAAGGAAGAATACACATCAAAAAATATTCCTTTTACATGATACTAGCAAAAAATATTATTTTTGCATGATTACAAAAAGTGGAAGGATAATGATGCCGCGGTCTCTACCTAGATGATGCCGCCCCATCAGCAGGATTGTTCCGAAGACTTGAAGGGACGCTCCCACCAGATGAGGGTCCCGAGGAGCCAGGCAAGGCAGCAGGAACTGGACGACGCGGATAGTTCTTCACAAGACCATGCTCGTTCTTTAAGCCAAGTTTTATCTTCTCTAGCATCTTGTTCGTCTCCTCAGCCAATTGACACCGAGCCTTGTGCTTAATAACTGTCGTCCGCTGTTGGGCTTGGGATAACAATGAAGATAGACGATTCACTTCTTTAGAAGCAGCACCAACGGCCTCCTCGCGGGTTGCCGCTAAACTCTTAAAATGATTGGTCTGTTCTTCCTGCTGCGCTAAGGAAGATTGAGCCTTTTCAAGTTTTTCATTTGCAACGCGAAGTTGTCCCTCGAGCTCTGAAAAAGACAACACCAGGGAGTTAGCACAGAAAAGACACAATCACACTCGATGAATAGGGTTATACCTTCGACACAAGCCGAAGCTCTTCATACTCATTAACAACCGCATCTCGCGCTTCATCAAGATGTCATATTCCGCGGATAATTTCTTATAATCTAGTTGAAGGTTGGTGAGAGTAAATTGACTGGCATCTAATTCTACCTGCTTCATCGAATCCATGTGACGAAGGTGGTCGACTTCTTTGTTTATCTCTGATACCCCCTTGCTCAATCTGTACATACACACTTCAAGATTCTCTCAGACTCAGCCTGACGAGCTACTTCGCGGGACGCGGCAAGGGCCTTGCTTAGAGCAGCTTCGGCACGGGCATTGTCCCTTTCTCTGAAGACACACCGCACTATCCTAACTCCTGGAAAAGGGAGGGATCGAGCCTTTTGTAATTCCTCTTCCAGAAGTTGTATCCTAGACTCCAACAAGAAGTACGCTCACGGGATTCCCGCAGACTATCACGTGTCCACAGCAGGTATTAAATAAAGCACGGTCATGGTTATACAGATTTGCATATCCATTGAACATGCCTGCGCCCATACCTCAGCCGAGCATCCCATTTTTGGCTTCGCTTTTAATTTTTCAACAAGTCTTTAATACGAGATTTGCCGTGCCCTTTCGTTCGAAGCCATATCAGCTCGGGGACCACCCACTGGAGATAGGGTGGGGAGACTCAGACAGAACACTAAGTAATAAGAGGAAATGACACTGCGAGGAAAAAGGAAAGAACCAAACCTGTGAAAGCTGAAACTTGGCCGCGAGTTTGCTCTAACTCGGCGCGAAGAACAAGCTCTGAACGAAGACCGGCCTCCGCTTCACCCAGCTTTCTTTCTCCTTGAGGCTTTTCTTCAGCTCTTCTATTTCCACCTCAGCCGCAGATAATTCCTTTTTCTGTGACGAAGCTTAGCCTCGAGCTTCAGAGATTTCGCTTTGAAGAACTGATACAGCACGTGGTTACAATGCTCACTCCTCATCATCTACACATCAAGACGACAAACATTATTTTACTGAAGAATTCGTTCGTCACGAAGAAATATGTACGAAAATTTACCTCCAAGACACGCTGCTGAGGAAAGCCATATTGATACCCGTCGGCTATGGCCATCATATCCGCAACGGAAGAAGGAGGCTCCGACAAAAGGGTAGCTTCGGGAACACTCAAATTTCTTCCCCAGGCCTCAGATACCCGCGCCTTGGAAGACATTTCCATCATACGACGGGTATACGCATCAGAATCCTTTTCACCAGTAACAACCGGGGCGGGATGAGGGACAAATAGCAGATCCTTTTTCTTGAGCCAATCCATTATGGTGTCCTCACCCTCAGATGTCGGCGAATGAGGAAGATCCGCGGCAGGCGAATCAATCACTGACTTCCCCTTTTCTGATACGGCCCCTTCAGCACAAATGTCGGCAACAACATGCGCACCATGCTCCTCCGCGCCACCATCCTGAACATCAGCGTCTTCGTTATCAGCACCCCCGAGCACATCGCAATCATCATTGGGGGAAAGTAGAGAGAAGTCCTCAGGAAAATCGAGGGCATCGTCGAAGAACTCCCCTGTGGAATACATCTGGTCAAAAGAAAACTCTTGAGAAAGGGTGGGGAGAGTATCCGCGGCATCACCAGCAGGGACAAAAATATCACCAATAACACCGCCATCAGCTACCACGGCGTTTTTTCTCCCTTCATCACCATCATGACCCGCACAGACCTCTTCTTCGACATTGAGAGGGGAAATATCAGTACGTTCCTCCCCATCTGTAATCTCCTCATACTCAGCAAACTCTTCGTTCACCGGACTGGTAACTTCTTCATGAGCCTCAGCCTCACCCATCACAATGGTAGAAGACTGCTTCGGCTTAATCTTTTTCTTCTTCGACACCTGAAAACCAACACACCACAAAAAGAATTATTTTTCCCCGAACGGTTGAATTTCTAAAGAAGGAGAAGCGCAGCTAGAATCCGCATACCTGGGCAGTCGAGGCACTCCTCGGTGGAAGTAGGCACAACAGAAGCAGAAAATTTACAAATCAACATAGCGTAAAACAGTGGAAACAAAGAAAAGAAAAAACTTACCAGCAAAAACAACAGCAGAAAGAACAAATCAGAAATAAAGAGGAAGCAAGTGTGATTAATGCTAAGGCGGAGAGAATTTAAGGACTGAAGAATGAAGACTGACAGAGAATTTAAATGAAGACTGACAGGGAATTTAAGGGCTGAAGAACAAGGAATGAAGAGCAAGGAATGAAGACGGAGAGAATAAAATAAATTTGAGTGAATGAAATTAATTTTTCTCTCTTCCTTAATATACTCGAAAAAAAGAGGAGGAAGTTAAGAGAGGAATGAGAAACGTGCCCATTAAATGAGCAGTTAATGCACGAATAAAGAAACATGCCCAAGTATCTAGGAGAAGTTATTAGGAGAGAGGAAGAATATGTAACGACTATTTTCTTCAATGCTCCCGCTAAACACTCAAGCCCGAAGAAAAGGGGCAAATTGTGTGCACATATTTCATCATCAAACACGTGTACATAGGAAGATACATGGAGGGCATGCGGACAAGGTCATCAAAGTATGATGACACACGCTCATAACCAAGAATCCCATCCCATCACCGAGGGATCTTTGCCCGAACAATCCAAGGATAGAAGTTAAAGGATGTTCCGGTAACACGCTGTACTGGGAGCACCAAATAACTCCCAAAGAGTAACTTTATCTCATCCCCAAAATAATCCAAGATCAACGACGGAGAGAAGATGTACTGACATGGACGCGACAGAGGCAGAAAACACTTGCCTGACACGAGCAGGCGCCTCAACTACCCGCATTAAACACTCTGAGCAGCATACGTGTCGATCAACCCGTGGAACGAACGAGGATGACTCTGCGTGATGAAGTTACGAACGAAGACCCCTGCGTGATGGACACAAAACACAAGAAGATAAGGTTCCAACGGCCTTCAGAGATGGGTCCCACACTCTAACCCTATAAATACCCCCTCTCCACCAAGAGGAAGGGGGATCGGAAAAATCAGGAAGAGAAGGAGAGAGAAGAATTTTGAGCATAAGTTAGTCCTTTACAATAGAAAGACATGTAAACTCAAAAGTCATTCGACTACTCTTGTAACCGTCAAGTATATAGTGAAACGACAAACCCCGTGGACGTAGGCCTTAGTGTTGTACCACGTAAACCTTGGTCTTGTTTATATTTCTGCACTTTACGTTTGCCTAAAACCCCATGAATCTTTACTTCTATGTTTTGTTTTCTTTGTTTTTACTTATATCCCGTGCGCAAACGCCTCGCACGGAGTTAGATGAGGTTGTGATAAACCCGAGAGTTTTGAGCCAAGGAATCAACACTATGATATCATCATTACAAATCATTCTAAATTACGATGATTGGTTGTGAGCATTCAGATGCCTTCGTGATTTGTGTGTTCACAATGAGAATATGGATAATCAGGGATCATATAAATCATTGGTAGCTAAGGGCCGAGTGAATAAATGGTGGAGGGTGTTTCAACATGGCATTGCACCAAATTTCTCCCACAATGACAGCTTCACTTCGCTTAGTTTTGTTTTCTTGTAATAACTTTCTCAATTATTTTTTGCATTACTGAAAACCAATACAACCTATATGATCTGCATGTGTTTCTCAAATCCACTTGTTTAATTAACAATTGAAACTCGGGTTTCTATCACTAACTCGATAAACTTCGTTGATTAATTAACTAATAGAACTCCTATTAAGTTTCTTCAGCAATTTAGGGCAGAGAGAGGGGAGGAATTATTCTTAGAATCGGTATTTTGTTTCTCATGCACTTGAATTTTTTTCATTTGTTTGGTGATGTTTTCTTGTTTATATATATATACTTTGAGGTGCACATGGGGCTTTTTGGTAGCAAAGATGCTTTACAAGTGTGGTTTGAGTTGTTTATATATTTTCATTCTTCCTATATTGCTGTTCTTAATCATATTTATTGTATACATGAAACTCTGTAACAAAGGTAGTGACGGAGTTCATCAATGGTGGACAATATGTAAGGAATGATTCCTTGACTAGGGCGGTGAGAGCGCGAACATGTCTGCAGCTGCAGTTAGCTCTATAATGATATTCACTATAGGTCGACGACGACATTAATTTTCTCTGATTCTGATTTAAATAATTATGCTAAAGTTTTATTTTTTAATCTTGAATCACAGTTTTATGATGATATGCCTACGTATACCGGACAACCGAAAGTACAGTAGTTACATGGTTGATTAAATAGGGAAAATTTCTTGTTTGGTCCTAGGCCCATATAGTTATTTATAGTAGGGTCCAACCGGATCCTTTTTTTATCCGCAGGTCCAAAATTAATTAAAACATGGAAATGTCCATAATACCCATTACTACCAAACGTGTGTGTCTACACTGCTTACAAATTTGAGTACATATCTGGTACACTGCTTACAAATCTGAGTACATATCTGCTACACTACGTACAAATCTAAGTATGTATCTATCTCACTGCTTACATATAGAGTATGTATCCGTTGGACATATTGAACCTGTAAATGTGACCAGAATATAACAATATTAAAACACAGCAACAAAACTAGCATCCATTTCAGTATTTCGCATACGTACTCATGGATCAAACCAAACTAAAGTGGCAAAACTATGAATAAAACAGAATTAAAAGAAGTTTTTATCAGTACAACATATACGTACCGCGGATTCATAAACTAAAAACTCAATTACATGTCAAGAAGTGATGAATCCATGAATATAACCGAATCAAAGCACATACTTCAGTATTTCACATACGAATTCATGGATCAAACCAAACAAAGTGGCAAAACTCTGAATAAAACAGAATCAGAAGAAGTTTCAACCAGTACAACATATATGTACTCCTGGATCAAACCAAAAAAATAAGAGAAAACCTATAGATTCATAGTAAAAAAAAAAAAAGAAAACAGTACGTCAGATATGTATTGATGGTTAATACACAAAAGAAAATTGAAAATCAAACCAAAAACCATAAAAATATCAGATCTACTAATGAAATAAACATAAAACATGATTTTTTATTTAGATCTGAACTTGTTTCATTAAAATCCACCAATATATCATATACGTACCGATGATTAATACACAAAAGCATATAAAAAAAAATGGAACTAAAATCAGCTGCATGTGAAAACCAAGTAATGAATCTATAAAAAAACTGAATCGAAACACTTTTTTTTCCAGTATTCCATATATATACTTCTAGATCGAAGAAGAAGAATATCCAAAACTACAAAAATAACAAAATTAAAGCATAATTTTTCAGTACATCATATATGTACTGCTGATTCATAATCTAAAATTTAGCTGCATGTGAAAAACAAGTAGCGAATCTATGAAAAAATAGAATCGAAACACTTTAATTTGAGTATTCCGTATATGTACTTCTGGATCAAACAAGAAAAATCTCCAAAACTATAAAAAAAACAACAAAATTAGAGCAGTATATTTCAGTACACCAAATATGTACTGTTGATTCATAGTCTAAAAATCAGCAGCACGTGAAAAACTAGAGCACATCATGAAATCGAACTACCAAAACTGGAAAAAGAAAGTGAAAACATCATGAAATCAATCAGATCTTCATGATTCGGTTGAGAATTAATCAAAAACAAAGAAGAACTGGAGAAAAGATTACATAACATACCTGTAAAACCACGAAACATCTTCACAAACCCTAGGTCTAAACTTCATAAGCGGCTGCAGCAGAGAAAAGGAGAGCGAGCGAGAGAGGGAAAACGGATCTGAGAAGAAAATTGAGAAAATGTGGCTTTTATTTCGGTTATATTTATAGTGAAGGCCATTTTGGGAATTATTAAAATGCACGTAATAGGTTACACACGTGTGTAGGATCTGGGCTTAAAAAATTTGGTCCATTTTTGTGTTTTGTTTTAATTATGGACCTCCGGTTACTGGGCTTTAATGGGTGGACATGCCACTAACTAAGAACACTATAATAGTACCTATTGGTAATTCCTACATTAAATATCTCCGATGAAAGGAGTAGTAAAAAGAGAAAAAACGGTTTAGTCCAAAAACACGTCAAAAAATACGAATTAGTCCAAAAGTTATTTAAAATATGGAAAATACATATATAACCTTTCTGATTTACAATTTAGTCTAAATTAGATTTATGCCCGTACTATACACCGGGTATTTTTCTTTCTGCTTTGTATGCACGGGAATTCGTCCAGCCCCGTAGCCATGCGTTTTTTATTTGGTCTGCGCGGGGCTTCGCCTTGCCCATCGTGATGCACTAAACCTTTTTCTTTTTTAATAAGAAAAACAAAACAAAAACAAAATACCTATAGCACTACTCTAGTCCAGCACCAACAAAATGAGGCCAAATGTCCCACTTTTCTTTAGCATCTTTCTTCTCTTCACTACTACCGAGAAAGCTCTAACCGTTCTAGAGAATTTTTTTCTTTATAATTAGTCTCCCCACCATTTAAAAGATCAAATGCCTTCTCATGTTCAGCCCATGTCTAAATGTTATTGATAAAAAAAGCAAAAACCTAGGGTTTGGTCGGACTAGCTCCGGTTTTTTCTCTTTTTCTTCTCCTTGCGTTCTTTGTGCTACGATTTGGCATCAATGGCGCCGAATCAATCAATCCCGCCTGATCTAGGCAACCATCCAAATCAGAAATGCTTTGATCGAGCACAGAATAGAAATCAATCACGTTCAAGGCCAAGATTTACCTATGTTCCAAAAACAGAAAACCCTAATCATGGCGCGGCCAATTCCAAAGATGGGAATAGTTCGTATGCTAATATAGTTAAGAAGAAATCAATTGTTATGTCCAATATTGATGCAGATTCTTTATCACATCCTCTTGTTCGAGCTTCTACTGGGGAGACTGTGATTACAATTCCTAAGGATGTCATTCGGCGTTCTAAAGAAATATGGAAATTCAGTATTGTAGGCCGTTTTGATTTCAAAACCCTAGGTACCAAGTTTGAAGATGTTAAGCGAATTCTTTGCGAACAATGGAGATTAACAGGCTAAGTCCAGTTTATTCCATGGGTGAAAGGTTATTTTGTCATTAAGCTTAACAATGAGGTTGATCGTAAAAGAGTTAGCTATGAAGGTCCGTAGAAGGTTAAGGAACAACAATTAAAGATGATGCCATGGACTCCTATGTTTAATCCTGAATCGGAGAAGAACTCAAGGGACACGGTTTGAGTGCATTTCCCTTATCTTCACTTTGAATATTGGGAGGAAGAGATCTTATTTCGAATTGCTCGTGGCCTTGGCAAGCCTGTGACTGTTGATCCGAGAACATTGAAAGTTGAATATGGTTATTTTGCTGCGATACTGGTGGATATAGATTTTTCAAAACCTTTGCCTAAGCTTGTTATTGATGATGAGGATCGTTCGGAAGGTTTTCGTCTTGATTATGATTTTTTGAATAAGCCTGATTTTTGTGACCATTGTAAATCAGTTGGTCACACTTTGTCCCAATGCAGAACAGCTAAGTATCAAGATTTGGAGAAGCTGCATGATGCCAAAGAGGATGATTTAAAATGTGCGGCTCTCAAGGCTGAAATGGATGAACTGAAAGATTATTGGAAGAAGGAAAAATATGTTAAGCCAAAAGATAAGCCTCCACCACCGGATCATACTGGTGGAGGAGGGGAACAATCTTTGGAGCCTAAGGATGATGGTTTATGTATTGGTGGAGTTAAGCATACTGGGCGTCATACCCTGATTCCGAGTCCAGCTTCGAGTATTGCTGGAGAGGACAAGATTGCAGACATTCCGCATGTCTTGCCTGATTCTGCTAGCAATACAATTGGTTCAGTGCCTTTGCGTGATATTTTTGATGATGCTGCTTCACTTTCTTTGGACCTTGAAAAGGAGGAGGAGGAACTTTACAAAGTCTATGATGAAAAAAAAAGGATAGCTGATGATATGGCTAAGGCTGCAGATCTTGCAAAAATAGAACAAGATGCTTTATTGGCTAAATTGCAACATACTAGACAATTGCTTATGGCAAAGAAGAGGCAAGAGGAAGAGAAGAGTGTTCAAGAAGAAGATGCTACTTTGGTTTTAGAGAAACAACAACAAGAAATTGCTCATCAAGACTTTTCACAAACGCAACAATCCTAAGAGATGCATTCTAATACTGCTTTGGAAAAACTCGATGATGGTTTTAGTTCTCCAACTAGAACGGCTAGAAGGTCCTCTCCAGTTCGAACTGCTGAAGCCCTTGAGACTTCCAATATGTTTGAAACTGGTATTGAAGCTAGTGAAGATGAAGACGAAAGCATTGAAGCTGATGCATTGCCTTTTAAGGAAAAGCCACCAGATGTTGCACGCATCGTAGAGATTGAGGCTGAAAAATTGGAATGGAGTGCCGCTAAAGATGAGGAAGATAAGCTTAGAAGGGAGTTAGATGGGAAGAAGAAGTTGGATAATTTGGCTAAGAAGGGCGTTTTTAAAACAGCGCCAAAAAAGAAAAGCAAACCTGGTGCCAAGTCGGTTGAGGCTGTGGGCCAAGTTGTTAGAAGAGGTCGAAGTCAAACTCGCAAAGAAGATGATAAGGGTTCAACAAGCCCTTCAAGGAGCATAGTTAATTAATGCGTGTCTTCTATTGGAATGCTCAAGGATTGGCTAAGGATGGTGCAAGAGACAAGTTGCGGGAGCTTTTTTACTTGCACAAACCTGACTTTATTTGCATTGCAGAACCGCATGTTTTCTGCAGTGTGTGTTTTGTTAGGTCTCTTAATTTGGTTGATTTTTCTGAAGATGTTATTACAAATGATATTAATGGAGATAAAGATAATATTTGGATTTTATGTAGGAATACTCTTTTAAGGCCTGATATTTTATCTACTTCAAGGAAAGCAATTACTATGAATTTTGCGGGGATTTCATTACGGCTGTTCACGCTTCCTATAATCCGGTGGTTCGAAAGAGGCTTTGGCGTCAATTGGGTTTAGGTTTTATATCTATTCCTTGGTTGGTGTTGGGAGATTTCAATTGCATTCTTCGCCTGGAGGAAAAGAAGGGTGGAAGGCCGATCAAAGAGGTTTATATGAATGAATTTCGTAGCTGGATTTCTGACAATGGTTTGGTTGAGGCTGATGCTATTGGTAAAAAATACATTTGATCTAATTGTAGAGGTGGAAATCACCGAATTGTCTCTAAACATGATAGAGCGGTTGTAAATGATGCTTGGTGCTATAAATATGCGAACTGGAGATGCAAGGCCTTTCCTAGGGTTTGTTCAGACCATTCCCCCCTTTTTGGATTTGCGTTTGAAAATCCAAGGACTGCTAGAGTTCCTTTTCGAATTCAGAAGACGTGGCTTTTCCATCCAGGCTTTATGAAGTTGGTGGAAGACAGCTGGAGTGTGTATCTTAATGGCGCTCCCCCTTTTGTTTTTACTTCTAAGCTGAAGAGACTAAAGGGGGTATTGAAGATTTGGAACAAAACTATTTTTGGAGATGTGCAATTTCGCCTGAAACAGGCGAAATTAAAGATTGAGACTGAGAATGATCTTCTTGATTATGATCCGGCTGATGAGTTGCAGTTCTTAAGGGTTGCGGATGCCAAAAAAGAGGTTGACAATGTGAGAACGGAGTTGGCCATTATGCTTAAGATGAAGTCAAGAGTAACTTGGTTGGAGGATGGTGACCAAAATACTCATTTCTTTCATAACAACATCCACATGAGGAGAAGTCAGAATACCATATCAGAGCTTAAGATTGTTAACGATACTACTTTGTTTTTGCAGGATGAGATAAAGGATTACATTGTTAACCATTATCAGGCCAAGTTCAATGGTGGTGACGTTCATATTGATCCAGTTTTATTTGATATTGAGCATGAAAGCATCTCAGCTACTGAAAGTGCTTATATGGATGCTATTCCATCTTTAGAGGAAGTTAAAATGGCGGTTTTTGATTTGGAAGCTGATTCTGCGCCTGGCCCGGATGGCTTCACTGGTTCTTTCTATCGACAGTGCTGGGATATTGTTTCTAGAGATATTTTTAATGCAATTGCAAACTGTTGGTCCATGCGTAAAATTCCCAATGACATTAACTCTAGTTTTATTGTTCTTATTCCAAAAAATAGCAGGTCTGATGCTATTAAAGACTATAGGCCAATTGGCTTGAGCAATTTTTTCTTCAAGATCATTACTAATATTATGGCTACCAGGCTTGGTACTGTTTTAAATAAGTTGATCTCTGAAGAGAAATTTGCGTTTATGAAGGGTAGAAACATTCATGAGAATATAGCTTTGGCGTCTGAATTGATCAATGGGATCGATACGGAAAGGAAGCATGGAAACGTTGGCCTCAAACTGGATATTTCCCAAGCTTTTGATATGGTAAGTTGGGATTTCATAGATGAAGTTTTTCGTCAATATGGCTTTTCTGATTCCTGGTGCAAGTGGGTTCTTAATATCCTTAGCTCAGCTCGGATTTCTGTCATGCTTAATGGTTGCCCTGAAGGTTATTTCAGTATTACTAGAGGTCTACGTCAAGGTGATCATCTCTCACCTTTTATCTTTGTTCTTATTGAAGATGTTTTAAGTCGCAATCTTTCCAAGTTGTTTGCAAATAATAGTATGCATGTTATGGTTAGCAAGAAGGGTGTGGCGCCTACTCACTTACTTTTCGCGGATGATATTCTTATTTTCTGCAAAGGTAATCTTCATAGTTTGCAAAATTTGAAGAATATGCTTGATTTGTATGAGCGTGCGTCTGGTCAGTGCGTAAATTATGCAAAGAGCAAGTTTTATTTTGGAGGTGATCGAATTTCTCGTGCTATTGCTATTTTTAACTATTTGGGTATGGAAAGAGCTATGTTTCCGGACAAGTACTTAGGTATTCAATTGAAACCTGGAATTGTTCGGCATATTCACGTTCGTCAATTAGTTGAGAAAATTATGGACAAGTTGGCTGGCTGGAAAGGTAAGCTTTTATCATTCCAAGCGCGGCTAGTGCTAATTAAATCGGTGATTTCTAGTTATGTTATTCATTTTATGGCTGTTTATAAGTGGCCATGCACAGTTATTAAGCAAGTTGAGAGGGCCATTAAAAAATTTCTTTGGTCGGGGGATGCTGAGAAATGTAAATATTTTACGGTTCTATATGATGATCTATGCCTCCCAAAGCGTGAAGGTGGTCTTGGCATTAAGAAGTTAAATGATGTTAATAGGGCTATGCTCATGAAGCTTTGGATTTCTATTCGGGATTCAAACAAGATTTGGGCCAGATTTTTGAGGGCCAAATACTTTAAGCTCAATGGTAATCTGATAAATTACAAGCTGGGTTCTTCGGTTTTTCCTGGCATTCGCTTAGTCTACAACTTTGTGCAGAAGCATACTCGCTCAATTATAGGTAATGGTGCTAATACTTCCTTATTCTTTGATAATTGGTTTGGTGATTTTTCTATTGCGCAAAGACTTGGCATCACTTCCAAATGCCCTAATGATTTTAAGGCTAAAGTTAGTGATATCATTTTTGATGGTGCTTGGGTTATTCCTGATAAAACAAGAGATTTGATGATTCGTTGTAATATTGATGTGGAAAACTTGCCGGTTATTGCTGGTGGTGAGGATTATAAAATTTGGGATTTAGATAGCAAAGGCGTTTTCTCAGTTAAGTCGGCTAAGGCCGCTCTTAAGTTGTCGGCAGAAGTTGTGCCTTGTGCAAATCTGTTTTCTAGACAGGTTGTGCACCCTACCTTGAGTGTGCAATATTGGAAGATTTGGGCCAAGCAATGTTGTGCTAGTGAAGACAATATTATTAAGAAGGCTGGTAGGAGCATGCCTACTATGTGTCGCTTATGCAGGAAGAGTTGCTAAACTCTTAGCCACATCACTTGGCATTGCAGAGTTGCTAGGAGGATTTGGGCTTGGGTGGCTGGAGTTTTCAAGATGGATCCAAATGAAGACCTGGTGGACTCGTATAAGGCTGCTAAGGGTCGTAGTAGAATGATAAAGGACCTGTGGTTGGTTGCAAATCTTGCAATTGTCACAGAGTTATGGAAGTTACGTAACAAGTCTTATTTTGAGAACATGGCTTTTCAATGGCTGGGCTTTAAAGGGAGAGTTTATCAGGTTATTCGTGATAATTCAATTAGAATGAAAGGCCACATTCATAATACTTTAGAGGAGTTACGCATTCTGAATTATTTCAAAGTGCGGCATAGATCTTGCAAAACGTCTACCCCAATTGAGATTAGTTGGTCTCCTCCTGATCAAGATGAAATCATGATTTGTTGTGATGGTGCTTCTTTCGGTAACCCGGTCCAAGCTGGTGCAGGTGTGGTTTTCAGGAATGCAAGTTCGGAGGTGCTTGGTGTTCTTTGTGTTGGCCTTGGTTGGCAAACAAATTTCTATGCGGAGGTTTGTGCAATTATTTATGGTGCGATTATGGCTAAGAGATGGAATCTGCGGAGTCTTTGCATTCTTTCTGATTCGAAGGGTTGTATTCAAGCTTTTCAAAAGGAGGAGTTGCCTTGGAAGCTGGTGCAGAAGTGGAAAATTGTGAAGTCGTTCTACACTAATGTCCGTTATATTCATATCTATAGGGAGGTTAATTTTTCAGCTGATGCCTTGTCCAAGCAAGCATGTTTGCTGGCTGAGGATATTTTTGAGTTTTTTTAGGGTAGGCCAGGTTTTTATTCCAGCTGTGGAATGGCCTGGAAGGGTTTATTATCGTTTCAAATAGGTCTTTCAGGTGAGTGGACTAGCGGATAGTCACTCAGAAGTCCTAGTCCCTATACTGTTTTCGCTTTTTTTTTTATTGACCGGGTAAAAAAAGTCTAAATGTTATAGATCGTGTTAAATAATTAGTAAAAGAAAACGTAAAATAAATATGAATTATAACCTGCTTTTGCATTAACATTTTGAACATTAAGTGTAAATATATATACAATGCAAATGATTGTACTTATATTAGTTTCTCTTACTACTCATTTGGTAACACTGCAGCATCACCCATGCATAAAAGTTATAATTTCAGTTTCAGCTATAAAAACCCCATGCTGGCATCACCTAACCAAGATGGTCAATCCGTCAATGATATATAAATTATAATTTCAGTTTCAGCTTTGTTTCTGATTCCTTCCCTATAAATAAGTAGAACTTATGTTGTGGCACTTGAGTTAGGATCTAAGCGAGTTCATAAACTCAACTTCGAACGAATTGAAATATTGTAAACCTTTGCCGAAGAGTGATCAATTTTTGAGATGAAATCAAACGATTCAAACCTTAATAATATGGATTTCTTGATAACAATATGGATTTCTTGATAATAATATGAATTCATGCATACAACCTCAAAAACTATCCATGCTATTTTCCACACTCATGATAATAATATGGATTTCTTGATAACCTTCATGTATGGTGCTCATGATGTTACAGAAAATGCTAACCAGTGGCAATATCTTATTAATATGCATTTGTTTGTTGATCTTCCTTGGGTTCTTCTTGGTGACTTAAACTTCACCATGCACGACTCCGAAACACATAGCTCTAGTGTCACTCATCCTCATCATGCTAGACATGTTAGAAATTTTGTTCAGCAACTAGGTCTCATTGACTTAGGTTACTCAGGAGCTGACACAACTTGGTCAAATCATCGTAGTGGAGATGATCATGTCTATGCTCGTCTAGATACAGCTTTAGTGAATAATCGCTGGATCAACCACTACACAAATGCACATCTTCAACATTTAGTACATGTTGCTTCGGATCACTGCCCAATTCTGCTACATACAGTTCCTTCTGCTACAAAACATTCTCCCTTTAAACTCTACAAGTGTTGGTTTAAAATGGATTCATGTACTGATACTATTGCACGCAGCTGGCAGCATCGTTTTTCGGGGTCTCCTTCGTTTCAGTTTTCCAGTAAATTAAAACTAACCAGAACTCAGCTGCAGATATGGAAAAGATTTTCCTTTCGCAACATTGAGAATAACCTTCAAAATATTCAGAAGCATCTACAATTTTTCTATGACTACAATTTGCCTTCTTCTCATCCCCAAGTTAAGCATCTAAGCTCTTCCTTGCAGCAATGGCTTTCGATTCAAAAGGAGTTCTTCATGCAAAAAGCAGGTGATAAATTTCTTGAAGCAGATAGAAACACTTCTTATTTTCATTCCATAGTCAATTACAATAGGAGAATATCAACTATCAACTCTATCCAGGGTCCCTTGGGCATTTGGTTTGATAGCAGAAGTGATATTGAAGCTATATTTACCAACCATTTTAAGAATATTGCTACTTCTTCTAAGCCTCAGATTAATAACGAGATTCTGCAGCTTTTTCAACCTTGTGTTTCAGAAATACAGAATAACACTCTTATCCAGGTGCCTCATGCTCAAGAAATAAAGGATGTGGTTTTTCAAATCAAACCTTGGGTTTCTCCGGGTAACGATGGGTTTCAAGCTGGATTTTATCAACACTGTTGGGATGTTGTTGGCACTGAGGTAATCTCCATGGTGCAATATTTTTTCACTCATAAACATATGCTCAAAGCCATCAATCATACTTATCAGGTTTTAATCCCTAAATTTCAAACCCAAAAACTCTTGTTGATTTCAGACCCATAAGTCTGTGCAATGTTAGCTATAAAATTATCTCTAAAATTTTAGCCAACCGTCTTAAACCCCTTCTTCCTGATATTATCTCCCCTACTCAATCTGCCTTTGTTGCAGGAAGACATATCCATGACAATATTATTATTGCTCATGAGATTTTGTTTAGTATGAAACGTAAAAAGGTTAAGAAGGCTTTGGTTGGTTTGAAATTAGACATGTCGAAAGCTTTTGACAGGGTGGAATGGTCTTTTCTGCTATCCATCTTTCGGCAATTGGGTTTTCATAATGATTGGATTAGTTTAATAGAGCAGTGTATTTCTACTTCAAATATTTCCATTCTTATCAATGGCAGTCCTTCTTCAACTTTTTCTCCGACTCGGGGTATTCGTCAAGGAGACCCGTTGTCTCCTTTTTTATTTCTTTTTGTCATGGAAGCTTTTTCTAGACTCTTGCAGCTTAATGTGGAATCTGGTTGTCTTTCAGGGATTAGAATTAATCATCACTGCCCTATAATTAATCATATGTTCTTCGCGGATGATTGTTTGTTATTTTTTGAAGTTGATTCTACTCAAATGCAGCAGCTTCAACACTTGCTTCATATATTTGGAAAAGCTTCAGGTCAGGTGATAAATATGCAGAAATCAACCTTATTTTTTGGCAAGCACACTTCTAATGCTCATAGGTCTAATATTACTGGTATTCTTGGTATGAAAGTTATGGGCCTTGGCGAAAAATACTTGGGTATACCTCTTCTGATGCATAGATCCATACATAAGAACTGTCAGGGTATTATTGATAACATGAATAACAGATTGCAGGGCTGGCAGAGCAAAATTGTAAATCAAGCAGGAAGAACTACTCAGGTTAATTCTGTTCTAAGCTCTATGGGTCTGTATCAAATGCAGGTTTTCAAACTCCCTGAAACATCTCTTCATCAAATGGAAAGAATTCAGAGAAGTTATTGGTGGAACAGTTATGTCAAGCCACGTTCTCAAAAGTACATTTCTTGGAAAAAGGTATGTTTACCTAAAAGGCTAGGTGGTTTAGGACTTAAAAATCTATGCAACTATAACTTATCTTTTCTTTTGAAACTTGCTTGGCAATTGTTACATAACCAAGATGCCTTATGGGCTAAGCTGTTGAAAGGTAAACATTTTCCTCATCATGACCTGCGTTTCTTCCCTCCACCGGTTAACTTAAATTCAAGTTGGATTTGGCAAAGTATCTCTATTGGGCTTGAGATTGTGTTGAAACATGCTAAATGGCAAGTTGGCAATGGAGATCATATCAACATCTGGACTTCTAACTGGATTCCTTCACTGAATTCTGCTTTACAGGACTGGGGTGATTTGAATATATCTAACTACCAGTTGGTTTCTGATCTTATAGATACTGATACTGAACAGTGGAATGTGTCGCTTCTTCGTCTCCCTTTTACATCTGATCAGGTGAACTCCATTTTAACCATTCCCATTCAGTTAGATCAAGAGCATAAATTAATATGGCCCTTTACAACCACTGGTATTTTTACTACTGCCTCAAATTATAGGATGTTGTGTGATAAGGATATCCTAACAGATAACTCCATGGGTTTATCTCAACATTTTTGGTTATCTTTTTGGAAGTTGAAAGTGCCTTACAAGTTTCAGCTTTTCCTGTGGAGAGCTATTCACAATGTTGTTCCAGTCAAAGCAAGAATTTTCACCCATGTGCATAATGCTGATTTACACAGTGTTCTTTGCAACCACTATCAAATAGAAGATCTGGACCATCTTTTTCTTCATTTCCCTTTCTCTAGGGCAATATGGCAGTATTTTTTACCTCATCAGTTTCACTTTATTTTGCAGCACTCTTCTCTCTTATCCTGGATTCAGACTTGGCAACTAAAAGACTCCATCATCAGCATCCAGAAGTCCCCTGAGATTGTTCACTTAGCTATGTGCATCATGCATTTCATATGGAAGATTATATGTAGTGTTGTTTTTAACAATACCACTCCCAACCATAACTCTGTAGTCCATCAGGTTACTTCATACATTCTCCAGCATCATCTAGGAAACACTCCTGCTAACTACAATCATCCTAATGTTCATAATGAGCATTTACACCATAAATGGGAACCTCCTCCTTTGCAGTACATTAAAATTAATATCGATGCTTCTTATCATTCTAGTTCTTTGTTAGCTGGTATTGGAATTATAATTCAGAACTCTGCAGGGGCATATGTCATGGGAAGGGCAGCCTTGAGAAGAGTTAGTAATGCTCAGCAGGCTGAAGCTTGGGCGATGTGGGAGGCTATGCAACTGGCAGATTCAAATGGTTGGTCTCGAGTGATTTTTGAATCTGATAATCTGGGAATTTGTTCTTTTCTTAAAAAACAATCTTCTCTTTGTCACTGGCAGAGTATGCCCTGTTGCGAAAATGTGTAAACATATGTAATATTAATCCTGGTTGGTCTTGTAGTTTTGTGTATAAGTCTGGTAATAAAGCTGCAGATGCAATAGCGAAGGCAGCTTATAAACATAATCTATGTGGGGATTGGTGGTATCATCCACCTCCTTTGTTAATTCCCTATATAAATTGTGATGTATCAGGTACTCATGTTTAATACAAGTTCTTTCCTTGGTTAAAAAAAAAACCTTAATAAGATATATCTTGAGATGACCCTATACTTACAATGGAAGTGAGTATGTTGGTGTCAGCTTCCTTATTACCCCATCCAAATACAACATAACTAACATAATTTGATGATTCCAATTTGTTTTTATTTCCCTTGGCGTAATCCAAATATCTAGGTTAATGTGTAGACCTGTACAGAACCCCACAAACCCAGACCAACTAATCCTATTAAAAAGCAATATCATCGGATTATACGAATCAGTCTTTGTCTAACCAAGTAAATGACAAAGGTTGATACTAAAATACAAAACTACAACACTTTTTATTTTTTTGTTTTGTTTGAACATTGTAGTTTATTTAATAAAAAACCGAACCTGCATATTTGGAACATCATAATGGGCCTTACCTCATAAGAGCCTAAGATATAAAGACACTATTCCTGTAATATCCGCTTTTTGGTTAGAGGTCTTTGTCGATTTTTCTAAATTCAACTTACATAAACTACATAGTAACATGTTGGACAACTTGATTAGGAGCTTCGGCAGTTTGTTGGTAATGTGAGACTGTCTGGTTGTATTGCCCACCCAGCTTCGTCTTAAATCCTGCGTCAGCTGCTTGTTGGAGATGTGGTAAAACACTCTCTTTCGAAAGTGGTAGAAGGTAAAGGCTAAGGTTATTATGTCATCTTGAAAGACTACCCATAAGAGTAGCCAAGTTTTTGAGCGCAACAGTTCCGAGAGTTTTCCATCGCTAGTTGGTAAACGAAGTACCCGCCGGAGATAACTGCCCAAAATTTCCTCGCAGTCGTCATCCCTAGTTGGTAAACTAAGTACCCGCCGGAGAAGGTAGCTGTGAGGAGAGGGTCCACTTGGTACTGGAGCTGAGGATGGTATATGTACAAGTTGTTGTGGAAGCAAGCTGATGTATAATCGTCGTCGTAGTCGGATGGTCCGTAATCCTGCAGAGTGATTGATGTCTTCACCTAAAAATATACTTTCATAGATATTATTACAGATCGTTGTGAACATGTATATAGACACAGTAATTAAAACAGACACAAAGCAAACACAACATTTAGACTGTCCTAAAACTAAACCTAAAACAGACACAAAGTAGTTAAAGCACTTAAACCACCCTAACACTAAACTAAAAACATTAAAACATTTATTTATTAAACATACAAGACAAGATAGCCCTGTTTCTGGATAACTTTTGTTCAGAGTTTTATCATTCCCCCTTTCGGCTTTATCCTGGCAGTAAACATCTTTTGTCCCACCCATCATTATTCCATGTCTTTTTACCTTTAGGCCCTTGGACGTTGTTGATATTATTACCATTGAGCCACTGATTTTAATCCGCCTGAATCCCTGAATTGACCCGGTATGGAACCGAGTTGTTGTATAGAAACTCAAACAACTCTTTGTTTTGGAGATTTTGTTGTTAATGGCTGTGTGAAGACCGTCGGAGACATCAAAGTTGTAGTTATGGGCTGAGAAGGCCGTTGTCCAGGCGTTTAGGATCATTACAGCAGGACAATATTGAGTTGATTTCAGTTTACTCACTGAGTCTTCAATTGCAGATTCGTCAATATCGTCATTGGTGCAAATCTCTCTGGTTGATTGATTTTGGCCAAAGATGATGAGTTTGATCTCTGATGGTGGTTTTGAGTTTTGAGTTTTAATTGAAGTTATCCATTTTTGAAACCAATAGGATGATAGAGATGGGTTTTTCCTCTCACTGGTTGATGTTTTGTTTTGAATCTCATGGATCAGTTTCCCAGAGAATTCAACTGGTTGATTGAGTTTGATCAAAACAAACAGATCTTTTTTTTTTTTGGGGGGGGGGGGGGGATATCAGATGGTGGAGCTTAACAAATTTGTGTTAGCACAACTCTGCAACGAAGCTTCAATTGGAGAAGCAAATTCCATGGTGATGATGAAACAAAGATTTTCGTTCTCAGAACTTCCAAATCAAGCATACAACCATCTTTCCTTCCTAATCGACTTTTAATAAACAGATTTTAAACCAAACTTGATTTCTATCTGTTTAATAGAAAACAAGATTAAACGGAAATTACTGGTAGAAGATTTATGATTGGGAAGATCATTTGGTTGATTGGATAGGGTTTGATAATGATGGATCGGTTGGAACTTTTACACTCAGATAAACCGAGTTGCAGAGCAAAACTCGGAAGAGAGAGGTTTGGTGTCTGTTGAATACCAGATAACACTTTTGATGCCTACAAACAAACATTAACATCATGTACCATTACAAACTAAAACAAAAATAAAGTAAAATAGGTTGGACTCTTCATCAATCCGAATAAACTTAAAGGCGCTTGGAGCACGCCATCCTTGTTCATTAGCTTTTCGATATATAACATGAGCGAAAACTCAAATATTCGGTCAAGACCAATATTGGCAGAAAAACAGATATGTACCAGAGAAATTATTTAAGGAATTAAATAATCAAACACCAAATTCAAGGAATTATTTACCCTAAGTCATGATTTTTCATCTGGCAATACAACTCAAGTTGTATGTAAGTATTGCCATGTATTCTGGAGTTTGGAGGTAGCGCTGCACATTGGTGTTTAAGTTAATTAAAAATCAAAATGAAGAAAGACAGAAAGAAAGGGGCTTTTGAGCAACCAACACACCTGGTTAATTAGCTTTTCTGTAGTGCGAGACTTCTCTTGAGCTCCCTCTTCCTACCCCGTTCTCAGAGTGCTAGTTCATTCGAATTTGGGTCTGTTAGTGAAGAAATCAAAATAAAAATTCAAGCAAAAATCTTAAAATCAAGAGAATTTTCTTAATTTCTGCATAACCCATTACTTACGATTTGAAGCTTGACTGTTTCAAGTTTCTTTTTGTATTCCGAGAAAAATCAGTTGCAGCCTATATTTCGTCTTTGTTGCAGTATTGCCAAAACAAGAACATCGATCAACTTCAGTTTCTGAAGTGCAATTCGGATCTTTGTATCATAGACCTCCTCTTCTTTTGGCACCTCAAGTTCTTCCATGTTTTCCAAATTCTTAGAATTCTTCCTTATAGCAGTTTTTCTCTGCACCTCTTATATTTCCATGCCAACACATAGGGATAGTCGTTTCTTTGACACATTTAGAAGATAGTGCCTGGACCTATAAAATTGCTCCAACCTAACATAACTACGAATATAACCTGGACAACGCTTAAAGCTAACAAATCGACTTAACCTATTTAAGAACTCTAGTGTTACAGTGAGTTAATTAGTTCCCGTGGAAGTCCAGGATGAGCAAAAGGTTTAATTCGTTAGAGCCAATAAAATCTCAAAATTAGCATGGTTGTGAATCATCAAATGGAACGAAACAATCTAATATTCTTTAAAGTACTCAAATCTCGAAATGAATCACAAAAAAGTGTGAAGACCAAAAACGCAAAATCCATCAAATCCACTTAATTATCTTGCACAATTTCTCGAGTTAATTTTTAAAACATTAAAAGAGCAATTAAAAATAACAAACAAACCTTAAATCCTAAAAAAATAAATGAGAATAAAAAGGAAAAATAACAGTATTACCTTCATGGAAACTTAAGATTAGATTCACCATTGCCGGTGTACATATTCTTCAAACAGAGAACCCAACACCAATTAAACTGTACATTTATGAAGTCTATATATATAGACAGCAAATGGATCATCCACTTTCCTTGCTAACACAATTTTTATAATCGGGAAAAACTGATTTCCTTATAAACTTAATTTTGTGTTTCTTAATGAAAATCCAAATTTTGTGTTTTTTGTAAAATCTAAAACCTATAATCAAAATCAATAGAATTAACAAAAAAAAAAAAAAAACAGAACTTATGAATGCATTGGGTAGATCAATCTGAATGCATTGGGTCTCACTCCGAAACCACATAAAATCACACGAACTGAACTTGAAGTAGATCAATCTGAGCAAATTGATGAATAAAAAAAAACTTACTTGGAAATGAAATTGAAGAAGAAGGAAGATAGATTGAAGAACGGATTGAAAAACACATTGTAATAGATTGTGTAAAAACCTTGGTAGAATCTCACTGTGTAAAAAGCCATATCTCTGTCGATAAAATCTCACTGTCTTGACTCTTAACCAAAAGAACGAAACCCTGGTTCCAGGTTTGTCTTGAACACAAAATCTTATCAGATTCCAACTGGTACCACTCGTTTCTTCTCCTCTCTCCAATGAAATTTTGGGCTATTTGACGTAAGTATTGTCCACACTGACGGAGTTACCAGATGGTGGATTTAGGATTGGGAAGATCATTTGGTTGCTTGGATAGGGTTTGATAATGATGGATCGGTTGGAAATTTTACACTCTCAGATAAACCGAGTTGCAGAGCAAAACTCGGAAGAGAGAGGTTTGGTGTCTGTTGAATACCAGATAACACTTTTGATGCCTACAAACAAACATTAACATCATGTACCATTCCAAACTAAAACAAAAATAAAATAAAATAGGTTGGACTCTTCATCAATCCGAATAAACTTAAAGGCGCTTGGAGCACGCCAGCCTTGTTCATTAGCTTTTCGATATATAACATGAGCGAAAACTCAGGTATTCGGTCAAGACCAATATTGGCAGAAAAACAGATATGTACCAGAGAATTTATTTAAGGAATTAAATAATCAAACACCAAATTCAAGGAATTATTTACCCTAAGTCATGATTTTTCAGCTAGCAATACAACTCAAGTTGTATGTAAGTATTGCCATGTATTCTGGAGTTTGGATGTAGCGCTACACATTGGTGTTTAAGTTAATTAAAAATCAAAATAAAGACAGATAGAAAGAAAGGGGCTTTTGAGCAACCAACACACCTGGTTAATTAGCTTTTCTGTAGTGCGAGACTTCTCTTAAGCTCCCTCTTCCTACCCCGTTCTCAGAGTGCTAGTTCATTCGAATTTGGGTCTGTTAGTGAAGAAATCAAAATAAAAATTCAAGCAAAAATCTTAAAATCAAGAGAATTTTCTTAATTTCTGCATAACCCATTACTTACGATTTGAAGCTTGACTGTTTCAAGTTTCTTTTTGTATTCCGAGAAAAATCAGTTGCAGCCTATATTTCGTCTTTGTTGCAGTATTGCCAAAACAAGAACATCGATCAACTTCAGTTTCTGAAGTGCAATTCGGATCTTTGTATCATAGACCTCCTCTTCTTTTGGCACCTCAAGTTCTTCCATGTTTTCCAAATTCTTAGAATTCTTCCTTATAGCAGTTTTTCTCTGCACCTCTTATATTTCCATGCCAACACATATGGATAGTCGTTTCTTTGACACATTTAGAAGATAGTGCCTGGACCTATAAAATTGCTCCAACCTAACATAACTACGAATATAACCTGGACAACGCTTAAAGCTATCAAATCGACTTAACCTATTTAAGAACTCTAGTGTTACAGTGAGTTAATTAGTTCCCGTGGAAGTCCAGGATGAGCAAAAGGTTTAATTCGTTAGAGCCAATAAAATCTCAAAATTAGCATGGTTGTGAATCATCAAATGGAACGAAACAATCTAATATTCTTTAAAGTACTCAAATCTCGAAATGAATCACAAAAAAGTGTGAAGACCAAAAACGCAAAATCCATCAAATCCACTTAATTATCTTGCACAATTTCTCGAGTTAATTTTTAAAACATTAAAAGAGCAATTAAAAATAACAAACAAACCTTAAATCCTAAAAAAATAAATGAGAATAAAAAGGAAAAATAACAGTATTACCTTCATGGAAACTTAAGATTAGATTCACCATTGCCGGTGTACATATTCTTCAAACAGAGAACCCAACACCAATTAAACTGTACATTTATGAAGTCTATATATATAGACAGCAAATGGATCATCCACTTTCCTTGCTAACACAATTTTTATAATCGGGAAAAACTGATTTCCTTATAAACTTAATTTTGTGTTTCTTAATGAAAAACCAAATTTTGTGTTTTTTGTAAAATCTAAAACCTATAATCAAAATCAATAGAATTAACAAAAAAAAACAACAGAACTTGTGAATGCATTGGGTAGATCAATCTGAATGCATTGGGTCTCACTCCGAAACCACATAAAATCACACGAACTGAACTTGAAGTAGATCAATCTGAGCAAATTGATGAATAAAAAAAAACTTACTTGGAAATGAAATTGAAGAAGAAGGAAGATAGATTGAAGAACGGATTGAAAAACACATTGTAATAGATTATGTAAAAACCTTGGTAGAATCTCACTGTGTAAAAAGTCATATCTCTGTCGATAAAATCTCACTGTCTTGACTCTTAACCAAAAGAACGAAACCCTGGTTCCAGGTTTGTCTTGAACACAAAATCTTATCAGATTCCAACTGGTACCACTCGTTTCTTCTCCTCTCTCCAATGAAATTTTGGGCTATTTGACGTAAGTATTGTCCACACTGACGGAGTTACCAGATGGTGGATTTAGGATTGGGAAGATCATTTGGTTGCTTGGATAGGGTTTGATAATGATGGATCGGTTGGAAATTTTACACTCTCAGATAAACCGAGTTGCAGAGCAAAACTCGGAAGAGAGAGGTTTGGTGTCTGTTGAATACCAGATAACACTTTTGATGCCTACAAACAAACATTAACATCATGTACCATTCCAAACTAAAACAAAAATAAAATAAAATAGGTGGGACTCTTCATCAATCCGAATAAACTTAAAGGCGCTTGGAGCACGCCAGCCTTGTTCATTAGCTTTTCGATATATAACATGAGCGAAAACTCAAGTATTCGGTCAAGACCAATATTGGCAGAAAAACAGATATGTACCAGAGAATTTATTTAAGGAATTAAATAATCAAACACCAAATTCAAGGAATTATTTACCCTAAGTCATGATTTTTCAGCTAGCAATACAACTCAAGTTGTATGTAAGTATTGCCATGTATTCTGGAGTTTGGAGGTAGCGCTACACATTGGTGTTTAAGTTAATTAAAAATCAAAATAAAGACAGACAGAAAGAAAGGGGCTTTTGAGCAACCAACACACCTGGTTAATTAGCTTTTCTGTAGTGCGAGACTTCTCTTAAGCTCCCTCTTCCTACCCCGTTCTCAGAGTGCTAGTTCATTCGAATTTGGGTCTGTTAGTGAAGAAATCAAAATAAAAATTCAAGCGAAAATCTTAAAATCAAGAGAATTTTCTTAATTTCTGCATAACCCATTACTTACGATTTGAAGCTTGACTGTTTCAAGTTTCTTTTTGTATTCCGAGAAAAATCAGTTGCAGCCTATATTTCGTCTTTGTTGCAGTATTTCCAAAAGAAGAACATCGATCAACTTCAGTTTCTGAAGTGCAATTCGGATCTTTGTATCATAGACCTCCTCTTCTTTTGGCACCTCAAGTTCTTCCATGTTTTCCAAATTCTTAGAATTCTTCCTTATAGCAGTTTTTCTCTGCACCTCTTATATTTCCATGCCAACACATAGGGATAGTCGTTTCTTCGACACATTTAGAAGATAGTGCCTGGACCTATAAAATTGCTCCAACCTAACATAACTACGAATATAACCTGGACAGCGCTTAAAGCTAACAAATCGACTTAACCTATTTAAGAACTTTAATGTTACAGTGAGTTAATTAGTTCCCGTAGAAGTCCAGGATGAGCAAAAGGTTTAATTCGTTAGAGCCAATAAAATCTCAAAATTAGCATGGTTGTGAATCATCAAATGGAACGAAACAATCTAATATTCTTTAAAGTACTCAAATCTCGAAATGAATCACAAAAAAGTGTGAAGACCAAAAACGCAAAATCCATCAAATCCACTTAATTATCTTGCACAATTTCTCGAGTTAATTTTTAAAACATTAAAAGAGCAATTAAAAATAACAAACAAACCTTAAATCCTAAAAAAATAAATGAGAATAAAAAGGAAAAATAACAGTATTACCTTCATGGAAAGTTAAGATTAGATTCACCATTGCCGGTGTACATATTCTTCAAACAGAGAACCCAACACCAATTAAACTGTACAGTTTATGAAGTGTATATATATAGACAACAAATGGATCATCCACTTTCCTTGCTAACACAATTTTTATAATCGGGAAAAAATGATTTCCTTATTAACTTAATCTTGTGTTTCTTAATGAAAAACCAAATTTTGTGTTTTTTGTAAAACCTAAAACCTATAATCAAAATCAATAGAATTAACAAAAAAAAAAACAGAACTTATGAATGCATTGGGTAGATCAATCTGAATGCATTGGGTCTCACTCCGAAACCACAGAAAATCACACGAACTGAACTTGAAGTAGATCAATCTGACGAAATTGATGAATAAAAAAAAACTTACTTGGAAATGAAATTGAAGAAGAAGGAAGATAGATTGAAGGACGGATTGAAAACCACATTGTAATAGATTGTGTAAAAACCTTGGTAGAATCTCACTGTGTAAAAAGTCATATCTTTGTCGATAAAATCTCACTGTCTTGACTCTTAACCAAAAGAACGAAACCCTGGTTCCAGGTTTGTCTTGAACACAAAATCTTATCAGATTCCAACTAGTACCACTCGTTTCTTCTCCTCTCTCCAATGAAATTTTGGTCTATTTGACGTAAGTATTGTCCACACTGACGGAGTTACCAGATGGTGGATTTAGGATTGGGAAGATCATTTGGTTGCTTGGATAGGGTTTGTTAATGATGGATCGGTTGGAACTTTTACACTCTTAGATGAACCGAGTTTCAGAGCAAAACTCGGAAGAGAGGGTTTTGGTGTTTGTTGAATACCAGATAACACTTTTGATGCCTACAAACAAACATTAACATCATGTACCATTCCAAACTAAAACAAAAATAAAATAAAATAGGTTGGACTCTTCATCAATCCGAATAAACTTAAAGGCGCTTGGAGCACGCCAGTCTTGTTCATTATCTTTTCGATATATAACATGAGCGAAAACTCAAGTATTCGGTCAAGACCAATATTGGCAGAAAAACAGATATGTACCAGAGAAATTATTTAAGGAATTAAATAATCAAACACCAAATTCAAGGAATTATTTACCCTAAGTCATGATTTTTCAGCTAGCAATACAACTCAAGTTGTATGTAAGTATTGCCATGTATTCTGAGTTTGGAGGTAGCGCTACACATTGGTGTTTAAGTTAATTAAAAATCAAAATGAAGAAAGACAGAAAGAAAGGGGCTTTTGAGCAACCAACACACCTGGTTAATTAGATTTTCTGTAGTGCGAGACTTCTCTTGAGATCTCTCTTCCTACCCCGTGCTCAGAGTGCTAGTTCATTCGAATTTGGGTCGGTTAGTGAAGAAATCAAAATAAAAATTCAAGCAAAAATCTTAAAATCAAGAGAATTTTCTTAATTTCTGCATAACCCATTACTTACGATTTGAAGCTTGACTGTTTCAAGTTTCTTTTTGTATTCCGAGAAAAATCAGTTGCAGCCTATATTTTGTCTTTGTTGCAGTATTCCCAAAAGAAGAACATCGATCAACTTCAGTTTCTGAAGTGCAATTCGGCTCTTTGTCTCATAGACCTCCTCTTCTTTTGGCACCTCAAGTTCTTTCATGTTTTCCAAATTCTTAGAATTCTTCCTTATAACAGTTTTTCTCTGCACCTCTTATATTTCCATGCCAACACATAGGGATAGTCGTTTCTTCGACACATTTAGAAGATAGTGCCTGGACCTATAAAATTGCTCCAACCTAACATAACTACGAATATAACCTGGACAGCGCTTAAAGCTAACAAATCGACTTAACCTATTTAAGAACTCTAATGTTACAGTGAGTTAATTAGTTCCCGTAGAAGTCCAGGATGAGCAAAAGGTTTAATTCGTTAGAGCCAATAAAATCTCAAAATTAGCATGGTTGTGAATCATCAAATGGAACGAAACAATCTAATATTCTTTAAAGTACTCAAATCTCGAAATGAATCACAAAAAAGTGTGAAGACCAAAAACGCAAAATCCATCAAATCCACTTAATTATCTTGCACAATTTCTCGAGTTAATTTTTAAAACATTAAAAGAGCAATTAAAAATAACAAACAAACCTTAAATCCTAAAAAAATAAATGAGAATAAAAAGGAAAAATAACAGTATTACCTTCATGGAAACTTAAGATTAGATTCACCATTGCCGGTGTACATATTCTTCAAACAGAGAACCCAACACCAATTAAACTGTACATTTATGAAGTCTATATATATAGACAGCAAATGGATCATCCACTTTCCTTGCTAACACAATTTTTATAATCGGGAAAAACTGATTTCCTTATAAACTTAATTTTGTGTTTCTTAATGAAAAACCAAATTTTGTGTTTTTTGTAAAATCTAAAACCTATAATCAAAATCAATAGAATTAACAAAAAAAAACAACAGAACTTGTGAATGCATTGGGTAGATCAATCTGAATGCATTGGGTCTCACTCCGAAACCACATAAAATCACACGAACTGAACTTGAAGTAGATCAATCTGAGCAAATTGATGAATAAAAAAAAACTTACTTGGAAATGAAATTGAAGAAGAAGGAAGATAGATTGAAGAACGGATTGAAAAACACATTGTAATAGATTGTGTAAAAACCTTGGTAGAATCTCACTGTGTAAAAAGTCATATCTCTGTCGATAAAATCTCACTGTCTTGACTCTTAACCAAAAGAACGAAACCCTGGTTCCAGGTTTTTCTTGAACACAAAATCTTATCAGATTCCAACTGGTACCACTCGTTTCTTCTCCTCTCTCCAATGAAATTTAGGTCTATTTGACGTAAGTATTGTCCACACAGAAGGAGTTACCAGATGGTGGATTTAGGATTGGGAAGATCATTTGGTTGATTGGATAGGGTTTGATAATAATGGATCGGTTGGAACTTTTACACTCTTAGATGAACCGAGTTGCAGAGCAAAACTCGGAAGAGAGAGTTTTGGTGTCTGTTGAATACCAGATAACACTTTTGATGCCTACAAACAAACATTAACATCATGTACCATTCCAAACTAAAACAAAAATAAAATAAAATAGGTTGGACTCTTCATCAATCCGAATAAACTTAAAGGCGCTTGGAGCACGCCAGCCTTGTTCATTAGCTTTTCGATATATAACATGAGCGAAAACTCAGGTATTCGGTCAAGACCAATATTGGCAGAAAAACAGATATGTACCAGAGAATTTATTTAAGGAATTAAATAATCAAACACCAAATTCAAGGAATTATTTACCCTAAGTCATGATTTTTCAGCTAGCAATACAACTCAAGTTGTATGTAAGTATTGCCATGTATTCTGGAGTTTGGATGTAGCGCTACACATTGGTGTTTAAGTTAATTAAAAATCAAAATAAAGACAGATAGAAAGAAAGGGGCTTTTGAGCAACCAACACACCTGGTTAATTAGCTTTTCTGTAGTGCGAGACTTCTCTTAAGCTCCCTCTTCCTACCCCGTTCTCAGAGTGCTAGTTCATTCGAATTTGGGTCTGTTAGTGAAGAAATCAAAATAAAAATTCAAGCGAAAATCTTAAAATCAAGAGAATTTTCTTAATTTCTGCATAACCCATTACTTACGATTTGAAGCTTGACTGTTTCAAGTTTCTTTTTGTATTCCGAGAAAAATCAGTTGCAGCCTATATTTCGTCTTTGTTGCAGTATTTCCAAAAGAAGAACATCGATCAACTTCAGTTTCTGAAGTGCAATTCGGATCTTTGTATCATAGACCTCCTCTTCTTTTGGCACCTCAAGTTCTTCCATGTTTTCCAAATTCTTAGAATTCTTCCTTATAGCAGTTTTTCTCTGCACCTCTTATATTTCCATGCCAACACATAGGGATAGTCGTTTCTTCGACACATTTAGAAGATAGTGCCTGGACCTATAAAATTGCTCCAACCTAACATAACTACGAATATAACCTGGACAGCGCTTAAAGCTAACAAATCGACTTAACCTATTTAAGAACTTTAATGTTACAGTGAGTTAATTAGTTCCCGTAGAAGTCCAGGATGAGCAAAAGGTTTAATTCGTTAGAGCCAATAAAATCTCAAAATTAGCATGGTTGTGAATCATCAAATGGAACGAAACAATCTAATATTCTTTAAAGTACTCAAATCTCGAAATGAATCACAAAAAAGTGTGAAGACCAAAAACGCAAAATCCATCAAATCCACTTAATTATCTTGCACAATTTCTCGAGTTAATTTTTAAAACATTAAAAGAGCAATTAAAAATAACAAACAAACCTTAAATCCTAAAAAAATAAATGAGAATAAAAAGGAAAAATAACAGTATTACCTTCATGGAAAGTTAAGATTAGATTCACCATTGCCGGTGTACATATTCTTCAAACAGAGAACCCAACACCAATTAAACTGTACAGTTTATGAAGTGTATATATATAGACAACAAATGGATCATCCACTTTCCTTGCTAACACAATTTTTATAATCGGGAAAAAATGATTTCCTTATTAACTTAATCTTGTGTTTCTTAATGAAAAACCAAATTTTGTGTTTTTTGTAAAACCTAAAACCTATAATCAAAATCAATAGAATTAACAAAAAAAAAAACAGAACTTATGAATGCATTGGGTAGATCAATCTGAATGCATTGGGTCTCACTCCGAAACCACAGAAAATCACACGAACTGAACTTGAAGTAGATCAATCTGACGAAATTGATGAATAAAAAAAAACTTACTTGGAAATGAAATTGAAGAAGAAGGAAGATAGATTGAAGGACGGATTGAAAACCACATTGTAATAGATTGTGTAAAAACCTTGGTAGAATCTCACTGTGTAAAAAGTCATATCTTTGTCGATAAAATCTCACTGTCTTGACTCTTAACCAAAAGAACGAAACCCTGGTTCCAGGTTTGTCTTGAACACAAAATCTTATCAGATTCCAACTAGTACCACTCGTTTCTTCTCCTCTCTCCAATGAAATTTTGGTCTATTTGACGTAAGTATTGTCCACACTGACGGAGTTACCAGATGGTGGATTTAGGATTGGGAAGATCATTTGGTTGCTTGGATAGGGTTTGTTAATGATGGATCGGTTGGAACTTTTACACTCTTAGATGAACCGAGTTTCAGAGCAAAACTCGGAAGAGAGGGTTTTGGTGTTTGTTGAATACCAGATAACACTTTTGATGCCTACAAACAAACATTAACATCATGTACCATTCCAAACTAAAACAAAAATAAAATAAAATAGGTTGGACTCTTCATCAATCCGAATAAACTTAAAGGCGCTTGGAGCACGCCAGTCTTGTTCATTATCTTTTCGATATATAACATGAGCGAAAACTCAAGTATTCGGTCAAGACCAATATTGGCAGAAAAACAGATATGTACCAGAGAAATTATTTAAGGAATTAAATAATCAAACACCAAATTCAAGGAATTATTTACCCTAAGTCATGATTTTTCAGCTAGCAATACAACTCAAGTTGTATGTAAGTATTGCCATGTATTCTGAGTTTGGAGGTAGCGCTACACATTGGTGTTTAAGTTAATTAAAAATCAAAATGAAGAAAGACAGAAAGAAAGGGGCTTTTGAGCAACCAACACACCTGGTTAATTAGATTTTCTGTAGTGCGAGACTTCTCTTGAGATCTCTCTTCCTACCCCGTGCTCAGAGTGCTAGTTCATTCGAATTTGGGTCGGTTAGTGAAGAAATCAAAATAAAAATTCAAGCAAAAATCTTAAAATCAAGAGAATTTTCTTAATTTCTGCATAACCCATTACTTACGATTTGAAGCTTGACTGTTTCAAGTTTCTTTTTGTATTCCGAGAAAAATCAGTTGCAGCCTATATTTTGTCTTTGTTGCAGTATTCCCAAAAGAAGAACATCGATCAACTTCAGTTTCTGAAGTGCAATTCGGCTCTTTGTCTCATAGACCTCCTCTTTTTTTGGCACCTCAAGTTCTTGCATGTTTTCCAAATTCTTAGAATTCTTCCTTATAACAGTTTTTCTCTGCACCTCTTATATTTCCATGCCAACACATAGGGATAGTCGTTTCTTCGACACATTTAGAAGATAGTGCCTGGACCTATAAAATTGCTCCAACCTAACATAACTACGAATATAACCTGGACAACGCTTAAAGCTAACAAATCGACTTAACCTATTTAAGAACTCTAGTGTTACAGTGAGTTAATTAGTTCCCGTAGAAGTCCAGGATGAGCAAAAGGTTTAATTCGTTAGAGCCAATAAAATCTCAAAATTAGAATGGTTGTGAATCATCAAATGGAACGAAACAATCTAATATTCTTTAAAGTACTCAAATCTCGAAATGAATCACAAAAAAGTGTGAAGACCAAAAACGCAAAATCCATCAAATCCACTTAATTATCTTGCACAATTTCTCGAGTTAATTTTTAAAACGTTAAAAGAGCAATTAAAAATAACAAACAAACCTTAAATCCTAAAAAAATAAATGAGAATAAAAAGGAAAAATAACAGTATTACCTTCATGGAAAGTTAAGATTAGATACACCATTGCCGGTGTACATATTCTTGAAACAGAGAACCCAACACCAATTAAACTGTACAGTTTATGAAGTGTATATATATAGACAACAAATGGATCATCCACTTTCCTTGCTAACACAATTTTTATAATCGGGAAAAACTGATTTCCTTATTAACTTAATTTTGTGTTTCTTAATGAAAAACCAAATTTTGTGTTTTTTGTAAAATCTAAAACCTATAATCAAAATCAATAGAATTAACAAAAAAAAAATAGAACTTATGAATGCATTGGGTAGATCAATCTGAATGCATTGGGTGTCACTCCGAAACCACAGAAAATCACACGAACTGAACTTGAAGTAGATCAATCTGAGCAAATTGATGAATAAAAAAAAACTTACTTGGAAATGAAATTGAAGAAGAAGGAAGATAGATTGAAGAACGGATTGAAAAACACATTGTAATAGATTGTGTAAAAACCTTGGTAGAATCTCACTGTGTAAAAAGTCATATCTCTGTCGATAAAATCTCACTGTCTTGACTCTTAACCAAAAGAACGAAACCCTGGTTCCAGGTTTTTCTTGAACACAAAATCTTATCAGATTCCAACTGGTACCACTCGTTTCTTCTCCTCTCTCCAATGAAATTTAGGTCTATTTGACGTAAGTATTGTCCACACAGAAGGAGTTACCAGATGGTGGATTTAGGATTGGGAAGATCATTTGGTTGATTGGATAGGGTTTGATAATAATGGATCGGTTGGAACTTTTACACTCTTAGATGAACCGAGTTGCAGAGCAAAACTCGGAAGAGAGAGTTTTGGTGTCTGTTGAATACCAGATAACACTTTTGATGCCTACAAACAAACATTAACATCATGTACCATTCCAAACTAAAACAAAAATAAAATAAAATAGGTTGGACTCTTCATCAATCCGAATAAACTTAAAGGCGCTTGGAGCACGCTAGTCTTGTTCATTAGCTTTTCGATATATAACATGAGCGAAAACTCAAGTATTCGGTCAAGACCAATATTGGCAGAAAAACAGATATGTACCAGAGAAATTATTTAAGGATTTAAATAATCAAACACCAAATTCGAGGAATTATTTACCCTAAGTCATGATTTTTCAGCTAGCAATACAACTCAAGTTGTATGTAAGTATTGCCATGTATTCTGGAGTTTGGAGGTAGCGCTACACATTGGTGTTTAAGTTAATTAAAAATCAAAATGAAGAAAGACATAAAGAAAGGGGCTTTTGAGCAACCAACACACCTGGTTAATTAGATTTTCTGTAGTGTGAGACTTCTCTTAAGCTCCCTCTTCCTACCCCGTGCTCAGAGTGCTAGTTGATTCGAATTTGGGTCGGTTAGTGAAGAAATCAAAATAAAAATTCAAGCAAAAATCTTAAAATCAAGAGAATTTTCTTAATTTCTGCATAACCCATTACTTACGATTTGAAACTTGACTGTTTCAAGTTTCTTTTTGTATTCCGAGAAAAATCAGTTGCAGCCTATATTTTGTCTTTGTTGCAGTATTCCCAAAAGAAGAACATCGATCAACTTCAGTTTCTGAAGTGCAATTCGGCTCTTTGTCTCATAGACCTCCTCTTCTTTTGGCACCTCAAGTTCTTTCATGTTTTCCAAATTCTTAGAATTCTTCCTTATAACAGTTTTTCTCTGCACCTCTTATATTTCCATGCCAACACATAGGGATAGTCGTTTCTTCGACACATTTAGAAGATAGTGCCTGGACCTATAAAATTGCTCCAACCTAACATAACTACGAATATAACCTGGACAGCGCTTAAAGCTAACAAATCGACTTAACCTATTTAAGAACTCTAATGTTACAGTGAGTTAATTAGTTCCCGTAGAAGTCCAGGATGAGCAAAAGGTTTAATTCGTTAGAGCCAATAAAATCTCAAAATTAGCATGGTTGTGAATCATCAAATGGAACGAAACAATCTAATATTCTTTAAAGTACTCAAATCTCGAAATGAATCACAAAAAAGTTTGAAGACCAAAAACGTAAAATCCATCAAATCCACTTAATTATCTTGCACAATTTCTCGAGTTAATTTTTAAAACATTAAAAGAGCAATTAAAAATAACAAACAAACCTTAAATCCTAAACAAATAAATGAGAATAAAAAGGAAAAATAACAGTATTACCTTCATGGAAAGTTAAGATTAGATTCACCATTGCCGGTGTACATATTCTTCAAACAGAGAACCCAACACCAATTAAACTGTACAGTTTATGAAGTCTATATATATAGACAGCAAATGGATCATCCACTTTCCTTGCTAATTCTCGGGTTTGAGAACTTCGCCGGTTCGCGGTCTGGGTTCGCGGAATGTGTTCACGGACTTAGCTTCACGCAAGTAGTTTGTCAACTCCAGCAGAAATTATCGAGTTTGAGAACTTCGGAAGTTCGCAGACTGAGTTCGCGGACTTGGCTCATGCCATTCTTCCGGTTCTCTTGATCAACAAAGTTCTCAAACTTTGGTTCAAGGAATATGACTTATACATAAATGTGTTTCCACAAAAATGCTTATGTCCACCATCGGTTATGTAATCTGAACTCTCATTCCAATCATTGAAACATTCTTAGAGGACGTTATATAGTTGTTACACCATTTCTCGTCAAAGCAATTTTCAAGATGATTGAAACATATTATGACTTTCGTCACATGGTAAAGATAAACTTGATCGAAGCGAAAAGCTTACCAACACATATTTCGAGATATAGATACGCGAGGTATACTCGGCTCGAAATACCAAATGTGTATAATCCAAGTCTATATATATAGCATACGACTTCTTGTCTCAAAGAGTAGGAGATAGAGTAGATAGACTTTTGAGTAATTAATAAGTTCAAGTCTTCACATACCTTTTTATCGAGAAGTTCCACCGGTTCCTTGAGTAGTTCTTCTATTTGTATGATGAATCGCCATGAAGTTCTTGAGATCAACTACACTTTCTATTCTAGTCCGAGCCTTAGCTATAATAGAATAGAAATCAAGACTTATAGTTTTGATCACTAACATTGACAAACATGCTTGAGATAGCAACGCATGCGAGTTAGACCGAGCAATGCTCTAAAAATCTCCCCTTTGTCAATTTTAGTGACAAAACTATCAATACATATGGAGTACAAAAAAGATAAAGAAACTTTAGTAGATCCTATTCCACATGTATAATCTTCAACTTTCCTCGAAATCTTCGTCACTTCCAAGTACTCCAATGATCCCAAAGGTTGTAAGTTTAGCATCACCGATGTTGAAGATCCGTAGCTATAACAATGAGAAAGCATCAGTCTCGATCATTGTTATACAGTGTCATAGTATTATTACACAGTGTCAAAGTCCAATTGTATCACAACTTCAACAATAATACTATGGTGATATGTATCACTCCCCCTTAGTCAATACTCCATCTCACATGGAAACCACTCCCCTTTACACAATGATCCGAAAACCATATATATTTGTAGTGTGAATTACATATTAATTCTCCCCCTTTTTGTCAATAAAATTGGCAAAGGTACAAGAACGAGATCATAATGAAATTTACGAAAGAGACATTTCATGACTAAAAGAAAACATACATACCAACTAATTTAGATACAATCATAAAGCCGAAGCTAAATGCATTCATCAAGGAGTTCAAAGATACAAGATAACCCCTCTAAGATTCCACAGCCGCACACCCCTCAAGATATAACCATTAAGCACAAGTTCAGAAGAACTCTCCCCCATTTGTTGTCATTCCCTAAAGAACAACAAGAGCGACCTTAATTTCAAAAGAAAAGAAGGATTTTTATTGGACACCAAAAACCATGAGAATGATTTTCTATATCCAAAAACTCAATCAAATTAATCACAAGTAAACCCATGATTAATTTAATCGGAATACGCAACCAAATTAAACACAAAAAGTGATCAATTCAATTGATTGTGCTCAACATAAGATAACTTACGGAGCTACGACTAAGTTAACCATAAGATAATGATTAGCTTAACCATTCATATACTCAACACAAGAAACCTTATGGAGTCACGAAAATACTCGACTAGATTAATTACAAGAGAACCAATAATTAATCTAATTGGAATACACAACCAAACTAATTACAAAATTAATCAATTTAATTGTCATTTGTTTTGCTCGACATAAGAATACTTACGAAGCAATAACTAAATTACCAAACATGATGATTAATTTAGTTCAATATGCTCGACATAACATATCTCACGGAACACCAACTAAGCTAAGAGATCAACTTGGTTGTATAGTGCTCAACATAAGATACATTACAGAGCCTCACAATAATACATAAAATATGGATCAGAGGTGAACAATACTGTGGAATACACAAGGATTCATTCTATCTTCAATCACTTTTTGCATAACGACAATAATAGACATAATCCTTGAAAACAAAAGATTTTAACCTATTTTCCATCAAATAATTGACAATATAGGATTAACTTTTGTATTTGTCAAAGTCTATTCATCTTTTTACCAGTACGTGAACACCGATCACGAACGACTTTACTTTTGACAAAGTACGGGACAAATATAGTTCACGGACGTAAACACCAATCCCATAACCCATTGCAATACAACAAATCATAAAGATTAATACTGCAAAAACATCATCCTCCAAATATTTTTAGAATTTAAACCAATAAACCTAAAAAAGAACAAGAAGATGAAAAATAATAGCTATGTGTAGTCATAATCATTGCTATTCAAAGCACTAGTTATTCTTCCAACCAAACCAAAAAGAAGACATACTAGGCAACAATTGAATCAGATTTCTTTGACCACTTCATACCTTTGAAACGGACCATCAAAGTAAGTATCGCTGATATCCTTGATCTTCTTGACAGTCGAAACACCATGTTCAAGAGTTAAAACATTAGTTTTTCGGTCAACAATGCGAGCAAGATGTATAGCTTTGGCGCAGTCAAGGATAAATTTCTTCTGATTCCTGATTAAGATATTTTGATTACCAAGGATTTTTGCTTGTCCACCAATAAGCTGGTTTATCTGCAATTTAAGGTTAGCAAGTTCGTTCTTAACCTCACTTTGAACGAGAATTAAATCCTTAACAGATTCTCCAATCCAAGAGTTATACTCTTTTCTTTCGAGCATCTTCTTCAGAACAAAATCTTGAGTTGGATCACATCCTTTTAGGTCTTCCTCCATTATAGGGTTTACTTCTTATTTAGGAACAGTTTCCATAGACATCCTTTTTGAAGATTAAGAACACATATATGAGATATATATATATATATATATATATATATATATATATATATATATATGTTAAGTAGTACACCCTAGACGGAAACCCTAGAGTTCCTTGAGAAGATATGGACGTCCGTGGGCTAACCCGAACGTATGAACAAAAAGGATGGACCAAACAGGGAAAACTGCATAGTGTGACATTTTCAATGCTTATGAACAGGTTAGAAGAGTCACAATGAAGAAATACTAAAAACTCACAAAGAAGCTATCAATCAGACAGATGAAAATAAACTAAATACTTGAGCATCTCTTAATCATCATCCTTGTATCTCTCAAGTTAGATACAAGAATTGAACTTTCTACTACTAGGTAGCATAGGGAGACATAGTCTCACCATATGTATTGAGATAAGAGTTGTGTTTTTCACCTGGATGTCTGACCTCAGTATTTCTTGTCTTCCCTTGGCTGTTTTCAAAGTTAGAGAAATTTCTCACAGCCCTTCATGAAAGCTCAAGAGAAGAATCTTTCTGATTACTGAGTTTAGGACCTCTAGAGATCGGTTCTAGAGGATTTTCCGAAATGGGTCTCCATACTCTAGACTTAGATTTACCAGAGTTATTCTTATAAGCACATGACATGCTTTCATTAGCATCACAAGAATTTGTACCACTAGAATGCACAAAGGTCCTGTAATGATTTCTAGGGAAGAGATCATTCTTATAAGTTGTCTGGTTTCCTGTGGACATAAGGTTCACTGCTGTAGTCGACTGACTATTTGTTCCATTGACAGCGAAGTAAAGAAAATTATGAAGATTAGCAATTTGTTTCCTCCTGGAAAAACAATGGATATCATAGTGGTTCCCTTTTCCACAGAAAGTACAGGTTCGTGGAGGAGAAGCAAAGAACGGCATCTGTTTTAACTTCACATCCCTGTGAGAAGATGGTAAGTTATGTAAACTTTTCTTGAAACAATCTTCTCTTGGAGGATATTTTTTCATGTACTGTACGTCAGAAACAGTTGGAAATAAAGAATTTTTCCTTAAGACAGAGTTATCCTTTTCCAAGGACTTGCACTGTTCATGGGATAGTGAAAGGGATGCTTCTAGTTTCTCTTTTTCAGCACGAAGTCTGTTAAGATCAGACGAATGGGTCTTGATCAAACATTTTTCTCTAACTGACCCTTCTTTGACAATCTTTTCAAGATCACAAATCTTTTCACGCTGTAGATTATTTTCTTGAATAAGTTTCTCAATATCCTTAGATAAGGACTCAATAATGTTATAGAGTACACGTTCTCGGTCAACTTTTCAAATTCATCGATGAGTTGATCATGATTATGAAGATCAACAAACTCATTAGAATTTTTTGCCATTCTGGTGACCTCCATTTCAGCTTTTGCCATTGTGTCCAATGTCTCATTGGATTAAGAGTGATCCACACAAGATGAGACAATCTTCCTACCTCAGGATTCGGAAGAATCAACTAAGGAACCATCCTTTGAGGTATTCCCGAGACAGCTGACACAGTTGAAAGCTTTAGGGGGCATCTTGGTATGTGTAAGAGATTCTGTCCTCAGACTCAGATTGCTACAAACACAGACTTGTAAGGTCTTGAACGTGTTTGCCTTCTCTGATACCAATTGAAAAAGCGGGGGTCTAAAAACACCACCCAATATTTCTCTTAGCAATCTGTATGGACTGACTCCAATATACTTTGATAGAGAATCAACTAGATAGTCAGACTCAATCTAGCTTAAAGTATATCAAGGAGTTAATATCTCTCTCTTGTTTTGATTTACTCGGCTAATAGAAATCAGCGAGTCTTTATTCAAACACAAGCCATAACTTGGATGGTACCAAAGTCCAATATCCAAGGATCAATCAATGACAATCAACAACCAAAGGTTGGATTACTCTAATTGATGATCTAATGCACAACCTATATTATTTCAATTATAAAGATAAAACAATATAATGCGGAAATTGAAATAACACAGACACCAGAAATTTTGTTAACGAGGAAAACGCAAATGCAGAAAAACCCCGGGACCTAGTCCAGATTGAACACCCACTGTATTAAGCCGCTACAGACACTAGCCTACTCCAAGCTAACTTCGGAATGGACTGTAGTTGACCCCAATCAGTCTCCCACTGATCCAAGGTACAGTTGTACTCCCTACGCCTCTGATCCCAGCAGGATACTGCGCACTTGATTCCCTTAGATGATCTCACCCACAACTAAGAGTTGCTACGACTCAAAATCGCAAGCTTTGACAATAAACAAATCTGTCTCCCACAAACAAGTCTATCAAAGGATCAATATGTCTCCCAAAGATAAAACCTAAAGGTTTTGTTCCGTCTTTTGATAATAATCAAGGTGAACATGAACCAATTGATAATCCAGTCTTATATTCCCGAAGAACAGCCTAGAGTTATCAATCACCTCACAACAATCTTAATCGTTTGATAGCGAAACAAGATGTTGCGGAATCACAAACAATGAGACGAAGATGTTTGTGATTACTTTTTATATCTTGCCTGTCATATATATCAATATCAATCCAATAAATTTGATTGTACTCGTACGATAGAAGATGCAAGATCAGATCACACAACTACGATAAAAGTAGTATCGGTCTGGCTTCACAATCCCAATGAAGTCTTTAAGTCGTCAAACTGGTTTTAGTAGAAGAAAACCAAATGTTAAAGGAGAATCGACTCTAGCACGCAAACTAGTTTCACACGTAAGGTGTGGGGATTAGTTTTGCAAAATACTAGATGTCTCCTTTATATAGTCTTTCAAATCAGGGTTTGCAATCAATGTTAGCTTAGTAACAAAGCATTCAATATTCACCATTAGATGAAAACCTGATTTAGATTCAAGATAATATTTATCAACCGTTAGATAAAAAACTTAGCTTGTTACACACACTTGACAATGCACGCTTCTAGGTTTGTTAACCGTACCCAAACCTATGCACTTGTTGGTTCAACAATAGTTAACCGAAAGGTTAGCCATATGAGAATTTCATATCAACTACGTTATTCTTCACCATAACTAGTTCAAATGACTTCAAATGAACTAGTTAGATAGTTGTTCAATTGCAAGGAAATCTCATGTACTACACAAGACACAATTGAACCAAAGATGATTTGATTCACTTGAATCGGTTAATCGGTTCATGAAATTTTATAGCCACAGTTTGCAAACTGCATTCCTTAGTCTTTTAAAGTTTAAGTTCAGAAATCATCTTCAGATATATAACCTTCTCAAGTTCGCAGAGTAGGTTCGCGGATTTAAGTTACCGGGTAGAGTTTACAAACTCTAGCAGAAATTCTCGCGTTTTAGAACTTTGCCGATTCGCAGAATGGGTTTGCGGACTGAGTTCGTGGACTTAGATTCACGCAAGTAGTTTGTCCACTCCAGAGAAATTCTCGAGTTTGAGAACTTCGGCAGTTCGCGGACTTGGCTCATGCCATTCTTCTGGTTCTCGTGATCAACAAAGTTCGCAAACTTTGGTTCAAGGAATAGGACTTATACATAAATGTGTTTCCACAACAATGCTTATGTCCACCATTGGTTATGTAATCTAAACTCTCATTTCAATCATTGAAACATTCTTAGAGGACGTTATGTAGTTGTTACACCATTTCTCGTCAAAGCAATTTTCAAGATGATTGAAACGTATTATGACTTTCGTCACATGGTAAAGATAAACTTGATCGAAGCGAAAAGCTTACCAACACATATTTAGAGATATAGATAGGTGAGGTATACTCGGCTCGAAATACCAAATGTGTATAATCCAAGTATATATATGTAGCATACGACTTCTTGTCTCAAAGAGTAGGAGATAGAGTAGATAGACTTTTCAGTGACAGATAAGTTCAAGTTTTCACATACCTTTTTATCGAGAAGTTCCACCGGTTTCTTGAGTAGTTCTTCTACTTGTATGATGAATCGCCATGAAGTCCTTGAGCTCAACTATACTTTCTATCCTAGTCCGAGACTTAGCTATAATAGACTAGAAATCAAGACTTATAGTTTTGATTACTAACATTGACAAACATGCTTGAGATAACAACGCATGCGAGTTCGACCGAGCAATGCTCTAACAACCTGTACGAGTCCAATCTCGTCCCATGAGTCGTACGTACACGACCTTGCTGAACACTCTTATATCATGAAGAAATAATATAAATGTCTCATAAGAGAAGCAATTCTATAGATCATGAGACACACCTTGTTTAACCAAAAAGCAATATAAAATTTTGACCAAAGCAAAAACAAATACTTGTGTAAGCACTTTTTGCATATATACTCATGCTAAAAACGATAAGAAAATAGCTTGAGAATCCGAAAGTGTCGTTGTCAACAAGTATACCTGAGATATCTCTCAACCAGGATTTTTTGTGTGAGAGATTTCAACCTTGTGATCAAGTAGCACAAGTATGAGCCTTTAGATCATTAAATGAATATTGTTTTTGGTTAAACCCCTTTCTTCTGTGCATTGGAAGAAGACTGTTATGATGTGAGAAATTATGATAAAAATTACTATCATCATGGTATGACGTATAGTAGGGATTCTTACCTGAGGAATGTTGTCTAGATGGAGTACACAGTTTGTTGATGATTTCCTTATACCCTTGAACAATCAATTTTAGGTTGTCATCCATCTGCCCATATCTACATTCTTCACAAGATTCATGATTCACATCATAACTATTGTCATCTCCATTTCTGATAGGAGAGAGAGCATGAGTTCTTCTTGGACGATATTTGTCAAAAGGTCTATTATGCTTTTTTGCATTTGAGGAACTCATTGAACTGACCTTCCTGGTAAGATGCACAGGGTATATGCTAAGACCAATTGGTTTAGACATAAGAATTTCAGTTACACCTTTAAGAATCAACTCTAAGGTGCGTTGAAGTTGAACTAACGATTTGTTTTTCAACTTGGGTTTCCTCTTTTGCACTATGTGCCCTTTTGAATCACAAAAAAGACACACTTTCTGATCACGGGTGTGATTAGAGATTGCAGACCTGTCATTATCATTTGGAAATTTCTTTCTTCCAACTGATGTGTGAATCCCCTGCTTATCAGTTTGAGTGAGAGGAGAATCCGAAATTACTTCTGAAACTGGGGCTCTTTCAGTTTGAATAGAAGTAGATGGTATAACAGACTTTTCTGAACATCCTTGAATGGAGAGTTTACTCAAGAGATGTTCAATTTCTAAAGCCTCCTTTTAAGTTTTTCCTCGAGTAAGATACGAGTTGATCGAACTTTAGGGTTTTCCTTATAAGAAGCATTTTCACTGGAGCCACAGTCTTTTACTACACCAAGAATAACATTGACATGGTATTTCAACTGTTTGAATCTTTCAGCTTGAATTCTAACGAGGTTTAGAATTATTTTACTCTATCTAGCTGTCTCCTCTTGAACAACAGAGTCAGATTCATCAGGGTAACACATGTCAGAGTTCGTCTATTTTATTTGAACACTAGGTTCGTCTATAATAGAGATTGAGGGATCTTTCTATTTAATAGACTTGCTAGAAACAGAGTCTTTATTTCTGGTGATGCGTTTATCATGGATAGCACTTCTGTCTATAGAGTCAGACCGCTACAAACAAAGACTTTTGAGGTTTTAAACGTGTTTGCATGCTCTGATACCAATTGAAAAAGCGGGGTCTAACAACCTCACCCAATATTTCGATTAGCAATCTGTATGAACTAACTCCAATATACTTTCTAGAGAATCAACTAGACAGTCATACTCAATCTAGATAAAAGTATATCAAAGAGCTAATATCTCAATCTCTCGATTTGATCTATACTCAAGCAAATGGAAATCTACGAGTCTTTATCAAATACTAGAGAGATAACTTGGATGGCACCAAACACCAATATCCAAGTTTCAATCAATTTAAATCAACAACCAAAGGTTGGATATTCTAATTGATTGATCCTAACGCACAACCTGTGATATTTCAATTATATAACAAAATATAATGCGGAATAGAAATAACACAGATACCAGAAATTTTGTTAACGAGGAAACCGCAAATGCAGAAAAACCCCGGGACCTAGTCATGATTGAAAACCACACTGTATTAAACCTCTACAGACTCTAGCCTACTACAAATTAACTTCGGTCTAGAATGTATTTGAACCCCAATCACTCTCACACTGAGTCAAGGTACAGTTGCGCTCCTTACATCTCTGATCCTAGCAGGGTTCTACGCACTTGATTCCCTTAGCTGATCTCACCCACAACCAAGAGTTGCTACGACCCAAAGTCGAAGACTTGATAAACAAATTTGTATCACACAGAAAAGTCTACAGTGATAGTAAATCTGTCTCCCACATATAAACATATGAGTTTGTTCCGTCTTTTGATGGAAATCAAGGTGAATAGGAACCAATCGATAACCCAGACTTATATTCCCAAAGAACAACCCAGAATTATCAATCACCTTACAATAATCTTAATCGTATGGTATCGAAACACGATATTGTGGAATCACAAACGATGAGACGAAGATGTTTGTGATTTCTTTTTATCTTTCCCTATCGGAGATATAATCTCAAGCCAATCTTACAATTGTACTCGTACAATAGAAAGAGGCAAGATCAGATCTCTCAACTACCAGAGAAGTAGTTTCTTCTGGCTTCACAATCCCAATGAAGTCTTTAAGTCGTTAACCTACAGGGTCTCGAGAAGATACCTAAGGTTAAAGGAGAATCGACTCTAGCTAAACCAACTAGTATCACACAGGAGGTGTGGAGATTAGTTTTTCCAATTGCTAGAGTTCCCCTTTATAAAGTTTTCAAATCAGGGTTTGCAATCTTAGTTACCTTGGTAACAAAGCATTCATTATTCACCGTTAGATGAAAACCTGATTAAATACAAGCTAATATCTTTCAGACGTTATATCGAAACTGAGCTTGTCATACACACATGAAATGTATTTCATTTAGATTTGAGTAACCATACCTAACATGTACTCTTAGTTGGTTCACAAATAGTTAACCAATGGTTAGCCATATGAGTGCTTTCATATCAACCTTATTCATCTTTCTCATAACTAGTTCCAATGACTCAAAAGAACTAGTTGAAGAGTTGTCCAATTGCTTAGGTCTTTATTCATAGATATAATTGAAACAAAATCGGTTTGATTCACTTGAATCAATTCATGAACAATATAGCCACGGTTTGCAAATAATGCATTCCTTATTGATTTATTGTTTTTAAGCTCATGAAATTCAGATTTGAGATATAACCAGCTTGGGTACGCATGCGGGTATGTGTACCTTAGCTACTGGATTTGAGTTTACAAACTCAGCAGAAATTTTTGGTTCGAAAACTTCTGTGGGTACGTGTACGGGTATGCTTATCTAAGGTGACTGGTTTAACAGTTTGCAAACTTACAAACTCAGCAGAAATTCTCGGTTCGAAAACTTCCGCTGGTACGTGTACGGGTACGCGTACCCAACCTGTCTCCTTCACCAATACCGTATGCACACATATGCACACACTTGGTTTTCGGCACATGGATTTATACACTAATGTGCAAACACACTATATATGCTTATATCCATAGTTGGTTACATAATTCTCAACTCTACATTTCAATCATTGAAACATTCTTCTATAATGTTATAATAATCGTTATTCACAACTATCGTCATCAAAGCTATTTTCAAGATTGAAACGTCATCATGAATTTCGTCACGGGTAAAGATGAAAATGGTTAAAGCAAAAGCTTACCAACATATATTTCGAGAAACAGATAGGCGAGTAAACTTGGCTCGAAATAGCAAATGTGTATGTATGAAAACTATCATACTTATACGACTTTTGTCTCAAGAGTAGGAGATAGAGTAGATAGACTTTTGAGTGATAGATAAATTCAAGTCTGCACATACCTTTTAGTCAGATGAAGTTCCACCGGTTCCTTAAGTAGTTCTTCGTCTTTGTAAGATGATCGTCATGGAGTCTGGAGCTCAACTACACTTAACTATCCTAGTCCGAGACTAAAGTTATAAGTAGACTAGAAATCAAGACATATAGTTTTGACAACTAAATTTGACAAACATGCTTTAGATAGCAATGTATGCGAGTTCGACCGATCAATGCTCTAACAATACTTAAGGGGGAAATGTTTTTTTTATTTTTTATTGTTTTTGATAAGACCAAAAGTTATCAGATATTGTGGGGTATATGATGTGTTTTGTAGATAGTGGTAAAAAGTGATTCGATTCTCGAACTTGTGAAGGTTAACTTTAGACTTAAATTCAAAACTAAATAGAAAACTCACTAATAATTATAACAAACACTGAAAAAGTTGGTATCAATAATAAACACTTAGGCTAAGATTCCACTATTTTCCAAGTTTAAGGTGATTTAATCCAATCTTTGTATTCATGCAATTTTCTCGTTCAATTTGATTCTTACTATTGCAACAAGTAGATTTTCAAAAGCAATAATTGTAAATACCAAGTATGAAGCATCAAAAGTCTTAAACTAAGCATACTCCATCAAAATAGATCACAATTACTCAAATAAAAATCATATTCGATATTAGTTCAAGGTAAATAAAATTGCAAATAAAAAGATAAAATAGAATATACCACTTTTTGTTGGAAAAATAGCTTCCTCTATCGCCTCAGCGATGGGGTTTAGCTCCTCATATCAAAAACAGGTTCAAAATAATAAATCATGGCTCAAAAGGTGTTTTTATTGAAGAGAATATATAAAACAGCAGATCTGCAACGGTGTATAGATGTTACAGAAGTCACTGTTACAACTGGTGTTGCAATACTGAAGATATACATTACTAATCAACTGTTACAGGATCAGAAATTTAAGACCCTAGAATACGAATGTTCTGCACATCTTAATGTTCTTCAGCTTAGGGTTCTTGAGAACGACACTTTCTATATGCCGTTTGCAACTCTTCTTCTTCCTATTCTCTGCTGCTGCTGCAACTCCACCTGCAACGTGATTCTCTGCCTCTAAACCTACCCCCAAACTCTCGATTTCCCTTGCTCGACCTCCCAACAGCCTATATATACACAACAGATCAATAAAATCCCACGAAAATCTTCACAATCTTTTTCTTCAACCAAAAGTCTCGGCTTTTCCTTTCTTTCCAAACACGGGATTTGTTTCCTTCTTTATCTTTTCTACGCGTCCCTAACAGAGAGTCCCTTCTCACCAAAACTCTTTCCAAATATAAACTCAATCCAACAGGGATGATATTATCCCTTTATCTCACGTAAATTCCCTTATTTCAATTCCAGCAAATCCCGAGTATCTCCTTATGTTTTCGAATCCACAAGCCTTACCAATCCTGTTTGGCTTACATAGGCCCGAACCAAGTCAATTTGACGAGAAAACCCAACAAAATCTTCCCAGAAAATCATCTGTATAAACCCGAGAAAAAATACCTTTCCCTGATTAACAAAAACTCAATATCCAGCCAAAGTTCTTCCATTCCATCATCTATACCGACATTGGATTGCCAAAACAGGCTTAGCCCATGAGAATCAACGTTTGAATCTCTTTGAAACTGGTCCAAATCACAACCCCTAAATCTGCCAGAAACTGCACCTACTTTCTCGCTATTTTGAATTTCAAACGGAGAAGATGGTGGTCGCCCCCTATCCAGAGTGGGGGTGCGAATAACAGCTGCCTTGGGGGTGTCCTGGGGGTGCCCCTTATCCAAATCGGGGGTCCGAATAGCAAGTGTCCTCCAGGTGCTTTCCGACAACTTTTCGAGCCAATTTTTTCCAAAAATGTTTATTGGCCAAAAATACCTACAAATAAATAAAACACCATAATAAATACAAAAATGAGCCCTAACAACATATAAAATCGAGACAAATCGGACACAAAAATGTGTCTATCAAATACCCCCAAACCTATTATTTGCTAGTCCTCGAGCAAAAATAAAATAGAAATAAAATCCTAACTCACTGTCGCAGGCATCGTCGATTGCATTTAGCGTATGCAATAAGCCTTTAAACCCCTAGGTGTCCCTAGTGGCGGAGTGTTGTCTCCGGAGGGCTTACCAGAGGTATACCCACAAAACCTTTTTACTCTAGACCCTAGCTATCTACACAGAACCTTGGAAGGCACTAAAGAATATCCTTGGTTAGCATACTTATTGACTACAGGAGGAAGTACCCTGATGCGAAATTCCAATTTTTTTACACGAGTTTGCACTCAAGCATACTAAAATTCATATGAAGTGACAGAGCTCTACTCAGATAGTCGCACTATGGACATCAATATCCAGAGTCAAAACTAATCACATGGATAGATCAAGAAGATGGATATAGAAAAACATAGATGGTTTTGATGTTTACTAGGTGAACGGTGTTTCTCATATCTGTCTGAAGGCCTCCTCCAAAATGAACCTATCCTAATGGACTGAGATACTAGTCTGACTAATATCAACACACTGGCATATACAAGGGAACCAATGATTGATAATCCTAACTCTAGGTCAACACAACTGGCATATACAAGGGTTCTAGTGGTCGACTTTATTGAATTTATTCCAGTTGGTCTGATGGTCTGGTCTCAGTTTCTCTTTTTTTTTTCTTTTTTTTTTCTTTTTTTCTTTTTCTTTTGTATCTCAAT